>NC_136381.1:71306515-73706515 GCF_965140285.1 Lepidochelys kempii
CTGGAATGATTCAATGAAAAAATACCACTATGTTTTATGTGTACTTGTAACTCCTCTCCTAGTGGGAATGCATTGCTTAATAATACAAATAAAGTTATCTTTATTATTCAGTGTTATCATTAGATAAACAGCATCGAAATTCAGAGATCAGAAGTCACCCCAAAGCAAGCACAAGAGAACATTTTTTCCCCCTTCTCCTCTTTTTCAGTTAAAACCTTGGTCTTTGTTTCCCTTCCTCTCTCTCCCTTCCCCCTCACTATCTTTCCCCAATAAATATTTAAAAGTTAAACAGAAGTAATGATGGAGGAAGAATCCTTTCTTTTAATGACTGTGGCCCAAGAAGGAGAAGTAGCCAGGGCCCAAAAGGCAGAATTAAATTAATGCTTAAATAATATTTTCAAATTTAAGTCCAAATGTTAGATATAAAAGAGTCTGAACCATTATAATCTCCAGGACACAATTAATTTGTAAACAAGCTTGATCTTTTCTAATTTAAACCTAAAATAGGATTGCAAAGTTATCTAAACTCTTAGACTCTTTTATGTATAAGAACTGGTCTTTGACAAGGTGCCTCCTCACCTTTCACCAGGCACACAGTAAGTGTTCCCCTCAATACTTGCTGCCTGATGCATAACTGGGATAAACTTTACATGTGAAACCCAGTTAAAATATATTCCAGTGCCTGCTTCCTTGGATTGATGATTTCATGAATGATGTTTGGCTTTTCCTATTTCCTCTGTAGCCCATAGCTCACTGTGGTGGGTTTGTTGGATTTACTATAAAGGTTCTGTTCGCACCCTGTGGGTTGGGGTGAGAATTAGGATTTATGCATTTACTTCTACTGTTGCATTGTTTATACAGCTTTGGTTTAGTTTTGATTCCCCCCCCCCTTTTTTTTTGTGTGCCTTTGAGGCTCTTCCACAGTGTCAGCTGCTGACTGATAGTAGGAGAACGGCCTCGTGGTGTGAATGAAAGAGACCTAGCGGTTGGTAAACAGAGATAAGGAATAAATAGAGCACAGGCAAAAGGAGATAGTTCTGTGGGAGCCCAGATTGCCGCCAGTCTGTTCAAGTGAGATGCAGTGCCTGTCCTTTTCCCAGATTAAATTAGTGTGCAAAATCTCCAGTGACCTCCTCCCCTTCTCCCCATACTCTTTAGCCAAGCTGAACAGCCTCTGCTGTAAAGTATTCATTTTATCCAGGGACAAGTTGGACAATAGAACTCTCCCTGTTACTTATGGACAGCTGTCGTCATTCATAGGGCTTTTCAGCATTTCATTTTTCATAGGAGTTAAAAGGATTTTTACCTTGTAACTGAAGAGAGGACAGACATGCAAGGATGCCAGCTCTGAGGTTGCCTGCAATAAATAAATAAATACCCCCCCCCCAAAGGATGTATATTTCGTGGCTGCTGCTGTTATTTAGAGGGCTTTAACTGTGATAACGTGATTACACTGAAGCATGAACTGCCTGGAGAAATTAACAAGCATAGACAGCAGCACAGTGCTCCCAAAGTTTTCTAAATTAAAGGTCACCAGTGCGAACCTTAGTGAGTGACCCCTTCCTTTCTTTACCCTTGCTTTTGCTTAAATCTGCTGCCACTTTCTACCTGCAAGTAACTCCCAGGAAATAGTAAACCTGCATGAGATACCTCTGTGGTCCCATTTATTTTTTAGTGATTTACTGCAAATATATTCAGCATTTGACTGATTAAATAGACCTTCGGCAACCTTGAGGGTCACTGTGCAGAGTATGTACATAGAAAATGCATCAGCCCATTGTACCCTGGCAGCTAATGAGATTGGTCGTTAAGTAAATGACACAAAGCCTACAAAAAAAGCTTAGCAGCTCACTAGAGTATCACAGAGTGTCCCTGCACACCACACAACGACACAAACAGTGGACTAACCTAGCCCACCCCGCTTTATTCTACATCAGTGCTTCCCTGATGTCAGCGTGAGAGGCAGAACAAAGGCTAAAAGGCACACGGTAAGTCAGTCTGACAATTATGCCCTAGGGAGAAAGTAGAGCAAATCTTAGCCTAACCATGGGGTTGAAAGTCCGTTTTTAGACAAGTAGGTCACAGTGAAGGGATTTTTTTTTATCTTTTTGTATCACTTCAGGAAATGGAGAAAAATATCTCTGAAATCAGTGATGGTTTCTCTCTCTCTGTCTTTGTCATCTTACAAAAGTTTTTTGAATTCCAAAAGTAACGTGGAACAGAATGTGCAGTGAACTTGATGTTGTGAGTTAGGATGTGATGGGAGAAGTTATTCTTTAACATAACTGCCACACTATAAGCACTACCCCAAATGTACATTCAGATCTGATCAACTTTACAGGCACGAACTTTCTTTTTCCCTCTCTGTAAAAATCTGTGTAATAGAAATGTGTAGCTATGAATGCATACATATTCCAACCTACTGGCCAAAGATTTACAGTCCTCAATAAATGGTACAGTATTTAGAACCATGTATACTGGCAGAAAGCTGTTAAATATTTTATTTTTTCAGAGAGAGTCCTCAGAATTTAAATGCTGCTGGCTGTCTCATACTTGTTTTTTTACTTAAGATGAAGTTAAAGAAAGAGTTGAAGGTCTGTTGCTAAATACTCATTTTGTTGGTACATACAGCAGAGAATCTAGATGATAACCTGTATAATAACATTTGCCAGTATGTATATCCCTTGATGATGAAATCTGCACTATCAGTGTTTAGGCTTAATAGCCCAGGACTCTTTATATTCCTGGAAAATGGCAACAGGAAGTTGCCATAAAATCTTGTGTGCATTGTTAAATGTTTTCTGTCTACTTTAGATTTTGTATGCTCAGGGCATATATAAGGTCAAGATAGCTTAATATTATTACAAGATGCTTGTGTGAATTAAGTAACATTTTATTCTAAAATATTCAAATATGTAGAAAAATGCCATTTACTAACATTTCTCCCTTTGCAAACAGTTAATATAATGTAATTAGGAGTCATCCAGTGCGACAGTGGATTTTATTTTTAATTCTGAGAGTTATTAAATTTGGGGAAACAGTTGTCAATGGATGTTATAAAGACATGTCAGAGTAATCTGTTCATTTAGTTAAAACTCTTTCTACTCCACAGAAGACAGCTCACTAAGACATAACACTTACCCAGAGACATTGTTCTCTGGAAGAACAGCAATATTACCATCGATAACATAAACTAAGACAAAAATATGACATTACTATTTATACATATATGTAATCTTCATATACAAAGATCACATACAATTATACAATATTTACAGTATGTTAAGAATCATTGCATGTTAAGTTGTAGTTGATGTCAACTATCCAAATCTAGCTTTTACATCTTCCTGTATCTTCGACGTAGAAAATTTGGGGAAGTGAATGAGGATGGGTGTGAACAAGCTTAAGTCAGTATAATTCTGTTTAATTTTTTTAAAACCATATGCTAGTAGGTGTTTGTATCTCAGCAACATGTGTTCCATATGTTATCCCAGAAACCATGGAAAATGCAGTAGTCAGACAAGAAGCTTGCTTTCTAAGCTAAATGTTGTAATGTTTAGCTAGCTAGTAATTGTTATGTCAGCAGAGAGTTGGTAAGCTAAAGGGTTCTGATGCAGTTCTACTTTGAACTGTGCTAATTGATATGAAGCGTATAACTCATTGTGCCTGATGGTGTTTGAGTTCTTCAAGTTCAGGTGCAGCATTACCAGCTTTAAAAGAGAACATCGCCCTGTCATGCGATCATCAGGCTATTTTTAAACCGGTGTCAACAAGGGGAAAGGGTATTCAGTACTGTCGCCTCCACAGATTTCTGAGCAAGTTCAGCAGGCCTTTATGGAAATTATCCTTACAAAATACAAGTGTGTGGCCTGGTGAGTTCACAAGAGCAATGCATACAGTGTAGCTGTATTACTATGAAGATAATAATGCATTAATCAGGTAGTCTAAGCTATACCATTTTAAAGTTTTAATAGCTTTTGATGGTTCCATTTCTTTTCCCCTAAGTTTTCAAGTGTTTTTCTACATCTAGGGTGGTAGATGAGCAAAAGTTTTTTCTTATACACTGGTTAAACTTGGCTACCTGGTCCCCATATTCTTACATAATATATGAGAGTTTTAAAATGCTAATAAGATACTGTAAGTTTTTGGCCTATACACTGTCCTAGATCCCCATGTGCAACTCCAATTTATATTACTTGGAGTTTTATGTATAGATTTGAGATGCTGTATGACCTTACATATTTACTTAAGTCTTTCTGTGACTTTAATTCTTGAAGCCAAAAATTCCAAAACACCTCATTTTCCTGATTAGCTGAGCCTCTCCGAGGTCAGTTATAGAGAATCTTCTCTCAGGTTTAGATCCGTCACATCAACCTGTATCATGACATAAAATTTATCAAATAACATGCATAGTAAACTTTATGTCCTAACAGACCAAGATCTGATTGGAGTTTCTGGGCCAAAGTCTGATTGTGGTTACACTGGTGTAAGTCAGAAGTAACTGCATTAACTTCAGCTGATTAACTTTGGATTTATACCTATGTAACTGAGATCAGAATCTCATTTCATGTGCATATAGTTCATGCGGGTCTAGTTGTAGATTATTGTAAACTTTATATAGGTACAGACAGTGCTGTTGAATTTTAATAATCTTGAATCATTTCAGACCAAAGATCCTGTTTATTTAATGTTGCAGGTTCCCACCCCCCCCTTAACTTTCGTTAGCACCTAAATAAATCATCTTTGAAGCAAACTTGATCTCAATGGCTCTGTTAATAAGTCTCTCATTCTTGCTCATGAAAGTGTATATGTCTTTCTAAAGTTAACTTTCTGCTAACATTTTAAATGACAAACCTCTTACATTACATGGATTGGTAGTCTTTCTGTAAAATTTGCTCTGTGATCATAACTTGGCTTGCTAATTCTCAAGCGGGTAACTGCTTATGAATGCAATGTTTCCCTGCAAGCATTTACGCGCATTCTTAACTTTACACATGCAAGCGGTCCCATGGAAGTCAATGGGGCTGCGTACTGGAATAAAACTAAGCATTTGTGTAAGAGTTTGGAGCATCAGGGCATCATTAATTTGTTTAATAGATCTTGAGAACATCTGTTAGGTAATTTTTGAAGTTTATAGACCTACATAAGCATTCTCCTCCACCAAGGAGTTTTGATTTTGAGCCACTTATTTGTCCTCCTATACCCGGACAAAACAAGTTTTTAAAACTTGTTCAAAATGTCGGACATTGTGAAGGACTAAGGTTCTACTTTCTTCCTAATTTGCAAGGAGTTTCCACTGGTGACTTTCATTAGTGACAGTAAGAGTCACCTATGTAAACCCCTCATCTATCAAAAGGTAAATAGACCCCCCTCAGGGCACATGTACAGCAGCTGGATTGGCACAACAAAATGGGAATGGCTCCAAAGGCACCGTTATGGACTATCAGGTCAATAATCCTTGTGCTAAGAAGGATTTACATGATACAGAGTAATGGCTCTGTCATCCCTCAAGTCAAAAATCCACTTTTTAAAAAGCGTCAAAATACTGTTTTGGACTCTCCGCATCAGATACACTATGGTATTGAATAAAATAACATATGTTCTCAAAATACATATTTAGACAGTTAAAAATCTGTATTTAAAATATTCAAATACATACATCTAAATCAAAATACATTATGTGATTTTATGACACTAGAATACCCCTGATGTAGACTGTTCTTCTCTCACAGGTGAAAAAAATTGCACTTAAGAACCTTGTGAACTTTTCTCCCTTTATTATGTCAGAAGTTGAAAGACATTTGTAAACAAGAATGTTGTGTTTAAATAGTATGTTTTATGATGTAATCCAGAAATAATCAATTTAACTCACTTCTTTGGGCTTCATTTTTAATTCTAGTGTAATTTGACTTTCTACCATTAGTTCAGACTTAAGTTTGAATTCCTATTTTTGTTGTTTTGTCACAATATTACATACATATTCCAGATCCTGTTACATAAATCAGTTGCAAGATAACTGTGGAAAGTGAAATCTGAGATTATGATATATATTTTAACTTACCCTATTATGCATCATACAACTTCACATGTCAAAACAGGGCTAACAATTTTTCCATAGTGTGGAAAAAATATTATACTTCCCAGCAGTGTAACTTAATCAGTCTGGCTAAATTAGAACACAAACTATAGAGATCCATGAAATCCTAAACTGAATGGAGTATCTGAGCGATATGAACTACTGGTTTGGGTATTTTGTTTTTCTAACATATTGGATGAATTCAGTACAAAACATTTTCATTGTGTCTCTAAAATTTTACAGTACTAAGTGTCATTTTGAAATACTGGTCTAAGAGGGAATCATCCTATATATAAATGCCAAACATGCCATGAACAAAATGAAGTTGAACACATGAATCCATCTGAACAACAGCAATTCTTGGTCAAAAGGAATAAAATCATAATACTAAACTGTGGGGTCAAGCTATTTTATGGAGGGCTCTCCCCATTATTTGTGTGAGAGGCAGCAATGTCTACAAAAAGGGTTAAAGAAAATGCATTCTGTTGCATCTGCTTACTAAATCCCTTACTTTAGTAGAAATTCAAATTTTGTAAAGATTATTCGTTTTATTGATGCATATAATTATAATCACAAGCCATCTGCTGATTTGGCAGGCATGGTTAAAATTCTCTAACTCTCATAACCTTTCAAGTACAGTGCCCTTGGGACTCTATTTCACTTTTATATTTTGGAAAACATGTAGGGACAAACAAGCGAGGTCATCTGCCGAAAGTCAGACCTGTAAAAAATTAAAGAATAGAGATCATGGAGGTTGCTGCTGTTTTTAATAGTAAAGAAAGTATTTTCTTTTTTTGTTTCTGACTTCAGGAGGGATTATATTGGCTTCCATCGTGCACTTTGGGAATTTGAATTTTTTCTAGGGATTAAAGCTCTGTCCTCTCACCGCTGGGACCTGGGTTCCAAGTCTAAACTAGAAGAACAAATATTGTTCAGTTTGGTTGTCACAAGTGAATTAAACAGATTGACCTTGTCCTTCATTTTTTTTTAAACAAAACCCATTAAATTGTTGTTTGAAAATGTTTTGTAGAGAACTTTTTTGGAACCTGATGATATTTGTGTTTCACAGGGCAGCCTCTGTTACATATTTAGCATTAAACTTGCCTTTCACCACACAGATGAAAAGCACATTTTAATTTTGAGGGCTGCACGCACTAATAGATAAAACAGGTGCCTAAGACACTTTGCCACAGCCGTTCTGAAACACATACCTATATTTATTATTAGCTTCCCTTAGGCAAGTGATCAGGCACTGTTGTTAACTCTTGTTTTTATTTTGGCAGTAACGAGCATGGCTTTCTTTTTTACATGTGTGGTTCAGCATGTTTAGCCCTCCTGGGTCATGCTTGACATTTGGCTTACTTGGTAGGTGTCATGCCCCCTGGCTCCTTCCAACAGGAAAGCTCAACAAGAGAAAAGGGAGTGTCTAGGAGACACTTGATCTGTAATTATACTGAAATGATTGGATTTTGCCAGAATGTCGCAGGACAGCACCAAAGTTATGGACGAGATGAGACAGCACATTGACAAGTATGGGTGCATTGGGGAGGGTTGGAAAACCTTGGAGCAGATGGGAGGGCTAAGGGGCTGTTCGTTATTATTACAGGAACCTGGATGTCTAAGCCAGGCAAATTGTCCATCGCTTGCACTGTCTTGCTTATTGCTGCATTGCCATATTTCTCACAGGAGCAAAGGATGCAAACCTCCGTTCTGATTAATTAGTATATCTGAAGGCCTACATACAGCATGCATATTGCTTTACTTCTTTTAGAGGTTTGAATCTCACCCTACACCCTCATTATGGCAAACAGGAGGGAAATACACATGTTTGAAAATGTCTTCACTGCTGAAACGAGGGAAACAGGACGAGAGCAGCTCTGGTTTATTTCACAACCAATTAAGTATGACATCTGTTGAAACTCAGGAAATAAGTCTCCCTTCCCCCTGTTCATATACGTACTTAAGCTGTCTTTGAATATGGTGAATTTTAATATCAAGACTTTATTTCTCAAGAGTGGATCCACCAACTAATTGAATAAGACTGAAAAGATGGGTTCTTTGAGTGTGACTGCAAAACCCCACTTCTGCAAACACAAATTGTGTATTTGATTGTGGAAATGCTTCTTTGTGTACACAGTTACCAAACTTTATTGAGCAAATGCATGTCTGTGGTACACAACATAGGCATTTTGGGATGCTAGAACATTTTATAGGAACTCACTTTTTCTTTGTATTTTCTGAAACCTTGCATCAACCAGAACACATTGAAGAGCACAAAGAAAGTGCTAGTAAGGATGGCAAGAAATGTTTAAAATACAGTAGGATTGTCATTGGCTCTGTCAGAGTTCCTGAATAGACAGCACTCCATAATCACACAATCAACACACTCAGCTCATCACAAATAGTGGATCTAAACTTGAACAAGCCAACCATGAAGGTAGAATTGCTGTAATTCAGGTTAATAAAGTACTTCTCATACATCAGAAGTGAGCTCACATGAAAAAGCTTACACTCATAAGCAAAACTCTTATTCCCTTTCTAAAATATTGTCCAGTACAAGATTTAAAAATAGGGCATTATAGTTCATAGAAAGGCACTATCTCATGGAATATTTGCAAATTAATTTACATCTGCCCTGATTAATCTTAAACACTGTGTTGTACTGGTGCTTTGTCATTTGGGTATTCTCTCTCCTTGGGCAGCTCTGTTGAGTTAATCTTGTACTACCCTTTCTAAAATAGAAAGTTAAGAGCCCTTTACTGGGTCCCCATTTGTATTAAATCATGGACCTCTTCTTCACGGCAACGCTCACATCTAACTCATCTTTTTGTTTACACCAGTGACTCCTTCTTCTAGTTAGCCTGTTTTATTCGCCCTCTCCTCTCTTCTCTGAGATGTCTATGCTGCTGCTTCATTAGCTCTCAGGAATAATCTCCCTACCTCACTGATTTTCTTTCCCTATTTTTAAAATGCTGCTCAAAATCCACATCCTAAAAACTGTAAACTATTGACCCACTAATATAGCTATTGGTGCCTCCTGTGCAGTCCACCTCTAGTAAGACCTTAACCCCCATAACTATTCTACACACATCACATTTGTCCTTATTTCCTGTCCCTACAGATTCTCACTTCTTGTTGCAAGTTCACACGAGCAAGAGTGGCATGGATGATCTATTACAAACTTGGGTCAAAAGTCTCCTTTCACATACACATAGTATTGTTGAACTTGGGTATGTGCACATCTCTCACCAATATGGATAGGGATCAGGATACCAAAGCTGAGTATTCCTGGAAGTGTCTGAGAGGAGAATTTTGCCCTTAAACTTTATTGTATCCTCTGGAGTGTATGGGGGTTAAGCCTTTGTTCTGTGTTTGGAGAGGAGAAGTTTTTCCCAGGGTGTTCCTTGCCCTATAATTAGATAATAAAATATAAAGAAAACTACCAACTGATTAACTGTTTCAGATTCATATTGATACATGGTAGAAAAAGCCACATGTCTATCAGTTGCTCAAACTGATAGACTCCAGATCTAACATCAGTGGGCCGGGCATTCTCAAGAAAGGACCCTCAGATCTGGAATTCGTTTCTCCCTTTGGTCTGAAAGCCTCAAGTTATGGAACTTCAGGGAATGGTGCAAGTTTAATCTCTTTTCTCAAGCTTTTACCTGATAGGTGGGGTGGATTGGAGAGAGGGGCGGGTATACAATTTTCTTTTGGTGTTTTTTTTTTCTTTTTATGTGTCTGACATTATAGAAGTCATGTATGATGTTGCACTCTAAGACTTCAGTAACTGAGAATATTATATGAATTTAAAATATATATTTGTAATCTTGGAGTGTATTTATCCTGATATAATGTTTAATGTCTTGAGGATTATATAGTGTATTTCTTATAGTTAAAATATTTTATGATTTCATTTTTCTTGTGAATATTTGTATTTAAAGATATAGGGACAGTTTCTCAGAAAGGACTTGGGCACTTTGCACCACTCAGACAAGGCAAAAGGACTAGAGATTGTCTGTAAAAATCCAGCTGAGAACCCCTCCAATAGAAGTGGGAGAGTGGAGCAGAGCTCCACTACCCCACGCTGACCCTCAGCTGCCACATGGTCCCTATGGGATTGTGTGCAACTGATGTAACTTGGAGCAGCTGTTCACCTGCCCTAACTCACATCATGTCCATGGTTGGCCCAGATTGGCCCTAAGAATCAGGGAGCCATAACCAGCCCCCTGACACCCCATTACCCTTTCCTGACTCTTACTCTAAGCAGAGGTCAACTGCATGAGTAAATCCAGCCCTAACATTTTGCAATGCCTCTTCTTACAATGTATATACTTACTTGATAGTGGTGTATTTTATGAAACATCTAGGAGTTCTGTGTCTCCTGTAACACATGGATGTGTCTGAGGATTAAGATCAAGACCAACATGTTACAAAAAAGGGTGCAAAATTGAGTTGTACAATTTCAGTGAACACAAACCAACAGATTCACTTCTTTCCTTTAAAAGTAAAAATCCAAGTGAATTACAAATGAATCTTAGCAAAATATACTAGTTTACTGACAAAACCAGCAAGTTTCATGACCACTTTCCTCACGATAGACTTTCCCCCTCATTTATCTTTTCAGTGGTTGCCATTAAAAAGTTGCTTTTTATATAGTGCCCAAAGTATGTTAGACTAATGCCCAACTATTTTAAAATGATGTTTAAAAGTAACTAGCTTTTATCTACAACACTACAGGAATTATTTATATAATAATAATAATAATAATTAATAATACATTAATAATAAATACAAATATTCCCTATATTTATTTATTATAGGGAATAATACTGTAATGCTGCAGTAACACTAATCATTTTCAAATTATAAATGTTAACGTAAAAATCCAAGTGAGTTACAAGTGAATCTGAGCAAAATATAGTGGTTTCTTGACAAAACCAACAAGTTTCATGACCTCTTTCCTCACAATAGACCTTTCATTCATTTATCTTTTTAGTGGTTGCCATTGAAAATGTGCTCACAGCAGCATCTATGTGGTGAGAACTTGTCTGGCTTTCCAGAGGAAAAGGGGTATTTACCCCTTTTAAGAGGCCCTTCTCCCTATAACAGGTAGAAGAGGGGATAGAGGGAAAGTTTACAGAGTTGAAGCAGGAAAGAAGAGAAGAGCAGGAAGCAATCAGGATTGGTTAGGAGAGAGTCACTGCCCTTCCTTTGATGACCAGAAGAGTGGGGGATATTTATATTCTGTACATTCATGTAAAAGTCCTCTCATAATGGGATCGAGCAGGCAGCACCCACCTCCGCCCACCCCCAAAATTTGCAAAAGTACCAGGTTTCCTCATGAGCCACTGTGGGCATTATGCTAGTTGCCCCTTTGTGTGGTGGGAAGGAATTTTTCCATCACTGCCAAATTAGCCAAGATAGGGTGGGGATTTTTGCCTTCCCCGCAGCTGGTTTGGGACTCAGTGGGGTGGAGCAGGCGGTTTAGGCTATAATGTCACAACTTAGTACATACAACTTATAGCCAACGTCCAGTGCAGGTTTTCAGTATGGAAGGGATATGGTTATTAGATAAAATGAATTTGAAAAGGGTTTGAAGGCAAGCATCCCTTAAGGGAACTGAAGAAGGAGAGGAGGCGTGCCAGGGAGGCTCCTATATTTGGAACAGTGGGGAGCTGATCCCCCCATTCCTTTTCCAGCCCCCTTTCACCTCCTGTGAGGGGATGCAGCAGGATAACTGGTGAGGGATTATGTGGAAATGATTAAAGGAAGCATGATGACCTGCACTGGACAATTTATTGTCGGGTCCTCCCAGATATTTCAGGTGAATAAAGTGGCAGCCTAATTAACCCACATCCATTGCCTCCTGTCTTCCTCCTGGCATAACTAGCCAAGTTGCTTTCATGTAGTGCCCAGAGTATGTTAGACTAATATCTAACTATTTTCAAATACTGTTTAAAAGTAAGCAGCATTTGTCTACAACTCAATGGGAATTATATAAATAATAATACTATAAGTATTCCCCATATTTATTTATTTACTATAGTGAATAATACTGTAATGTTGTAGTAACTAATCTTTTTCAAATGGTAAATGTGAACATTTTAAAGGCAACTATGTGCCAGTGTGTGTCCTTCAAAACTTAACATTTCCCCCCCCCCCATTTTGTGGTGATTTTTGGTAGTCTTTAGCCTCAGAATGTAGAAATATCATAATTAGACTGGTAATATTTAAAGGGCAAAGAGTAAATAAAAACATTTTAACTCGAACCATGAAGGTGACTTCATGGTTTTTATCCTCAAAACCTTCAGGGGAAGTATTTGGCATGCTTCCTCCCTTTTGCATTTCCAAGGTGGGAGCCAGCAAGAAGGCATATCTTCAGCCTAAGAACAAACTGTCTTCCAGCACCCTGGTCCATTCATGATAGGAGAAGAAACAGTCCTCCTCCTTCAGATAGAACACCAGTGAGTCTTACTATAGTCTGCGTCCCAGGTTGACTATATTTCACCACAGGTAAGATTGAAAGTTGAACCGAAAACTCCATCCTTTTTTAGAATAATAGAATATCAGGGTTGGAAGGGACCTCAGGAGGTCATCTAGTCCAACCCCCTGCTCAAAAGCAGGACCAATCCCCAGCTAAATCATCCCAGCCAGGGCTTTGTTAAGCCTGACCTTAAAAACTTCTAAGGAAGGAGATTCCACCACCTCCCTAGGTAACACATTCCAGTGTTTCACCACCCTCCTAGTAAAAAAGTTTTTCCTAATATCCAACCTAAATCTCCCCCACTGCAACTTGAGACCATTACTCCTTGTTCTGTCATCAACTACCACTGAGAACAGTCTAGAGCCATCCTCTTTGGAACCCCCTTTCAGGTAGTTGAAAGCAGCTATCAAATCCCCCCTCATTCTTCTCTTCCGCAGACTAAACAATCCCAGTTCCCTCAGCCTCTCCTCATAAGTCATGTGTTCCAGTCCCCTAATCATTTTTGTTGCCCTCTGCTGGACTCTTTCTATTTTTTCCACATCCTTCTTGTAGTCTGGGGCCCAAAACTGGACACAGTACTCCAGATGAGGCCTCACCAATGTCGAATAGAGGGGAACGATCACGTCCCTCCATCTTCTGGCAATGCCCCTACATATACATCCCAAAATGCCATTGGCCTTCTTGGCAACAAGGGCACACTGTTGACTCATATCCAGCTTCTCGTCTACTGTAACCCCTAGGTCCTTTTCTGCAGAACTGCTGCCGAGCCATTCGGTCCCTAGTCTGTAGCGGTGCATGGGATTCTTCCATCCTAAGTGCAGGACTCTGCACTTGTCCTTGTTGAACCTCATCAGATTTCTTTTGGCCCAATCCTCTAATTTGTCTAGGGCCCTCTGTATCCTATCCCAACCCTCCAGCGTATCTACCTCTCCTCCCAGTTTAGTGTCATCTGCAAACTTGCTGAGGGTGCAATCCACACCATCCTCCAGATCATTTATGAAGATATTTTTCCTGTGTAGCCTGAAGTTTCTCAGGATAGAGGGAAAAGGCCACCCCATCTCTTAGAAGATTCCTAAGGGTAAAGGAGGGTAGTACAAGATATGTTGGAAGGAGGAAGAATGTGTGTGAGGGTCCCCTGGGGTTGCAAGACAGTCTAGAAAGTGTGTTGGGTGAAGGAAATAGTGTAGGGAAGGAGGTCCCTAGGCCAACCTGAGTGATCTGAGGTTTCTGTGAGTCTTTCACCTTGGATAGTGAACTTCTAAGAATTTCATTTTCACATTAAAATCCAAAGCTATGTGTGAGAATTTCTTCTAACACAGGAATAAATAAATAGATAAATAAACAAATGCATTTTGAATGCCCTGAACTGTACGTTTCCTGGTCTTTCACTGCCTAGACTCACTAAGCTTCTGGGAGCAATGGGGAAATGAGTGTCTCATATTGGTCAACAGTGAGTGCTCTTGTCAAATTAAAGTGTGGTTCTGCTATTCCCAGTGACTCTCTAAAAATGGTATCTTGAAGTCTCAGGTTTATTGTTGCCTCAACAATTTCCAGATCAAATTTGTTTAGTTTCTAACTGCCATCCCTGCAAACCCTGGAACTGGAAAATCTTTCTGTTCTGCACTGTCAAGAGTAATAAATTTCCAGCATGCCATATTCTGATCCTAGTTACACCTTGTCACCATCATTGTCTTCAGTGGGGTTGCACAATTATAACAAAGGAAATAATTTGGTCCAAAAGGTATGTTAACAATTCTGTTGAAGATAAAGCAGACAGAGCTCTTTTATAGTTGTGTTGGGTTTCCAGTGTGAACAGAATAAAAAGCTGTAAAAACTTACTTTTGTCTCTGAAGTTAACAAATATAATTCTGACTACACACGGAGCAGGTCAACAGAATCAGACCTTTTTACACAGACATTTTTTTTAGAATACAACCATAGTTTAAGGACACTGACAGCTCATAAAGGTTGATTGAAGCTTGGTCCCATTGAAGTCAATGGCAAAACTCTCATTGACTTTAATGAGCCTTACATAGTCTTATTCAGTCCTTAGGAGTGAGGTTAAAAGAGGAGAAAATTGGATCTTCCAGGTTCTGGTACGGATACAGAAGATGACCCTATTCCCCCAAGGTAAAATATGTTTACTTGTTTCTATTTTTTTAGTGGTATGAAAATATCATCAAAAGATTATTTAAAGCTTAGATTTTGTCACAATAGTAAAATAAACTATTTCCCTAACATAGTATTGTATCCAGTATTGTCTGTGCTGCTAGTTAATGATATTTTACAAAGGGTTTTACCACTTAACACACTAGTGTGTTCTGAATAAAGTTTCTTACTCAAAATACATGGGGAACATGCCAGATCAATATAGATGTCTGGATTCCTCAAAATAAAGTGCTACATTAGTAATAAAAAAATCCCGTGCATGTCTCTTAGTTTAGGTGGCTTGATTTTTCAGGCGGCTTGATTTTTCAGGCCTGTTGATTAATCCAGTGACCTTGGGAGAAACATTAGTGCCTTCTGAATAACAGATATTTGCATGAAAAGAGATATGAAAATGAAAGGAGTTTCAGGTATTTTTTTTAAACTGCTTTGCAAAATCTTTGCACAACAAACATCACCAGTATGTAAACAGAGCTCTAGTTACTGTGTTTGTCCACAACTAGAGCTACAGATGAACACAGTGTAGTTGTGTGATGACAGGAACAGCTGACTCATTAGTAGAGAGCAGTGAAAGGTAATTAACCCTGGGAAAAGTACAGCTGCCATGCGAGCTGTTCCTTTCTGTGGGATCTGATTAGAAATTAGTGTTAAACCACTGTTTCTTTAAAAAAAAAGGTCATTGATAATTCACTTTCACTCTCAGGTGTGGCCCCCAAAAGGGGCCTAGGAATGGTACCTAATGCATAAAAGGTTTTCAATCTTAAAAAGCATGTTCAGCAATCAGTACACACCCATTTGGCTGTTGCTGGAGGGGTTTTTTTAATTATAAATATTTCCCTGTCTTCGATTGTTATGAAGACAGTCTCAAAAATCTGTGGACAATGCACAGAAATATATGACATATACAATTTAATAGTTATTTCACATAAAGCAGGTGTTGGATACACTGTTGGATGTTGTTATCACTTAACTGAGGCCTGGCCTAGACTTAAAAGTTATATCGACATAGCTACTACATTGGTCAAGAGTGTGAAAAGTCCGCACCCCTGTGCTAACCTAACCCCCAGTGTAGATGCAGCTCTGTCAATAGAAGAATACTTCTGTCACTGTAGCTATCATCATTCAGGGAGGTGGTGTTCCTATGCTGACAGAAAACCCCCTTCCATCATTGTAGGATGTGACACTATGGGGTTATGCCAGCATATCTATGATGACATTGCTATGCTGATATAATCTTCGTAATGTAGACCTACCCTGATTACGTACTTCTTTTTGCTTTGGAAAATGTTTCTGATCAATGACAATGCAGACAGCCCAAAAAGAAATTTCCCTTTCGTTAGCTCACGAAAGCTTATGCTCTAATAAATTGGTTAGTCTCTAAGGTGCCACAAGTCCTCCTTTTCTTTTTGCGAATACAGACTAACACGGCTGTTACTCTGAAACCTTTCGTTAGAGTGAGTAAACAAAGATTAAATAAAAGGGAATAGTCCCTGAATAAAAAAGCCAGCAGCTCCTGCACTTTTCTGCTAATATTTTGGGATTTGAAGTGCCAACAAAAGAGACAGAGCCCTTGATTTCATGTGGGATCCAAAGGACAGGACAGCCTATAGTAACATATTCAAACTCATAATTCAGGATTCAGGCCTTCTTATCAAAAGTAATATAACTATTAACTAAAGTCATAAGCGTGTATGGACATTTTCAAAAGTACCACATTTGGATGTGTGTTTATGACATTTCGGAAGTTTATAACCATCTTAAATGATCAACTCTTCAAGGCAGGAGTTCCATCTTCATATATCCATGTGGCTGGCACCAAGCACAATGTGAGTGCTGTCAGAATATAAACAATAGGAATATGAACTACTGAAGTCAATGGAAGTTTATCATTCACCTCTGTGAACCCAGGATTTCACCAATGAATCTGAATGTAAACTGTATAGAATCACAACTATTGATAACACAAACAAAATAACATTTGATACATATATTTAATCTCCGAGATAGCCATATTCTGTGCAGATGACCTGAATTTTCCATAAAAGAATGACTGTTGGAGCATTATTATTTTACTAATAGGATATAATAGTTACAGTAGATAGGTTTCTAAAGCACCATTTTTTTTTCATTCTGTATCAACGTTAACCTTGGAAGTGTGTTTAGATCTTTTCTTACTCTGTGTCTGTCACACTCGTATCAGCCGAAACTTTTCCCTTTTGAAGTTGTTTCCTTTAAATTCAATTTAGTGTTTACTGTGTCTATACAGTATGTGAAGTCACACTTACAAAAAAAAACCAGTGCACATAATTGTTGTAAAGTTTTCATCAATGCGAGAAAAAGCATCCAAATCAGAAAGGACTAAATATATTTGCTGAGAGAATGATTTACACCTAATATTAAAGCATATAAGCCATTAACACAACAGACTTTTACAGGACATGTCTGGGTATATGGATAGTGAGACAATCTCCTGATTTTATGAAAAATATGGCAGATAAAGGACAAGCCACATCTTTCAAATTACCTTGTCATACATCATTTGTCCCTTAGTCGCCATTCTTCTTGGAAATATTGTTTTTCACATTTTTTATTGGGAAAAATTTGAAGAGAAATAAAAAACATTTTTGGATAAAACCCCAAAACCCTATATAATATCCTAGTTAGGTAGCAGCATGAGTCTCAGAGGAAGCTGAAGTATTGAAGTGCTGGTAAACTAAATGAATGATGATATTAATGTGTAGCACTTTTATAACATGCTTCATCCATAGATGCAAAATGTACTTTACAAAGTAGGATAAGCATCATTGTTCTTATTTTTAGTGGAAGGTTAAATGACTTGAACAAGGTCACAAAATACATCAGTGTCAGAGGCAGGAATGACATTTTCCTGAAGCCCCATCCACTTCAAGGTGCCTCTCTTGTATATGATGTGACAGAACCTTGGTCCTGGTACAGATTTTTGTACGGCTCCTGTAGCACCAAGGGATCAATTTATCCATCCTCCTGAGGGAAAGGACAATCCCAAGATGTCATAACGCTGCTGTAGTGGTTTTATACAAACCTTCTCCTGGGTCCTGGCATAGCCCAGGAAAAGGAGAGAATGGTCAGAATGTTGCTGCACACCAACGATCCCTGGTTGCTAGAACGGCCCCTTAGATCTATAGGCAGCTGGACAAAACCACGAAGACACACACTCACTCTGGGCCTGTGCTGAACACATCTTGGCCACATGAGGGAATCCAGCCTGATAAATCTATTAAATGCTATGGTGTCAGGCAAGTAAAACCCTGTTCAGTTGTCACATATGCATGGTCTTTGTTGCTGTGTTTTTCAAGTTTTTTCTCTGTTTTTCACCATGGTCCCAGGTACCTAAGTGTAGTGCAATAGTGCAAGCAAGTCTCATTGTCTTTAGTAGTTAGCGTCATTGAAGTCTCTTAGGTGGTGACAGACTGTACTTCACATGACACTCCTGAAGTTAATGAACATGTATGATTTGCATGTTGAAGGATGGCACACTTCTTCCTTTTGTGTGACTTTCCCCACTCCTTAGAATGCGTCTGTCATGCCTAATGAAGAGAGAGCCCGCTGAAGAAGATGAATGCATCTGAATACTGAGTGGTGTTTGTCTCTTTCTAAATAATAACTTGTATTTTGGATTCATTGTACCATTTGGCTCCAGGTCTAAGAGTGAACAAAAGACAATAATTAAATAAGTTAATTAGCCACATTTCCTTATACTGTATAAGGAGTTTCTTTATACCAATTCTAGCTGTAAAGTTACTCCCACAAAATTTGGTTAGGACAGCTAGAAATCACAGGCAAGAAAAGTAGTAACAGAGATTAAAACCTTAAATATTTGTGAAGTGATGATCATTTTGACAGAGCCTATTCTGCTCTAACACATCTTTAACAGCTCAGTGCTACAGTGATAGCACACACACAAAATCCCCTGGGCGTCAACTGAGTCCCATCGAATATAATGTGAATTTTACATATGCAAGAACTTCAGCACTGTACCCTAAGTAGAAGGACTAGTGAGTAGTGCTACCCTATTCTTCCGTGAGTTGTATGAGTGCTGCCGTTATGTAACTGAAAACATAAGAATCAAATGTAACTGACTATAGATTTTTGTATGAGCCAGGCTTTTCACTTTGGGCTCAGTTCTGCAACTGCTAAGCACCCCCTTTTGATGTGCTGAGCACCATCAACTTCTGCTGAAATCAATTGCAGCAGCTCCTCACACTCAGCACCTTGCAGCATCAAGTCCCCTATGTAGGAAAAATTGCACAGACTTAAAAGAGTAAATACATTTTAAAATAAAAGCACCACCATGTTACAGAATCAATGGAGTGTGCTCTTTGAACTTTGTATAAAAAGTGCTTTGAAATCATAAGGTTGTTATGCTGTAGTTTTATTCAAAATAATGCATATCATCATAACACAAGCCTTGACGTTAAGTGCTTAGTTTAATGAAAATAGTTCCCAGAGTTCCCACAGGAGAACAGAAAATAACTTTTAGTCCTTTTGAAGTTATGAAGTAACTTAAAAAGAGGAAAAAGAATAAACAAGCTTGCAGAAGTTTCTTATTCAGTGTTTCATGCCTGACCAACTCTAAAAAAGAAAAAATTCTGGATAGATTGAGGTATTAACATTTTCCAGCTGAAATCCATAATTGCCCATCAACAAACACAAAATCACATTTCAACTCTTGATTTTGTGCTTTTGCCCCTGTGTTCTGAGTCAGGGAGGAAACAGATTTTTCTAAGGCTCTGCTTTAGAATTTTGTTAATAAACCACATCTTACTGGTAAAAAAAATATCATCCTAAAGACAGTAGTAATACATTGCTAAACATAACAACTCATGCAATCTAAGGTCTAACTTTATTATTCATCATAAACACTCTCTTCTTAAAGGCCTGATGGGAGGGAATTGGGAGTTTATCATAGTGAAGATGTCTTCTAGTGCCAGCTTCATTGTTTTTCAGTTTAGCATTGAGATGTGCTCTCTCTGAAGTGTTAATGGAGGTCACTGTTGTTGCTCTCCTTTACTATGTCTAACCAAAAGAGTTCTTACATAGTTGACTGTTGAGAAACAAAATGATGTACTTTCCTGTGTATCACCTTCAGCTTGTGAACCTCTAAAGCAGCAGTGATTAACAGGACTTTTACAAAGTTTCTGTGTAGTTACAAGGACAGCTTCAATCTTCTGTCATTTTTTTGCATTAGCTATGATTATGCTTTTACCTCCAAAATAAATTTATTTTAAAGGTAACAATACAGACTCAGAGAATAGCTTATGTTTCATCTATATTTATCAGCACTCACTGTACATTTGTGTCTTCATTACCAGGAAATATTAAGGGACATTGTGCCATCTATTCCTGTTTACAGTTTATTATGCAGAGATAGGAAACACTTAGCATGTAAAATGAATGTAGAAATTATTCCTGGATAGAAACACGGACATTTCCCACTCGTTGGCTCTTTCTCCTCCATCACCGGATCAGAGTGTAATTGTCAGTAATCAGGCCTGCTTGCTGCTGATAAAACCACTCTGAATGCTAGCAGCCTTCTTTGTGTGATGACTCAATTATTCCAGAAGTGCCTCATCAAATCTGCCCCATCAGCTGGGCTAATAAATAAGGAGAAGAAACTGGCCCCCCAAAGCAAATTATAAATCCATTTGCATTAACCATTTCACTGGTCCATGATCTAGGCAGAAATAAGCATGGCAGATTGTGTTAAGCTTATTTGAATATGTTTATAACATTTATAGCGTGCAACCTTTTTCTTTCTTTTTTTTTTTTTTTGCACAAGGTGTTGGAATGATCAGTCATGAATAACATCTAAATGCAGTTATGTTAATTACAGTGAGGCCTCAGGCATCTTTGAGGGATATTTTGTTGCTTAAATCAGGTGAAAGTTAAACCCTTCTGCAAGGCGAAATATGATCATGCACATGGCATTGGAATTACTGCAGTGTTTAAAAGAGCGAGTGAAGGAGGGCGGAGGGTATATTTTTACAGGTATTGAAAGGACAAATGCTGCTGTTATAAGGCTTTCCAGCACAGGCGAAATGACCTCATGTTCATCACAATGCAGTAATAGGTAAAACAAAATTAAGCCTGATGTTTGGAAATAAAGCACCAATCTAATTAGAATGGATTTTTATTTATGTAGTGCAAAAGTGCACTGATCATTTAATACAACTAGGATAAAGACAAGTTCTCTGCCCCAAGGACATTCCAATCTACAGTCCCGATCCTGCCAAAATTGATGTGCATGAGTCGTTCTGTTGAAACCACCAGCCCTACTCATGTGTTTAACATTTGATACATGGTTCTGCATATTGCTGAAACAGGACATAAGTGTGTGCATAATATTGAAGATAATGAGATTACTGCCCTGTGTAAAGTTCCACACATGCTTAAGCCTTTGCAGTACCAGGGCCTAAATCAGAATAAATCAAATGGCTTATAATTTGGTTTTCTGTTGCATCTTGCCTCTTCAAGTTTAACGGTTGAGGAATTTATAGATCTTTAAATTTCTTAGAATATGTTGTGTTACTTGTGCAAAAAGAGACCATTGCCTCTTATTTTACATATGAATAATTATTTTTAAATTACACTGATAAATGTGGTGGGCTTTGTTTCCTTTTATATATATTTTTTATTCTAGGTTGAATGTTCACAAACTGCTCTGGATGACAATTTGTTTAATACTTTCATCATTACAGTTGATCATCTAGGGTTGCAGTAAATGAAGGAAAATCAGATTCATCAGTAGCAAACTAATCTTGATGTGCAGAGGGAATATTTTCCTTCCGGATATCGTACAGCTTGTGTATTACATTGCCTATACTGACAGAGAAAACAAACTCATATTTTCTACATCTACATTTTCAGCATATTTATTCTTCATATTAAAGTTCTGAGGAATCAACATTTTTAGAAATGATGAAGGGTCTGATCTTGCGATCTGATCCAAGGGACTGGATCCTTACCCACGTGCACAGTCCCGTTGAGATCAGTGAGACAGTTCAGGGGCCGAGGGATCAGATTTCAGGATCAGAGTCCAAGCTGTGATTTCTATCAGCATTCTGGTATGAATCATGGATCTTATTAGGTTTGGACTTTGGAGTCAGCGCTGTGCTTTGCATTGGAAGTGGCTATAAACAAAAAGACTAGTAGCAAAGATTCAGCTTTGACTTGCTTCAGCTGGAAGCAGTAAGAATGACAAGGAAATGAAATATTCTTTCCATCTTTTTTGTGTGTAGGTTTTACCATTCAAGTTGAATTTGCAGTGTCCATTTGCCCTTTATTGTGACATATATCCTTTCTGGTATATAAGGCTCATATGCAGTTAGAAATCCTATGTCAGCTGCACGAGTAGTAGTGGTGTTGACAGTAGTGAGGACCTTATGCAGTAGATCTCCAGTCCTGTGCACATTATGGAGGGGATCTCCATGATAAGTCTCCTCAGCTCTCCACTGACTTGGTTCAGTGGGTTCATTCAAAGCCTGGATCGATTGGGCCAGACCCCTTCATTGGGAGGTGCTTGGGGACTATGGTGATAGATGTCTCTGTAAGAACCTGGAGAAACAGATTAACAGGACATTTCCATCATATATGCCAGGTACTCCCAGATATTATAAGTGAATACAGTTCAGCTTAATTAAACCACATCCATATCTGTGGCCTCCTGTCTTTCTTCCAGCATGGATGGACAATAGAGGCTGCTGGCCAGCTGCAGAGATTGCCTAGTGGGTTGGGTTAAAGGATATCATCTTTCAGACCTGCACTGCAGCCTAAAACTCTTTTACTTGGGCTCTGTACTGTCTCTCAGCATTTGGCCCATAGTTAATTTTCTTAGAACTAGTGGATTAAAAACGGCTATTGATTACACTTCTATAGTGAAATAAATATGTAGTTCACCAAATTACTATAGAAGAGCTAGGTATTGGAGTAAATCATAATCCATCCTTTGTATAAAAGAAATAATTTGCTACCTGCAATATCTGATCCTACCTAGCATTATATTTGAAATATAAGAGGTTCTTTGGACTGGTGACACAGATGACACACACATCACGTCACATTAGGTATGTCATATCCCAGGACACAATGTAATCTGACATACCTTGTTGATAATGTGACGGCTGCATTACAATATATTACAGTTTTAAAGAAATATCATATCTTCTCCAGAAGGGTGTGCTTACCCAGGAATCAGCTGTATGGTAGTTAGTCCCTCATTATTTGAAACAAACAGAGGGCCAGCACATCTAAAACTATTTATTGATAAAGTTATATTTGTAATTAAAACTTATGAGAGTTTTGTTGTGTGTTTTATAGTCTTATTGTTATCCTACTTTGATAATCTCTAGTTTATAAAGATAAATGATGGTCTATAACACAAGGCAGATAGGAATCAAATAGAAAATTGCACTGTTACATGCACTTTTTCCACAGAGCCCTTTTTAAACTATGATTTTTTTTTAAATATAGTTAGTTATTATGTAAAAGTAAATGTGAAAAGTTATATATTTTTGTGCCCTTTGTGCACTTTGCCAAGAGGATCTCAGCTGTGCTGTCTTAACTCTCAGTCCCTCAGGATGAGAGAGACAGCAGATGGGGTTAGGGCAGAGGGCTGATGCATCTGACAGCAAACGGCCTGGTTGTTGAGTGGAAGCTGTGAGCGTCAGGAAGCTCCTTTTCCCTTGAGAACCAACTAACCACTGAAGAAAGTTGAAAATGAGCCCTTTGAGAAACGCTATTAAAAGTAGTAAAAAATTGCAATTGTGCAGATGATGTGCTGCTGTGTGGTTATTCGAATGCTAATGAGTTTGACATTAGGGAACTCAGAGGGTTTACAGCTACTCCCTTATGTGATTTAGGTCTTTATTGGCAATCTTTGAGAAAATAAATGGAAAATGTATTGCTAATAAATACATAACATGATAGGATTTTAGACAAAAAGGTGCTAAGTTTCAGGCTTTAGAAAGAGCTTTGTTCACCAGCATAAATCTGTTTTCAGGGATCTTTTTGTTTTAGGTTTGTGTGTTGCAAACAAAGAGGAAAAGGCAGGTGGGAAGCTTTAAAACTCTTGTGTTTTTTTAAACTGCTGTTGAACTAGAATAATGAAAAAAAGGCTTATGAGGGTAAACAACACCTTCTCCAGCAACTTATTGGTTATAATAGCTTAAAATCCTTTTTGCTGCTGGGCTCCTTGTCATTCCCCCCTTTCCCGCTATGCTATTTTGTTGTCTGTTTTGCTACTTGATAAAGTTTTATTCATTTTAATTAAAGTAATTGATAGGATTTAAAGGCAAGACTTGATCTACTGAGAATCAGACATAAGTTAGCTGTTAAATAAATCCCAGTCACCCTGAAACAGTCTTCCAGTTTTTCAAATGACATATTCAAATTGTATTGACAAGGCTTCATCAAACTTTGTCAACTGCATAGACAAAGTTTGAGACTGAAGTTCCAAACATTGGAGGATAAATTTTGCCATCAGGCTGTACTGTATGTGCTAATCATGCATGCACTGACTAAATACACTTTACAGCATTTCAAAAGGAACTCTGAAGTTTTAAGTGCTTCTAAACTGAAAGGAAGTCATTCTCGTCACCAGGGGCAGAAGTGGCAGTGATAGACTGTATGCAAATAACCGAGCACAAAGGACTTGATTTCCATAGGCACCAGTACTCTGAACTCTCACTAAAGTCTTCAGGAGCCATAGGTTTTTCAGCACTTCTGAATATAAGGCTTGCAGTACTGTACATCCACATATCCCTGCTCCTGCAGCTCATCTTCACTCAAAGCGCCCCTTGATTTCAGTGGGAATTTGCTCAGAGAAAGGCTGTAAAATTGGGATCAGGGAAACTTCCTTCCTTTCCTTCAGTTTGTTTATATAGGAAACACTGGCATAATGCAAATATTTTAAAATATTAGCACTTTTAAATAATTAACGAACACTCAGCAAATTTGCAACTAAAGCCTGCAGTAGTTTAGAATACATCCCATTCCACACCAGCTACCAAAACTTTGTTTTTCTTAACAAGGAGTTATAAGAAATCTCTGAAGAGACATACTTCTGTGATATAAAGGCATAGATTTGTATTTTTAAATATAGTAAAATGGGAAACTTTTCTTGCTGTGGGTCAAATTCTTAAGCTTTGGATGAGTGCATTAACACTCTAGCCAAAGGTAGTTTAAAAAGAAAGTTGATTTTTATTTTGCCCCCTTTAACAGCAGCACCTTTTTGTGTGTTTACAGTGTAACTCGACAATACTATGCAAGAAAGTGGTGCACCTGGATATTTTCCCCACTTGATGTAAATCAGTCCCACTTCATCTGTGTTTTATGTAGTGTATCTGCATTCTTTCTTTCAGAGAATGAATTTCAGGATAGTTTGTTAAATCAGAAAAGGTACCTTGGTCAGAGTGACGGATTTGGTCATTTGGAATCTGCACAGAATTTCACCCGGAAGCAGGCAAAGGTGGGAGAATTCATTCATGAAAATGAACTTCAGTCAAAGTATGTTTCTGTATTAAGCTCAGGAAAATATGTGATCTATTTGTAGCATTGCTATTTCCATTGCAGATGTGTTTATTTTGGCTAGTATTTAGAATATACCAGTGTGCAGGACTCAAGTATAACAATGTTTTACCATAGTCAAATATCTGAACATTTTAAATAAGTAAAAGTTCTGCTCTTTAGTTTCATAACCCAACTCTGTCTTATGAATTGGCAAGATGCAGAAATATTTTCTGATCTCCACAAACCTTTCATCACTGAAAATATGTTTTAAAACATACCATTTTTATTTCGCTTGAAAGACATGACTTATGTTGATAAAATATCTGATTTGATAATACATGTTGATTTTATTTTTTTTTAAATCCTTCTTTCTATAAGATGGGGGCACATGCTTTGTCCCATTCGTTAGGTATCTTAGTAGTTTTCTCTTCAATGTAATTCACAGTTTTTTACAATGTTGTTAAAAGAAACAATTTTTTCACCAGGTGTAGTCTAAGATATAGAAGGAAGATATCAAATTCAACATTTTTCAGGTTAAAAAGCTCCTAAATGTGAAAAAAATAGCATCACATTTCAGCTTGAATCAAGCAATCTTTGTGCAGGATAAATTTTATAAATTTGTGCTAAAAACACAAAGCTGGCAGTTGCCCTTTAATTTCATAAAGCTGTGACTCTGCCCTCTGATGCCTTGGTAGAGCAGACTAATAGAAATCCTTGGCACACGTTGGTTACCTAAGGGAATAATGGAACTATTTGCTGTAGTCGTTTGGCAAAAGGACATAAACATATGGCTTTGGTTTATATTCAGCACTGCCAGTTGTGCAAAGTTGCATGGATGAAGTATACAACAGCAGTGACAACTCAGAAATCAGAAGTGAGAATCAAAATAAATCATCCTCATTACCAAGCTATCCAAGCTTGTCTCTCGTCTAAGGTTTGTTTTGTTGCAGTTCATTTTCAAGTATTACGTCCCATATGAAAAACACCTTACTTCTCAAAAACATACCTAGCATTTGGCCCTCTGCATAAGACCCTGTATCCTGGATGGATTTCATATTATGTAATCTGCAACTGAATGTGCTTTCAGCTTTAGATTTACTGTTTGCACTTATTTATTTTAATTATTGTGGGAGGAACACATTTAAAGCAATCACTTCCATGCCAAACAACTTTCTCATAGAGTAATCAAGGATAGGATTATAAGGTAAAGGAACATGTGTCAAAAGCAAGGACATGTTGTCAAAAAGGAGTAATCACATGCCTTCTGAAATGGTCTTGAAAAGCACTCTCTAATGTGTGTGTATGTGGTTTTTTTTCTTCCTGTAGATTAAAAAAAGTCCTCGTCTGTTAGATTCATCAACCTGAGATTAGGCCTCAATACAGGCACATCCCTGAAAATTATGTAATTGTATCTTACTCTATCAATATTCTAACGTATGAAATGTTTCTTTTTCACTGCACAAATCAGATTTCTGCATAGAGAGTAGTATATCCGTAGTAAGCTTCTCTAGAATTTAATATTTTGGCAGGGTCATCAGAAATTATATTAAAATGACAATAAGACTGACACAAACCTAAAAAACCAAAAGATAGTCAAAGGCTGGTGCTCACTCTTCAACCTACTTGAGTTTTCCCTTGGGATTTTCTTGTTGTTTGGTTTGGTGGCTTTTGGTTTTGTTTTATTTTTTTTAATTGCCATAATAATTTCCTGTTTGTTTGTATGTTTTAAAAGGTAGTTTCTATTAAAGAAAAAAGAAAGAAACACACAACCTCAGCGCAAAGAGCACTGACAAGACAGAGTTGTCACAGTTTATTATTTATTGTGGAAGGATGAGTAATTTTCACACTTGTTAGATCATCATGGGGCACAGTACTGCACACATATGCTACTGGTCACAGTGCTTTGCAGAGTCTGACTTTGTAATGGTTGACTTTTCATGAGAATACTTGGAGCCCACCTGCTAGTAAGTTCATTAGAGATAACACTGCATGATTGCCTAAAAATAATAGTCCCATTTTAAAATATCATGACAGGAATGGAATTAGTTCTTGTCACCATTGTAAATCAAAAAATGGAGAGAGAGAGATTCTCTTAAAAGTATTCAGAGGGACTTTTTTTAATAGGAAAATGATTGTGCCAATGGATCCTAGTGGTCTGTTGTATGAAAGCATATTTATCAAACATCTTGAATAAGTAATAATAAATCTTTTAGCTCTGTTTGCATGTGTATGTATATGAGAATTGGAATGTATATTGAAATATACACTGAAAATGTGTATGCGAATAGTTAATCCTAGGGCTGCTATTTCTTTCAAACATATCACAATCAATGAAAACTTGCTCTGGACAAGTTGTTTGGCAAGTTTGCTTTTCAAAGTCAGAGGTATTTTTAGTTAAAAGATGTCTTGGAATCTTCTATTTATTTGGACTACAGCTAAAACTGGGGATGGTTTCCTTCCTTTTCTTTCCGATTTTATTAAATATAATCTGATGAAAGGTTGCAGCCTGCCACTCTAGGAGTCTCAAGCTCTCTCAGTGAAATTCATCCGTGAGCAGAAATTAAAATAGGACTTAAGTGGTGCATAGACCTTGTGCTAGCTCTCCCCAGGAGGTGAAATCCTTGTTGCCTCACTCATACAAGTACTCACAAGATCGACTCACAAGTAATCTGATTCTCTGACACTTGTGTGAGTAAGGTGAGTAGGATTTGGCTGCTATAACCAGGAACACGGAAACAATCTGAATAGTAAGGGCAAATGCTGCTACTGCATTAATAAAGTCAGAGATTCTTGACTCTGTGCAATTGTCTGTTCGTAAAAATGAATTCCCTTTAGCGTTCAGATGTCCTGGTCAGTAACCCCGGTCAGTTTTCTGGGAGCATATTTACTGGTCCCAAATAACTTCATGTCCCAACCAATAAGCTGCAAAAAAAACCCAAATAGATTTTTGTTGTTGTTTTTGCATGTTGAGTACAAAAAGCATTAGTGAAATTAGTAATCTGTAACAAACTTTGAGGAAAACAGTTTAGTTAAGGTCAAAACAAGAACCTTGGCCTTAAAACATAAAGGCCAGGTATATAATTTTGTATATAAAATTTTTCTTTGGCTGTTTTGGCCATTTGGCTCTAATGGCCATGAGTGCCTTCTGAGCTGACCACTCTCAACTCCCATTGGTTTCAGCACAGTAAAGAAACAGGCCGTTAGTATATGTAGCAATAGCAAGATATGTCTCAAAACTGCTTGCAGAGGAAAAGGTTGGCTCTAAAGCTATTGGGCAGACGTTCGCATTTAGAACATTGTTTCATATTTTTTGCCATAGCTGATTAAAAGGCTGGAATGGTTAAGTATCTGCTGAGTGCTCTTCCACTTAAAAACAGAAGACATGAAAGTAAGAAACAATGAACTTTTTATTTTTGCCTTTGCCAATTTCAAATGATCTCTGGGGAAAAAAACTATCAAAAAACAATAAACATCTTCACTGGGACATCACCTGGAAATTTTCAGCTCGAGAAAGAAGGTAGCTGCAAAATATTAATTATTTTCACAGCTTTATCCATATTTATTTTAGTGTAATTTTTACTTTAACACGAGGGACTTTGGCGAGTTGAACCACTTTGCATGCAACAGAGACACTCGTAAGATGATGATGATTTTTGAATGCAATGTGCACTATCCTAAACAGGCCTAACCATTTTAATCTTAAACTGTTTAAACATCTGTCAGAAATTTAAATGATTTTAAAGAAAGAAAAGCAATAGAAAAAAATCACCAACGTTGATTTTATTGTTGGTTTTCACTCATTGAGTGGTTTTTAAATATTCATCATTGTGAAAATGCTATTTCGAACCAAGTAACTATTGTTCAGTAGAAGCAGAGGTACACCTTTTTTTTTCATAATTAAAAGAGCAGCATAGTGATTGGTCTGGTATTTATTATGAAATGATGACAAAGGAGTACCAGTGGTTTTAATAGTTTTAGCTTACAGGAGCTGTTGTTAATTTTGTCTGTAGAGTTGCAGGTGAAATAATGCACAATGGATAAATAGTCTATATTGGTTTAACTGAACATAATATATAGTGTGTTCTGGAGTTGTTTGTCTCAATAGACTACAGTAATCAAAAGTAATGAACCTATTATGTGCAGGACCTTGGAGAGTGTAGAATGGCAGTAAAAGTGTGGCACATAAAAGGTTTATTAAAGGAAATTAAAGTCCATCATTGCCACACCTGCTCCCCTATTATAAGTCTATGGCAGGTCAGTGCCTTCAATCACAACTCAGCATCAGCGAACAGAGCCATGTTTCCCATTACCATTGCAGTCACATTGCAACCCACTCATTTTCAGGTTTTGAGAATTGTAACAACTACTGAGAGCCTTCAGCCACTCCTAAATAAAAACCCCAAAACATTTTAATCCCTACTCCTAACAAGTATGGTCTGTAAATACAATCATATGAAATGTAATATTTTTGGTTTTACTGCTGCATATTTGATCACTATACATTTTAGTTTCAGATTTCCCAAGCACAGGTAGAAGCAACAGCACTGTTCAAGTATTTATCTAATATTTTCAAATATCTGCTCAAGTTCTTTACTGTGTTCTCTCCTGTAAAGAAGTACGAGGTCATATGGCACATACCATGTGTAGTCATCTGTAAGAATGAGTTAGAAAAGGGCAAGGTTAGGAAAGTGTTTTCACCTTTAAAAGAGTTGACTCAGCCCGTTCTCCTTCTAAGTTAGATAAATTCAGTCCTGTTGCCTATGGGTCTCTCAGAGAAGACCTTGACAATGTCTCCATTGTCTGTTTTCCAGGAACTTAATATTAAAGCATCTTTACATCTTCAGAGCATTGTGAAAATGGTAAGCCCTTTCTTCAATGCCTCTGAGGGCCTGTATGCAGCAAAAATCAGTGCTGTTTTGAGCATCCCCTCCCTCCCTCCTGCATGAAGCCCCCTGCACAACAGTGCACAGTGAGACAGCAGGGAAGGAAGAGCCAGGGAATCCACTGCTACATGGATTTTTATCTTGCCACTTTTTGTAGCTAGTGGTGCACAAATGCCCATGCATAGGCTACTTCAACTATTGGAGATTAAGTGGTCTCCATGGAATGGCACTGCTGCTGTGTCCTGGCCTATGGGAACATAACTCTTCCTACACATCTCCCTACTCTCTGGTTCAGATACCAGAACCAGGTGCTGGGATCTGCATTTGAGCCTAACAAATTAATCAGCAGAATAGTGGATTCTTCCACAGTGAGTTTTATTATCCCCATTTTACAGACGGGAAAACTGAGTCACACAGAGATTCTGTGACTTGCTAAAGGACAAACAGTGAGTCACTAACAGAGATAGAATAAAAATTTAGGAGTGCCTGCTCTTTTGCATAGTCGTCTACACCAAGCCCCCTCTTGAAAGATCATACCCTAAATGTTTGATGATATTTTTGGAAAGATTAAAGATTGCCCTCATTATCCTTGGTGAAAATTACACTGTTGTGCAATCCGCTGTATGTCACTGTGACTCTCCACACCAAAACATCAAATCTTCATCTCTTTTAGAATTTCAGGGGGTTGTAATAAAATCCCTGGATTGAAAATCTGTCCGTACAATTTTGGCTCTGGGTTAGATCCAAGACCAAAAGGTGCATATTTCTGATTCTGGTTTGTATGTAGCCAAAAATGTCAAGAGAACAGCTGGTCTTACAAGGTTTCTATTATTTCAGTCAGAAATGTTAGGACAGCAGCTCACAATATTTAAGTGATGTGAAATCAAAACCTGAAACCTAGCCCTGATTCAATATCAAATAAGAATCCTAAGCTCTAGGTTGTCCATCCAAATCTGTGCATTGCCTCCTTGGCCCATTTGGTACCCAAGATGTAGTTCATTTCATTGGCAAAGTATTTCTTTGTGTGTATGTTTGCATGCATGTGTGTGTAAAATCAGCGATTCTTTTGGGTAAAAATCTATTTACGATGTTATTATTACTGCAGATAGAATGAAAAATATAGAATACCACATAGTGATGATGTTTCTAATATTGCTTTAGAGAGGTGTTTTAAAAACATTTTGCTGATTGTTTCATTTTAACAGTTCACAGTATATATCTTGCCTTTGATAGCTCAAGAAATAGTTCTGGTGAAGACACTCAGAAATGTCAACTTACAACATTAGCGCTAGGTATTTGCAGGTGCTGCTGATACTCTCTAGTTCCCATCCTCCAGTAAAGATTTAAATTTCAAATTCTGTTGTAGCAACCCCTGAAAGCAGCAAGAATAGCATTTCACAGTGTCTAATCTTACATCTGCAATAAACACCTGTAGGTATTGGCATCAAATCTTAAAGAGTAACTCTTACTAGTTGCTTGAGTGAACAAATTTCATCATTACAGATATCTCCTCTGGATTATTTATCAGATATTCAGAGATGAGTTTTTGTCTTTGTGACAGCATTATCAAGGCATGGTTATTCTCCTTTCCATTACTGTCTGGGCACTGGAAACTTTATAACACATTCTGAAGATTTTCTTTCTCAGTGGCAAAAAGGAACTAAAGATGTTGTGTTAATGTTACAGATGGATGCAGATGGTGAAGATAAAAAGCTGCGAACACGCTCAAAAGGAACCAAGGGTGAGTTAGAAAGCACGTTTGATGACCCTGTATCCATCACACCATGAAATATGATAGTTCCTGTGTACAGCCCCTAATGTGTAGTCAGAGTGTATATGGCTTCCTTAGGGCAGCTTTTTTAATCAAGCCGGGACACAGACTGCTGGCATTAAGAGGCAAAATGTTATTAGCTGTGGTTTAAAGGAAAGAGGAAATATTTTTCTAAGGTATGTTATTTTAATACAAATATTTATGAAAGCACATTAAGGATATAGTTTACTTTGTAAAGAAATGCCTTTCATCATGCAAATTAAGGTTTAGTAAAGGAAGCAGAGTTGCCTGAAGTTGAATGACGTCTTGCGAATAATATGCTAAACTTTATCAACCGGGTAAAAGAACAGTTTGTTCATTGCCATCAATTGACTATAAATGACCTGTATGAGGGCACAGAAGTAAACTTAGTTTTAATCAAAGGATAGTGTTTGTCTATTCTCTCTGAATGTACTGGGCTTTTTTTAAGTTGATTTTTATATTTAATTCTGCAAAGTTATGATTAAAAAGTTATACTTACTGCTATCCCTTCTCTTTTGGTAAGGAGCAGATGGGAATGCAATATTGCAAAGTAAACAGGCCCTTTATGATCTAAACACCAGGAAAACATGATTGACGAGCAATACAACTACGCATTTTAATTCCTAATGCTTTTTCTGATCCTTGATGGTGAGAAGAAAGTGAACATATGCACAAATAAACATAAAATTTTGCCTGCCATCTAAGCAAATTGTGCTTATAAAGCCTATGGCCTGATTTTCAGAGGTGCTGAGCACCTGCACCTCTCTACGATTTCAGTGGAGATTCTGTGTGCTCAGGACTTGTGACAAAGAGGCCATTAAGTACTTTGATGTATTGTCAAGGCTCAGTAGTCCTGGGTTACTATGAGTCTACCTGGCACAGGGGATAAATGCATTAATTTTATAACTCCAAGATCAAGTTGTGGCTGAGACCAAAAGTGAAAGTGAGGTTAGTGCGGGTTTTTAATCCCCTAGCGGCACATCACCAAACCACTGCAAATTGGTGGTCTCTGCTGATGAGAAGACAGGCAGTGAAACTGAAATCAAAGGGACTCTTCCCATTGATTTCAATGGAACCAGGATCTCAGCCCAGGACTGTGATGGCAGGTCAGGACTGAGATGCATTGGCAGAGATGTGTTAAAAACAATGCCAGCCTTTGCCCAGAAATAAAGAGGACTATGGCTTGAAAAATTTCCCTTAATTCTTGATGTAAAACTTTTAAAACAGGACCCAATACTGTTCCCATTGAAATTAACGGCAAAATTCCCGTAAACTTCAGTGGGGCTAGGATCAGACCCTAAACAGAGCTATTGCCACAAAGTAATGAAATTATTGCAGCACCTCTCAATGTCCTAGTGTGGCTTTTCTCGCTGTCCAAGACTGCTGGAAACTATCATCTGATTGACTGGGTCTCATTTAACATATTCTATTCAGTGTACACTCACACACACACACACACACACACACACACACACACACACACACACACACACAGGCTTAATAGAACAAGTGCATTTTCCCAGAAGTGGAACAACTGATACTAGCTGTGCAACATGAGTAATCGTTAGAACCACCTGTTGGCTCTGTCAATATGCTGCGTACCCTTGTGTGGGCAGGTATTTGTAAACACCAGCTTTCTTCATTCCCAAATCAAAGTACCACTGAGAAAAACAAAGATTTCTCATCGTTCTCCCAGTAATAAAAAAAGTGCCTTGTTGCTTTGCTGTGCTGAAGATTATCAGCTTTATCTTGTGCGGGGTTTATCTAAATTAACCCTGGGAATTACACATTTGGTCAACATTTTCCAGTAATAGTTACAATCCTGCAGTTAGCATGAAATAAAGAATCACCTGTGTTTTGATAGCCACTCCTCTGTCATCACAGAGGGACAGGTGCAAGGTTGCAGAAAGCACAGGACTGGAAATGTAAACTCATTCATTCATTCTCTCTGCTTTTATTAACAGTACAAGTGGACTCTATAGCTCAGGAGCTAAGGTAAGAACTCACATAGTTTACATTTTCTAGCTTCATTATCTGATTATACTGATGGATCATTCCTTATATGTAGCATATTGGATAAAATAAGGAATGCAGTAAATGATGCATTCATGTAGTGATATATTAATTACCCTACAAAGAGTGCTTGATGAAGATTCCCTATTTAAGTGAACCAAAAGTAAAAATGAAGGGTTATCAATAAACCCTCTCTCATCACAATTAAAAAGTAATACAAATTGGGCATGCTCCTGAGTTGTATTCTGTGCATATGCCTCCCTTGACTTTAGCACCCAGAACCTATTAAGTGCCCAGTTAATCCTCAGGATCCTTATACTGAGCATTCTATGAAATGTTGTTACCTTTATAGGTTTAGTTAATAACTTTTGCAAAATAGCCAGGCTTTGTAAATTGTTGTCAGCTGAACATGCATAATTTGTTTATTTGCCATCAGTTACCTGCTGAAGTTTTGTATTTTATTGAACTAATACAAAATAAGGCTGATCTTTTCCATATTTCCATACACCATGACAATCTGGTCAAAAACATAAATTTGACAGGGATCTTTCTGATCCTCAATAATTTGTTAAATGATTAACATCTGAATTATACATTTAACCATAATACCTGAGGATAGTGAAATAAACTGTCTGTTTAATGTTTATTTTCTGAAATTCATACATATTTTAAGAAATGTGTAGTGGAGTTTCCATTAACTGTTCACAAATCTCTCTCAGAACGAGCTATGGAATAACTACAAGTTCTTGAAGAGTAACTTCCCCAGAAGAAAAGCGCAATCAGTTCAGGTTAAATATTCAGAATAGAACTTTAGAACTTCAGATAGAAGCAAGTAGCAAGATTGATATATATGCAAAGGTTCCATCATGAAAAATATTGTCAGGAGATCACATTAGTTTCTTAGGGCTTTGTCAGCAATTATGACAAAAGGAGCACACAACAGCAGGTGGGTAAATACTGCAAAATGTCTTCCACAGTATTCACTGGAGTTTTTTAATGAATTCAATATGACCAAGATCAAACCTCTTCAACAGGCATGTGAACTAGTGAGTTTTATTGACATGTAGAAAATAACTGCTTGTGTTCTCATCCAACCAGAAAACAGAAACTACCACATGACTTATCTGGCCAATCACAACTAAGCAAAATAGCTCAACTTTTGAATGCTAAGTAGAGAATACTTACAGCAAGTTGTTTGCAATTGATCCATAGAATAAAAAACAAATGTTTGTAGAATAAACTTGAATGATGAGTAAATATCAGGAACTCCTAAGCTGTTTTCAGATATTCTGTGAACAGAAAGAAAGGCTAATTTATCAGATAATTATTTATTGTGAATTATTCACTCAACTCTACCACATTCGTCTGTACTGCTTCATGTTTCCTGAGATTTAGAATGTCTCCTTTTCCCTCTGTGCATCCCTAATTTATGCACCAGAAGGATGCGTTAATCTGAAGAGGCAGTCATCCAAAAATGAGGATGGTCCATGTGTTCATAAGAGAAATATGTTTGAAAAATAGAAGATGTGTAAGTTTCTTCAACACCAGGGAAGCTGTAATTTATGTATTACTAGTTTACTAGGTTTTCCCAAGCAATTTTGGTGTTCTCTGTGAAACACATACTATCTTAGCAACTTCCATGTCACATATTACTCTTTCTGCCAGAACATGAAGAAACATACACCTGTTTGAAATATAGTGATAAATATTCAAGGGTTTAATCCAACCTCATTATACTTGGAATTTTGGGACAACAAAACCCAATATTAGCACATGCAAATGAGATAGTTGGTGTCTAGTCAGATTACCGTGTGTATGTACAAATCAGATAACAAAACCATTTGAGCACAAAAAATTGTGTATGCAAAAATTATATATAATGAGGGAGGCATAGACTGTTTTTTGAAAATGTAGTGCATACATTTTAGTCTTGTTACTCTTACCTATGAAATTATAAAAGAACCATTGCAAATCCCCCCAGGAAATCAAGATTGAAAATATCATTTAATTTACTGGGTTTTAGAAACAGATATTTGGAACCTGTCTCTGTTCTGACCAACGTTCACAATGGTGTGTTGACTGGTTTAAATCCAAGCTTAATTAATTTACCCTTTCCCCTGGTTTATCCCATCTGACAGAGCACTTTTTCACTTCTTATTGAGTTTTTATTTTAAAGTGCCTTGGGATACTTCTGTATGAAAGGCACTACATAAGCTTACACGCTCAAATTGTATTACTATTAATTTCATAACATTGAGTGGTTCTACATCTTTTGTCACCCTATTCTAATTTTAGAAGTTATGTTTTACAATCATAAAGAAACAATGAAGCTAAATGAAAGGTTACTATCAATGAAGTTATATGAACAAGTTAGACCCAGAAAATGTGATAGTACTTGAAAATCTATTTCATGTGAACTCCAGGGGTGCTCAGGACTTCTTACCTGAAGTCAGTGGCAAAACTGAGCTTTCTGAAATGGTATAAGGAGAATCACTGTGTGTGCTCAGAAAGTTCATCATCAGTCAGCTTTAAAGGGTTTGCACTCTAAAGCTTTGGGGCCCTCTCTGACTGACTGAACTGTTTCAGTGGTTATGTTAGATATGGAAGAAACGGGCTTCATGTGTCCAAAGATTAAACACTCCATAAAGGGAAAAAGAATGCCAACTTCATAAAGATATTACTTCATGATAGAAGTCTAAGATCTCTAAAGCAGAGTAGAAATATAGAGTGGAATTCTAATCCTATTGAAGTCAATGGCAAAACCTCCATTGACTTCAGTGGAGCCATGAATTTAAGCCATGTAGTGGGAAGAACATTTTCCCTTTCCCCAGGTTTCATCAGTTGACCTAGGAACCATATTTTATACAAAGAAATTCTGCCTGACTATTTTAAATATTGACACCCTCTTCCTCTTTATTTTCATGACTGGTTTTGAACCAGTTACTATATCAAACAATTTATAGCATCAACCCATTCCTTTCTTTTCAGAATCTTATGCCACTTTATCTGATCCTCTTGCCTCTTTTTTTCCCTCAGGCTTAGTAAGCCAAACATTTGCATCTTTTTACATACCTCCTAATTCCCAAACACATAATTACTTTGAGCCCTCTCAACTGGTTCCTTTCATTACGTCATCCTTCCTATGATACACTGGTCTGAATCACACATGCTATTTCAACTCTAGTCTCACTGTAAAGTTTTACACAGTGCCAGAATAACTTCTGCCAATATATATTCTGTTAGGTACCCCAAGGCCAATGTGTCCCTTTCACTGTTGCCAAATATGGTGCAGAAGATTTGTGAGGGTTTTTGTCTATTATCCTTTATCACTTTCTGGTGTGTTTCCTGTTATGGATTCTGAGTTATATTCTCTCATTCAGATAGAGTCTCTTAGGCCGTATCTGCACTGCCTACGCACAGCTTGGACTACGGGGCTGTGAATAGTAGTGTGGACCAAAGTACTGTGCTGTAACTCCCCTGTGTGGCCATTTCAGGCATGAACTAAAAGGTTCCTAATTCATATTAATGTAGTCCACTTCAAACATGACCTTTTAGTTCATGCCCGCAGTGTCCTCGCAGGAGAGTTACTGTGCAGCACTTTGGCATCTGTGGCTATTCAAATCCCGATAGTCCAAGTTGCAGGGCAGTGTGGACAAAACCTTTGTGTGTTTCCCAGCATAAATACACAGACTTATGCTTGCTCAGCTTGAGCTAGTGAGCTAAAAATAGCTGTGTGAATATTGTGACACTGGTGGCAACTTGGGCTAGCCGCATGAGTCCAAGCCTGCCCAGCCCCCTGGGTTTGACGTTGGGCAGATAGTCCAAGTTGCTGTCCATTCTGCAACATCCACACTGCTATTTTTAGCACACTAGTTCAAGCTGAGCTAGTGCAAGTCTCTCTATATCTTCTGGGAATCACACCTCCCAGCTGAAGTGTAGACATTCCCTCAAGGCCCTGGTTCTCCTTTCATTATACTGGCTTTATGCTGATGTAATTCCATTGACTCCAGTGAAGTTACACGTGATTTATATTGGGGTAAATGAAAGAAGAATCAGACCTTTAGTACTCTTTATCCCCAATATCCTCACCTTGAACTTCTTTACAATGAATTCTGCAATCCACTTAGGTACCCAAAATTCTAAAACTGTCTAAGTTGTTTTGAACTGATTTCTTCATGCATCATCTTTACTATTATTTTATTAATATTTCACTTTTCTAAGGCTTCCATCATTATTCAGATACTGCACATGTTAGATAGTGTGGTATCTGAGCATCATTTCCTAAATTAAAAAAAACACCAACAATCCTTCATGAGAAGAAACCAATTCATGTTTGAACCTGGTATCTCTCAGTCATCGCATCCCTGTTGAAACCAACTACTGTGGTGAAATGGAAAGAAAGAAGAGGCTGACTTTAAGATAATTTGAATCTCAAGATCTTAGAAATTTAAAGGACCAGGATCATGAACTGTGTTCAGTATTGGACTGAAAGCTATAGTAGACTTGGGAGTATTAGTGTGATATATTCTCATTAGTCTGCTCCACCTGACAGATGGGATAGATGGTATATTGAACCATCTGTATTTTAGGGACTGACATCTGGGTCAGACCAAGGGAAAGCAAATTGGACTGATCCAGGTTTGAAATAACAAAATCATGAATCATTTTGGCTAGGTCCATATCTAAATGGAAAGGGTGCAATCTCCTGGCTAGCTGAAGGTGAAAGTAAACATTCTGGGTGGCTGCTGGTATCTAAATATTTGTGATTAGTGAAGAGTCATAGAATCATATAATATCCGGGTTGGAAGGGATCTCAGGAGGTCATCTAGTCCAACCCCCTGCTCAAAGCAGGACCAATCCCCAACTAAATCATCCCAGCCAGGGCTTTGTCAAGCCTGACCTTAAAAACTTCTAAGGAAGGAGATTCCATTAGGATCCCAAGATTTCAAACTACCTAGACAAATGGAGAGCAGATTTCCTCAATGATGGATAAAGTCACAGTTTCTGCTACTTCTACAAATATTTTCACTTCCCACCAGATCACTTCTTGAGCCAGCTTCTTTTTTTTTATGCAGAACCCTTATTCCTTCACACTCTAGAACAGCAGAAGGGCTGACCTGTCCACTTTGAGTGAGAGACAGATAGAGCTGGATATCATCAACATATTAGTGGCAAGAGAGAAATGATAGGACAGAGCTCCATGGAATTCAATGAGGATGTTCTCTTGGTGAGAAGAAACAACAGCCCATCACAGCCTCTGCTATCTCTCTGATAGGAAGGAATTAAGCCAGTAAGCCAATATCATAATTAGCAATGTTGAAGGAGCCCAGTATGTCTTGCAGCACTAGAATGAAAGTCTGGTCCTTGCCCAGAGCCCTCAAGACATAGTTCATCTGCATAATTAATGCACTGTATCCATGCCAAACTGCATTCTGAAGTCATACTGGAAGGGGTCTAAACAATTATTATTATTTTACAGTGCCCAGTAGCATGTTGGGTGCCTCACAGTACAGATGAGAAGACATGATCCCTGCCCCATTAAACTTACAATCGAATTTCAGACATTGATGGATTGAAGGTGATAACAAAACAATAGTCTAGAAAATGTGGAGAAAGGAAGGGCAGAGATTTATCGTGGTAGATGACATAGCTCCTCAGAAAATGTTAGTGTATGATGAAGCAGATGTGTTTGTTCTCATTATATATAAAAATAGATAACTGTAATTGCTGGTGACTTACTTTTTGTAGGCTTCATGGCAGAAGTAGATCTCTAGAAAGGATTTACATGTGAAGAGGGCAATAGCCTTGCAGACCAGCTCAGAAGGGTTTTTCCATGCATAAGGGGCAGCATGGAGAGGGTTGTAAGAAAAGTGGAAAAATGAGGCAAAGATTGATATCCCAGAACATACAAGGGGTGTAATGAGGTGAAAAAATAAGCGTTGAGATGTTGCTTCAGTTGGCTAGACACTACCTTCTTGGTGGTCTTACTCAAGAAAACAGATTAGAGGTGGGGCAGTAGTTGGTGAGGCTGGTTGCAGCAAGTTATGGTTTCTTGCTTGCATGGGGCTGTTGCATGCTCTGAATTCCTGGTAGGTAAGCTATTTTACATAGACTTTATCAATTCCTTACTGGTTTTGATTAACCATGAGGAGCAAGGATGCCTTTTGAATCTGCTGACTCAGGCTTTCCCCAGCATCCTTAGAACCACAGCTTGTGTGACTGGCCTAAACTCAGTTAGGGAAAGTAGTATGGTTCCCCCCTTTGGCTCCAGTTCTGCTCCCAGAGAGTGAGATAGTTTTGGAGTCACTTGAGCTTTCCTACAAAGTAGCATAACTGTTTACACTTAGAAGTATTTAAGTCTGAAACTATGTGAAGACATTCTGGATTCCTTAGACACCCTACTATCCAGACCAATTCTATTGGCTCAGACTTTTCATAAATCGGGATAAATGCTAAAAAGGATTTCAATAGTCTACTTCAGTAGCATTTGATTATACTAATTTATCAGTCCAATTCAGATTTATTTCTTCATCTATGCAGTTCAGAACTTATTCCTTCCCATTTTATATGCTACAGGACATCAATGAAGCATAATGATGTTGGGGAGGAGATGTTTAGGGGCCATCAACTAAACAGCTGTAGACAGAAGATGGGTTACAGTGTCCTACTGGCCTATTGATGGTTTGGACCTATGGCTGCTTACTAGTTTCTAGCTTGGAGTTCTAGAAACCAGTGGAATTTGATAGTTTCCAAAAGCAGACTGGCAAAATTATTCTGCCTCCGGACAGATGGGAAAGCTCCTATCTTTGCTTGAAGAAGGCAATGATATAACTGTAATACAGTATTTCTTATGCTCCCAGTTATAACTCTCAAACTGAAGAGGAGATCAAGTTTGTATCCCCTTTTATGTTGGAGGTAAAGATGTGTAGATGGGGAGAGTACCTGTAAAAAGTCCATGTTTGTCATGTTTGGGGCATGAACCGTGTCGACACTGAAATCTGTCTGTCTATCATACTTATAGTGTAGTATTCGAGCACCTAATAATCTTTAATGTATTTCCCAAGATGAAGAGTCATGGTGAATCTACTACATGGCTTGATAGCACCTCCATAAATTCCGAGAGGAAGCCAGTTAGGTTGCACAGTGATATATACACTGCAAGGATATCTACATTGACTTTGCCTCAGGAAATCGCATATTGGGAGCACACTCTCAGATGATTCTGTCCATGACCAGAGGTCCTTCCTGCAGTTGAGGGTTGGATGTAGAAAATATTGCCAGTTCTCCTCCTCAGGTTTCTCTAGGATCACGGTGTTCTGTGTAATGGGCTGGGTCAAGCTCTGCCAGAGTAGAGCCCCACTGTCATTGAACCAGCTTTCAGTGATGTAGTTAAATTCATGAATTTCATCTGAGACAAAGTTATGAATGATGTTGGTTTTGTTGACATCCAATCTTGCCTTAAAGAGCTCTAAGTTTAGTGCCACCACACCCAATGTCTTAAACTTTTGTTTGCGTTAAAGACAAAGAGACAAGTAATGCATGTGTACTGTTCACTCTCTAGTCAGGGAAAGGTTTTTTTCATCCTGTCTCCCCAATCCTGAGCCTATTAGAAAATAGAATGTTAGAGAGCCATTAAAATGATCATCCTCTTCTTGCTGTCCCATGCTTTTTGATACAATAGTTTCTCACACTTTCCTGAAACCCATATAAATTTTGTCCATTGTTTGATCCCTTTCTGCCAATGTTATGATGTTCTTAAAGAATTTGGGGTAAAAGTTGCTAAACCAGAACTTTTTCCTAAAAATCAATGAGGACTCTCTCACTAAAACTGACATTAAAAAAATCTGTTTCTGTTTTCACTGATATTTGATTCCAAAGTACAAAAAGCCCAATGATCACTATGCAGTGCAGTTTAGAATGAGGCCAATGTATGCTGTTCACAGCACTAATAAAATATTAATGCTGAAATTCACCTATCCTTATTATTACATCCTGTATGTCAACCGTTCTCATTACCACTAATAAAATGAGTTATAAATATAAAACATAACTGCAGCCCAGTTTACAGGTCTGTGGTGTCTAAGATCCTCCCTTGTTTCTTTCTCCATCTTCCAGTCCCCCCTTAATTAGTCATCAAAAGGCTGGGCTTACAGCTTTGGCAACTTTTCATAATTCTAACTGTCTGCTTTTTTTTTGCTTTGGTGCATTGCTGGACCTAACATTTTTACCCATTTCATAGTCCCCTCTCACTACTTCCTTACTCCAGGAAAATATATTGCATCTCTGGGATGTTAACTTACACTTTTTTTAATATTGCAAATTACTACTACCAAAACAAGAATATTTGTTTAAATTCAATGTTTGATTGTGCCCCAAATTTTCCATTTTCAAATACTCATATCAATGAGTTTTTGTTCACACACAAATTCAAACAATGGCTGTTCTTCATACAAATACCTAAAGTGACATGCAAACAAGGATATTCATGAATGTATGTGAGCAATTCCTTGTATGAATATGCATGTATGTGAGCTCCTTATTTGTTATTCATTGTCCTCCCACGTTAAAAGTTTGTCATCCAGTCAGGGAGCAGAAATAATATCACATGATTTTAATGACCAAATACAGACCACAAACAACAAATAATGAACTGAATATTTTGCAAACAATTCATAGGTTGACAATTGTTTGCCTTAACTATGTAGTGGGTAGAACAAATCACTTAATGAATGAGCAGAAACAAAGATCTGCATCTGATACTATATTTAAGCCTCTGTATGGCTGCATTTGCAAATCATAATATTTAAAATGAATAATTTGTCTAAGTCTTGTAGATACTAAAATGCAAAATGAATTCAGGCTCATTTCTCCCTAACTTTCCCTGCCTATTCTTTGCTACCTGTAGTATTGCCTGTCTTTATATGTTGGGTTTATTTACAGTGTATAAAGGGTTTATTTTATGTTTTATCTCCCTATTCCATTTTGTTTTGTTTGATACATTATCTCCATTTTTATTTTTAAATGTTTTTAGCTATGAAATGTATTAACTTCCTCTGTCAGTAATTAATATGTCCAATAACTGATAAACATATTATGAGCTTCCTTTTTCCTAGATGAGTTTTTTATGTCTACTATATTTATTTCTAGCCAGTCATCTTTAAGGCTTCTTCCCCAACACCAACATCATATTTTCTGGGTTTTGTCTTTTCCCTTTAAATGCTCAATTTAATTAAAAACATTTAATTATTCTCAATTTCTCTGCGACTGTAACTGTAGTCTTATTTTATGGGCCAAATTCAAGTCATTTATAGCCAAGTTGCCGTGTTCCAAGGGGTACATATAGACCATTCACAGTTGGTGCCACCTGAGAGCACATCTCTATGTTGTCCATCCACTGTAAATAAACACTTTTGCATTCCTAATTTTATTCTGCACCTTCTCCGCTAAGATTTTATATTGCTAACAAGTTACTGTCTTTTCCATCACAACTTCAGTCTTCTGCATCATACAGTAAGTATTTTCCTAGTAACCCTGAGTATGTTTGGAGAGTCCCAAACATCCTAATGTCTCCAACTGAATGACACCCAGAATTTTATAGCCCCACATAGTCATTTACTTTTATGGCTGGTCTTTTCTCTATGGATGACTGCAAGCCACCCAGAGATTTTCATGCCAGCCAATGACTTTTGCCTGTTCTATGTTGATTGTGGAATAGAGGCAAATCACCAGTTAAATTGCTGCCCTTGGCTGAAGTTAGGGGTTGCATTCAGCCAGGGACAAGCAGGTTGGAGAGGACCCTAGATACCCTGCAGATGTCAAGAAAAGGGGAAAAAATATACAAGTACTCTTTCAACATTCCAAAGAGATATTTTTAACTCTTTAAATATTATTCCAGCTTTATAAAGCTTAGAAACCCACAGGGCCAGCATAGCTATGACAAGGGTTTCAGACAGAAGCAACAATGGAACAGGTTTGGATCCTGGGCAAGTGGACAGCTTAAATTCCCACTGCCTCTGGAGTGCACAAAAGAAGAAGGTTTGGAGTTTCACAAGATCTCCAACAAACAGTGATCTACTCAGCATGTTTTTTCTAAGGTAACTTTTTTTAAGCATTCACTGTTTGTAGCAGGCTGACCTCACACCCTGCTGCAGAGCCACGGTGTATGGTTTACCATGTGTAGGGCACCCCAGAATCATGTGGATGTTCTTTACTGTTTTGTTCTCTAAAAGCTTTAGCCAAATTCTTGCTCAGGCTCCCAGTGAAGTCAGTTGTTCCTCTGAAATTCACCTGAGTAAGGGACTGACTGAAAACTGGATTAGGACTTTAGGATTTGGTCATTAGTCATTTTTCCTTGATTCCGTTTGTACTACTGTGTTGAAGAGATTTTTTGGCTCCAGTCAGCAAAAAAATAATGTTCCCAAAACTGACCTTTGTTGAATTTAAACTGTCCATTTAGTAAGGGCCCAAATCTGCAGCCTTCATGGATACAAAACTCCCCTTTGTGTTTACAAGGACTACAGAGTTTATCGTAGATCAGTATAGCTTGGGTTCCAGTAATATTTTCATCAGCACTTTCTCTTTCTTTAGGCTACTATATTCCCTAGCCGCTGTTTGTCAGCAGCTGGGAATGGGCAATAGGGAATGGATCACTTGATGATTACCTGTTCTGTTCATTTCCTCTGGGGCACATGGCATTAGCCACTGCCAGAAGACAGAATTCTGGGCTAGATGGGCCTTTGTTCTGACTCAGTGTGGCCGTTCTTATGTTTTTATATGATTGTAACACCAATAGTGTATCATGGTTTACAAACAGTTGAAATGAGTCAGAAAATAAAAAGTAGTGAAAAAAGTATTTTTTTTCTGTCCTGTTGTTATTAATGATCTCCTTCATGGTGGAGAGTCCTCTGTTTAAGTCATATTACATTACACAAGCATGGTATTTAAAGAAAAATGAAAAAGCCGTTATAGAACCACACTACTGTACTTCTAGGCCTATGGTCTAACTAAAATATGGGTACATATTGGGGTCTGAAGGTACTTGGCACTTAGCCTCATGCTTCACAATCAGCTTGAGGCATGTGTCGATTTAATTACGATAGCATGCCTTTTCCTGAATTATTGCTGACTTATTATCACTCTGATCTTTTTACATGCTTCTTTTTATTTGCTCAGTCATTTCACAGTCCAGTTGTTCCTTTTGGTCAAGTGGCCTATAACATTAGTTTACTGTTTGAAACATTGCCAACTTCAACGCATAATGACTCAACACCATTACGGATTTCTCCCCAATCTCCTCTTATGGGGGCTAATAAATCCTCTTTCACCAATAAGGCTGTACCACCTCATTTACTTTTCCTGCTTGTCTTTTTTAAATAAACTATATCCTTTAATATCACATTCCAGTCAGATTTTAGTTATGATATATTTTTCTCTATATCATTATGTATATCCCTTGAGCTCTCTTATTTTCTTCTTTGCTAAACTTTTCATTTGTATATGTAGTAAATTTAATAACCCCCATGTTATTGAGCTTATTTTCCTCTATATTAGTGTCCATAAATCCTTATTTCCCTTTTATCTTCCTCCCCATCCTTTCTGTGCACTCCTTTCATCTCCGTTCAGTCTGTGTACTCATCCTTCCCTCATGCAGCTCTAAATTGAACTTTTCCTATGACTTGTCACTATGGGAAGAAATTTGGCCTTGTTCAGTGGTAACTCTTTCTATCTGTATGGGTTCCTTCAACTCCAAAATATTCTCCAGTAACCCACAGAAACAAACGCCCTACTTTCATATCCTTTCACAAAGCTGTGAGCCAAGTAGATGCATCTGTTGAAGACAGAATGGAGAGAAATACATTTATTTCCTTGTGAGAGATGGTAGAAATTGGGAAATATAAATGTTGTTATTGTTGGATTATTATTATTATATTACTGGACCAAGAGTTGACTGCTCCTGAGAATCTGTCACTACCATTGAAATCAATGGGAGTTGCAGATACTCAGCACCTTCCAAGATATGATCCACTCTATTCTTGTATATAAATACATAATCAAATATATGTATTTTTTGCCAGATCCTCAGATGGGATAAATCATCATCACTCCTCTGAGCTCAATATCTGGCTCTTTTTTTTTATTGGGTCTGATTCCAATCCCCTTTACTCTCAAGACCAAAAATATATCTTTGTCATTTAAAGGGGGGGTGGAGATTTCACAATAGACAATTCACAGAAATTCCACAATCCTCCTGCTATATGCCAACATTCTGATGCTCTTTTGGCTTTCCCAGCTCATGTTTCCCAAGCCTAACCTATCGTTGTTCCAAGGCATGACAGATTGTTAGCTATAGCACCTTGATCATTTAGGTAATAGTGTCACAGAGATGACTGCAGGCTTAGTGGGACTCAATCTTTTACGGTGGGGTGGCAAGCTCCTTCTGACACATGCCTATGCTGTGTTCTGCAGTGCTTGGAAACTAAAAATTAAAGGCACACATGGGGAAAAGAAACGGACTGTATGTATGTTGTGAATGAGACACCACACAAATGGACCAGGCAGTGCGGCATACCTGGTGGCTGACGGAGCACCCTCACCCCACTCATTCCATTCTCATGGTTGTACTGTGGTCCTCCTAGATCCTGCTCCTCACACTGTCTTCAGTTGCTCTCCTGTTCTTCCTGATTCAACCACTGTACCAGAACATGATGTTTGTTTGTTTGTTTGTTTATCCAGTACTTTCTTGGGACCTGATTCTCTAGCATAAATCAGGAGTAACTCTACCAAAGTGAATCAAATTATGTATTGGCATGAGAGAACAGAATCAAGTCTTTTCAGCTTTTTCCTCTAAGCCTCAAAAGGTTTCTTCTAATCCTTTTGTCAAACTTCACCAATCTGTATTGTACCCCCCGAACAATTTCACTCTATGTGAAGCTTTGCCACACTACCATCCTTCTGGTTTTCCACTTACTCTTTGGTCCTCTTCCCTGCTCCTCAGCTTTAGTAGCCCTTTCTTCTTTGCTGTCCATGGATTCATTTCAGTGATTATTCTAGAAAAGTAAGAGAAGAAAATCATCCATATCAACAGATTGCTAAATCAAAGGGGGAAAATTAAATGTATCAAATGATATGGTACCAGAAAGAACAGTGACTTAGGAAAATGAAGCTTTTGAAAGTAAGTGGTGGGAAAGAATAGTGCTAAAGGTCCAGAGAAATTCAGCAGGTCAAATTCAGCATTAGTATAATGTCTGTGTAAGTAATACAACAATGTAAGTTGGTCAAACAGGTGTTAGTAAAAAAATGTATCTTCTGATTTGGTGTGCTGGGTATTTTTAGACCTAGCATAAGTGGGTGTAACTCCCCTTAAAGTCTACTAGAGTTGTACCAATTTGTGCCCGGTCTGAATCTGGGTCAGGTATTCAGGTAATGATGAGACACAAGTTAAAGTTTCCTGGTACAATTTCCCCCTTCCAAACTCTACTTTCCATCCTGTCAACTGGTAAGTTACATTCAATAACATACAAACCTGTTGAAAGTCAAATCAGTGCAACTTTCTATATGTTAGTTGAGCACTTACACCCCTCCCATTTATGGTCCATCATTTAAGTCACTGCTCAGTGTGGCTTAAAGACTCCTCTGGGAGCTACCCCCACTTACTTCAGCCTGAATTTGGCTCAATGACTGTACCAAGTAATGGCAAATGTATCTAATAATCACTCTTATTTGGTCAGTGATTTACTAAGACATTCATACAACACCCATCACTATGGTGTCCAAGGAGGAAGGAGAGAGGCAAATGGGAGAGCAGGAATACCACCAGTCTGACATCTCTGTTATGCAGATAACATTTATCTATTTATTTTGTATAAATCAGGATAGAGTCTGATCTCAGGTTTCAGAGTAGCAGCCGTGTTAGTCTGTATTCGCAAAAAGAAAAGGAGTACTAGTGGCACCTTAGAGACTAATCAATTTATTTGAGCATAAGCTTTCGTGAGCTACAGCATCCGATGAATTGAGCTGTAGCTCACGAAAGCTTATGCTCAAATACATTGGTTAGTCTCTAAGATGCCACTAGTACTCCTTTTCTTTTAGTCTGATCTCAGTTACACCTGTATAAAGGAGGAGTAATTCCACTGATTTGCAGTCCCAGGCTGCCCCAAGTGCAAAATGTCCTCCAAATAGGACTTGTCTACCAAGCCTTTCAAAAGAAGACATCAATTCCCCAATTCTGATTGAAGATGCCTGACTTTCCTTGATATGGTTTATTGAGTTAAATTCTTTTCAAATATATACTTAAGAAACCTGATAGAAGGTCTGTCTCATTCATGAAAAACAAAATGGTAGGCTCAGTTTTCCCCTCTGTCTGTGTTTCATTCAGTACAGGGTGGAGGAAAGAACCATCAAAGAATCATACTTTCCAGCTCCAGCATGAGTTACAGCAGCCTACAAGCTGCTCCTACTTATGTCACTGGAACACGGTCTCTAAAGGACCTTCAGCCACTGGAGAATCTCTGTAGCAAATCAGACCTCCATCCCTATGTTGGGAGTGGGAGGAACTGGCTTTGCCAGTTTTACACTGTGAGGGAGTTAGCCTTCTCTGGAGGGATTCTTTGCTGGTCATTTACAACCAGAACCTGGTCACTGTGCACTGCCTGAGTGGAATCAAGAATCTGGCCCTGTGTGTCTGATAGGAATAAGGATCTGAATATCTATAGACTGGTTTCTGAGTTACTGAGGCCTTATCTGCATTACAGAATGTTATGATGTTTGAACACAATTGTGAACAATTGATTTAGATAGCATGATGCTGACCACAACTTAGCAGTCAGGGCAAATTGTGTTCAGTATCTTGTCAGCCAATCACAAATCAATGGAACTAACCCATTTTCTCAAATGTAATATCTCACATTGGATTCCCTAATAGCTGAACAGATTATTTTAACACTTGCATAAAGTCACAAGTCATCCATGACTGAATGTCAGATGGTTCTTGTTATCACACAAAAATAGTACTGTAGAGTGAAAAGCAGTATTCAAATGTCTCCTTCATGCCTAAACGAGTCTTAATTGGGTTAATGATCCAATTGTTTATCTTTAGGTTTCAGTCTTCTTGAATGTGCTTTCCCACTGCCAGAAGACCTCAGAATATCATCCAACATGTGACTGACTAGAATTGTTTGTAAAATAATGTAATTTTTACTCATCACACACTGTTTTTACATGCCATTGCCCTAGTTAGAAATAACTTCTACATCTGAATATTATTCTCAGTATTTTATTGTTATAAAATAAATGTATACACATGCTCAATTTTCCAAAAATCTCTCCACACAGCAACTAGAACCAGCTTTCCCCTTTAGTTAAGTTAGCCCATTCATACATTTATTTCCTCACAAATATTTAAGAGTAAAAACTAACTAGGGCTCACCCTGGTGCCCATTCAAGTTAGTTGAGATTTTGCCCTTAATTTCAAAGGGAGCATGATTAGCACCATGATGATAAACACAGTGGGTGAAATCTTCACATCTGTTTCATCTCCTTTAGCCTAGTCAAAGTGCCAGAGCAGCATAAGGGGCCCTACAAGCCCTATGTATGACCAGAGAAAGATTCTCCCAGCACAGGCACTGGGGTAGACAGCCGTAAGGCTCTCTTCTGAGGATCCCCTTGCAAGCCCTGGCACAGTGGATATGCTGTGGCAGGGTTGTTGGGGGGACTTTCATCCTCCTTCCTTGTGTTTTGGTGTGAGGCATCAGGATACAGGGTTACAAGGATTCTGGGCAGCAATGCAGCACACAGGCAGTGGGAGCCAGGCTATGTAACTTATAAAGGTCCCCAGGTCTGTCTGTGTTACACAGGGGACACAGAACAACCCTGGATTGGAAGGGTGCAAAGGCAGCTTAGCTTCCTCTTCTCTTGGGCTGCGAGTCCTGTGCTGCACGTCTACTCTAGAGCTGGAAGTGTAAATCCCAGCTCTAAAACACATACCCACACTAGGTCTGATTGAGCTATCACATGAAAAATAGAAGAAGTGTAGCTGTGGTGGCAGGAGAGGTTAGCCCCCCTGAATACCAACCTATGGTCTCAGACAGAGTCATACCCAGGCTGCTAGCCCATCCCATCGCCTTGTTTGGGTGCCTCTTTCTATCTCTCAAGGAAGTAAACCTGGTAGGGACTCAGGCTTCACAGTTCAGTCTGGGCAATGCATGCTGCCTCACAAAATTAGTATTCTCTGCCAGAAATTGCATCACCTTTTCCCCCTTAAAATAACAGTAATGTCTGCTAAATGCATTTGAACGTATATGGAGGAGCCATGTCAATTATATTCAGAGAACTATACAGCGGCCCACTTTCTGTGATGTATCTTTGAGTATAGTAGGGAAAGACAAGTGTTTTCACATTCAGTAAATAACTACATGGAATTAGAAATGCCACACAAATCCCTGAATTTTGACCTTCAGTGGAGACTTGGGTGTTCCAATTCACTCCTGTGAAGATGCCAACTTGTATCTTCTATCTATGAAGAAACAGCATAGTAATATCATGGCTCTGTCTCTCTTCCTATTGACAGCAGCCCAGGCTGGGTACTCTATCCCTCTTAGCTCTCTGGAGCTACAAAATGTACACATGCTTCTTGAGTCTTTGTAATTCTTTAAGTCGCATAGTACTGCCTATCATCTTCACACTATTTAAACTGGTCTCCAACTACCAGTGTCCCAGCAAATGCTCTTCTATTAATAGTATCATTTCTCTTCATCCATTGTATTGGTCAGGCTAGCTGCTCTCTAAGTTTTTGCCGTCCATCATTGGCATCTCTTGCATTGTTTGCAATTACCTTCAATGTCTTTGGTTGATTTCACCAATAAAATCAACCTCTAGCCCAGAGCCAGTGTCCATTCAACTGCCATGTAATCAGTCTCATCATGTGTCCCTAAGAGAGAGATTTCTCCTTTTGTGCACTAGGTGTTACCAATTGCTGCCACCCATCACCATCTTTGAAATATGATTTATGTAATTCTCAAGAGTGTACATTTTCTGTGTCTTGCACTCACACATCTACAACCTAAAACTCTGGTTATAGCTCTCACAGTCACTCTGTTAAGACAGCCAATCAAATTCCATCTGCATCTGTTTCCTAGGTAACGAACAAACAGCCATAGAAGAAGACTGCAAATTCTGGACAGGGGGAGGAAGGAATCCTTAAGTATTTCTGCTTTTTTCAGTACTTTTGCACTGTTAACAATGAATAAAATAAAAACCTTAAAACTCATTGTAGAAAACCACAATATACGTAATAGATGGCAGTGACTGAGTGCTTTACTGCCACTGGTTCACTTGTGAGAGAGGAGGATCTGTGTAACCTAGCTGAGACAATGATAAGAGGACAGTAGCATTTGACTGTCACTGTATATTCCAGACTATCGTGTGATACAAATGTATAACAAAGGTTTCCAATTGTTCTGTTGCTATAAGGTAAAATATTGACTGTAACTTGATTAGGAATTAAACCTGCAGCCTACAACTGAATTAAAGTTAATATTAGAGGATGAGGAGGCTGACCCATCCTTTAACTACCAAGCATTAGTTGGGTCTGGCATGGGGTTAAATCGCCTCAGATCCTGGAGCCAAGGAATGAGGGTTGACTCTCTTACCTGAAGCGGCATCACTCTGTTCATAGTTCAGTCTGACACTGGATCCTACCACCCAGGGAGGAGGAATGAGGGAACAGGTGACGGGGAACTCAGTCAATGAAGAGTTAATACTCTCTTGCCCCACAAGCTTACAGATTCCACCAGTCCTGTGCTGAGCTTTACCCCAGGAACTGGCCCCTTGAAGCCTCTTACTTGGGATACCAACTGGAAGTGTGACAGTGTTCTCTTCCTCTTTCATTTGTTTATTTAAACAGTATGCACTCTCTATTCACCCATGGCAGCCTGCAGGAGACTGCGAGGAAACTGGAAAAAGTTAACCAGATATCTACCAGTCTTGCCAAGAAGGAAAAACTCCGTCCAGATCCCAAAAGAGTTAGACTCACAGCAAGATGGAAAATCCTCCACTGACAATCATGCCATCTATGGGGAAGGGTAGGCAGGGCAATTTCCAGCAGAAAGAAAGGCTGCTGTGTGCTTTAATATTAATGCTTAATAGGGGGAGGGGAGTTCACTGCAGCCATTCAGCTTTCTTGCTGTCTTCAAATTGGCCACTAGGTGGTTAGGGAAAGTGGAGCACTTTCCACTCTCCGTAGCCCCACCATTCACACATGCACACTCTGGGCAAAAAGAAAGGAAAGGGAAGACCCTAAGCACTTTGGATAAAATTGTCAAAAATGTCTGTGTCCTATAAGCATGAAAACTTTCCTTGAGGCTTTTCTTCTAACACAAGTAATTGTCTTATACTTTAACCTCTTGGCTTGTATTATGATATTTGATACAGGATTGTTTTTAGTAGCTGACTCATTTGATTAAAAATCTGCTTATTATAGGCAGTACTAAAATGATTTATTATTCATAACATTTAAGTACAGTTAAATTGGGGGAAAGCATGTATTGGCTTTGGGCTCATAACAAAAAAAAAAATCTTCTCCCATTTTATGAGCCTCAGATTACCAAATAACCTTGACAGCTGAATCAGTGTTCCATGACAACAAGCAGACCATTGATAAATAGCAACAGAACTATTAGATGTTGAATTTATGAGATGAGTAATAGTGAAGCTAAATTATAGGTTTACTGTTTGACAAACTACAGCCTGACATAGCTCTGCTAACGTGTGTGTGTGTGTAAAAGAGACACAGACAGACAAACTTTTTAAGACAATGCTGAAATGGGTACTTCATGAATGCTGATATCTAAGCTTATAGATAGATAGATTAGATTAGATAAAGCTATAAACAAACAAATATCTACATAGTAGCCTGAGTCTCAAATTCCTATGGTGCCCGTTATCAAACATCTACATTTAGAAACAAATGGACAACGTGTCTGTCTGTGCATGTATACACACATAATATCACACATTTTAAAAAGCAAATCTGTGAAAGGAGTCACAAACTATAAAAATAAATTTACTTTGATAAGGAAATTTGTAGTAAGATCAATAGTCAGCAACTGCAATGAACTGAAAATTAAAATCAAGAGTATGAAACAACTACATATAGTAAAGTTAGAGTGTTTTGTTTTGGTTTTCCTTGAAGACAATATAAGATTGAGGGTAAGAGGAAGAATAGGTTCTTGGTGAATTACTTGAACTGGCTGTGGAAGTCTGGTTGATTTCACTCAAAATTCAGAAGTAGCAACTTAAAAGGACACTAACAGCAAAGGCAGGAGGATTTTTCTACTGGAGTTAAAAATGTTAGTCACTTTCCTGGCCTGTGAAGAATAAGCTGAGCTTCCTAAGAAAGAGTCAATCACTGCAATCTTTGGCACCTATATTCTCAGAGAAAGTTGTCAGAAATAAGCCTATATAAATTTGGTTCTGATAAAATATATTTATTTTAAGCAGAGAAGAGGAATCTCTAGAAACTCTATTGGAGAGCTAATTGAGCCTGGCTGCACTGGTTAGACAAAGGAATATGATGTGGGCAAGCTAATGCATCACACTGCTTCATAAAGGAAAAGCCCTCTGGCTCTAGAGATGTGCTTACAGCACATTTGAGAAGAGTCAAATCTGTGAGTGTCCTGGGCTAAAATCAGTGGTGGTGTTCTGGATCTACAGTGATGTGACTAGAAAAGGAGAACTTGTGGCACCTTAGAGACTAACAAATTTATTTGAGCATAAGCTTTTGTGAGCTACAGCTCACTTCATCGGATGCATACTGTGGAAAGTACAGGAGACGTTTTTATACACACAAACCATGAAAAAATGGGTGATTATCACTACAAAAGGTTTTCTCTCTCCCCACCCCACTCTCCTGCTGGTAATAGCTTATGTAAAGTGATCACTCTCCTTACAATAAGAAAAGGAGTACTTGTGGCACCTTAGAGACTAACCAATTTATTTGAGCATGAGCTTTCGTGAGCTACAGCTCACTTCATCAGATGTTTACCGTGGAAACTGCAGCAGACTTTATATACACACAGAAATCATGAAACAATACCTCCTCCTTACAATGTGTATGATAATCAAGGTGGGCCATTTCCAGCACAAATCCAGGTTTCCCCCCCCAACACCTTCCCCCCCAAAAAAACCACTCTCCTGTTGGTAATAGCTTATCTAAAGTGATCACTCTCCTTACAATGTGTATGATAATCAAGGTGGGCCATTTCCAGCACAAATCCAGGGTTTAACAAGAACGTCTGAGGAACGGGGTGGGGGGGGTGTAGGAAAAAACAAGGGGAAATAGGTTTCAGAGGAACAGCCGTGTTAGTCTGTATTCGCAAAAAGAAAAGGAGTACTTGTGGCACCTTAGAGACTAACCAATTTATTTGAGCATGAGCTTTCGTGAGCTACAGCTCACTTCATCAGATGTTTACCGTGGAAACTGCAGCAGACTTTATATACACACAGAAATCATGAAACAATACCTCCTCCCACCCCACTGTCCTGCTGGTAATAGCTTATCTAAAGTGATCAACAGGTGGGCCATTTCCAGCACAAATCCAGGTTTTCTCACCCTCCACCCCCCCACACAAATTCACTCTCCTGCTGGTGCTAGCCCATCCAAAGTGACAACTCTTTACATAATCAAGTCGGGCTATTTTGACTTAGCCACTCCCAGTCTCTATTCAAGCCTAAGTTAATTGTATGCAATTTGCAAATGAATTCCAATTCAGCAGTCTCTCGCTGGAGTCTGGATTTGAAGTTTTTCTGTTGTAATATCACAACTTTCACGTCTGTAATCGCGTGACCAGAGAGATTGAAGTGTTCTCCGACTGGTTTATGAATGTTATAATTCTTGACATCTGATTTGTGTCCATTTATTCTTTTATGTAGAGACTGTCCAGTTTGACCAATGTCCATGGCAGAGGGGCATTACTGGCACATGATGGCATATATCACATTGGTGGATGTGCAGGTGAACGAGCCTCTGATAGTGTGGCTGATGTTATTAGGCCCTGTGATGGTGTCCCCTGAATAGATATGTGGGCACAGTTGGCAATGGGCTTTGTTGCAAGGATAGGTTTCTGGGTTAGTGGTTCTGTTGTGTGGTATGTGGTTGCTGGTGAGTATTCGCTTCAGGTTGGGGGGCTGTCTGTAGGTAAGGACTGGCCTGTCTCCCAAGATTTGTGAGAGTGTTGGGTCATCCTTCAGGATAAGTTGTAGATCCTTGATAATGCGTTGGAGGGGTTTTAGTTGAGGGCTGAAGGTGACGGCTAGTGGCGTTCTGTTATTTTCTTTGTTAGGCCTGTCCTGTAGTAGGTGACTTCTGGGAACTCTTCTGGCTCTATCAATCTGTTTCTTCACTTCCGCAGGTGGGTACTGTAGTTGTAAGAATGCTTGATAGAGATCTTGTAGGTGTTTGTCTCTGTCTGAGGGGTTGGAGCAAATGCGGTTGTGACTGAGAGCAGAATTTGGCTTCAAAATTTGAATTAAACAGAACTTGAAGTTATCATACATTTGCTTCCAAAAGGGGTTCCATGTTGACCATCATACACAGGGGAGTGTGGAGTCATGTAAAGAATGTAAATCAGAGCTGCATCTCCCCTGATGCCAGTTGATTTTAGTTATAATCAGCTGGGATTTTCCTGCGGTTTGTTCCCAGAGTGAAACTCCAGGAGGCAGATAACCCTGTTTCTGGTACTCTTTCTTGCCTCTGGTCTGCCAAAGTCTTGAGTTTGACTACCTTCTAGGATATTGTTATACACAAATGTGTTTCATGACATTTTTGCTGACAACACAGGGATGGGCTTGTAATATGTAACTAGGGAAATACATTGTCCCAATTTGCTTAAATGAATTCAGCAGATTTCAACAATAGCATGACCATCTTTCTTTCCTTCTTTCCCCCACTTTAGCTGTGGACCATTTATTTAAGGCTTTTTGGAAGATACAGTTTAGTCAAACACAAGTTATTGGGCTCATTACAGAAGTAACTGGGTGAAATTTATCACAGAAGGTCAGACTAAATCAGGGGTGGGCAAACTATGGCCTGGGGGCTGCATCTGGCCCTTCAGATGTTTTAATCTGGCCCTCAAGCTCCCACCAGGAAGTGGAGTCCAGGGCTTGCCCTGCTCCAGCACTTCAGCCGGGGAGCGGGGTTGGGGGCTTGTCCTGCTCCATGCATACCGTGGCTCTGTGTGGCTCCTGGAAGCAGCGGCATGTCCCCCCTCCAGATCCTATGTGTAGGGGCAACGAGGGGGCTCCGCACGCTTCCCCCACCCCAAGTGCCACCCCCGCAGCTCCCATTGGCTGTGGTTCCTGCCAGTGGGAGCTGCAGGGATGGCGCCTGCAGACAGGGCAGAGTGCAGAGCCGCCTGGCTGCACCTCCACGTAGGAGCTGGAGAGGGGACATGCTGCTGCTTCTGGGAGCTGCTTGAGGTAAGAGCTGCTTGGAGCCTGTACCCCTGACTCCCTCCCATGCCCTAACCCCCTGTCCCAGACCTGATCCCCCTCCTGCACCCCCAACTCCTCATCCCCACCCCAGAGCCCGCACCCCCAGCTAGAGACCTCACACCCACACACATCCACACCCCAACACCCTGCCCCAGCCCGCGGTCCCTTCCCACACCCTGAATTCCTCATTTCTGGCCCCACCCCAGAGCCCGTACCCACAGCAGGAGCCCTCACCCCCTCCCGCATCCCAACCCCCAGTTTCATGAGCATTCATGGCCCCCCATACAATTTCCATACCCAGATGTGGCCCTCGGGCCAAAAAGTTTGCTCACTCCTGGACTAGATGATGTAATGGGCACTTCTAGCCTCAAAAAGTATTAATTTAGATTGTGTGGGAAACAGCTTTATCAATGGAAATGAGGACAGTATCAGTTCCTAAATTATCAGAATATCCATTGGAGGTAAATTTGAAGTTTGACAAATGAATGAAAAAGTTTAAAAAAGTAAACTTTGACAGTTTTGGCTTATAAAGCATTGTTATGGTTCTTTCTACTTCTTTTTCATAATTTCAACCTGTTTGCAACACCATGACTATTATGAGTGATACAGTATTGCAGAACTTCAGCAACAATGACTAATAAACTATTCCGTGCAGTTTTTTGCAGGGTACATTATGCACTTCAATCCATACTGCATATTTCTGGTGGGCGTGTCTGTGTAGGTATATGTCTATGGGTGTCAGTGTCCGTGGGGCACCATTTCCAAAAGGGACACTTATTGTGCTGTGATATTTGTGGTATGCACTATTCTCAAAAAGAGAAATACCACAAAATTCAAAATCCATTTAACTACTGCAAGCGGTTGACATCCAGGTTTTAATGGCACTCACAGTAAGTTTAGCATTCAGTAGATCAAGAGCATCCACTGTGTTTAAGATGCATGCTGGTAGTATTCTAACAGCTCCTAAAATTGCAGATCTTCATATTTCCATATCCTTCATGTTTATAGTAGTGGATTGCCAAAAAGGTGCTTGGCTAGAAATGGATATTTTTTTTAACAAAAAGCTTAAGTTTAGTCACATGCTACCATCCAAAACAATCAGAACTTGAGCCAATTTAGCACACATAAGATATCTTGGAAGGATTAATTTATGCTGTTGCGCCTTGTAATATGTGTAACCAATAGGGAGCTGTTTGCAGACATGGAATTTTGCAAATCTTGCAGCTAAATCAGAGAGCCAAATAAGAAATCCAGCACCCAAGGGCATTGTGTAGATTTATGATGCTCCCTGGGGTCCAGAAACCAATGAGTGGATTACATTGATCCATAAATGCAGTTTTTTCATCTGTGACAGATATAATATGAATGCTAGTAGTCATATTACATAGCTGCATTCCCCTGTCTGAGAGAACAATGACCACAATGAAAATTACTTATACAAAAAGTGAGAAAAGGGTTGAAGAATATTGTGTTGTGAGGCAGATCTTTTAGTGAAGTGTCACATTTTTACTTCTTAGCTATGATGTCACCTAGATCAGTGGTGGGCAACCTGCAGCTGGTGGGCCGCGAGACAATGTTTACATTGACCGTCCGCAGGCATGGCTGCCCGCAGGTCCCAGTGGCCACAGTTTACCGTTCCCAGCAAATGGAAGCTGCAGGAAGCTGCGTGGGCTGCAGGTTGCCCACCAATGATCTAGATTGTCATGCCACTCAGATGCTAGCATGGTGGGGGCTATATTGAATACACAGATATGCTAGATAGCTGACAGACATATAAATATTCAGGTCTTGTCACAACTGAAAGATATGTTTAGATTTTCTGCTAACCTTCCACTCCAAAAGCTTGCATACATGTGAAACAGCCACCACAAAATGTTACATTACTCAACCTGTTGTGGAAGGTATAGCATATTTCACACACATTTTTGTATTGCGGACCTATATATAGGGTATCAGTAAAAATTATGATCAAGTTATGATCCTGGGGCCAGTTTTGTTCAATATCTTCATAAATGATCTGGAGGATGGTGTAGATTGCACTCTCAGCAAATTTGCGGATGATACTAAACTGGGAGGAGTGGTAGATACGCTGGAGGGGAGGGATAGGATACAGAAGGACCTAGACAAATTGGAGGATTGGGCCAAAAGAAATCTGATGAGGTTCAATAAGGATAAGTGCAGGGTCCTGCACTTAGGACGGAAGAATCCAATGCACCGCTACAGACTAGGGGCCGAATGGCCAGGCAGCAGTTCTGCGGAAAAGGACCTAGGGGTGACAGTGGACGAGAAGCTGGATATGAGTCAGCAGTGTGCCCTTGTTGCCAAGAAGGCCAATGGCATTTTGGGATGTATAAGTAGGGGCATAGCGAGCAGATCGAGGGACGTGATCGTTCCCCTCTATTCGACATTGGTGAGGCCTCATCTGGAGTACTGTGTCCAGTTTTGGGCCCCACACTACAAGAAGGATGTGGATAAATTGGAGAGAGTCCAGCGAAGGGCAACAAAAATGATTAGGGGTCTAGAACACATGAGTTATGAGGAGAGGCTGAGGGAGCTGGGATTGTTTAGTCTGCAGAAGAGAAGAATGAGGGGGGATTTGATAGCTGCTTTCAACTACCTGAAAGGGGGTTCCAAAGAGGATGGCTCTAGACTGTTCTCAATGGTAGCAGATGACAGAACAAGGAGTAATGGTCTCAAGTTGCAGTGGGGGAGGTTTAGGTTGGATATTAGGAAAAACTTTTTCACTAAGAGGGTGGTGAAACACTGGAATGCGTTACCTAGGGAGGTGGTAGAATCTCCTTCCTTAGAGGTTTTTAAGGTCAGGCTTGACAAAGCCCTGGCTGGGATGATTCAACTGGGAATTGGTCCTGCTTCGAGCAGGGGGTTGGACTAGATGACCTTCTGGGGTCCCTTCCAACCCTGATATTCTATGATTCTAAGTTACAGGACTACATTCTCAACTAGTAAATGGCACAGCATCAATAAAGTCTAAGGATCTGGCCTATGATATGTAGGGGAAATATTTATTTACTTACTTATTTATTTGTAGTATTTTATAGGAACCAAATATTGCATATATTGTAGATCCTGCTCATGCACGTTAGCTGAGCGGTTCAACCAAAGTTTGTTTTCATATTCCCTTGAGATAATGTTGTCATAATCAGCATTCTATGCACATCATGTTATGTCTGTGGAAATATGACTTGGAAACCTATTGAAAATTGCTCAGTTACAATGAGGAATAGGGCAGCCACGAAAACCTCTTAAATAGACAAGATACATGGGCAAAGATAAAGCAGTGAATTGGCACATTGCACGGTCCATGACACTGATGCAATCCCATTGGCATTGGTGGGGGTGCAGTAGTGTAATGGAGAGGGGAATATGGTACACCACGTGTGCCAGAAGTATATATCTGATTTCAGCTCTTGTGGACAGATCCCAACATGTGCAGATCTATACAAATTAATAGCAAGAATGCAGTGTAAACTCCCCTAAACGAAAAGGCCTGGATTCACATAAGGAGTGAGGGTGCTGTGACACTAAATGTCATAGCACCTAGCTTTCAGGAGCCTTAAAAGTTACAGGAGCACTCTGTGATTCACAAAGCCTGAGTTAGGTACCTAGGCCCCTCCACACACACACACACATATACACACACAGAAGGGACACCCAAGTCTGATCTGCAGAGAGGCACCTATCTCCATTTCCAATCCACTACCTTTGGAGTTAAGCACCTGTGCTGTTTTCACTACAACAATGAGGAGGAGGACCCCCCCCCCTCTGCCTTTTAGCCCAGTGGTTAGTGTTAGAGTGCAGGTCCAGGAGCAAGGGGTTGGGATTCTGGAGCTCCCACATCCTGGGTGCGTACCGTAACCACCAGGCTATTGAGTTGCTCTCATGCTTGTGCTCTCTCTCTTGCTTGTTGTCTCTCTCTGGCTCAAATAACTTTTTAATTATTTCTCCGCAGTGAAACAGCTTCAACAGACGGAACGATGGCTATGTCTAGACTATGAGTGAGGGCTGTGATGCCCCTGCATACGCACACTTGCACTAGCTCTGACTGAACTAGCATGAGTGTACATCACCGTGTAGCTGCAGTAGCAGCTGCGGAGGTACGGCTTAGCCATGCCGAGTACGCACCCACCCATTTCAGGCAGGTTTGTACTCGGCGCGACGAAGCCATGCCTCCTTTGCCTCTTCCAGTGCTATCGTGGCTACGCTGCTATTTATCCTTGTGCTGGCTCGATGGGAGCTAGTACAACTATGTGTTCATGAGCAGCACAATCACACACCTCCTCGCTTGTAGACATAGCCTGAGGGCACCTCCTAGCAGAATAGCTCATAGCCTAGTGGTTGGCACTCACCTGAGAGATGTTAGAGCCTAGTTCAAATCCCTTTTTTCCTTCTGGCAGAGGGGGCACTTGAACAAGAGGCCTTCCACATCCTAGGTCAATATACAAACCATTGGGCTAAAGTTATGAGGTGGAAACAGCTGCTGTGTGAATTTGCCTGAGGGGGACGATCCAGTAAACACGCTCCAAGGAAACCTACTGGATCAGGTCCCACACCTGGCATAGGTGGCCAAACACCTACCTTCTCTTGGTTGGTGAATTGCTCTGAGGCTTAGGTGGGAGATAGGTAAGGTATTTGTAAGGTAACTCCCTTCCCTTCATGTGCCAATATATATTTATGCCTGTATCTGTAATTTTCACTCCATGCATCTGAAGAAGTGGGGTTTTTACCCACAAAAGCTTATGCTGAAATAAATCTGTTAGTCTTTAAGGTGCCACTGGATTCCTCGTTGTTTTTGTGGATACAGAATAACGTGGCTACCCCTCTGATACTTGGTGTCTGGATGGAGGCTCAGGGAAGAAATATAGGCCCCTGGGGATCTTATACTGCAAAAGGGAGTTTAGGTGCCTACAGGGTTCAGTAAGAGCATTATGAATTGAAGTAGAGCTTAAAACTGGGATTTAGGTGCCTAAGTCTGGAGTTTAGGCACCTAAGTACCTTCGTGAATCTAGGCCACAGTGACCAGAAAAATCAGACATTGATATTGTTTAGTTCATCTCACAAATCTCAAAAATAAATAAATAAATTGCTCTTAAATATGTAAGTCTTCACACTGAAAAAATGCATTCATCTTAAAATGGACTTTCACCCACCCATCAAAGACAAACAGACAAACAAACAAAACCCCCATGAGCAGCAGCACAAAAGAATCAAGCACATATCCAGACCTATATAAGTAGAAGGGTCATAAAGTTACAGTATGCGGCAGTGTAACTGGTGGTATACTTTTCACATTTGCGGATACAGACTAACACGGCTGCTACTCTGAAACTTTTCACATTAGCTGTTTCTCAGGATTAGCAAACCAATATAAATCTTTTCTCATCCCTTTCTGGGTATATTTCATCTAGTGCAGGACAGAGCTTAGATTAACATATGTTTACTTGGGATTAAGGATTTTTTATAACCAGACTTTGATAGCAGTGAAAGAGAAACGGTGTGAAGGATTTGTCTGTGCCCTGCTCTCTAGATTCCAAGAGCTAAAACTAAACATCCTCTAAACACAGCTGGCTGGAAGTGCAAGTGTATTAGCATTTTACCAGCCTTGTTTTTTCTACTTGAAATTAAAATATAGGACAGTGCTGTTTGTTCATTAATGTCCAATTTGTTTTCATTATTGCCGTTTTTAAATCAATGCAGTGCCTACAAATGCTCCATGGCTAAGAAGAGAAAAGCTGAAGAACAGATTTCAGGAGTTCCAGTCAATAAAAGGAAGTCCCTGTTAATGAAACCCCGTCACTACAGTCCCAGTGTGGAATGCAAAGAAGAAAATGAGGACAGAACAGAGTTGCAGGAGGACATCAGTGTCCTCGAAACAAATGACACGCCTGCAACAGGTAGCAATGAAGAATGGCTCCAAATTAATGTAAACTCACTGCCCTCAAAGAAAAGAGATCTGTCAAACTGAATGCTTTCAGAAAGAATGTAGAATGATTTGGGCTCAGAGTAGATTTGAGATAATACATGGTAATCTAGATATAAATATGGTAATTCAAAAACAAGGACCTTGTACAACATCTCCTTCTATGGTCCTTAATGCTGTGTAGGTCACAGAGACCTGCCATCGCTGCAGGTCAGATAAGGAATGGTGTCTGCTTCTTAATATGGGCTGTCAAAGAATGAGGTTAAACATGTAGTGAAAAACTAACTACTTAGAAAAACACATTTGTAAATAGAGGATTTTCACTTTAATATATTCAGCATGAGGGTGGGGGCAATCACCTGCTTAACAAAATATTGACTTTAACATTTAGCAAAGCAATTTTATTAATGTGACTATTAATTGTGTTCTATTTAACCTGATTATTAGAATCTGCACTTTATTTATAATACCCAACCCAGACATGCTCAATAATTTATAGAAAGTTCTATTATGTGGGTGCTGCAAAATGTCACTGCTGGGGGGAGAATATAAGATATATTTATAATACACATATATATTTAAATAAATAAATATAAATTATGTATGTATGTTTTCTGCCTTCAACATTCAACTATATATTCAAAATTAATGGAACACTTTTCAAAATAAAGTGGCACTTATTTTTTTCTTTGAGGAGCCTTGCACAAGTTGTCAGCCCAACACTGCAGAAAGTGGTTTCAGATTTCAGTGGAATCAATACTGCTTTTGTTAAAAATAAAATAGTTGTCAATAGGTTATAAAGGTCAATATCTAGGGGAAATGGGCAGATAATCTGAAATCAGAAATCATACATAGTATGAAAAAGTAATGGTACCTCTAATTAAGATGAAGCTGTTCTCAAGCCCCAGAATTGGGATCCAGATTCTGATGCAGTTTCCCAAATTTATACCCATGTCTACTTAGAATAGAATAATCTTCTTTTTTGAAAACCAAAACCCTTTATATTTCTGGTATGTATAGCTGTTATAAAACTTGAATGTATACCGATATGTCTATAACGAAAGCCAACTTTATTATCCAGGTAAGAGAACTATGTGTGAAATTCTGGCCTTAATGAAGTCAGTGCAAGTTTTTGTATTGACTTCAGTGGGGCCAGGATTTTATTTTTGATGAATCTTCTGTCGGGGGCTCTTTTGGAATGCAGCTGTGTGGGTACATCTTGCAAGTTCCTGTGGAGGGCTAGAGCGGGGATTACTTTTAAAATATGTCTTAAACTAGTAGGGAATTGTGCACTGACTGTTCCATTCTGAGGCAATCACTGAGCCAAATTTACTATGGACCCAAGCAAGCACAACTCTGCTGATTTCAGTAGCTGTTCTGACCTCCTAGGAGTATTTCCATCTCATAATACCAGCAGTCTCACAAGAAGCTTTAACTGACTTTTTCTGTGCTGATTCAGATTGTACCCTGTACCTCCATAACTTCAGTGTTTTATTCCTCATTAATGTGCACACTTTCTCCTGTGTCTACCTTCTGTACAAAATTATGAGAGCAAGACAGTATGGTGGGTATAGAGTTAGAGTGCTTTAAAATCACTTTTTGGTATCTTGTTGCCAACTCCCGTGATTTTATTGTGAATCTCATGATATTTGGTTTTTGCCCAAAAGTCCCAACTCCTGGAGTGATGCAATTTCAAGAAATCTCAGCATTAATTTATTTGTTAAAGTAAGTTTCAAGCCCTTGTGGTTACAGAGAAAAACTTCAACCTGTGAACCACAAACGTTAAAAAACCAGAAGGCAATTAAAAAAACCCAAATCCACATTTTTAAAATCTCATAATTTTTAAACCAATCTCATGCTTTTGGGGGGCCTGAGTCATGATTTTTTAATCTTGTTGTTGGTAATATCACTAGTATAATCTTTTACACAGTAAATTAAAGAAAGGCATGTTAGCATCACCAAGCATACTTGTTCATAAAAAAAATTAGAGCCATTTGTATCTAAATGGCCTGGTGATGGGAGTACGTGTAATTCCAAGCAGAGCAGAGAGACTAGCTATTAAATCATAGACACTTACTTGTCAGAGGTTCATTACAGAACTACAAGGAATCACAATCATCATTACTAATTGCCATGTTTTGAAAATATAGCAAACTTTTTCATTCAGATTACTTCAAAGTCTATAGTGAGAGATGAGCTGGTTGAGAAGTTGCACTGTGCATTGCAGACATTTTAAAAAAATACCCCAAACACACAACTATCTGCACATAGTGCATGAGGCCACCTCTCCCCATATGAGTCCAATTTTCTGAAGAAGAATAAGAATTAATAAATATTTTCTTTTAACATATAACAAACAGTTGAACCAAACAATTATGTAAACTGGAAATGACCCAAAATGCTAACAGTTTGGCAGCAGCAAAGTGAAATGCATTGTGGTGCACATGTGCATTTTTGTCCCTCTTTTCCCCTCCACAATAATCTGCACTTAATAGGAATATTTTAAACTATGTAGCTAAGCAACAGAGGTAATTGTTGCTTTCTAGAGCTTTTGTTAGGCACTCTAACACAGCCCAAATATGCATAATTAGGTATAATGTCTATAAATCATTATTGTACACATGTGGGTAGTTAAGTGGATTGAGAGAATAGTGCAATGAATTGGACATATTCACTGAAAATGCTTTTTATTTGTTTTCTGTCGTTTATAATACTTTAAAATTATCATAACCCTTTACACTTTCTCTTAATAGCTCACTGTGTTATTGAGAGAAACTTCATTTGCATTTGAGACTATGTTTAATTTATTATTTAAACCTGGAGTTCCTCTGATTCAGGAGAGGATGGGTCCATCTTATCAAATACAATATGCTTATTTATCCATCCTCCTTTCTAGGAAGTAAAATGTTAAATTTTTCAGTTTATGTTGAATAGATCCCAACAAAAGAATGCACCCTATAATCAGCATTATTGAAGGGGCTAGTGTTGTGACTAAATTCTTCCCTTCGTCCAAAAATGCTTTTAGTTACTATGGCAATATTTACTTGATCCTGGCAAACCAGTGTTGATTTTAGAGAGATAATTACCAGAAAGAAAGATGATGGAGATGAATTTTTGAGTGTCCTTGTTAGAGCAAATGTTTTTATAAAAAATTAAATGAGATACAAAAGGCATATTGTCTTCCAACATTGACACCCTTACCTACACGCAGCCTTTACTACCTGCTGGCTGCTGCTTTTCGTCCAAAGAAAGTTGTTTAACACAGGATGTATTTCAATGGTGTCTTTAGCAGTCCTTTAAGAGTCTGTTCAACCATTTCTGTTTGCTTGTGCATGACCTGATGTATCATTTAATGTGGCAACTGTAATGGTGACCAAGAGCTTGCCCTTTGTAAACTATAGAGTCTTTTCAGTCAAGGTCTTTCATGCAATCTGAAGTGATTTGAAAAGTAATTGGGGACCCATTTTGAGAAATATTTGGGCATGTTAGACATGGAGGAGAGTGAAAATAGATGAAAGGAATTTTATATATTCAACAAAGAAAAATGCAAAAACATTCTATTTTCAAAGAGCTCTGCAGCTACACCACACAGATTTAATCTTAGAAGGGATTGTGATGGTTATATACTAGCAGTAATTTCAGATATTGTCTTGGTAAAAGGGGCTGTTATTTCTTAAGGGTTTTCAGAGTATCCTTGGGTAAATAAACAGTGATTGTTAAATAAGTCTCTTCCCATTTAAGATTGAAACCAGGTTAGATCAAGATTAAGTTTCTCTATAGAAAGCATTCATTTTCTCTTGCTTTTTTTCCTTATAGAAGAAAATACTACAAAGTTACCTGATGAAACCTCTCATGCAGGTGGGCAAGAAAACTCCAGTCAAACAAAGGACAACTACACCTGCTACCAGGACCTTGTGGTCAAATCTTTAATGAACATGGGAAAACTAGCAAAAGATGCACCAGTTCAAATGGTGTCTGAGAACCTAAATGACAGTGGCATCCAGTCCTTAAAAACAGAAAGCGATGATGTTGATGAATGTTACATGATTAACTCATCGGAAGGAAAAGAAAAGATTTGTGTTTCCGACCCACATTACTGTTCATCTGAAGACAATGAAAGTAGCTCTGAAATTTTGGACAATGAATGGGACAGTTCCTCAAACTTCTCAGAAGACACTAGCATGAAGCCCCATGTAACTCAGAGATATATTGCAGGATGTAACCAACAAGACATTCTGGAAGTTCCAGAAATTAAGACTGAAGAAGCAGAATTTCATCCTTGTGAAACAGTTTGTGACTCAGAAACAGAGCTAAGAGAATCACAGGAATCTCATGTTGATCCTTTTGACAAGAGAATTGAGAATCCATTCCCTGAAAGCGAGGAAGATGATGAGTGCCTATCAGAAACTACAGACGTGTCAGTTGACCTGGACAAAACAAAAGGGAATTTGAGTTTGCTAGAACAAGCGATAGCTCTGCAGGCAGAGCAAGGTCATGTGTTTCACAGCACCTACAAAGAATTGGACAGGTTTCTTTTGGAGCATTTAGCTGGAGAAAGGAGACAAACCAAAGTTATTGACATTGGTGGGAGACAAATATATAATAACAAACGTAAGAAATATTTTTGATTACTCATATTGGCTCAAACTTTAATTCTACAGCTGGTAAACAATTTTGAACTGGATGATCTATCAAAAGTAAAGATTCTGTAACAAGCCATATTCTTCAGCCTGATCACCACCAGAAAAATTGCCATCTAAATTCCAAAATCTTTATTGTTTCTGATGATTTGTGATAATCTATGAAAGGGAGAACACAGTTCCATTTTCAGATACCAAGTCAAGCTTGTAATGCTGGAGATTAAAAAGATCTTGTATTGATTGGCAAACTGGGCATGTTTGTTATGGAATTCATGGATTGAGAATAATTATGGAAAATCAAAAGATATCACTTTAAACTCACTTTAATCTTTCCCAGGAACTCTCTTTTATAAATACAAAGTAAAGCAGTAGTCACCCTGTAAAAGTTGCCATTTTTGCCTTTTGTAAACAAATATGATTACTTTGATATATTTAGTATTCCCGAGAGTACGTCTCGATATTTACTGCAAATGCTGAAGTAAGTTATTTAGTTACTACGGCATTTAGAATCTAAGATAACTGGCAATTTTTTAAGGGTTACCACTGTATAATCCCTCTTGTACTGCTTAACTAGAATGTGCATTTACCTGCTTCTTCTGTTGAAAGTCACATATGGCTTATACATTACAATGCCCTTAGCACTGTACATACATGCTAATCAACCTCCTTCCTAAGTTTCATATACTTATTCTTACCTTCATTTGCTCAGATGACCATAATCAATTCAGACCAGATTCTGATCCTTTTACTCATGTGGAATACTCACGCTTGCTCCAGGAATAGTCACATTGTGTTGGGAATTCCACATCCTTCTGAGCTTCTTCTTCTTCTTCTTCTTTTTTTTTTTTTTTGGCTCCTATGCCAGTTAAATGAGCTTGTTACCTTATACTGATCTTACTCTTTCCACTTAATTTTTTTACACAATGTGCACTTAGATTTCAGATTAATGGGGGATTAAAATAAATGATTTTTTTGTTTTTGTTTTAGGGTCACTCGTTGTTCTCTTAGTGCTGGAAACAATTTCCTACAGTGACTTCTTACTTTTAATTTGCTTTGATTCTAACAGGCACTGTTGTTCCCTGTTGATGTTCATTCTGTTTTCTTTCCTCCATATTTTTCCTATCTAAAGGCTTGCCAGAAAGTTTAACCCCGCAGCTGCTTCTGGTTCTACACTGTAGCCTAGCAAAATATCCTACTAGGTGGCTTTAACGTGTCTTTGACTGCAGCTGTTTATCTCCCCTCAACTCCATGTTGTTGGCAGTCAATCACAGATTGATCTGAAACCATCCTCAACAATTTATACGTCCCTTGCTGTCTGTCTCCTCTCACAAGAGAATTTCTGGATCAGAATTGCTTCCCTTCTCATAGTTTTAGATTCTGCATTCAAAATCAAAACAAACACTTTCTAATAGGTGCTTCCTGTACACTGCTAGTACCTTGCAATTGGAAGTTGAAAAATGCACTAAGGAGCCCAGCCTCTGTCTCATTGTACATTGGCAGTTATAAAGGTGGGCTGAGACAGTGACCTATGAAAGGGTATCAGTTATTCCATGTTTGCACTCTCATCGTGGGCTGATCTGCAGAGCAGTGCTGCCATGTGTACTAGAGGGAGGTGCCTGCCTAGCCTCTCAGATGTAAAGTGGCATGTATTCAGTTTCTTAACAAAGAACCAACAACCTAGAGATCTGTGATATTTAAGGAACTGCTCCTGGTTGCAATGCTTTTTGTTTGTTTGTTTCTTCCCTCAGCTTTTATTTGGTGATCCCAGTTTCCCGGAACCTGGCATTAACAGTATAAAAGATTTTTTCTGTTTCAATATTTATTCCTTTTTAGATCTTTCTGTTGGTTGCAGTTGCCAGATTTCTGGCTTACTGGATGTGGCTTGTGTCCCTCTTGAGGCTCTGAATGGAAGAAGTGACATCAAAATCCCTAAACCGCATATTTTTAGCACACAATGGCAGTGGGAGGTGAAAATCATTATTTAAAAGAGACAATGTGAGAATCAAAAGAGATGCTTAGATTGTGTAGTTACTCTAAGTCCAAGTTAAAGCCATGGGAGGAAATTGCATCTGAAGTATAGAAAAGTTATTTCACACTTCTAAGACCACTCAGCTGAGTGCAGGCAGGAAACCCTAACCAGACAAAATCCTTATTTGATTTCTCTACAGATTCACCCAGGCCTGAAAAAAGAGAAACCAAATGTCCCATCCCAGGATGTGATGGCACAGGGCATGTGACTGGGCTGTACCCACATCACCGCAGTCTCTCAGGCTGTCCGCATAAAGTCAGAGTGCCACTAGAAAGTGAGTATCATCCTACGGTACAGAGAGCAACTGAAACAGGCCTAAGTCTCTAAGTCATGTGAGTTCATACTGGACACTCAGTGTAAACACTCAGGGCTGGATTGTAGCTAAATCTGTACAGATGCACAAGGCAGGAGATGGTTCGATGAGCTGTTGCCACTCTGGTGCTCCTGTGCAGAGTAGAGTCGCAATCCCAGTTCTTACACTCGCAGTGCTCAAGGCCTGGTTAAAACTAGCACCCGTAGTAATACGAAGCTCCCTGAAGGGGCTGGATAGGAACAAGATCATAGCCACACACCAACACACACACTGGCCATTATAGCTGGGCTGGCACATAGCCCTGACTGAGTGTGCTGTTTTCCCATTTCAAATAACTGGAGGCTCAGACGTGTGCATTCAGCTATGTGACTTGTATGTCCCTCTCCCACTCATACCAAGTAGGTCACCTCCACCAGTCAAGGAGAGAGAATCCAGCAGTGGCTTCATAGCATGCCTCTCTCCTACGACTGTATCATGCTAACTTATGTGTGGCCAGACCAGCCTGAATTCCCCATTCATTTCTTGCTGTGTCAGTCAGATTACATTGGTTTGTGCTGGGTATGTTGTCTTCTGACATGATGCAGTGAAATGATATATAATAAGCCAAAATGGAATGTGAAACTATTACTTTGAACAACTTAGTCAGTCTGACTGGTTTTCTTTTTTTGTTTTTCTCTTCTTTTTTTTTTGGTAGCTCCATTCATAACAACAAATTAAGGGATACTTGCACTTTACCAGTGTCCTGTTCTTAATTGTAGCTTTCTTTTTTTAAGTCTGTATTTATGGCAACATCTCTTGAGCTAACCAGGCTGCTGCGGTTGGAAGGCCTCAACAACATTAACTTTTTTAAAACGCAAGTCTTTGTTAATTATCCAATCAGCTCAGTACTGTTCTGCTGGGTACAAAATGATTATCTGTAATCAAAATTTGCTTACTAACAGAACAACCCAGTTGATTAACAATCAGACAATCTTTTGAGGCAGCATACACCTAAAAGGATAGCATAGAGCTGACAGCATGAGGGGAGATGTTCAAAGCTATAGAATTATATTTTACTTCATGTTTGATAAAAACAGATCCACAACAGCTACTTTGGTTGGGGAGCAGAGAAATGTACATACAATGGGTCCTATTCATTACTGATGCAATTGTCACTACAATGGTTCCAATGGCACAAATGCTGTCAGAGATCCGTGAATGTGCAAACTACAGCTTAGGGATAGGATCCACTGGTATAAGGTGGATTTGTACTTACATACCGAGCAGGATAGAGTAAGGGATGCAAACTAAAGTGAGTGGAGCTAGAGCCAAAAGGGGTGTGTCCAGGACAGATGGATTTTGCACTCATGTATCATCTTCTTACTCCAGCATAAGGAGTGAAAAGTGCCAACGTAATTTAAAGCTTGCCCACCCACTGATTTAAACCAGGCAAGGGCCATTGGATGATACAACATGAGAGTATAGCATAGGCCTCTCAGCACCATCTTTTCTGAATGTGTACGTTTCATTTGAGCTAGAAGGTACAAAATCAGAAGACAAGTTTTTGTGCATCACACTTGAGAATTTTTTATGTTGCTAGAAGAAAATGTTCCTTAGAGAGAAAGAGAGAGAGAAAGAGATTACTATATGTATGTTGCTACCCTTTACTCTTTCTTTGTGTTTAGTTCTTGCCATGCATGAAAATGTTTTAAAGTGCCCCACTCCGGGATGTACTGGAAGAGGACATGTCAACAGCAATCGCAACACACACAGAAGGTAATCCAGATCAGTTAGCATCCATTAAAATTAATATGTAGCTGGGAGGAAATGGCCACATCTATTTGGAATTCAGGATTATGAACAATATAATGTACTGCAAACACTGATTGACCACAAAGATAGTCAACATTATTTATAATCAGCAATTAGTCTACACAATTGTGTTAAATATTAAATTTCAGTATATTATCAAAAATATTATCTCCAGTACCATGTATGACAGAATCCACTAGTCTGAATTCAGAGATGAGATTTCAAACTACAGTAATGAAACAAAATATAAGTGAAAGTTAATCATGTAAATGAAATATTATTAAATAAATAGATGTGCACCCCAGCCAAAATCAGAGCCCCATTGTCCTACTATGTGAATGCATACACAGTGCATCCATATGCATACATAGTGAACTCTTGGTATTTTTACTGTTATATTGCAGTTGCATGGAGAAGCCCAAATCATGGATCAGGGCCTGATTGTGCTAGTCATGGGACATAAAAGTAAAACAAAGACAGTTGAGAGATTATGACAAGATGTGACAGGTGGATAAACAAACAATAAGGGGATGGAGTTGGGGACAGGGAACAGTAAAGGAAATGTTTCTAGTCATTTTCTTGTTTGAAAACCCCTGTCACATTTACAGCCCTTTTGCAACCAACTATATTATAAATCAGTACTGCTAATTATCAATGGATAGGAATTGAGGCAAACTGGAAATCAGCAGCAAAGAGAAAACATAACTAGAGACAGGATGCGTATCTATTTCACAATCATACACCAGATTTTTTTCAAAAAAATTTCCGCCAAAGTCTACTTTCCTATCAATCTGTAATAGGTTTTATTCAATAGTTCACCTGACATTGAGGGCAAAATAGACTTAATTTTTTTAAAAATTAAATAGAGATTTGCCTGGCCCAGAACCTCTGATCTGAAGAGTCCAAACTTTCAGCCTGTTTCAACTTCCAAACGTTTCACCCAAGAAGCATGCAAGTTTCACATCTGACCCATCTCTGCATAATGGGATGGACCCCAAATCTGGATCCAAACAGCCAAATTTGGATCTGAAATAGCAGCTGCTACTTCTACTGTGTGTGGGGGGCGAGGGTGATAGGTGGGCCCATTGGACCCTGGTAGTCACAGATTCTTTGACATGCTTCAGACTCCACACACTCAGTACAGGCTTGTTTAGCGCCAACGAGGAAGCCACCCAATGCAGCTGCTCCACTCATGGCCTTCCTTCATGCAGTGACACTCTGAGATAACAGTGGCATGAAAGGCCTGCATCAGCCTTGAGAACCCCTCTAGTGTTCTTCACTTTTTGGCTTAAATTGGTGTGTATTTTTTTTTTCTGTGCATTGTTAAACAGCTGCCACATTTCATCCCAGCGGTGGCTACAACTCAGTGGTGGGAGAAGCCATCTGTAATTTATGAAATCCTTTGAGGTCCTTTAGGACTAAAAGATAAGTTCATATTCTGGTAACTCAAATCATGCCACTCTTTTTTTAAACAGTCTTTCTGGCTGTCCAATTGCTGCAGCTGAAAAATTGGCAATGTCCCAGGAAAAAAATCAGCATGATTCTCCTAAAACTGGACAGTGCCACGCTCAGGTTCACAGGTAGGAGTCTCACATGACATGTCTCACACAGGTATTTCTGTCCAAATGCTGTGCTTTATTTTGTAAGGGATTTCATTCCTTACAGCTTTTAACTCTGAGCCACTGCTACTAGTTCACTGTAGCAGGCTGACCCGATACAAAAATGTGGGTAGCGAAACTGATTATGACTTGTGATAACCAAAGGACACTCAGCACAAAGTTCCCTGTGTGTTCAGCTAACATTAAATGACTACATGCATGTCCTTGAAAGATGAGTAAAAAAATCTAAAAACTATTATTTCAAGACAATATTATTTCAGTGGTGGTTCTGGAGCGCCTTCCTAATGTTAACCAGCCTGCTATTTTGATTAGACTGGAGTTACTTTTTAAGAAATGTTCCCAAATTGTCCCTCTGCTGCAATGCTTTGGCTCCTGAGGATTGATTAAAGATCTTGTTGCTTAGTGAATTCATCCTAGTTTTTGCAGCATAGGATTCCATGCTGATTTATATTGAGATCCTTTGCAAAGGAAACCCTTGGCAATCACAGCAGCATCTAACTATTGTAAGTGTAGTAGTATTAAGTGGGCTGAGCACTCTCATTGCTCTGTTTCTCTGATATAACAGATTTCTGATTGACCCATCCAGTTACTTTACTGTAATGCAGTTACTCAGTTTAATTTATGTTTTATACCAAAGTAGCAAAAAAGTGCTTTAAAAAATCCTAACCAAAAAAATCTCTCATTGAGTTTGTATTTGGTCTGAGAGTCCTATTGATCCTGTAAACTTGCATAATTTCCACATCATTGGCATCAGCACCATCATGGCCTATTATATTCAGGCCTATTTGGGGGCACTTTAATTTGTGGATTATTGACATGATTGGCTATAATGGCTCCTTCTGAGCCATTACAGAATATTGTGTCAATGTGTCTGCCAACTGCACGTGCCTTAACTCTACGTATGAAAAGTCCTTAGGAAATTATTGAAGACAAGTAGTTACTGCACAGTAGCTAAATGGAATAACACATTGTTAATTATTCTTTCCTCACAAATAGCAGAAGCAATTATTTTGGACCATGCTCTCTCATATTTATTTGCCCAGAAGGCCCACCACTAGAATGATAGTGATCCACAGCTCTACAAGCCCCTGCTGATTCATGTGATCTCGTTCTTTTTTAAAAAAAGGAAACACCATCCTATGGTAGTGATCTATAAACAGAACAGTAATTCTGTTAGTAAGTTACAGGATTGCTAGACCACTATTTAGCTACAAAATATGTTTTCATAGCTGACGTGTAAACCCTAAAAATAGGCTTCTATAAAGGCAATGCTTATGGTCTTTACTTATATCCATTTTGGCAGGTGCCATCCCACTATAGCCTATCTTTCAATGCAAGGTGCTGAAAAAGATGTTCTTATTGTTTGTCCTTTCTGTTTTTCTCACTCTCCTTGTGGCAGTCTCTGCAGGACAAACTTAGCAAAGCAGCTCGAGCTGTCTCAGTACAATTACCGAACTGCACAGCCAGCCACCTCTCCCAGAGCCACCCTGACTAAAGAGCAAGAGAAGTTTGGGAAAGTACCATTTGACTATGCCAGCTTTGATGCACAAGTCTTTGGCAAACGCACAACAGCACCAGCAGTGCAAGGCCAAAAAACCCCACCGTTCCTTGAATGTAAGCTTGAAACTCCCATCCTTCTTGAAAGAAAAATATCATTTATCGGAGAGTTTTCTTGTTTCCGGAAATAATGCACACTAGCAAATGTGTTTAACACGTTGTGATCAGTATACCTGAAAATCTGCTGGAGTGACTACAACATCTTATTTGTTAATTATTCTTTTAAAAGCAATTCCATGGTAAAAAAGAAAATATTTGATTTATTGTCACTTTCCTATTGGACAAGATTGTGATACCCATATTCATGTGGTACCATTCTACCTTGAGTAGTCCCATTTAAGTTAGAGATGAGATTGTGAACTGTCATAAATTGGCATAGTTCCATTGACATCCATAAAGCTACGCCAATTTGCAGCAGCTGAGGATTTGTCCCAAAGGGACTATTTGTGCAATATGCTACTACTCAATGTGAATAAGGTATCACAATCTAGCACACTGTTATGAGTAATTACATGTGTAGATCCTCTTCATTGTAGGATCTGCACAGATAACTGAAGTAAGTTTTTACTCTGTTGCGTCAACCCTTAATAACACCACTGTAGTTACAGCTATTTCAATGCGTGCACAAAATCTTGGCAAAAGATGCCATTGCTGTGAGGGCAATGGAAGAATCTTAAGGGGGTTTCTTTCGTGTCATAGCTGGGTTCAAAGGAATGTGGATCCAAAACAATGGCCATGAAAGTATTTCTTAATTTTTGTTTTGTTTACTATCATTAAAATATAACCAAAGAAAGTGAAGATGGAAAAAAATAACCTAATGTTACCCAGCCCACATAATCTGAAAAAAGAAAGGACAGTCATAGTTAAGGTGAACAGAAAAGCACCAATTAAAAAATAATAATAAAGAAGACCCTGTTTTTAGCTCTCAATTTATTAATAGCTTATCTATATCTATATATTTAGGCATGGCACAATTTGATTTTTATGTTTTATGTTGACAGACAATATTGATATTTGGTTTAAAGCATTTGTTTCAATTTTTATTGATATACATTTTCACAGTGGCAGGAAATTATGTGGGAATCAGACAATAGGGGAGGTCAGGCAAAAATTGTTTAGTGACCGTAGATGTTGAGATTCAAAAAGTTCAAGCTTTACAACTGTTAAAAAACAATCTGTCAACACCACATGCCAAAATATACAAAGTAAATGCCCTTAAATCAAAATTCTAATAAGTTCTCAATGACCATTTTTCTTACTTTGCCTATCTGTAAATTTCAATTATTATCAATGGAAATATTTTTTTCATCATTTTGTGTCTGTATGCTGAAACCGATGTTCACTGACATTGACTGATAAAAATCTAATCCTGCCAAGCCTATTTATATTGGAATATCTGAAGGCCACATTTACAAATGTAGAAACCTAAGTTGGGCCTGTAAAATAGGCATGCTCAAACACAAACAGATGTGTGTGTTACTGGACACTTGCATGAGCAATTTCTAATTTTTTGCATAGCAGTGGACATACTCCTTTAGTTATTTGTTTACACATGCACAAGTCTATTTAACAGTTGCATTCAAAGTGCTTATATTTGAAATGTTTGCAAATACAATTTCAAAAAAACATCATATAACTAATTGAATTTTCTAACATTATGCTTGCGAAGATTGCACAATACACAACTTTTACTACAATGCAAAGACAAAAGTGTAAGAGTGCATGAATATAGTAGACATGGGGATGAATGAAGGGTTGGAATAATAAAGCAATTGTGTAGAGTTTTGTTCAGCAGCCTAAGCAAATAAGAATCTAGAATTTCATTATTAGTACTCTTTGGATTTTGCACATATGAATTTGACCTGCTGACACATGGCACATGTTCATTTAGTAGCATGGCTTTATTGGTGTTATCTTTGAAGTGGATAATGGAAGAAGCACCTTAAATCAAACTCTAATTTAAGTAGGTTTGGTGACTCAGATCAGTTGAACTAACTGATAAAAAGCATAGACTTATAGCCTGATTTTCCAGACACTCCAGCTTTACAGTAATTTGCACGGGTATAAGGGAAAGCAGAATTGGGCTGTCAGTCTCAATTCTCACTAGATGGATCCGATATTTAGAAACATTCAAGCAAGGAGCTCAATTGTAATCAGTGTACAAAAGAAATATTGTTGGGGGATGATATGACTTTTGGGTCTGACCTGTAACTTCTAATCAAAGCATCCCAAATTTTAGGGAAGTTTGGATCTTGACCTAAACTTTTTATGTAGCCATCAAATCTATAATGGGCCAAAATCCTAGATCCAAAGGGAATTTAATTTGGGGGATTGATAGCTGGATCCCAACTTCTGTAGTTCAATCCACAGCTACATAAAAAACACATGGTTATGTGCAGCAATGTTCTTGTGTTCATGATGCTGATAAAGAATTATGATTTTGCTTATTTCTTCTTTTTTGCTTAGGTTCTAGATATGGATTAATAATTTGTTTAAAATACAGCTGAAAATTGTTTCGTCTTTTACACACCTTTGTAAAGCACTTTAAGAGCTACAGATGAAAGGATGGATTGTTATTGTTTGTGAAGACCTGAATTCATGGTTCTATCACAGTCAATGATATAACACAGAGCAAAGAAGTCACCTGCTTTAAAGTCTATGTTAGTGATAGGGGAGAAACATAGAACCATGTATTCCATTTTTGACATGTGAAATAGCTTTTCTATTCACCTGTAAGGCAATCTCTTCATTCTTAACTGACCTTGTTGTGTCTGGTACCTACATAATATTCCAGAAGATCCCAGCTGGAAGAGGCACAACAAGATGAGTTAAGTACCACCTTAACTCTGAATGTTCTTTGGTTGTATTTTTTAAGTCTAATATTTAAATATTGGGATTTTCATGAACATGATACTGCACATGTTCCCAAGGTGTAATGTTTGTATTCCACTTCCCCAGCATGTCCAAGGGGCAAATCTTGTTCACCTTACTCACCCAAGTAATCCCATTTGAATAATGGGGCTGCTCAGAGAAGTAAGGCAAGCAGGCTATAGCCTTAATGTCGTTTTACCTAAGTCTTCACACATCCATCTTATTTTGACACAATGGCGCTCTAAAGAATGAAAATCCCTTATGAATTTGATTATTTTTCCCAATATGTTTGAACATTTTTGCTCAGTCTTTGTTCAGGAGTGAGTAAAACCTGAGTAAGAACCACAGAGTTTATCTCTTCAAATTTTTATGGTAAAAATGTAAATACTAAAGGTATTCTTGTGACAAAAAATGAAATAATTTGATCCCTGAGCTTGTATTTTTACAGCAAACCCGAGTAACCAACAGAAAATGGACTTTTTTTTAATTTATTCTTCACATAACGTAACGTATGAAAATATAACCTGAAAAATGAATCTGCTTAATGGGGAAAACGGACGTTTTTTTTAATTTATTCTTCACATAACGTAACATATGAAAATTAACCTGAAAAATGAATCTGCTTAATGGGGAAAACCACATACATGCAATTGCTAATCAAATCTCTCTTCAACAGCAAAGCATTTTTCACATCCAGTGAAATTTTCTAATCGACTGCCGAGTGCTAGTGCCCACACACAGAGCCCTTGTCATGCCAACTCTTATAGCTACGGTCAATGTAGTGAAGACACCCACATAGCAGCAGCTGCTGCTATCCTGAACCTTTCCACCCGCTGCAGGGAAGCAGCAGAGATCCTCTCCAGCAAACCGCAGAGTCTGGCTGCCAAGGTAGGGTAGTCCAAGAACCTGGAGGGTGTGCTAGCTACTGACATGTGTGCATAAACTGTCTTTCATGGTAGTGACTGCATTAACTCTCAAAAAGGAGACAGAGACCAAATAGGTTTCAGAGTGGTAGCCGTGTTAGTCTGTATCAGCAAAACCAACAAGGAGTCCCTGTGGCACCTTAGAGGCTAACAGATTAAACAGTAACATACTGACTGCTTCTGGGAAAAAAAATTGCAGGAATTAGGTTGTGATGATCTTCATAACTGGACCCAAAGTAAATGGAAGGGTGGGGCAGGGGAGGAAACTCCAAATCAAATAATTTTTTGGTAGGTAATGGAGCTGGGTCTGTTAATGAACGATTTTTCCTTATTCTAAAACCTGTGGTAATCAACCACTCAAATGATTGATAAAAATCAGCTGATTAACAGAGGTTTTATAAGAAAGGTGTAGCAGCAGCATATTCATTAGGTCTGATTATGATCTTTCTTACAGCAGTTATAGAGTAACTGATTTCAATGGAGTTAATTCTGATTTTTACTGGTGTAAGTGAGAAGAAAGCCAAACCCTTTGTGTTTGGAGATACTTCGGGCAAGTCTCTTTAAGACTGAAGGCCACCTAATAAGAGTAGCTCCTTGTGTGGGTTTCAGCGTAGTCATGTTTTCAGTTTTGTGTGAGATGCCTTACTGTTCTTTGTGATTCACAAGAGTCATCATTATGATTTAGTAGCCTTATTTTATGTAACATTACATAGAACCACATTGTCGGTGCAACTAGTCAAGATACATTTATGTGACCTCCTTCGTGGGAGTAGGAGAAGAAAAATGAGAGAAAATGGGAGAAGCATTTTTGTTTATTATTTGCATTGCAGCTACATTGTGCTGGAAATTGTATAAATACATATCCAGGAAACTGTTGGTGTAAGACAAGACGTACTAAAAAATACATAAAATATTATATTTATACTTGGTGTGGGCCTTCAGGATCTATCTATCTATCTATCTATCTATCTATCTATCTATCTATCTATCTATCTATCTATCATGTCCATCACTTTCCTATTGAGGCACCAGGCTTGATCTGGCTGGAAGGAGTTTCCCCATCTGTTGGCCTCCAATGTTCATTAGACCTCCTGCTTTCCATAATCACATAGGCGAACTGGTATTCTTTGTGTGAAATCCCTTCTTTCCAGCAGCTGGTGTAATACCTCTTTAGGTGTTGTGAGCTCTGCGCTCTTGCAAAGTGGAATCTCCTATTTTGCTGAGTCTGATTTCCATTTGTCACAACCAGGGTATTGAAATTGATGTTGGGGGACTCCACTAGGCAGACATTCTAATGTGGGGCCATCTTCATACCCAGAAAGCTAGGCGTCAGTCAGCCCAGAGAAATATTTACCAGGAGCCCAGAGTCTGTTAGTGGATTCTTTCCTAGTTGACAGATCCATTTCTGACGTTAGCCAAAGAGAGCTTCTTATGCCAGACTTCAGTAGAGGTTTCCTGTCGTGTTGAGAGGGAGGTTGATGCCAATGGTTGAATTAAATTGCTGCCCCAGCCTTTGGCTGAACTCAGTAACAGACCTTTCTTGCCAGCAAAGAGCAATAAAGGGACCATGCAAAACCCAAAGATTTTCTATTCTACACCTGCTTCATGTTTGCCAAATCATGGTAGGTTTGAGTGGAATTGAGCATAATAGTACAACACTCAGAGACACTTTGGGCACACAGTTTATTCCTTTCTCAGCCCCAGGACTAGCAGCCTAAAAGAAAATCATCTGCATACCTTGTCATCTGCCTGCCTCCACTTTTGCCAGACTTTCAATAGGACACAGTGACAGCCCAGTGCTACAAAACATGTGATAGAAGAATCAGAATTAGCTTCTTGCCAGAACAGAGGCAAGTAAGCTGCAAACTGAGCCAGTGGCCAAAACCACACAAAGCCCTTTTTAATATGGTTTTAGCGATTTATTACTTTTAGCAAATTGAGCTCTTAGAGGAAAATATGGAAATAGATTCTCTAGGAAACTGTATCTCCAATAAGGGGAACAATCTTTATTTTAATATGCTGCAACTCAAGTGATTTTTAAAAAATACCTAGAACTATTTTTAAATGTTCCTGAATTTTTGTGACAGACATTTGCTATGGGAACATTTAACTATTTGCACATCTTACATATTTTTCAAATTATCTAAAAGAGCCTAAGGATTCTATCTACTGTATATTGCATTTGTGCACAAATAATGCAATAACAGCAATAGATTCATTTGACACAACTGTTAATTATTTCCTTTATTTCTTCTCAGCAATACACATAAGTGCCACACCTGAAAATTTTTGTGGGCGGCGCTTAATTTGGGACTGTGTAGTTCCAGATCCCTGGGCCCTGCTCCTTCACCCTGTCCCTTTGCCAAAAAATAATAAATAAAACAGTGCAGACAGCGCCACTGCAGATCAAAGCTCCATGACTTGCAAGGGTGTTTACCTCCTGCCTGGCCTTCTGGTATTGTCCCACCATTGCACAATGGGTTACCATGCTGATGTGAGTGATATGGGTGGATGGAGCTGCACTGATTCTGTTGCATTCAGGTTACTCTGTGTCTGCAGAGGCAGCGGCAGGATTTCTTCTCAAAGAGTAGCTGAAAGTGCATATCTGTAAATATACCTGAACAGTTTATTTTTACAAAAGTAATTTTCCAGTGCTGTTTCTGGTTATTTCCTGTCAGCCAAACTTTGCGACTTGGTTTCTAAAACTTGGTTCATTTCTTAGTAAGCATTTTCCCTTGAAAATGGGTCATTTTTCACTGAAAACTATCCAATACTTAAGTGGGAAAATTACATTTGTTTTTAAAAAAATAGCAAGTTTCAATTTTTTGGTGAATCTGGAATATCTTCAGCTATGTTGGAAAAACTCCCTGCATTTCTAAGTTTCAGGGGGAAAGGAAGGTGAGTAGCCTGAGCTAAATAAAGGAATGGGAAAAAAAATCACATTAAACTTTTAGCAGTGCTCTTGGCCAGAAAAGTGGTACAGTGACAACTGATGTACAGTGTGGATCGACCATATATAACTATACAAAATATCTCAAGATGGACTGGGTTTACTTTCAATCCAAATTAATTTGGATTCCAAGTTCCCTCAATTAATTTGCAACCAATTGCATACAAAATATAGTGGCCATCCTGGAAACCTTTAAAATGTTTGTTTTTTTAAAAAAATAGGTACTGTTACTGTGATATCCTCCTGACTGGAGCTGGTTTCTAGATACAACCACCTGGGATTGTGCTGTACTGGGCCCCTGAAATATAGAAATGATACAGATACGGGCCACAACCCAATTGAAAGAATCAGGCACTGCATCACAGTCTCGCAGCATAATTGTCTGCACATAGGGCCCAATCCAACTCCCACTGAAGCAAACAGAAGTTGGGTCACTGGAAGCTGGGTCAGGCCCATATTCTCTAGCACAATGCAAGTGCATGGAGCAGATCCTGTCAGAAATGTTCTGTGTTTTACCACCGTCACCGCTGTTGCCACTCACAGAGGTAGAAGCATGCAGTATAGTCTATCTTTATCCTCATCACTGCTGCTTGCCAAGCATTCTGTTGAATGTTTTGGTGTTTTTCCCACCTGTTTAGACAAAATGGCATATGCACACAGTGCCTTGAAAGAAAACAAAGAATGACACTTGCTTGAAATGTTTGAAGTTCCAATACCGTTGTTGTTTTTTAACAAAACCCGAAAACACAAACTATATCATCTGGCTATTCTTGGATCTTGATGATGATGATGACTGCATCAGTTATGGAGGTAATGGAGTTGTTTGGCGGCATGCTTACCAGACAGGCCCCTACCCCAAACATCTTAAAATCTAAATACAGAACAATCTGCTTGCAGAATAAGACCAATGGCTAGCATGACCTTCTGAAGGAAAAAAACAACACACTGAATAGCTCTAGCTGTTGCATTATTACAGTACTGCAGATATTGTATCATTGCAGTGTTCTTCTCTTTCTTTCTTTAGTTTGCAAGTTGCTCGGGGCAGGGACTGTGTCTTTTTGTGTGTGTGTCAAACTGTGTCAAGGGTAGCATAAGATCCTGATCTTGCAAACACTTACACCCATGCTTAACTTTCAGCATCTGAGTATTCCAGAATACTTCTATGGAAGAACTTGCATGCTTAAAGTTAAGCATGGGTGTAAGTCTTTGTAGAATCAGGACTCAAGTGCTTATTTTTTTTAAATAATTGTTAGCAACCCTTTCCCCCCAGCATAATGCCTTGAATGGAGGCATATTAGGACTCACGTCCATTCAAAGAGTAATATAGTGTGCGCACTTAAAGAATTCATTGGGGTTATATAGATATTACTGATTCCAGAGATATTTCTTATATTGAAAATGAAGACTATTTTAGAATAGTAATAACCAGACTGAGCTTTTCAAGTGCATCTATTGCACAGTGGGAACACAAAATAGCAGGTGTTTTTCTTTCTCTGGACAATCAAAGAACAGATAGAAAGCCCTACATGTTACAGTAGAATCTCCCTAAGACACCAGTTCTGCAATGAGAATCATGTGGACACAATGATTCACCACGCTGAACAAACTGTAGGGTAAAGGTTTAACTTGGAATTGTTACTTCAGAAACATTGCAGAATATTAAATATTCTGAGTTACCAAATGAGCCAACAAACACAAAAGCAAAGGAGAAATCCATTACACGTGGGCCATACCTTGTTCATTTAGTAGATTAATGTAGTTCAGTTTTAATAGTTAATGTCAATACTTCTTAGTGTACTAGGAAATGTTCTGTAGTATATTTTATAAAATAAAGAAGTCATATTGTGAGACCTCATGACAAAGCTCAGCTATTAATTTGAGCTATTAAATCTTTGCTGTGAAGTGGCTAGTAATTTTTGTGTACAATTTTTGTGGTATTTATATTAGCGTGGCACTTCTGCTGTATCTGTTTCACTGTACAGGTCCTAGAAGGGAAATATGTTTTAGTCATTTTTCTCTCATTTTTCATTCTAAACTCCTTTTTCCAGCTACTTTTCAGACCTGTGTGGGTGATTACACTCTCATTGACATTGGAGTAAATCAGGAGTAGCTTGAATGCCATTCGCATGGTTCTGTTCTCACATTGCTTTTGCACTGGTTATTGTCTTCATAGAATTTTTTCCTGGTTTACATCAGCATAAATGAGATCAGACTCAGGCCCTTTACTGATTTAATATAGGGAAGAATCAGGCACATGAGCCTTCATTGGCCAGTCATATTTTATACTTCTGTAGTTTATATACTTCAGTTTTTAAGCTAAGAACTTGTACATTTTACATTGCTATGGTTGACTTATCTGAAAGGTGTCATGGTGTGAAACCAAACAGGCCTGCTCTGGCCCTCATTAATTTCAATAGGCCCTAAATTGGGTCTTTACTGAAGTCAAAACTGCTCTTAGAAGGGGAACCAAATATTACAAGTCAAATATATGTTCCTTCTATTTTTATTTCATAGCTGTAGTCTAACAAAAACTTCTGACATTTTTGTCTTGTTAATTCCCCTTTAAAATAATACTGGGAAAATAAGTAAAAGAGAGATATTCAGAGGAAGGTAGGATGAGAATAGAAAAGAAAATTGGAACAGTCGCTGTGACCATCTTTTTTTCCTCACCATTTGGAGTTTGCAATGAATGCAGCAGAATGTTCAGAATAAAAAGCCATGCTGTAAATTTGTGATCCATCCGACTATGAGCAAAAGGGAATATTTTTCCATTACTATATTTAATTGTTTGTGCATCTGTGAGCTCGCTTAAACCCCATCTGTACACTGCTTCACAAAAGCATATAATCCATGCTTCTTCTGGTTGGAATTTGGTGCGTGTTGCACAACCCAACTTCTGTGTGAATTTTGGAAAAGCACTGGAAAATCTCTTACTAGCCACATCAGTAAATGTTCTCCCCATCAATCAAACCTCATTGGTGCAGCGAATGATGCCCTATTTCCAGTGATGATATATATTTCCTGACATTTTGCAATCTGCAATTTAATTTGGGAGGACTATGACTCTTTTTGTTCAATTTTTTGTTGTTGTCGCCTTCAGAGTAGTTGATATTTTGTCAGTGACAGAGAATCTGCACTATTTATGGTTTTTTGCTCTATAAAAGTACTGCAGCCCAGTCACATGGCTTCTCCTCCTAAGCCATCTGTCACAGAGGTCTGGAATTTTATGTGAATGTTGGTTGTGCAGACTTAACTCAAGTTTTTTTATTATGAAAAATGTCACCAACTACAATATTTAGCATTTTACTTTACATTGGTCATTAAACTTGATTACTGTAGCTCTGTTTCATTGCTATAGTTACATATCAACTGTGAAGCCAAAAAACGCTGGGCAATCATGGCAAAGCTATATTGTCAGATCCTGGAGAATGTACTTGGCAGTGATATAGTTAATATCTTGGATTTTTGTAACTAAGGTTTATTAATGCTGGTATAAAAATGTATTTGATATTATACAGATGGCATAAGATGTTGTGGTTACTAAGTTATTATCCAGGATAAGCTGTACTGTCAAATTCAGGGCTTAAAACTATCACAGGAGATTAAACTATTTACTAAAAAGGGGCAGAAAGATATAACCAAAGCATCTTAGTATGAACATATTAGAAGTGTATTTACTTCCTATAAATATAATAATGCATAGCTCTCTTTAAGCTGAGTGATTGAAAATTTGAACTTTGTCCTGCAAGAGAAACAAATGCAAGAGGTGCCTTTGAGTTTCTAAATTGTGCACAAACAGCTAGCCTAGTAGTCCTTGGAACTAAGCTAGTGCTTCTCTCTTAGGCTTTTGGCTGATCAATGAAGTGAGGCCCCCATAGCAAGAGTTGATTATTAAGTTCTTCATTTCCAGTGATGCCTAGTGACTTCGTATGTTTTGGTCTCAGGTGCCCAACTTGACGCACCTTACAAAAGCCTGATTTTCAAAAGTTCTGAAGATTGGTTCCCTTTAAGGTGTCTCAAGCTGGGCACCCAAAAATTGACCCACCCCAAATCGCCCATGACTTTTGAAAATGTAGGCCTGGATCACTGGCTACCATCTGCATTCGCAGCCTGCCAACAAATTCGCTTGAAGAAACTGCTTTCCTTTGCTGAAAAAAGTATGGATGGGCAACACTAACACTGAATTTTTGGATGGTCTTTAAAGGCTTATAAAGAACAGGAAGCTGCTAATTATCTTACCAGCTATTTGGCCTCCTTCAGTAAAATGACATTACTGCTGCTGGTACCATGATTTGAAGTGGATCACAATGTGGAAGTCACTCTATGGTTAAATGGGCATTGCGATTTCATTTTATCTTTGAAAATGGTGCCACTGAAGGTTTAGTACATGGCTACCTGGCCTGGAGGGTGCCTGTGCCCCATCTGAGTCCAGCCAGGGTGGCCTATCATACCATCAACACTGAAGCAGAACTCCCCATTCCATTGTATTGGATTGTAAGCTCTTTGAGGAAGTCACTGTCTCTTACTATGGTTATACTATGGTTATACAGTACCTAGCACATTTGGGCCCCAAGCCCTAACTGGGGCTTCTGGGCCCTTCTGCAATACAAATAATAAAACAATAACAATGAGAACATATAGTGTTAACTGCAGACATCTTTGTACTTACTGCGTGATAAGTCATCTTTACTCTGATGTTAGCCCATAACCCTAAAGCCAGTGTTAGCCTGTTAAGACTGGACAATCTAAGCAATAAGACTACACAGATCTCTGCTCTTCCAGAAGCCAGAAAGCCATACATACTCACAGCCTGAAACCAGATTCTCCTTCCATGGTCCCATATGACTAATAACTGTGAGCTGTGGCAGAAGGTGACTCTTCTAATTGACCCCCATCCACACACACATATAATGTTGCTTCTTGATTTGAGACCTGCTCTTTGGCGCCACCTCATGGCTTTTCTGTCCATGCAGAGACTATGGGGATCCCCCAAGACAGTGGAAACCCCACAAACAAGTGACAGGAAGATGGTTTGCAATTTCTTAAATGAGGTTGTAGACAGGCCAGGTGTGTGGGTGGTGTGTTTTCAGAGGTGAGGAAACCCAACAGGCAGGGGGAGAGCTGGATTGTTACTTCAAATACTGACAAAACCGAGGGCAGCCCTGCCCAAATTATATAGTATATGGGATGTATATTCGTAGCCCCTGCTACTGCATCCCACTTTAAGGATACAATTGCCAGACCAAGAATTCTGTCTTATATTCCGCTTTTATGGTCAGCTTGTGGAAGGAGAAGGGGAGGGAGCAAGGAGCTTTCCCTTCCCTGTGTTCATAAGAGAGGCAGTAGCAGCCACTGCTACCAGGGCTCAAGATGACACAAGGAGAGAGGGAGGGGCAAGGATGAAGCCTACCATAGCATAAGCACATGTACCAGCCAACAGAACTAGCCCATTGAAGAGGACAGTGTATGCTGCATGGAGATCTCCGAGAGGAATCGTACATGGTGCCTCCTGGAGCTCTCCCTATGCTGGTGTGGCTCTACCCTGCTCCCATTGCAGGTCTGTGCTTTAATGGCACAATCTGGCACTTGTTTTGTACTAAATATTTTTAAAGGTGCTTTCCAAGTCAAATTCTGATGAAGGCAATATGTTATTTTCAGTGATGTATGAAACACCAGGGAAAAATTCTTCATCTGTTTTAGCACATTTCCACCCCCCATGTTACAGATGTTGTAATATTTCCGGGGCATGAGGGAGGAGAGGGTGGAAATGTAATAATAATGCTGTTGATGAACTAAGTGGAATTAATGCTTTTAACTGTGAATGGGGGTCATAGTTCTCTCTAAGAGTAAAAAGATCAAGAAGATTTAAAGCTAAACTTTTTTTAAATAAACTCAGATTTAGCATGTATAGTTTACATTTTAGAAGCATCTTATTTAAATGCTACTTACTGTGTTTAAGCTCAGGAGCCTGGAGAGCATTACTGAGGTTACACTTAAGTCTGCCTAAGAATTAAACATTAACTGATGTAAATCTAAAAGCTGGTTTTAGACTCAGATAAATTTAAATAAAAGAGTGCATTTACAATTATCCGTTAAAAGCACCACATGGCTATGTTGCAGCCTCAAACTGTGCATTGTCTAAACATTTCTCTATTTCCTGTTATATGTCAGGGAGCTGAAATAGAAGTGGATGAAAATGGCACTCTGGATTTGAGCATGAAAAAGAACCGAAACCAGGACAAGGCTATGCCTCTAACTTCTTCCAACGCAGCACTTCCTACTCCTTCCTCTTCTCCCTTCAAAACAAGCAGCTTTCTGGTAAATGCGGCCTTCTACCAGGCTCTCTGTGAACAGGAGGGCTGGGATACACCAATCAACTATAGCAAGACACCTGGCAGGAAAGAGGAAGAGAAAGAGGTATCTTTTCAGCTTTTCAGTTAGAGCAGTTGAAGAACTGACACTAAACCCCTCTGTTTCAAAAGTGACCTCTAATCTTGGGTGCTTCAGTGCCCAGTGTGAGACATCATGGACTCAATATTCAAACGTGATGACTGATTTGGAGTACCCAATTTGATACATCTTAACGAAGACTGATTTGCAGAATGTGGGTGCTCAGCAGTTTGTGAAGATCAGGCCAATTTTAATGTCTCAAATAGAGCACATAAAATCATTAGTCACTTTTGAAAATCTTGGCCCTAAGGCCTTACTTTTAGAACTGTTGGGCACTTGTAAAGCAGCTGTTCATTTTAACTGGAAAGGCTCTCAACCTGCGTAACCTAAGGCATCCAAAATTAGAACCCATTTTTGAAAATGTATCCCTACTCTCCAGTGGCTGGAGGGTCATGACCTAACTGTAGTATATTTTTGGTCTTTTTTAAAATGTCAAAGTAACCTTATAATTTTGAAGTGCAATATAATTCTTCCAAGCAACTTTATTATTTTGTGCATTCCAGACATCTCTATGTTTGGGTATGTGTAAATACAGGCATGAAATCCTACAATAATTTTTCACTGGGACAAAGTGTTAAATGTGTTTCTCTGACACATTTCAGGTGTGCATTGCTCACATCAGCCTATTGCAAGTCTTGCAGGGTCCAAAGATCCAGATAGCAGTCTGAAATTAAAATTCCAGAAATGCCCATTCCCCAATATATCGCTGGAATTAGGGAATATCAATGGAAATAAACAGCCTCACCTAAATAAATCACCCAAAACTAACTCTCACGATGGGTATAGGCAGCTGCCATGATGAGACTCCACAAGACAGGCTGCCAGGTGTTAGGTGGTCATATGGTAACTGTCGTGTCCAGTGCTGATAATTTTCTTGCTTTATGTGTCTTTGTTTTGCCCCTTTCATGTATTTTTTTTATTGACTGTTGGCAGCATAGTGTCCTTTGGTTTTCTTATTTCTTTTTTTTGGCTGCATGTTTCTCTTGAACTTCACTGCCAGAATAGGGTGCAGAGAAGGTTTGGTTGGATTTGTTATCATGGTGAAGAATATGCATAGGCAGCTAACTAAATGGAATCTTGGTAATGGACAGAGATGGGCCTGAGTTGCAGAGTTCTGTTCCAGCCCCAAAGTTCCCCATAGTTCAGATCTGGAGTTTTAGTTCAGGGTCAAATATATGGCCATCCCATTTGTATTTGTATGAAGTAGAATAGTAGCACTTTAGCATTGTAGCTATTATAGAAGTGGGTTTTTTTTCTGAATTATCATGATTGGTGAACTTTAATAAAGTAACATATTTAACCAGGATAGCTCCACCAAGAGCTGAGGATGGAGATTCACCTCTAGTATTTCAAAATGCCTGGAAGGAAAAGGGTATCAGTCACATGAATAGAAAACTCTCAGGATGGGTACAGGCAGTTGCCATGACGAGACTCCACAAGACAGGCTGCCAGGTGTTTGGTGGTCATATGGTAGGTTTCGTGTCCTGGAGAGCTAAGTGCTGTGATCCCCACTGTGCTGATGCTGATCTGTAACCCAGGGTTAAGCATCTGGAATAACAATTTTTATTGAGAAAAGACAGACAGTGGCTGGAGAGTGGCTTAAATTATGTAGTGAGTAAGAGGACCAGATTCTTCCCTGCAGTATGGCCCCTTTGTGCTGCACTGCCAGCAGGTATATCCAGCCTTGAGAAAATTATCCTGCTGCCAGGGAATCCACTGGTATTGCAGACCTGGCAAAGAGCTCTCATGCCACTCTTCCTCCCTGCTGCCAGTGTAGCGTAGAAAAGGGATTATGGCTAGAGGAAAGAGGGCACGGGTAGAACACCCCTATGCCACGCTGTTCCCGTACTACAGTTTTGGCCAATTGTGGTGTGGGTACTGGCCCCAGGCACAGCATCATCAGCATCAGTGACATCACTGAGGAGGCCACAAAGTTGAGCATAAAGCCATCTTTGCACCCCTGCAATTGTCTGCAATTTGTCCCTAATCAGGAATCTGGCCCAAGACCTCTGCTCTGACCAGTTCTGCTCCCAGAGAACATTAACATGTCCAGCAGTCTCAGGACCAATGGCTCTGTTTTGCAAGTAGAAGCCTGGCAGTTATCCCCATGCAAGGCAAATGAATGATAATATCTATTTCTAATTCATTGTTATCTGGTTCATATGCACAACAGTTGCTTAATTTTGGTGGTAATTTCCAGAAAATATTGTCTCTCTCTCACTTAGTGAAATAGCCTGTCCAGATGCCCCCTAAAAAAAAAAAAATTCTGAATTTGGAAAAAGCTCAACATCTCTCTAAAAAGGAAAGCACCGCGAAATAACCAGAGCTGTCAGTTTAGTTCAACTGTCAGTTCTCCAAAGATTTCAGGGCTTAAAAATGTTTAAAAGTGCCAGATGCTATTATCTGTTATTCATGTTACCATTATGTTCTGGTCTTTGCTGAAATCAATATAAACTTCCATCTGCACATTAATGGAATTTCATTGCTCGCTTGCTTTCTTTTGTGCCCGCGCGTGAATACACACACACACACTCTTTGTAGAAAATGTACCCCTGGTTCTGATTTTTTTAAATCTAATATGCTTTAGAATTCTAACATTTCATCCGAACTCCGCTGTCTGGAAATTGTACTTTGCGCTTAATTAGCTGAGATAAGTATCCACCCATTCTCTTTTACCATAAGTGAAAAAAAGAGTAGATGTGGGAGGGGGGAGTTTCTTTGACCCATTCTATAAAGCATTTATGTCACACAGTAAATATGAAATCTACTAGAGTAATGCACAGCCCAGGTACCTGGTCTACATGCTCAGCCCTACGTTTGTGAAGCCAAGGAAAGAATTCTCTGCCTCAACTTGCAGTAGTAGCTTGCAGCTGGTAATGAAGGGCATGAGAAGGACTAGCTACTCAAGGGCCAATGGACAGCTCATACATGTGTTTATTGCCAGTGGATCTGCATGGTCAGGGACCAGCTGGCCATGAACATAGCCCAGTTTGCCTCCTCCAGCCTCCCCTGGCATGCAAGGAACTTCAGTGTCTTTCTGCATGGCCCCTTTGCCTCCCTTCTAGTTACTACTGTGATTTTTAACTTCCCCAGCCCCCAGGATTTCATGCTGCTTGAAAAATAATAATATCCCCCAAACTATTAGGGAAATTATTGGTTTAAATGTTTGTCTCTGTCCTTCAGAAATATACTAGAGAATACCAACAGGAAAAAGACAGATTCTTTATTATCCCCTTAATCTTAATTAGCACCTTTTTCATGCTATGTGCTTCCCTTTAAAACGTCTGTCTTTTGCAAAGAATCTCAGACAAAAAGTTTATTTACAGTGGAATTAAGATTGTAAGAAAGTACCTCCTAATATAAAAGAGTATTATTAGATTATTGCAATGCAGGGAATTCACAGTTAACATTTAAAAAACCCAAATGTATGAAAGTCAAAACATTCAAACCAGAGCCAGCACTAGGCATAAGTGGACTAAGCAATTGCTTAGGGTCCCAAGTAGCTCAGTGGGGCCCTCTGTAACTTGCAAGCAACCCTATCTAATGAATGTATGTGCTGCACACAAGAGACACCTGGGTGTATCTCTCGATCTCTCAATCTCTCTCACATACACACACACAAACAAATCCCTTTGATGGAAGCATTAACAGGTCCCTTATCCTCTATGTGAGTCAGTCACTAGAGGGCAACATAAAACACACATAAAAGGCAGCCCTCTAGTGGCTGACTCACATAGAGGATATCAAAAGAATCTGGAGTAGGTAAATGGGGACATTAAGCCTGCTTGTGAGGTTTTTTGTGGTCTCTGGCCCATGCTGCAGGGTGCAGGGAGGTACCAGTCTCTAGTTTCTGATTAATGATGGATTTGCTCTTCATAGGCAGTTATAGTGCTGAGGTTCCTCTCTGATAATAGGGCTCAACAGTTAGCACTTGAAAAGTACATACGGAAGGGTGGTCAGAGTAAAGGGCAGAGATCAAGTTGATGAGAGAAATTCTGACCCCTTTGAAATCGATGGCAAAACTCTGATATTTAGGCTTTTGAACAACATTTTTTAAATTTCCTGATTTTCAAATGCTGCTTTTTAACATTAACTCAAAATTGTACTTACTTTCACAGGTTTAGGTTTTTATATTTACTTTTTAATAATGTTTTAAATGAATAAATATTTATATTATGTTAATTAAAATTAAAGTGAATTAATAGATAATTATACCTTTTGGATCATTTAAGGTTGTCTTTATCTGAAATTTTCCTTTAAAAACAAAATCCCTAAAGCGTAAAATTTAAGTTGAATTTTGGGCATTTAAAAGTATTAATAATTACCATGAAAAAAATGTGTAGAAAAAAAATGAAGCAAATATTTGTACTGTCTATGTTAGTTATAGTAGCATATGAGATGATTCCCAAACAATCTAACCTCACAGATGCAGTTGCAAAAATTAGCAGTAATTGATGTATCAACAATATGACAAGGATTATATGTGTTATAGTAGGCAATAGATAGCCAACACCTGAAAGCAGAAGGAAGTGATGTACAGGAACCAGCTACAGACTGGCATAGGTGAGCTGCCAGAACTGGCGAGCATATGGTAGCTTTATCAGAAGCAACACCCCCACTAGGCAGAAGCTCATAGGTGCTGGAATAGAGGTGCTGAGGTGCAACCGCACCACCTGGTTTGAAGTGGTTTCCATTAATTACAGGGTTTACAGTTTGGTTCAATGGCTCTCAGCACCCCCATTATACAAATTGCTCCAGCACCCCTGCAGAAGCTCCATTTGCAGTCCACATTCACATTCAGTTTCTGCTGCTCTCTTCACTCTGTGCTTATCAGCTCAACAGAATCCCTATCCCTGTGGTTCTCTCCAGTCCTAGAGATCCTCTGAGCGCCACAGTTCCCCAGCCCTGGTCCTGGAGAGCTTCTGAACTGTACAAGGCCAGAAGCACCTACAGTACTAGGTCTGGGAGCTTTGCAGGACCAAAGTGTTTCTTGTCCTAACCATAGGCAGCAATCTCTGGTCTTATTAAGCCTTTTCTGCAAAGCCTACTTATCTGGGTCTCCTTGCTCCAGTGGAGTTTATAAACTGTCATGAATCCCAGCAGGGAATCCTACAGACGTTATAGTTCTGCCAAGGACTCTGGAGACTTCTCAAGGTTCACATATTCATAATGAATCTTTCCAAAATGAACCACTTAACCTTCCAAAAAAATTCAAAGCCACTAGTCCTCAGTGAGGACAAAACAATCTTGAACTTTCTAGACCAAGCCATTTTGAAGCAATGACATTCTAAAAGGAGAAGTCTTCAAAAAGTGAAACTGTAATATTCAGTATTTCAGGTTTCCAAAATGTCTTTTCAATGGAGTGACTACTATGTCTCCATAATATCTATTAAACAGCAAAACAACAGATGGTAACATTTAAATTTTTATCTACAAATGAACAGGCCGGGTTAGAATTGAAGACCCATTCCTATGGTTCTGCAAGAAAATTGCAAAGAGAATTTGTGATTTTTTTCATAAAATCTAGTATTTGGATAAGATTAAAAAATCACCTCATGCCACACTCTTAGGGAGTTTGAATTTACATCTCCTAGACTGCAGCTTAATGATTTATTTGTTTATGGTACAAATCATATTTATTTGTACAGCATACAGTAGCACAGTGACTTACTTGCAGAAGAAAACCAGAGTAATCCCCCCTTGCAAAACTATAGGTTCTGTAACTAAAAATATTCAATAACTTTCTGGCCAAGGGCTGTATTTTACCCCTTCTTTTCTCTATGGATTTTTATTTCATTAGCATTATCATTTTCCAAATATAAACTAGGATACAGCTTCAAGACCTGTGTGGCTTCCAGACCTCTACGAATTATTTTACAAATAAATCATTGCAGATGGTAAAACATCTATCCCTCAATGTCTCAAAATATGGTGCATTAATCTTTTACCACATCTCCATCACTGCTAAAAGCTTAGATAATTTTGCCTGTATGTTCTTCAAGAGGTGTCGTCCCCCCCACCCTCCCCACATACACACAAACAAAAGATTGGATGAATATAAGAAAGACAGGGAAGAGAGAAAACCCTTTGTGACATTCTTATCTGATATTTCAGAAAGATCCATTGAGCTCCCCAGAAAACCCGGAGGAAAAAAAGTATCCAGGAGATGTCTCCATACCGAGTCCAAAACCCAAGCTCCATCCAAGAGATCTCAAGAAGGAACTCATCACGTGAGTCACAAAAATGTCATGTTTTCCTTTCTCCTCCTCTGTGGAGACTACAGACACTAAGCACAGCAGAACGTCTGTGAGTCAGCTGCTTTGGAGGAGCAGTACAGGGGAATTCTGCACCCACTGCTTCCTACACAAGAGTGTTCCATTGTGGCTCTCTTGGGCTGGGCAGCAGTGAGGTTTATAGTTAATGCAAGTCAGGAGAGGACTGTCAGCCTGGATGGAGGATTCATGACTATACAGATTTACTGTCTAACCCCACCTCTCGTGCACAGAGGTAATAAAATGGCAGCAGCCACTACTACACAGGTGGATTGAGGTAATGGTTGCAGAGTGGCTGTTTTGAGACTCCTCTTACTGTTCTGGAAAATAGATTTTATCCCCATCCATCCTCCATGGAGATCCCCTGCAGTGATTTTGTGTAGGAATCCAGGGCATAGCTCTAGGATTTAAAAGAAGCAGAGCCAATAAAAAATACGGACCATAAAGACAAACAACTCACTAAGGACTTAGTCCTGCCTATCTGCAGAGAATCATGTGCAAACTCAGAAAAGATTAATAGCTAAAGACAGAGGTTACCACACACACTGCACAATGATGTCGATGTCAGAATGGCAGGTAGATGTCACCATGAGTGTAGTTCTAAGATGCATGCTGCCCCTCTATAAGATAATGGAAAATCAGCATCCATATCCATATGTTACATTATGTGTGCATATTACCAGATGATCCCAGAGTTCTCAAGCAGGAAGGTAGGAAGGTAAACAGCTTCAGATGAGTTTAGTTCAAGGACTAAATCAAGAGTCTGAAATTCCTTTGTATGAGAATAATACAGACTGAGGATAAATTCAAGATGCTGTAGATTAAAGGATCATTCTTAAAAGAAAACTCAGCTGTTCCTTTACAATACATAACAGGAGTTCAGACTTGTTAAATGCTGGTGCTGAATGTAAGACAAGTAGCACTGACTGTAAAAAAAATCCGTTGAGCAGCATTGTCCCCAGGTACATTCCATGTATTCCAGATGATGAACAACATAATGTGCTTGATGAATGAACAAAGTGTTTTAAGGCCATTGCTCAAAATAGAAAAAACTAGTCTCTGCCTTGTACATTACATAATAATTAACTGTCTTCTTTACTCAGATCCCCAATATGCAGAGCGTGATTCTCTTCTCGTTTGCACTGGTGTAACTCAGTAGAAGCTCCAATGAAGGCCGTGAAGTTACACCAGTGTAAAACTTGTGTGAGTGGAGAATCAGGCCCACGGTCTCCTTGCAAAATGGCCTGTGTCCTAGAGCTGGACCCACAAATGAATGTGGGGGTCTGTCTCAGAGTCATTTCCTTTCTGCATGTCCTTGTTGTCAGTATTTGCTATGCAGTAACAGCAGGCTCTGCACTGTACTGAACATAGATGAAGAAACAGTCCTTGTTCAAGGTGTTTACAGTGTAAAGAGACTGTTCCCTTACTTGCACAATCTGAACTATAATATGTCTCATTTCCTTTTAAAAAACATAGATTTAAAGTAGGAGAATGAAGCAGCTTTTGAGCATTAACAGAGACTAGGCCATTTTGTTATCTGATAAAGCAACACAGTTGTGGAAAAATACAGAATAACACAGCAGAGTCACTTGGCACCTACCTTTTTAAAACAATAAAAACCAAAACCAACTGTGGCTTATACAGATTTGCCTCAAGTGGCAGGGAACAAAGCAGCGTATGTGCTGATTAAGAAAGTTATTTAATAACTCAGTTTGAGAAGAATTAGATCTGAGAACTTCCAAACAGGCAGATTATTTAAAACGATTGAATGGAGGTCATGTTATTCACCAGTCTGTTTACATGTGTAATGCCCGTAGCCAGTTTGCATGCACAGGCCAAGATTTTCAGAAATGACTAGTGATTTTGGGTGCCCAGCTTGAAAATCCCTAGAGGGGCCTTGTTTCCAGAAAAAGCTGATTACCCACTTTCTGAAAATTAGGCCCTTTTCAACTGTCTCTTGTTGGACATCCAAGACCACTAATCATGTCTTAAAATCCTGGCCAGGCTCCTTGAAAAATCTTTGGATTCACATCAAAACATTGTCAACATCTAAAACATTTTTTGACATCCATAGACTGCTCTGTCTCTAATTTAATATTCACCTGGGATTCAGTATACATATTTCATTTCTGTTTTCCCCTCTGCCTCCCAACCCTGGTAGGCGCCTCAAGACAAAAGCAGTCTGCACCACGTACTGATGATAGTCCATAGCACATCACTGCAGACTCATTCACAGCTGAACTCCATGACATCAACCCTTGTCCTGCTATTTGCTTTGCAGACTCAGTGGCACTGAGTCAGTGAGACTCAATCTCTGTCTCTGGAAATTACGTTTCCTAGGGGAAAACTCTGTTGAGTGAATCTTTCACCTCTGGTAGTGCAATCTGCATATTGGCTGCTCACCATATTGTATCTGCAATTGCAGTTCATGACCTAAATGGCCTCAGGCTTGAGTTTATTCTGCCTCTTTTAAAACAACAACAAAAACGGTTGTGAATTTATTAAAAACATTAATATATTTTCTTTTGTGATGTTTGTTACTTTCTGATTTGGGCTGATTTCCAGATGTTGATAAAAACATTTTCCTTCTTTTTGTAATAACTGGGTGTCCTTTCTTAACCATATTGTAAGATTACTTACAAGAATTGCACCCAATTTTAAAACATATGCAGTGCACACATTGCACACACAGCTAAAATGCGCCTGTCCAGACAATTAAACAAGAAACATTTTTAATACATTGGATGAAGAATCCATAGGCAATATTGCAGGCAGACAGTATTTACTGTTTGCCCACTGAGACCAGAACATACTGAGCAAGTCAGTACAAGTGGCTCCATCATGCAGAAGTTGTTATAATGACATAGGCCCTTAAAAAAAATTATATCTATACACAGAGGATGATTTCCAATAGCCCCAATGGGCCATTCCAGCAACTGGGAATAGCCAGGTCATAGAAACACCCTGGCCATACCCATCCTGCAAGAGGTGATATAGAGCCAGCTACACTGATTGTGCCTTTTGGAGACTCCTCTACACTGGAGAGCTCTGACGGAGCACATCTGGCTCGTTTGAGACCCTGATTGAATCAATATAAAGGTTTCAGAGAGCAACAATGAATAAGCCCCTCAAAGCCTGATTTTCAGGTATATAACGGACCCTTTATACCACTCCAACACCATAAAGAGCCTTAAAACATATGTACACATAATTCATCCCTGCTCCTGTCCATTCTGCTTTACACTGTGAGAGCAGTATACAGGGACTTAAGTGTGAATGAGAATCAGGCCTCAATGAGTAACGCCTGGTCTACACCACACGGTTAGGTCAACGTAAGCTACCTTGCGTCAACTGCACTGTGGAAGTGTCTTCACATAAATTTGGCTCCTGCTGACATAGGTGTCTCTCTATGCTGATGTAGTAACACCATCTCCCCAAGCTGCATAGAGTCACAGTCGATGTAATTAGGTTGATGCAGTGTCAGTGTAGACACTGTGTTGCTTACGTTGACTGTTACTGGCCTCCAGGAGCCATCCCATAATGCCCCACACAGACAATGCAATAGATACAAGCATTCGTGGTGAGGATGTGCACTGCTGACACAAGCAATTTAATAAAGAAGATGGCTGTATGCCAATGTAAGTGAGGTTGACATCATTTTGTAGCGTAGACATGGCCTAAGTCAGACTTATTTTACTCCTTTGGAGCAATTTTTTAGTGCTTTGCCACTTATAGTCGCTTTACACTAATCTTGTAATTTACTATCCCCTTACTAGGGCCAACAGTAAGGATTGAACTCAAGATGTGACATTGCAGCACAAACCTATGCAATTTGAGCTAAGGAAATAAGTCAGCTGGCTGGTAGAAGCCCATGGGATGTTAGTGGAGACGTGGCACAATTTTGCCAGTTTACACAATTTACATACACACCATCATTTTTTGTTATTGCTGAATTTAGCCCAGAAGCATCCTAGGGAATTGAACCTGATCACTCCAGGCTGTAATTGGATGAATGGTCTGTTATGTCTGTCCTGGAAGTCACAATGGCACCTAATTATGTTACTAGAAGTCTTTATATCAAGATCAAATGCCTTTCTAAAAGATATGTTCTAGCTCAGCCAGAAGTTATGGGCATGATGCAGGCATTGCTGACAAAGGTTCTGTGGCCTATTGTTACGCAGGAAGTCAGACTTAGATGTTCATAATGGTACTTTCTGACCTTAAAATCTATGAATTGTCATAAAAAATAGCTGGCAGTAATGAAACTAGCCAGACTGCACCATGATCTGTGGTAACTGCAAAATCTATGGAAAACATATGGTGGTTTCAGCCCAGAGATACATAACATTGTTTTGATTCACATGGGTTATGAAACTTTACACAACTGTACTGTGTTCTAATTCACATGCCTCAATCGAGAGTGGTACTGTCATGATGATAACAATGATTTTAGATAATATCAAATGTAGTTGGTGTGAAGCTGGTATGTGGTAGGTTGTTTAGCAGTGAAGGGTGATCTGTATTTACATAATTTGGAAACACTTTTAATTCTAACTGCACTTTCTATACACAGCTGCCCAACTCCAGGATGTGATGGCAGTGGTCATGTAACAGGAAACTATGCATCACACCGCAGGTGAGAAATGACAGAAACTCATAACAGGAAGTAGAGCTGCTTTATGTACAGTCAGCTTCTAATATTTTTATATGCAACACTATTGGGCAAATAATTTTCAGCAAATTAATGTACCCAGCAAACTCAGCCTTTGTTTTTTCTTGTGGTATATCTCGCAAGATTTTTTTAGCTGATTCCAAACAGTTCACTGTGATCATTTGTTATGCAAGCTGTATGGTTTAGCTGAGATTGGTTAGATAAGTCGTGTGGTACTGTTTGTGCGTCTTTAAGTGGATGAGTGTGCAAACACTACTGGCATGAATACAGATGTAAAAGTAGGTTTTCACAAACTTTAGTACATGTGGCTTTGAAGTTCTCAAATTTGCAAATGCTTTTTGTGGGGTATCCCCTGTTTCCTCTCTGGGTTGGGACAATGGTCCCATGTCCTGCTGTTCCCTTTGCGTGTGGGGAGGAAGCAGTCCTTGCCTTTCCCCAACAATATGGACTACGGCTCTTTATGCTGGCAACACAAAAGAGTGAGAAAGCTCTTTGTACTCTAAGCAGCCCCAGGCATATCTGCTTTGGGATGAGACAGAACCTAGCGCTGAGCAAGTAACCTGCTCCTATCTAAAGATTGACTACCCTGCATTGTCTAGCTCTCGTTTGCCAACAGCAAGTGTTGGGGGGAGGGGGAGAGGGACTGTTTCTATTCCTTAATAATAATTAATGCTTTTCTAGAAAAATCAGTTCTGTTTTAGCGTATGGAAGAAAACATGTTTCACATCTCTTTTCCTTAGTGTTTCTGGGTGCCCATTAGCCGACAAGACATTAAAATCCCTTATGGCTGCCAACTCTCAGGAGCTTAAGTAAGTAATGACAACAGGGGGGAAAAAGTGGTTGCTGTTCATCTCATATTGGCATGTTTCCCAAACAAACGCAGCTATTGAATAGAGGAGAGAATTGATCTTTGTAAAATAAAGGCCAGTTCAACCCCTTGTCCCAAACGTGAAAACAAATTGAAACCAAAGCCTTTACGAAAAGTTGGACTCTCATTTCTTTGGTTTGCGTGTTTTTGCACCTCTTCATATCCATACACTAGCCCGAACCTAGAGCAGATACTCCAAACGTTGAAAGAGAGGCTGTTCTGACGGTATTTCTGAACCAGCTGGAGCCAGGAAGAACCAAAATCTTACAAAGAATCTGATCTCACAAAATACCCAGTCTGATTTCTAGATCAAAGAGGTTAAGATAAGTATTCAGACATTTGAAAACCAAAACAAGCCAAGCCTGCAAATCTTCTGTCTTCATCCTCCAGCACTAGATAGATACCCTCAGCTTAATGACACTGAGGCAGCCGTCAAATCATATGAATCAGTGTTGCATATTTCTCACCATGAAATGACAAAAAAGGGTTTTGCAGGCCCCAGTAGATAGGCAGATGTACAGGGCCTTAAGCAGACCTCAGTAATCTGCACAGCTGGCCATGGGAGTCAGAAAAGGGATTGGCAGCCAATCACCTAGTTAATGGACGCTTTTGTCAACAGATGGGAGTGAAGTAAAAGGATGGTTGGTGCTTTTTAGCTACAGCTACACTGCAAGCTAGGGGTGTGATTCCCCTGCTTGTAGTGTAGATGTAGCTCTTGTCAGGTTTGCCAGCCCTCTTTTCTCTTTGCATCAGTAAATGGGGTCCTGCCATAGAACGTAGTGGGGGGTTTGTGGGCCTGTACACCCTGCCGATATTTAGAGTCGTCCTCAGTCCAAATAGAGGAAAGTAAGTTCTGATGATGGTACGTTTACACTGCCTTACCTGCATTTCAAGTACAGGTGGCCAAATCCAGGTTTTAATTGAGGATTTAGCTACAAAGTTTGTCAGCTTCCCAAAATAAAACAATGACGCTTCCAGTGATGACATTCAGGTGCTGTCCTGCATTGTAAAAAATATGTTGTTTGACTCTAGCCAAGGAAAGCCTGCTCTCTAGGGACAGAGTAAAGGCTGCAGGGAAAGGCCAGCTATGTGGGCAAGAGGTGAAAGCTGTTCTCAGAGCATAGACATTACTGAGGTGCTGACATTTCAGCTTTGGGGCCTGCTGAACTCACCTCCACAACATTTGGTTTTAGTTTGGTTTGTACAAAGCTGTGGAAAGAGTGACAGAACAAAGATTTGAGAAAATGGTGCCAATTTCTAAACCAGTCACTGATTCAGCGCTTTTACTTGCTTTCCACGAACTCAGACCTGAGTTCACACAAACAAAATAAAATGGCTGTTCTGCATGCAAACCCACATAGCCACATGTGAACAGTGATATTTGTATACACACATAGATACTGTTTAACTAAAGCTTATAAAGTTTCAGTTGCATAATAAGGAAAGAGAAGCAACAACATGTGACCTGAGTTACCAGCCACATACTGTGAATAACGTGTGAGTCATGGAAGATACAGTCAAAATTCACGAACAGCCCAGAAGCAGAAATAGGTTGCATGAAGTGTTCAGCATCGAATTTCAAATAACCAGCAAAATAGTAAAACTCAAAATTTGTTCCCAGACCATTTGAAAAGAGAAACAGGGTCCAGTAAAATTATTTGCTACACATAGATCATCCAACTTCAGGTTTGACCAAAAACTAATGTGGCTCTATCCAATTTTAAATAAAACTCCATTTTAAAAAAGGTCTATTTTTCTACAGGGTTGTCTAGAAAAAAAAAACAGGAAGAAGGAAGGAGAAAATAAACCCTAAATGCAGATCCTGAAAACACTTCCGCAACTGTGTAGCTATACTCACATCAGTATTTCCTTTTAGTTCACAGGGACTACATGAGTAAAAAACCTCATGGTGTGTCTACATTGCAAATGCTGATTGCAATGTAGATAGATCCTTAGATGAACAAGTATTTATAGAATCAAGCCCCCAGTGACCATCCTCCTAGTTTTATTTCACATAGTTATACAGATATATATGGCATCAAAAAGAACAGATGCATATATTTTAACAATAATGTTCACATTTAATTCACAAGAATCAAGTTAAACTTTTGCCTTCTATTTGACTCACTAAGCCAGCAAGATACCTTTTCTGATTTTCAGCAAATCTACAGTTTGCGATGAAGGACAGATTTTAAAAGTGACAGGTTTCAGAGGAACAGCCGTGTTAGTCTGTATTCGCAAAAAGAAAAGGAGTACTTGTGGCACCTTAGAGACTAACCAATTTATTTGAGCATGAGCTTTCGTGAGCTACAGCTCACTTCACTTTTAAAAGTGGTCACTTTAGTCAGATTGAAGACATTTAAAATTAGAGGCTTATTGATACATAGAGTACTGCAGAAAAGGACTAGTACAGAATACCTTACCTGGTGCCTGAGATGATAAAGGTTCACAAATTTTAAGGCCGGAAGGAACCATTATGATCATGTAGCTTGACTTCCCACATAACACAGTCACGGACTTTCACTGAGTAATTTCTGCATCAAGCCTATAATTTCTGTTTGAGCTGTAGCATACCTTTTAGAAAAACTGGCAGTCTTATTTTATAAAGTTCAAGCGCTGGAAAATCCACTACGTCCCTTGGTCAGTTGTTCCTGTGGTTAATTACCAATATAAGTTAAAAAGGAGTACTTGTGGCACCTTACAGACTAACCAATTTATTTGAGCATAAGCTTTTGTGAGCTACAGCTCACTGCAGCTCATGAAAGCTTATGCTCAAATAAATTGGTTAGTCTCTAAGGTGCCACAAGTACTTCTTTTCTTTTTGCGGATACAGACTAACACGGCTGCTACTCTGAAACCTGTCAATATAAGTTAGTTCTTTATCATTTTTTAAACCCACTTGATCCCCCAACTATTGTGGTTTAAATATTGATGCCGTAAAAAAAATAGAATAATACACTTCTAAAAGGTGCAACTGTATCTTTAAAAGAGAGTTTACAACTGTATATTTAGGTGTTTAATATAGTAGCGCAGTATGCCTGTACTTAGATCACCCAACCACAATGCTTCCACCACAGGTAAGACGTTGAGATGTGTACAGGGTTATTGAACAATGTGAATTTCCATAGTGGATCAGTACAAGGTTACTTGGCACAGAATTTCTGTAATTCTGATACTCTGGAAAAAAACATAGTGTTCAAAGGCCCTTGGGAAAGCTTAGCTTTAGTACTCAAAAATGTACAAAAATGCACAAATGCCTGGCACAGCGACTGAAGGTAAATGTTTTCCTTTTGCTGTTAGTACTACTTTGTACACCTAGGTGTGTTTCTTCTTTTTGAATTTTTAAAAGGAACACTTAATGGCAAAAGAGAAAATCCCTTCAAATATGTACAAGATTAATTTTGAACCATAATATCTGTCACTCAACCAGTAAGTGCCTGATCCAAAGCCCATTGTAGTCAATGAAAAGGCTCTTACTGACTTCAGTAGACTTTAGATCAGACCCACATGCATTGGCACACCCAACATGTCTTTCAATCTGAGCACCAGTGAGAAAGTATGGTCATAACAGTAAGACACAGGTTTATTTCTTTCCATTAGGTTGCTGAAATATTTTGTTACTAAACTTTCAGATTTGAAGGCTTCTGTTTGCTGCACACAAAAAAGCCCGTGAACTCTAAAATGGAATCAAGACCCACTTGCCAAATAAAATACCCAGTCATATCCTATGTAAAATAGATGTGGTCTCCTTTCTTTGTACAGAGCTAAAAAACAGAAACTCCTGAGTTCTTCTCCTGGCTATGATGTTGATTTTCTCTGTGACCTTTAGTGACATAACTTCTCAGCCTCAAATTTCCCCTTCTATAAAATGGAGATTATATTGAAAATGTGCTGGTCATTGTAAGGCTGACATCAAATAACTACATAACAGTTATTTCACAGAGAAGTCAACAAATAAAAGGCTACATGTTTGTTTTTCCGCAGTTGCTCCTTCCTAAGAAAATAAATACTTTGCTATGAAAACATTACCCTCTACCTTGCAAATCTGCAGTGCTACGGTGTACAATATATTTCAAGTTTCCTATTAAAAAATATATAGACGGAAACATGAAAGCTGTTTGCCTACTAGAAAAAAATATCAGCAAGAGCTAGTTGTGTTTGTTCAGCAAAAGCTCAACTGCTGTTTCTTCCGCTGAAGACAAATTTGTCTGTTCCTTTTTAAAGTCATCTCTTTTGCTCTGTACATTCTATTAGGTGTCCTACACCTGGTTGTGATGGCTCTGGTCATGTGACTGGAAATTATGCTTCACACAGAAGGTAAGAATCATTCCGTTGTTTGGGAGTGAAGCCGTGGGAAATTATGTAAAGCGTCAGCAGAACAAAATTGTTTTTCTCTTGTGTACTTCTTTTAGCTTGTCTGGTTGCCCTCGTGCCAGGAAAGGTGGCGTCAAAGTTACTCCTACCAAGGAAGAAAAAGAAGACCCTGAACTTAAGTAAGTGCAGCAGCAGGGGTTTATCAGCCAAAAGGGAGAACAAGATTGTGCTTGGTACATCCAAGAAATGTGCAAGTTATTCTTAGACATATGCGGGTGTATCCTACTGTTAAAGCTAAGATAAAGGATATTTCCACAGCTAGTGAAACTGGTGGAACATTTCATTCCGGTCCTATCTGACACAAAGTGTGGCAAAATTTAGGAAAATTCAGTCTAAAATTCACAAAATTTTAGACTATGGCAAAATCTTGCTATGTTTGCTTCAATAAACTGTAGCAGTGGTGAAACTGAACCCTAGATCCAATTAACAAATTCTTGGAAACATTCACCAAAATCTCATGTATCACACCTGGAAACACAAAGGGTGAAATCCATCGCTGTGCAAAGAACTACCACAAGTTACACGTTAAGTCCCTGAAAATATGGATTACTGGGGTAGAAGTGGTACATAGGCCTTATGCTATCCCTTTTCTGTACAGGGGTAAAATTTCAACCAAGGCAAAAAACTGATAATGACTTATGAGGAGAGACTTATGACTTATGAGGAGAGGCTGAGGAAACTGGGATTATTTAGTCTGCGGAAGAGAAGAATGAGGGGGGATTTGATAGCTGCTTTCAACTACCTGAAAGGGGGTTCCAAAGAGGATGGATCTAGACTGTTCTCAGTGGTAGCAGATGACAGAACAAGGAGTAATGGTCTCAAGTTGCAGTGGGGGAGGTTTAGGTTGGATATTAGGAAAACTTTTTCACGAAGGGGGTGGTGAAGCCCTGGAATGGGTTATCTAGGGAGGTGGTGGAATCGACTTCCTTAGAGGCTTTGAAGGTCAGGCTTGACAAAGCCCTGGATGATTTCGTTGGGGATTGGTCCTGCTCTGGGCAGGGGGTTGGACTTAAATGATCTCCTGAGGTCCCTTCCAACCCTGATATTCTATGATTCTATAACTCTACTCAAGTCCACTTTATTCCTAACTTGAGAATGTGTTCTGTGAAAATAAATAAATAAACGAGCAGCTGCCAAGATATGTAGGACCAGTTCATTTACAACAAAGGACTTACTTATTTCCTGCGCTGGTCTTAGTATTTAGTATTTCAGTTAGTGATTGTCTTTCGGATGTCTGGTATGTCATATGAAAGGCCCTAGGCATGTTCTCATTAATACTGACAGAGCTCTGCAAAACTACCAGGGTTCACTTTGCCAAGTATTTGGAATATGTTTGGAAAATAACAGGTTTCCACGTGCAGAAAACCACCTTTTGTTTTTAGCCAAAAATTTGAATAGAGAATAAAAAATGTTGCCTTTTCACAAACCCGTTAAAATGTGATTTTTTTCTCCCCTCTGATGATAATTATTTTTCTCTTTGACATAGTTTTGTATGATGTCAGTGCCGAAGTGGTTAAGGCATACAGCTGTATTAGAAATGCCTAATCCTGAGATTTGCCAAACACCGATCATTCCCACTGACATCAGTGGGACCTTCAGGTGCTCCTTGGGATCAAGCCCTAGTACAGTAGCACAGACAGCATATTAGCCACTTAGACTCTTTTTCTTAGATGGCTGTTGTTAGACTATTGTCTTCTGTTCTCTTGAGTAAATATAAGGATTCTTTTGCTGTGTTTCTGTAGATGTCCAGTGATAGGCTGTGATGGCCAAGGTCACATATCAGGTAAATACACTTCTCATCGCACTGCTTCTGGTTGTCCTTTGGCTGCCAAGAGACAGAAGGAGAGTCCTCTCCATGGGTCTTCATTATCCTGGAAACTGAACAAACAAGAGCTGCCACACTGTCCTTTGCCAGGCTGCAACGGGCTGGGTCATGTTAATAATGTTTTTGTCACCCACAGAAGGTATAATTTTGTGTTTTCTCTCTTGTTTGTTGTTTTTTCTTGACAATCCACTGTAGTGTTGCTTTTAAAAAAATAGAGCTGTAATCTAATTAAATTATGTTGAATTCTTATAAAGAGTTTATATAGCAGTTGAGGTGATAGGAAGCTGAATAACTTGAGAGTTTGCATGAGGTTACAACTATTTTTAACATTGCCCACAAGACAATGACTTTCACAGATCTTTCTAGATTTCCTGAGACTGATTACAGGCTTTTGGTACAAGAAGAAGGTAGCTAGACTTATATGAAATTACTAGTATTGATTGTGTATCTTTGGCAGATAATTCAAAATGTTATTGAAATTTCACCACAAGGTTTTGCAGAAGCAACAATTGCATTAATTTTGTTATTACACAAATTGCTAAATTCTTGCTAGCCATCCCCATGCAGGAGAACGTTTACATGAGACCTGTGCTTTCTAGATCCAGCCCTGAAGAGATTAGAAGGAGAAAAAAATCTTAAGAACTTCACTAGTTAACATGATTTGTAAGATGATGCATTTTCCCAGTGTAGAGAAGACCAAACAAGTTTCTGGTGGTCTGCTAGCATTGGGACATCCTTCTGGCCAGTAGTCTGCTCAAGATAAAGAAATAGTAGACTATACTTCAAATCTTAGAAGCCCTCACTGCTCCGTGTGTGGAAACACCACTTTCATTAGAACCCTTATTTTTCACAAGCTAAGCAAAAACAATACTTTGTCCCACTAGTGCAAAATTTCCCTTCACTCCCAGCTTGACTACATCAGAATATGAATCCCTCTGCCATTTCTCGAGCATAGGGGTATTTCTTTTTGTTTACTTCTAAAGACCGTGCAGTCAACCTTAGCCCTTGAGTGCTCTCTACAAATGGCTTCATATAATTACCAATTGTAAGATTTGAAATAGCAGATAACTCTGACAGTCATCAAAAAGCAAAGTGACTATATATAATAGAATCTCTTAAAAAACCTATAGTATGAATCCAGAGGTATCATCATATTGATCATTATTATGCATCATCAAAATGATACAATAGTTAGGCACAGTGAAAATCTGTACATCAGATTATTTTTTTTTAATTGGTATACTCAGCATTTAAAGGCATGCTACTGCCCCCTTTTTTCTGAAGTGTAATTCCTCAATAAACACAGTGGAAAGTTTTGCTTAAAAATTGATGGGCCAATATGACCTCAAGATTTCTGTAAATATCACATTCACATAACCTTAGAATACTTCCCGCTGCTATTTTCATTTGTTTGAAATGACTGTAAAAATAGTTTGCTTCGAGGCTGAGACTTCGGTGCCAATTTTCAAGTCAGAATTTTTTTTTTTACAGCTAAAATAGCTTTGTGAATTATTTTATTTCCTGTAACAAGGTTATAATGGAGCTGCTGACATGACCTTAGGAATAGAGGTCTGAGCATGAGCACTGTAATATTACTATGAAAGGATTGCTTCCATTTTCACATGGGTCACAGCATTTTTTCTATCTTTTCTAGCTTGTCAGGGTGTCCTCTGAATGCACAAGCCATAAAAAAGGGCAAAATCTCAGAAGAACTAATGACTATCAAGCTTAAAGCAAGTGGGGGTAAGGAGACATGCAAATGATGTTTACATTTATACAGCTGCTAGGGACCCGATTCTCATTTACATGTTGCCTCTTTACACCATATAAAGGGGACTGAAAATGGATATAAATGTATTTAAGTTCTCATTCTTTTAAAACAATAACAAAATTTCTTCACGGAAGATACACATCATTCACACATCATTTACATCCGTGGACCATAACATGTGAGGTACACAACTAAGTCTGATTCAGGTTTGGGGTTTGTTTTTTTCTGTGTTATTCATAAACCAGCAGGAGTTAGCTCAGTTAAATAAAGATTTTCAAACAAACCCACAGAGGGATACATGTTAAAAGCAGAGTTTAGCTACCTCGTTTCCATTAATTTCATATTATATTGCTCAGTCTCCATGCAATACTTTGACAATTCTCCCCACATTAAATAGAAGGGAACATCTGTCAAATAGTTATAGGGAACTTGATTCTGTTTCCAGTGGGTAGGGCCCAGTGACAGGATTCAGGAGACTTTGGTGGTATTCTTTACCCTGCTGCATAACCTTCTCTCTTGCCCCACCCTTTGTCCATATTGTCTATTTAGACTGTAAGGTCTTCAGGACAGGATCTGTCTCTTACTGCATGCTTGTAATATGCCCAGCACAATGGGGTGCTGAGCTTAGGGGCCTGTAGGTGCTACAGCAATAAAAATAATTAATCTGCAAGCAGAATTAGACCCAGAGTGAGGGGAAAACATTCATCACGGGGTTCAGGGGGCTGCTCAGTACATCTAGGATCAGGCTTGTGTTGAGCCTTTGGTGAGTTGTTCATTTTCAGCTGGTAGGTGTAAATAGAGAGTGCTGCTTTTTCTCCATGTTGCTTTTTGCCTCTTTTGGCCTCTCTACAATTTCCCTCTCACAGTATTTTAAACCACACCATGTATCACAGCAAACTAAAGCCCGGATCCTTCTGTATTGGTCAGCCCATATAGAGCTCCTTGCAGTACCAGGGCAGATCTTCAGCTGGTGTCAATTGTCATAGCTCTATTGAAGACAATGGAGTTATGAGTATCGGACCCCCTGGAGGGGGAGGGGGAGAGGAACTGCTCTTATTTTTCTGCTACATCTAAAATTCTCCACCAAAACCACAACATACCCTGTATTATTGTTTTTAAAGATTGTGTTTTGGATTTTCCTCTCTCAATGCCCACAGATCTCCTTTCCCTCTCACATCTCTCTCCCTGCTTTGGTTGATTGTTTTACTGAACAGTGAGGGGACCTACTCTGACAGGGAAATACACTGGCTCAATGAAACTCAAATTACCCTTTGACCCTTGATCTCTCTTCCTGCTTTCAAGGACGCTTCAACACAGGATGCAGTTTTGACAAACAGTAAAAACCCATTTAAAGATCCCCAGTTTAATCTGAAAGCCTGTTTTTTTATGCTACACAGTTCAGTGCACAGGTACCCACAGAATATTACTTCTTTTCACATGTTCACATTTAAACCTGTCTTTGGTCCATTCACCTTTTTGCAGGTATTGAGAGTGATGAGGAAATCAGACACTTGGATGAGGAAATAAAAGAATTGAATGAATCCAATCTTAAAATTGAAGCTGACATGATGAAACTTCAAACCCAGGTATAACAACAAAGCAACAATTCAACCAGTTCTAATGTACATATATAATGTTATTTTTAAGCTTATGTATCCTTTTTCTCATCTACATACATGCCATTGCATTATGGTTTAAACAAATTTTGACAAGCTTTTTCCATTTAACAGTGAACAGGTGTGTATTAGTATAAAAGACTTGCAGGGTGAATAAAAGGAACGAAGCATTTTGGGAACTAATCTTAGCAAACAAGGAAATCATATTTACGGTATAAAATGTGCACTTTCTTTTGTTAACCACACGCCTGCATATGATATCCTGTGGGCATTTTAAGAACCAACATAGAGAGGCTTCATAATAATATAATGAAGCCATTAGGTCACAAGACTGTGACTTCTTATTAACACACTCTAACTACTACTGAAAGTAATCCTTATTATTATTTACAGTTTTCCCTAGTTCTGTTCACAATGTTCAGCTAATGAATATTTTTATTTAAATAGTCTGAATTTTGCCTCTGCACAGTAGGTAGCAGACAACAGCTGCATTTGCTAGCTTGTGCAGTGCATTAGGTAGGGTAGGAGCTATTGCAAAGGCACAGTTCTCTTGATCTTTTTCATTTTTTTATTTCTGTATAGGAGTGAGTTTATGGTGAAGGTGCTGGTTGCAGGTCCACAGTTCAGGTTGAGCTGAGTATGTAAATACACAGGGTGACGTATATACTCACTCCTATTTCACCTGCTGAACTAGGTGAAAGTGAGAACAGAAACTTGCCTCAGAATGTTAGGATCATTAAGATTCTAGGTTGAACTTCCTGAAGAGTAACAGATCTAAAAAATAAGATTGAATCCAACTTCATCCCAAACAAGTTCAATATAGTTTATAGTGGCCTCAAATGACGATTGTGTGGTATTTAGTACTGGTGAATCACCTGCATTATAGCCTGAACTAGAGACTTGCTGAATCCGCACATCCCCTGCTTGTCTTTGCCCTGTCACTTCTTAAATTGGCCTGGCCAACAATTGTGATTGTATCAAGAAGCTCAAGAGCAGGGATCGTGGTGATTTGTGCTGCTGCTTTCTTTATTTATGCCGCCACAACTCAAGGAGTTAATCTGGTCACTATCAGACAGAGATTCCAGCAGCAAAAATGAATACAGTGTGCAGAGTTCATGAAACCCTCTTATGAAATCTGTGTGCAGTTAGATACAAATGGGCCTGATTCTTCATGGCTCTATTCCTTAGGTGGTCATTTGCAGTTGTGGTAATGGTACCAATTCAGAATTCTGCAGTCTCACCGATGGTAGCACTTTCACCCACTTTGCACAGATATAAATTACTAAACAAGAGGTTAGGCTGTGGAGAGTCAGGACCCAGCATCTCTAGCTTCAGTTTTTCAGCACAGGTTTTTGCATGTGAACTTTCACGATGTGTACATGCCAAGCTCTCTCATTCTTGTTAGTTATTCTCCAGAAAAGGATGCCATTTTGCTAACCTCAGGTGCTTTTCAGTGTTGGTTCTTAAAAAATTATATTTTCTTCTGTCTGTCCAGAGACCGACTGCACAATCATATTTTTTCCATACACAACTTCTCAATTTCCTCCCCGGTATGTTTCATTTCTTATTGTCTCCACTCTCTGCCCTATTTCCAATCCCAATCAGTTCAGAACTCTAACCTCCACCAAGGGGGAGGGCAGGAAAGTAGCCCAAGAGCTAATACCAGTGTTGCTGCTATTATAGTCAATCAGCAGGGATGCTGTGAGAACAGAAGAGCAATGTAAACATCAGCTTTCTTCTTCCTTCCCGCAGCCCTGAGGCCACACTCCCCATTCCCAACTACACACTGACCCTTCCACCTCCCCAGCAGCTTGAGGCCTGGGGTCTCTAATCCATTTCTGAACTCATCTTCCCCACACAATACACTCCTCACTCAGCAGGGCCACTGTCTACAGCTTCATTTAAATAAGTTTTCCTTGTGAAACAACAGCAGAGTTCACTGGTTCAGAATTAATGTGACTTATCCCCTATTATGAGTATCTCGTGGCTGTGTTATGCGCAACTCTTATAAAAACGTAACTGAGGTTCAGATCTCAATTGGCAGCTTTCACAGTCTTGTGCTCCCTCTTCCAAGAGAAACCTTTCATTTTGGGTTCCAACTCCAGTCATGATGCTGCCAACGGTCTTGTTGTGTGTGTGATTTTAGATCACATCTATGGAGAGCAATCTGAAAACAATAGAAGAAGAGAACAAACTTATAGAGCAAAACAACGAGAGCCTGCTGAAGGAATTAGCTGGCCTAAGCCAAGCCCTCATCACCAGCCTTGCCGACATTCAGCTTCCACACATGGTAAGTCTGCAGCTAAAACCATTGCTGCTTCTTTGAGAGCATTTGTCTCCACTTTTGGCTGGCCAGAGTGGTCTACTCAGTGCATCACTGATGTGGGATCCATTCCCTCTCACATGGGACTCCCTTCCAGGGTTGAATCAATTTCCCCACACTTCATTACTCTCCCTCTACATGAGCATGATGCAGTAAATGCATAAAGTTTGGAATATTACTAGCTGCATTGTTTTAAATATTGAGATAGGGTTAGCATACATCCATATTTTCCCAGACATGTCCAGCTTTTTGGTTCTTAAATTGCCATCTGGGAGGAATTTTTAAATATCTAAAAACATCTAGGATTTTGCCATGATTATTTTTCTCCAAAGAAGGGTTGAGCATTGAAGAAAGAGAAAAGGAGGACTTGTGGCACCTTAGAGACTAACTAAGGTGCCACAAGTCCTCCTTTTCTTTTTGCGGATACAGACTAACATGGCTGCTACTCTGAAACCTGTCAAGAAAGAGAGTGAATATTGATCACTCAAGAGAGTGCCCGCTTTTTCCCCCTAGCTCCCAGCGCTTGCGCTGCAAAACAGTTGTTTCACGCAGCTGGGAGGGAGGGGGGAGAAGGGGGAACGCAGCGCGCTCAGGGGAGAAGTTGGGGCCGGGACGGGGATTTGGGGAAGGAGTCCAGTGGGTCAGGGAGGGGGCGGAGTTGGGGTGGGGACTTTGGGGATGGGGTTGGAATGGGGGTGGGGTAGGGGTGGGGAAGAGGTGGAATTGGGACAGGGCTGGGGAGGCATGAGCAAATATGCCCCCCCCCATGAAGTGTCCTCTTTTTTGAATGTTCAAATATGGTAACCCTAATTGAGAGGTAGTGGAGCCCAAACTCTGCCCTGGTGTAAGAGGATGCAAAGCAAATATTTGATGCAAGGCAAGTATTTTATGCTAGTCCCAACCTGAAGGAATGTCCCTGTCCCATCCAGGGTTAAGCTAAGTCTCCTGGACTTCGAGGCACTCCAGTAACATGAGGCAATCTTCATCCATACAAGAATAAATCTTTGCATCACTTTCCTAAGGCCCCTCTATACAAGATTCAGGGTGGCTGGTGTGTATTCTCATTCAAAACAGAACCATGCCAAAGGCCAAGTGGGAGGAGCCATATTCACATACTGCCCATGCTTTACCCTCCAGGAGTAGAATCCCATCCCGTGTAAAACATTAGTTTATTTAAAATCAAACTACACTGCATGTCTCTGGGATTTGTAATGGGATATGGGTACCCTTAAGGATGGAACCTTGCATTTCTGGGTAGCTCAGGCTGGAAGTAACTGTAGTTGATATTCTGATGTCCTTCCAGTATCTTATGTGCAATGAGTTTGATTGTCACATTCTGAATTTTCCCTGATGTAGGGGAGAATCCTTTGGTGGCTCTGTGCTCTGGACCCCAGACATAAAGAGTGTTCCTTGAGATCCCTTTTCACTGCATTTAAGGAATCCCAGACTCATAGGAGGATCCCTAGGGGGCTTCCCTCGTTTACATCAACCTATAGGTTGCTCTAAGCTATGCCAGGTGCTGGTTCAGTCTTGGTCAGGTTGAGGATCAGGGAAGCAGAAAGCCACCTTTCCCATCCCCCCAACCACATCCATCACCAAGTGCAGCGCAGCCAGATCCAAGAATCTGGTTGTGGGTTTTGATCTACACTAGAAATTTTTGTATCCATTTTTTCACCATGACAAAAGCAGTGGTATAACTCCTATTCTAGACAGGGCTCAGACATCTTCACTCCTCATGACATGGAACCAGCCAACAGCATGGACCGCACTATATCATGATAATCTTCTCTCAGTAGATTTTCACAATGCAGTGTTGTATATGTCTGAATTCCAACTAAATTAGCTCTTAGCACCAATACAACTGCACCAGTGCCAGAAAAGAATCACAACATAGTCTAGGATAGACTAGGCCTTCTTCTTGGTCCTGTGAAGCAGTGAGTGTCTCCTGTGAGGTGATGAGCACTCTCAGCTCCTGCTACAGTTAAGATGAGGGTCTAGAGTCTTATTCAGTTGGATCTCTGACAGCACTCATCAAGTCCTATATTAATTTTACTGTACAGTCATCTTGTTGCAAACATGTGAGGAGTTTATTGATTCTGCTCTGTAATTTGGCTGGGAATTGGCCAACTCCCTTCACTGAAGATAATAAAAGTTTGGTTTGAGGGCCTGATTCAAGAAGTGCTTAACACTCCTACTGAAGTCAGTGGAACCCACTCACTTGGTTCAAGTCAGGCACCTGGTTAAGTACTTGCTGAACCAGGGCATTAAGGATTTGTCTCAGTATGTGTGTGCATTCTCTTTCTACCTGTCTTTCTTCGCGCTCTGCACACCCAGACACTCCCCGTTTTGTTCTTAAAACCCAGATTGTACATTTTGCTCATAAGGTTTTACCCCATTCCATCCCCACCCACCATGGTACTTTGTTCTGTAACTGCCTCTGGAGCTAAGAACAATGTATGCCCATTAAGATCCAAATCCTCCTTACCTTATTAACACACAATCCCACTGTACTCCAAGTCAGTCCATAGAATCAGAGACTATCAGGGTTGGAAGGGACCTCAGGAGGCCATCTAGTCCAACCCCCCCTGTTCAAAGCAGGACCAATCCCCAATTTGTGCCCCAGATCCCAAATGGACCCCTCAAGGATTGAACTCACAACCCTGGGTTTAGCAGGCCAATGCTCAAACCACTGAGCTATCCCTCCCCTCCGTTACATGCTTGAGTAAGGCACACAGAATGTGGCCAGAATTAAAGAGCAGGGCACACCTAAGACAAATGCCTCACACTCCCTTCTTAGAGGGTGAGCATGTGGTTCCCACAACACATTAAACTCCCTTCACCTTCAACGAGCCCATCAGTAACTTGGATGTCTGCCATGCATCTGACCTCAGCTTTCCCCAGTCGCTTTCAGACAGGACCGAAAAATTGTCACTTTGCATGTTGTGTGTTAACATTCTTTTTTTTTTTTTTTTTGGGGGGGGGGAGGCCTTAATTTTGGCTCCTGAAATTGGCATAATATGTTTTGTTTTCATTTAGGGGCCAATCAGTGAGCAGAACTTTGAAGCATATGTAAATACACTCACAGACATGTACAGCAATCTGGAACGGGACTATTCCCCGGAATGCAAAGCTCTGCTGGAAAGTATCAAACAGGCAGTGAAGGGCATCCATGTGTAGGATGTGAAGGCTGATGGGCAACAGAAATTACTTAACAGCAGTAAACTCCAGATGGATCTGTTAGGAGTTCATGTACTGCTAACGCGTGTAGGTTGCCGTGCTGCATTTACAATTGCAACATTGCACTAATTTTCCCAGCTGACATAAAAAGGAAGGAAAACACAACAGACTATTTGTATTAACAGCAATGCACTCAATTAATATATTGTATTTATTTCAGTACAATTCCTTTTTTTCCTTCTTTTGCACTCAGTTTTTGTAAAGTGAATGTAAAAAGTGTGTGCAACTATTTTTTATATTTTTATTTATTTCTAATCAAAGAGTTGTGTTTTTTTATCTTTTTGCGGCCTGCCATATTTTTACAAATGTGTTTATTAATTTATTTTCCAATGGGATTTTAAATAGACTGAAAGTTATACTGTAAATTAAATATCTTGCTGGGTTTGTACAGGAAGAAAAAAAAATACTATGAAAGTAACAAATGACTGAACTGTTGTTCTAGTTTTATTTTCATCACATCCTGCTTTTTTATAATGGCTTTGTATCAGAAGTGGGTTTGCAGTAAGGTAAGATGTGAAGAAGCAAGGAATGAAAAGATAAATGGCTCCCACTAGTGGGGAACCTGCGCTCTAAAAAGCACAGTTTGCTGGAACACAGTGTGTTGAAGAATTTGTTAGCAATAATGAAATATAGCAATCAGCAAAGCATTTGACTTGGCTGTGTGTTTTAGCCTACGCAAACAATTATTTAAAATGTTTCAAAAGAACTTCAGAATTATTTTAACGATGCAGGTTTTTTTCCAAGTTAGTTCAGAGAGAAAAACTAATCATCCCTAAACAAGAGAGATGATTTGATATGACTGGTACTTTTTTAGTACAATATGTTGTTACATTAGACAAGTGACCAATATGATTATGCATTTGTATTTGCAAAATACAAAAGCATCCAAACTGAACATTTTGTACATACCAGTTAGTCCAACAAATCTCCCCTGAAATGGCATTTATCATACTAGTTGGAACTGAGAGAAGCTTAGAAGGCGGCAACCTGGAGAAAAATAATGCTCCAGTCTCACTGTAATTGGTTTTCTCTTAACCTGAACTGTAGCAATGCACTGGTTGATTTTAACCCCTCCTTATACACAAAGACAATGTTGGTATCGAATTGGTTACCAGTCTTTTGGTAGGGTGCCAAGTGCTACAGTACATATGGACACACAGAGACGCACACGCGTACAACGGTACTTGGCTGTGCATCTGTATTCAGTTAGCCTGGGTTTTGAATTTCTGAATCAATCAGAGTTTAGTAGTTGCTATAACAGAGGCAATGTCTATTTCAGGGATTGTAAGTAATTAAGCACTGTTTCAAAAGTTTTTTTTATATTTATTTTTTTTAAAAAAAGGTATAAACAACCAGCTAAACTGCCTTTTTTGTATGCACACACACCTCATGTGCATATGTGCCTCAGTGTAAATGTATACATGGATCTAGCGTGTGTTTAATTTTTCTGTGCTACAATGAAAGTGTTTATTTTTATTAGCCTCATTTATATTTAGAATGAATATGGTGGCACTCACAGGCTTGACATATACACATATATTATTACTGTTCCTGCACAAAAAGTAATATTCAAAGGTGATTCAATTCATGCACTGTGATCACTGTTTTGCATTAGGTGGGGCTTGCTTTTCATTTGAGGGTTGGTTTAACCCTCTAATCTTAGTTTAGACAGAAGATGATGTATGTTCTTAGGAGCTGTGTTTATTTTTAAATCAATTTTTCAAAAGCTACCGTATGTGCTGTCTAATATAAATAGGAGGACACCAAACAAAAATTTGCTATTAAAGTTATTGTACTTGCTAAAAAAAAAAAAAAAAAGCAGACATTTGCTATACTTGTTAAATGCATACAAAATGAGTTCACTCATTACAAAGACTAAAATGTAATTAACTACATATTTTAACAAATTTGTTATATATTTTATTTAATTTACATTTTAAAAAAAATCTCTTGCCAACCTATATATTTATTACTATGATTTACAATGGCTTCAGGTTAATTTGTCTGTGTTTGGATTGTTTGCTCAGGATGTTTTGTGAAGTATGTTCGTATTTATTTGCTTCCTTTGTACTTGATGTGTTTTGTAATGTGCACTGATCTTTTTTTCTTTTTTGTGTTAAACTGCATTGATGAGCTATACTGTAAATTAGACCTTTTGTAAAAAGCAATGATGTATGCATTTTTTTTTAATTTGGAGTAGTTTGTATACTGTTTCTTCATACAATTAATATTTCTTACATCAAAGCAACAAAACTGTGTTCTGTGCTGTACATTTGGTGTATGGTAGGAAATAAAATTGATAATGAAACATCGCTGCAAGTTTTGGGGAGGGGGGGTTTTGAGCCTTCAGATAACAATCTGTATTGCACATTTTTAGCAGCACCTGGCACTGTACAATGTGTCAGGTGTTTTGCTTGCTTTGTGTACAAAATGTGTCATCCTTGTAAGTAAATTTATGGTACAAATAATTTAATTAGTGTTTTACATTGTCAGATGGAAGTAAGAAGAAAAATGGAAATACTTAAGTGATCCCTTTCATTACCCAGGGAAAAGAAATCAAGAAAATAATTACTACATTTAAACATTATTTAATGCACCATGCATTCTTTTCTTGGCAGTTTCAGACTCTACACTAGCAAAGGAAAGGATATGTGCTGACCTTTAACAGCTGCTAAATGGTATTTAAACATAAAAGCCATCATAAAGTTTGTAACAGTTAGGAGCCACCTACCATTTCAGTGCAATTTTTTGCTGAGATTTGCAGTGTTTAGACATTGCACAAATGAAGAATGTGCTGGTTTTAGAAAGAAGATATTTCCAGTTTCTAACTGATTCTGTGTTCTATTGTCAATTCAAGTGGAAATAGGATAATTTAGTTTTGTTAGTAGAAAATACGTTACTATCTTTAATGTACATGTCAATTCTTAGACTCCCATCTTATGTGGTTAAATCAAGAATGACTTTAATTCAGTAAAAGAAATGTGAAACTGGAAGGGCTAAAGCTAGGGAAGATGGTGGAGTACAATTGATGTAGATGGGCAAAGTCACACCATTTGAAAATTATTCAAATGCTGGAAAAACAAACATGTCCAGAGTTGGAAGTAGAGATAGGCCCAAGATGCAAAATGTGAATTTTGGATACCCGGGACATCTGGAAGTGTTTGGAGCTGGGATTTTGGTACAGCTCATTATAGATAGAGGGGCCTTTTGAAAAATTCTGATCCATATCTAGGATTGCCAGGCATCCAGTTCTCAACCAGAATGCCTGGTCAAATAGGGACCCTGGCAGCTCCGATCAGCGCAGCTGACCAGGCTGCTATAAGTCTGGTTGGCCACAGCGGGGCAGTCAGGCTCTGTGCGGCTCGCAAGAAGCAGCCAGCATGTCCCACCGGCTCCTGCACAGAGGGGTGGCCAGGAGGCTTCATGCACTGCCCCCGCCCACAGGTGCTGCCCTGAGCATCGGTTCCACAGCTCCCATTGGACGGGAACCGCAGCCCTCACTCCCCTCCCACACCCCAATCCCCTGCCCCAGCCCGGACCCCCCCTCCTGCACCCTGAATCGCACATTTCTGATCTCACCCTGGAGCTCAGAGCCCTCATCCCCTCCCACACCCCAACCCCAACCCCCTGCCCTAGCCTGTTGAAAACTAGTGAGTGAGCGAGAGTGGGGGAGAGCGAGTGACGAAGGGATGGAGGATGGAGTGAGTGCAGGCGGGGCCTCGGAGAAGAGGCAGGTCCTTGAGGAAGTTGACAACCTTATCCATATCAGGTTTGAAATCCAACCCCTCTCCAAATTCAGGGATGTTTAGATCTAGAAATTTGGTTCAAGTCTATTTCTAAGAGGAAGGTGAAAGTGACTTGTAAGGTAAAGTGAAGACTGGGCTACTGTTGTTTGGTTTTCTCCTTCACCATTTGTTTCCACACCCTCTTCAGGTAAACCACCCCAGTTCAGACCACCTTTTGCTCACTCAGTGGACCATATAAGGTGGTAATATGTGCAGCAGGTACATTACACACTCAGTTGATATGAGTGTAAATGAGTCTGAGGACTTGGTTTTCATTTACACGTAGACCCCTTTACATCACTATAACATAAATTACCCCTTTACATTACCAGAGCAGTAGAAAGAGGATTTTGTGTAAATGTGCGTGTTTTGTGCTCCCTGAGTGTTTTGTGCAAACTTGCCTGAGGGGCCCAGTCTAGGAGGCGTGTTCAGTGGTTACTTATCAGATAGGCCCCCCACACACACACAATTTGGGTAGCTGGATGCCTGTCTTTCCCTGTTTCTGAATCACTCTGGGCTTTAGGTGGAAGATAGGTGTCCAAATGCCTAGTGGGAGGCATCAGTGCACATGCTCATGTGGGGAGATAGGTGCCCCAGAGCCTGGAGTGAGGCTGAAGTGCACATGTCCAAAGGCAAAAACTTAGGCAACAAGTTTAACTGTCTATAGCAGTGGTGGGCAACCTGCAGCCCACAGGCCACACGCAGTCTGTCAGGGTAATCCGCTGGCAGGCCACAAGACCACCCACAGCTCCCAGTGGCTGCAGTTCACCATTCCTGGCCAATGGGAGCTGTGGGAAGTGGCAACCAGCACATCCCTGCATCCCGTGCCACTTCCCACAGTTCCCATTGACTGGGAACAGTGAACCGCGGCCACAGGGAGCTGTGGGCAGACATGCAAAGGTAAACAAACTGTTTCGCAGCCCACCAGTGGATTACCACAGGTGGCTCGTGGGCCCAGGTTGCCACCACTGGTCTATAGGGTGAGGCAGCAGGTGAGCAGAAATTTTGTGGATTGCAGCAGTGCCTGAAAACAGGATTTAGGCCCCAGAAAACAGGACTTAGGCACCTAAATAAGTGTGTGGATCATACCCACTGTCTTTAATATATGCTAAGCTAGTTGAGTTAGAGTTTAGGCAACTCCCTAAAATCATCCTTTAAATATGGGACTCTGAACGTGGCCCCGTATTCCCTGACTTCCAGTTTTGCTTAAATCACTAAATCATGCTGCACTTGCAAATTCTAGCCCAAGGGAGTTCATTATCATTTGCATTAACATCAGCTTACTAGTTCAAAATACCTTAGAACTACCAGCATAGTCGCTGAAAGTAAATGTTCAATTAGGACCACCCCCTGCTCACTTCTCAGGTGAATGGGTTTACTCATCTAAGACAGTAAGATCTGGCCTTTAATTAGTAATGTAAGCAAGACTCTGACACTCGCGTTAATATTTATTTGGAACAATGAAGATTGTTTCCTCTTCTGGAAGATATCATCTATACATATGTATGGAGAGGTAGGCATGGAATATCCATGACCCTCTAGAAGCCTTTTCGTGAGTGCACCACCTGCATCAAATCACAGAAATGAGAAAGAGGCAGGGCCAGGCAAATAACTGTGATCCACAGTATCATCTGATCCATCCACCCACATGGTGCCCTCCAATGCAAGATAAAGCTGACATCATCTTTTGTGGTATGGACTACTTGCCCCAAAATTGTGGGTTTGGGGCAGCAGCCACTAGAAGACATACCCTCTCTAGTGCTTACAGTCTTCTGAAATTAGTGAGTACGAAATCAAACACACTTTTCCCAGTGGTTTTTTGATAGAAAATATTAAATGGTATGTGTAATGGTTAAATTGTTGTTACGTAAAGAGTGTTACAGGATAGGTTTTTAACTAGCCACTGAAATTATTGCTTTTATGTCCTACATTGAAATTAGTGTCTTCCACAACAGAGGCTGAATTATGTAAACAACCCCAGGTAAATAATTTTTAATATAACGCAAAAAAGGCCTTGTGTCTGAAATAACCTCTAAAATATTTCCAGTCTGCTATTGCTAGCACATTTAATAAATCATTCTGAGGCAAAATGGATGATAAAACCTGTGTGTGTGGTTTAAATCACTATTTGTCTCTGTTTAAAATATTATTCAGCATCTAATTACCCAGGGACTTCTGCTGTGCTAAAAGTTTGCCTTATAATTTATGCAGATTTAAGTAAGTGTGTGTGTTGAATTGGAGCTTCAAATACCAGAGAGGAAGAAGGGGAACAAGACCAACCAAAGTCTGATATACACAATCTGATGTTTGATTAATCCATGAAAACAAATTGGCATTTTAACTGGCAGAGACAAAGGCGTTCAGGCCTATTGTGTAGCAATCCGACTCTGTTCTCTACTGCAATTACATTTATATTTAGCAATTAAGTGGGACTAAATCATCTTTTCTTCCATGCTCTATTGGCCTATCTCTGTAATTATAATATGCACATTTCCAATAATACTCAAACTTTACCTTTAATATGGTGCATACACTTTTTCTAGCTGCACTTCTATCCCCCAGTCTTATAGCCTCTGACTATGTGAAGTGATGAGATGATGCAGTGCTATGATGAATGTAAGCTTCTTTGTGGGCTAATGTACTGTCTGTGTTTAAAATATTATTCAGTGTTGTAAATTCTAATTATCTTGAGACTTCTGCTGTGCTAAAAGTTTGCCATATAATTTATGCAGATGTATTACCCTGACTTTAGTGGACAATCTCCTTTGTTCATCTGGCATAGAATAGTGCTGGGGTGATGGATCTGCATGCATCTTTCATTGAATGTAGGACAGTGACCTAGTTTCATTACCTTTCAACATCTCATTTTGGTTTGTTTTTCTTTTGCTTCTTCTGTTCTAGCCATTCTTAGTCAGCCAAGTTTATGCATAATTTCATTAAGGATTAGCCCAATTTCTTGTCTGACTTAGTGATACATATTTCTTGTTCAAATGCATTTCATTGTTAAAGGATTTTCATGGGGGATACTGTCCAAGTATTTGGGGGGATTTTTTCAGCTATTGTATAATTATTTTTGTATTACTATTATTTTACCTATTTGTTATTATTGATCAAGACTTTCAAATGTCTCTAGTAATTCTGAGTGCCCAGCTTGAGACATCTTAAAAGGGCCTAATTTACAGAGGGTGACGGCTCAGTTTTTTCTCAAAATCACGGCCTTTTGAAATCTCTCTCAAGCTGGACACTGAATGTTACTACTTACGTTTGGAAATCTCGCCCAGTATGATTATAATTATTGTACTATAATTTATTTGCATTAAAATAGCAGCCAGAGACCCCAGTCAGGATTGGAGCCTCGTTGTTCTGGGTGTAAAAGAAAGATACAATAAAAGACAATCTAGCTCCTTGAATGCCCCAAACTTAAATCAATGGCCATACAAACGTCTGTTACTGTTAACACATCTTTTTACTACTGATGAACAAACTGCTAAAGCCAGAATAAGAATCAGCCTAAATCAAACCTCAAACTTTCTATTTAATTGAAGATGTGGATCAGTTCAGACAAAGGAAAGCCTCTCCCTGCCACAGGAACTGAGCCCACTCATGCCTGTCTTCTCTTTGTTGCTAAAGTAGGAGCTGTGGCTCAAAATATGAGACCCCTGGTCTCCTTTAATTGGACTCTCACAAACTCTAGCATACTCTCTTGTTTGCCCTAAAACAAGAAGCTCCACAGAGTGCAAAATTCACACTTAGAAGCAAAAGAGAGGCTGATTTCAAGGACTCTGATTTTATCTTTAACGGGAGCATGGGAGGAGTTTCGAGCTTTAGTATTGTGAGTAGTCCACTTGCGTGCCTCCTGTAGGAGGGACAGTGTTCCCTAATGAATAGAGTATTAGACTGGGATTCAGAAGCCTATTCCTAGCTTGGCCTTCTGGGTGATCTTGGGCAAGTCAGTTCACCTCAGTTTCCCCATCTGTGATGCACTATGAGGACTACTGATGAGCGAAGTAATTATTATATTAGTAGTAATAGGAGTATTGAGATAGATGGGACTACCAATTGAGGTGTTTTGCCCATTAGGAAGTGTTTGCAGGATCGAGCCCTATATTATGGCCATTGCTGATGGCCACCTTCCTGCACCTATTCTGATAAACTGTAAATCTTTACCTTTCGGTAACACTGAATACTATGAAACATGATGTGCCGGAGTGATCCCTATATGGTTCCTTTCTTCAGCATCCTCAGAACTGTGTCCATTTTACTCTTGAGAGGTACAACAGAAATCCCCACAGCACTGGTATAGAATTGAAGCCCACCTTTATCAGCACCTATATGCTTCATGATGCTGGGTTATTTTATGCTGATATCATGGTTCTCATTCTATTTCTCTGATACCTGGATTGCGTCATTTCCTCCAGCAATATTGTCCAGCTAATGCTGTTAGACGGTATGACAGAAGTTTTACAAACTCAGTGACTCACAACTTTTTAAAAACAAATGAGAAGGTGTTGCCATGTGGCCTTTTTACCTTTCAGGTATTTGAGTCTATGGCTGAGGGCCCTTTATTAGTGACAATTTTTCATATTCAGTAGAGATTAAAATTTGGGAACCTGAGAATTGCTACGCTGACTCAAACCAGTGGGCCATCAAGTCCAGTATCATACCTCCAACAGTGGCCAGGACCAGATGCTTCAAAGGAAAGTGCAAGAAATCCTGCTGTAGACAGTCATGTGATAATCCATCTACAGGGAAAGTTGCCTTCTGTCTCCTGATCAGTTAGAGGTTGGCTTATGCCCTGAAGGATGAAGGTGACTATACCTTCCAAAACTCTCGCGATATCTTAATCCATCCTATTCTAACTCTGGATGGGTGAAAAAATTGGGAAAATTGCTGTCACGCTGCTCAGTCTTCCCACAATACAATTGAATCCTCTTGTGTCACTTTGGGAACAGAGGATGACTGTAGCCATCATTGATTGCCTGAGACTGATGCTGATTTAGTAGTCAACGATGCCCTTTTTGCCACCAGATTATGCGACAATGCAGGCCTGTCTGATAAGGTGCTATGCAAGTTCCAGGAGGTTCCAAATACAGCAGCAAGGTTTCTCATCCAGACTAAAGGATCAGAGTTTATTTCCCCAATGCTGACAGCTTTACAATGGCTTCCAGTTAATTAAAGCTTTGATTACAATACTGCACTATTTACATGCAAGATTTTGCATGATCTTGGCCATTCATATGTAAATGAACTTGTATGCCTTTCTGCTAATGTAAGTCTTCCGATTCTTACTCCACATTTCAGAACATGTAACTTTATATACTTTAGCCATGATGCCCCCAAGGCATATTATCTCAATTCTGAGATTCATTTATGATTAATCTGTCACTGGTTTTAAACCAAACCTTCAATTGTACAGTACTTGGCAAACTTTTTGGCTCATGAAGGAGGCAAATGTAATTATATTATTTGTATCGTGTCCTGCTATGCTTCAGTGTGACGATCGCATTATAAATTTATTTTTGCCTTATTTTTCCCACATTTTAGTTTTTGTTCCACCAAAACTTCAGACAAACAACTCTGTAGCTATTCCTCTCTTTTCTCACTCCTTTGTTCTCTCTGTGATCATCAACACTTTTTCTTTAAACCGAGACTATTCTCTTTTGCTCTGGTAGGCTGGGGTTTTAGGGAGGTGTTTATTTGTGGGGTAATTCTTATATGTATATAGATCAAGGCATTAGACATTTTTATCCCCTACTTGTTATTAACAAGCCAGATGGTACAGGCTGCCTCCACTCATATTTCCAATTATCAGACTGCAAAATGAAATATACATGGGGCAAAGGAGAGGATGTATATTAAAGAAGCATCACTGAGAAGTGGCTTTCTTGGAGACTTTGATTTACAAAAGGGGATAGGAGCTAGGGTATGCAGCCTCCTATACAGGGTACAGGATTAGCTGGAACAAACTTGGGTAACCTCCAACATTTTAATACTTTTCCCCTCTTGTATCAGCCCATATCACTGAAATCTTGACTCTGCTTCTGTCAATTAGATTTTTTCTGTGTAAGATAGAAGAGCAATTTGATTGGCTTTCAAAACTGTCAGTCTGTGTGTGGGTGTGTAACCAGAGAAGGTATGGAAGAATTGGAAATTAACGTGGAGTTTGTGTATCCTCCCTCCCAACTCTTCTCCCCTCCCCCCACGCATATATATTATTAAATCTTAATAATAGGAAAATTGCTCCAACACTGGAATGAAATATACAGAAAGGCTAGTACAGTTTATACAAGTATTGTTGCATAAGGGTAATTTCCAACCTTTGATTTCAAATGATGTTTATGAATCAAAATGGGATGATTGATTTGCAGCATAACAACATCTGATTATGCTTATAAGTATATATGTATAAGCAGAGTCAGGATGAGCTCTACCCTGACATCTGGTGGCGAGTCATGGAGGGTTATGGAAAAGAACTTCAGGGGCTGATCTCATTTGCATAGGCACACCCACCCTGCCTTGATGGTCATTTTGGCTTCTGTAGGAGCCCCAGTTTCTCTGTTATTGGGGCAGGAATAAACTGTTATTATCCTGATTATGTGAATCAAGGACAGTGGAACTGTACTTGGCCTTTTGTTATGATGGAGGGACTCACCATCAACTAAGTAGCACTCACTAGGCAAGGGTCATGGGTTCCAACTCCCAGTGAATGGAGAGAGGCTGGGGATAGGTATTAATACTTGGTGGTATGGGCCCCCTGGTAAAGGCCTTACATGCTAATTGCACTTCCCCCTCTCTCCATTGTGGAATATCAGAGCTAATTTTGATTCTATTAGAAGTCTAGTTGCAGTGATTATTATGGCCATCAGCAATGGCCATAATATAGTGATTCCTGATAATACAGAAGATGTCAGCTTGGGTCAATCAATGGTATCATTTACAGAGTTTTAACTGAGTCAGCACAGACAGCTGTGGGGAGTGTTTTGGATGAAACTCATATTCCCAGCACTTTGGCCTGCAAAGCAAAAACACGAGTGGCTAGGGCTATAGTGAGTTATGTGGGAAGTATTTTGCATGAAATTCACATACCCTTTTCCTCACTGTTTCAGGCTAAAAGCACTAACAAAATTGAATGGGGCGGCTGAATCTGTGGCCCAAGAACTGGTGAGCTAGGAGAATTTAGGTTAAAAGCAATTGTTTTTCTAGATTCCCCAGTTGCTCCTAGGGGCTATTCAGGGATTAATGACCCAGGATGTATATTAATGGATTCTGCTGGGTTGCTATAATTTGAGACATTTCAGATTGAAGAACATAGATGGAGAAATTCCAGAGTACATCTTCCTCTCAAAAAAAAAAAATCCTTCCACAAGAACAGGAAAGATGGCCTTGTGGTTAAGAAACAGGACTGGGAGTCCAATGACTTGTGTTATGTTCCTAGCTCCTGTGCATCCTATGTGAGCTTAGGCAAGTCATTAAGGAAGTATTTTCAGACACAAGCCACCATATCTGCCTACTTGCCTCTATGTGCTTGCACCTGCATTCGCATTTCAAATATCCTAATGCCTATGAGGTGCATGTTTGTCAGTGCAAATTCTCACTCTTGGGTTCACACGGGTGTTTTGATTATTTAAAGAATGAATGCAGGTGTTTGCATCTGCTGTGTTAATATGCAAGTACATGTGTATGCAACTGCAGATGCACATAAGATGAAGCCTGGAAGGGCGTGATTGGAAATATAACTCTTACTTCTTCTGTGCTGCAGTTTCCCATCTTCAAAATGCAGATGATAATACTTTTCCCACCACCATTGATGGCAGTAGACCCCACTGATGTTTGTAAAGCACTTTGAAATTCTTTAAAGGAAGTGCAAAGTGTTAATCATATGTGCAATCAATTAATTCACTTACAGCCCAGAAAGGACCTTTGTGTATGTTCTCTATGTATATAAATCTCCCCACTGTATTTTTCACTGAATGCATCCGATGAAGTGAGCTGTAGCTCACGAAAGCTGACGCTCAAATAAACTTGTTAGTCTCTAAGGTGCCACAAGTCCTCCTTTTCTTTTTGCGGATACAGACTAACACGGCTGCTACTCTGAAACCAATAATAGTTATGTTGTTCCAATAAAGTGTATCCCATCACCTTCCTTCTGTATCTATTCTTTTGAAGGCCGTTGATGTTACTGACATTTCCAGGAAAGGTTAGGAGGAGATGAGAAATGTTCAAAACATAATCTCCTTACAGGTTTAAGACGGAGTTGACAATCTCTCCAAGTTGGTCACAACCACACCAGATCCATTCACTGGTTTTGTTTTTATTTAATAAAATGAGCGAGTCCAAAGGTTGATTGGTTTCCTGAAGACTCAGCACCGAATTAGATGTTTGAAGAGCACTGACATCCAAGCAATTATCTCAGGCCTGCATTGCAAAGAAGTGGTTAAATAGAGGAACATCTGTGTACTCACGTATAGTTGCTGTTTCACCCACAAGCAGCTGTGGCACGCACCGGCAAAAATTCTCTACATGGTGATAATTATAGTGTGCATTACAAAGGAGGCATAGTCACAAAAGCATGCAATCAGCATATGCTTTTTACTTTATCTGGAATGGGGCAGCCCTGCCAGATCCAAGGCTAATGTACATGAAATGGGTTTCTCGGCCAAAATAAAAAAAAACCATAACAAGTTTGGGAAACTCACACAGTGAACAGATTTTTTTTTTTTAATTTCAAGTTTGCCAAGTTTCAAGTTTGCCAAGTTTCAAGTTTCAAGTATAATGAGGCTGAAAAGCTTCATTAATTCAATGGGAGAAACAATTAAGCATGTAAAAGTGCCATCCTGGGCTCCCAAATTCTTCAATAGGTTACAACATGAAATCATTCTCTGTGGTTTTGTTTTAATAAACTCTCATTGCTCGCTCCACATTACTGGTCTATCTCAGGCTGATGCTGTTAGCAAACTATTTTAAAGAGCCACATTATTATAATTATTTACTTGTTTGATGGGAGGTTCTCCAGGTTCCAGTCAGGACTTGGGGTCTCATTGTACTAGCCATTCTATTAGCATTTAACAATGTGATGCTCCCTGACCTAAGGATCTTATGATGTGTACTAGTTTCCCTTCTTAATTTCTTTCATCCTCCTGGTAACTGCTCTGTACAGGTAAAATTCTCTCCTGTGCCAGCACAAGGTCTATGACCCACCTATGGGCTAGCACAAAATCTATCCACCACTGAAATCCCACTTATGGGATTTTCAGGACTTAAGTGGGACTTACGTGATGCACAGACACATGCTGGCCCTCTGCATAGGATGTATTTCACCTGTGTATAATTTACTCATTCTGTATCTGTGCACTGTCAGACTTAACTATCGCCTTAATTATTAGAAGCTGAGGGTCATTCCATACGTGAAATACAGGTAACTATCCCTAGAGTTGAAACGAAGAATCAGTTTTGACCCCTGATTTTGATATCACAAGGTGTTCATGATCTCCAAAGAAAATGTACAGGTAAACAAGCTGTACATTTCGGGACGGTGTCAATTAGCTACAATAAATTTAGAAAGACATATTCAGTAATGTAGAAAGAAAAGGAGTACTTGTGGCACCTTAGAGACTAACCAATTTATTTGAGCATGAGCTTTCGTGAGCTACAGCTCACTTCATCGGAGTGAAGTGAGCTGTAGCTCACGAAAGCTCATGCTCAAATAAATTGGTTAGTCTCTAAGGTGCCACAAGTACTCCTTTTCTTTTTGCGAATACAGACTAACACTGCTGTTACTCTGAAATCAGTAATGTAGGACTCATTTGTTTCTAAAATGTAACTTTTTTTCCTTGAGTACACCTACATTCCATTCATGGCTCCAAAGGGCACAATCTAGCCCAAAGTAATTCAGAAGTAGTAGCATGTAGCAGTAATTAGTCATAAATATGTCTTCCTGAATTACACATTAAGGAGTATCTTTGTATCCAAATAAATCCTCATACACTGTAAAATCCTAGGGAAACTATTTTCTATCCATAGAAGTATCTGGGTTTCCGACAGAAGAAAGATATTAATTAAACTTTAAAAGTCCAACAGCTATTATGTGCCATTAAGTAGGTACTCAGATAAGGGCCATATAAGTCTCTGTATAGATAGATCGATCAATCAATCCTCCTTTTGCATTGCATACACTGCCCTCACTCATTAATAGTGGACCTTATGTCTCCTGGTTTCCATCATGCTCAGGACATTAGTCCTGAGCATCCTAACAGTTCTAAGACTCATCCACAAAAAAAAGTTGTGAGTTGGAAGGGGGTATGGAAAATTGTGTATACTGAATAAACAAAGAGATGAACAGACTAGACACATTATTATTATTTACTCCTGTATCTATAAGGAGCTCAGTCATTTGTGTTAACAGATAATAAGACATGTAAAGCTACACGGACTTGTGTGTATGAGGATCATTGCCCTCTTCTGGAATAAGCTTGGGATAATTCTTTATGATCCGTCTAGCAGAATTATTGGAGTAAGCTGTTTGGCTTATTCATAATACCTGTGTGTAGCAAGCCAAAGCCAATGGCCTGAGTTCAAAACCCATTGTATTCTTTTAATATTGCTGTATTTTATGATCACATGGATTTCTGATCCAGCAGAAACTGGGGACTACATGACAAGGAAATAGCATAGGTCAGACTGAAATTTTGTAAATGGTAGTTTGGTTTACAGTAGGAAAATCACATGATTATGGTAAAGAAAGCAAAAGTCATGGAAATATTGTTTAGCAGTCACAAGCCTTTATTTTTCACTCAAATAACCAGTAAGCCCGTGTCTTTTATTCATTGATCAAACAAGACTCAAAACTTCACAGAATCCACTTCCATGAGAGAGATCACACATGCCCACCCTCAGGAACAATTGCTAGGTCACTTTAAAAAGCAAACCAACATTAAACGAAGTGAGACAAGATGGGTGAGGTAATATTTTCAGATCTGAAGAAGAGATCTGTGTAAGCTTGAAAGCTTGTCTCTCTCTCATCAACAGAGGTTGGTGAAATAATGATCACCCACCTTGTCTCTCTAATATACTGGGGCCAAAATAGCTATAACACTGCATACTTCTTACACTTGTCAGGCTCCTGTTTCCTTCCCCAGCTAGGAAACTGCTGAAGAGCCCTGTGTCTTGATAGCACGACTGCAAATCTGAGCTTGTGTTGTTACACTGTATGATGCAAAGGAGGAGAGTGAGTAAAGGGAAGTTTAGGCTAAATAGCCGAGGGGAGATTTTCTTATAGTGAAATGTATTTTACTGAAGAGGTCCCACAAATGGATATGGTGGAAACCTCACCTGGTAGTACAATTAACCCCAGAATACCCCAAACACTAAAAAATACTTTGTTTTAGCTGGGAGACCGACTGAGGGTTCTAACAGATCTTGTGTAATATTTTCTAAAGTTCCTAACGGTCAGATTTACAAAGGTATTTAGGCAGCGGGCCCCTAAAGATACAGGTAGGCACCTGGGCATAAGCATGGGCCTAATTCTCAGAACAGGGATAGTCTTGCTGACTTCAGTGGGACTACTTACAGTGAGGAATGTACTTAAGTAAATGGCTGAATCACTTTCTATGGACGTACTGAAATAAAACAGTGCTTTTGGTAAAAGCATATGCCAACCTTTGGTGCGTGCCCTGCCTAGAGTTAAAATATGAAACTGCTGCTGTTGTGTATAGTTTCCTGCACATGTGCAGCTGGCATGGTAGAGCCTCTTCCCAGTCGTGTTGAAGATGAGCAGGAAGCATACACATAAATTGGCTCCTGCAGCTTCTTTAATAATTCATGTATTTTTGCTCTCTTCCATAGTTAATGAACCTCCCCCCACACTCACCCCCATTCCCTCTCCCATTCAGTCAGTTTGTTGTGGTTTCATATATCTAATCCATCTGTCACTCGATTATAGCTATTGAGCACCTGTTATGGATTTCTAGAGTTTCATTCAAGCTGTTGACAAGTTATCCACAAATTGGCCCTTGTCATACTGTCAGCGTGTTGAGTGCTCTTTCGTGAATTCTTTTTGGGCATACAAAATCATGAACAGAAGACACCAAGGCTTCTGAATTAAGCAGTTTCGTTTTCCTTGTATTTCCTTGAACTGTTAACAGATTGGAAGTTACTTGCTGATGATACTTTTTTCAAACCTTTGTTAAAATATTTGTCTTCTCTTTACAGATCCTTTTGTGTGAATAATCACAACACAACTTGCTAGCGGTGTCAGGGTAAGTTGTTTTGACAATGACACTGTTGTATAGCCTGATCTGCAGCTACTATAAGATGATCATTGCTTCCTCCACACGTGCTTTCTCAGTAAATGCCAATATGACACTGCTGCTTTTATTCTGGCCAGGCAGGCAGGGCACAGAGAGAGCGCCAATTGTTAGCTGAAAAGAATAGACACGTATATATAGAAATAGAACCAGCTGTTAGTTCATTCAGCCCAGAGGATGTTAGGGATGCTAAGGGTGCATTGACCTTGATAATGACAAATATAACCAACAAAAACTTAATAGTGACACATACAAGTAACATAACCCCAGAACAAAAATCTTTGTTAAACAAAGTTAAGGTTGAAAATGAGTTTCAGTTGAGCCTGAATAACATCCCCCATAAAAATATCACTTTTCATTATAAAGATTCTAAAACCCTAACATTGCAAAGTCTAGAAATGTACAGGGTCTCAGTTACTTCCCCACTGCCATATCATTGTTCACCACTTACTATCACCCCACTTGTCTTACATTGTCCACACAGCATTAACTTCACCCCTTGTAGTCTTTTATGTTAGAAATATATTGTTAGAAGTATAATGTTGATGTTATCTACTGTTTCTTAAAGGTCTTGAAAAGCTCTTGAAAGGTATATATTGCCAGGCACATTAAGCTATGGCAGAGTTCTGAACATTTTCTCATAGTATGAGGTGTTGGTAGTGGAGAAGAATATGTTTATGAATCAAAATAGGATGATTGATCTGTTTGCTATTATGAAATGAGTTGATCATATGTTGTTGAGGATTTAAGTAAGTAAATGTAGCATGTGCATGTTTGTATATATAACTTTATTTTGTAGCAATAAACATATGTACATTTTAATAGTAAATAATGCTGAAGTTGATGGCTCCTTTGACTAGTAAATGAGATTTTATAATTTCCCAGGAATTTGGTATTTTGATGTGTGTGTATTTTTGGACCTTTTAGAAGAAAAAGTCAAGGTTTTGTGGGCAGCCTAAGTCATATGGGGTGTTAGTAAGGGATGATAAATTATAAGGCAATTGGGATGGAAAGAGGCTGCATCTCTTAACTGTTTGTTGTTGTTGTTTTTTAAAGCCTTCTCAGCATTCAGGGAATTCTGAAGCCGTAGAATTTTTGTAACGGAGGTGTAACTTTTTTTTGTTAGTATTCTTCCTTCTCCGGCATTGCAGGAAAACAATACATCATATAAAATTATTGCACTAATTAACCAATAGGTGGCAGGACTTCAAAGCAAACTGTGAGGTTAAGAAAAAATGCTGAAAACAGAACATACAGCTACCTCAATATCCATAATTAATTAGGTCAAAAAATTGTTAGTATGCATTCACTTTTCATGTCGTTTAGAAATATTTTTGTTTTTTCTACAGTCATAGTCATCTGGAAAAATTTGTTAGATTCTGCAATAACAAAAACATCTCTTAAAATGCAACAAAACAAAATACAACAAAAATGGGAAATAGTTGCCTAGGAGCTTTTGAAAATCCCACTAAGTGCCTATCTGCATCTTTAGCCACCTACATATTTTTATAAATCAGACCCTAAGTGCCTAAATCACTTTTGAACATGGGATTGCATAGCTGCTGCAAGCTCTATTCCAGTAGAGTCAGACTGTCATACCTGTAATGCGGCTACTTCTGGAGTTTGTTATTCCACAAGTAGCCCCATTGACTTCATGGGACTAGTCCTGGCGTAAGGTATCCAGCATGAGTAAGTGTCACCATCTGGTCTATTGGAAAAAGGACATGACACATCAGTGAAGATCTGGAACAGCCTTCCAATGGGGTTAGTGAGGGCAAACAACTTACCTAGTTTTAAGATGGAGCTTGATGAGTTTATGAATGGGAGTATTATGACAGGATTATCTGCCATACCAAAGCACTGGATTTGATGACCCAGGAGGCCCCTTCCAGGCCCAAGTTACTACCAGCACAGGAAATGACAAAAGTATTTAGTTTTCTAATCACACCATGTTTAAAATACATCACTTTTCACAGGAGGTAGTTTTTTAAAAAAGAAACCATCAATAATTTTGCCCCCTTCTGCTTCCTTAAGAGTACAAAAAACATTAATTATTTCCTTCATTCTTTCAGTGACTGATGGCATGGGCAGTTAAAGGAGTATATTAATGGAGGAAGATGTGTTTGAGCAAAAAACTGCTTTTCTGGTCATTAAATGCCAAAGTGAAGTAAAGGGGGGTTGATAACTGTAAAAATCTTCCTCTGCAAGTACATAGTACTCCATTACCCTGAACATTATTTCCTTTACATGAGGGAAAAAGAGTTTTAAAAACAACATAATTAAAATAATGCATCTTTCCTCTGGCTTCAGGGGTGTGCCACACTGTCAGAGATAGGGTTTATAGACCCAAACCTGCTCACATTGAAATGTTTCCAGAACTGAATAACCGAATGAGAGCATAGCTAGAAAGTGAGTAACTCTTGGGGGAAAGTGACTGGATTGAATGGATTTAGGCCAGATTCTGATATCAGTTATATCACTGAAAATCCAGAGCAAGTCCATTGAATTCAGCGTAACTGAGATCACAATCTGAGTCAAACAATGTCTCTAAGGATTTCATTGTCATTTGTGAGTGGATATTTGGTCTGTCTAGGTTGTAATTTTCCCATATTTATCATGTGATTAATAACATAACTCTGTTGTAGTGATGGGATGTAAACTACATCAGAACATAAGAATGACCATGCTGGGTCAGACCAAAGGTCCATCCAGCCCAGTATCCTGTCTACCAACATTGACTGATGCCAGGTGCCCAGGGCCAGATTAAGACCTTTAGAGGCACTAAGCACTTAAAAGATTATGGTGCCCCCCCCACATGTAATTCAAAAGAAAAGCAATACTATACTGTAAAATAAAATTTTATTTTTTGAAATGACACCAAACTTACATGTATGCTGAAATTAAAATAGCTTCTTTCTAGATTTTCTGATTGAAAAATTCTGGATAAGTTCATTGAAGCTGACTTGACAAAGCATGTCCGCTTCCATACACAATAGGGAAAGTGAATCAAGTCTGTCCTGACACATTGTTGTTCTCTGAGGGTTTTTTATTCTTTTCAGCTAAGAAAAGATTTTTCCCATGATGACTACTTTGATGCTTTTTTTGAAATATCAAATATCAAATGTTTTCCAAAAAAATCTCAATTTTTTTGGTGCCCCTTGCTTTGCTGGTGCCATAAGCACATGCTTAGTCTGCCTATTGGGTAATCCAGCCCTGCAGGTACCCCAGAGGGAGTGAACGTAATGGGTAATGATCAAGTGATCTCTCTCCTGCCATCCATCTCCACCCTCTGACAAAGAGAGGCTAGGGACACCATCCTTTACCCATCCTGGCTAATAGCCATTAATGGACTTAATCTCCATGAATTTATTCTGTTCTCTTTTAAACCCTGTTATAGTCCTAGCCTTCACAACCTCCTCAGGCAAGGAGTTCCACAGGTTGACTGTGTGCTGAGTGAAGAACTTCCTTTTATTTGTTTTAAACCTGCTACCCATTAATTTCATTTGGTGACTCCTAGTTCTTATATTATGGAAATAAGCAAATAACTTTTCCTTTTTCACTTTCTCCATACCACTCATGATTTTATATACTTCTATCATATCCCCCCTTAATCTCCTCTTTTCCAAGCTGAAAAATCCTAGAATCTTTAATCTCTCCTCATATGGGACCCATTCCAAACCCCTAATCATTTTTCTTGCCCTTCTCTGAACCTTTTCCAATGCCAGTATATCTTTTTTCAGATGAGGGGACCACATCTGTACGCAGTATTCAAAATGTGGGCATATGATGGATTTACATAAGGGCAATAAGATATCATAGAATCACAGAATCATAGAATATCAGGGTTGGAAGGGACCCCAGAAGGTCATCTAGTCCAACCCCCTGCTCGAAGCAGGACCAATTCCCAGTTAAATCATCCCAGACAGGGCTTTGTCAAGCCTGACCTTAAAAACCTCTAAGAAGGAGATTCTACCACCTCCCTAGGTAACGCATTCCAGTGTTTCACCACCCTCTTAGTGAAAAAGTTTTTCCTAATATCCAATCTAAACCTCCCCCACTGCAACTTGAGACCATTACTCCTCGTTCTGTCATCTGCTACCATTGAGAACAGTCTAGAGCCATCCTCTTTGGAACCCCCTTTCAGGTAGTTGAAAGCAGCTATCAAATCCCCCCTCATTCTTCTCTTCTGCAGGCTAAACAATCCCAGCTCCCTCAGCCTCTCCTCATAACTCATGTGTTCCAGTCCCCTAATCATTTTTGTTGCCCTTCTCTGGACTCTCTCCAATTTATCCACATCCTTCTTGAAGTGTGGGGCCCAAAACTGGACACAGTACTCCAGATGAGGCCTCACCAATGTCGAATAGAGGGGAACGATCACGTTCCTCGATCTGCTTGCTATGCCCCTACTTATACATCCCAAAATGCCATTGGCCTTCTTGGCAACAAGGGCACACTGCTGACTCATATCCAGCTTCTCGTCCACTGTCACCCTAGGTCCTTTTCCGCAGAACTGCTGCCTTGCCATTCGGTCCCTAGTCTGTAGCTGTGCATTGGGTTCTTCCGTCCTAAGTGCAGGACCCTGCACTTGTCCTTATTGAACCTCATCAGATTTCTTTTGGCCCAATCCTCCAATTTGTCTAGGTCCTTCTGTATCCTATCCCTCCCCTCCAGCGTATCTACCACTCCTCCCAGTTTAGTATCATCCGCAAATTTGCTGAGAATGCAATCCACACCATCCTCCAGATCATTTATGAAGATATTGAACAAAACCGGCCCCAGGACCGACCCTTGGGGTACTCCACTTGATACCGGCTGCCAACTAGATATGGAGCCATTGATCACTACCCGTTGAGCCCGACAATCTAGCCAGCTTTCTACCCACCTTATAGTGCATTCATCCAGCCCATACTTCCTTAACTTGCTGACAAGAATACTGTGGGAAACCATGTCAAAAGCTTTGCTAAAGTCAAGAAACAATACATCCACTGCTTTCCCTTCATCCACAGAACCAGTAATCTCATCATAAAAGGCAATTAGATTAGTCAGGCATGACCTTCCCTTGGTGAATCCATGCTGGCTGTTCCTGATCACTTTCCTCTCATGCAAGTGCTTCAGGATTGATTCTTTGATATTTTCCGTCTTATTCTCTATCCCTTTTTTAATGATTCCTAACATCCTGTTTGCTTTTTTGACTGCTGCTGCACACTGCGTGGACGTCTTCAGAGAACTATCCACGATGACTCCAAGATCTTTCTCCTGATTAGTTGTAGATAAATTAGCCCCCATCATATTGTATGTATAGTTGGGGTTAGTTTTTCCAATGTGCATTACTTTACCATTTATCCACATTAAATTTCATTTGCCATTTTGTTTCCCAATCACTTACAGGGAAGTACAGGTACCTCAAGAATGTCTGATGAAAAAAATATTTTTTTCAAAAATGAATTTTTGTTTCTTTGTTAAAATTTGCTAGAAAATTTTGTTTTTGTGATTAGAGTTAGGCAAAGTGGAAAAAAGGATTGTTTTGATTCTCTCTTGGGCCTAGACAGTCTCCAGGGCATCTTTCTGGCTGGTGAAGTTACTGTATTTATTTTTTTAAATTCTGCTTTATAAGGGATTCTAGGATCTGATTTGGTTTTATTGATGTAAACTAGCAGCGAGGCCTATCACATAAGAGAATATCTCACTTTCTGGCTGGCAGCAACTTCTCTTGCCAAAAGTCTTCCAAAGGTATATCTGTCATTTCTAGATAGATCTTACCTGTCGATTATGTGTTCATAAATTCCTACAGCAAACTTTTGAAATTGTAGTTCCAGTAGATTAGCTGTGACATAGAAGAGTTTGGCATTGTACTTACTCGTTCGTCTTTCCTTCAGCTAGCCAGTTTTTTTACTGTGACAGAAAGACTGACACCAAGAGATTTGTATCAATACATAAAAGTAGATCAGCTGCAGTGATGCTGAGAACTACTTCCAGGTGCCTGATCTAGCATTGGTCACTGGAGATTAAAAAGACATCCATATAGACATTAACAAGCCTGATTTGCCATTGCACCTTTGTGAAGTCATTTTTACCTGTGCAAATGTATATTATATGTGGCTGCATAAGCTGCAGGGCAGTGGCAAATTGGGCCTGTGGTATGCAGTCATAGAGCCTTAAAATGTCACTTGTTTGGCAGAAAACATTTTTTTTATTAAGAGAAACACAGTGTCATTCAGTGGATTTCACACTGCAGGGCAGGTGGAATTTTAAGGCTGTAGCACTCTATAACCCATCTATTCCAGTCCAGTTGTATAAGAATACAATACTATAGTCAGTCAGGTAATGTATTACTCTTTTTCATTGATTTTTCACTCATAAAGCCACCCTTTCCAGTAAAGCCCTTTTTAGAAAGCTTTCATAAATGGAACACTCTTTATCCACACACAAGTCCTTTTTTGACCTTTCAGCAAGTATAGAATGAGTCTACACTGAAACGTGTTTTTCAGGACACTATTGGCAAGTGCAATTTTTTTCCTTTAATTTTCATGCTACTTTGCTTTTGACTATGCACCAGGGATATTTTTAGTTTATTGATGACTGCACCATCTGGCTGTTTTCTATTACTACTAATATAACAGAGTTTTGAAAAACTGTCCTTTTCTCCTTTGACATGTGGCTTTGGGCAACTCATAGGTCTTCAGTGATAGCATGTACTAAAAAATGATGTATGATCTTGACCTTCTTAGTTATGAGAAACACATCTCTTAAATAGCACTCCTAGTTGTATTTTTTGGCAGGTATATAAAAGTTCAAGTAAGGGAGTTGAGACAGCTTTCAAAGCCCATTCTCTTGTTCCCTTGGCTTCTAGGGACCAGAGAATCCCTCTGTTCTGAAGGATGAGAGCCCAACCTCCGATGGCAAGGCTTTAAGAGGAAGTGATACGCCCCAAATGGAGTCCTGAAGTGCCTTTTTCAGCAAAGGTTAAAGGAAGGCCTTCAGTAAAGGGAGACAGGGAATCCTTTGCTGAAAGGCTTTTACAGGGAGAAGTTTGGTCCTGTGGTGAAGGCAAGATATTTTGATTCACTCCCTGGTTCAGACATAGACTTCCTGTGTGACCAATAGCCAGTTTTTATATAAAGAACTCCATACCCAGCAAGATTCATTTATGAACCTAAGTGAAGTGTCCAGATTTTCCTGTGCTCAGCACTCAGCAGTTTCCCTTGTGGTCTCAGCACTTTGTACAAATCTGGCCCATTCTCTCTGAGCCTCAGTTTCCAATTTTCTGCTTCGTTATCTTTCTTTCTCCTGATAGATCCTTTGTCCAACTTGTCTATTTTGATTGTAAGCTCTTTGGGGCAGGAGCTGTCTCCATTTTGAGCACTGCTCTTGGTTGGGGCCTCTCCAGGTTATACTACAATACAAATAAAAGGAAATTTACTGAGGTGGAAAAAAATTAGAAGGCTTGGAAAACTGGTTAATTGCTAAAGATATATTGCACTTTGTTATAGCTGGTGATAATGTCCTTCTTGAATCGAGAGCCTGTTTGAGAAGAATAAGTGTATGGGGGCGGGGGGGGGAAGGAATTTGCAAACAATTTAAATAACCACAAATTTGTTTTCCTAGTCCCTGTGACCCCATTTATTCACTTTCTCTAAACATTCATCTGAGGGATTTCTTTTATTTTGTTATGAATGTTCACGCAGAAAATGTCAAAAATACTCATACAAATGCATATTTATATGATTATTCATGCAACCTCTTTCAAGATCTGTGTGGTTCTGGGAGTCATCCAAACAGATGTTTTGATACCATAGTGGTACACATACAGAAATCAGAAATCAAATGCAATTCTATAACCTTAATGACCAATCACACAGTACAGATAGTAAATTACAAATGGTGAACTCTCTAAGCAACAGTAGTAAAGAATGCTTTACCAGCTATCTATAGATTGAAGTATGTTTCCATAAACTTGTTGAATAATTCTTAGTAGCAAATTCATAAAAACTGAAATATGTTTGTGGATAATTTACTAACAGAGAAGAGAGGGATTAAATTAACCAAACTACTGTAAATGGTTTGCCAGCCCTAACTGAGAATAAACTAAACATGGAGTGGCCTTATCCATAGAGCTGGGTAAACAACTGATTTTTCTGTTCACTGGCAGTTTCAAACAAAAATTCATTTTACTCAAACCAAATCAAAAAGTTGAAAAAAAAAAAGAAAAAATTCAGCAAATTGAAAACATCCATGTGTCTCAAATGAATTAATTGGGTCTCAATTAATAAAAAAATCCAAGTAGGTAATATAATTAATGCCTGTCAATGTGAGTTAATGAAAAATAGATCCTGTCAAACTAAATTGATTTTTTATGAGATTACAAATTTGGTTGATAAAGGTAATAATAGTGATGGTGCAATATACTTAAATATCTGTAGGACATTTGACCTGATACCGCATGACATTTTGATTAAAAAACTAGAAAGATATAAAATTAACATGGCATATGTTAAATGGATTAAAAGCAGGCTAACTGATGGGTCTCAAAATGTAATTGTATATGGGGAATCATTGTCAAATGGGAATGTTTCTAGTGAGGTCCTGCAGGGATTGGTTCTTTGCCCTATGCTATTTAACATTTTTATTAATGGAAGAAAACCCAAAATTATCACTGATGAAGTTAGCAGATGACACAAAAATGGAGGGAGTGGTAAATAATGAAGAGGACAGGTCACTGATACAGAATGATCTGGATTGCTTGGTAAGCTGGGTTCAAGAAAGCTATATACGTTTTAATATGGCTAATTGTATATGTATGTATCTAGGAACAAGGAATGTAGGCCATACTTACAGTTTGAGGGACTCTAACCTTGGAAGCTGTGACTGAAAAAAAGATTTGAGGGTCATGGTGGATAATCAGCTGAACATGAGCTCCCAGTGCAATGTTGTGACCAAAAGGGTTAATGCGATCCTTGGCTGCATAATTATGGGAATCTTGTGTAGGAGTAGACAGGTTATATTATTTCTGTATTTGTCACTGGTATGACTTCTGCTTTGTCAGTCCTTTATCGCATCAAAGTAGTTTTTTCTAAGAAATTGTTTTATCAGTCATCAGTGATCCAAGGAAAAATAAATACGTAGATACTGATGGGCTTGTATAACAATCCAAATCAGACTTGAAAAGAACACTAGTGAATCCACTTGTGTTGTGTGCACCCCATCCCACAGAGATTTTACTCTCCACATCTTCACCAGTCTCTCCTCGCTCTTATTTGAGACTCAAATTACTGCCTTCACAAAGGGATGGAAAAGGCTAAGCTCCACCTGAAAAGGGCTATTTCTGTCATATCATAACATGCCTTTCTGAAACCTCACAGAGGCACCACCATGGCTTAGATATCCTTAGGTAGGAGGACAAGACACATACTGTTCCCACCATCTTGGTGAGGAATCACCAACAGGATTTCTTGTTGCACCTAGGTGTTCCATGGCATCTGTATTGGGTGAGTAAAGTCTAGAGGTAAGGTCAGACTCTAGAGATTAAAGAGGCTAGAAGGATACTTGTAGGGAGGGGAGGTGGGGTCTGGTCTGAAAGCATTAGACTGAAGTGAAAGGGAAGGGGAAGAGAGTTTCAGTACAACATATTGACTGATTACTTTTTAGTTTCCCCACTCTGTGCTGTCTGAGGAGTCCCTGGCACGTCCAGTAAATTTTTGCAACAAAGGAGCTAGGCAGGTGAGTGCAGCTGAGGTAAAGCCACAGGAATTGTGTGGGTGGCCCTAGCCTGGAGCTGACCTAGAAGACCTGTGTGGACCTCATGGTACCCTTTGGATTCTAGGGGCTGTCTTCACTACCAGGGTAAGTTGACCTAAGTTACGCTACTCCAGCTGAAGGAGTACTTGTGGCACCTTAGAGACTAACCAATTTATTTGAGCATGAGCTTTCGTGAGCTACAGCTCACTTCATCGGATGCATTCCACGGCATGCATCCGATGAAGTGAGCTGTAGCTCACGAAAGCTCATGCTCAAATAAATTGGTTAGTCTCTAAGGTGCCACAAGTACTCCTTTTCTTTTTGCGAATACAGACTAACACGGCTGTTACTCTGAAAGCTACTCCAGCTATGTGACTAAAGTAGCTGGAGTTGACATAGCTCAGGTCAACTTACCCTGGTGTCTTCACTGTGCTGTGTCAATGAGAGATGCTCTCCAGTTGACTTACCTTACTCTTCTCGGGGGGTTGGAGTACTGGAGTCAACCGGAGAGTGCTCTGCTATCGATTTAGTGGGTCTTAATTAGACCTGCTAAATTGACACCTGCTGCATCGATTGCAGCAGAGTCCATCTCCCCAGTAGTGAAGACAAGCCCTAAGGTGCCTGTCATAAACATACAGCTAAGGGTAGCATGAAATTCCTCCTTTACCTGTAAAGGGTTAATCAGTTCCATTAACCTAGTTGGCACCTGACCAGAAGGACCAATGGGGAAAGAAGATACTTTCAAATCTGGGGGGGGGAGGTGTTTGTGTTCTTTTTTGTTGTCTCAAAGACAAATAGAGAAACCAAGCAAGTAATCCAGCTCCTACTAAGTGATACATCTAAAATTACAGAAACAGTAAGTAATAGCAAGAAAATGCATTAGAGTATCTTTTGTTTTAGCTTGTGAATTTTCCCTATGCTAAGAGGAAGATTTATTACTGTTTTTTGTAACTTTAAAGTTTTGCCTAGAGGGAAATCCTCTGTGTTTTAAATCTTATTACCCTGTAAAATTACCTTCCATCTGGATTTTACAGAGGTGCTTCTTTTATTTTTTTTCTTTATAATAAAGTTCTGTTTATAAGAATCTGATTGGGGTTCTAAAAACCCAAGGGTTTGGTCTGTGCTCACCTTGTTTACTCTCAAGCCTCCCCAGGAAAGGGGGTGAAGGGGCTTGGGGGGATATTTTGGGAAAACAGGAACTCCAAGTGGTCCTTGTCCTAAATCTTTGTCTAACTCACTTGGTGGTGGGAGCAATACCATCCAAGGACAAGAAAGAATTTGTGCCTTGGGGAAGTTTTTAACCTAAGCTGGTAGAAATAAGCTTAGGAGGTCTTTCATGTGGGTCCCCACATCTGTACCCTAGAGTTCAGAGTGGGGAGGGAACCCTAACAATGCCAAACTCCTCTACCCCCACCATGAAAAAAATTCTTGGCAGATCCATAAGGGTTCTCTCACAATATTTACACTTTACTACATGGATTATTCTTGCACGGAGGACCATCTGGGCTTATATTATTCTCTAGTTTTCGTTCTTTTTCTTACCTAAGTTTATCTTTCCTCCTGCTGCTTTGTCCAATGCACATTTCGCCCACCATGAGGTGAATTTCTTTTTCATTATTTTCACTTTAAGCAAAGCTCCTTGAACTGTTTCTCTTAGCAAAACAAAACCAATATCTTTTGTGGGCTAAATGGAAAAGAAAACCTGGGCAAAATTTTCTAAAGTGACTAGTTGTTTTGGGTGCCTCCATTTTGGGTGCCCAACTTGAGGTGCTTTAAAGAGGCCTGATCTTCAGAGACTGGGTGCTCAGGTGCCTTTGAGGAATCAAGTTGGGCACCCAAAAACTGAGGCAATAATGGGTGGCAACTTGTTTCTTATTTAAAGACACATGCTTCTTCCCCACCACCATCCTTTGTTTGCTATTCCCTTTATTCAAACCCGTGGTGGGACAAGCTATAAGGTAATACAGTCATTGACAGAAAAACCCTAGCTAGCTGTAGCAGATAGAGCTAAACTGCATTGCATCAAAACAGCTTTTTTTCTTCCCTAAGGAAACTGTTGAGGGAAAAAGAAAAGGAGTACTTGTGGCACCGTAGAGACTAACCAATTTATTTGAGCATGAGCTTTCGTGAGCTACAGCTCACTTCATCGGATGCATACCGTGAAAACTGCAGTAGACATTATATACACACAGAGACCATGAAACAATACCCCCTCCCACCCCACTGTCCTGCTGGTAATAGCTTATCTAAAGTGATCATCAAGTTGGGCCATTTCCAGCACAAATCCAGGTTTTCTCACCCTTCGCCCCCCCACACACAAACTCACTCTCCTGCTGGCTATCAGCTATCCTGGCTATCAGCAGGAGAGTGAGTTTGTGTGTGTGGGGGGGGGGGGGGGGCGGAGGGTGAGAAAACCTGGATTTGTGCTGGAAATGGCCCAACTTGATGATCACTTTAGATAAGCTATTACCAGCAGGACAGTGGGGTGGGAGGGGGTATTGTTTCATGGTCTCTGTGTGTATATAATGTCTACTGCAGTTTCCACGGTATGCATCCGATGAAGTGAGCTGTAGCTCACGAAAGCTCATGCTCAAATAAATTGGTTAGTCTCTAAGGTGCCACAAGTACTCCTTTTCTTTTTGCAAAGACAGACTAACACGGCTGTTACTCTGAAACCTGTTGAGGGAAAGAAGCCTTAGCCCAGCATATGCTTCAGGTTCTTCTAACTTGTGTGACTGTCTACTATAAGATATTGCAGGAATACCTCTCTTCTAATACTTTTGTGGATTAGTGTTATGTGGGAAGCCACTGCCCATAACCCCAACATACTTCCACCTCCTTCTCCTCTTTTTTCTTGTGCTTGCTGTAGCAGGTGTGTGCTTACTGAATTTAATAACTCTTCTTCATCTCCCTGCCAATACTTATTTGCCCCCCCACAATAGACTCTTTCAGGCTTCATCCTGAATAATTCTAGATTACTCAAGTCATTGATCTTCCACAGCTTCCCTTGGGAAACTTTCTACAGTCTAATAGAACTCACTCTTTGATATTCAAGCCCATGCTTTCCTTTGCACCACATCCTTGCATCAGTCCACCATCAGTGTATTAAGCTTTTAATTTTGGTGTGCGTACCTGATTGGGACTATTTCATGACTTGTCATACAAGCTTCTCTCATAATTAAGATCAGAGTTCTCTATACCAGTATAATAGAGTTGAATAGCTTTTAGCACTATAATTCTAAAGAAACCTTTTAAAATCTCCTCTGATTTCACGTGTATGTGTGTGTGTACATATATACATCTCTGATTTACAGCACCACACCAGAAATAACTGCTTTCAAATAAGGGAAGCAGTGAGATTTAAACCAACAAAATTAGGATTGTTATAGTTATTATTCTAGTGTGATAGCACTAAGGACCCCAGACAGATATTAGGGCACCACTGTAACAACAAAGTAAATCCTTGTCCCAGTGAACTCACAATCTAGGATTTAAACAGTTCACAAGTGAATAAACAGATAAATGCAGAAAGGGAGGAGGGTAAAGCAGAAATGTGTTTGCCTAAATGAATTACAAGAGTTTGAAAGTTAAAGCTTTAATCTATCCTTTAATCTATTTTATCCTTTAATCTAGTCTGTTGTGTCAAACTACAGAGTTCTCCAAAGGCGGGTATTTAGTAGTTTATATGGAGCAATATCTTGGCATAAAACTTTGAAAGCAGAACAGGTAGGCCAAGGGCCGATGGTTGCTTTTCACTGTGAACTGCTGACTTTTCGTAAACTGAAGGTGGCTTAGGAATTTCTTTAAATGATGAATGTTTAAGTATCCAAATGCTGGTGGAATCGATCATCATAAAATGTCTGTTTGTTTTCCTCACTTCAGGTTCAGTATTAATATTTAATTGCACCGACCTTTGGGTGGCATTACTAATAAACTAAAACCACTTACATTTGGAAAAAGTGAGTTTGATCACCATTTGAGATTTCCTCAAGATTCTTAGCTCATCTATGAAATCCTTGATCTCAAGCTACATAGCTTTAATGCAGACTTTCTGCAGCTTTGGATTTGTTCAATTTTCTTTTTTTAAACCTGTGAAAATAACCTCCAGCTTCTTTAAAATATAAAACTTTGGCATTTTAGAGAAACTGTAATGAGTCAATAAACCCAATTTGGAGGCTGGTTACTGTCACATAAATTAATTTGCCTGCTAAATTATCAGAGTCGCATCTACCTTTTTCACTACCATCTGCCTCACAACAAAGTTGGCACTGTACTCCTTTGAGAGGTGGACTATAAAAGTGTCATTTAAAAGAGCTTATTAACAAAATCCTTTTTACATTCCAATTTTCCTGTTCCTTGGTCATGATCATCTGAGGCAAATTGGTAGGAAGCACTCAAATGTCCATATGGCATGCATTGGGAAAAATACAGAAAAAAATGTGTATTTATATATACAACCTAATCTTTCAGGGTTTTGCCTAAGTGATTGGTCAGCGCTCTGCCCATACAGAGATGGCATGTGAAAGGTGGGATATTTCCTCTCATCGCTCTCTTGACCATGAGTCATACCTGTTTCCATTGCCATAAAATAGAAAGATTACAGACCACTTTTCCAGAGCTTGCTTTTGACATTTTTTTCCCCTTTCCAACTCTTTCTCATGTCTGTCATGCTTGGTAGTCCTGTTTTGTTTCTCTGCATAATTGGGCACTTGGCACATACTTTTCCGGAGAGAATGCTTGTTGGGAGGGTGACAGATATGGCAATTTCCTGCAATATCCTTGAAAAATCTTATTGAATTAAGTTTGTCTTTGGAGTCCAATATAGTAAATGCAAAGTTTTTGTATTATTGTGGGCCAGGATTGTACATAACATTTCTAGGGGGAGGTGAATGCAAACCCAGGCTTTTGAAGTTAGGCCGTGAGGGAAGGACCATTATCTGCTGATTACCTGTTCCTGAAATCTGAAGCTCAAAGTTCCAAAGAGTATAAAGGAAAGACTGAACTATTAATGGGGGTGTTGGTTCTGAACTAAGGCTGTTATGAATTTGTAACCTGTGATGGGGTGTATGAACCCCGCATTGTAAGGTGAGAGTTAAGGAGCTACTCTGGACACAAGAAGCCACCTTACCTCTGCTGGGCAGGCTCCCAGTGGTGGCAGCATTCAAAAGGGAGCAGCTCAGTTCAGTCTGGGCTGACTGAGGAGGAGAGCAGTTGGGTTCAGCAGACTCCTGTCAGGAAGCCACCAGGGTTCCACACCACCAGGACCAAGCCTCGTAGCCAAGCCAAGGAGGGCCTTCGGCTGTGAGAGTCGAGGGTAACAACTCGCTGTCACTACCAGAAGAGACTCCAGAGAGGAACACAGGAAGGACCCCCAGTACAACGCATGATGATGCCAGAGGGTAGGAAGTGACCCAGGGAACATGCATAAGGGCACCAGACTCTAGGCCCAACACAGGGGCTATTGTTTTGAAGGGTCCTGGCTCAGAATCCAGTGGGGTGGGGTGGGCCTGGGTTCCTCTACCCCACTCAACCCCAGTGCTCCCTGAACTGTAGCCACTAGGTGAAGCAGCCTTGGGACACTCGCCATTAGGCGGTTCTGCCAGCACGGATCACACAGTCAACCTCTGACATAACCACAAAAAAAACCCTTGTTGGAGTTGGAAGGACTGACTCCTACCATAGTCCTTCTTGCAGCTGGGGGTGATCTCTGGTAAGTTTATCAGCACGTGCATAGGTTCTTTTATTGTTTTTAATATGTTTTTTTCTGTAATCCGTTCTCCTTAAGAATAAATGCGCTTGCTTTTAAAGAGCTGTGCGGTAGCTCATCACTGCTGTCAGTTATATTGTTCATAGCCTTCAAAGAGAAAGCAAAGCACTACGCTTGCTGGGAGCATCACAGTATAGATAGGGAGCTGTGCAGTCTGGAAAAACCCCACGCAGGAGGAAGAGAGATGCATTGATGGCCACAGAGCCAGAAGCCTAGAGTCTGTGCCCTTTAGGGATCGTGACAGGGAAGTACAGGTACAGTTGCCCTGAACTGTGACAGGAGGTATGCACAGAAACAAACATATATCTTGGTGTCATCCAGAAATCACTCATAGAATCCAGAGATTGCAATGACCCTTTCAGAGGCTAATCAGGACATTTTCCTCAAGTGGCTAAAGTACTCCTGAATTTGGGAGAAAAATGTGGATTGAAAGCACAGAAAGGAGTGTTATATTGCAGAGAGTGATATGGTGTATATATAGCCAGTGTGGCTGAACATTAGGGGATGTTGGGGTTAAACCCACCAAATAACGCCACTAACAGCCACAATATAGATTCTGTATATTATCTGTAGTGTCCCACTCACATACTCTTGATGGGGCTGGCGCTGCTCTGGACCCATTGAGGCTCTGCCACATATGAGCTGCAGGTAACAGATGTACAACAAGCCATATAGGCCCCTCTGAGGTAATTCAGATTTGGCCTCACACACACACAGAATATAGGACTCCCTGAAACAACGTTGCCTCCCTGCTGCTTCTGTTTCTTCAGGCCAGCAACAAGTGTGAGTATGTGCTGATTTCTGTCTATTTTTCTCTTCCCCCATGCAAATATCTGATGTTACCTTCCATTGTTGCTGCACTGCAGCCTCTGTAATCTTTAAAAGCTGTTTCAAACTCTTCAAGCTTCAATTTAGTTCAGTGTCCAGTCCTCCTACCCACAACAACTGGTATAGACTGGGAAAAGACAAAACATTATTTCTCAACTCAGCTTAAACATACTTTGGCCCTTTCACATTGCATGGGTGAAGAGAGAGAGGGGGGGATAAGTTATGTTTACCCTGAGGAAGCTTGCTGAGTTTTAAACCCAGGTTAAAATGAGATGAGGCAACATGCTTTTAGCCCCAGTGTACACAGGAAGTTTGATTTTTTAACCTTCCCTTTTTCTTTTTGAGTTTGGAAATACTTAAGAGGCAGAAGTCATTATTCAAATCACAATGTCTAAATAGCCCGGCTGAGAACATAAACGGTTCCCTTGTCTTAAAGCAGAGCCAAAAACAGACAGTCTCATTAAATACTACTTTTGTTTGAACATCTAGAAATAAATGGCATTGTCATTTCCTGGACCGAGGTTCCCTGAAGCCCTAAACATTCGGACATACAGGGGAAATTATCAATATGATGTATGAGGATTTGGTCATGTTGCTTCCATTAACCTTATTGAGCGTCATATAGCTAAATCCCCACTCCGCATGCTATTATTCTACCCAATACAATAAACACACAGTAAGTATCGTTTGTTTTAAAGAAGATATTTACATTTTTACCTTAACTTCTTAACAGTCCATCTCTCTCTTTTTATTGAGAGCCACAAACCCTGGCACAAACTGCTGCAGATACAGTACATTTTCTTCATCCATTATCATCTTTGCCCAGTAAATAATTGAAAAGGGCTGTCAAGGTATCTTTCATCATTTTTAATCTATTTTTTTCCACTGCTTATAGAAACTCCATAGAAGCTTGAAACTGAAGTCCGCTTCCTTGGTTATTACTTTCCCCGGCTCATGCATACTGCCGGCTGGTTTGGCTTTTACAGGGATGCTAGCAGTGATTCAGCTTTAAGAAGTTATTTTCAAGAAATCTAGTTATGTCACTTTTCAAACCTAGTTATAAGCAAAAATAAAGTAGCAGTAGCTGTATGAGACTTGGATTTCACTTCCCAGGAGTTCCTGAAAACTCTATGCATGTACTTTCAAGCCATCTGTGTTCACACCCACTAATTCCATTAAAAACACTGAATTTCAGCAGGCTGAAGGTCAAAATTTGGGCCCACGCTACTGTGACACTGTCTACAGAGAGGTGAAGAAATTTGACTTCCTTCAATTTGGTGACACCTAATTTCCTGGAGAATAGCCAGAAAAAAGTCTCTAGAAAAGCTGGCACATTACACACACACATGCACACATTTACACTTGACATACACTAAGCTCAAAACTGGGATTGTCATAGGTTGTGAGCAGGCACAAAGAAAGGAAACTTTGAAGTGACACTACATTGCCTGAAAATAAATTCTCACTGGGGGAAAAATATAATTCTGGAAAAAATGTCCTTCTCCTGCCTCTCCACTGTTGCATGTTACAGAAAGGCACTTAGAACTGATATACCAGGTAAACAACCATGATTAGTCTACCAGACCGGACCCATTCTGGGCGCTGAGAAGTAACTCATCAGCTAGAAAAAGGTCATTGCTATCAATGTTAGGCACTGTGTTCAGCATCCGGATGGATGTAGATGCTGGAAGTGGTGCAGTTTTTCTATATCATGTAATGTTTAAATGTTATCGGACATCCAATCTGAAAAACATCATAAAATCACAAAACGGGCCACAATTTGTAGAAAGAGTTTCATTTTGACCAAAAATGGCAGAAAGCTACTAAATACAATTGATAATCCAACTATGTACTGTTTTGGAAAGTTTAGGAACTATTTAGCCCCAGCTGATATATTCTATGCATTTGCCTCTACTTTTTTGCCTTCAGTTAAATCAAAAGTCACATGACCATGTGAGCTTGTTTGTATCATGTAATACATCAAAATATCTGTCATTATTTGTAGAATTGATTGATTTCAGAAGTATTTCTGTCTACTATTTTTACAAAGTTATACACATAATAAAATCCCAATCCCCCTAATTATAAAACATATATTTTTGATGTTATCTGCTTTGCTGAAGACACAAGTCTAAAGCACATGTGGTACAACTGTAATAATCTTGTTACTATCACTGAATACAATGACAATACACGTAAGCTACTTCTAAGAGTCATTACCATTATGTAAGGGCTGTAGAATGTCTTGTATGAATATATCATGTGAATAACAAAGTATAACCATGTACACTTATGTAACCCCTAGATATAACTATGAGCTATCCAATGTCTAATGCAACACCCTTTCAAGCTATATTTACTCACAAAATAGTCACAGTAATTTGCAGATAATTGAAACATTTCTTCAGCTCATAGCCTATGAGGCTACTTCCCCGTCTTCCAGAGCCTATATTCCCTTCCCTCCTGCCCCCAATGAAGAGAAAGGGGAGGTGATAGATGAAGACAGGCAGTGCTTCTATCGCCTCAGTTTACACAGTCAAGCAATTTAGGAAACCTCTGCCAACTTCATTGCCACATCTGGTCAGTTGGAGATGGAGGCAGCTGCTTCTGCAAAGTAAGTCAGGAATCCATACAAACTTACTTTGCAGAAGCAGCAGACCTGATATAGCACAAACTAATCACTGGCTGGGCAACTGGAGAGCACTTCCATCCCTCTCCTGTGCCCCTCACCTGTGCACACCCCTCTTCGCCCCTAATCCCTGCACCCTCCTGCTGCGCCCACCTGGGAGTCTTGGAGTGCCTGCTGTCATTGCGCCTCTCCCCACTCACCGCCCCCGAGGAGGGTGCAGAGGATGACCTGCCAAATCAAGAGGTTCTGGGGCTCAGCCCTGACAAAAATGAAACATTGCGAGGCAGCTGGAAAGTACCTTCACCCCCGTACTGCGTTCCTCATCCCTGCACCCCCCTCCTGTGCCAATGAGAGGAAATTGACCTCTTGTTGCTCCTCGCAGCCCCCCTAGGGGGATGACATGCCAAGCCAAGAGGTGCCGGGGTTGCCCACAAGCCCCTGCAAAAATTAAGCACTGTAGCCTGCGATAGTATTCCCCCGCATGCTTCCACAGGGAGAACAGTGGTTGGCTCAAAGAAACTGGTATTGCTGAGCTCTAAGTGTGGTGACTTAGGAAAAACTTTTTCACTAGGAGGGCAATGAAACATTGGAATGGGTTACTTAGGGAGGTGGTGGAATCTCCTTCCTTAGAGGTTTTTAAGGTCAGGCTTGACAAAGCCCTGGCTGGGATGATTTAGTTGGTTCTGCTTTGAGCAGGGGGATGGACTAGATGACCTCCTGAGGTCCCTTCCAACCCTGATATTCTATGATTCTATTCCCCCTCAGAATCTGTGTCTGATGTGTTCAACACTCTCTTGCCACACTCACCACGGTCACAGGTGCATGGTTAGGGTCAAAGGTCAGGATGGCTTCTGGAACAAGAGGGGTAGCAGCACCATCATGTTCAGAACAAGATATTCTTGCTATCTATCACCCACCCATTGTTGACAGTGAACACTTGAAGATACCAAACTGTTGCATGATTCCATGTGTATGTCTGATAATTTGCACATTAGAGGTGTTGCCTGAAGGAGTCCATTGTTGGTGGCAGTTTTTCTCTTGCTTTGTTCTTCTTAGCAAACAACTCATAGTGCACATTATCCAGAGATACTTACTTCCTACCACCGTACAATAAAGATACCAGTGAGACACAGACTGCCTCTGTCACTTCCTCTATTTGAGATGTCCTGCTCTCAAAATGTTTCAATCCCTACATGAGCTCTGGGTGCTGTCTTCAGGTATCTCTTTTTTCCAATGCAACTGAAAGCTAAGGTAGTCACATCCACTGACAGCATGAATGTTTGGCATATGTCTGTTCCCAGCTCCATAGCCACTCTATGCATGGGAGTGAATCTCTTCTTTTGGCCAATGCTAGTTTTGACGTCAAATTTGTCTATCCCCATGAATAGAGCAATATCTTCGACACAGATGCAACACCTGAGTTCAAGTTCCACTTTAGCACCCTGTTTACTGCGAATGCTGCCTTTTTTTTGTGTGTGTGTGTGAGCAACATGCCAGAACATCTTTAAATTTGCTTCTTCATGATCTGCTTCTAGTCTAGTACTGCAGAATGGTTGCCCGGCACTACTTTCATTGCTCATGAGAAGTCATGAAATCCACCAGCAAGATACACTTCATGACTAGGTGACAATCTCTGTTTGCCCTTCATGATACAGTCACTTTGGAGAAAGTTTACCATGTTTGTTTTATTCTTAGAATTTGATATCATATTTAAGCATTGCTTTGGTAATGGTGTAAACACAGTGAGGTTCTGAACTTCTTGCATTTGGACATTCCCCCTGCAAGCTCTTTCACCAGACTTGATTGATTCTTTATTTGCATAATTGTCACTAACAACAGCAGTGTATTGACATTTTAGTCCAAGGATATTATTCAACAGTTGCTCAGACAACTCCCCAGTATTAGTGTATACTATCTGCAGAAGCATCATGAGGTCAGTAATGATTAATGCTGGCTCAGTGATGCTGGTAGCACTGACAAATTTTTTTGACAGCCCATTGACAGATTTTTTTTTCTCCAGCCAAGACAGGGTGTTGCTCTTTTTGGTCTTTCTTAGAGATCCATCCAAGTTGAAGAGGGAACGGTGGACAGATGCCAGCCCATACTTCATCAAACCCTGGATATCAACATCTGTGGACTGGGCAATGCCTGTCAACTTGCTGAATTTGTAAGTCTCTAAGGTTAGTCTCTAAGGTACTCCTCTTCTTTTTGAGAATCAATAGTTATTGCTTGTGGAGTCTGCTGCTGCTGCTTTTGTTTTGTTGAGATTACCAGATGATTTGAGATTATGCCTTTTTATGGGATCAAAGAAGTCTACCTCACCTCTTTGCAGCCTACTGGTTACGAACTGCTTCATTTCTTGTGTACCATCCTCTCTTATCATGTACAAACTTTCTGCAATTTTAGGGGGGGGCACAGTAGACATTGCAATGTTCACAAATAGCTGTCTGTCTGGGTTTGTCCCAGGTTCAATGCTAAAAGGATCTGTCATTCTTTCAGTCAAATGTAGAATATCTTGGACAGTAGTTTCATCTGCAGCCATGCATTTTGTGGTCGCTTCTTTGTGGAGAGTTGCTGAAGGCTGCATTCCACACATTTGTTTTCTCACAGCTGTTACAGCTACCTTAAAATGTGCAGTTAGGTAACAGTTGGTCAGAGCCTTATCTTTTGTGAAAAGATGCTGGTGCTTCCCACAGTCTGCCAGTGAGAGATTGCTTGACGGCCATGTCATGCCATGCATCACTGAAGGGTCTGTGCATACTGCTTCCTCGCTATCAACAAGGGCATGATATATAACTGGCTTCTCCTCCAGAAATCTGGCTTCTGCTATGTTTACACAACCCCATCTAGCATAATTCACATGACCACACTGGAAGTCAAGAGGAATCGTCTTTGCAACTGTCTCAAGCTCCACAGATTTGTTATCATCTCTCTTTGCTGCTATGTAATCCATCAATAGTTGGGAGAAATCTGTCACATAGTTTTCCCAGAACAGAAATTTATCTGAACAGATTTTGCCTTGGGTAACGTAAGTGTCCATGAACTGTTGGTGTGACTGGGAACTGTTTGTGACATCTGCCAGAGCATTTTAAACATCAAAACTATTTTATAACTAGGGGTAAAGGTCTTATTATCTGCATAACTTCATAAAAATAGCAGACAGAAAATCTTTTCTCATATCAGTGCATTCTACAAATAATGACACTGATAATCTACAAGCTCACACTGTTACATGATTACAGACTTTTGCTTTAACCAAAGACAAAAAGGCAGAGGCAAATGCATAGAATATATCATCTGGAGCTAAATAGTTCTCAAACTTTCCAAAACTGTACTATTTTGAGTATATAGTTGCATTATCAATTGTTTTTAGTAGCTTTCTGCCAATTTTGGTCAAAATGAAACTCTTTATACAAGATGCAGAGAGTCCTGTGGCACCTTATAGACTAACAGATGTATTGGAGCATAAGCTTTCATTGGTGAATACCCACTTCGTCGGATGCACATATTCACCAATGAAAGCTTATGCTCTAATACGTCAGTTAGTCTATAAGGTGCCACAGGACTCTTTGCTGCTTTTACAGATCCAGACTAACACGGCTACCCCTCTGATACTTTTTACAAGTTGTGGCCCTTTTTGTCATTTTATGATTTTTTTTTTCAGATCTGATGCCCAATAACATTTAAGCATTACATGATGTAGAAAAACTGCACCACACCCAGCATCTACATATACCCTTTTGGTGCCCACCAGTTATGTGCCTAATATGGTACAATGAAATTTTTCGAACTCATGGGTTACTCTAACTCAGTAATAAAACCCCTTTTTAATGCTAGCTAGTAACCAAAATAATTTATTTATTAAAAAAAGAGAGAAAATACTCAAGGCCTGTTGTCACTCAACCTCAAAGTTGGAATTCAGGCTTCTATGTGCTTTCCTAAAGAAATGGAAACCTCACAGGCATGAGATGGGCTCCTAACCTCTAAGGTAATACAAAAGTAAATACTAATAATAATCCTGTGTCTCCTAATAGGTTTCTCTGCTCCACCATGTTGAGTGAGAGGACACTAAGCCTGTTCTCTCTCAATCTAGAAACTTCAGGAAGGTTCTTCCCCAATTTCTCTCCTGAGGATTAACAGATGACAACTCCCAAACCTGCACAGATATCTTTGTAATTCTTATTCCTACCCCCCCCCCCCCCCCGCGTGCACACACACCCCCAGCCTTTAAAATCCTGAAAGATTGTGGCGAGATCAACCATTCTCACCTGAGACAAGTTTGTTAAAGCCTGCACTGGTGGCAGCTTGTGGTATCTAAATCCTTGGTTTACAATTGGGCTGGAAAACTCACAAGAACAGGATTTTATGTGAGACTTCCAGTACTTCTCAATTTCAGCCAGGTTAGAGATACTGACAAGTCTTTTTCTGCCATACTGATAGATCCATGGTGTGTGCAAACAGAGGTAAGGGGGAAGTTAAATGAACTCTTTCAACTCTCAGAGAAGCTCAGACTAGTTCCCATTTTCCCATCACTAGCACAAACAATGGAAATTTGCACATTGGCAGACTGTAGTGAGGGGGCCTGGCCTCCCTCCCTGATGGACAAAGGAACAGCTGCAAACACCCCCGGTGGGCAGAGCCGGGACACCCATGCACGCCCCTCCAGAAGCAGAGGGCGGGACAGGAAATGGAAGTATAAAAGGCAGGCCCTCCAGCTCAATTGGGGATGAGCTGCCGGAGGAGAAAGACGTCTCTCACCCACTGCTGGAGCTCAGACCCAACAGCAACCTGAGGAGTAACTCAGTGCCTGAGATCTGGAAGGACTTCCAGAGCTGCCAGTCACCGAAGACAGCGAGGAGTTGCTGAGGCTGCGCTTATCCATTTATCCCCATGAGACAGACGATGACCCAGGTACCCCCTCCCCTGCAACAGGAGTGTAGGAAGTAGCCCAGGAGAGTCAACTATAGTTCGGCTGTGTTGCTGACTGACAGCTGGCCAGCATGTTGAGGCTGGATTTCCCCGTTGACCCAGTGGCAGACCACTCCTCCACTGTTAGGGCCCTGGGTTGGGATGCGGTGGAGTCGGGTGGGCCCATGTCCTGCTACCTTTGCCATCCCTTTGCCTGGGGTGGCCGCCTCCCCACCATAGGCCAAGAGGCTTACATTTGTTGGTGGTCCGCCAGAACCAGGACCCCTGACTGTTTTCTGCCCCACCCTGTTTGAGGCCTGGGCTTATAGACTCATTATTACTCTATCCTGAATACAGGCCAGAGCCTAATGACTTTGCTGCCCTGTGCTGTCTGAGGGCCTGGGCTAATAGACTCATTATTGCTCTCTCCTGACTACAGGCCAGAGCCTCCTGACTGTGCTACCCTGCCGAGTGGCAGAGACCCCAGTGTTAATTCCCCTCCTAAACTGTGCCCTTCCAGAGGACTTGTAGTGTGGGGGCACGGCCTCTGTCCCAGAAGGATGGAGGGACAGCTGTGACCACCTTACAAAGACTCATTGTGTTCCCAGGTGAGCAAAGCAACCTTTGAGCTGAGCTGTTTCTGACCACCACAAAGTGTGCCAAGTGCTTTAAAGAGAAACAGGAAAAGACACCATTCACTGCTCCAAGGTGGTTGCAGTCTAAGGCTACACTACAGACTTCTGACTGCATAGTTATATTGGTGACAGTTGTGAAAAGGGGTGACCCCTGAGCTACATAACTGTAGTGGCACAAACCTCCTAGATGCAGTTACAGCAGCTAAACAGTGCTTTCACCAATATGGCTTGTTTCACTTGGGTTGGGTGGAATAGGTTGTACAAGTTAAAGCACAGCTTTGCTGGTATAAGTTGCAAGCTGACTCTGACAACTCAATTTTGAAATATAGCTGTCCACACAAAATGTAAGTGCTTAAAGCACCACTCATGACTAGAAAAGGAGGACTTGTGGCACGTTAGAGACTAACAAATTTATTTGAGCATGAGCTTTCGTGAGCTGCAGTTCACTTCATCAGATGCATTCAGTGGAAAATACAGTGGGGAGATTTATATACACAGAGAACATGAAACAATGGGTGTTACCATACACACTGTAACAAGAGTGATCAGGTAAGGCGAGCTATTACCAGCAGGAGAATGGGGGCGGGGGGGGGGACCTTTTCTAGTCATAATCAAGGTGGGCCATTTCCAGCAGTTGACAAGAATGTGTGAGGAACAGTGGGGGGGAAATAGTTTCACTTTGTGTAATGACACATCCACTCCCAGTCTTTATTCAAGCCTAAGTTAATTGTATCCAGTTTGCAAATTAATTCCAATTCAGCAGTCTCTCATTGGAGTCTGTTTCTGAAGGTTTTTTTGTTGAAGAATTGCCACTTTTAGGTCTGTAATCGAGTGACCAAAGAGATTGAAGTGTTCTCCGACTGGTTTTTGAATGTTATAATTCTTGACGTCTGATTTGTGTCCATTTATTCTTTTACGTAGAGACTGTCCGGTTTGGCCAATGTATATGGCAGCGGGGCATTGCTGGCACATGATGGCATATATCTCATTGGTAGATGTGCAAGTGAACGAGCCTCTGATAGTGTGGCTGATGTGATTAGGCCCTATGATTGTGTCCCCTGAATAGATATGTGGACACAGTTGGCAATGGGCTTTGTTGCAAGAATAGGTTCCTGGGTTAGTGGTTTTGTTGTGTGGTGTGTGGTTGCTAGTGAGTATTTGCTTCAGGTTGGGGCTGTCTGTAAGCAAGGACAGGCCTGTCTCCCAAGATCTGTGAGAGTGATGGATCATCCTTCTGGATAGGGTGTAGATCCTTGATGATGCGTTGGAGAGGTTTTAGTTGGGGGCTGAAGGTGACGGCTAGTGGCATCTGTTACTTTCTTTGTTGGGCCTGTCCTGTAGTAGGTAACTTCTGGGTACTCTTCTGGCTCTGTCAATCTGTTTCTTCACTTCAGCAGGTAGGTATTGTAGTTGTAAGAATGCTTGATAGAGATCTTGTAGGTGTTTGTCTCTGTCTGAGGGGTTGGAGCAAATGCGGTTGTATCGTAGAGCTTGGCTGTAGACAATGGATCGTGTGGTGTGGTCTGGATGAAAGCTGGAGGCATGTAGGTAGGAATAGCAGTCAGTAGGTTTCCGGTATAGAGTGGTGTTTATGTGACCATTGTTTATTAGCACTGTAGTGTCCAGGAAGTGGATCTCTTGTGTGGACTGGTCCAGGCTGAGGTTGCTGGTGGGATGGAAATTGTTGAAATCATGGTGGAATTCCTGAAGGGCTTCTTTTCCATGTGTCCAGATGATGAAGATGTCATCAATGTAGCACAAGTAGAGGAGGGGTGTTAGGGGACGAGAGCTGAGGAAGCATTGTTCTAAGTCAGCTATAAAAATGTTGGCATACTGTGGGGCCATGCGGGTACCCAAAGCAGTGCTGCTGATTTGAAGGTATATATTGTCCCCAAATGTGAAATGGTTATGGATGAGGACAAAGTCACAAAGTTCAGCCACCAGGTTTGCCGTGACATTATCGGGGATACTGTTTCTGATGGCCTGTAGTCCATCTTTGTGTGGAATGTTGGTGTAGAGGGCTTCTACATCCATAGTGGCCAGAATGGTGTTTTCTGGAAGATCACTGATGGATTGTAGTTTCCTCTGGAAGTCAGTGGTGTCTCGAAGATAGCTGGGAGTGCTGGTAGCGTAGGCCCTGAGGAGGGAGTCTACGTAGCCAGACAATCTTGCTGTCAGGGTGCCAATGCCTGAGATGATGGGGCTTCCAGGATTTCCAGGTTTATGGATCTTGGGTAGCAGATAGAATACCCCTGGTCGGGATTCTAGGGGTGTGTCTGTGCGGATTTGTTCTTGTGCTTTTTCAGGGAGTTTCTTGAGCAGATGGTGTAGTTTCTTTTGGTAACCCTCAGTGGGATCAGAGGGTAATGGCTTGTAGAAAGTGGTGTTGGAGAGCTGCCTAGCAGCCTTTTACTTCAAAAACAGACTCCAAGAAGAGACTGCTGAATTGGAATTAATTTGCAAACTGGATACAATTAACTTAGGCTTGAATAAAGACTGGGAGTGGATGTGTCATTACATAAAGGAAAACTATTTCCCCTTGTTTATTTCCCCCCACACACATACACTCACTGTTCCTCACACGTTCTTGTCAACTGCTGGAAATGGCCCACCTTGATTATCGCTACAAAAGGTTTCCCACCCCCACCCCCGCTCTCCTGCTGGTAATAGCTCCCCTTATCTGATCACTCTTGTTTTCCACTGAATGCAGCGGATGAAGTGAGCTGTAGCTCACGAAAGCTTATGCTCAAATAAATGTGTTAATCTCTAAGGTGCCACAAGTACTCCTTTTCTTTTTGTGGATACAGACTAACATGGCTACTACTCTGAAACCACTCATGACTAGTTAGCTCTGTTTACCTAGTTTATGCTGCATATTTGATACACACACTTTTCTCTTTGTGCCCCATGCATGTATTATTGATGATATTGGGAACTTGGGCCTTGACACTGTGCAAGTATAAATCAGTGGGAAGTTTTGCTACTGATTCCACTTGGGTGCAGAATGTAGCCCTCGGGGCCTGAATTAGTGCACTGGTGAGCTTCTTCTGCTGCATCCTGAGCAGAGTCAATGCTGAAGTGATCAGCACCACACAGGGCTGGGCAGTTGTTTTGGAAATGTTTAAATGAGTTGTTTTTCTTCAGCCAAGTTATAAATGCCTAAAACTAGGGCTTTATGCTGGACATGCTCACAGACCTTAAAATACAGAAGAGCAAAATAGATGGTTATTGTACATACGAGCACACTTGTGGAAGGGGCTCCTTCTTGTTTGCGGCACAAGGACTGCAGAGTTTTCCTGCAGAAGCATTGGGAGGGTAAGAGGCAAATAATAAAATAGACAACAGGCAAAACTAAAAGCCAAACCCTTTCTTCCCATACAGAAAAAAACAGAAGAAATCACAGGATCTATCACACCATATGACTTGCCCTATATACTGACACAACACTTCATCCTGCTCACATTGCTGTCATGTTGTCTCTCTTTCCCTCACCCTTCATCTGGTTTTTGTCATTTTAGGCCCTGCAGATGGTCAGACTCTGATCCTGCAGGTGCATGTGGTAGTAGGGCTGCTGCACCCCACGGATCCTCGTTGATGTTAGGAGTCTGCCCAAGCAGATACAGTGGCAGGATTGGGGCCCAGAGGCACATGTTTAATTTGACTCAAAAGGGACATGGCTAAGTGTTTTCAGGATGAATCCTAAGGTCTTCAAGGCACAGATTGTGTCTTACTCCATTCATCGCCTAGCACAACTTGGCCCTGATCCTGATTGAGGCATTTAGGCACTATCAATATTCATACAACTACTAGTCAAATAGTCTCAGATGCAGTTTGTCTACCCTTCATGGTTGTGCATGTGTACATGCAAAAACAAGTGTTACAGTCTACGTTGTTACCTCTCCAGAGGTAATCATTCTTGGCATTGATTAGGCACCTGTTAGGGATGACACCAAGTATTATTTATGAGATTATTCAGAAATGGGATGCAAACTAATGCTCACAATTGCATGGGACATTTAATAAATGTATATCCCAGAAGTAAGTGATGAATTTCAGTCACATTTTGAAAAAAAATATAAAAACACAATTGCAGGCCTGTGATTGTATTTTGTAATTACCTGCCTTGAACGTGCATCTTGAAGAGTTCTGCATGCAGATGGTATTTAGAAGCGCTGGTCAGGAAATATTTGTTTCTTGTGAAAAATTCTGAAATGAAAGATTTCTTTTATGTTGAAATTTTTCCACAGAATTGTTTAAGGTTTTGACAAGACCATCGAAACTGAATGTTATTCATTTTTGGCAATGAAAACATTTTGTCCAGCCAGTGAAAAATTTTTGGTTTTATTGAAAATTCACTCTGACCAACTGAAATTAACCATTGATTATTAACCATTGGAAAAAACTGCTAAAGGTCATGGTGGATTCTCCATCACTGGCCATTTTAAAATCAAGACTGGATGTTTTTCTAAAAGATATTTGCTGCAGGAATTATTGAAAGGTGGAAGTAATATGGCCTGTGTTATACAGGAAGTTCAAGCTAGATGATCACAAGCATCTGGCTTCGGACTCAATGAATCTATGAAAAGTCTTCATTTTCAGTTGGTAGGGGGGAAGAATGGGGGGAGGGCGGGAATGAGATATGGTTACTGAAAGCTGATTTCTTTTTCATCCTTTTCAGCAAAAGCCAAAACAATTAATCAGAAATGGATTCATCCTTTTATTTTGTACATTTGGCCCTAAATGTTTGTTTATAATAGTATTTAGTTAGTCAAACTGTGAAAGGAAATTCAAACCCACAGAGCATTGCCACTCCGCCTGGTATTTCCTTTTCCTGTGTTTCTGTGAGATTACACCAGTTCTCTTTCCCAATTTGTAACTGTCTTTCTTGTCCAGTGCAGACACCAGCCTTTGATTTACAATCTCCCTACAGTGACACAATGGAGTTAACAAACTGACCTTTCACTTCTAAAAACTTGGCTCTAAACATTAGGCTTTGATAATGAGTGTAATGAGTTCAGTGATATCAGCAGAGTATTAGCTCTTGCTAAAGGGAGAAACAGGACAGCAGGAAACTAGATTTTAAAAGATACTTGGAGCAACTTCACCTGAATGCACAGTGCCTGGCTCCAACCAGAATTATTCATTCCCTATGTTCCTGAGAACCAAATTCACATCTACATTATCTACATAGTTTAATAGCGAGTGCTGCAGTTCTATCAAGAATCATCCCAGGTTTATCTGCAATATGTGTCCTTTCTAAGTATTTTTGTCCCCCATCACCTTAATAGCTGAGTGCCAAACTTCTACTATTTACAGCAGCTCAGTGTTGGCAGGTCTAAAAACCAGAATCAGAGAAAAACATTCAATGGAAATATCTGCATCACCACCTTTTTTGGGATGGGAATATTTCCTTTGAAATATCCCAAGTTACTCCACAAAAAGAAAAGGAGTACTTGTGGCACCTTAGAGATTAACACATTTATTTGAGCATAAGCTTTCATGAGCTACAGCTCACTTCATCGGATGCATACTGTGGAAAGTGTAGAAGATCTTTTTATACACACAAAGCATGAAAAAATACCTCCCCCCACCCCACTCTCCTGCTGGTAATAGCTTATCTAAAGTGATCCCTCTCCTTACAATGTGTATGATAATCAAGTTGGGCCATTTCCAGCACAAAGCCAGGTTTTCTCCCCCCCTCCCCCTCCCCCCCCGCAGAGAGTGGGTTTGTGGGGGGGAGAGAGAAAACCTGGCTTTGTGCTGGAAATGGCCCAACTTGATTATCATACACATAAGCTATTACCAGTAGGAGAGTGGGGTGGGGGGAGGAATTTTTTCATGCTTTGTGTGTATAAAAAGATCTTCTACACTTTCCACAGTATGCATCCGATGAAGTGAGCTGTAGCTCATGAAAGCTTATGCTCAAATAAATTGGTTAGTCTCTAAGGTGCCACAAGTACTCCTTTTCTTTTTGCAAAGACAGACTAACACGGCAGTTACTCTGAAATAAGTTACTCCACGTATCTTTTAAAATCTAGTTTTCTGCCTGCCCTGGTTCTCCCTTGAGCAGAAGTTAATACTCTGCTGCTATCATTGAACTCATTCCACTCATTATTTATAAAGCCACTGTACTTTATTTAGAAAACTACTGCAATATATTACATAAAAATACATTGAAATGCACTCGTCTGTTTGTTCTTCCACCACAATCTCAGACTTTCACAGGATGCCAAACAGCTGGGATCCTCTGGTTATCACCTCACTTAAGGAAATATCACCTCTGGAAAAAATAGCATCTTTGTGATAGGGCCAATTATTCTGAACCAAGACTTTGATTTCACTTTCGGAAACACTTTTGTAAAGAGCAGCTGTCCTGGAGTGACAAATTGGGCATATTGATGAAGTGAGGTCAGGACGTCAAAAAAAACCAACCTGTCCACAGACTTCTGAACATACGCTTACTCACGGGGTACCAACTGATGAACACTTCTTTAATCCATCTGTAAGTGGCTGTATTAACCTAGTGTTGCTGAGTTCATGGCCCGTCTTTTCCCTTTTAACATGTGATGTATTCGTTAGCAATCCCCCAAACACCCAGAGTCCAGAAGACTGACTGTCTTGGTTACGAGGTTAGCTGCACCCTGTCTTTCTCTGAGTGCACCTCTCACGTGACCAGTCTTAAGCGCTTGCCTCTCTTGGCATGGACTCATGCAGGTCTCACATTCTTCACCCAGGACCTGGGTTACAGATCCCTATGTACTAGCCATGATTGCTTCAACAGGCCCAACTTGGCTTCAGTACCTGAAGATCTGCCCTTTGCAAATTGTGACCAGTGCTATATACAAGGAATTGTATATCAAGGCTATATGGCATGTAGCTTTTTCTAAACAAATTATTGTTGATTCTTAACAATAGGACCCCACATAGCATAAGAGAACAAGGATTTCAAAATAATAAAACAGTCTATTTACCAAGATATCTCACACACACAATGTTGGCCATCTAGGTTCAACTGCTCCAGACTCCTTCTACAGGTCCTCTCTCTGAGGCAGCCTGCTCCCCCGACAGTCCCCACAACTGACCAGCCTTTCTAGAGAGAGGGACTTTTTAACTGTTTCCTGTCTTTTTGATCTTCAGCTCCCATCCCTAGTAAAATAGGTATTTTTATTTTGCTGGAGCCAAGGTAGGTAGGCTTGTCCCAATTAATAGCGTAGTCAATGTTCTCTTAACTCCAAAGTGTTTTGCCAGGAGTGTCTTATCTCTAGTCATTTTCCTTTTTTGCTTTGTTTTTCCGAGCAGCCCCTTTTGACTTAACTCCACGCAGTCAGACAGTAAACATCCCTTATAGCACTTGGACAAAATATAGTTTTCACAAATTAATACAGAGCAGTTAGTTCCGCGTCCTTCTTAATGACAGTCAGCTTGTTAATGAATCCCGCTCCAGTCCTCCTACCCAAAACTTTGACAAACTCTCAAAAAACAAACCTGTTTTAAGGCTTTTTTAATTAAAACTTCAAGTTTTTCCATGTGGTTCCATACATTTATCTCTTAAATAATCATTAGAAAGTAAAAATAAATCATTAGGACTGTAGTTATTTAATAAATTGTCTTGCCATTGCCTAGCTAGCCTGTTTGGCCCAGTCTAGGAAAGAAAAGCACTGGGCGCTGTTTGGCATAGCGTAGTCACAAAGATCCCTACATTGTTTACAGCAGAAAAATAGGTGATGTTAGACTGTGTAAGTGAATGCATTTTAACTAATGTATCTTAAAACCTAGTAGGGAGCAAGGTTGACCTTGTGATTAAGGCACTGAACTGGTACTTGGGAGATCTCGAGTCATTCCCAGCTCTGCCCACAGACATCTGATGGGATCTTGAGAAAGTCATTGAATCTCTGTGTGCCTCTTTACCCAATAAGTAAAACATGGATAATAATACTTTTTCTCCCTCTTGTCTAATTAGCCTGTAAACCCTTTAGACAGAGCTTGTCTGTTGTCTCGTATGTACAGCATCTAGCACAATGGAGCACTGATATTAGTTGGGGCCTTGAGGTGCGACTGCAATGTAGTTATAAAAATTAGTAATTAATGTTGCTATTAATAATTATTAATACTTATTATTATAGTGCTTAGGAGCCAACAGAGGATGGGGTGCCATTGTTCCAGGCACTGTGCAAACAAAGCGAGAGACAGTCCCTTCCCCCAGGAGCTTGCAATTTAAATGGACAAAACAGAATGGAAAGGGACATAACTTACAAACAAAGCAATATGTGTGGAATAATAATGAAACAGTGTCAGTTGGTTTAGCTCACAACACAAACCAAACTGCAAGTCTTTTACCTGTTATCTTAAATATTTATTATTTCCCTCTTAACATATGGATGTGAAAGCCAGAAATCTACCAAATGTACAGACACCTAAATGGCTTAGAAAATAGCATTAAATGAAATGAATTTATAAGAAATGCAGAGAGTCCTCAGAGCAACAACCCGTAAACTCTATGGGGGGTGTGCTACTGGGCAGATAGGGGACCATGCAAGAGGATCCAGCTGGAACAATCCCTCTAATGAACACTGCCCAGAGAAGGAAAACTTATGGGACTTAGCAATGAAGAGGATGTGTAAAAAGTGATCCAGGATAGACAGCGATGGCAGAGCCTTCTTCATGACCTAAACAATGGCTGATGGTGCAGGAAGGATTCAGATCCAGATCTTAAATGTTTTTAAATTTCCCATGGCATGTGACTCTGGTTTAAAAAAATGAATACTGGGAATATAAGGTATCACTGAAAATTGAGCCCTAAAAGTGATCTACAAAGTGGGGTTGGGGAGAGGTGCCCTAGTTGGTTTGTTTATGATGGGTAAAGACCTGAAAGTTTTTTTTTGTTTAAGTTAATTTGTTTGTCTTTGACATTAAAAATTCAGGTCTTGTTTAGCCTGGAAGGCTTTATGACTAGAAAGCCTCTGAAATGCTGGCACCACATGAGCTAATCGAGTGAAAGTTGAGTTGGTTTTTGTTTAACAATTATTTAACTTCAATGATTAATATTTTGAATAAGGAAAGGCTTTCTTACAGATTCAGCACCCTCAGCCCGTCATTCAATGTCTTTTGACCTCCCACTGGTCCTCCAGCTAAGCCAATGGAGGCCAGAATTTATAGTCCTGATTTTCTTAAACTAAAAAACAAATGGGGAGGGGAACCAGGGAGGACTTTTTAAAAAATACAAATAAAAACCTTCCCGGTCTTCTTTATACATTGCAAGCAAACAAGGGTACAAACCCTGGAAAAGGACATTTGTTTTTAAATTTGGGCATCCTTAAAAATAAGAGTCTTAAAATGTTCTCTTTAGATAGGATTAATACTAGTGCACATTATTTAGAGTGGCCACCTCTGGCCAGCAAAGGGAGTGTCCTGTTCCTTATAATTCAGGAATGCTTGCTATTTTGGTCTCCACAGCTGCTGTAGATAAACATAGTTATCTGAATCTTTCCTGAATTTTAGGAAATGGCAGTACTAAATAAACTACACATTGTGTAATATTTTCCAGAGTGTCACTACACTGATGTTTCTAGGAGATATTACATAATGTGCAACAGCTGCAGGCAAGTGTCAAGAGTCATTGTTTTTTAGTAAATGCAAATATCTGATAACAGTACAAGGAGTTGAATTGTCTCAATGTTTTGGATTTTGCAGTAAACTGATGTCTTTGCTGGGGGGAGAAAAACTCTGAAAAATTGATTCTTTGAGATTCAGATGCCTTGGAACTGGAGAATAAAGAGTGGAGTGTCCCATTTCTTTTCTCCGATTATTTTAAGCTCGATGATTCAGGTGTTTCCACTCCTAAGATTGTGTTTTTCCATGCCCTGAATTTCTTCTCAGGATACTGCTTCCTTTCCCAGATTAGTAAGGGACATTGCTACTCTCGGGAATTGGTTTTCTATCAATCCCTCCATATCTTTCTCATCACAGTTTCTTGTGCTGTCTGAAACAAAGGATTTCACAAGGATTCATGGGAACATTTTCTAGGTTTTGCTCTTTGTAAGTTTAGATTCCCTGAGTTTCGCTTTGAGTTCTGAGTTTAAATGAACCAAAATATAAATACAAAACTCACCCAAAGCATTGTGAAAACCTGGAATTTTACAAGGTTTTGATGTCATATCTTAAATGAGTTCAGGTTTGGTTTCAGAGTAACAGCCGTGTTAGTCTGTATTCACAAAAAGAAAAGGAGTACTTGTGGCACCTTAGAGACTAACCAATTTATTTGAGCATGAGCTTTCGTGAGCTACAGCTCACTTCATCGGATTTCATTGGTTTGAAAACTTTGAGACTAGTCTGAGTTTCAGGTTTATAACACAGCCTAAAACTAGGTGACTTCTGTATGGCTTAACGTATTAATGGCAAACATTTTGCACTATTCTAGTTCCATCCTCTGATCCCAGTAAATTTTATGTGGATCCCCTCCTATTCAGTTGTCTGATCAGCAGAGGTTAAATAAGGGACACAGACTGCCCGCACTTCTCTGCTAAAAAGCAGTAGGGAGCTCACTCCTCCTCTCCCTGACTTGAGTAAGCAACACTTTCCCTCCTTCCTGTTAGACTAGACCTCAAACACCACCCTCTTTGAGTGCATCAGTCACCCTCATTTTGTTATTTAAAGCTATCACACATGACAGGGAAGGAGATCCAGAAGAGAAAACTGCCATGGTGTTCATGATCTCACTGGTTTTGTTTTTTCATGGTGTTTTCAGTGGCCAATGTTTGTTCTTTCTTTTAGTGTAAGTGCTCTATTTTTCTTTGTACTGAGGTAAAGGATGCTTCAGGCTAACTTCAATAAGCCCTCATTATTTTTCAGCCATTTCATTTTGTTTCTTTTTATATCTGTAACCCTTCTGCCCGTCAGTTGGCAGCAACAAGGGCTGGGTTCAATATCTAGGGGATCCATTCCAATAACACAATGCAAACCAGCTCGAGCCCCCACCCAGTGACAAATATATACCACCCCCGCTGGGCGCCTCCAAGAGGCAATACTTCCCCTCTCGCAAGCACATAGTCTGAGTGTAGCAAAAAGCGTTTTAATAACAGAGAGAAACAATGTGGCATTATGTTGGGGAAACACCACCAACAGGATTCATAACACAACCCATGAGCAAAAAAACCCACCCCAAGCAAATTGGGGCATGCCCTTTTCCCTTTGGTTCTTGAGTCCAGCAACCCCAAATCACCCAAAGTCCCAAAAGTCCAATGACCCAAAAGTCTCTGTCCCTGGTCAGGGCAGCCCCAGAGTTTGAAAGTTTATCTGCGGAGCTTTACCTCTCAACCTGGGTGGAGATGGGATGGGGGTAAGAGGCACTTTACATGATCTGAAGCTGACCACCCCACAGCTCCATAGGCCTTCGCTTCGCTCTGCTCCGCCAGCCGCCCCACGAACTCGTTCGCTCAGCTCCGCTCCGCGGCCCACCAGCAGCTCCCACCGTCCCACAAACTGCTCCACATCCCACCAGCAGCTCCCGCCGTCCTACGAACTGCTCCACCAGCCTGTCCACAAGGCACTCCAGCCGTCCCACAAACTGCTCCACAATATATCTTCAGGCTCCCCCACTACTTAACACAACACTCAGTGATTTCAGCTCTTAGTCAGTTCAGCTCTTTGGTGAATTCAGCTTGTACTAGGGGAGCCTCAGTGCTGGTGCACCATTAGCCCAAAGTGAGCTCAGCAGCCTGTAACTAGACTCCTAATGGAATCAAAATTAACTCTGATATTCCACAGTGGAGAGAGGAGGCAGTGCAATTAGCATGTAAGGCCCTCACCAAGGGGCCCATGCCACCAAGTATTAATACTTGTCCCCAGTCTCTCTCAATTCACAGAGTTTTAAAACCCATGACCCTTGCCTAGCGAGTGCTACTTAGTTGATGGTGAGTCCCTCCATCATAACAAAAGGCCAAGTACAGTTCCAAGCACAGTTCCCATAATCAGGGTAATAACAATTTATTCTTCCTGCCCCAATAACAGAGACACTGGGGATCCCACAGCAGCCAAAGTGACCATTTGGGCAGCTATGGCCTCATTTTAGGCCTATGCAAATGAGATCAGCCCCTGAAGTTCTTTTCCACAACTTGCCACACCTCACCACCAGATGTCAGGGTGGAGCTCATCCTGACACTGCTTACATCTCCAATTATATATGTTGTGCTCATATGCAATATTTCCGAATACTAACAGAGTGGTTGAGCCACTTACATCAAGTAACTGCTATATAATTGAATAGCTAAGACGGACTTAATATAAAGATCACTAGGAATCATAAACCATTGTCCTCTTTACTTTCCCTATGAAAACAACAGCCTCTCAGTCAGCCTGCTTTGAAGAAGGCGTATTGTCTTGCTGATTCCCAACATCACACTGTTTTTTCCTCCCCTTAACAGCTGGAGGCTGAAGTCTTTCACTGTTCCTCTTTCTGTTGCTCTCTTTTTGAAGGGAACAAATGTCACAACATCAAAAGCACATTGCAGAGATCTCAAGTGACTCACTCTAAAACAAAGGCGAAAAAGAGGATACTTTCAGCACCTCTTTATTGCATCATAAACCTCCTGTACTGTGACACAGAGCACTTTCCACAGAAGTGTTGAGCACAGACTCAGCGAGCACAAAAGTAAGCAAAATCCACAAAGAAACTTTGCAGGATTTGGGCCTAAGAAAGCAAAGGGTAGGAAAGAGGAACGCAATCAAAATATGTACAATCGATGTGTTTGTCATTTTATGCATTATTTATATTGAAAAATAAGAAATGTATAGAATCTGCCCCTCAATCACATGCAGGCATTAGGGTCACACATCCTTTCTCCAGATGTCATAAATCTTCTGGCTCTAAAGGGGGTTCTATAGTAATGCATTTGTCTAAATAACTGAGTATATATTTGTTGGATGTAAAATACATCTTTTATTTACTAAGCTAACAGCTCATGTTGAGCTTATGATCTTTTGATGCTAAGGAAAGGTCAGGTCTGTCTTAGACCAGCTTTATAGAATTAGGAAAATCATATGGCTGTTGTCTCCCAGGTGTACAGATGTATAATGTCACTCACTGAAAAGGTTGAGAGGACATTCTATTTAGAAATGGTGCTTAGTATTCATATATCACACTTCCTTTATTTACCCTCCTCTGTTATTCCCCCTAAGGGCATTTTGCATGAAAACAGGCCCTTTGGTTCTTATTCACAATGTCACTCGCACCCAAATCAGGGGAAGGTTAGGAAATTGTCCTTCCTCCCCAATTCAAAAACAAGGGCCAATTTTAGGAGTAGGCAGCCATGCAGAACGTCAACCCTTCTCAGCACATCGGTCGTTCTGTTGACTTCACTTGCTGACTTGCACTCCACACTGCCTGCACTTTAAAAGCATGGAGTTGAATTCAGATGCAGGATATGCTCCTTCCCTACAGGTCGTGTGGTATATAGGCCATTGGCTTCAACATTGTCAGTGCATTCTTTAGAGGCAGAGGAGAACAATGACTAAGTGTCAGGCCTGCCCAATCTATGGCTCCTTGATCTTATCTCAGGCTTCTTAGCTGCGTTCACCAAAGTTTGACCAAATGGCTGAGCAATTGGGGCTAGTAGCTTAGACTGTCTTCCCTCCTTCCCTTCCCAGACAATTAACAACTGTCAGCCCTTGGTGGCACATCTAATAAGAGAGAGAGGGAGAGTTGGGAGCTGGAGAGGATTGAAGAAAAGGAGCTGAATCCAAGGATCAATAAGCAGCAAGCATTGGTATTGCAGTAGTTGAGGAGCTGGCCTTGTGTGAGGTAACTGTGGTAGGAAGCGAGGGACTGTGGAGAAGGAGATATGATAGTGACTGGCAAGGAGGGAAAGAATTAACATTGAGAAAAGGGAAATATAATGAATGAGGACAGTGATGGAATTGATGGGAGGGGGATCGCTCATGGCTTTGTATGGAAAATGAAGAATACTGGTGGGATTGTGTCATCTATCTTCTAATTTCATGCCTTTTTTTCTGGCTTTTTGCTGCATGAATACAGATGGAGATTGAGAATCAGCGAAAGTATAAAGAGGTTGAGGGATAGCGTGGGGATGGGGAGAAAGGAAGGACAGCACTGGGAGAAAGAGGGAGGAAAGAAATAAGCTGGAGAAGAAGCATGAGAAAGTCAGTGGAAGGAGTGAAGTCCAGAACCCGTTAGCGTAGATGCATATAAGAATGTACTTCCAGATTTAAAAAGCCAAAAGCAGCATAAAAATCATGGGCAAAATGTTGCCCTAGGATGAACTTTGTTGGTGCCAATTGACATTAATGGGAAATACATACACTAATAATACCTTAGATTATTAAAAATGAAAAATGTTTGAAAAGCTATGCTACTTATCACCATGCTTATTGTCTTATTTATTTTTTATACTTTAACCAGCTTGGGCAGTGAGGCTACACTGGTTAGTTTTACTTTCTGATTCTCATGCATTCAGTATTGTCAACCCCAAGCATGAGTCATATAAAATCATGAGATTTTTTTTAAAATATATTTTGGTTTCTTTTTATTTGCCTTCTGGTTTTTGAAATTTGACTATTCACCTGGGTCACATTTTTCAGCTTTTCTCCTCAATCATGAGGGCTAAAAACTTGATTCTTTTGTTAAATGAAAGCTGACATTCTAAAATCCCATGACTCCAGGAACTAGGGTTTGAAGAAAAACACAAAATAAGAGACTCGTGATGGAATCATGTGATTTGTATTTGGGTTTGCAACAGGGGCCAGCACAACGAAATAAATAATAATTAATTCATACTACAAATAATGATGTTATAGGAAATATGTAAACAAAATTACCCCTCACTAATTCTTTTTCTTTACTTCACAACCCATTAGTTTACATGAGGCTGCTTCATCTACTCCCTCTGCCTGCTCTTTCATTTAAATACTGTAGTTTGGATCTAAACTACTTCTTGTTACCATGTACGTTTCTCTTTAAAGTTCTCATCTCATCTGTGGAGTTCTTGTGCTACTGATAATGGAAAAGGAAAATAGCATTTTAAAATGAGACTTCACAGCTGAGAAGTTTGGATGATGCTATTTATTAAATGGATAGCTTTATCAAACATTAGATTAAACTCTGATTAAACACATAGGACTTACTTTGGGAAACACATAGGACTTACTTATATTTTGATTGCAGTTTAATAATGTTGTGATTGCATTATAAGCATGACATTGTATTTTAATCGCGTCTTTCTCTGCCTTTCTAGTGTGCACATTACCATAGCATTTAGATGCCATAAACATAATGAAAGAAAGCATAATTCTGACCAAAGAGACTGTATTATCCATCACCACTTTTTTATTTATTAAGATCAATCCTATTGTTTGTTTCCAGAAAACTATTGCTTGGTCACTTTTCAGTTCCTATAACTGACTGAAGGCTTTGTACAAAGAGATGGGATCTATACGTCACCCGATAGGCAAATCCCAGTTTATTCCACACTAAGGCCCTCTGCTTTGTGCAGGATTCTGGGGGGACAGACTGGAAACACTGCAGCATCTTCATTTAAATTTAAAAAGAAGTTAAATAAGCACATAATAATACAATCAGGACACCAGCCCCAAAGTAACTTATTTAATATTAAATGCAATTTATTTCACAGTCTCCACACATCGTACTTTTTCCAATGTGTTGCATATTTTTATTTGTTTTTGGGGGGGGGCTGAACAGCAATTTGTCAAGCTTCTCCGGTGACTGACATTTTCTCACAAATTGTTGAAATGATGGACATTCAGAAACATCCTGTGTATTTACTAACCCCTGGTTTTCTTGGCTGTCCTGTCAGCTCCTGGCATGCCCTGAGTGTCTAGAATGATGCTATAGCTCCACCTCTCCTCATCCCCATAGCATAGCTGCTGGTACAAAACCTTGACAATCTGAGGAGGACCAACTATTGAGTGGTACTCCTTCCTATTGATATAATTCATAGACTGCCCCTAAGAGGAAGGCAGAATGGTTCAGTGGTGAGGATGATAGTCAGGTACTAGGGAGACCTGGTGTCAATTCACTTGGGCAAGTCAATAGAAAGATTTTAATCAGAGTTGGCCACCTAAATGTCTGAATATCCCACTAAGTGCCTAGCTGTATCTTTAGGCACCTAAATACTTTTAAAATCTGGCCCTTAGTCTCTGTGCCTCAGTTTCCATCTTCAGAGTGGAGATAATAGCACTTTTTTACCTCACAAGGGTATTGTGAAGATAAATTAATTACAGATTGTGAGGTGCCCAGATACAATGGTAATGGGGGCCTCATAAATACTTAAGCTATCTAGATAGATAACCCTGCAACACTGAGAAAAGGTTAAAAAGGAAACAGCAATAATCAATCAGACAAGGCCAACAATTATTATCCTGAGGGTAAATGCAATAAGAGAGACTGCCCGTGCACTAGAATTGTTACAGTAATACTGAAGAGAGGAAAACCATTAACTGACCTAGCCATGTTATCACAGGTATTCCACATGTTTAATCAAACCTCGTCCTGTCACTTTCAGTGATATTGCTCCCTGAAGATTCATACTTCAAAACAAAACAAAGCTTCTTGGAGTGAGTGATACTGCCTCACCAATCTAGTCATGTGGCATGTTATCTGCTGGAAATATTGCTTTCCTAGGCAGTTGTTTTGAGAGCAATTAAAGAGACACCACAGTACTAGTCACACGGTAGGTTAGGGCATGGATGACTGGTCATGACGGAGGGAGACATTGTTCTTGCATGTAATGTAATGGCTTTCAGACAAGGTGGGGAGGGGTGTATTTCTTCCTTCAAGGTAAGTTATGGAGACCATTTTTCACCGTTAAAAAAAATAAGCAAAAAATAAAATTTGCCTCGTTTCACTGGCAGCATTTTTTTTCTTTTTTGTCAGCTCTTTTGGGTAATCTCGAGTAACAAGCATAGCTGAAACCTCTATCTTCTCTTCTTTATATAGAGCTGGTATTTATAACAAGCCCCAAGTCAGGTCTATCAGGTTTAAATGAACTGTCTGAGTTACTGTTGTTCATTTGATTTGACAATGAGCTCTTTGCAATCTGCAACACTGTCACTAACAATACAGCCAAAGGCAAGAATTTCTTTTCTTAATATCCAGATCAGTTTATGCTGTCTAATCTCAATATCTTCCAGCAATGCTAATATATAAATTAACCCCAACAACTAAAAAACTAGGCAGTGGGTTGTTTGGTGGGGGCATGGTCAGGAGTTACACTTCAAATTACAGTGATCATCCACCAAATCTCCTTTGGAATCCTTCCATCAAGCAATCCACCCTCCCTTTTTTTTGTTATAATCATATCCCACCACCTCCCTCTGATATTCCATGCCTTGTCTTGTGGGTGTCCAGTCTTATTTAGACTGAAGCTCTTTGGGGGCATGGAATTTGATGTATCTTTTTTGTAAAGCACTGTGAAATTTGCAACTGTATACACATTTATCTTGTAAGATAAAATAGCCACCCAAACTCAATGACTGCTATAACAAATAAAATATACAACATCAGAGGGACTGCTCTGTTGCCAGGTACCACATCAATGGGCACAGTATAAGAACCTGAACAGAGCTAGTGATGTGCACTGTCATGTAAGAACATAAGAATGGCCATACTGAGTCAGGCCAATGGTGCATCTAGCCCAGTATCCTGTCTCCTGACAATGGCCAGTGCCAGATGCTTCACAGCAATAAATAGATCAGGGCAATTTATCAGGTGATCCTCCCCGTGTCCAGTCCCAGCTTCTGAGAGTCTGAGTCTAGGAACACTCAGAGCATGGCTTGCATCCCCGACCATCTTGGCTAAGCCATTGATGAAATTCTCCTCCATGAATTTATCTAATTCTTGTTTGAACCCAGTTATATTTTTGAACTTCACAACATCCCTTGGCAGTGAGTTCCATAGATTGACTGTGTTTTATGTGAAGAAGTACTCTCTTATGTTTGTTTTAAACCTGCTGCCTATTAATTTCATTTGGTGACTCCTGGTTCTTGTGTTATGTGAAGGAGTAAATAACACTTTATTTACTTGCTGTCCACCATTCATAATTTTATAGACCTTGATCATATTCTCTCTTCATCATCTCTTTTCTAAGATGAACAGTCCCAGTCCTTTTAATCTTTCCTCATATGGAAGGTGTTCCATACAGCTAATCATTTTTCTTGCCTGTCTCTGTACCTCTTCCAATTCTAGTATATCTTTTTTTAAATGGGGTGACCAGAACTGCGCACTGTATTCAAAGTGTTGGCATAACATGGATTTACAGAGTGGTATAATATTTTCTCTTATTATTTGTCCCATTCCTAACATTGTGTTAGCTTTTTTGACGGTTGCTGCACATTGAGTGGATGTTTTCAGAGAATGATCCACAGTGACCCCAAGGTCGCTTTCTTGAGTGACAATAGCTAATTTAGAGCCCATCATTTTGTATGTATAGTTCAGATTATTTTTCCAATATGCATTACTTTGCATATTGAATTTCATCTGTCATTTTGTTACACTGTCACCTGGTTTTGTGAGATCCCTCTGTAACTCTTTGCAATTAGCTTTGGACTTAACTATCTCATTTTATCATTTGCAAACTGTGCCACCTCACTGTTTAGTCTCTTTTTCCAGATCATTTATGAATATGTTGAACAATACAAATCCTTGGGGGACCCTGCTATTTACCTCGCTCCATAGTGAAAAGGGCCCATTTATTTCTACTCTTTGTTTCCTATCTTTTAACCAGTTACTGATCCATGATAGGGTTATCAATTTTGGTTGGACATATTCCTGGAGGTTTCATCACATGACATAATCTTTAATTAAAGATTAATCTTTAATTCCTGGAGACTCCAGGACAATCCTGAAGGATTGGCAACCCTATGAGAGGACCTTCCTTCTTATTCCATTACTGGTTTCAGAGAAGCAGCCGTGTTAGTCTGTATTTGCAAAAAGAAAAGGAGTACTTGTGGCACCTTTAGAGACTAACAAATTTATTTGAGCATAAGCTTTCGTGAGCTTCATGCATCCGATGAAGTGAGCTGTAGCTCACGAAAGCTTATGCTCAAATAAATTTGTTAGTCTCTAAAGGTGCCACAAGTACTCCTTTTCTTATTCCATTACTGCTACTTTGCTTAAGAGCCTTTGGTGTGGGACCTTGTCAGTGGCTTTCTGAAAGTCCATGTATATTATTTCAACCAGATCACCCTTTTCCACATGAGTGTTGACACCCTCAGAGAATTCTAATAGTTTGGTGAGGTGTGTTTTCCTTTTACAAAGCCATATTGACTCTTCCCCAACATATCGTGTTCACCTCTGTCTGATAATTCTGTTCTTTAGTGTGGTTTCAACCAATTTCCCTGATACTGAAGTTAGGCTTACTGGTTTGTAATTGCTAGGATCTCCTCACCTTTTTTGAAAAATCGGTGTTACATTAGCTCTCCATGTGAGAGACTTGACTTCAATTTTAAGATCAGGGTCCAGATTCCAAACAATGTTACAGCAGGATCAATCCAGAATAATTTAAATGAGGACACTCAGGCTTGATACTGGTGTAACTCATGTCCTAAATCTACTCCTGGATTAGCACGGGTCAGACATGCTGCAGAGACAGTGCAATTGCTGAGTGAAAGAGTCTTGAATCTTTATCCACACCCCCTCTAAATTAGGTTAGGATGAGCCAATTACCAAGGGTATCCCAACCACCCCTATTCAGCTGGAGTATCTCAATCACTCAGCAAGTCCTAGATGCAAGAGAGTGGGTGTAAATCAGAGAGGAAGGGAAGGGAAACTCACCACTGTTTGTGGCAGAATCAGTATTGACCTTTTCCCCCTGTATTTTAACTTGCTGTACAAGATATTCTATACACATGTACACCAGTAGAGGGCACCATATACCTCAATAAAAGGGACAGATATGTCCAATAAAATACACATTTTGAAGGAAGAGAGAGTTAGGACTGGAATCTTTATCCCCAGCCTTCTTAGGAAAGTGTGTTGCCACAACGCTAAGGCTGCTTTCGTGAGCACAAGTTATTTGAAACTCTTCCTATGGAGTGTTACCCCACAATTCCAAACATAAATTCTCCTACCTATTTCTTAAACCTATATCCATTCCAGTGGCCCCAGCAGAGGGGCTAGTGGGGATCACTGCAGAGTGTGAGTAAGGCTTAAGTTTGGAACTAAATGAATAGAATTGAAAATACTTTCCTGCAGATGAATAAGAACAAGAACGTATGAATGTAGCTTTGTTTTTAACATGTTCTTTGCCCATTTTTCATATTTTTTCTTAGGCACATATCCGCAAAAGGGATCTAGGCTCTGTGGCACTCAGCATCACAACACCTAATTTTCAGGTGCCTAGAAAATCACATTTCCCCTTGTTTTTTCCTCAGTTTTAAGAGCAGTTTCTTTTTAACTTTTTTGGTTTAACCTGGTTTGAATCTCCTGCCAACATTTTGCACATTTTGTTGCTCGTCACACACCAAAAGGATATGATTGTACAAAAAGAAACTTGTTTCACTGGTTAACTTTCCACTACTAAACTTGAAAAGGAAGTTTTATCACAGTTTTTTTTACCAAGTAATATCTGACTTTGTTACCTTTTAACTTCCAGGCCTCGGATAAATGGCACCTGAGGTAGAAGCAAATCAATGTATTGATACAGCCAGCATGAATTAAAGGTCTAGAAAACATAACCTATAAGGGAAGATTGAAAAAAATGGGTTTGTTTAGTCTGGAGAAGAGAAGGCTGAGAGGGGACAAGATAAGTTTTCAAGTACATAAAAGGTTGTTACAAGGAGGAGGGAGAAAAACTGTTGCCCTTCACCTCTGAAGATAGGACAAGAAGCAATGGGCTTAAATTGCAGCAAGGACGGTTTAGGTTGGACATTAGGAAAAACTTCCTAACTGTCAGAGTGGTTAAGCACTGGAATAAATTGCCTAGCGAGGTGGTGGAATCTCCATCATTGGGGATTTTTAAGAACAGGTTGGACAAACACCTGTCAGGGATGGTCTAGATAATACTTAGTCCTGCCTTGAGTGCAGGGGACCGGACTAGATGACCTTCTGAAGTCCCTTCCAGTTCCATGATTCTATAATGCTGAGCACACCATGATTTGATACCAAATAAATTAGGAATCTAAAATGTTTTAGCTAAAATAACATATAGTTACATTTTCTAAAAGCATCTTTTGAGCTGGAGAGAATTCCTTTCGGCTTGGCCTAAGGGCTGAATTTGTGTTCTGCCTGGTGGATTTTCATGAAAGGAAATCTGCAGTTCTGGTCTCCCATGTTTAAGAAGGATGAATTCAAACTGGAACAGGTACAGAGAAGGGCTACTAGGATGATCCGAGGAATGGAAAACTTGTCTTATGAAAGGAGACTCAGGGAGCTTGGCTTGTTTAGCCTAACTAAAAGAAGGTTGAGGGGAGATATGATTGCTCTCTATAAATATATCAGAGGGATAAATACCAGAGAGGGAGAGGAATTATTTAAACTCAGTACCAATGTGGACACAAGAACAAATGGATATAAACTGGCCACTAGGAAATTTAGATTAGAAATTAGACGAAGGTTTCTAACCATCAGAGGAGTGAAGTTTTGGAATAGCCTTCCGAGGGAAGTAGTGGGGGCAAAAGATCTATCTTGCTTTAAGATTAAACTCGATAAGTTTATGGAGGAGATGGTATGATGGGATAACATGGGGGTTTTGGTAATTAAATATTCATGGTAAATAGGCCCAATGCCCTGTGATGGGATATTAGATGGGGCGGGATCTGAGTTACCCAGGAAAGAATTTTCTGTAGTATCTGGCTGGTGAATCTTGCCCATATGCTCAGGGTTTAGCTGATCGCCATAACTGGGGTCGGGAAGGAATTTTCCTCCAGGGCAGATTGGAAGGCCCTGGAGGTTTTTCGCCTTCCTCTGTAGCATGGGGCACGGGTCACTTGCTGGAGGATTCTCTGCTCCTTGAGGTCTTCAAACTACAATTTGAGGACTTCAATAGCACAGATATAGGTGTGAGGTCTTTTTTAGGAGTGGTGGGTGAAATTCTGTGGCCTGCATTGTGCAGGAGGTCAGACTAGATGATCAAAATGGTCCCTTCTGGCCTAAATAGCTATGAATCTATGTATTTCTGAAATGCAACAGGAGAAGATCATTGAGTAAGATACATTATTTTTTAAAAAATCCATTTTCTCCTTGGAAAAATGTACAACTGTTGATGAAGACAATGACAAAACTATTGCTGTGTGGGAGAAAGTGAAAATGTGTGAATCTAGATGACAGACATCAAGAATTGAAGATGAAAAGAAGCTGTTTCGGGAGAAATGTCAATTGAATTTTTATGTAAGTAAGTCTAGAGACTGTGTCAGCTCCATTTCATTTTGATTAGAGGAAGCACTTCAAATGTTTACCAAGCACTAGCTGTGTTTGTAAGTTTGGATTGTAAATATATTCAAGTCAGCAATAAAGTCTATACTTACTTGTTCATGACACCAGGATGGTCCAGCATGGAGCTACAGACTTAGGTTGACACAAATCAACTTACATTGACCTAACTATGGAAGTGTCTACACTTAAATGTTGCTTCTACTGATGTAACTGCCCCGCTACTGACTTAATAACTCCACCTCCACCAGTGGCGTAGAGTTAAGGTCAATGTAGTTAGGTCAACACATTGTCAGTGTAGACATTGTGTTGCTTATATTGACTGTTACTGGTTTTCAGGAGACTTCCCTCAATGCCCCACACTGATAGTACAAAAGCTCCTGGTGAGGATACGCACTGCCAATACAAGGTGCAAAGTGTAGACACATACAAGTGATTGTAATTGTTGCGATGGCTGTAGACCAACGTAAATTAGGTCAACTTCATTTTATAGTGTAGACATGGCCTCAGTGACTTACATCTATTGCTGGTATTCAGGTTCCACGAGGAAAACAATCAGGAAAATAATGTCAAAATGTAATTACTGAAAGTCCTTTATGCATCAGAACAAATGAGTAGAAAATAAACTGGGCCATATATGGAATCTTCTGTTACTGTATGGAACAGGCTGCTTCAGGAACTGGATTTAGAAGCTGCTTATGGGGCAAAAGCACAGATGAACATTTTAGAGAAAATTGTCATTAATCTAACACTTACCTAAAGGTCACTTATGGAACATTGCGCCTGGGTACAAAATATCCACTCACACTTCTTAGTTTTTGTTAAATGTGGTTTGGCAGAGTACCTGAAATAGCTAAACATGTTTCTATATATTTTGTCCCTGGAGAGACACTTCAAATATATAGCAGTTTCTAGCACATAGCAATTTGTGCATCAAAAACCCTACACAATATTTCAAGCAAATTGTTTGTGTAGCTAGAATCCTATAGTCCCTAAAACTTAAAGATAGTAGAATATTCTGCCTTATTAGACAAGAGAAAAGAAACATCCCCATTCAACAAAAACATAAATGCATCGCACAGTGGAACTACAACATTCCTGTGATTCTGTGAAGTCTTAGACATGTTTGATTTCTGCCTATTTCAGAACTCAGTATAAAATCTGGTATACAAATACCAACTTGGCTGGGACAGGATGTGGATTGGACTGAAGAATTTATGGGTTTAAAGGTAGAGGAGGCCTGGGATTATTTTAAATTAAAGCTGCAGAAGCTATCGGAAGCCTGCATCCCAAGAAAGGGGAAAAAATTCATAGGCAGGAGTTGTAGACCAAGCTGGATGAGCAAGCATCTTAGAGAGGTAATTAAGAAAAAGCAGAAAGCATATAGGGAGTGGAAGAAGGGAGGGATCAGTAAGGAAAGCTACCTTATTGAGGTCAGAATATGTAGGGATAAAGTGAGACAGGCTAAAAGTCAAGTAGAGTTGGACCTTGCAAAGGGAATTAAAACCAATAGTAAAAGATTCTATAGTCATATAAATAGGAAGAAAACAAAGAAAGAAGTGGGACCGCTAAAAACTGAGGATGGAGTGGAGGTCAAGGATAATCTAGGCATGGCCCAATATCTAAACAAATACTTTGCCTCAGTCTTTAATAAGACTAAAGAGGATCTTAGGGATAATGGTAGCATGATAAATGGGAATGAGGATATGGAGGTAGACATCACCATATCTGAGGTAGAAGCGAAACTCAAACAGCTTAATGGGACTAAATCGGGGGGCCCAGATAATCTTCATCCAAGAATATTAAAAGAATTGGCACAAGAAATTGCAAGCCCATTAGCAAGAATTTTTAATGAATCTGTAAACTCAGGGGTTGTACCGTATGATTGGAGAATTGCTAACATAGTTCCTATTTTTAAGAAAGGGAAAAAAAGTGATCCAAGTAATTATAGGCCTGTTAGTTTGACATCTGTAGTATGCAAGGTCTTGGAAAAAATTTTGAAGGAGAAGGTAGTTAAGGACATTGAAGTCAATGGTAAATGGGACAAAATACAACATGGTTTTACGAAAGGTAGATCGTGCCAAACCAACCTGATCTCCTTCTTTGAGAGAGTAACAGATTTTTTAGATAAAGGAAACGCAGTGGATCTAATTTACTTAGATTTTAGTAAGGCGTTTGATACTGTGCCACATGGGGAATTATTAGTTAAATTGGATAAGATGGGCATCAATAGGAAAATTGAAAGGTGGATAGGGAATTGGTTAAAGGGGAGACTACAACAGGTCCTACTGAAAGGTGAACTGTCAAGTTGGAGGGAGGTTACCAGTGGAGTTCCTCAAGGATCAGTTTTGGGACCAATCTTATTTAATCTTTTTATTACTGACCTGGGCACAAAAAGTGGGAGTGTGCTAATAAAGTTTGCAGATGATACAAAGCTGGGAGGTATTGCTAATTTAGAGAAGGACAGGGATACCCTACAGGAGGATCTGGATGACCTTGTAAACTGGAGTAATAGGAATAGGATGAAATTTAATAGTGAGAAGTGTAAGGTCATGCATTTAGGGATTAATAACAAGAATTTTAGTTATAAGCTAGGGACGCATCAACTAGAAGTAACGGAGGAGGAAAAGGACCTTGGAGTATTGGTTGATCATAGGATGACTATGAGCTGCCAATGTGATATGGCTGTGAAAAAAGCTAATGTCGTCTTGGGATGCATCAGGAGAGGTATTTCCAGTAGGGATAAGGAGGTTTTAGTACCGTTATATAAGGCACTGGTGAGACCTCACCTGGAATACTGTGTGCAGTTCTGGTCTCCCATGTTTAAGAAGGATGAATTCAAACTGGAACAGGTACAGAGAAGGGCTACTAGGATGATCCGAGGAATGGAAAACTTGTCTTATGAAAGGAGACTCAGGGAGCTTGGCTTGTTTAGCCTAACTAAAAGAAGGTTGAGGGGAGATATGATTGCTCTCTATAAATATATCAGAGGGATAAATACCAGAGAGGGAGAGGAATTATTTAAACTCAGTACCAATGTGGACACAAGAACAAATGGATATAAACTGGCCACTAGGAAATTTAGATTAGAAATTAGACGAAGGTTTCTAACCATCAGAGGAGTGAAGTTTTGGAATAGCCTTCCAAGGGAAGTAGTGGGGGCAAAAGATCTATCTTGCTTTAAGATTAAACTCGATAAGTTTATGGAGGAGATGGTATGATGGGATAACATGGGGGTTTTGGTAATTAAATATTCATGGTAAATAGGCCCAATGCCCTGTGATGGGATATTAGATGGGGCGGGATCTGAGTTACCCAGGAAAGAATTTTCTGTAGTATCTGGCTGGTGAATCTTGCCCATATGCTCAGGGTTTAGCTGATCGCCATAACTGGGGTCGGGAAGGAATTTTCCTCCAGGGCAGATTGGAAGGCCCTGGAGGTTTTTCGCCTTCCTCTGTAGCATGGGGCACGGGTCACTTGCTGGAGGATTCTCTGCTCCTTGAGGTCTTCAAACTACAATTTGAGGACTTCAATAGCACAGATATAGGTGTGAGGTCTTTTTTAGGAGTGGTGGGTGAAATTCTGTGGCCTGCATTGTGCAGGAGGTCAGACTAGATGATCATAATGGTCCCTTCTGACCTAAATATCTATGAATCTATAAGGATGGAATTAATGGGGTCTGTTCTAAAGACAAGGACTTACATTAGCCCCATCTTGCAACTCCTGGCAGAGCACCCTTTACGTGTGTTTAATAATCAGGAGTGATCATACTGTGAATGGAATCCTGGTTGGCCTGAGAAGCAGCTTCCCTGATGAGTATAATACCTACCCCTAGGAAGTTAGGGAGAGGAAGATACAGGGAGCTGATAAGGCAACGGGCTTCCTTTGGGAAGGAGATCCTCTTCCAGCAGACTTCATTAATAGATGATTCACAGGGATTTTTTGTTTGTTTGTTTGTTTTAAGACCAGAAGGGATTATTTGATTATTCAGTCTGATTGCCTGTATAATACAGGCCATAGAATTTCATTCCATTACCCCACACTGCAGCCAATAACTAGTGTTTAACTAAACCATATCTTCCAGAAAGGCATTCCAGTCTTGATTTGAAGACATCGGAGATATCTCCCACTATCCTTGGTAGTTTGTTCCAGTGATTAATAACCTTCACTGTTAAAAATGTGTGCCTATTTCTAATGTAAACTTGACTGGCTTTAACTTCCAATCAACAGCTCTTGTTAGAACTTTCTCCACTAAAGAGCCTTTTGGTATGTGCTATTTTCTCTCTTCCTTTTTTGTGTGTGGATAAATCAAACAGATTGAGCTCTGTAAATCTCACTGTAAAGCATTTTCTCTGCCCCTCTGATCATTTTTGGGCTCTTCTCTGAACCGTCTCCAATTTTTCAGTCTCCTTTTTTAAAAATGTGAACACCACAACTGGACATAATAGTGCAGTATCTGTCTCACCCAATGCCATTTACAGAGATAAAACACTTGTCTCAGGCTGAATTTGTTTCAAAAGTGTCAGCAGTAATGGTTCAGCATTTCTGAGAACAAGTAAAAGTAAATACTTTCTTTTGACAGTTTTAAAAAAATCTTACAAATGATTTGGTTGAGAAGCTCTAGTGCCTCTGTGCTTAGGAGCAGGGACTTGAAATTTGCTGCTCTGTAAAAATAATGTCCTATATATAAAGTTTTACGCCATTGCTCCAGTTAACAAATCTGTATGTGTTCAGTAGAGACTTGTTAGTGTCTGGCAGCTAAATTCTCTGAAGATTCCATTTTCACTGAGCAGGCTCCATCCCCTCACAGCTCCTACTTGTGACCAGATTTCATATGCATCATTACAGCAGAGAAACTGAGCATGCTGCAGCCCAGTACTACAGGACCTGAGTAGGAATTTGCCTGCATTTGATCTTCCAAGCTGCGACAGACAACTGTGGCACTGGTCACCAAACCAGAGAGCAGGGAGACTGTTTGCTCTGTGCTGTCAATGTCCCCTTCCTGGTGGCTAGGTAGTATGGAGGACAAGAGACAGATCCAGCAGCAGCAGGGGGAGTACACTGGGACAAGGAGCCTAGCTGGGGAAAACAGGGAGCTGGCGGTGGGGGAAGAGAAGACTGGGAGCAGGGGAGGGAAGGGGAGACTGGGACTGGCTGAGCGAAAAAACAGAGGCTGGGATGAGGAGATGGAAGCAAAGGTGGAGAAAGAGAACTGTGACAAGGACAGGCCAGACAGGACACAGGCGAAGGGACCTGTGACTATTAGATATACTTGTCTCCAGAACCTTCAATGAATCCCAAAATTCCTGAGTCTCACCATTTGTCTGTTGTCAACTAATAGATGCAAACCCACCAGTCAAAGTGTTTGTCTCATTCTCTTCTAGTGGCTCGTCCACGCAGAGGATGTCAACATTCTACTACTATCAGACACTCCATTAGTTCAAGTGGCAGAGGTCTGTGTGATGGACTAAAGGTCCCAAGCCTGCTGCTGGCCCATGTGGATATTAATACCACATTCTGGAATTTCTGGGGGTGGGTTCAGTTTGCTTTTATAAAAACCTAGGAAACTACACATCAAATACTATGTTAAGAGACAAGATTAAGATTGCAAATTCAAGTACTCAAGTTGGGAAATGACAAAATTAAGGTTGCCTTCTGTGTATGCATTATGATAGTCTCTTAATTTCATGAACACATAATATTTATTCCATAGGTTCCTTTCCTCATTCAGTGAACAGGATGGATCTGCTTTGTGGATAAATCAAGACTGTACAGTAACAATGATTTTTGTCTATAGGATCCCTGCCCTATTTTCTGCAGAAGTTGGAAAGTGAGTAGTGTGTGAGCCAGAGGATTGCAAGAAAGCGGTTGAATGCTGCCCTGGAGAATTGGATTCCATCTGTGCCTCTGCCACAAATCATCCTCTGTGATGCAGGACAAATCAAATCACCCAAATTTTTCTTAGGTGGTCAATGCTTGTCAGAAACCCAGAAAACTCAAGGCCTTGGGTTCTGACTGGAAGAACAGTTGAGTATTATCCTCAGCAAATACGTCTCAGATTGGAGAGCCCAAACTTAGTTGATCCTTTTTATCTTAATTTTTGTCTCAGTCCCCCATCTGTAAAATGAGGATATACCCACTCATCATACATGGGTGTTATGCAGAGGCGGATTAAGCTTTTGTTGGGTCCTGAGCCAGAGCAAGTGGAGGCCCCTCCCCACCCCTTTTGCCTGCAGTCCCCCTGCCCTACCACCCACATTCCTGCCCAGGAAATGGCGTTCCTGCTGGGGAACGGGGTCATGGTGCTGTTGCTTCCACTACTCCTTGGCAGAAGTGCCAGGCAGGCAGAGCAGGTCAGAGCATGGGGGCACCCATTTTTTCGGGGGGCCCCCACTGGTGTTATGAAAATAAATTCATGTTTTGTTAAGTTGTCAGGGTTCCCTCCCTACTCTGAACTCTAGGGTACAGATGTGGGGACCTGCATGAAAGACCCCCTAAGCTTATTTCTACCAGCTTAGGTTAAAAACTTCCCCAAGGCACAAATCTCTATTTGTCCTTGGACTGAGGTATGCTGTCACCACTAAGTGATTTAGGGAAAGGAACACTTGGAGTTCCTATTCCACAAAATATCCTGGGGAGGCTTGAAAAATAAACAAGGTGAGCACAAACCAGACCCTTGGGCTTGTAGGACACTAAAACCCCAATCAGATTCTTAAAAAAACAGAACTTTATTATAAAGGGGGGAAAAAGTAAAAGAAGCACCTCTGTAAAATCAGGATGGAAGGTAATTTTACAGGACAATCAGATTCAAAACACAGAGGATTTCCCTCTAGGCCAAACTTTAAAGTTACAAAAAGAAAACCAGGAATACACCTTCCTCTCAGCACAGAGAAAATCACAAGCCAAAACAAAAATAAGCTAACACATTCCGTTGCTAGTACTTACTGATTCTAATGGAGTTGGATTGCTTGCTTCCTTGATCTGTGTCCGGCAAGCACACACAACAGACAGACCAAAACCTTCCCCCCCCCCGTCAGATTTGGAAATATCTTGTCCCCTTATTGGTCCTTTTGGTCAGGTGCCAGCCAGGTTACCTGAGCTTCTTAACCCTTTACAGGTAAAAGGATTTTGTGCCTCTGGCGAGGAGGGATTTTATAGTACTGTATACAGGAAGGTTGTTACCCTTCCCTTTATATTTATGACACGTGCTTAGGGAGCAGCATAGAAAAGCCTATAAGAAGATGAATAATTCTGTCTTCAGAGCAGAGTGTGAGTAGTATACGGTAAATAAGGCATGGGACCACACGTTGAACAATGAGGATAAAATGAATTGTTGAATACCTATTCATCCAGTGAGCACCTGTGCACTGAATGAGGCAGGGTCCTGTGGAAAAAAATCTCATGTGATCATGTAATTATAGACTGTATCGTTGTGCATAAGCATAAAGGGGGGGGTAAACTAAAGTTCCATAGGCAACCTTAAGTCTGGCGTTTCCTACCTGAAGTGCTTGACTTTGCAACCTTAACATACTTTAAATGTAATTTTTTTCAGGTGTAATTAGTATTTATGTTGTAGTAGCATGCAAAAGCCCTCCTATGATTAATCTATTGTGCCTTGTCTCTAGCTTGCAAACTCTTTGAGCAAGAGATTAGGTCTAACAACATTTTTGTATAATCTCCATGAATGCTGCCATAAGATAAATAATGTGTAATTGAGAAAAACATCCCTATACTGCAAACCATATTAGAAAAATAAGACAGCTATATGCCACCATATCTGTGTACTGTTAGTTCAAGTTCTGACATAAATGTTTTTAGCTTTTATTTCTGAGCTGCTTTTTGTTTTTGTGGTTTTTAGTTATGAAAGCCAACACTACCCACCCACTTTCTGTTGGTAGTTCATTTGGTTTGTTTATTTGTTTTTTAACTGCCCTTTAGTGTATCTGCTATCAACTTGAGCCTTCCAGGAGTTCTCTACCTTTATCTCATTTTTGCTAAGTGGCCCACATTTTTATTTGTGTTCAGTGTATTTTTAACACACAATTATAAGTTGTAGCTGTAACAAGACTTAAGAAACCAGCTTCCACTGATGTTCTCTGTTCTGCGTATGATCTTTGTTAATTTGTTAGACAACTTACTTAGCTAACCTTTGCTACATAGTTATTGAATCAACAGCATCTTTAACCTCTCTGGTTAATTTACCTTTAAAATATATAGCATATAAAATTATATAAATTTGCAGTAAGATCATATTTGAGCTGATCCATCACAGCTGATCATAGTCCCACAAAGGCACAATCGCTAAGATTTACGCAGGTTTAAAGAGTAACCTAAAAGAGGCTATGTTCATAACTAAACTCCTAGACCTTCGTCCTTTAAACAGTTCTGCATGTGCTTAACTTTAACCATGCAAATAGTCCCATCAAAGTCAATAAGATGACTCACGTGGTTAAAGTGAAGCTCATGCTTAAGTGTTTGTAGGATTGGAGTCTTCATTTCAAATATTTTCCTCGAGTGGGGAGAAGGGTGTGGTAGAAAAGTACAAGGTAGCTCTAAATCCTATTGTGTATTTTTAAGCATTTGGGTTATGTCTCCACTGCAAGTGGAGGTGTGATTGCAACACATGTAGACATACCTAAGTGCAGGTCATCCGCCCAAGCAATTACCTAAGGTTCTGGACAAGCTTGTGGAGCCTGTACTGAAGTGAGCGTTGTCGCAACTTCACTGCTGTTGATATTCACACTAGCTAGAAGTTAGCTGAAGTATGTCCAGATATGTTGCAATCTCATCTCTAAGTGCAGTGTAGCCATAACCTTACTTTCACATTTCTCCTGGTGCCCAAAGTGTTGTCAAGGAATCTGTTGGAAGGGGAGGTTACAGCCCCTGGTGGGTTTGTTCACATTATTTGGAAGTGTTTGTGTTTCTAAATATAGTAGTAACTGTTGTTTTTGTTGTTTTGTGCCTCAAGCACAATATATCCAATTTGGCCACTAAAAACGTTCACTTTCTTAACGGTGCAGAAGTCTCTAGTTGAGAAACAGTGGCTGACCACACCAACAAATGCAAACTGGATGTAATATGAGTTGACTATTAATGCTGTTCCTGCTGAACCACATACTGGACGAAAGCCCTAAAGTTCTTTTCAGGTCTAGACGATCTTGGTAAACGTTCAGCGAGACTACACAGTGTTAAGGTTAAGAAAGTGAAAAATATTCTAGCCAAAAAAATCAAACTCTTGTCTACTGGTTGGGAAAACAAATGTCTTTAATCATGGAGTTGCACACAACCCCGTCACAACTCTTTGAAATTGTAAACAAAAAATATTAATAGACTTTTAAAACGTTGTTACGCTGACTGAAAGATAAAGGCTGTAAAAGGAGTCACTGAGAGTTCGAACCGTTAGTCACACACAAGTACACTAACAGCACCCTGCAACATCTTTTTGTGTTCAGGAGAGGAAGGCTGGTCCAAGGGTCCACTACAGGTTCCCTGCTCCACTAGAGGCTTAAATATATGGGGGAATGAGCTAAGGAAAACAGACCTCCCCTACTTCTCAGGGGTGTTGGAGGGAAAATATACTAAAGATTATGAGGTGTTGAGTTACTATAGTAATAGGGCTGGATATGAGAGATTTAAAAACACAGAAGGAATATTTCCATCAGTATGCAGATAATTCTAGATTTTTGCAATAATCCCTACACTGCATGTATGCAAAAAGAGAGAAGCATATTGCCAAACACTGGTAAAACCTAACAAACTAAATGCTTTCTGCATGGCTAGCCTGAGAAATATGAAGAAATGTTCTCAGCTCCCAGTAAATGTTGCAGCTAGCCCAAAGCAAAATGGATAAGGGGGAAGCTTTTAAATTATTTAACTGACCTAAAGCACAGTTTCTTGCATGCACTGTTGTGCAGCCTTAGGAGTGATGTTTGACAGGCTGCTTAGTTCAGATTGCTCAATGTGTTTAAAGTGCAGGTCTCATTTGAAAAGGGACTGTGTAAAAATAGCACCTTCTTACTCAGCAAATCTATTCCCTGTGTACTTCAGTGAAAAAAGGAAGAGTTCATTAAATGTCTTCCCGGCTGAGCCACCACAGCTGTGGGAGAAGAAACTGGATTATATTCTGGTTTGTGCAACATCAATAGAATTGTTGAATTCCAATTACAGGACATCTGTGTGAACCCATTATTTTCAAATTGTACCCTCCGTTATACATCTGTAAACAACTGGAAGGCAATAAGGTGGCACTGGTGCAAGTGCAGGCAGCATTTGGCCTGAAGAGTCATCATTACTGGGGATAATGTATGAACACAAGCCAGAAAGAAAAAGGCTTGACTTAATCTTCACTGAACGTCTCTTCCACTCTATACACATACAAACTAATTAATTTTTCCTCCAGACTGGGAAGGAAGAGAAAGTGAGAAATAATGACTCTATTTTTAAATATTTGGGAGGAGCTTTCATACTATGGTGGGGCCACATAAGTTTCAAGGGGTTGCATGAGCACTGTTGGGGGCTAATAGCAAAATCACAGCTGTCAGTGCTGGTGTGTGAGCCCTGCAGAAACCAATTCCACATAGGTCAAGCCAGGTTGTTCCCATGGACATCAGGTTTATGTGTGGTTGAATGGCCTCACTCCCTAGCCTGGGCTGCACTGTCAACAGCCCTCAGCTTCCAAGGGAGAAATGCACTGCAACAGGAATTCCTCCAGAACCAAGTTTTGAAGAGAAGTCGAGTACTACTTATGTAAGAAGGGGAGATAATGACCCTACTTTTTAAAATATATATTCCTATTTTAATAAGTATACTTAGTGTCTGTCTAGTGATTTTTAAAGAATACTTTCCTTATTCTTGTCAATAACATACTACATAAGAAATAGTAAGGAAGCACATATATACAGCTTTGATTTGTAACTAATTTTTACAAAAAAAGTAGAGAATGCCAGTTATCTTCAAAAGCTGTGCCAAAAGTCTGATATATTGATCTACTAATGTGTGAAGCAATAACTTTGTCTTTGAGTCTTTTTTAAAAGAAGGATTTTCAGTAATTTCATGTTAAATAAAAACATATCAGCTTATCCCCTTTAACAATCCAGTTGCGTATCCTGGGACCCATCTTTAAAAATAAATGATTAAGTCAAAATAATTCCATCTCTGACAGATACTTCTCACTGTCTTAAAATCTTTTCTAAGGGAACACTAATGGCCCCAATTATACTCTGTTATACTGATACAATTCCATTGTAAATAAAAAGGAGAAATATGCCCAATCTCTAGGCTTCTGCTCTTCCTGTGATGGGGTGGCCACCCCACACAAGCCCTGAGTATATTAATGTGGGACAGATAGGTTGAATTAACCTCATATGCTGCATCTGGAGGAAAGCCAGGGCTTGATAAGTACTAATGGCAGATGAAGCCCACCTTGGGGGCAGGTAATAAAGCTAGAAAGCAAGAGCAGGAAGGGGCTGTAGAGAGGAGTTTTGCAGTCACTCCCTAGAAGGAAAGGGAATTGGCCAGCACAAAGGAGACAATCTAGGGGAATAGGAAGCCCTGGGGAGTCTGGACCAAAGGGAGAGGAGGATGTTCCAGAGGAAAACACAGAGATAGAGAGGTGGGGTTGGAAAGAGCCCAGGCAAACAATGGGGTCTGAGACTGAGCAGACCTAGGCTGCTAGTCACGGAGTCCCTGGACTGGGACCCAGAGTAAAGGGTGAAGCCAAGTTCCCATATCAGCATAGGACCTGGAGTTGAAACAGAAGACTGCCTGAGATGGCATACAGACAGCTTTTTGGGTGGGATTTTGTTATCCTGGAAGGGGAACAGAAGGAGACTACATAGTGACTTGGCTGGGGGGCCAAGTCATGAAAAGGGAGCACCCTGAGTCACACGGAGAAGTGGGGAGGGAGGTACAGCATGAACAACTGGCAGAAGGGAGTACCAGATGGGCGTACCAGATGGGCAAAAACTAATTCCCGGACCCAGCCACGAGGAGGTGCAGCTATGGTGAGTGGAACCCCTTTACACTCCCCTTTTGTGTCTTTGAAGTTGAGTCTAGCAGAGAAAAAGAATTCCGTTTGACAAAGGATTTCAATATTTCAAAGTTTGGTTTAGCTTAGGTTCAGAATGACCAACAATTTTTGAAAATTTCTAGGGAAAAGGAATGGAGCCCCAGTTCCAGGGCAGGTCACCTAATGGACTAGCCCAGAGCCACAGACTCTGGAAGCCCTGTGGTCCCTGACTCTGGAACAATCTGCCTGGTGGGCTGCTGCAGACCACAGAAGGTTGGGCTCCCCAGCAGGCTGGCAGGCAGATTGCCAAGGAGCTGGATGGATGAGCTGCTAGGAAATCAGACAGGGTTCCAAAGGAAGCTTGCCTTGTAGGCAGGGTTCCAGCAGAACCTGGCCTGGCTTCTATGAGACAGTCCTTTCTCATCTTGTAATCCTCTGCTTCATTCTCTACACACCTTCCAATTTCTGCAGCAGTGGGAGAAGGGATCCTACAGCCCTGCTTCATCCCCAGAGCAGCTCCATCCTGTGCACTGAATGAGGCAGGGGTCAGGTAGGGAAAAAGTATGCAATTAAAGAGTATCATAATTCACATGCACACAGGTGCTGAATTAAGTTCACATGGGTGACCTTAATTCTGGCATTTCCCAATTTTTAACTGCTTGAATTTACAATCTTAATGTTCTTTTATCATAGTATTTCATGTGTAATTTCCTATTTTTTTTTATAAAAACAACCTAAAAAACAGTTCTGTTGGGTGGAGTTGTATTAACACCCACATGGGTTACCAGCCTTTAGCTCCACCACACAGACCTGTCATTTGAGCTAATGAGACAAAAAGGAGGGCGGCCTGGTACAACCACAGCTTCAGTGTGGGTTTACAGCTGTTATGTTACCATAGGGGCCCTCCAAAGATTGCTGAAGCCCAGCAGCAAAAAGTAGTCTGGATGAGATCTTTCAAAAGTAAACAGTAGTTTAAAAAAAAAACTTATGAGACCATCTGTATACATCTGTACGGTAGCACAGAGAAGAATATCATGTACCTCCTTTTGGCTGTGGGTAACGTGGTACAGAAGTGACATAAGCCAACAATAAAGGGGCTCAACCAAAAAGCATGTGGCATGCCTCTCAGCTTACTGGCATGCAAATCTGCAAAAGGAACTGCTGGGTGATTAAAAAAAAATCAAGCCAATTTAAGTGTCTAAATATAGATTTAGGAGTCTAATTGTAAGCACTACTTTTTGAAAATCTTTGTGTGTGTGTGTTCCCACCCAGGAGTGTGGGGAAAACTGAAAAACCACAAAGAGTTGAAAGGAATGTTAGAGCATGGCAGTGTGGCCTTCTGGAAGGGCTGTGCAGACATGTTGTGTGCCAGCCTTCATAAAGCTGTTTGTAACTGGCTGTCCTGTTTCTCACTTTGCCCCGTTCTGTTTCAGCAGCAGCATTTTGAGTAATATTCCTTCTCCACTGCTCTAGCAAGTTGTCCCAGCTGTGAATCCTTCACTTGCTTCTCAACATCAATTTCATGTTCAAACTTTTCATCTTTGCCTCAACAATCTTCCTCCTGCCTGCACATCTACTTACACTTCCTCCAACTCACTTTTCCATGGCCTGTGTTCCTCCTATGCATCACTTTCCATCTGGTCTCCGCATCTTCTTCCTTGCCACTTTTCGTGGTTGGAACTTTTTCCCTCTTCTTTGCACCAAACTTTCTCTTCTTCCAAATCCCTCCTAAAAATCATTTTAAAAAAATAAGGATAATTCATTCCAAAAGAGTTATCAAAATAAAAATCCCTGAACCACAAATTTATTTAAATCCTCTACTTGGGTATGATCATAGAATCCTAGGACTGAAAGGGACCTCAAGAGGTCATCTAGTCCAGTCCCCTGCACTCATGGCAGGACTAAATATTACCTAGACCATTTCTGACAGGTGTTAGTCGTTCGAGAATTTTAAGAGCAGGCTAGACAGAGATTCCACAACCTCCCTGGGAAATGTATTCCAGTGCTTAACCACTCTGACAGAAAGTTTTTCCTAATGTCCAACCTAAACTACCATTGCTGCAATTTAAGCCCATTGCCCAAAACCACTAATATTCTTCTAAAACCCGAGAACTTTAAACTAGATTGCTCTCGCTCATAGATAAGGGATGAAAGCAGGGAATCATATCTTCTGCACATCTAATAGTTTCCCCTATAGATGCCCCATTGAAATAATTTTGGGGCAGCCCTACTCCTTCCAAAAAAAATGAGAAATTCTTTGCTCTCAGTGACCCCAGCAAGTTTAAAAGTAGTCTTCAAACTTGTGTCTATTTCTTGCTGATATTATTTACTCGGTGTTGACAGAATGGCTGGTGCTATAAATAGAAAAATAGACAGTCCCTGTTTCAGAAAGCTTACAATCTTTATTCATAAGGAGAAAGGGTCATGGAGACCCAGTCCAAATTTAGAAATAAACAGTATAGATACATCATATAGATACATACAGATGAGAAATGACTGCCTAGAAAGTAGTACTGCAGAAAGGGATCTGGGAGTCACAGTGGATCACAAGCTAAATATGAGTCAACAATGTAAGGCTGTTGCAAAAAGCTAAAAGCAAACCTCATTCTGGGATGTGTTAGCAGGAATGTTGTAAGCAAGACATGAGAAGTAATTCTTCTGCTCTACTCCATGCTGATTTGGCCTCAACTAGAATATTGTGTCCAGTTATGGGATCCACATTTCAGGAAAGATGTGGACAAACTGGAGAAAGTCCAGAGAACAAACATGATTAAACATCTAGAAAACATGACCTATGAGGGCAGACTGAAAAAGCTGGGTTTCTTTAGTTGGGAGAAGAGAAGACTGAGAGGGGACATAACCATTTTCAAGTACATAAAAGGTTGTTACAAGGAGGAGGAGGGAGAAAAATTGTTCTCCTTGTTCAGAAAGCCCCTGGTGGACGTCCGCAGGTTTGGCTGATCACGGCTCCCACTGGTTGCGGTTCGCTGCTCCAGGCCAATGGGGGCTGCGGGAAGCGGCGCGGGCCAGCGGCTTTCCCTAAACAAGCAGCGGACCAGCTTTGAGAACCACTGGTGTAGGTAATTTATTTTTGCTACCTTATGAGGTAGTTCAAAAATAATGAAGATAGTAGCCAACAATGTGTAACTATCAACACTGTAATTCCATAATTTTTTTCTCTTCTGTTTTTGAAGGCTGATAAAATTAAGCTTGCGAAAATTAAATATAGACAGCCGACTTTTGTGCCAACCCCTTAGTCCCTCATTTCTTTCTTTTTGTTCAAAAGGATAATTTTCTTGGCAAAAATGGGGTTTCTTTGCAAAACCTGGGGCACATTTACAAAAAACACATTTTTATCCAAAAGAATGTTGACATTTTCCTGGCAACAAGCTGTTCTGCCTGGTAGAAGAAGCAAAACATTGCTATAGATGAAATTTGCAAATCTCATGACAATAGTCTTTGAATATACCCAAATGTCAAACCCCTAAAGACACATCTAAATAGAAATGTCAGAATTGTGCATTCCTACTAGACTTAGGAATTCTCACTCATGTATAGAGTACTTCTAAGAAATTTTGTTAAAGTAACTAAAACAAATTTGCAGAAAAGTTCACTAATTTTGTGTCAATTTTTGAGTTGCCCAAATTGAGACACCTTGTACTTGATTTTCAGAAGTGCTAAGAACTGAGAGCCTCCATTGACTTCAACTTGCAGACCTCAAAATTGGGGCAGCTAATTAGTGACAATTTCTATCATTTTGACCTTGCTGTATAATCAGAATTGTTCCTTTGCACATGCTCCCAACAAGCAAATAGACAGTAAACATGTAAACAAACCATGTATTATTTACATCGTAAGCTAAAAAGTACAATAGATATCTTGCTGAATGATGGTCTTGTGGTTGGAGTATGAACTAGGAGTCAGGAGACCTTCCACAGACAACCTTGCTGTGTCTCGATGTTCACTCATGAAAACAGGTTTCAGAGTAACAGCCGTGTTAGTCTGTATTCGCAAAAAGAAAAGGAGTACTTGTGGCACCTTAGAGACTAATCAATTTATTTGAGCATGAGCTTTCGTGAGCTACAGCTCACTTCATCGGATGCATACCGTGGAAACTGCAGCAGACTTTATATACACACAGAGAATATGAAACAATACCTCCTCCCACCCCACTGTCCTGCTGGTAATAGCTTATCTAAAGTGATCATCAAGTTGGGCCATTTCCAGCACAAATCCAGGTTTTCTCACCCTCCACCCCCCCACACAAATTCACTCTCCTGCTGGTGATAGCCCATCCAAAGTGACAACTCTCTACACAATGTGCATGATAATCAAGTTTGGCCATTTCCTGCACAAATCCAGGTTTTCTCACCCCCCTCCCAAAAACCACACACACAAACTCACTATCCTGCTGGTAATAGCTCATCCAAAGTGACCACTCTCCCTACAATGTGCATGATAATCAAGGTGGGCCATTTCCAGCACAAATCCAGGTTTTCTCACCCCCCCCCCACCCCCGTACACACACAAACTCACTCTCCTGCTGGTAATAGCTCATCCAAACTGACCACTCTTCAAGTTTAAATCCAAGTTAAATCAGAACATCTGGGGGGGGGGTAGGAAAAAACAAGGGGAAATAGGCTACCTTGCATAATGACTTAGCCACTCCCAGTCTCTATTTAAGCCTAAATTAATAGTATCCAATTTGCAAATGAATTCCAATTCAGCAGTTTCTCGCTGGAGTCTGGATTTGAAGTTTTTTTGTTTTAAGATAGCGACCTTCATGTCTGTGATTGCGTCACCAGAGAGATTGAAGTGTTCTCCAACTGGTTTATGAATGTTATAATTCTTGACATCTGATTTGTGTCCATTTATTCTTTTACGTAGAGACTGTCCAGTTTGACCAATGTAAATGGCAGAGGGGCACTGCTGGCACATGATGGCATATATCACATTGGTGGATGTGCAGGTGAACGAGCCTCTGATAGTGTGGCTGATGTTATTAGGCCCTGTGATGGTGTCCCCTGAATAGATATGTGGGCACAGTTGGCAACGGGCTTTGTTGCAAGGATAAGTTCCTGGGTTAGTGGTTCTGTTGTGTGGTATGTGGTTGTTGGTGAGTATTTGCTTCAGGTTGGGGGGCTGTCTATAGGCAAGGACTGGCCTGTCTCCCAAGATTTGTGAGAGTGTTGGGTCATCCTTTAGGATAGGTTGTAGATCCTTAATAATGCGTTGGAGGGGTTTTAGTTGGGGGCTGAAGGTGACGGCTAGTGGCGTTCTGTTATTTTCTTTGTTAGGCCTGTCCTGTGGTAGGTAACTTCTGGAAACTCTTCTGGCTCTATCAATCTGTTTCTTCACTTCCGCAGGTGGGTATTGTAGTTGTAAGAAAGCTTGACAGAGATCTTATAGGTGTTTGCCTCTATCTGAGGGGTTGGAGCAAATGCGGTTGTATCGCAGAGCTTGGCTGTAGACGATGGATCGTGTGGTGTGGTCAGGGTGAAAGCTGGAGGCATGCAGGTAGGAATAGCAGTCAGTAGGTTTCCAGTATAGGGTGGTGTTTATGTGACCATTGTTTATGAGCACTGTAGTGTCCAGGAAGTGGATCTCTTGTGTGGACTGGACCAGGCTGAGGTTGATGGTGGGATGGAAATTGTTGAAATCATGGTGGAATTCCTCAAGGGCTTCTTTTCCATGGGTCCAGATGATGAAGAGGTCATCAATATAGCGCAAGTAGAGTAGGGGCTTTAGGGGACAAGAGCTGAGGAAGCGTTGTTCTAAATCAGCCATAAAAATGTTGGCATACTGTGGGGCCATGCGGGTACCCATAGCAGTGCCGCTGATCTGAAGGTATACATTGTCCCCAAATGTAAAATAGTTATGGGTAAGGACAAAGTCACAAAGTTCAGCCACCAGGTTAGCCGTGACATTATCGGGGATAGTGTTCTTGACGGCTTGTAGTCCATCTTTGTGTGGAATGTTGGTGTAGAGGGCTTCTACATCCATAGTGGCCAGGATGGTGTTATCAGGAAGATCACCGATGGATTGAAGTTTCCTCAGGAAGTCAGTGGTGTCTCGAAGGTAGCTGGCGAAGTAGTAGCATACATGCTTCATAGGGTTCCGTGAAGATTAATAAATGATTGAAATCCTCCACTGTAAAAATGGTGATAAAATCAAAAATAGTAGTAATACTTAAATTGCATTGAAAAAACTGTCCCCCTACTCATATTTGAAATTGAAGACTTGTAATATTATAGTAATGGCTAGAACTAATCAATGCCACGTTCCTTTACTTTCCTAGGGTCTGATATATAATCTTACTATAGTATCTAGGGGCTGAAACATGACTGTGGGAAGGGGGGTTCAAACGGTTCCAGTGGGACCAGGTTTTGGCCCACAAAGAATCTTGGATTATTTTATTTATGTATTACTTCTTGCTCCTTTCTTCCATCATGGGGCTCTAGCAGCATTGCCAACTCCACTGCGGAGGAAGTTTCCAGAGAAACCCTGAAAAGTCACTACATGTTGCTATTTAAGCATTCAAAAGGTGTCAAATGTCACTAAATAAAATTTCCACAGAATTCAACAACGTGTGTATATGTGTGTGTATAATGCATGCTTGGGTGAAAGGACACTCCCAGCTGCTGAACAAGGATGACTGGGCACTCCCTCTCCAGCCAGAGCCTTAGCAGCTGAGTTTATTCTGGCTGTCCTGGTTACACAGGGCAGAGCTGTCATTGGAGCTGTCTAGAAATGCACAGATTCCACCTGTTCCATTCCCCACCCCACCCCAACCTCCTTCCTCCCGGAACCCCAGGTAGACAAAATGTGTGCACACAGGCCAATGGAGATAATCGAAGTGAAGCTCAGAGAATTCTGAGCCAGCAATTACAGCAGAGCCCCTAGTGATCCCAGGAGCAGTTTGGATGTTTTGCTGTCTGGGAGCTGAGCCCAAGGATTTAGGGGAGGGGTGATCTCTGCTGGGATTTGATCAGTATAAAGAATAACCTTATCTATGGCTGGAGAGACCAAACTGCCCCTCTTGGGCACTGTGGAATGAGTTCCATGGAAGCCTTTTCTCAAGACAAGGTCTGCTCTGGGGGAAGCAGGTTCACTCTGCCCAGGACAACTCACCTCTGCAGGGGCTAAGGGGATCTGGGCTGTACCCCCAGGGAGGCAGAGCCCTGAAGGGAGGACTAGGGGGGCAGCCAAATGCCACATTAAGAAGTAGGGGGGAATCCCTGCTCTGCCCCATGTAACCAGGACAGCCAAGAAACCCCTTGCCAGCCCCCTACCAGCTAGAGACACCAATAAAGCTGGTCATTGATAACAAAATAAACTAAGCTACCAAGGCTCTCCAGCCGGAGAGGGAGCGTCCAGTATTGCTGCTGCTGTTTGTTCAGCAGCTGGGAGTGTTCTCTTGCCCAGGCAGGGTGTTGTAGCAACCAGGCAAGGTACTAACAAACTTCAACAGGACTTTATTTTTCAAGTGGAAACCTCTTTACCAAGCTGCTACTGCAACCTCTGTAGTTCTCACTCCGCCTCCTCAACTCCCCTCCCCCCCACTCCTTCTGTTTCCTGTCCCTTCAGATTCCCAACAGCCCGTGTTCCCAGTTCTAATAATTACAAGCAGCATCTAAACACCACATTCCCTCCTCTCTTAAACTCTCCCAATTAAAATAAACATCTGAAACAAAACACTATACTGTTGGCAGAAATATTAAACTGAGAACACTGTAGATACTACATAACATAGTCTCTAATCCAGACAAGTGGTCGTCTCGGTCTGACAGGCCGTCTCTCAAGCCCCCGTTCCAGTGCAATGTCTTGTTGTGTTGGTACTATGGTGAAGTCTTCCAGTGCAGACTGGGTGTTGGCATAATCTCCTCTTGGTGCATAGGCAGGTGCAAGACAAGAAGCATTCCATACCCACCCATCAGAAAGTCGATAGGTGTAAGGTCCCTGCTTTATGATTTTAAGACGAGCTGTGAATTTATGGTCCCCTTTGTGTAAAATTCCAGGTTTTTGTATTCTAACAAAGGAACCACACACAAACTTTGGTTCCTTAGCACCCCGCCGCTTGTCTGTGACAGCCTTAGACTTTGCTTGGTTCTGTTCAACTGTTTCTCACGTCATCCTCGGTTGGGGCATCAGGTCATCCCTTTAACAATCCAGCAATGTTCAGTTTAGTATTCATCTGTTTCCCATGCAGTAACTCTGTGGGTGATCTTTGCATTGTGGCATGTCGTGTAGCCCGGTATGCTTGCAAGAAATCAGTAGTGAAGGGTATCTACAAATACCCTTCCAGTTTAGCCATTTGCACATGCTCTTTCAAACTTCTGTTAAACTGTTCAATTTTCCCATTGGCTTGAGGGTAATATAGGGATGACCTTCTGTGTAAAATGTTCCTCTATGCTAGGAAAAGTTTCAAACTCCAGGGAAGTAAATTGACTACCATTATCTAAAACCAGTTCTTTGAGGTTACCTTCCCTGCTAAAAACTGAAGAGAGGAACTTAATTACTGTAGCAGAAGAGATTTGCAATGTAAACACTACCTCAGGCCATTTACTGAAATAGTCTATTGAAGTGATGGCATAACGGTAGTCACTTGGAGCAGTATCAAAGGATTCTACAATGCCAATTGCCACTTTTTCCCATGCAGAATCAGGAAGAGCAACAGGCTGTAATGGAGGGGTACATGTCACTGCTGTCTTATCATGCATTTGGCAAGTGAGACAGGATTTTGAGTGCTTCAGTTTGAGAGTCCATCCCTGGCCACCAATACAGATCCCATAGTCATTGTTTGGTTCTGACAATTCCTTGATGATTATCATGTGCCAGGTGTATGAGTTTTGACTGTAATTCTTCTGGTACAAGTAGCTGGTGTGTACCTCATAGCACACAGCCATCGAGCAAAAGAAGTTCATCCTGAACTCTAAAAAAGGCAGCAAAACTGGGTCAAGGTTTTTAGGGTGACTGGGCCAGCTTTGTCAGAAATTCCCGTAGTTTTTGTTGAATTGGACACGCTGAACAAGCAGCTTGAAATTGTTCTTTTGTAACTGCAATAAGAATGCTTGTAACAAGTGCAACTACTACATCCTCATCCTCTGGTGGGCCATCAGGTGAAGGCAAAGGCAGGCGAGAAAGGCAATCAGCTACCACATTTTGGTTTCCAGGCTTATATTCCAGTTCATAATTGAAAGAGAGTAGTCTTGCAGACCGTCTAGCAATATGATATGCTGCTCTTCCCAGTCCTTGTGTGGTAAGCAACGTCATCAAAGGGCTGTGGTCTGTGCGCAACCTTTCTGTTTCCTGTCCTTTCAGACTCCCAACAGACAGTGCTCCCACTTCTAATAATTACAAGCAGCATCTAAACACCACACAGGATGAGCGCAGAAGCTAGTAACTGTCAGGTTCAGCAGAACCCCAAGGAATCACCCAGCTACACAAGCCTGCTTCCCATTGCTTGGAGGGGGATTTTGATCCATTAATATTTCAGGAGTACTTGTGGCACCTTAGAGACTAACCAATTTATTTGAGCATAAGCTTTCGTGAGCTACAGCTCACTTCATCAGATGCATCCGATGAAGTGAGCTGTAGCTCACAAAAGTTTATGCTCAAATAAATTGGTTAGTCTCTAAGGTGCCACAAGTACTCCTTTTCTTTTTGCGAATACAGACTAACACGGCTGTTACTCTGAAACCTGTCATTAATATTTCAGTGGCCAAAAGCTCAAAGTTCTGTTAACAGATGTTTTTTCCTGCATCACCCTTGCCCAGGGAGTGGTGCCCACCCTGGTCACTAATGATTTTTACTAAGCAGAAGATTTTAACTGCCCCCCCTCCATCGGCAGTTGTATCCTCTCCTCTTCCAGCCTCCCTTGCCCCTTAGATCTGACTTTTCACCCCCTCTCCACCACAGAGGAATCGAAGCTGAGCCCCAGTTACGTGGTAAGCATTTATTCTGCCACCACGAGCTCAAGTCAAATCCTTCCTCTCATTAGCAGCATCTCAGCCCAAAAAGCCCTGGAATGAGCTTCCTTCCAAGGACATGCTCAAGTCAGAAGTAATGACATTGATTTGTTGTGCAACAGAATGTAGTACGAGCATGGAATGGATTTTATTAACACTATTGAGCTCCTTGTGAATGATTTTGTATAGGGACAGTCCTGATTTTTGGGCCTTTTTCTTATATAGGCTTCTATTACCCTCCTCCCCCACCCCATCCCAATTTTTCACATTTGCTGTCTGATCACCCTAATTTTGTGACTATACAAATAGGTGACTTCTTTCTCTGAATATCACTGTAATTGGCAGTGAACATCGCTAGATTTGTCACTGCTTTCTTTGACACTTGTTTCCTCATTAAGGAAACCAACAAGTCATTAAATTAGTGACAAAATTGCTAAGTTGGCAACAGTGCCCTAGCCTTCCCTGTCTTGTGCCCCAAATGATGGTGTTGAGTCCCCATTTGGAGCCTTGTAGATTTCATTGATATCGGCACTAAAACAGGAGGGTATTAGAGGCTATTTTTAGAGAATCTGAAAAAGACAGTTGCAGGGGACAAAGCTATGACAATCGAGCTATCAGAGCTGCCTCATACAAAGGTGTTTAAAATCAAATTCAGCAGGTAAATCAATACATGTCATTCATCCCATGTGATGCCCACTCACTGAATCTTGGTGGAGAAGCTACTGTAATAGTGGTTCTCTAAGTTGTTCAGAGACTTTATATTCTGTTTGCTTTTTCAAATCCCCACCAGTAGAAGCAGAAGAGTAGCATTACATTAAAATACCAAAGCATGACAAGATAGTTCACAAGAGCAGAGGCAATCTATCTACCATTAAATCAGGTTGAGGGTATTCTTTGCACTTTATATGAGATCAAGACTTTACACAATCTTACACCCGAACTTAAATCAGAAGCTGATAGCTTCCTCCCCCAAAAAAGCATTTCAGGGTTTTTGTGTCTTAGTGTAACACCTTGGTTAAAACGTCTTATCAAAAATTAATGATGTGAGCAAAAATATTTGAGTCTGGATCTTGACATTCAAATGTCTCACGGTTTACTTAAAGGACTTCAAGATGCTTATTGGAATTATGGTGTTCTGGATTCATTGCATGTAAAGAAGCTAGTGCTTCACACACTGAAATGTTAAGAATATCCATGCAGCTCAAAAAGAAATCTTCTTCATGTAATGCTTAATGAACTTGAAAAGAACAAAGTTACCAGATCCTGAAAGTGTTTGAATGCAAAGTTTTTAACCTCATCTTCAATATGGTTTTAACCCAATTGGACACTAGGAGGCGTAAGTATGATAGAGGTGGAGAAAGGCTTGCTTTTTCAACTGTTGTCTTTTCAGTTTCTCATCCATGAAGACCTTCAGAGGCACATGCCTAGTTAGTTTAATCTAGGGAAACACTCTAAAATTCTACTGAGAAAGTATTCTGCTGAATGTTTCCTTTTTAATAAAGATGCGACCTACTTTTTCCACAATAACTTGTATTGGGTTCATTGGACCTTAATCAGCACTGCATTACTCTAGTTTTACACAGGTGAAACTGCACTTAAGTGATACCAACATAAAACTGCACTGAGCTCTTACGGTTTCACTGAATTTACAGTGGCATAAAACTGAAGTAATGCAGTGATGACTCAGGGCTTGCCTACACTTAAAAGGCTAGAGCTGCAGCTGCGCTGTTGTAGTACTTCAGTATAGACATTACCTACGCTGACAGGAGGGATTCTCCCATCAGTGTAGGTTATCCACCTTCAAGAAGCAGCAGCTAGGTTGACCAAAGAATTCTTCTATCAACCTAGCATGGTCTACATGGGGACTTAGGTATGCTTAACTGCACCGCTCAGAGATGTGGATTTTTTACACCCCTGGCCTTATAAGTCCTGCATTACTTTGCATGCACTCACTGACTTCAGTGAGGCGCTACTTGAAAGTAGCAGAATCTAGCCCAGTAACTTTCACATTATTAGAAAATGCTATGTAAGCTTTCCTCTTTGAGATGCCTTGTTTACCTTATATTTAAGGTAGCCCAGCTGACCTACTTTCTTTCAATGAGTTCCAAGTAGCAAGTCCCATTCAAGTAACCACAGAAAAGATGCACACTTAAGATTCCAGTCCCTATTGAGCTCTAGAATTGTTTTATTGCTACTTGTAGCCCTGGTTTAACATTTATTTAGGCTAGCAGATAATTAACTCTCAGGTTTAGGCATCAGGATGATGTCATATACCTTCTCTGATTAAAAGGGCGGGGACTCAGACAGGTATTTAGCCATTCTGATGTATTAAAATATTCAGTCAGGTAGCAGCATGTAGAATGGGCTTGGTTCAGTGACATCTTCCACCATTAATAATGCTTGCTGATGAGAAAATGCTGGGTTTTGGCCATTACCCAAGACCTCACATAGACATAGAATTCTGTTTACTTATCTTTGTTTTGTACACTAAAATACATGCTGCAGGCCAAACAAAACAAATTAAAAAGATCATAAACCTGTTCAACAGACAAGGGGAGGGGAGGTAATATATGTAATTGGACCAGATCCTGTTGTGGAAGGAACAAGCTTTTGAGCTACACTGAGCTCTCCTTCAGAACTGGGGAAGGAAGCAGAATGTGTGAGCTAAATAGTTGGGACCGACTGTTAAACAGAAGGGATAATGCATGTTGGAGGCGGTCACTTGAAATGAAGTGGACAATTGGGTATTAGATTGTTATGCATAAAGGGTTAGAAGTGGGCAACTAAGGGTAGCAGAGAGTGTCTTATGACAATCTGTAACATAATGAACCATCAATCCTGTGTCCCTGTGAAGTCCATGGGTTTGAAGAAAATCTCTGTAGCTTGAAAGCTTATGACAGCCACCAACAGAAGTTGGTCCAGTAGAAGATATTGCTTTACCTACCCTTGTCTCTCTCATATCCTGGAGTCAATACGGCTGCAACAACACTGCAGTAAACCTGTTTATCAGTACAACAGCCTGTGGTATCACTTTTACAAAAGATTCCTAATTAAGAGAAGATAATCAGATCTGACCTTTTAAAAGTAGCTTTATTAAATGTGGCATACTTTAAATTATACTAATCAGAATAGTTGCTAGCTTGCAATAATATCCTGCAGTAATTCCTACCTCAAACTTCCAAATGTAAAACCGTTGTGTGGGCCTACACCTGTGAAGCACTCAGTGGTGACCTCAACTCTCATTAACTTTTTTTTTTAAGTCAAAGGGAGTTGAAGACGTTCAGTACTTCCCAGGAGTGGTCCCTGCTTAGCAGTACCAGAATCCTTAGATATGTTGTGTTTAGCTTCCTTTTTATTCCACTTTCTTGCCTTGCTAACTGTTTCGTTATTTTTTCCTTAGGCAAAAACTGCAGGGAAGTCTATATGCTGATTTCTTTTGGTTCAGGAAATCTCTCATACGCATGTGAAGTAAGTATACGTAACAAGGTCGTTCTAGTTCCAGAGTGATTCTAATGTTAATTCCAGTTCTACAGGTCTTCTTCATTTTAACTTTTATAAATTTGCCTACTGTAGTATGTGAGATTCCATCCAGCCTCTTCTTCTATATACAAATGACCTACCTTCTCTCCTGGTCTCGTGCCCATTTCTTGCTTGCCAACAGCCTCTTCACTCATCTTTTTGACCCTCCATCTACCATAAGTTTTGCAAAGCCAGAAGCTGGAATTAAAGCACAACTTTCCAAGCAGGAGACAGTAGTAAGGGAATGTACTTTCTGTTACAGCCTGGTTCCGACTGCGAAAGGCTTTCTGTCTGGTTAGTTGGGTGAGTGTGGGCCCTTGGAACAGCAGGGATCTTTTTGGCCTCATATGATTCATAGAGCCTCTTCCACCTGTGACTACACAGTCCAGTTCCATGGAGATATCCCAGATACTAAGTTTCTTATTTGGTTCAAACACCTTTATGAAGCTTCATTGTCATGAACTGTCTTGACCTTGGCCATCAGATTGCATATATTGTTGTGGCTAAGCAGGTCACAGTAAGAACATCATCCAGACAATGCATAAAACCTGTCAGTCACAGGTACAATACTTGCCAGGCTTTGAAAAATTGTGAGAACTTGGTGCTGGCTGAAAAGTGTGACTACCTGGGCCCCTCTAAGGCAGCCTGTATGCTGAAGATTAAGCAGGAGTCATTTGATAGAATCCAGCAGAGTCAAACTTTCCCTTCTCCAGTTACTCACAAAGTTCCCAAGTGTGATACATCTAGTACTGTAATAAGCAAAATGTGATAGCTCTATCTATATCTTTACAAAAATAATTAAAAATAAAAATGTCTGCTTCTTTCCCTTTTGGAGAACAATTTCTTGGTAAAAGATCAATAAACTCCAGGTTAAGCATAATTGAGTGCATTTAATAAATTGCCATGTAAATATAAATGTCCCTTACGTTTAGGGACATTAAGCTGTTCGGGAAAGGTCATGTACAGTTAGCTTCTTATTCAACTCCAAATACTAAACTCATCAGAAACAAAACTAAGACAAGCTTTGCAACAAATTAGTATCATGTATGTGGCTCTCCTGATTTTTTCTTTTTTTTCGCTTTGAGAAAACATACAGCAGTAGATCCTTAGCTAGTGTAAATTTTCATTGCTCCACCAGCTGAAGATCTGCCTCAGGCTAAGCAATTGCAGTTCTGATACAGTGTCGGGGTATAATTCCATGGACCAAGCAGTAACAAAACAGCATCCATTGGTTAGTTGTACTGATGATGAAACTTAGAAAAGGGCTCCAGGAACTTCCTTAAAAAGACACCCATCACCACTCCCCAACTAATGACTGTTTGAACTACATCTTCAATCAAGAAACAAGGTGCTGTAAATTAAGACCTAAGGTTTTTTTACTTTTATAAGTGGTGGTCTTATCAGAAAAGTTTTAGTAACATGTTTATTACAAAGGAAGATAAAAGGGAGGAATATATGCCACAAAATGACAATATTGATTATCCAGACCAATGTCATAATTATGGAAAGAAAAAACAGTTGACTTAATGCTGGCTTTGCTGCTGTTAACTGGCGAACCTTTTCTGTTGAAAGTTTATTTTTAGCAAACCAGTTGCTTTGGGGGGTTTTAATCCACAAATTACATCCAGACCGTTAGATCATCCAGTTTCCGATAATTACTGTGGTCAAGATTATCCGCCAGTATGGGGGAGAAACGCGCTACAAGTAATGTTGTCACATCAAACACACATATTAACTGCAATATAAATATTATTCAATGTCTGATCAAAAAATAATGCATACTGAAAATTGATCAATCTGCAGCACTTACCTTCATTTCAGAATCTAAATGTTAATTATTTGCTTAAAATGCAAACACAGTAGCTTCCTTTAAACAATGAATCATTAAGGCAGGCTCATAAACTGCTTGACCACAGAGCAATAATTATTGACAATATAATTTTGCTCGGTTCCATGGGTTATGCTGTTTCTAATAGAAATAAATGTCATACGTTTTTAGCACAAGCATATTATTTTGATCCAGGAAGGATGTAAACAAATCATGTTGACCACTGTCAGTTACAAATAGAAAAGTATCATTTATTTTAGGTTGAAATAATGCATTATGCTTGTAGTTTGTAGTTAATGGGTAAGATATGAGATAATAGCCTAGATTTAGAAAAGTCATTGCATTGCTGCTTTCTAAATTTTATTATACTTATCCGAAGTAGACAACAAATTGAGTTAAATCAACTGCTTAAAAGCAAGGCCGAGGAGAAGAGTGATCACTTTTCTTCAATTTATTTGAGCATGAGCTTTCGTGAGTTACAGCTGTAGCTCACGAAAGCTCATGCTCAAATAAATTGGTTAGTCTCTAAGGTGCCACAAGTACTCCTTTTCTTTTTGCGAATACAGACTAACACGGCTGTTACTCTGAAACCTGTCACTTTTATTCAGTGAGTCCGTGAAAATAGAATGCATTACAAACGATTTTGCTGGGGACTGAAGTGAGGCTGACCCATCTGTAGTTCCCCGGGTTCTCTTTCTTCCCTTTTTTAAATATGGGCACTATATTTGCCCTTTTCCAAACGTCCAAGACCTCTCCCAATCGCCACGGATTTTCAAAGATAATGGCCAATGGCTCTGCAATCACATCAGCCAACTCCCTCAGCACTGTAAAGAGCTGTTTTTAAACAAGCATTTGTATGTAAGGTGAAATTGATGAGATGGAAGTAATCAAGGAGAGATTTGTGGGTGGAAATGCCCTGAGAGAGAGTGGTCAGGGCTGCAGGAAGGCATAGGCACTGTAGGCCATACCTAAGGCCCTAGCATCTGGCGAGCTGGGGTTACATCAGACATTTGTAGCCAATACAAGGGCATGAGCTTTGGTACTTATTCTTGTACAAGGCTAAAGGGACATCCAATGAAATTGAAAAGCAACAAATTTAAAATGGTCAAAAGAATTTTTAAAACTACTAAGCAGTTGAACTCATTGCCACTGTACATCAGTGAGCATTCTTATGAGCAATGACATCCACATTTGAATGGCACTTGGTTTTTTAAAAGAAGTTAAGGATATAAAAATTTTTCAGGGCATAAGCCAGCAATTTACTGCCTAGAATTAGGAAGAAAATGCCCCTGTATGCAGGTCATTCCAGTGCTCCAGTATTCCTTGTATTTTCCTCTGTAGCATCTGGTACTGGCCACTGTCAGAGACAAGATATTTGCCTAGGTGGACCATGGGTATGACCCTGGCAAAGGGTGTAAGACAGTACACCTAGGGCTAGATTGTGGCACCACTCTGAGTAATGGCAGTGCAGAACTTCTCTTTCTGAGGTCCCAGCTACACCGGCTGCTGCACCATGCTTTAATATGGTCCTGTACAGGAATTCCTCACTTAAAGTTGTCCTGGTTAACATTGTTTTGTTGCTGATCAATTAGGGAACATGCTCGTTTAAAGCTGTGCAATGCTCCTGTCATAAATAAAAAGGGAAGGGTAAACACCTTTAAAATCCCTTCTGGCCAGAGGAAAAACCCTTTCACCTGTAAAGGGTTAAAAAGCAAGGATAACCTTGCTGGCACTTGACCAAAATGACGAATGAGGAGACAAGATACTTTCAAAAGCTGGGGGGAGGGAGAAACAAAGCCTCTCTGTCTGTGTGATGCTTTTGACGGGAACAGAGCAGGAATGGAGTCTTAGAACTTAGTAAGTAAGCTAGCTAGATATGCATTAGATTCTGATTCCTTTAAATGGCTGAGAAAATAAGCTGTGCTGAATGGAATGTAGATTCCTGTTTGTGTCTTTTTGTAACTTAAGATTTTGCCTAGAGGGATTCTCTGTTTTGAATCTAATTACCCTGTAAGGTATTTACCATCCTGATTTTATAGAGGTGATTCTTTTTATTTTTTTCTTCTATTAAAATTCTTATTTTAAGAATTGGATTGCTTTTTCATTGTTCCTAAGATCCAAGGGTTTGGGCTGTGTTCACCTATGCAAATTGGTGAGGATTTTTACCAAGCCTTCCTCAGGAAAGGGGGTGTAAGGGTTGGGAGGATTTTGGGGGAAAATACATTTCCAAACAGGCTCTTTCCCAATTATATACTTGTTAAATGTTTGGTGGCAGTGATAAAGTCCAAGGGGAAAAAGGTAAAATAGTTTGTACCTTGGAAGTTTTAACCTAAGCTGGTAAAAGTAAGCTTAGGAGGTTTTCATGCAGGTCCCCACATCTGTACCCTAGAGTTCAGAGTGGGAAGGAACCTTGACAGCTCCCTTCTAATGTCGTTTGGCAGTCGCCTGCTTTGTCCACTGCTTGCAGGAAGAGCAGCCTGGTGGAGCTAGCTGGTGGGGGCTTGGAACTAGGGTGGACCGGCCGCCCCCCCTAGCCCTAGCAGCTCCCCACTCCCCTAATTTCCCTGTGCAGCAGCTGCCCAGCAGGCTATCAACTGCCAGCAGTTCAGCTGTCCCTCCCCCCACTGCCATGTGCTGCTTCTGCCTTGGAGCTGCTCCCTGAGCCTCCTGCTTCCTGGGGGGGAGGAGGGGAAGGGGCAGGCAGGTATGGAGGAAGAGGGGGGCTAATGTCAGGGTGTCTCCCTCCCCCCTGCTCCTGCACCCCGCTTACCCCATCTTCCATAGAGCGGGGAGACACAGACAGTCCCAAAGCCACTAAGGTGGTTCGCAGCTTGCTGATCTAATTAACAAGTCAATGTACTTAAGACAGGGATCAGCATACTTAAAGGGAAAATGTACCCCTCTCTCTCTCACACACACAGACACACACGTGTGTGTCTGTCTGCTATCTCCCCTCCCTTTATTCCTTCTGCCTTGTAGAGTGTGAGGCTACATTAACAATGAGTTAACTCTTGAGGGCTAGTTCATCATTTAGCAGTAAAGCATTCCTTGAGAAATATCCCACCCACTGACTTCACCACCTCAACCAAGCTTCACAATCATCATTGCTGTTTACCCAGTGGTGGATTAAAGATCTTGCCGCCCCTAGGCCCTGAAATAATTGTCGCCGTCAGCTCACCTCCGCTCCACCTCCGCCTCCTCCTCTGAGTGAGCGGCCAGGTCCTGTTTCTCCCTGCCAGTGCTTGTGCGCGAAACAGCTTTGTGAAGGAGGGGGAGAAGGGGAGAATGTGGCACACTCAGGAGAGGAGGTGGGGCCAGGGCGGGGATTTGGGGAAGGGGACCATTGAGGGCAGTGAGGGGGTGGGGAATGGGTGGAGTTGGGGTGGGGGCAGAGGGTGCGAACCAGTGCTGAAGGAAGCAGCCTCTGGCTGCTATTATAAATTTGCCGCCTCTGCAAATTTGCTGCCCTAGGCCTTGTTAGCCTAGGTGTTAATACACCGTTGTGTGTACCAGTATTAAATTGTTGTAAAACTTATAGAGTGTGTGTGTGTGTGGGTGGGGGGTCGTGTGTATGTATATATGTACGTGTGTGTGTATGTATGTGTATATATATATAGTGACAGGGTCAGGCCAGGCTACAGGAGAGTGATAGAAGGCAGATATATTAGCCCCAGGTTAAGAAGGTCCCTTTTCCCTGGGTAAGGTAACAGGGAAGGTTCCAGAACAATCAGGAACTTTCTGGAAACAATTAAGGCAGACAGACTGATTAGAACACCTGCAGCCAATCAAGAAGCTGCTAGAATCAATTAAGGCAGGCTAATCAGGGCACCTGGGTTTTAAAAAGGAGCTCACTTCAGTTTGTGGCGTGCGTGCAAGGAGCTGGGTGCAAGAGGCGCAAGAATCAGAGTGAGAAGGCGTACTACTGGAAGACTGAGAAGAACAAGCATTATCAGACATCAGGAGGGAGGTCCTGTGGTGAGAATAACGAAGGTAGTGGGAGGAGGCCATGGGGAAGTAGCCCAGGGAGTTGTAGCTGTCACGCAGCTGTTACAGGAGCCACTGTAGACAGCTGCAATCCACAGGGCCCTGGGCTGGAACCCGGAGTAGAGGGCAGGCCCAGGTTCCCCCCAGCCCTGCCTCCACCCAACTCCCTACCGGAGGAGTTGAACTGGACTGTGGGTTCCATCAGAGGGGAGGGGTCTCTGGCCTGTTCCCCGATCCACTAGGTGGATCAGCAGAGACTGCGGGGATTGTTCTTCTTTTTTCCCCATGCTGGCCAGTGATGAAGCTAACTGAGTGAATGGCAGATTTGAGCCACAAAAGTGGCCAAACTGAGGGCTTCCGTGAACTTCTGAGGTGAGCAAATCCGCCAATAAGTGCAGGATCCACCAAGGCAGAGGAGGAACTTTGTCACAATATGTAGATATATATATAGTCTTTTTATTATACCAATAAAATAAAAACCAGCAGGATCTTATTAAAGGGAAAAAGGCAAAATACCACATTTATTGTGAATACAGAAAGAATCATAGTAAGCAGTTAGTTATAGCTATAACATTCCATTCAGTCTCATATTTATTCACACATTCATTCATACACACACATACAGGTTCTGCAAGGTTGTTATCATAGTGAGCAGTTAGTTATAGCTATAACATTCCATTCAGTCTCATATTTATTCACACATTCATTCATACACACACACACACAGGTTCTGCAAAGTTATTATAGTTACCAGCCTTAGAGTTGCTCATGCCAAGCTACTGGCCAGGTGGTCTGGACATGAGGAGGGAGCAGGGCCTTGTCAGATGCTCATCTGATGCTCCTGGAAGTTGGTTTGCAGAATCAGACCCCAAAGTTCTCACTTTTTAGAGTCTATTTTTATAGGAATTTCTTCCTATGCCAGTCTATGGGAATTGCTTCATCATGCTGTTGCTGAATCAATCAGCAGATAGCACATTCCTGACAGCTCCATGCTGCTAGATGTTATCTTGTTCTTTGGTTCTCCCATTCTTGAGGCTGTTGGGTGGATTCCAGTCTGCCCTCCGGGGGTCCTCTGGTTATTTCCACTTGACGCCTTCTTCAGCCGATGGACACTGGATTCTTAGGCTGGCACCTCCCTGATCATTCAGTTATTATCCACACCAAGCATCCATCCACATACATCCTCTAGCTCTATTTTAATCACAATTGTTAATACAACAAAAGGGCAGGGAGTCTGTGGGTGCTGTTTCTGTTGTTAGAGTATTGCTTTGAGTCTCTCTCTCTCTGTGAATTGCTTTGAGAACAGACTCTGTCTTAGAATGTACTAACACAATTAGCAGCTTGCAAGTTTCACACACAGAGGGAGAGAAACAGTACCAAAAACCAAGAGACCTCTTAATTAGTAATACCCTGGAATTTAAACTATGGGGAATCAAACTCATTTGTGATTTTAATACAGAACTTCTTTAATATGATCCAACATTTTGTCTGGTGAAAAATATTTCCCTGGAACCTACCCCCTCAATTTACATTCATTCATATGGGGAAACTGGATTTGCTTAACATCATTTTGCTTAAAGTCTCATTTTTCAGGAACATAACTACAATGTTAAGTGAGGAGTTCCTGTGTACTTCTTCCAGCTTGGAATAGGCACATGCCCCATCCATTTCCTGCCAGGAGTGATCTATACGTCAGGGGGCACACAGAGGACACACCTGATTTTCCTGACATGGGGACTGCAATCATAACTGGCGCTTGGGCAAGGAGGCAAGAGAGGCAGATTCTCACAGCACTTCCCCACAACCCTGGGCCACACATCAAATCTAATCCAGAAAGAGGAAAACCAAATGGACAGAGAGCAAAGAGACTTGAAATCAGTAGGAAAAGAGAGGTACAAACAGGGCACTAGCTAGAGAGAAGGAAAACATAAAGCAATAGAAAATTAGATATAGGAGCTTACTGAAATAGTAAAGCATCTACAACAAACAAGGCAAGAGAATGAGAGGGAAAGGGATTAAGAAATAGATTTAAGGAACTAAATATAAGTATTATAATTCTTATTAACTGAGAATGAAACAAACACAAAATGATACCAAAGTAGGTGTGTGAGAGGTGAAGGAAAGCTAGCGAGATTGAGAAACTCTGGAGAAACAGACACTTCTAAGAAAAAAGAAGAGCAAAGAGAGGAAGACCAGGTCTACACGAAGAACTTAAATTGACCAAGCTACGTTACTAATGGATGTGAAAAATCCACAGTCCTGAGCAGCATAGTTAAGCTGATCTAACACCTGGTATGAACAGTGCTAGGTCAAGGGAAGAGTTCTTCCATCAACCTAGCTACTGCCTCTCAGGGAGCTGGATTAACTACAGCTGTGGGAGAATCCCTCCTGTCACTGTAGTGAGTATCTACACTACAAAGTTAAGTCAATTTAAGTTACATTGACATACAGACACTGCTGTAGTTAAACCACTTTTGTAAGTCCACGCTACACTTCTTGTGTCAGTGGAGTGCATCCACAGTAGCAGCTATTGCATCAACACAGAGAGCAGTGCACCGTGGGTACCAATTCCACTGTGCAACTTGCCACCATCTAACCCAGGGAAGGGTTTGCAATGCCTCATGGGGGCAGGTTCAGCATCTCATGATGCAGTTTTCTCCATCCCATGGGCATCCTAGTACATTTTGCACCACTTTTCAAAAGCCCCAGTAACCTGTGTACCTGCCATCTCTGTCAGAAAGCATGGATCCTGCACTGCTCTTCAGTATTGTACTTAACAACATGCTTCATCCTGCAGTATTTCCTCAGCTGAGAGTCTGTTGATGTTGCCTGGGTATCTGCCTTGCTGCATGCCATGGAAAGAAACAATTCAAAATTGCTTTTGGCGTTCACGGAGTAGCTGCACAGGATGGACTGCCAGTTCTGGGCCCTCGAAACAATCACTGAATGGTGGGATCGCATGATTATACAGGTGTGGGATGACGAGCAGTAACTCTCTCCTCAGACCCTATGCTACCTTCAAGTCAGTGGCACTGCTATGGGTATCCGCATGGCCCCACAGTATGCCAACATTTTTATGGATGACTTAGAACAACGCTTCCTCAGCTCTTGTCCCCTAGCGCCCCTCTATTTGCACTACATTGATGACATCTTCATCATATGGACCCACGGGAAGGAGGCCCTTGAAGAATTCCACCTGGATTTCAACAATTTCCACCCCACCATCAACCTCAGCCTGGACCAGTCCACACAAGAGATCCACTTCCTGGACACTACAGTGCAAATAAGTGATGGTCACATAAACACCACCCTATACTGGAAACCTACTGACTGCTATACTTACCTACATGCCTCCAGCTTCGATCCAGGACAGATCAAATGATCCATTGTCTACAGCCAAGCCCTAAGATACAACTGCATTTGCTCCAGTCCCTCAGACAGAAAAACACCTACAAGATCTTTATCAAGCATTCTTAAAATTACAACACCCACCTGGGGAAGTGAGGAAACAGATTGACAGAGCAAGATGGGTACCCAGAAGTCACCTATTACAGGACAGGCCTAACAAGGAAAATAACAGAACACCACTGGCCATCATGTACGGCCCCCAGCTAAAACCTCTTCAGGACATCATCCAGGATCTATAACCTATCCTGGAAAACAATCCCTCACTCTCACAGACCTTGAGAGGCAGGCCAGTCCTCGCTTACAGACAGCACCCCAACCTGAAGTAAATACAGCAACTAATAATCTGGAGGATGGTATGGATTGCAACCTCAGCAAGTTTGCAGATGACACGCTGGAGGGTAGGGATAGGATATAGAGGGACCTAGACAAATTAGAGGATTGGGCCAAAAGAAATCTGATGAGGTTCAACAAGGACAGTGCAGAGTCCTGCACTTAGGATGGAAGAATCCCATGCACCGCTACAGACTAGGGACCGAATGGCTAGGCAGCAGTTCTGCAGAAAAGGACCTAGGGGCTACAGTGGATGAGAAGCTGGATATGAGTCAACAGTGTGCCCTTGTTGCCAAGAAGGCCAGTGGCATTTTGGGCTGTATAAGTAGGGGCATTGCCAGCAGATCGAGGGACATGATCGTTCCCCTCTATTCCACATTGGTGAGGCCACACCTGGAGTACTGTCCAGTTTTGGGCCCCATACTACAAGAAGGATGTGGAAAAATTGGAAAGAGTCCAGTGGAGGGCAACAAAAATTATTAGGGGACTGGAACACATGACTTATGAGGAGAGGCTGAGGGAACTGGGATTGTTTAGTCTACGGAAGAGAAGAATGAGGGGGGATTTGATAGCTGCTTTCAATTACTTGAAAGAGGGTTCCAAAGAGGATGGCTCTAGACTGTTCTCAGTGGTACCAGATGACAAAACAAGGAATAATGGTCTTAAGTTGCAGTGGGGGAGGTTTAGGTTGGATATTAGGAAAAACTTTTTCACTAGGAGGGTAGTGAAGCACTGGAATGTGTTACCTAGGGAGGTGGTAGAATTTCCTTCCTTTGAGGTTTTTAAGGTCAGGCTTGACAAAGCCCTGGCTGGGATGATTTATTTGGGGATTGGTCCTTCTTTGCACAGGGAGTTGGACTAGATGACCTCCTGAGGTCCCTTCTAACCCTGATATTCTATAACACAAACCCAGGAACCAATTCCTGTAACAAACCCAATTGCCTACTCTGTCCCCATATCTACTCTAGCGACACCATCAGAGGACCCAGCCACATGAGCCACACCATCAGGGGCTCATTCACCTGCACATTTACCAATGTGATATGTCATCATGTGCCAGCAATGCCCCTCTGCCATGTACATTGGCCAAAGAGGACAGTCTCTACATAAAAGAATAAATGGACACAAATCAGACATCAGGAGTGGTAACATACAAAAGCCAGTCAATCTCCCTGGACATTCTATAACAGATTTAAAAGTAGCCATTCTTCAACAACAAAACTTCAAAAACAGACTTCAAAGAGAAACTGCAGAGCTACAATTCATTTGCAAATTTAACACCACTAATTTGGTCTTGAATAGGGACTGGGAGTGGCTGGCTCACTACAAAAACAATTTTCCCTCTCTTAGTATTATTGGGAGAGGACCACATCCACCCTGACTGAATTGGCCCTGTCAACACTGGTTCTCCACTTGTAAGGTAACTCCCTTCTCTTCATGTGCACTATGTTTATGCTTGCATCTGTAATTTTCACTCCATGCATCTGAAGTGGGTTTTTTACCCACAAAAGCCTTATGCCCAAATAAATCTGTCAGTCTTTAAGGTGCCACCAGACTCCTCGTTGTTTTTGTGGATCAAGACTAACATGGCTACCCCTCTAAAGCAGTGGCTGCAGAACTTTCAGATGCACAAAGCCACCTTTCTTGAGCTATGTGAAGAGTTCACCCCAGCCCTCTGGTGCAGTGATGCCACAATTAAAGCTGTACTCTCACTGGAGAAAAGAGTGGTGGTCGCTGTGTGAAAACTACCAATACCAGACTGCTACCGATCAGTCACATATCAGTCTGGAATTGGGAAATCCACTGAGAGGTTTGTTGTGATGTAAGTGCTCAGAGCCATTGATCTCCTCCTGCTATGAAGAACTGTGACTCTGGGCAATATGTGGGAAAGAGTGGATGGTTTTGCAGCAATGGGGTTCCCCAACTGTGGTGGAGCAATAGATGGCACACACATACTTATTTTGGCACTAGACCACCTTGCCACAGAGTACATCAACGGATAGGGCTACTTTTCTATAGTATTTCAAGTGCTGGTGGCTCACTGTGGTTGTTTCACCGACCTTGATGCAGGCTGGTTTAAGAGAAGGTGCATGACACATGTATCTTTAGAAACACTGGCTTGAACAGAAAGATGCAAGCAGGGATTTTCTTTCCAGACCAGAGGATTACCATTGGTGATGTGGAAATGACAGTCGAGATCCTGAGACACCCAGCCTACCCCTTACTCACGTGGCTAATGAAGCTGTATACCAGCTACCTTGACAGCAGCAAGGAGCACTTCAACAGGCTCAGCAGGTGCAGAATGACTGTTGAATGTGACTTTGGCCGTTTGAAGGGCTGCTGGCATGGTCTACTCAGGAGGTTAGACCTCAGTGAGGACACTATCCCCATGGTCATAATTACCTGCTGTGTGCTTCATTATATCTGTGAAGGAAAGGGAGAGAAGTTTTCCCCCGGGGTGGCGCACAGAGGTGGATGGGCTGTCTGTCTGCTGCTTTGAAGCAGCCACATAGCAGAGCTATAAGAAGAGCTCCACAGGAAGCTATTTGGCTCAGTGAGGCTTTGAAGGAGCATTTTAACAATGAGCCACAGGTAATGTGTGTTGCTTTAATGTGCTGAGCCTGGTGGGGGATTTTTTTATACCATACTATGAACCTTGTAATGATTGCTGTGTATGCACTACTGTAACAATGCAAATGCTCCGATTGCTATTTTCTGTGAATGTTAACAGCAGCCCCTATTGGTTGGAGAATAATAAAGATAAATTCAGTCTCCATAAGTGGGTTTTTATTCCACGCTCATGCAAACATACCTATGGAATGTTGAGGCAAACTTCATACATACAGGGGAAAGTATCTTTTAAGAGGAAGGAACAAGGAATTCACAAGGACATACACTAACCAGGCTCTGCCAGCTGGGTGTATGTGCAGTTGTCGTGTGTAATCTCCACCAGGGTGGAGTGCCTGGGGTACAGCTGCAGCCCCGGAAAATACATGGAATATGGTGAGGAGGGAGGGTAGGGAGATCCCAGAATGCAGTTCTCTATGGGCTGTGGGTGGAGGCGAGCATGGATGCATTCACCCTGAAATTCAATCAGAGACTGCAGCATGCCTGTCTGTTCCCTGAGCAGGGTTATCTCTCGCTGCCTGTTTCTCCTGTCCTCACTATCCCTCTGTACAACCTGAAGCACCAGAGGCTTGCAGGACCTCCTGGAACATGTCTTCCCTTGTCCTCTTCTTTCTCCCCCTGCCACTCTGCCAGTGTGGATGGAGAGACCCTCAAGGCCACATTTGCAGCTGCTAAGGAAAAAATGGACAGAGGTACTATTGTCAGTGCATGTACTCCCCTTGGTCCACACAAGTTACAAGCTCAACGTTCTCACTTTCCTTTGGGACTCTCAGAGCATAGTGGCAGCCCCTGCTGTGGTGAGTGTGGCCCGATGGGGAGCAGGCAAGTTGGGACAATAGGGGGTGGGGAGTAGCAGGGGATATCAGTACAACTGGATAGGGTTATTGTACTGGATACGGGCACCATTTTCTATAGGAGGTAGTGATTGTAGCTGATATCTTACTCCTCAGGGTATCAGAGGCTGCAAGAGAGTAGCTCCTGCATGCATCTAGCCAAGTCTGTGTGCTGCAATGGTGCCTGCTGAAGTAATTGTCCAGTGGCATGGCAAAGTCTTCCTACCACAGGGGAAGACCCAAGGCAGCCCTCCCAAGAAACCTTTGGCAGAGGATTGAAGACTGCCTCCAGAAAAGTTTCCTAGAGATCTCTATGGAGGATTCAGAGGACATCCTGGTGCACACAAACTACTCATGCCACCAGATTCCCCTGTTGTCTGTCCCACATCTTCTTCCTTATCCAGCACCTCATCCTCAGGGTTCACTCCAGTGACCTGTGACTCCACGTCCCCTAAAATATCCACAGGGCTCTTAATGGTGGAGGTGGGGTTGCTGCTGAGGATGGCATGCAGCTCCTTGTAGAAGCACCATATCTGCAGCTCTGCACCAGAGCAACTATTTGCCTCCCTGACCTTCTGGTACACCTGACTTGGTTTCTTGATTTTTATGCAGAACTGCTGCGTGTCCCTATTGTAGCCCTTCTCCTCTATGCCCTGAGCATGCTGGCTGTAGATGTCAAGGTTCTGAATGCTGGATCGCAGCTGTGCCATTACAGCCTCCTCTCCTGATGGACTAAGGAGATCCACCACCTCAGGTGTACTCCAGGAGGGAGCACATTGGCTGCGTGGAGTGGGCCTGCTCAGCTGGGCAATTGCTATGTGAGCTATCCACACCAAGCAAACAGGAAGAGCAAGTTTAAAACTTCCTGGGGGTTTAACAGGGGAGGGGCATTCACCTGGGTACCTGCCTGCCTGGCAGCAGAGTTCAAAATGGCGACCAGAGTATTTATAGTGGGGCACTGAGGCACACCTCTGGGAAGCCACTTAGGCCTACGTAAGCAACGCAGTGTCTACACTGATGCTGCATTGCCCTAACTCCATCAAACTAACTGCTACATCTCTTGCCAATGTGAATTTATTAGGTCGGCATAGCGGGCCACTTAAAACATCTACACTACAATGTTCCTCCTGCCTTCTCTATAACTAGGTCAACATAAGCTGCCATTGGCCTAACTCTGTAGCATAGACTAGGGCTTAGAAACAGAACATTAGGTGCCAAAGACATGACATAAAGGTTAGGGGATTTTTATGCATACCAGAAAACAGTTTATATATGTTTGTTTTTTTGTTTAAAGTTTTCCAGCCCTCTGTGAAGAAAGAAGTGGTTCAGGACTATTTAGAAAAGCTGGACGAGCACAAGTCCATGGGGCCGGATGTGCTGCATCCGAGAGTGCTAAAGGAGTTGGCGGATGTGACTGCAGAGCCCATTGGCCATTATCTTTGAAAACTCATGGCGATCGGGGGAGGTCGAGGACGACTGGAAAAAGGCTAATGTAGCGCCCATCTTTAAAAAAGGGAAGAAAGAGGATCCTGGGAACTACAGGCCACTCAGCCTCACCTCAGTCCCTGGAAAAATCATGGAGCAGGTCCTCAAGGGATCAATTCTGAAGCACTTAGAGGAGAGGAAAGTGATCAGGAACAGTCAGCATGGAGTCACCAAGGGCAAGTCATGCCTGACTAGTCTAATTGCCTTCTATGACGAGAAAACTAGCTCTGTGGATGAGGGGAAAGCAGTGGACGTGCTGTTCCTTGACTTTAGCAAAGCTTTTGACACTGTCTCCCACAATATTCTTGCCAGCAAGTTAAAGAAGTATGGGCTGGATGAATGGACTATAAGGTGGATAGAAAGCTGGCTAGATTGTCGGGCTCAATGGGTAGTGATCAATGGCTCCATGTCTAGTTGGCAGCTGGTATCAACTGGAGTGCCCCAAGGGTCGGTCCTGGGGCCGGTTTTGTTCAATATCTTCATAAATGATCTGGAGGATGGTGTGGATTGCACCCTCGGCAAGTTTGCAGACGACACTAAACTGGGAGGAGAGGTAGATACGCTGGAGGGTAGGGATAGGATACAGAGGGACCTAGACAAATTAGAGGATTGGGCCAAAAGAAATCTGATGAGGTTCAACAAGGACAAGGGCAGAGTCCTGCACTTAGGACGGAAGAATCCCATGCACCGCTACAGACTAGGGACCAAATGGCTAGGCAGCAGTTCTGCAGAAAAGGACCTAGGGGTTACAGTGAATGAGAAGCTGGATATGCGTCAACAGTGTGCCCTTGTTGCCAAGAAGGCCAGTGGCATTTTGGGCTGTATAAGTAGGGGCACTGCCAGCAGATCGAGGGACGTGATCGTTCCCCTCTATTCCACATTGGTGAGGCCTCATCTGGAGTACTGGGTCCAGTTTTGGGCCCCACACTACAAGAAGGATGTAGAAAAATTGGAAAATGTTCAGTGGCAACAAAAATGATTAGGGGACTGGAACACATGACTTATGAGGAGAGGCTGAGGGAAGTGGGATTGTTTAGTCTGCGGAAGAGAAGAATGAGGGGGGATTTGATAGCTGCTTTCAACTACCTGAAAGGGGGTTCCAAAGAGGATGGATCTAGACTGTTCTCAGTGGTAGCAGATGACAGAACAAGGAGTAATGGTCTCAAGCTGCAGTAGGGGAGGTTTAGGTTGGATATTAGGAAAAACTTTTTCACTAGGAGGGTGGTGAAAGACTGGAATGCGTTATCTAGGGAGGTGGTGGAATCTCCTTCCTTAGAAGTTTTTTAGGTCAGGCTTGACAAAGCCCTGGTTAGCAGCCAAGCAGGAGTTTTGTGGATCACAGTGGCACTAAAATAGCTCTTAGGTGCCTAACTACCTTCATAGATCACACCCTTTGTCCTGATCTTTTATCTCATGCTTTTTGTCTGGAACGAGAGTGCTATATTGCTTCCAGGAGACATGAGGTGGGTTATAAAGTGACAACCATCATGATAAGGCCGGAAACTCTAGTCCCACCAATTTGAGCCTGCATTGCCTGTTTCATTGACAGTGATGGGAGATGGTGGATTAAAACCAGAAATAAAAAGAATGAGAACCATTTCTAGACCAAGTGATCTAGTCTACTCACCTATATAAACTCATATGCAGAAGTACTTCCACGATCTGGGCCTTAATTTTTAACCTTTGCCTTTATTATTTTAAAAATGATTTCTAAACTTTCTCTGGCCATGATCCAGCATCACGCCTGGATTGCATGAATCCCTGGATAGCCCCATTAAAGTCAATTCAACTCAACAGACATACAAAGATATCTGCATGCTAGAAGATTCCATTCTAGGAACACAGCCTATATTTCTAATGTGTTTTAATAGGTTATTGTTGCTATTTTCATTTATATTCTTATTTTAGACCTCATGCCAATTTGCATGCTTTCCTGACAGATTTCATTTGATATTTTTAATCCTTGCATATTTGCTCTTACCATAACTACTTGTAGGACTAGACTTTAATATGGTATTATGAGCCTAATGTTAGGATTTCTTTAATCTTGACCATGGAACTTGCTACCTTAATGTTATATTATTTCCTAATAAACTAGCACTCTACAAAACTGTAGATACTCACACAAAAAACTTACCAAAACACAAGGAAGTAATTCAACATTTTTAGATCTGGGACTCAGCGCTACTTTCTTCTTAATTACTTTTATTCTCTTAAAGTGACAGACCCTTCCATCCCAAATGTTGTTACAGAGATTAAATACTGCCCATGCGGTGAGAACACTTGCCCATAAGTGTTTCAGAGGTGTTGAGAGAAAATGGCAATGTAATCCACAATAGAACAAATATATATTTCTTGTAAATTTATCACTGTAATTGATTAAAGAGTTATTTTAGCATTTGTTCAGGTATCCTGTTCTGAAAATGTCATCAATACAGTTAGCACATTTAGTCAGTATTGCAAAACTGTAAGAAAGAATCAGAAAGAATTAGGAGAACATAATCTGCATTAGCCATTGAATATATCAAGTAGAGGGAAGAAGATGCACCTATTCTAAAATGGTCCATTTTATCTTTTTGCAGCTTTCTCAAAAGTGTTATCAATATTAAAATGCACATCCACAAAGTGAAATAAATAAGAAAAGGGTATAAATATTCCTCATTTTATTAATTGTTCCTCTCACTGAGTTAGTTAATTGTCTGCTTACTGCTTAGAGACATGAAGAGCTCTGTGTAGCTTGAAAGCTTTTCTTTCACCAAGAGAAATTGGTCCAATAAATAATCCTCACCCACCTTGTCTCTCTAATATTCTGGGACCAACACAGCTACAACACTACTTACTGCTCTGACTCTTGTGAGTAGAATACACAAATCCCTAGTGCAATACGGGTGATATAGAAACGTATTATACATTGTCATTCAAAAACTTAGAAGTTAATACATCTTCAGTAGTGGAACTTCAAAAGTATTTAAAGGGACACTGTCAACTTAGTTCAAAATTTACATTTTTAACAACAGAAATGCTGTAACATTATTAGAAATAAAATTTCAAGGAAATAAGTTGTTTTAAAATGTAAATTTTGAATATTTGAAACTCAATTTTTGAAACTCAATTACTGTAGCATTTAAGAACACATAAGCAAGTAAACTTGAAACAAAAGTGAAACTCACCACATTGATTTTCATTATCTAAACAGAAATATGTGCAAAGAATAAATGCAGCATGAACTAAAGTAATCTGTCACTTAATAAAGTGTTCTTCACCTAGATAAAGGAATGTTGATTACATCTTCTCTTTAAGTTCATGATGCTTGTAAGCAGGTTCAAGCGTTTTTTTAGTCTGTGAGGAAAAATTGCTCTATCTAAAAATAAAATGAAATGTGGTAGCCAACTAGGCGATAAGACTAAATTTTTGATATTTGGAATACCTGAGATTAAATTCTGAAAGCTATCTACTATGCATATTGTGACAGTGCACTCCATATGATTTTATGAAAATATGCTAATGAGTGTGAATATAATGTAACTGGAATATGCTTCATGCAAAAGGTCTCTTGTAAGGTATCATTACAAAGCTTATAATCTACTGAGTGTGGTCATCCTATTTGTATAAATGTATCATTCTTGTATCTGGAACTAGAAATATGAAATATAACTCTGAGGTCCTATTGTAATTATGCAAAGTGTGGGCCATTAATGGTGGTTTGGAATCTTGATGGCTCCCATCAGCTAGGACATTTGGTTGTAAATGGCTGTTTATTTGAAAGCGTTCCTGTGAGTCAGGCCAGGAAGAATGAAGGCTCGGGGGTCTCACAGGACATGTGACCATGTCACCTGGTACTGAAATCCACCTTAAACCTGGTGCTTTTCCATTCAGAGAAACAAAGGATTCCCATCTTGTGCCAAAGCTATTAAAGGGGGTGGAACAGAGCAAAGAGGACTGTAGACATGAGAAATCCTCTACCTACCACCTGAGCTGGAACAAGGACTGTACCAGGGGAAAGGATTGGGCCCAGACTAGAAAGGAGTCTAGTCTGTGAAAGAAGCTTACTGGAACATCTCAGAGGGTGAGATTTACCTGTATTCAGTTCCCTACAGTATTAGGCCTAGATGTGCGTGTTTTTGTTTTATTTTGCTTGGTAACTTACTTCGTTCTGTCTGTTATTACTTAGAACCTCTTAAATCCTACTTGTTATACTTAGTAAAGTCACTTTTGTTTATTAATTAACCCAGAGTAAGCAATTAATACCTGGGGGAGCGAACAGCTGTGCATATCTCTCTATCAGCGTTATTAGAGGGTGAAGAATTTATGAGTTTACCCTGAATAAGCTTTATAAGAGTAAAACAGATTTATTTATTTGCATTGGGAACTGGGTATCTGAGTGCTGGAGACAGGAGCACTTCTTAAGCTGTTTTCACTTAAGTCTGCAACTTAGGGGTGCGTGGTTCAGACCCTGGGTCTGTGTTGGAGCAGACTGGCATGTCTGGCTCAACAAAGCAGGTTTCTGGAGGCCCAAACTGGAAGAGAAAATGGGTTCAGAAGTAGTCTCAGCACATCAGGTGGCAGTTCCAAGGGGGTCTCTGTGACCAGACCCATCACACCTATATATGCCGCTTTTCATTTCATAGTTACATAGTTCAGGGTTGTCATTCATTTCAATAAGAGCAGCATTACAAATCTTTGTATTTTTAAAAATAATGAAAACCCTTTCTTAAATAGATCAGTAGTATAGGTCTGACTTCCATAGTTGTGTACAGCAGTGCAAAGCCAGTGTAAAATGCTGCTGTTTTGATTTGGTAGAATTTTACTGTACTTACTTTCCATTTATATTAATTACAACCGCAGGTGAAAGGCAGTGGAGAATTAGGCCCATAGTATCTAAGCACTAAACACAAATTATTTAGATTTCCAAAGCACTTCTGGAAAGCAGGGAGACATCTGCTTCCTAGAGAGACATCTGCTTCTGCTCTCTGATAATAAGATTACTTAGAATCATTGTCAACAGAGTGCTGATTCCCTGAGAGGTGTAATATATAACACTGTGGAGAGAGGAACAGGACAGGAGAGTAGAGGCATGCCAAGTTGTATCCTCTCCTGCTAGATGATGGCTGAAGCCAACCTTTTCCATTATCTTGGGAGACATCAACTGAAATAAGCCACCTTTCTTAGTTTGGGTCTTAAATGATATTCCTTGTAAGTCTATTGTAAAGTGCACTTATTGAGGTCTTGAACTCAATGTGTGCGAAGCGCCTTACGTGACCTACCACTGCTCTGACAGTCCTATCGTGTAATATATTTGATGTGAAATAAGATTTTTTTAGGATGCTAACTTCCATTCAAATGAATAGAAGAATTGTTCAAGCTATCCACATCTCAACTTCATCAAGATTTGATTTGATCAAATTATTGTACTGCATTTAATGTACTGCAGGTACAGAGACTGTACGGGCAAGGCTATGTGAGAGAATATGTATCTACCCTCTGTTTAACTAATGCATGGCAGAACTTGTATTATAGTTGTAGACCAGTACATGTTTGAGAGTTTGGAATTTCCTGACAGACCCAAACACTGAAGTTTCTATTTTTTTTTTTAAATTCTTTTAAAGCTAAGTGCAGAGTGATCAGCCGATCTGACATCCATTCAATTGTAATGGACTGAGAAAACAGAAAACTAAGAAAATTGGCCTGACAAAGTGTTAAATAACATCACAAAAATTAGAGGTGATTGGAATACTTCCATCAAAATTAAATTAGCAAAATATAGAAATAAAATCTTAACATTGTAGTGTTTTCTTTAATGGTTTATGGCCACGCTGTTGAATATCAGCGTGCTTCAATGCATTTTATTCTAGAGATAATCAGTGTGCCTGCTGGCTCACATTACTGTCTTCCAGATTATTTTCCATTGTTACAGACTAGATAAATTCTCCTCCCTTTTTTTAGACAAGTAATTTTTGAGAGCGATTTTAAGAGTCAATCAAACCAATAGAAAAGGTCTATTGTGGTTGGTACAAAAGGTCCAGGACAGTCATATTGAAAGGCCTGTCACGGTGAACCATGGAGAAAGCCCTGAATTGTTTTTCTCTAACCACTATAAGAGACTTGGGGGTAGCCCATGTAAAAAGACTGTGGCAGACATATAATTAGAATTGGAAAAAAATGATAACCAGACATGATAATTTCCCTTCCTGTGTTTAAGGATAGTATTATTCCCCTCAAAAGCATGGCTGCTGCCTTTTCAGACTTTACCTGTTTCCAATTTAAGACTACAAATAAAATGTGAAAACAAGATGCTTTTAAAATATATATATCTGAAATGGGCCTTTCCATTTTATTATAAATTAGGAAAGAGTCAACTGCAAACAAAAATTCTGAATCTGAAGCCATTCCTTTAGTTTTTCGCACAGGCTTCAGTACACAATCTGTTCATCCCATCTCTAAATAGAATAAGACTCCAAAGTGATTATACATGTTTTTCATGCTCACAATATTGCAAATTTTTTTTTACAACTTAATGAATGTGATACTGGCTTTTCAACTAAATACAGAAGTCATACTAATTACCAGCTATTCTCAGAGGTTTGACACTGAAGGTTTCATTCTTCCCTTCCCCACTGAAAGGAGAAGAGTTTTGCCATTAGCATCACTAGGAACAGTCTCGGGCACTAGAAACTATTTGAGCTAGAATGATATTCAGAACACTGGAGGTATATACTCTAGGGAAAACAGTAGGAGATCTTGGCCTCCTGCTTACAGAAGAATCCCTATTTTATGAACTAATAAGGGATTGAGGAACTCCTAAAATCAAAGGTTTAAGATTGAACATCTCAGAATTACATCAGGTATGATGTATCAGTTGCAGTATGGTGCACTGCATCGCTTTCTTCTTGTCCTTCAAACCCCTACAAAGTGATTTTTAATGCACTTAAGGCACCAGAAGTTGAAGAGATGTCAACTTGTTCTTCATCAACATCACTTTTGTTATATTTTGTTTTGTTTCTTTTTTCTGTCAAGGGCAAAATGGATCATATAGCCAGTCATTCATAAGACTGGAGTTCACAAAATTGTGGTTCTACTGGAGTTACCCAACATAGATCAGCAAATGAGATCTTGGCTTTGATGGTTGTGTTGAAACTGCATTCATTTTAAAATTATGGGTGGTTGGATAGGCCAGATATATTATTTGAAGTCTTCATAAATACTAGACAGATGCTGACAGGTCAAAAGAGATCAGAAATAAGCAAAATAATTATGGAGATAGATGGAACTGTGTAAACAGTGCATTAAATACAGCAAAGGATATAATAGTATAGAAAGAGTGTAAACACCAAGGAGAAACTTTTAAAAAAAACACCTTACTCTAGCTGCATTCTGATTTCACTTGGTTCCTGTTGGACCACTCCAAAGGCAAATATTTGCTTTTCAGAAGTGTTCTTAATGGGATCCAAAGATAAGTCAACTCTAGCAGGAGAAGTTAATAGCAGTCAGTGAGAGGGTGTAATTCATTATCTAATGATATAGTGAAATCATTAGTCTTGTTAACCCACCTTCTTCACACCTGAGAAATCTTCAGATTCCCCTCTCTGTGGTATAGTTCCTGCAGGGAACATTACCATGGACCTCCGAACACACTTCTCTGGAACCTAGGTAGCAAATAAGAGATACATGATTAGAGATTTTTTTTTTAAATTAAAAAAAAGTTTCAATAACTGCCAGTCACATATTAATGGTGGATGTCAAAATATATTACTAGGTACAGTACTAATGAATTGGGCAGGAGGGAAGGAATTGCAGAGGCTCCCTAGACATCTTACTGCAAGGAGCAGTGTCAGAGCATAACTCTAAGGGATGCACATGCAGAGTCTCACCTAGGTAAATACAACTGAAAATACTGAACTAATCTGTGAGGACTAGTAACCTAACACCAAATTATATTTAGTATTATCTAACAATTAAATTGTATAATATAGAATGTAGCACAATCATTTTACTGTAGAAATCTATTCAATTCACTGCAATCAGGCATGTACCTACTACAAGTGGTTATGTTCAGACCTGTGGGATAGGTCCCACTGTTGCGCTCCTGAAATGCTTGCATGGAGTGAACTATAGGGATATGTGTCAGTCCTGCATCCACAATAGTGTATCTAATATGGATGCACTGCACTGTTGCAGCTTGCACAGGTTCAGTCATACCAAATGCAAGTTGCAAGGATAGTTCACAGCACAGACAAAGCTAGAGATGTTAATGTGATTTCCCTGGGGCCACATAATGAATGAGTGGCAGAGCCAGGATTAGAATATGGGAGTTTGCAGCTCATAGGCCTTTGCTTAATCCATTGGACCCTGTTGCCTTTTGGGAACCCCATCTTCTCTGATCAGTGCAGTCCTGAACTAGTGAAGTTAGTCAGTAGGGGTCTGATTGTACTGATCTAACTCTAGGCAACTGTATTACATTTTTTTCCCCTGCTTGTGAAACTTTTACAATCAGTTTCTGTAAACAGGATTTTTGAAGTTTCCTAGTGTATGCTGACTTTAAGAACAGCTATTTTTCTAAAACTTGCAGAAATTTACCAATCCAGGGACAGTCTCCTTGCCTGTGCTTCATCATGAACATAATGGGAAATACGTATTTCACCCCTGTCCAAAAACATTACTGTTCCCATATAATGTTTTTGAAGAGTTGTTCAATCAGTCACAGATTGTACAGTAACTTCCTCTTAGCTGGGTGGTGAGCCTGACTCCCTGATAAAGAAATTTACTCTCTCTCCATCTTTCTGTCTCTCATCTGTCTCTAGAGGTGTAGCAGTTATACCACCATCTCGGTTTCTGAGGTCTGACCCAGTCTCACTCAGGTTACCAGAAACTCAGAGTTGTTCTTGAAGTTTGGCCTGGGAGATACACAACCCTTTGTGGCACCAGATGTATCTACCAAGGGTGTTACCTAAGCACAGTTACCTATTGCTCCCTGCAGGCACCAGATTAGGAGGGTGAGTGTGCTTGCTTTTTACTGCAGAACTAGCTTCTTCAACAGCTGTGCTGTCTTGTGATTTCCCTTGCTCTAACCTCTAAATGTGGCCCCTCTTTCAGCAGCATCTTGGCTCCCTCAAATTAGGCCAGCCCTGGGCACAAATGACCTGCTACTCCCAATCTCCTACCTTCCAAATCCCTCTGTATCCAAGCCACCTAAACCTGGGTTATCAGCTTGAACTCCACCAACTTCCTTTACTTGCAGTACCAACTACTTTACTTATAGCCCTCTGCACCTGGAACAAGGCCTCCAATCCTCACTTCCCCACCCCCACTAGCCAAAAACTCTGACCACTACTGCCCTCACTCCTTTTGCTGGCCTTCCTAATATCTGATTTTTACTGCTCTCTCAATCTGATACCATCAACTGCCTTCCCCCTCCTTGACCCTAGACTCCAACCGTTCCCATTCCCTGCACCCCCATTTTTTTGCCTGTCTCCAACCTATGGATCCTCCAACCCAACTGACTACAGGCTCTGCTACCTGTACTCCTTTGTCCCGTTGCTTCCTAACCTCAAACACGTTCTGTTCCTTCAGCACCCTTGCACTAAACCAACATCTCCACTCCTTGAGCTCTAACACTTCATGCAACAGCTGCTCCAGTCATATCTTCAAGCTATCCCAATCCCTTCTCCTTCCATTCACCAGTAGTTGCTGAGAAATAAGCTCCCATCATCTACCACAACTTACTGAGGCGCAAGCCCCAACTCTGCTCCCCACCTGCCCCTGGCTTCTCCAGTCTGCCACTATTCCCCCTTTTTCTGGTCTCCATCAAGATGCTTCTGCGCTAGGGTTGCCAGCTGTCCAGTTTTTGACTGGAACGCCCGGTCAAAAAGGGACCTTGGTGACTCCAGTCAGCACTGCTGACTGGGCCATAAAAAGTCCACTTGGAGGCATAGCGGGGCTACAGCAGACTCCCTGGCTCTGTGCAGCTCCTGGAAGCAGCTAGCACATCTGGCCTGTAGGCGCAGGGGCAATCAGGGAAGCATCATGTGCTGCCCCTGTCCCCACAGCTCCCATTGGCCAGGAACCACAGTCAATGGGAGCTGTGGGGACAGCACCTGCCTGGCCATGCCTCTGCCTAAAGGCCCGGACATGTTGGCCGCTTCCAGGAGCAGCGCAGAGCCAGGGCAGGCAGGGAGCCTGCCTTAGCCCTGCTGACCGGGAGCCGCCTGAGATAAGCGCCACCCATCCAGACCCCACACCCTGAACCCCCTGTCCCAGGTCGGAACCCCCTCCTGCATCCTAACTCCCTCCCAGACCCTGCACCCCCACTTGCATCCCAGCTCCCTCCCGCACCTAACCTCCCTCCCAGAGCCCACACCTCACACCCCCTCCCACACTCCAAACCCCTTGGCCCCAGCCCAGACCCCACCTTGTGCACCACAAACCCATCATCCCGAGCTGGAGCCCTCACCCCCTCCCACACTCCTGCCCCAGCCCAGTGAAAGTAAGTGAAGGGGGGAGGCCTCAGGGCAACCCTATTCTTGCTCCCCAAGTTGGCAACCCTATTCTGCTCCCCAGCCCTATTCCCCTCTGATATCTCCGGCTTTCCCCACCTCCTTTGATGCATTCCAGAGGCCTGTTAGTTTCCAGGAGTGCCCATTCCCTCCTCCTCCTCCTTCAGGGCCCTAGCAAGGGGAAAGCCATGGCCTCTGTCCTGGGGTTGGGGAGGCTACAACCCTTCTTTCCTCCCGAAAAGGGCACTCTGTGGCTGTGACCTAAAGAATCTGTATCTCCCCTGTGGGCTTCTCTCCAGGCACAAGAAACACCCTCAGCGTGGGTAGCCCTGGGATAGGGGGGCTTCTCTGAATAGTGGGTAGGAGAGGATTTAAGGGCCAGCCTAGGCACACGGCAGGGCCTAGGACAGGACTCATCTGGGCCTTAGAATCCTTATTGTTCCCGCCCCAGGAGTGACTCTGCAGGGATTCAGAGTTAGCAGCCGTGTTAGTCTGTATTCGCAAAAAGAAAAGGAGGACTAGTGGCACCTTAGAGACTAACCAATTTATCGGAGCATAAGCTTTCGTGAGCTACAGCTCACTTCATCAGATGCATCCGATGAAGCAAACCGTAGCTCACGAAAGCTTATTCTCAAATAAATTGGTTCGTCTCTAAGGTGCCACAAGTCCTCCTTTTCTTTTTGCAGGGATTGCACAGACTAAGTCACTACCTCCCCCTTCTGCCTCTGGTCTCCCGAGTCCCACCCACCTCGCCCCCGGCTCTTCCTGCGCTGCCCTGCCACTGACTCCATCTGCTCCCCCTTGTCCCCTTCCCCGATCGAGCCGGTCCGCACGGTGACAGGGGCAGCAGGGCCCTGCTGCAGCTCTGTAGCGACGCGCGGTGGCCCTCGACTGGTAAGAGTTCGTCCCCATCCGCCAGCTGCACTGAGGAGCGCACCGCCCAGCCCGCCTGCCCCTTTGATAGACACGGGACTTGGCGGTGGAGGGGTGGCTGCTTCCTAGCCTCATGCCAAGGTTCTCCACGCCCCTAGGCAACGGGTGACGACACACAATCGTCATCCTCTGATTGGCCCTTTGGGTTGCAGGGCGGAGTCGATCCCCAGATCACGTGAGGCTCCCCTCAGCCAGTTGGGCACGGAGGCTGCCTCCCTCCGCCGGAGGACGGACCACGTGACCCCAGTGTTTACATCCTCTCAGCTGGTAGAACCCCTCCCCCTCCCCCTCTCACGTCAACACAAACAGTGGAGAGCGAGCGCGTGCGGGGGGAGCGCAGGGCGAGTGCTACGGGCCTGCCCCTCCCCCTCCGGTCCGCGAGCAGCTTTCCCCCGGCCGGGGACCTGGAGGACGCAGCGGAGGGGTGAGTGCCCGAGGGCGGCGGCGGGGAGGCGCTCGGATGCCCCGGGGAGGGTCCCGGCGTGGATTGGACCCGAGGGGGGCTGGCGCGGCCGCCGCGGGGCTCGGTGGCTGGGGAGGGGGCGCCCGGATGGTCCCTACGCCAACCGCGGTGCAGGCAGAGCGCTACCCCCCCGGCCCCCGCTCGGAGTCTGACCCCGCCGCCGCTCACCCCGTTCCGCTTTCCCCTGCGGGTCGGGCGGTGGTTGTTGTTTCGTACTTTGGACTCGCCGCCCCCTGCCCTGGCACGTCGGTTCAGGGCTGGACGCGGGCGGGCCGGGGGGGGGGCAGTGGCGAGACAGCCCCCGAGCGAAGGGGGGCGCTGCGCAGGTCGGCCCGGCGCAGCAGTTTGGCAGGCGTGTACGGGACTCGAGCAGCCCCGCTGCCCCCCCCCCCCTCTCGCGGGTGGAGTTTGGTAGGTTTGGGGGTTGAAGGGTTTGGTCTCTTGGCTGCTTCTCCCCGCCCCCCCCCAGCCCGCCAGTCAAAGTGGGGGGTGGTTTTTGGGGGGTGGTTCTTCTGCACCGTTTGGTTTGCGGGAGGAGAAATCCCCGAGAGTGGGGCTGATTTGCCCTGTCTGGAGCCGTGGAGGGGGCGCTTGCAGGGAGAGGAACTGAAAATAGGATGGGACCCCTATATCTCCTGCTTACACGACAGTGGGTAAAGATGTGTGTCTCCCCCCCCCCCCCCCGCCTTTGCCATAACCCACATTGTGTCTCTGTTTACGGTGTGGTGTCGCTGCTTTGGCTCAGAACAACGTAGGGGGAGAGGGAGGAACTGGCTTCAGAACAGCCACCTTGCTTCTTCCCTGTGTTTTCTTTGTTGTCTTTTCAGGTGGGAGGGTGGCTTGTGGTGATTCAGATTCTACCTGTCGCTCCCACTCTGGCCTGTGGGTTTAGTTGTTTTGGGTTTTTTTTGGTTTTTTTTTTGCCTCGGTGGAGCTGTCGGCGGCTCACAGTGAAGTTGGAGATGAGGAAGCTGGTGCTGGGGGGAGGAATCATCCTGGCATTTATTTGATACGGAAGCAGCAGCTTAGGCCTCGTTTCTGTAGTCTCCTCTTCCTACCTGTGTGGAAGAGGATGTGGTCCATAATTCTGATATACTCCAGCCCCAAGGGAGAAAGCAAAGGAGAAAACGTGTTTAGAGTTTGTGAGAGAGATGGAATCACATCTCTCTGTGTCTGCTGGGTATGTGTGTGTCTCTGCAGTGCCTGCTAGCACCTTACAGTTACTGTCCTCACTAATCTCCACTGAAAAGTTGGAGTGATAGTAGCATGGGTAGGCATATTTATGCTATCTTGAATCTAGATAGTATGGGTAACAATAGTGGCGAAGACATGGCAGCATGAGCTAGTAATTCTAGTTGATTCTAGACCCCTGCCTACCAGGTTAACTCAAGCCTGCTGTTGCTTTAGGGTTACCAACTTTCTAATCCCACAAAACCGAACACCCTAGCCCTGCCCCTTCCCCAAGCCCCGCCCCCCCGATCACTACTTTCCCCCTCCCTAGGTGGCTCACTGTCCCTCACTCACTTTCTGAGGGATCTAACTGGGGGTGTGGGCTCTGGGGTGGGGCCAGAAATGAGGGGTTCAGAGTGTGGGAGGGGGCTCTGGACGGGTGCAGGGTGTTGGGGTGTGGGAGGGAGTGAGAACTCCGGCTGGGGGGTTGGAGCTGGGAATGAGGGATTTGGGTGCAGGAGGGGGCTCCAGGCTCAGGGGGTGGAGCAGAGGGCTTTACGGTGTGGGAGGGGGCTCTGGGATGGGGCAGGGGGTTGAGGCACAGGCATACCTCTGATGGCTCCCAGTCAGCAGAGAGCAGGGGCTAAGGCAGGATTCTTGCCTGTCCTGACTCCTAGCTGCTCCCCAGAAGTGGCCAGCAGGTCCAGGTACTAGGCGGAGGCGCGGCAGGTGTCAGCTGGACACCCTGTGGAACCGGAAGTAGTCAATCAGGCAGCAGCAGAGACAAAAACAAACAAACAACCACCCCCCTCCCCCAGCAAATACTGTACTGTCTCAGGGCTTTAGCCAGGGAAGGAGTGGGGTTGGGCTGCAGCCACAGGGTATGTGTGTGGTGGTGGGCAGGGTTCCGGGCATGGGGTGGGGGTCAGGGCTTCTGACCCTTGGGAGCACTGGGGCTCAGAACTTTAAACGCGGGGGGAGCATTGGGGCTTGTGGAACATTTCAAAGTTACGAACAACCTCCATTCCTGAGGTATCCATAACTCTGAGACTCTAATGTAGTAAGAGACAGTGTTGGATCATATTAAAGAAGTTCTGTATCAAAATCACAAATGAGTTTGATTCCCCATAGTTTAAATTCCAGGGTATTACTAATTAAGAGGTCTCTTGGTTTTTGGTACTGTTTCTCTCCCTCTATGTGTGAAACTTGCAAGCTGCTAATTGTGTTAGTACATTCTAAGACAGAGTCTATTCTCAAAGCAATTCACAAGAGAGAGAGACTCAAAGCAATACTCTAACAACAGAAACAGCACCCAGAGACTCCCCACCCTTTTGTTGTATTAACAATTGTGATTAAAATAGAGATAGAGGATGTATGTGGATGGATACTTGGTGTGGATAATAACTGAATGATCAGGGAGGTGTCAGCCTAAGAATCCAGTGTCCATCGGCTGAAGAAGGCGTAAAGTGGAAATAACCAGAGGACCCCCCCCCCCCCCCGGAGGGCAGACTGGAATCCACCCAACAGCCTCAAGGATGGGAGAACCAAAGAACAAGATAACATCTTGGAGCCGTCAGGAATGTGCTATCTGCTGATTGATTCAGCAACAGCATGATGAAGCAATTCCCATAGACTGGCATAGGAAGAAATTCCTATAAAAATAGACTCTAAAAAGTGAGAACTTTGGGGTCTGATTCTGCAAACCAACTTCCAGGAGCATCAGATGAGCATCTGACAAGGCCCTGCTCCCTCCTCATGTCCAGGCCACCTGGCCAGTGGCTTGGCATGAGCAACTCTAAGGCTGGTAACTATGATAACAACCTTGCAGAACCTGTGTGTGTGTTTGTGTGTGTTTGTATGAATGAATGTGTGAATAAATATGAGATTGAATGGAATGTTATAGCTATAACTAACTGCTTACTATGATTCTTTCTGTATTCACAATAAATGTGGTATTTTGCCTTTTTCCCTTTAATAAGATCCTGCTGGTTTTTATTTTATTGGTATAACAACAGTCCCTGCTCTGAGGAGCTGACAGCCTAAATAGGGTGGGAGAACAGAAGTATCATCCTTGTTTTGAGGCATCAAGACTAAAATGTGTTCCTCAAAACCACGCAGGAAAGCTTTTGGAAAGTTAGAAATCAAACCTAAATTTCTCGAGTCCTAGTGCAGTGCCTTCACTACGAAGTCCACCTTCCTCTTTCTTGTACTTTGGTAAGAGAAGCAGTGTCTCAAAAGCAATTTATGGCATTCTTTCTGACCAGCCATGGATTCAGCTTTTCTCCAGTTTAAGTGTGTTTTATTCACTGAAATTACACTGGAGAGTGAGAATATCTAGTGTGACCAGACCGTTGGACCTTCTACCCCAGTCAGTGCCTGATGGGACATAATCAGGCTCCCTGAGATAGGACAATTAATCTGTGGGTTTGGAAATATTTTCTGATGTATCTGTAATCTTCATCTAATTTTCAAAATGTCCTCCTTTATTCTTAATCTCTTCATGATGCTTTTTCTCATAAGGAGATATGTCATTCCCCTCCTCCCCTGTAAGCCTATATTAAATATGATTGTAATGTTAGGTGCTCAGATACTACAATGATGAGTGGAGTATGAATGCTTGGAGAGAGACTATTTCTGCAGGGCTCATGTGTTTTTGCTGTATCCTAGCCACTGCACTGTGTCAGTGGAACTTGGAATATTTGATGAGGTCAGAGAAACACTGATGCACTCGCTATATTGTACAGAAAAATCAATTTGCACCTTAAGGGGTAGATTCTCTATAGGTTTAAGATATGGTTGATGGCTGTAATTTTCCCAGAACTTGGGTGGTGAGGGGTTTTTCACTCGGTAGCCAATTTGAAATAAAGCGTTAGGAGTATTGGAGAGGCAGAACTGGTACACAGTGCCAAATTCTGTACACTTGAAAATGAGGCACCAGCAGGGTTGCTGGAACAATTTTTATAGTGGGGTTGCTGAGAACTATTGAACCAAACTGTAAATCCTCTATATAATGGAAACCACTTCAAGTCAGGGGGTCCTGCTATACCCCCAGCACTCCTAATTCCACTACCTATGGACACCAGTTTGCCAAAATTGGATGCATATCCACATAGAAGTTGATAGTTTCTAGCCCTGGTGAAGGTGTTGGATGTTAATCCTTGTTTTATTTTCAATGTGGAAACATACTCTAAGGGGTAAAAAGATCTTTTAATTATATAGTGTCTCAGGACTATAGGGTTGTTATAAAAGAAAGATTGATTATTATGTTGCCAAAGTGTAGTTCAAACAGGTTTTAAACGTAAGAGGTAAATATTATTTTAGGGTTTTCATGCTTCCCGGAAATAAATTCGGAAGCATTCTCTAGAAAATGACTGCAGTGTGTCATTTATACGTTGTGATTGGGATGTTATTTGAAAACATGTTGCAAGGAATTATGTTAAACCCTTAAAGATTAACCCAAACTACAGATTATGCAAAATTGTGTATGCAGACTGTAGCCTTTGAAGTTTTCTCAAAGCAGCTTTTAATAAAAACAAGTTTCTACAGTCCTAAAATAATCTAGAGGTGACATCAGGTGTCACCATGGAAACTCAGGCTGCATTCCTGTGTACGACTGGGTGGAGTTCTAGAATAGGGAGGTGACCTAGTGACAGGATTAAATCTGTTACTCCAGTTGGCCTGCACCAGAAAAGATTGGATTTGGCCTTCAGCTCAGAGAAAGTCTTTAAAGAAGGAAAATTGGAAAGCCCTGTATCTCATTTAACATACTGTATGGCCCAAGAAGGGTAAAGAGCTCACTGGAGAAGACCTGATTTGATGATCTAGGATACTAAAAACACAAACATCTGTTTACATGTTTTGGAGGACCAAAATGTCCGATGGGGTGTCTCTTTGTGGGTCTTCTAAATCTAAATGTTTAGGTGGATTATGATTAAGGCTACGTTTATGTCACAGAGTTCATGGAAGTCACAGAATCAGTGACTTCCAGAGACCTCCACGACATTCTCTTCTTCATCCCCGGGGGCTGCGGGACTCTGGAGCTGGCAGCCAGTGGGGCCCTGACCTTTCCAGCAACAGGTGACAGGGCCCCCTGCAAGGTTCCAGCGACAGGTGACAGACTGCTGAGGGGGCCCTCCTCAGGGTTCCAGCGATGGACGACAGCCTCGTTTGGGGGAAGGAGGAGGAGGAAGCCTTAGGTGAGCAGCTGGGGATGTCCCGTTTTCTCTTTGGGAAATATGGTCACTGTGCAGCTCCCAGCTTCCATGGGCAGAAGAGGAACCCCACAGCTCCCAGCCACCATGGTGGTGGGGGAAACCATGGAGCCACAGCAGCAAAAGTCAGAGGCAAGTTATGATGGGTTAGATTCCCCCTTCTGATATGCCATGTAATGCACTGGGATTTCACTGAGCCCGCCTGCTCCACTAGCCTGGTCTCCCTTTCCCTGTTTTGCTGAATCATGCTCTCTGGCAGTAGACATACATGTAGGGAGCACCAGCTGTAGACTCGCACAGAGTCTTCAAACAGCTCTCTGAGACTGTTTAGCTAGGAAATTGCCCATCACTGAAGTGCCACTTCCCTGTGGAAAGTACACCCAAAATAATTGTCTTGCGCTGTATAGAAAGATCTGCACATCGCAAGCTCATAAAAATTTGCCCTCTCCCTCAGCGTGAAGAGAGAGATGCTTCTTGGCACCCTCCTACCCCCCAAGATATGGATTGAACAAACTGGGTTATGTGAGAAACAAGAAATAAGTTTATTAACTACAAAAGACAGATTTAAATGATTAGAAGGGATAGCAAACAGAACAAAGCAGATTACTAAGCAAATAAAACAAAACACGCAAACCAAGCTTGATTCACTAAAGAAACAGGTTACAAAATGTAATTTTTCACCCTAAATGTTGAATTAGGCATGATGCAGAGTTTCTGTAGCTCAGAGTTCCAGTTATGTCTCTTTACAGACTAGATTCCTCTGTCTCAATCTGGACTCAGCTCTTGCCTTTCCCACCGCTCAATTCCTTTTTCTCTTCAGATACTTTCAGCAGTCTTTCTTTTTGGGTAGGAAGGCAAATGGAGAAGAGTCCTGTTTGCCTTACCCTCCAGCCTTAAATAAGATTTACATAAGGTGGGAATCTTTTGTTTCCTAGTCTTGACCTCTCACTCCTTTTAGTGAAAAATTACTAGAAGTCCAAGATAGTGTTTAGTACCAGGTGACAGGATCACCTGACCTCGTAGTGTCACAGCTATGTCCCAGGACACCTCTCAGGAAGGAGAGAGATTAGTATCTTTAAAGTCTTGTTTCTTCCTAATGGCCTTTCAAAGCTGATGGCCTATTGTCTGGTGGGTGTCTCCCAAATACACACACAGTTGTAAATGATACATAGTCAATATTCCTAACTTTAGATACAGAACTTATACAGGCATACAAATTGGTTAATCACATTTAGTAAATCATAACCTTTCCAATGATACCTTACATGACCCATCTTGCATAAAATATATCTTAGGCCATATTCATATCATAGCCATATTTCTATGAAAAATATGGGGTGTAACGTCACACAGGTCACGGCTTCCATGAATTTGTGTTTATTGCCTGTGACCTGTCCATGGACTTTTACTAAAAATAACCAAGACAAAATCTTAGCCTTAATTATGAGAGTACGGTTCACATTTTCTTTCTGATTCTATTTTTGTATCCATTTCTGTTCTTGTAAATGCTACATATTATTTTAATCCTGTGTGAGATTGTTGCTTATGATTTAAAGTTACAGAGTCTTATAATTTATCTGCTTTGTCTCTGAGTTCGGAACGGAGAAAAGAGTGTGGATGTGAAACAAATTAATACAAGAACCTGTGAAAACCACTTTTAAAGACAGCTAGTACTTGTTGCAGACTTGCTGATGGTGAGCTGTCACTGAATGTAAAACTGTTCAGAAAAAAATGAAATATTTAAATATGCTTAATCAATTAAATCCAGTTAAAAATTAATGTGTTGTATTGGTACCTTTGGGGGCAATTTCCAGATACCTAAGGGAGTTAGTTGCCCAACTCTCATTAAAAGTCTTTCATGCCTCTTAGAAAATCTCAGTCATTAAATCATGCATTATCATATATACTTGGCAAAAATGTAGTACAGAAGCTTTACAAAGTCTGTTGGAAGTAGCAATTACTGTACTAAACTTTTTTCTTTTTGCTCTAAGTCTTTGGCCTGCAACTCAAAAATACAAAGATTTTTCTTCTCTGAAGAGTTCCAAATTTCTACTGAAGGGGTGTGCAAAGAAACTAAGAACTGATAGGGCCACTAAAAATGTACTTTTAGAAACCATGATTGTCAGAAAATAGATCACATTTTAACCTATCACTTTAATCCTGAGATGCTGGTAGTAAATCTGACAATGTTGAGATACTCCCAAACACTAATTTTAGTAAATGGCACTGTTGTTCTAAGGATTCAACTGGGTATCAACCAGACATACAGTGAAAATAATTTCTCCCCTCCAGGGTCTGACAGTTCTTTACCTCATCTGCTGGTGTTGAGCACAGCTGTGCACAGAGTAACAAACAATAGTACTAAAGGACCCATTGGGGTCAACAGGACTATTCACATGCTTAAAGCTAAGAACGTGCTTAAGTGCTTTTGTTGGATCACGACTTGTTTACTAGGGATGGGACAAATATGTTGCATGTGGAGACTAAAGGCACTGAACTTGAGGGCACTGAAAAATTAAGGTCTTGTCTACACTGGGAGTTAAGAGTAATCAACTAAAGGTAATGTGAAGGTAATGTGCAGAAGTTAATGCCTGCTAAATCCCTTTGTGGACACACTGATTCAGAAGTGAAGTGGCCACTTTACTTCTGAGTGAGAGTATCGACATAGATGTTTAATGTGCATTAACTTCACACTTCTAATTGATTTGACTTAACTTTTCTGAATGTCCCCATGTAGACCAGCCCTAAGTGAGGTAGTGGGATTCAGACTATCTGGTTAAAACCATGCAACTAATTTCATAAAAGACAAAGACAAACTTGTTTTAGTTATGCATTTATAGTTACTCTGACATTGAGTTTGCTATAACTTATAATGCCTTTTTAAAATGAAAAAGTGATAACTTAATTTAAAGCAACAAAAGAAGGAATGTTGGGGAAAGGGTACCTGTAACAGAATAAGTCCATTTAGCAGTATCAACAACTGCTAAAAATAAAGGTTTAGACAATTTTCATTCTCTTAGCATATGCGCCGTGCGCACAGCCATTTGATAGCGTCGTCATCAGTCAGGCGAAGAGCCAGTAGCTCATCGTGAAAATAAGCCAGCAGGCACTTGTCGAGGATCTGTGACATAGTCTGACATTGATCGCATCTACAGCACAGGTCATTAGAGAAACCCCATTTGAAGAGATTGGCCGCACAATAACCCTGTCCTAAATCGGTTCAGGGATGACCACAGGTGCCTTGGCATGTCAAAACCTGGTAGGCATCTGGTTGGATTGGTGACGAGAGAGTGCTTAATGACTGTTATCGTTGACTACTTGTTAGACGAGATTCCACCATCATGTCATGTGGTGGCATAAGTGATCATAAAGGGCGTCTAAAAGACGGACAGACTGGCGAGTGGTCAAAGAGGTCTGAATACAGAGGGAAGTCACTGTTCTCACAGGTCTTGGCCAGGAGCATGATGTAGGCTCCCTCATAGCAGATATGGGGCGGTGCTGTGATACTAAGGGTATGTTTTCACTAGCTGTGTAGTCGCTGCACCAGCGTTGGGAGAGAGCACTCCTGGTGCTGTAAAAAAAATCACCTCCATGAGGGGCATAGCTACTAGTGCTGGGAGCCGCCCGGTGCTGGTGCACTGTCCACACTGGCGCTTTACAGTGCTGAAACTTGCAGCTCTCAGGTGGGTGTTTTTTCACACCCCTGAGCAAGAAAGTTGCAGCTCTGTAAAGTGCCAGTGTAGGCAAGCCCTAAGTATTGGCAGCCATGGCAATAGAGTTGCATGTAAAGTCCCGGTAACAGTGTGCATAGCTTTCTATGAGATGAGTCTCATGTGAGACGAGTGACATCAGACAGGAGCAGAGCACTTTACTGTTGAATAGCAGAGGGCTGATGTTCTAAGTGTCCAGGCACTTGCACTCCATGCTGAGCTGGCCAGTTTTCTGAGCAAGTTGCTTTTAGAGTTAATATGTGGCAACGAGTGTTTGTTTTTACAATCAGCGTCTAAAATATGTAAAGCATACAGAAACCAAACATTTGGAAATGACAGAAAGATTGTGTAAAAATTCAGCTGTCTCCCTAGTTGAAACATTTTGTCCTGCACGCAGTGTCTTAAGAAGTAGCTGGTTTCATGTCACAAAGATTTTTCTGTATGATGTTGTCTTTTAAAATAATATCCAAATCTTAGAATAAATGAATGCAAAGCATTTTTATCTATAACAGTTATACTTTGCATAATTTTAAAATACATATTTTCATTAAACTCATGAATAAACAACATGGCTATATAAATCAAACTTTCAGTGAAATAATGCCTTTTTCCTGATAGCTTTTAATAGCTGTAGCTGTAGTTGTCATCAGCAATGATCAGACACATGAATCTAATGGCAAGTAAAGCCATCTTGAAAAATCTTGCTAGGGTGAATAGCAAAGTTGAATAGAAAGTTGGTAATAAGCAGAGCACTGGAGTACATACTATACGGAAAATCTGGCATTGGCAGGAGGACGGATAAGATGACCTAAATGGTCATTTGTTTATAACGTGTGAATCTATGAATTAATGATAGATCCAGATGTGAATGTAGTCATGAAATTTTAAGGGCAGTATATAATATACCATTTGATAAATGATGTGCCATCGTATGTAATTGTGCAAAAATCTGTAGAAGTATAGTCCTTTAGGGTGAAATAAATGTACCACTTGCCATTAGTTCTTGGGGCATACTACACTACAAAATTAAGTCTAATTAAGTTACAACGACTTACAGCAATCATTCTAATTAAACAGCTAGTGCATGTCCATACTATGACCCTTGTGTTGGTGGAGCACGTCCACATTAGCAGCTCTTGCATAGATACAGAGAGCAGTGCACCATAGGTAGCTATCCCAATGTGCAGTTGGCCACCATCTGCTGCAGGGTGTACTGGAAAGGGTTTGCGATACCTGGGGGGCAGGCACAGTGTCCCATCATGCAGCTTTCTCCATTTCATCATTCCATGGGTTTCCTAGTACATTCAGTGGACTGTTGGTTCTGGGCTCAAAACAAGCTCTGAGTGGTAGGATTGCATCATTATGGGATAATGAGCATTGGCTGCAGAACTTTTGGATGCACAAAGCCACCTTCCTGAAACTGTGTACGGAACTCACCACAGCCCTATGACATAGGGACACTAAAATGAGAGCAGCACTAACTGTGGAGAAGCAAGTGGCAATCACTGTGTGGAAGCTGGCAATACCAGACTGCTACCAATCAAGCCAGGAATCAGTTTGGAGTGGAGAAATCCACCCTGGGGGTTACTGTGATGCAAGTGTGCAGGCCATTAATCACCTCCTACTATGAACAACTGTAACTCTGGGCAATTTGTGCGAAATAGTGGATGATTTTGCAGCAATGGGATTCCCTAACTGCTGTGGGGCAATAGATGGCACACACATCCCCATTTTGGCCCCAGACTATCTTGTGATGGAGTACATAAATAGAAAGGGCTACTTTTCTATGGTATTGCAGACTGTCTTGGATCACTGTGGTCGTTTCCCCGACATCAACGTAGGCTTGTCAGGGAAGGTACATGACGCACACATCTTTAGGAAAATGAGCCTGTACAGAAAGCTGCAAGCAGGGACTTCCTTTCCAGACCAGAGAATTACCGTTGGGGTTGTGGAAATTCCAGTAGTGATCCTGAGAGACTCAGTCTACCCCTTGCTCCTGTGGCCCATGAAGCCTTACACCAGCCATGTTGACAGCAGCAAGGAGCACTTCAACAACAGGCTCAGCTGTTGAATGCCCTTTTGGCCACTTAAAGGGGCACTGGTGGTGTCTCCTCAGGAGGTTAGACCTCAGTGAGGTTATAGCTGCCAGCTGTGCCCCTCATAATATATGTGAATCAAAAGGGGAGAAGTTTTCCCAGGGATAGAGTGTGGAGGTGGAGTGGCTGTCTGCTGCTTTTGAGTGGCCAGATACTAGGACTGTAAGAGGGGCCCAACGGGAGCTATTTGGATCAGGGAGGCTCTGAAGGAGCATTTTAACAATGGGCCACATTCATTTGTGTTGCCGTAATGTGTTTAGCAAGGTTTTTTTTTTCAGCATGGTAGGAACCTTGTAATGATTACTGTGTGTGCTGCTGTAACACTGCAAATGCATTTGTTGGTACTGTCTCTAAAAGTTAACAGTAGTCACCGTATGTTGGAGAATAATAAAGATTCATTCACTTTCCATAAGGTCAGGTTTATTTCACACCCGTGCAATCACGATTATGTATTTGTAGCCTGAACTTCATACATACGGAGAAAAGTATCTTTAAAGGGGAAGGAACAGGAAATTCACAAGCACATTTGCCAATGAGGATGTTGGAGCCGGGTGTATGTCCAGATGCCATTCTGCAAATTGTTCCACATGTTGGAGTGCCTGGGTACTTCTGAGATCCCTGAGGAAACGAGGAATGTGTGGGGGATGTGTTCAGCCTGGGACTGCAACATGTCTGTTTGCTACCTCAGCAGCACTATCATCTTTTCGTGCCCTGTCTGCTATCCTGATTTTCTCTTCACAATTTCTCACTGATTGCCTCCCCCCATGCTCTCTGCTCACAATCTGAAGCATTCGATGACTGCAGAACCCCCTTGAACATGTCTGTCTTACCCCTCTAGTTTCTTTTCCTTATCTAAGTGATGTGCTCCCCCAGTGTGCGGGAGAATGTCAAGGGCATATCTGCAGTGGCTAAAGAAACCATAGACAGAGGTGTTGTCAGTGCATTTACACCCTTGATCTAAACAAGTAACATCTTTCTCACTTTCCCCTGGCACTCACACAGTGTAATGGTAGCCCCAGCCATGGTGAGGATGACCTGGGGGGAAAGGGCAAGCTGGGGGGATGGCCATGGGGTATTAGTGCCAGCACATACGTCTACTGTACTGGACATTGTCACCGTTTCTCACAGGTGGGGGTGAATGCAGTTGGTATCTCATTTCTGAGGTTAACTGAGGCTGCGAGGATCCAGCTCTTGCATGCGTGTGGCTGCAGACCAGGAGTGTGTACTGCTATGGTGCCTGCTGAAGTAATTGTTGAATGGCATGGCAAAGTTTCCTACCGTGTGGAAAGAAAGCAGCCTTCCCAAGAAACCTTTGGCAGAGGATTGCTGATTACCTCCCGGAAAGTTTCCTAGAGATCTCTATGAAGGATTCATGGGACATTCCGGTGTGCATAAACTAACTTTTCCACAGGGCCCCTCTACCCAGTTGTTCAGGGCAATGAAAAGCAGATAGAAACTATTCCAGCATTGGTTACTTCACTACCTCTTTTAGCCTGATTTTAAAAAGCAGTACATGACCAGATGGGTCCCTGCAATATTGAAGCAGAATGAGTACTTACCAGAGGTTCCCTCCCCTGCATCAGGCTTGGCAGAGCTGGGCTGTGAGACTTGCTTGCTAGGCTGCTCAGCAGTCGAAAAGAGGGTTCTGGCTTGCCATGCCACCAGATCTCTCTGCCACCTGTTGCCTGTCTCCCATCCTCTTCTGCCTCCACCTCTTTGTCCAGTATGTCGTTCTATGGGTTCGCTCCAGTGGCCAGTGACTCCAGCCCTCCCAAAGTATCCATGGGGTTCTTGGCAGTGGAGGTGGGGTCACCCGCCAAGGATGGCGTGCAGCTCCTTGTAGAAGTGGCAAGTCTTTGGCTCCACACCAGAGGAGCTATTTGCCTCCCTTGCCTTATGGTGCGCCTGCCTCAGCTCCTGGATTTTTATGCGGCACTTCCCTGAGCAATCTGGCTGTAGCTATCAAAGTTCCTGTGGCTGGAACAAAGCTGTGACTGCACAACCTCCTCTCCGCACAAACCCAGGAGATCCACCACCACCTGTGTACTCCAGGCAGGAACATATATGCTTCGCGGAGGTGGCATGGTCAACTGGGCAGTTGCTTTCCATGCCAAGCAAACAGGAAGAGCAATTTCAAAAATTCCTGGGGCTTTAAAGGGAGAGGGTCGTTCACCTGTGTAAGTGGCTGCAGGGCAGCAGACTTCAAAATGGTGACCGGAGCAGTCATTGTGGGACACCTCTTGAAGGCCACTTCGGATGACGTAAGCAGTGCAGTGTCAACTGCATCACAAAAAGGTCTGCCTCTTGTCCAGGTGGTTTTATTAAGTTGGTGTAGCAGGCGAGTTAAAGCAATGGGAGGGGCATTGCAGTGTGTACATCTCTGTAGTTAGGTCACTGTAAGCTGCATTACATCGACTTAACTTTGTAGTGTTGACATGCCCTTATTTTCTCATGAGTGAAGGGGGAACCTCATCTGTTAAGCAATCTCTCTCTGGAGTTTAATTACATGTTTATATTTTTCGGGAAAATATAATACATGTAGAGAGGTAGCTTTTAAAAAGGATCAGTCCTCATAGTTCCCATTGTGATAAAGTCACTAGTTGTTGTTATAAACTTGAGTCCCATCCAGTAAATGGCATGTATATGGCCCTCTTTGATGCAAATGAAAGACTTTCTTCCCTCAGATGAGAGCCAAGTAAATTATAATACTGGAAGAAGGTTAAAACTTCATGAAGATCCTGTTAAAAATAATGCTTCTAAGGATATCAACAGTATAAAGATTATCCAGGGTGGGTATCTGCAATAAGCACGGTCAAGAGAAATTCAGATATTACCAGGTGACAGTCTCTCTTGATTTAGCATTTTTTTCCCTTTTTAAAAAAGCTAGGTGACTTTCTTTGACCCATTCTCATGCACCTACCATCCTGTGAAAGCAGATATTCATCCTAGATCAGGAAGAACAGACAGTTGGGGGTTATGATTTGGTAACTATATACCTCCAGAACAATCACAATTACAGTGTTTGTTTAGAGACAGCCAGATAAGTGCAAACTAACATTGCTGAAAGCATGAATTCCCAATACTGGCACATATGGGATATTAGTTTCAGTGAACAGCTAATTCAAGTGAAATCATGATGTCATGATTTTGGTAGATTGAAGTCATCCTGAATAGGGTTAGGTGCTTTTCACTTTCACCAGTTTGACTTTGAAGGAGTTGATCTCCAACTGTCAGCTTTTCAGAGCAACTCTGGGTTTATGGTTAAGAGCACATTAAGGTTAAAAAAGAAAAATCACACATTACAGTTCTCAAAATCAACCATTAGAAACCAGAGAATTTTAAACCTTGAAACTGAACAGTTAAAATAACAAATAATTAACACTATTTCTTAAACCAGACCAAACCAAAACACAAGCTTCTGGCCATAGACTTTTCCATAATATCTAGGACATATTAATAACTTTTGAACTACCATGGCTAGGAATCCGACATCTATACATTTTTACCTGCACTCATAATTTTAACATTGTTCCAGGACTGAATAGCTAGTTCTAGACCTTAAACTAGTGTATTTACAGTTCCTGTCTTAGTAAAAAGTTGTTTATCTTTTCCTCACGGAGATTATATCATTGGAGGAACTTCAGTTAACAGATACTAACCCATATTTTTAATCTCTGAAGTCTGAAGCCACAAATTTTAAAAATGCTTTCTTTACTGAAACAGGATCAGCAGTTTTTCCCCCTACACTTAATGACTGATTGCAAGTTAGGAGCTAAGATACATAGATAGGACTAAAACATTTCTTAATCTAAGATGACATTACAGTTTTATCAGGCAGGAACACTCATATATTTTCACAACTGGCACAGAGGGCTTTGATCTTGTTCGGGGCATTTGATCACTATTGCTATTGAGTAATTCTATCATTTCGATATAGATGATGAAGTAAAACCATCAACATGAAGTCTAGCCAATTGCCCCCCCCCACCCCCCCAAGTTCAACATAGCTTCATGTAGTGAACTATACCTACCCCTATTAACCTTTATGGCTTTACATTTAAGTCTTCAATTTGTTTGTAAAAGTTTGCTGTGAGCAAGGTGAGCTACAGAGTTGGTAAGTACAAAGAATGAAAACCTGCAGTACTGTGATCCAGGAAACTGGTGGAAGTTGAAGGCTAGTTTTAAAACCAGAATAAATTTGAAAAAGATGTTTTAAGATTTGAAACTGACAAATATAACTATTGTTTGGAAGAGGGTGAAGTCAAAAGAGGAACCAGAAAAATGACATGCAAATTTAGGGTAAAAAAAATGAAATAGCATACTTATTTTTTGTTCTTATAATAGTTTATCTTCTTTACAGCCTATATAGTTACATGGGAAGGGTCACATTCGTGGTTAGGCTTGGTTTTGATTCTAACATCTCTTTTCATAACTGGAAACTAATACAGATCTCTCCGTTACCTTAGTATATATTTAGGCCTGATCATGTGATTGATTGTGCATGGGTTTGTCTGTACACCTTCACTTGCAGGGTTGGTGCCTCAAGAATGATGTGGACATTATGCGCCACCAAGACTTTTGGTAGGGAGAATGTATATCTAAAGCGTGGGAGTGTGGTGGGGAGGAGAGGATTTTGAAACTGTATGAAAAAACTCAGCTACATGGAATTAATTGTACAAGGTGGAATTTGGACTTCAGACCAGGTGTAGTATCCTTAACTTTGTGACAGGCACTCTTAAACAAGGGAGATTGTACTGCTCCATGGACATATATTGACCCATCAGTTATGAAGTCATAATCCATTTTAGAATTACATCTGAATCAATCTGAGGGCCAAATTTAAGAATCCTACCTTAGCATCCGTTTGTGTATGCACAATTTTGTGTATGTAATTATTTGTGCGTGAACATACCACTATGCTCATGTGCAAAAAGCCATTTGTGCTTAAATAGTTTGCACTTACATATTTGATCATTTGCACACACAGCAGATTGGTTTTTTTGAAATTTTGATCCTAATTCTTATGCCTAAAACCTTCAACCCCTTACCTGGTAGAAGTCACTAGTTATCCTCCCAAAAGTGTGATTTAAAGTGACACAATCAATTAAAAAAACAGTACTTCTGTCTTCTAAGGAATACATTTTGTTTTATTTGCTAATAACATTTAATCTGTTGTCCATTTGACAGTGCTTTCAGTAGTCAGTTTTGCTCCTTTGTACGGTGAATGTTTCCTTATGTTTGTGTGGCACTTTTGCACAGCAGGAAGAGAGAGGAAAATAAATTTAAAAGTGGAAGTGGAGGAGCAGGTGTTGTAACTGAAGCTTCTTGAACCACTTCTTGAAATTTGACTTCATTACAGTTGATGTGTCGCTTTCTAAAATTCCCTTTACGTAGTTTACCAGTTGTTTCTGTGGTTTCCTCCTTAAGTGTGCAGAGAAGAAATAAGTGCTTATATTTTCCCATGCTCTGTCAAAATGAGATGCAACTCAGTCAATTGTGCAGTCTTCATAATAAGATCATCTGTCACTTTTTCTTGCATCTGTTGGCCAGCAGTGGAAATAGGGCTGACCTTTAATTTCTCACTGTTAAGCTGATGAGTTGAACATCTCATTTAAATGTACTATTTTCCACCTGGTTATTATTTCAGGCTATGTGCGTATTTGCTTAGAAATCATTGCATCTACTTACTTTGGTTCACTTTTGTCTAGTTTGCTTTGCAACCTAAGGTTAAGAAATACATTCTTGAGCCCAAGTTTGAGAAAACTGAGGGGAGGCTTGGGATGAAGCCCTTTTTAATGTGAATTAGACATCAAGCTCCTTTCTTAGAAAAGGGGGTTGGATTTGCACGGGAGCCAGAGCTATCTTAATGGGACTTGATCAGTGTTCCCTCAATTTTTTTTACTTTCATGTGCAGAATGAATTTTGTTATGTGCACCAATGTCATACATCACCTCCATATTGGTGCACAAAACAAAATTCATATGGTGGGGGTTGGGCCGAAGGGTTTGGAGTGTGGGAGGGGGCTCAGGGCTGGGGCAGAGGGTTGGGGTGCGGGGCGGAGGTGAGGGATCTGGTTGGGGGTGCGGGCTCTGGGGTGGAGCCTGGGAGGATTTGGGGTGCAGGCTACCCTGGGGCTGTGGTGGGGAGAGAGGACTCTCCCAGACCTCTCTTGCTGCAGCAGCTTGGGGCCGGGGGTAAGGAGCCTCTCCCCAGCTGTGGCAGCTCTGGCGGGCCTGGGCCGGGCAGAGGGAGGGGCTCCTCTCCCCCCGGCCATGGCAAGTCCGTGCTGGGAGTCTTCATTTATTTACTTAAGGTTTCGCGTGCCAGTAATACATTTTAACGTTTTTTAGAAGGTCTCTCGCTATAAGTCTATATATTATATAACTAAACTATTGTCGTATGTAAATTAAACAAGGTTTTCATAATGTTTAAGAAGCTTCATTTAAAATTAAATTAAAATGCTGATCTTATGCTGCAGGCCCGCTCAGCCCGCTGCCAGCCTGGGGTTCCGTTCACCTAGGACGGCAGCAGGCTGAACGAGGCCTGCGGCCGGGACCCCGGCTGGCAAGGGGCCGGCAGCCAGAACCCCAGACAGGCAGCAGGCTGAGCAGGGCCTGTGGCCAGGACCCCAGCTGGCAAGGGGCCGGCAACCAGAACCCCAGTCTGGCAGCAGGCTGAGCGGCTCAGCCCGCTGCCGGCCAGGGTACCGGCTGCCGGCCCCTCTCAGCCCACTGCCTGTCTGGGATCCCGGCCATGCCCACAAAGAGTGGGTACCTACCTTCTCCCTGGTTCTAGCCCATTCTCTTCCCCCCCCCCCTCTCTCCACTGAGCTGAGGGTGGGAGTGCACTGAGCACAGAACGGGGGGTGAAGGAGCAGGCTGGGGGTTGGGGTGCAGGGTCTGGCCAGGAGCTAGAATGAGGTAGGGGGCTCAGGGTTGGGGCAGGAGGTTTGGGTGTGGAGTGCTTACCTGGGCAGCTCCCATTCGGTGCGAGGGGTGCAGGTGGGAATGTGGGGGGGCGGGTGCACGAGCTCCCATTTGGTGCTGGGGGGGCAAGAGTCAGGGCATGGGGTGGGGGCTGCGGGTGTATGAGGAGGGTGCAGGAGTCAGGGCATGGGATGTGGGGGGGCTGGGTATGTGTGTGGGGTGCTGGAGTTGGGGCTGGGGTCGTGGAGGGGTGCAGGGGTCAGGGCAGAGGGCTGGGGGCATGTGAGGGGGGTGTAGGGGTCAGGGCAGAGGCCTGTGTGTGTGTGGGGGGGTGTATGGGTCAGGGCAGAGGGCTGGGGGTGTGCGCTAGGGTCACGGGGGTGGTCCCAGCCCACTGCCCAGAGCAGCTCGCGGCAGGGGGCTGGAGGGGATATGCCCTGATTCCACCCCCCTTCTCCAAGGCCCCGTCCCCACCTCTTCTCCGCCTCCTCCCCAGAGCAATGAGCACACTGTGGCTCTGCTTCTCTTCTCCCCCTCCTTCGCAAGGGCGATCAGCGGCAGGGAGGGAGAGGAGGAGGGACAGGAACCCAGCATGCAGGGGGAAAAGGCCGGGGAGGGGGGGAGCTTGCCTGCCCTGCAGCAGCAGCAGCTAGCAGGACCAAGCTTCTTCACCCTGCCCCCATGGGGGGCGGAGGAGGGTGGGCTGGGGCAGGCAAGATTTTTAATGGCACGCTGCTGCCTGCCGGGGTCCCGGCCTGGGTTCGGCAGTGGGCTGAGCAGGGATGGCGGCTGGGACCCGGCAGGCAGCAGCGTGCCATTAAAAATCACATGCCATAGGTTGCCGACCCCTGCAGTAGACTATTCTGTGTTACAGGCCATGATAGGCCTTAACAATAGTACAAGCTGTGATAGGGTTGTAGTTTTAAGCAGGTGGGTTGAGCGCTGGAAATATGATTTAAGGATCAAAAGGGAGTGGGGGCAGATACAAATGGTTATCTATAGTCTGTCTCTGACAAGACAGCCCTGAGAAGTAATCCTGTTATGGAATTAATACTGGTGTGCCAACTTGGACAAAATTCCAGTATTTCCTCATTGATCCCTGCCATTCACAAAATATAGTGCACAAAATAAAAACACTTGCTCCCACATTAACTACATGATTTGCCTGTGAAAAGATAAAAACTGAGTACAGACAAAAGAATGTCCTATCATGAAGGAGACAGTTTCAATTGTTTTTAACTACCAATGATTTGGAAACAACATCCTTTCCTTTGGTAAGGAAAGAAACTGCCACTCAACAACAGTAGCATCAGATGACTGAGCAGCATTGGTGGATTCAGTGCCACTCTGCTGGTCGATTGCTGGCTGTGCAGGATCTTGAGTTTGTAGTGTTGAGTCTGTGTTCATCCCAGGATTTTAAAGGGATAAGGTGGGTGAGATAATGACTGGGTATACCAGGCCCGCTGTGGGAGGCCTCATGGCCCTGCTACACCCCGCCCGAAAAAAGGGCAATGGAGAGGGTCCTCCAAGCTGCCTACAGTGGCTGTGTGGGACAGCCAATCAGGGCCCAGCAGTCTAATATAAAAAGAGCTGTAGGGCCAGAGGGAGTTCAGTTCCTTGCTGGAGCTGGAGGAGTGTGGCTGGTGTGTGGCTGGCTGACAGAGCTACAGGATCTCGGATGAGGTAGTGCTGTCAGAAGCCAGGGAGAGCGAGAAGGAGCCCTGAGCTGGTTGCGGGGACTTCATCCAGACAAGGCCCTGAGGTAAGGTTGAAGACAGGACAGGGTCCCAGGGAAGTGGTCCAGGTAATTAGAGCAGCAGTGTGACTTAAAGGGACACAGCAGATAGCTGCTATCTACAGGGTCCCTTGGATGGGACCTAGAATAGTGGGCGGACCCAGGTCCACCTTCATTAGCCATTGTGGGAAGTGGCCTGGAGAGTGAGGCACCCCAGAGGGGGTCACTTAACTATAGTGGCCCAGCTGGAGAGCTGTAGCAAGGAAGCCCCAAGAGGGTGAAAACATTGTCTCCAGGGAGGGAGCCGTGGGGTCTGCTCTGTCCCAGAGGAGGGACAGTCAGAGTGTGTGTGCAGGTGCGCACTCAGCCAAGGGAGTGCTCACGAGAGGTGATTGCACCCCGTTACAAATAACATCTTAATTGGACCAACCCCAGACTTGAAGAAGAGCCCCGTACAGCTCGAAGGCTTGTCTCTTTAACAAACAGAAGTTGGTCCAATAAAAGATATTACCTTACCCACCTTGTCACTCGGATCTTGAGGGTAAATTGGGAGCAAGAGTTTGCAGCACAGCAGTGGGGGAAGAGGATGAGGAAATGAAGAATCACTAATTTTGTGCCTCCAGGCTCTAAGCCTTTAAAATAAACACCCAATAGGATTTGCCATGTGCCTCCAGCTAAGAGCTATCCACATTACAAGCTTATTGCCTACTACCATAGGATCCTACTGAAGCACTTTACTTGGTATTTGAAGGGTGAGGCCCTTAGTATACTAGGCCCATATCCTTTTTTTCTTTAGACAAAGACTTGACTGTGTATTCTTGTAGAGACCAACAATCTGTATTAATGCATAGCTCTAGGATGAGGTTTCAAATGTCAAGAATGTAGCCATCTGCTATTTTTAGCCTTGACCTCGCTTGTATATTCTTTTGCTGCAGCAGTTACGCCATAAACCAACCTTAAGTCATGCTCAAAAGCATTGATTGTCATATATAAAAGGCTAGGTGTGCACTTTTAGCTGTGATCAATCTAATCTGTGTAATATCCTAATCTTGAGTAAAGTATGATGCGTAACACATCGCCACAATACCTGGGTTTATGCCAACTTCATTTCTTGTGCATCAGCTTTGTGTAATATTTCTCAAGACATGGTAAATACTCTTTCAGACATTTTTCTTTTCTTTTATCTGTATGATAGTTGGTTTATATGCAGGTGTCTTGACTCTGGGCTCTGTGAAAGCTTTGACAAATATAAGGTGTACAATGATGGACCGTAATACTACTTCAGACTGGTTTCAAAAATAAAAATATAAAGATTACCTGCAATTTGTTGTTTTTTCAAAAATTAAGTATTTCATGGAAGGGGAGGTTGACTTTATTTTTTTATACTTAAACGACAGCTACACATGGGTTTACATTCTTAGACTTACGACATACTGAAATAATAGCATGAAATTGATTTACCTGTTCATCTTAATGGAGTGTTTAAAATTTAAAGTCTAATGACTACTGAAACTCCATCATGGTTAATGATTTTCCCCTTGGTCATTCTGTGAGTAATATCCAGCTAATTCTGTGTTCTGTTAGGGTTGGAAGTGACTCTTATTTGAAATACTATTGTTCCAGTTATATGAAACAAATAATCGCAAACTTTTCAGACTATGGACTGATTAATGCAATAATTCACGGGCCACCTCTTGGCCCACTCAGAATCATATGGACCATCTTTCTGTCAGTTTACCATTATGTATCTATACAAACGGCTTACGTGGAAAACAAGGTTGCATTTTTAGCTGTTTAATGCAATAAGTGAGTTGTATGTTTTTGGAAAAGATAAGTGTTGTCTAGTTTCGGTCCTCATTTCTTCATCTTCTCATCTAATCTTTCTCAGAGATGGTAACAAAGAGAAACCACAATCATGACTATCCTGCTCACTGCAAGTCATCAGCAAATGCTCTGCAAATTATCAGTGCTATGTGAATCTGTTCTACAGCATAGTGCTGCAAGTGCAAATAGAATATTCCTCTGGGATGAAAATGATGCTTTTGAAGAGGGCCAGTTCAATATAGGGCTTAGGGGAGCATAAGTGGTGTATAGGCCTTGTCCCGGCCCTCTCCTGGGGGTGAATTTGGCTTCTATTAAATATTGATTGTGGATAATTGAGCGGCTTGTTAATATCCATGTTTAAACATATGCTAAAGTATAGTTTACATTTCCATCACTGTTTAAAGTGTTACGCTTCCTTAGTGCAGCTTATGGTATCTTATAAATCGTCTATTAAACTTGTACCATCAGCAAAGTCAGTTAAGCTTAATAAACTAAAATATTTTTGAGTGATGCTCTTTCTGTCTTTAAATGCTAAATTGATAGAACTATAAAAATGGGCTAAGTGGAATAAGGAGAAAAAAATAACCTTAACTTTTTCAGAATTTCTATTATTGAAATTACTATTACTATTATTATTACAGATTTTTTCATCCATTGGGTTGATCAAGTTGTGTTTTTAATGATATGTTTGTTTAGTATAGGTTCAGATTTTGTCAGCTAATGACACTAACACTTTTGTAAAGCAAGAAAAACACTTCCTTTGAACATGTCAGTGTGGACCCCAGTGTGCCTCATGAGAATGATACCAGAGGGTTTTTTTAATAGTATCCGTTGTATCCGTGCCATGTGTATGCCCTCTGTCCTCATGCTCCTACACAAGTACAAAGGGGTGGGGTGACACCCCCTCTCCTTCAGTTCCCTCTTCCCACCCTCACAACATTCATATAACTGCCATAATGTGTATCAATCTGTCTGGATTAAGTGTTGATGGTTAGATCCCCTCCCCCGTATAGGGCTTCTTAACAGGGTGGTCAAAACCTGTGAACTTCAAGCCCTGCCCATCCTGCAGTTAGCTAGTTCCCCTGAAAGATAGACACTGCAGGTATATCTGCTGTTTAGGAGTCATATATATATATGTTGAGCAGATATTTCCCCACAAGAACACAGAAGTTGAGATATGAGTCTGAAGTATTGTCTTCTGGAACAATCCATGAAGGTCTCATCAGACCCTGAGGAGACAAGCTCCAGAGTTCTGCTAGTGGGCAAGTCAGGATTGTCCAATGCTTTTATCTAGCAGGCAAGTGATGCCGAAGATCAGCAGTGAGCAGATGGTGCGAAGAGAAGACCCAGCACTGACGCCTCCAGCACTGAAGCAGACACCAGGATCATTGGCACTGAAGCTGGCACCAACAACGCTGGTACCAAAGTTCAGCACTGATAGGAAGTGCTGCAGGTATAGAGGCAGCAACTCCAGGAGTAGGTCAGTGTCCTTCCATCAGGACAAACTATGTAAAGTGTCTAGAAATAAAACCACCAAAGCCTGCACAGTGGTGAGGGCTGGTGGCAATGTTCCCTCTAATTTTTGACAGGCCGTGTGCGCAAAAAGTTTTTTCTGTGCAAATTTTTGTGTGCGCGGTATTTTGCCTTGTGCACGGGGTTTAGGATCTGTGTGCGCGCACGCATGCACACAGCTTAGAAGGAACAGGGGCTGGCAGTAAGGAGCAGCCCATGAGAGAGACAGACTGCTCCGGTGGCACATCTCTCCGTGTTGAGGCCTACTGTGGATGATGTGTTCCTTGGAGAATCAGGACATTCATTGGTGCCAGAGCACCGACTAGTACAGACCTCAGTATCACATACATCTGAACTGCCCTAAGAAGTTTTATTCCCTCTCTCTGTCACAGGGGCGTATGTTCTTGCTTCTTTCCAGCAGTAAACGCTCTCCTCTGAGATTGGTGGTCAGCAGCACAGAAGGTCCTGCCAGCTTTCCTAATAGGGCTCAGCTGCCATGGGCTTATCAGGAATGGCACTGGACTGGACAGTACCAAATGACCCATTCTGTATTCCTATGTATGCTCTCAGCTTGCAGGAGGCAGACTTCCATATAGCTATCCATCTGGCCAATGCTACCTAAGATGCACAGTGGGGCCTATCCTTTACTAGTACAGAGTTCTGCCGTTTGGACTCTCCACAGCACCAAAAATAATCACGAAATGCCTGACAGTAGTGGCAGCACAGTTAAGGAGATAGGGAATCTGCATATATTGTAGCTAGATGATTGGCTGATCAGAAGCAGGTCCCAACAGGAGACTGCTACAGCCTTAGACATGTCCTCTTGTTGCTCTGTCATCTAAGACTCCTTGTGAACTATCAGAAATCATGCCTCACACAATCACAGCCGATAGAGTTCACTGTCAGCAAGAACCTGCGTCCCAGAAGACAGATTCTGGTCTCCAGTTGCCGGCAAACTACCTAAAATCAAATCAAATGACAGAGTGTACGTGTCTGTTACTCCTGGGTAACATTTTGGCATATACATTTGTGATGCTGCTTGCCAGATTACGTTACAAATGTGGTAGAGGTCCACATGCTCCCAGTCCAGACATCTCATGAATAAGAGTTCGTCCTGCCTCAGGTACTGTGAGAGAGCTTACTTGGTGGCTTGACCCAATGACTGTACCAAAAGGGGTTCCTTTCTCTACCCTGTGCCAAAGACTTATCACAGGCTCCTCAGGGACAGGCTGGGCCATATGCAGATGCAAGGCACATGCTGTCAGGGTGACCTAGAACTGCCCATGACTCTTCTGGAGCTGAGGACCATCAGACTGGTCTGTGTAGCATTTCTTTCCAGTTCTGCAGAACTCTACAGTGAAAATCCTGACAGACACGTCCATAATGCATTATATGAACAAGCCAAGAGTTGCTTGGTCATCCCCTTTCTATCAAGAAGCCATCAAGCTTTGAATGTGATGTAATCAAACCCTGTTGTTTTTACACCTTCCAGGGGTCAACAATGATGCATGGTAATCATCCATAAATTGTTGCTGAGGAAGTCCTTCATAGGGCCCATATTCTGTAAGTGGGGGCTCCCATAGTAGAAACCTCTTCACCACAGAAGAGGGGGACAATGGATCGACGTTCACAACATGTCCCTTGTAAGTACCCAGTTACAGCTTGTCTGTGGTCTAGAAAAACAGATGATCCATCTAGCATTTCTAATTTGAGGATTACTACGAGTCTTGGCCAACTGGTCAAACAAGTTCCAGACAATGATTTTCTAGTCATAGATCTAGCTATGCTCTAGCTTAAGGTCCTCCAGCTGAATGTTGAAAGATTGTCTGCTGCAAAGTTGGACCTTATTGGTATTCTGGTAGGGATGAAATTGTCTAGAATTATGCCAGGTTGGTTAGTATATGCAATGGCTCTGTTTCTGAGAAATTGACATTTCTGTGTGCATATTGGTGATACAAGTGCTTGGCGGCACCAGAAGAATGACCTTCCACAAGGATCATTATTATCTCCAACATTTATTAAACGTATATTCTAATAACCTACCATATGTTCTCTGTTCTGAAAGCAGATATGGTGTTCTGAAAAGAAAGCACAGTGTTCTGAAAGCAGATATGGTGTCTGTGGCCGATCATTGTCATTGGTGGTGCCTGATACCAAGTGGAAGTTAGACTGTGTCAAGTGTTTTCCACTTACATCGACTTCAGAGAACTGAACATAGTTCTCAATGGTCAGCAAATAAAGCATGATTCACACCCAGTATATCTAGGCATCACATTGGCTAGAACTCTCCGATATCATGACCATCTTAGAAAAACAGCAACTAAGGTCAAAACACACAGCAGCTTGCTTGGAAAACTGGCCAGAATGACATGGGGTGCCAATGACGAAATGCTAGAAAATTCAGCCTTGGCACTCTGGTATTCAGCAGCGGAGTATTGTGCTCCAGTATGGGCTCACTCGTCTCACACAAAGATGATCAACCTACAACTTAATTCCAACATGCGTATTATTTCAGGCACACTTAAATCTACTCCTCTACCATGGTTACAGGTTCTCTGCAATATTACTCAACCCAGTGTTTGGAGAGAGGAAAGCGTAGCAAAGCTTGTGACAAAATTGCATGTTATGCCCACATCTACCATTAATTAAAGAGTTGTTTTATCCGTCAGATGGCTGTCTGCCCTCACGTTGCCCATTGTGGATAAACTTACTGGGTGAGGGATTTATGGTAGAGGATGCATGGCAAACTTCATGGTCTGCAGAGAAAGTGACAAATTATCTTGTCTCAGACCCCACTCAAAGTCAGCACGGGTTTGATTTACGACAAATGCAATGGAGCCTTCTGAATTCATTTTCTACTGGACATGAAATGTGTGCTGCAGTGGAATTTTGGTGACATTTTAGAGACAGTCCATTATGTCAACATGGGCACCTACAAATCATGACACACATTGTTGAGGACTACAAAATGACTCAGATTCCTGGAGGTCTTCATGCCTTGAGCATCGTTAATAAGAACACTGTGGCCTGGCTTGATCGGATTGCATGTGCCAAATAAATAAACCACAGAAGGCAACATTAAATGCCTGAAATTCGGCTCCAGAGGCAGTGTGAGCCAAGGCCGATTGCCAGAAGCCTTTCTCCTTCTGTGGCCTCAAGGACTCATGTATGCCTGACTGCCAATTCTCCTCATCCCAGGGTAAAATCCAAGATCAAACCGGGCAAGGTTACGATAATCCTGATAGTCTGTTGCTGGTTGATACAGTTTTGGCTGTCATACGTATTTCAAATGGCCTCTTGTGCACCTCTCAACCTGCCCTCTCAGAACCAAGGTCAGAACCAAGAACCAAGGTCACATGCTACACCCAGAACCACGGTCATTGCATCTGATGGCATGGATGTTGTATGGTTGAATGCTACTGACAGACACTGCTCCTTACAGTTTCAGGAAAATCTCTTACAAAGCAGAAAACCTTCCATTAGGAAAACTTACTCTCAAAATGGATTTTTAAAAAAAAAAAAAATAGGTAGCCCAACAGAATCTGGACACAGTAGAGACCCTGATACCAAAAATCCTCAACTACATGCTGTATCTGAAACATACTGGACTGTCATTTGACTCTCTCAGGGTTCATCTTGCAGCAGGATTGGTGTGTCACACCCTGGTACAGTCATACTGTGTTCTCACATCCCATATTATAAAAATTCAAGAGCCTACTTAATTCTTACTTTCTGGTTAGAGACCAGAATCTGAAGTAGGCCTCAGCATGGTCTGAAAACTTATGGAGCCTTTGTTTTGAACCACTATCTAATCGCTTGGTATACCACTTGACCATCAAGACTGTCTTTCCGTTTGCTGTAACTTCAGCACGGAGAGTCAGTGAACTCCAAGCTCTGGCCAGACTGTGTTACACATCCCTTCCATAGAGACAAGGTAGCATTGGGACCAAACTTCAAGTTCATCTCTAAGGTGATGTTGGAATTCTATCACAACCAATCAGTTACCTTGTCCATCTTTTTCCTGAAACCTGCACTTAACACTAGGAGCAGAGCTACATACTTTGGACATGTTGTTATTTTAATAATACTAAGCTCTTCAAGCTGTCTTCCACCCTTCTTCATGGATATATCCTGCCCATCAAAAAGCCACGCCATATTGTCTCAGATAATCTTAGTGGATCAGACCGTGCATTTCCACCTGGTATCAGATGGCTGATGACCATCTCCCTCTGAACATCAAGGCACACTTCCATGAAGGCAGAGGCAGCATCTTCTGCCTGCCTCAGGAATGTGCCAGTCTCTGAGATTTCAAGGCTACAACATGGAACAACCCACTGACTTGTGTTTAAATATTATGCCCTTCACATGGCAGGCAGGTCAGATGCTAAATTCAGGTCAGTACTTCAATCACTATTTGATAAAACTGAAACTCCTCACTCCTATTACCAAGGGAGGGTACTGCTTGCCATTCACTTACATACTGACTGCATCACAAAGAACTACAGTTACTGTTGGATAAGTAACCATTCTATTCCCTACAGCATCTTCCCTTGATCTATATTCTTAGATGTCTATGTAATGGATGCCAGTATTCTGTCTGCTGTAATAAGTAATTCAATATCCTATCTGTCAAGGAGGACAAGCACTCTTTAGAGTACCTATTTTCTTTTAAATTTAACACTTACTAATGCTAATGTCTGGTGCCTCCCGGTTCCTTGAATGTATCCTTTTGTTTAAATGGAGATGTCTGGAAGTCCATACGTTAGACTTTTTTTCTTGGCATTTAGAACAGCAAGCATTGAAACCACTGTTACATAGTAAATCAGATAAATTATTGAAAGAATATAGCCTTTTTTTCTGACGCTTAGAGAGCTGGACTACCCAAACTTTAATTTTGGATAATAGGATAGTTTTGTAAAAGAATGCATCAGGAACTGATTGTTATAGATGGAAAAACCAAGAAAAGTAATAAGTGGCTTATATAAGGGTCCCTTGAGAAAGCCCTTGTGATTTACGGTGTTGTAAAATGCACATGTAAGTTCTCCATGACAGGAAATGTATCTCGACCTGGAAATGACAAGCTATACAACATATGGAATGCATGTGGGCCAAACGCCACCTTCAGCATTCAACCTATGCGAAGTGTGGCAGGGAAGGGAGTGGAATTTCAGACAAGAAAAACAAACCTAGTCTGGCAGGAAACAGTTAGTTGGAAAGGAGTCGGTGCCAGTTCTAGCTCAAAGAAAATAACTGCAGTACTCTGTGCGGGCAGTCCAGGCAGATGATTAAACAGTTTCCCCTGTCCAGTTCCCATAGATAAATAACACCTCAATAAGGGAACTGCAAACATCTGCTACATAGAAGGCCATAAGAGATGCCCACAATTCAACCCATAGTCTGGAAGTACTCTTTGATTCCTCGTTTATGCTTAGCTCAGTGAGGATTCCCACCTGACGTTATTCTGAAAATTATATTGCTCAAACTTAAGCCCTAGTTCTGTAAACTGCTCGGCGAAGGCATGCACTTACACCTGCATGTTGTCCCTTATGCCATGTGGAGCCCAACTGACTTCCGTGGATGTGCTTGAGCAGACACTCTGGGTGCAGAGGACTCCAGGTGAAAATAAAAGTGCATCCACACAGATCAGTTTTAACATCAGTGGGGCTGTATGTGAGCATAGGAGTTTGCTTTGCTGTACAATACAGATTTTTATACTGCACTCATCACTACAGTATCTAGTGCCTTTCATTAGTGCATTAAGTAATCTGACTAGGTATCTGTCACATGTCTGTTTCTCATCTCCCGAGAGGGGGAAGCATGTACAGTGGAGTGTCTTGCTTTGGTAGTGTCTTTTTAAATATGAATATACATGTTGCTGTAAGTTACTCCTGATGGAATTCTGCACCTAAAATATTGTGTGCAGAATTTTTAAAATTCTGCATATTTTATTTGTCAAAATAACACCATATAATCATGCCATTTTGAATTGTTTTGGTAATTTTATTTCAAAATGCCTGTCGGCAAGTATGTCTGTAACAATACAGACAACAAAAAAGAATCAGGAAATATTTTTTAGCAAATAGATTCCTTACTAGGCATATTAGCACATCTATATGGCCCCACAGAGTAGATGGCAATATTAATATTTCCATGCATGTCAAGCACAGAAGACTTTTAGGGTATGTCTACACAGCAAAGAAACACCCGTGGCTGGCCAGTGCCAGACAACTCGGTCTCTTGGGGCTCAGGCTGTGGGGCCGTTTCATTGCTATGCAGACTTCAAGGCTCAGACTAGAGCCGGAGCTCTGGGACCCTCCCACCCTGAATGGTCCTAGAGCCTGGGCTCCAGTCCTAGGCCACAGCGATGAAACAGCCCTGCCGCCCAAGCCCTGAAAGTTCAAGTTGGCTGGCATTGGCCAGCCTTGGGTTTTTCTTTGCTGTGTAGACATATCTTAAAGGGCAGCACATCCTTATTTTGAGAATGAGGCAGATCACTACAGGTCTTGCTCGACAGTTTATCATCACATAGTACCAATGTCCACTCAGTGCTTAGAATATTCCAGCCAGTTTCTGAATTCTAGCTAGCAGCAGCTCCTAATGAAAGTCAGTGAGAAACTAAACTTTTCATAAAGTGAGCATCTTAAAATACCCAAGGGGATACAAACAATAAATTCGGAGAAACTGCTCCTTAAAAACATCTTTCCAAACTCAGAATAGTGGTCAGTAGTTGAGTAAGTATCCTGTCTTATATCTGCAAATAGGCTAGTTATAGATAAGCTAATTATCTTTAAAGGGTACAATATTTCTGCAGTATTCTCAACAGGGGAGTGGGAGTAAGGGATGTCTCAGAATAACAGGCAGAGCCCCAAAACAGGCTAATGCCTAACAAGGAACAAGAATGAAATATATAATTATATTCAAAATTGGTCAACTTGAATTAGGAATATGCTAAAAGAAATGAATACTTTAAGGGGAGGGGGGAACAATTTAGAGGTAGGGGCCCCATACTTTGGAAGACTGCATCCGATGAAGTGAGCTGTAGCTCACGAAAGCTTATGCTCTAATAAATTTGTTAGTCTCTAAGGTGCCACAAGTACTTCTTTACTTTTTGAGACATCAGAGGCATTCCTCCCTAGAGGCCAAATACAAGTATTTATGCATGTAGATAGGGCCATGAGTCTCCCTTCTATTTGTCCAATACAGAAATATTTCTAACACTTGCAGCTGAAAGATGCTTTGGATAGTATGAGCAGTGTGTTGCCTTCCAAATGGAGGCTTACCAGCCCAGAAAAGTAAGAGTTGCATTCAGGCAGCTGTGTAAATCTAGTCTAATGTGGTCCATGTCACAGAATAGGCTATAACTTCAATGTCAAGACAAAAGGTAAGTTATTCTGAATACCTATGGTAGCGGTAAGTGGTTTTTTTTTTTCTTTAAGTGGTTGTATAGTACAGTGTTTCTAGTCACTACACTATTACAGCTGTTACATAACAAAGTGAGATTTTAAATGTAAACTGCAAAGCTTCTGCACTATCCTAATTGATCAGATTAGTTACAAGTACATTAGACCTGTGAAAACATTTCTATATAGTCATACTAAATAAGCATAAAAATATCAAGAGTAGGAACACAAAAGGAAAATGAGTGTAAAAGCCCTCTATTTTGTTGTAGTATTTGTGTCAACTGAATATGCCAATAAATGATGAGTGTGGTTTCTCCTGCACCTCTTAAAGGTGAAACATTGAACTCTCAGCTCAGGAGAAAGTGGGGGAGAAGGGGGTTCTAAAGTGGTTTTAAGTAACCTTTTGTGCCCTCCTGATCCTCAGTTGTTCCTGGTGCTGGAGAGGCCCCTGGTGTAACTTATACCTGGGTGCATGTAAGTTATGGCAGCTTTCCTAGGCTGGTTTATGGGTCACGTACTGCCCATTCTTCTCTGCTGTGCTGTATGCTCTCTGCGCCTCTGATGTGCCCCCTGTGTCAGGCATTGTGAGGAGGTCCTCCCAGGGCAGTTACACAGTTGTCTTCTACTCTGTCTGCATTGCGCAGAATCCTTTTGCTCCTGGAACTGGAGCTTTGAATCCTTTTTATGCTGTTCAGCCTTTTTACCCAGCCTAAAAGGGGTGGAGCAGATGAGAATATTCTGTGATGTCTTTAATATCAGCATATAGATGATTATCATAGCATGGGTAAGGGTTAGCCTTGAAATAAAGTATTCTTTCCTTTTCCCCCACCCATTGGAGTGAGTTGACAAGGAAAATATAAAATAAATGGTGACGGGATCAGCTATTCCAGAACACTTGGCACTTCTATTGTTTTGGATTGCTGTTTAGAGACTAAACATATCTAAACAACTGATCAAAGTTCTGGGCAGAGATAAGAGAGAGTAGGCCTCTTGTGTTAGTTGAGCTCTTGTCCACTGGAGTAGAGTGGAGTGGGAACTGATGAGTGGAGGGTTGGTGGCTCAAGGAATGGGCTGGAGGGTATGATCCCTCCCAGAAACGCAGAAAATTTAAAAAGGGATTTATTTTTTTTAAGTGTGTAGCAGAGGGGAGATACTACATGGGGTAATAAAGATATGTAAAGTCAAAACTGAAAGGGCATGAATAGATTGTAGTGGGTGTCAGTTCTTATGCAATCCAATCAGCTTAATGTTCTGAAAGGTTTGTGAAAATACTGTGCACATAACAATTCCACTGGGCATTAAGAATCTTATTAGGAGAATTCAAATAGTTTTACTTATTGAATTTGGAAGCTAAATTTTCACAAATGGGTATTTAAGTTTAACATGCAATTTTCAGTTCTCCAATAATGAATGCATTTTCTCCAGTATATTCAGCCATTTGGAACATGCGTTCCTGAATATTTTGTCACTGTTTTGTAGATTCTTCTTTATTGACCTTCTGCAATTCTTAAAGTACATATATCACTGTTCAAGGGCAAGTTGCACTTTAGATCTCTTTAGTTTCTCTTAATGCAACCTGTCATCAGAGAGGTGCACTCATCTTCACCCTTCTCAGGTGGAACCATGCAGTCCTACCACTACAATGCTGCACTCCCCACCTCTCACCCCTAGTTTACCGATTGTGATAACATGACAGATCCACCTATGCTTGGCATCTGTAAGCCCTTTTCTTCCAGGAATCTGACCAGTGGCTGATTAAAATGTCTTAGAAACAGCTTCTTTAAAACAAAGTATTATTTATTCACCCAGAGGCATGTAGCAAGCAGAGAAAAGGGATAAACCCAACGCCTGGGTCTTACCTAAACTTTATTCCTTCTTTGCAAGTTTTAATTGTGAGGAAAGAATATAGACATCCATACCCTTGAACTGGGAGAGACAAACACCTCTGCAGAACTCTGAGAAACTCACCTCCTGTTGCAGCTGCCCATTTGCCTCCTTTCCTCTCTTCTTTGGGTCAGGGTCTTTAACCTGAAGCCTGGCAGAAGGCCATTTACCAATTAATAGCTCCCCCATTGTTCCGTTAAGGACTGTTGGTATTCTTTCTGGGGCACCTTATCTTTGTCATTGTTTTGATTTATTTCCTGTTTCTATGCTCCTATCAGCTTCCTTTGATTTAACTCCAAGCAGGTATATTGAGGTGCATATATTTATAAAATATACAGATGGCTCCCTCATTCTCCACAACATACAATATTCATTATTTGCAAACTATTTGTATTGCGTATTACTGTATTTGTTACATTCATTTTGGACACAAAAGACCCATCATCTGGTGACAAAGCAGCAAAACAAAAGATGATGGAAGGACCAAAATACCCATATTGATTTTTCTGCTCACATTCAAGTGCAGAGGGGACCATACTTCTTAAAGTTATACAAGGTGTACAAAATATTTGTCCATGAGTTACTTTCAATGGTTAAAATGTTATCTGAGACAAAACATTGTAGAGGTAAAAATACAAATTTATGAAGACAAGTTACTACCACTGAATTGTGTATAGATCTGTACCCTAAAAGATGAGAATACTACATCATCATACAACAGCAAAATGGAGCCTTTGTCTTTAAGAGGAATATGGGGACGGTTGACTCAGTTTGAGTTTATGTTGCTAAGCCCTGGTCTACACTAGGACTTTAGGTCGAATTTAGCAGCGTTAAATCGATGTAAACCTGCACCCGTCCACACAATGAAGCCCTTTATTTCGACTTAAAGGGCTCTTAAAATCGATTTCCTTACTCCACCCCGACAAGTGGATTAGCGCTTAAATCGACCTTGCCGGCTCGAATTTGGGGTACTGTGGACACCATTTGACGGTATTGGCCTCCGGGAGCTATCCCAGAGTGCTCCATTGTGAGCGCTCTGGACAGCACTCTCAACTCAGATGCACTGGCCAGGTAGACAGGAAAAGAACCGCGAACTTTTGAATCTCATTTCCTGTTTGGCCAGCGTGGCAAGCTGCAGGTGACCATGCAGAGCTCATCAGCACAGGTGACCATGATGGAGTCCCAGAATCGCAAAAGAGCTCCAGCATGGACCGAACGGGAGGTATGGGATCTGATCGCTGTTTGGGGAGAGGAATCCGTGCTATCAGAACTCCGTTCCAGTTTTCGAAATGCCAAAACCTTTGTGAAAATCTCCCAGGGCATGAAGGACAGAGGCCATAACAGGGACCCGAAGCAGTGCCGCGTGAAACTGAAGGAGCTGAGGCAAGCCTACCAGAAAACCAGAGAGGCGAACGGCCGCTCTGGGTCAGAGCCCCAGACATGCCGCTTCTATGATGAGCTGCATGCCGTTTTAGGGGGTTCAGCCACCACTACCCCAGCCGTGTTGTTTGACTCCCTCAATGGAGATGGAGGCAATACGGAAGTAGGTTTTGGGGACGAAGAAGATGATAGCTCACAGCAAGCAAGCGGAGAAACCGGTTTTCCCGACAGCCAGGAACTGTTTCTCACCCTAGACCTGGAGCCAGTACCCCCCGAACCCACCCAAGGCTGCCTCCTGGACCCAGCAGGCAGAGAAGAGACCTCTGGTGAGTGTACCTTTTAAAATACTATACATGGTTTAAAAGCAAGCATGTGAAAGGATTACTTTGCCCTGGCATTCACGGTTCTCCTAGATGTACTCCTAAAGCCTTTGCAAAAGGTTTCTGGGGAGGGCAGCCTTATTGTGTCCTTCATGGTAGGACACTTTACCATTCCAGGCCAGTAACACGTACTCGGGAATCATTGTACAACAAAGCATTGCAGTGTATGTTTGATGTCATTCAAACAACATCCGTTCTTTATCTCTCTGTGTTATCCTCAGGAGAGTGAGATATAATTCATGGTCACCTGGTTGAAATAGAGTGTTTTTCTTCAGGGGACACTCAGAGGAGCCCATTCCTGCTGGGCTGTTTGCCTGTGGCTAAACAGAAATGTTCCCCGCTGTTAGCCACAGGGAGGGGGGAAGGTTGAGGGGGTAGCCACGCGGTGGGGGGGAGGCAAAATGCGACCTTGTAACGAAAGCACATGTGTTATGTATGTAATGTTAACAGCAAGGATTACCCTGAAAGAGTGTAGCCACTGTTTTATAAAATGTGTCTTTTTAAATACCGCTGTCCCCTTTTTTTCTCCACCAGCTGCATGTGTTTCAATGATCACAGGATCTTCTCCTTCCCAGAGGCTAGTGAAGATTAGAAAGAAAAAAAAAAAACGCGCTCGCGATGAAATGTTCTCCGAGCTCATGCTGTCCTCCCACACTGACAGAGCACAGACGAATGCGTTGAGGCAAATAATGTCAGGGTGCAGGAAAGCACAAAATGACCGGGAGGAGAGGTGGTGGGCTGAAGAGAGGGATGAAGCTCAAATGTGGCGGCAGCGTGATGAGAGGAGGCAGGATTCAATGCTGAGGCTGCTGGAGGACCAAACCAGTATGCTCCCGTCTGTGGTTGAGCTGCAGCAAACGCAGCTGGAGCACAGACTGCCACTGCAGCCCCTCTGTAACCAAGCGCCCTCCTCCCCAAGTTCCATAGCCTCCACACCCAGATGCCCAAGAACGCGGTGGGGGGGCCTCCAGCTAACCAGCCACTCCACCACAGAGGATTGCCCCAAAAAAAGAAGGCTGTCATTCAATAAATTTTAAAGTTATAAACTTTTAAAGTGCTGTGCTTAAAGTGCTGTGTGGCATTTTCCTTCCCTTCTCTACCACCCCTCCCGGGCTACCTTGGTAGTCATCCCCCTATTTGTGTGATGAATGAATAAAGAATGCATGAATGTGAAGCAACAATGACATTATTGCCTCTGCAAGCGGTGATTGAAGGGAGGAGGGGAGGGTGGTTAGCTTACAGGGAAGTAGAGTGAACCAAGGGGCGGAGGTTTCATCAAGGAGAAACCAACAGAACTTTCACACCGTAGCCTGTCCAGTCATGAAACTGGTTTTCAAAGCTTCTCTGATGCATACCGTGCCCTCCTGTGCTCTTCTAACCTCCTTGGTGTCTGGCTGCGCGTAACGAGCAGCCAGGCGATTTGCCTCAACCTCCCACCCCGTCATAAACGTCTCCTCCTTACTCTCACAGATATTGTGGAGCACACAGCATGCAGTAATAACAGTGGGAATATTGGTTTTGCTGAGGTCTAAGCGAGTCAGTAAACTGCACCAGCGCGCCTTTAAACGTCCAAATGCACATTCTACCACCATTCTGCACTTGCTCAGCCTGTAGTTGAACAGCTCCTGACTACTGTCCAGGCTGCCTGTGTACGGCTTCATGAGCCATGGTATTAAGGGGTAGGCTGGGTCCCGAAGGATACATATAGGCATTTCAGCATCCCCAACAGTTATTTTCTGGTCTGGGAATAAAGTCCCTTCCTGCAGCTTTTGAAACAGACCAGAGTTCCTGAAGATGCGAGCGTCATGCACCTTTCCCGGCCATCCCACGTTGATGTTGGTGAAACGTCCCTTGTGATCCACCAGAGCTTGCAGCACTATCGAAAAGTACCCCTTGCGGTTTATGTACTCGGTGGCTTGGTGCTCCGGTGCCAAGATAGGGATATGGGTTCCGTCTATGGCCCCACCACAGTTAGGGAATCCCATTGCAGCAAAGCCATCCACTATGACCTGCACATTTCCCAGGGTCACTACCTTTGATATCAGCAGATCTTTGATTGCGTGGGCTACTTGCATCACAGCAGCCCCCACAGTAGATTTGCCCACTCCAAATTGATTCCCAACTGACCGGTAGCTGTCTGGCGTTGCAAGCTTCCACAGGGCTATCGCCACTCGCTTCTCAACTGTGAGGGCTGCTCTCATCTTGGTATTCATGCGCTTCAGGGCAGGGGAAAGCAAGTCACAAAGTTCCATGAAAGTGCCCTTACGCATGCAAAAGTTTTGCAGCCACTGGGAATCGTCCCAGACCCGCAACACTATGCGGTCCCACCAGTCTGTGCTTGTTTCCCGAGCCCAGAATCGGCGTTCCACAGCATGAACCTGCCCCATGAGCACCATGATGCATGCATTGGCAGGGCCCATGCTTTCAGAGAAATCTGTGTCCATGTCCTGATCACTCACGTGACCGCGCTGACGTCGCCTCCTCGCCCGGTATCGCTTTGCCAGGTTCCGATGCTGCATATACTGCTGGATAATGCGTGTGGTGTTTAATGTGCTCCTAATTGCCAAAGTGAGCTGAGCGGCCTCCATGCTTGCCTTAGTATGGCGTCCACACAGAAAAAGGGCGCAGAATGATTGTCTGCCGTTGCTCTGACGGAGGGAGGGGTGACTGACGACACGGCTTACAGGGTTGGCTTCAGGGAGCTAAAATCAACAAAGGGGGTGTCTTTACATCAAGGAGTATTTCAGGCAGGACTTCATGGAGGGTTCCAATAAGAAATGGTGCACCTAAGTTATTGTTCTTATTGGAACAAGGAGGTGAGCCTGGCCTCTGATTGATACATGTCTAGATTTACCTCGCTGCACCTTCTCTGTGAGTGACTGCAGCGTGACCTAGAGGAATGAGTCCCCTAGACAGGGGAGGGGGGGAAGCAAATGAATACAAAACAAATCTGGTCTATTTCTTGTTTTGATCCACTCCATCTATCTTTTACATCTTTGGCTGGCAGCAGACGGTGCAGAAGGACTGCATGCCATCCACATCTCATGGCTGCTCGGCAGAAGATGGTACAGTACGACTGCTAGCCATCCTCATCTCTTGCTTGCCTGGCAGAAGATGGTACAGTACGACTGCTAGCAATCCGTATCGCCTGCCTGCTCACCATAAGACGGTTCAATAGGACTGACTGCAGGACTAAAGAGAGTGACCTGGTCAAGTCACTCCAAATTTAGTCCCTGCGCCCATGTGTCTGCCCAGGCACTCCCAGCTGACGTGGCCAGGAGCACCTCGGACACGACGAGGACTACCACCAGTCATACTGCACCGTCTGCTGCCAGAAGGCAATGGGTTGCTGCTACTGTGTAGCAAAGCCGTACCGCGTCTGCCAGCACCCAGGAGACATAGGGTGACGGTTCCCTATGCTTGCCGTGGTATGGCGTCTGCACAGGTAACTCAGGAAAAAAGGCGCGAAACGATTGTCTGCCCTTGCTTTCACGGAGGGAGGGAGGGAGGGAAGGGGGGCCTGACGATATGTATCCAGAACCACCCGCGACAATGTTTTAGCCCCATCAGGCATTGGGATCTCAACCCAGAATTCCAATGGGCAGCGGAGATTGCGGGAACTGTGGGATAGCTATCCACAGTGCAACGCTCCAGAAGTCGACTCTAGCCTCGGTACTGTGGAAGCGCTCCGCCGAGTTAATGCACTTAATGCACTTAGAGCATTTTCTGTGGGGACACACACACTCGAATACATAAAACCGATTTCTAAAAAACCGACTTCTATAAATTCGACTTTATTCCGTAGTGTAGACATACCCTAAGTGATACCATTCTTAGAGTTGCTAAGCAAGAATAAAGCAGACTAGGACATCCCTTTACATTTCTCCAGGTCAAGTTGCTAGTACATGAATTTTCTTTCCCTAGCTTCTCTTGTGATATGCTTACATAAAGGTTACAATCCACCTCCAGACAACTACTGGTGGCTTCATTTACAATTCTTGCAGGAAAGCCTTAGAGTTACAGAAATCTTTCATACAGTGATAATGGGCTAACGTTGGCCAAGTTAATGTTGTGGAAGCATTTTAACTCTTGAAATTCCTGACATTTGTTTATTTAAATTCCTAACATTAATGATGCCCCAATGTAATTTTTGTATCACTGTAATATTTCTACATCAGTCTCTTCATTCTGTTTGCTTTTCTTGTCACAAAATTCAGCAGTTCTGCTGTATTATGGACATTGTACAACTAGGGTTCTCTGGTAAAGTACCTCACTCCAGCAATAGTGTTGCACTGGTAACTTCAATAAACCGAACGTTAAGGCCCAGATTTTCAGTCAGTTTTAGGGTTGTATAATTGTGTATACCTGCAGTTTGTATCCTTGCAAATTCCTGACTTCTTAGAAGACACAAATAGAAATGCATAAACTAGGGATTTGAATAGGCATATGAAAGAGTATTCTAAAACAGGCCAAAACCTCACTGGGATATATGATCCTGGCTGCAAGTGCCAGCTGGAATGAGTTTAAGTAGTTAGTAGTAAAATAGCAGCTGGTATGGTTTTTGTGAATGAAGTCTTATATATTCTATTAGAATGCATTCAAGCCATACAAAGCAAAATGCCCATATTTGCTTGACACACATTAATTAGCAGATAATTGGAGCCAGGTGAATTTCTGCAAACATTTTATTCACTAATTTTTTAAAATACAAATATGCGAATTAAGTGTGGTGTTGTCATCTCCTATTTTACTGTTTTGGTTTATGTGTGTGTACCATTGTCAATGTATTGATTGGAGTGATACAAATATTTGTAGTTTTTTTTATCCTCTAGTGGCTAACATGAAAAGTTCTACCACCTGAGCTCCCAAGTGTATTGGATTTTGTGGAACATTCCACTTTTGAGTAGAATTGGGCTGGTGGTAATTTTGCACTGCCAGTGCAGATAATATTCTGGTGGGGGGGGCTCCATCCATATATGAAGCCTAGGTGGAGGTCTGTGGCATATATGACAACTTCCTGCCATATCCTTGGGTGACCATATCAAATAAAGTTAAAGTATCTTTGGGGTCGACTGGTAATTGTGTTCTACTCCTTGGGGGCAGGCTGCCACAGCTCCTCCAGGGACCGAAACCAGTGGGTGGTGGTGAAGATTATAATACCCCACAGAGAGGTACCACCTCCCAGAAAGGCTCACATATATTAGTTTAAACTGGATTATTCAGAGACCAAGAGATAAAGGCAGGATTTTTGGATAAATAGCCTGAGTTTACACTGACTTGGGACTCTTCTTCCTGATCCAACAGATGGACAGGACTTTATGTCCAAGGGATGCCCCAATCCGGGAAGAAGAGTTGGAATGACTTTCACCTGCTTGAGCCCCATAATCCTGGGAAGCCTTTTGTGAGCTTTTTAGCATGTATATAAAAATGTTCGTTGGGTTTTTAAATATATTTTCTCTGAAATGCTTTTATCTGAAGAATAAAAGTGCTTGCTTAGAAAGAGCCATGTGGTAACTTGTAACTGTTAGTAACACACTAGTAATTGCTCTTGAAGAGACTGCAAAGTACACATGCTGGCGTTTTACGCAGGCTGGCTTGCTGGAGATATCACAGTAGATGGCAGGGGACTGTGCAGTTTTCACACCCCTCTTCAGAAAGGCATGGAACAAGGGTCCCTAGCCAAAAACAGGTGATGGCTGGAAACCTGAAAGCGGGAACTCCTGGAGTAGACCATGAAGGGGGGAATACAGGTGAAATTACTGTGAAACTAAAACTGTCCACTAAACTTTGAGCCAGGAACTGTGATTTCTGTTCTTACTTCTGTTGACTGATTCACTCTTTAGTTCTGTGAACTACATAACCCTTGCTGACCAAGACCTCATACCAAACCCTAGGAGACAGTCAAGTATTGGATTTTTAAGAGGCTGCTTTGGGGAAAAGGACACAAGTGTCTCAGTCAGACCTCAACTTGTCTGCTCAGCCACTGTGCCTTTCAGAATTAATAGAATTCTGTGGGTTTTGTTTAGCTGTCTCTAACCACTAGACCACAATCCTCTCCCAAAGCCAAAGATAGGACCTAGGATTCCTTATCTCTAATATCCTACTTCTGTCTAGTTAATGTGTAACTCACTGCCAGATTGTGTCCAGTTATCTTTCAGTGGCTGGTCCACATATAAGGTAGCAATTACTCTTGTGAATGGCAGAAAAAAGGTTGCCCCTTCCCTCACTTTTTTTGTTGCTTCCTGATGCATTAAGAATGTTTGAAAGGTGTGTTTCCCAAAAAATGCCCCATTTCCCTCCCCCCCGTAGCTGACAAACTTAATCATAGAATTTTATCAGTGTGTGAGTCTGAGCTGAATTTTATTCTAGCTCATGCATCATTATCCAAACTGCTAAGACCTGTGGAGTTGGTGAGGTGTTTAACCACTAGTGATGCAAACCAGAAAGAACATAGCTTAACTTTATTGATTTGGATTCTATAATTTGAAAATAAACAAAAAATCCAGGCATAACCTTTCCTTTTTAGGAAAGGAACACTTATTTGTCCAATAAGGCATACTAGGTGGGATTTTCAAAAGTACCTGGGTGATTTAGTAGCATGAGTTCCACTGAAAGTCATGTTTCAGAGGAACAGCCGTGTTAGTCTGTATTCGCAAAAAGAAAAGGAGTACTTGTGGCACCTTAGAGACTAACCAATTTATTTGAGCATGAGCTTTCGTGAGCTACAGCTCACTTCATCAGATGTTTACCGTGGAAACTGCAGCAGACTTTATATACACACAGAAATCATGAAACAATACCTCCTCCCACCCCACTGTCCTGCTGGTAATAGCTTATCTAAAGTGATCAACAGGTGGGACATTTCCAGCACAAATCCAGGTTTTCTCACCCTCCACCCCCCCACACAAATTCACTCTCCTGCTGGTGCTAGCCCATCCAAAGTGACAACTCTTTACATAATCAAGTCGGGCTATTTCCTGCATAGATCAAGGTTTTCTCACATCCCCCCCACCCCCATACACACACAAACTCACTCTCCTGCTGGTAATAGCTCATCTAAACTGACCATTCTCCAGGTTTAAATCCAAGTTAAACCAGAACATCTGGGGGGGGGGGGGGGGGTTAGGAAAAAACAAGAGGAAACAGGCTACCTTGCATAATGACTTAGCCACTCCCAGTCTCTATTTAAGCCTAAATTAATAGTATCCAATTTGCAAATGAATTCCAATTCAGCAGTTTCTCGCTGGAGTCTGGATTTGAAGTTTTTTTGTTTTAAGATAGCGACCTTCATGTCTGTGATTGCGTGACCAGAGAGATTGAAGTGTTCTCCGACTGGTTTATGAATGTTATAATTCTTGACATCTGATTTGTGTCCATTTATTCTTTTACGTAGAGACTGTCCAGTTTGACCAATGTACATGGCAGAGGGGCATTGCTGGCACATGATGGCATAGATCACATTGGTGGATGTGCAGGTGAACGAGCCTCTGATAGTGTGGCTGATGTTATTAGGCCCTGTGATGGTGTCCCCTGAATAGATATGTGGGCACAATTGGCAACGGGCTTTGTTGCAAGGATAAGTTCCTGGGTTAGTGGTTCTGTTGTGTGGTATGTGGTTGTTGGTGAGTATTTGCTTCAGGTTGCGGGGCTGTCTGTAGGCAAGGACTGGCCTGTCTCCCAAGACTTGTGAGAGTGTTGGGTCATCCTTTAGGATAGGTTGTAGATCCTTAATAATGCGTTGGAGGGGTTTTAGTTGGGGGCTGAAGGTGACGGCTAGTGGCGTTCTGTTATTTTCTTTGTTAGGCCTGTCCTGTAGTAGGTAACTTCTGGGAACTCTTCTGGCTCTATCAATCTGTTTCTTTACTTCTGCAGGTGGGTATTGTAGTTGTAAGAAAGCTTGACAGAGATCTTGTAGGTGTTTGTCTCTGTCTGAGGGGTTGGAGCAAATGCGGTTGTATCGCAGAGCTTGGCTGTAGACGATGGATCGTGTGGTGTGGTCAGGGTGAAAGCTGGAGGCATGCAGGTAGGAATAGCGGTCAGTAGGTTTACGGTATAGGGTGGTGTTTATGTGGCCATTGTTTATTAGCACTGTAGTGTCCAGGAAGTGGATCTCTTGTGTGGACTGGACCAGGCTGAGGTTGGTGGTGGGATGGAAATTGTTGAAATCATGGTGGAATTCCTCAAGGGCTTCTTTTCCATGGGTCCAGATGATGAAGATGTCATCAATATAGCGCAAGTACAGTAGGGGCTTTAGGGGACGAGAGCTGAGGAAGCGTTGTTCTAAATCAGCCATAAAAATGTTGGCATACTGTGGGGCCATGCGGGTACCCATAGCAGTGCCGCTGATCTGAAGGTATACATTGTCCCCAAATGTGAAATAGTTATGGGTAAGGACAAAGTCACAAAGTTCAGCCACCAGGTTAGCCGTGACATTATCGGGGATAGTGTTCTTGACGGCTTGTAGTCCATCTTTGTGTGGAATGTTGGTGTAGAGGGCTTCTACATCCATAGTAGCCAGGATGGTGTTATCAGGAAGATCACCGATGGATTGAAGTTTCCTCAGGAAGTCAGTGGTGTCTCGAAGGTAGCTGGGAGTGCTGGTAGCGTAGGGCCTGAGGAGGGAGTCTACATAGCCAGACAATCCTGCTGTCAGGGTGCCAATGCCTGAGATGATGGGGCGCCCAGGATTTCCAGGTTTATGGATCTTGGGTAGTAGATAGAATATCCCAGGTCAGGGTTCCAGGGGTGTGTCTGTGCGGATTTGATCGCTATTGAAAAATCCCACCCAGTGTATTTTTAAAGCTTTTTTTTTTTTTTTTGAAGGTGCTCAGAAACCATGGAAATAGGTTCAGTGCAGTGATGAATATTCAGACCTGACAATTAGCAGGGGGGAAGAGGGAATCTTTGTACATGTAGACTAAGTAAATTGAATGTGGAAGACAAAGATTTAGGCATGGGATACTACTGTCACTTGGTTAATTTTCCAGTGAAGTCGAACCACACTAGTAGCTTGCTACCCCTTTTGTTAAATGATCTCTGTATTAATTAGTTGATGCTGCCTTTTTTCCTGTGAAATTCAAAACAAGTAAACTTTTTTTTTTTCTCCCAGGATTCATTTGTGATGTTCTGATGTGCTGTTGAAAGGAAAAGAACAGAGTCTGTTGCACACTGACACTTCAAAACGCTCCTGCTAATGTTTTTTCAAACTCATTGAATTATCACAGAAAATCGTCATGGGAGGAGCTGTGAGTGCTGGGGAAGACAATGATGATTTAATTGATAACTTGAAAGAAGCTCAATATATTCGCACTGAGAGAGTGGAGCAAGCCTTCAGAGCAATTGACCGTGGTGATTATTATCTAGAAGGATACAGGGACAATGCTTATAAAGACTTGGCTTGGAAGCATGGAAATATACACTTATCAGCACCTTGCATTTATTCTGAAGTCATGGAAGCATTGAAACTTCAACCAGGATTATCTTTTCTGAATCTGGGTAGCGGAACCGGATATTTGAGTACAATGGTGGGATTAATATTAGGTAATTTTTTTTATTTTAAACATATATGAAATGTTGGTTGCTCAATGCAGTTTCTTAGATTAACATGTCAGCATTTTTGCCAGGGTTTTGTGACTTGATGTGTTATAGTTTTAAGTAATGTAATGAAAAAAGCATAGTTAGGAATTTGGAATGTGCTTTCAGAATATTGTGAAATATTTAAGAGCTGCTAGTTAATTCTTAGAAAAACTGTTATTGAAAAACATTTTTTAAGAATTACATTTTAATTAAAACAATATTTTTGCTGCTTAAGCCGCAGCCACAGATTAACCTTCTGTAGTCACCTGAAGCTGCAAGCCTCTTTGACATCATAATTCCCACACAAGCTAAGTTAGCTGTGTAGTATATTATTCATCCCCTCAACTGTACTTAAAAAAGGCTGTACTACCAGCTGAAAAGAGAATGTGGTATATCATTGCTAACTGAATTTCATTTTAAAACTATACCTTAGAGCAGTGGTTCCCAAACTTGTTCTGCCGATTGTGCAGGGAAAGCCCCTGGCGGGCCGGGCCGGTTTGTTTACCTGCCATGTCCGCAGGTTCAGCTGATCGCAGCTCCCACTGGCTACTCCAGGCCAATGGGAGCTGCTAGAAGCGGCGCGGGCCGAGGAACGTACTGGCCGCCGCTTCCAGCAGCTCCCATTGATCAGGAGCAGCGAACCGCGGCCAGTGGGAGCCACGATCGGCCAAACCTGCGGACACGGCAGGTAAACAAACTGGCCCAGCCCGCCAGGGGCTTTCCCTGCACAAACAGTGGAACAAGTTTGGGAACCACCCCCTTAGAGCAGAAAATTTACATTAAAATGCATTTGTTTTCATAATGAAAAACTAAGCTCTAGTGCTGATTTTTATATGTATCCTCAGATGTTTTCTACCTATCAATAATTTTGCATTACACAATGTAATTTCATTTATTTTGGTAGTGGGATGTAAGTGTCACAGACACATTTTTTCTTCCACTAAATAAATATTTGCATCTCTCAGTACTGTTTTCTAGTTAGAGAAGCACTACTTTTACTGCTACAGAAATCTTACAAAATGTGTACTTTTTCCAGGATATGGAGTTCTTGAAGTCTTGGGTTACTAATTTTTACAAATAAAGATAATGGAGAGCAGAAAACCATTAAGGGAAGCAGATACTATTCTGAATGGAAGGAGAATGTGTAACAGACTTAATCTGTCAATTCACTTTCAAGAGGTGTAGGATTCCTTCCAATTTAATGTAAACAAAAGTCAAAGAGCTGATTCAGTGCTCCCTCTTGTGGAAACTGAAATTCATTTCCTTACCCAATACAATAAGCAGTAATGCTTCTGGTGAAATATTCATTCATAGATATAAACTCAAAATTCCAATACATGCTGTTAAAAGAATTACAGTATTTCACTTTTTTCATGTAACATACTGTACCTCTTGTGCTAGCTCTCTGTTTATAAGCATGGGGAGTTTTATCTCTATGGAGATCATAAATGTAGGCAATTTTGTATGAGGTTCTTCCCCAGTAGCTGTTAAAGTATAAATATACATATAGTATGATTAGAGACTACTTCCTCTTTTGTTTGGTATTAGCCCTGTGCGTAGGAGCATAAATATTTCTCCAGATCATATCAAGAGTGAAGATGATGAAATAAAGCCCTTCGTCTTGATATTTATTTGTGTTTTATTTGGCTAGGGGTCCTCTGCACTTGCCTCTCTATATGAGGTTGTATTTCCCTTATATAACTAATCTCTGTGGGGTCAGGGGTGGATGTGTACTGCCTGGCCTGTCTTCTCCTCACCCAGCACAGTTCTGACTCTGAAGAACGACCTGTGCAGGTTTCCAGAAAGGGAATGAAGAGAACTAAGTAGTGAAAGTGACTGATTTCCCCCCACCTTTTCACATGAAGGGTGAGACCTGCAACAGAGGGCCTTCTAAGTGTGTGAATCAGCAGACACAACCTGCTCTGCGGTTCTTAACTCAGCCTGATTAGTCAGATTTATAGCAATATTTGTACAAAATATTTTTGAAAACAAAGGTTTATTTTACTGGTTTTAATAAAGGCAGCCCCTTTGTGGAAAATGGAACCTTTTTACACCTTCTCAAAATGGAGCCTATTGTATTTCAATTTGTACTGTATTAGGTTAGTGTTAGGAAGCCAAAGATTGTTTATCAATGGTTGGGTATCTGATGGTTCAGTAGAAGGTGGGAGTAGTAGTGTATACCATTTGATGATTTTGTGAATGTTGATGTGACGCTAAATTTAATTTGCAGGTGACTTGAAAATGAGGAATTTTTAAAATACAAAGTGGTCTATATAACTTGCTATGGTAGTCAGAGATTAAGGTGAATATAAACAGAAGGAAGATAATACATATAGAAAGTGTAGATGACATAATTTTAATGATCAGTGCAGACAAATCCTTTGATTTCTGTAATCTGAATATTACAAGATATTAGAACTGCAAACACTTTTCCAAGTCTTGATAATGGTGGTACATAATTGATGAGGTTAGTATAATCATATTACGAAGGAAATTACTGTTACTCCGGGAAGTAGCACAAAAGTTAGGGTAGTATCAGTTTTTATGAATTGGTAAAACCATTCTGGAATAGCATATACAGTCATATCCTCAGATTGGAAAAGCTAATGAGAATAGTGTCACCACCTCCTATTTGTTCAATATAGCACATAGCAATACTGAAGTGTATGTATCATTACACTCCATATTTTGCATACTCATGTTGCTGCAGAAACTAATTGTTGCCTTGTAGCATGTTGATCATGAAAAGTTCTAGTATAACACACAAATGTTCCTCATAACCCTGACAGACACAAAACTCAAAAAATGTTTGATATTCTTCGTGATTGTCTTGAAAAGTGGTAAAAATTAATCTAAGTTTGGAAATTTGCATGAATTTTGGAACAGATGGTGGTAACTGTAATTGAAAATAGCTAAGAATGCACCAAAAATGCTAGACTCATGAAAATAATTTAGGAAGTTAGGTTAGGGCAGTGGTTCCCAAACTTGTTCCGCCGCTTGTGCAGGGAAAACCCCGCGCAGGCCGGGCTGGTTTGTTTACCTGCTGCGTCCGCAGGTTCGGCCGATCGCGGCTCCCACTGGCTGCGGTTCACTGCTCCAGGCCAATAGTGGCTGTGGGAAGCTGCGACCAGTACGTCCCTCGGCCCGCACTGCTTCCAAGAGCTCCCATTGGCCTGGAGCAGCAAACCGCAGCCACTGGGAGCCGTGATAGGCCGATGCGGCAGGTAAACAAACCGGCCCGCCCCAGCAGGGGCTTTCCCTGCACAAGCAGCAGAACAAGTTTGGGAAACACTGGCTTAGGGGAATATGAATTCATTTATAGTAAATTATATTTGAAAACCTGCTGCTGACTCCCGGGAAAGATTTTCTAAAATATATTCTGTTTTGAAAACACTGCCTCCTGTTCATTTTTTGTAAGAATGCTTGCTAGCTACTTCTAATTACTAGTCAGAAACTTTTTTGTCAGAATGATATTCTGATGAGGAATACCCTCTTTTTATGGGAAAATTTCAGTTTTGCAGAAGAATTCTCATTTTTCCATTGGGAAAAGCAGAATGCCAGCTGCCTGTCTGGAAGGTGTTTGTCAATTTTACTTTCTGCTGGCCCAAAACATCCTGCTGGAAGGGCTGAGCAGGAGCCAGGATTGGGGAGTGACAGCTGGTGGAGTGGCTGGCCTCTCTGCCTCCCAGGCAATGGAGCTGAAAGGCAGTTTTCTTACAAGAAGCTGAAAAATACATTTTTTGGGGGGCGGGGTGTCCTAAAATGGAATATTTTTCGAAATCCTGTCACACATACTTGCATTTTGGCCTGGTTCAAGTGAAATTTGTTTTCAAAAACAATGAAAATTTTCACAGGAAGGGATTTCACGTTTTACAGCCAGCTTTACTAGTAATGCAAGAGACAGAAAAGGAATGCTTATACTGACAGGGCAACGGGAAGCAATGAGCTAAGTTAATAAAGAATGTATGTGTACCAACAGGACACCTTTCAATGCTGTGAAAGCAGGTGTATCTCCCCTGTGGAGCACTCTGCCTCCTGTAAGTCAGCCAGCAGGAAAGCTTTATGAGCAATGCACGTAACAACAACCTCTTTTGGATCCGCTTTGTTGCATGGTGTACAAGATGTTCTAATTTCATGCTAAGAATTACAAATGTTTTCCAGCCTCATGGTTTACCATATTGTGGTGGTGTTGCACCATTAGGTGATGCTTACCAAATGGAATGTATTAATGTTTTTTTTCCATAAAAGACAGGCTTTGCTGCAAATCTTTGTTTTTGTCGAGGGTACTTAAACATCAGAAATACTTCTCTATTTTTTCTTTAATTGCTCACAATACTGCTGTTCTGCAGAAAAAATCCTTATGAATTTCCCTGGATGAATAATGTGTTACTGAAATAATAATTTGAGGATACTTCTTGTATTAGATAATGAAGTGTTGGGCTAAATACATTCTAAAAGTAAAGGTTTGGGGCATAGTGATTACTAAATTAATAAAAAAGGAGTACTTGTGGCACCTTAGAGACTAACAAAGTACTCCTTTTCTTTTTGCAAATACAGACTAACATGGCTGCTACTCTGAAACCTGAATTAATAAATTGCAACCTCTAGTTGCCGTTTGGTTGAAATGTCCTTTTTCTCCTCTCTGCATGGCTACTAAAAACGCTGTTTTGTGGGTTGCTTAGTATATATAGAATTCATGTCTCTCTCTGCCCACAACAAACATGGCCTCCTCTTTACCCCCTAACTCTCATCTTAATGTCTCTCCTTGCACCTCCCTACCTCAGAAGAGCATTTTACCACATACTGAAATTCATTTTCAAGCTGTTTGTTGAAAACATATGACTACTAAATGAGTTGAAAGAGTAAGGAGTTGGGTTAGAACTGAATGTGGTGGACATGTCAGTGGCATCAATCTGAATAGAGATCTGCACAAACATTGTACTGTTGCAGATCAATATTTGTATAGCACTCTAGTAAATTTCTGTGGTACAGTTGGCTGAAGGCTAATACCCCATCAGGATTCAGAAAATGGCGTAATTGAGAAATGTGTATAATTATGGGTATAGATATGGGCATACTATGCTGAATCTCTGTGCCATCACTCGTTGAGACGATTCCACTTCAATATAATATGCTTTAAATTTACCAAATTTTAATCCTCCTACAAACAAACACATTATAACCATCAACATCGGAACTTCATTCCAGCTCCTGACTACTGTCTTAAAAATTTGTGCCACACTAAAGTCTAATTAAAACGCTAAGAAAAGATCAGACTTACTGACTCCACTTTCTCTCATGAAGGGTAATAGGAAAAATGTACTAGCGCTTTCTTTGCAGTAGTGTGGGCATGTTATAACAGGAAGTAGGGAACCAGAACTCCTGGGTTCTACTCCTGGCTTTTTCACTGCCTCACTACATAATTGTGTGCCTTAGTTTACCCATTGGTAAAAAGTATAAAAATATCCATTTTTGTAGGGGTATTAACCAAATGTTAATAAAAGCACTGTGATACCATTACATGAAAGGTGTTATACCAGTGCTATACTTATAAAAAACACTTTTTTTAATTACAGGCCCTTTTGGAGTAAATCATGGAATAGAGCTTCATTCAGATGTGGTAGAATATGCCAAGGAAAAATTGGAGAGCTTCATAAAAAATAGTGATAGCTTTGATAAGTAAGTATCTTACTTGTCCTGTTCATTTTGCAACCAGAAATGTTTGGATTTTTTTACTGAGGTACAATTTTAAGAAATAAAAAACGTTTTGCAAATTTTAACATCTTGCTAATGTTCATGATTGGAAATCATATTTAAAGTTTGTCAGAAATATTTGAAGTGAGGTAAGTAGAAGTTTAAAAATATAGTATGTTTAAAAAAAAAAAAGTAGGGGCATCTTTGTTTGAGTTTATTTGGCAAAATCTATCCTTCTGCCTTGCCATAAACACACACACTTTATTATGCTGTATTCTTATGCAGCTTCTTTTGTGTGCAGATCTGGAATAAATGTATAACAACTCAGATTAACATTAACAGTCTGAGGCGCCACTGTGCCTAGATATTATTAAATATGAACAGCATGTAACCTAGCAGTGTTGATTAGAGCATGCAGATGAATGAAAGAGACACAGGGATGGATTTAAGCAGCTGGCTTCAATGTTGTTAATTTAACAATGGGGAGTGGCGTTATACACCATCCGCTTCTCACGTACCAGGTATGTAATTGGGTCCAGTGCGGGATTACAGGGCTCCCACCACATAACCAGTGACTCGGGAAAGACACTCTTCAGACTTACCTCTAGGATTTACCTCACTCTTGAATCCTCTCACTTTTCCCTCTCAGAGGGTACCAAGAGGGGACCTCGGTATGCCATCTCCCCTTATAGGCAAAAGGTCCCCTGATGTCTAGGAAGGCTTTACATTGTGGGGGAGGGAGGCATGAAAGCCAGCTCCCTTATATACTATTCCTGGGGGAATTCTGCACCAAAAATTAAATTCTGCACAAAATATTTTAAAATTCTCCATATTTTATTTGTTACGATAATGCACTATCATCATTCTGGTTTCAATTATTTTGGTAATTTATTTAAACTACAGTACAGTGGATGGAAAATGGGAGTGGGGAGCATTGAAGGAAATTCCCAAACTCCCTTTGTCAAATAGTAATTGACCCTTTAGTTCTAATTATTAGTCAAAAATATATGTAGCCATATGCTCAGTGTTACATCATATACAACTGAAGAGCAAGGGAGGGCTGGGGACTCAAACTCACAATTTATATTGGCTGCTAACCATCTCCAGAAAGGTCAGTAGCAAACAGTTCATGGAGCACATTTTGATGGGAAATTTTTTCAGTACAAAAATTTAGACAAGTACTAATCACTAAAGCACCATAAGCATTTATAAGGCCATACTGATTTTTATACCACTGTGGCCATGTAAAGGAGCCTTAAAACATTTACCCCTATTTTATACTCCTGGGGGAATTCACTAAGAACAATAGGAACAATTCACGAAGCAAGCAGGCTGCTACATTTTGCTCTGTCTGAGGGGACAGAGCCTGCCTGACACCTACCTGCTCAGAAACATCCCCAAAACCTGCCCCTTCACACTAAGTGTTCCACAATAGTGAGTGAGAAAGACAGTCTCAGTCTGTTTCTCTCACAAGCATGATTGCCCAGCCCCACTGTCCCGGTGGTGATTCAAGTCTCTACTGGCTTCTCTGGGCATCCCAAACTGACCTGCCTGGACTGCTGGGGAGGGACACGTGACCTCTCTTGCAGCTTCCCTTTGTTTCCCCGTCAGAAATCATTCCTCTTCAGGGAAGCAAAGAACTCTGCAGGGGCCATGAGTTCTGTGCACGCGCAGTGACGCAAAATTCCCCCAGGAGTAATATACCCCTGTGTCCCAGCCAATGGGAGGCAGAAAAGCCCCACCCCATCCCCAAGAAGATTCTCACAGGTTGAGGAGTAACTAAGCCCTGGCAGGTCTGGGTACGTGCTCTCCCATCTTCCTCCTCTGGAACTTCCAGGTGTTGACTATCCCTCTGCTGGTCTGACCAAACATTCCTACACCGCTACTGAGACAGAAAGCCATTCTTGTTTGTTTAGATGAACACAGCAAGGTAAGTTCTATAGATGGTGTGGTTAGCTTTACCGCTGAATTTGCTAGCTTGCTTTTATTAATTTTTAAATCTGATCTTTAATGTTATTTTGATAGGGTTTTTTGTATATTTAATTTCCTTTGTTTTCACAATAGAATAAATAATATATTTTAAAAGATGGGTGTGTTTCACTACTGTCGTCTTCATTTCAGTTCTAGACACCTCCTGATATAATTGGAGGCTTGGTGCACCCTACATTAAACTGGCAGGAATTTAAAAAGATTATAGCCAGAAGAATTATGTGTTTTAAGTAATATGAAGCAATTAATCCATGACACATCTGTACAGAAAACTGTGTTAGCACATAGTAACAAAGGATTTTCTCTACTCTAACATTACATTAGTGATCTTGTACTTAAGATTTAGATGCTGTTTCTTATTAAATCACCCAGTTTTCAGTCTTTCATAACTTATTCAAAAAACTATCTATTGGGCTTGGGAGGAAAGGAGGATGGACGGCAGGAAAAGAGGAGAAAGGAGGATGCAAATCACAACTTAATAAAAATATGGCCATTTTTGAGCTAGATAAAGGTTAAAAACAATGGGTTTTACTTGTTATTTTCAGTCCCTTTGTTTCACTTTGTTAAAAACTTAGTTATAAACATTGAACTTGCATGTTCCTATTCTTGAATGTAAATAAATGTCTATACCTTGTTTGAAGGACAGTTGTTTTGAGATATGGAAGTCTTACAATGAATTGGAATAGTAAAGGCTTTTTTCCCTTTGCTTCACAAAGGCTATGTCTGCACTATGAAATTAGGTCGAATTTATAGAAGTCAGTTTTGTAGAAAGCGTTTTTATACAGTCGATTGTGTGTGTCCCCACACAAATGCTCTAAGTGCATTTAGTCGGCAGAGTGCGTCTGCAGTACCGAGGCAACCGTTGACTTCCAGAGCGTTGCACTGTGGGTATCTATCCCAGAGTTCCCGCAGTCACCGCTGCCCATTTGAATTCTGGGTAGAAATCCCAATGCCTGATGGGGCAGAAACATTGTCACGGGTGGTTCTGGGTACATATTGTCAGGCACCCCCTTCCCTCCCTCCCTCTGTGAAAGCAACGGCAGACAATCGTTTCACACCTTTTTTCCTGGGATACCCGTGCAGACGCCGTACCACGGCAAGCATGGAGCCCGCTCAGCTCACCCTCACCATATGTCTCCTGGGTGCTGGCAGATGTGGTACTGCATTGTTACACAGCAGCAGCTCATTGCCTTGTGGCAGCAGATGGTGCAGTACGACTGGTAGCCATCGTCACCGTACTCCAGGGTGCTCTTTTAGCCGACCTCGGTGAGGTCAGTCAGGGGCACCTGGGCAAATATGGGAGTGACTCAGCCAGGTCATTTCCCTTTTAAGTTTCGTCTCATGGCGATTCAGTCCTGCCGGCAGTCCTGCTGCACCATCTTCTGCCGAGCACCCAGGAGATGACAATGGCTAGCAGTAGTACTGCACCGTCTGCTGCCAGCAAAATGTATAAAGACAGATGAAGTGGATCAAAACAAGAAATAGACCAGATTTATGTTGTATTCATTTTCTCCTCCTTTCCTTCCTCCCTCCCTCTGTGATATCAACCGCCTGCTACACCTAGGGTTTTGAGTTCTATCCTTGAGGGGGCCATTCTGTTTCTCCTTGATGCAAAGCCACCCTCTTTGATTTTAATTCCCTTTAAGCCAACCCTGAAGCCATATTGTCAGTAGTCCCTCCCACATCAGAGCAATGGCAGACAATCGTTTCACACCTTTTTTTCAGCGCAGACGCCATAGCACTGGGAACATGGAGCCTGCTCAGATCACCGTGTGATTATGAGCACTATAACCACCGTGTGTGTTATCCAGCAGGATATGCAGAACCATAACCTTCAAGAAAAGCGAAACCAGGTGAGGAGGAGGAGGCGACTGCAGCACGATGACGAGAGTGATGAGGACATGGACACAGACTTCTCACGAAGTGTGGGCCCCTGCAACGTGCACATCATGGTGTCAGTTGGGAAGATTCCAACTGACATGCGTAAGGGCACTTTCATGGAACTTTGTGACTTGCTTTCCCCTGCCCTGAAGCACAAGAATACCAAGATGAGAGCAGCCCTCACAGTTGAGAAGCGAGTGGTGATAGCCCTGTGGAAGCTTGCAATGCCCAACAGCTTCCGGTCAGTTGAGAATCAATTTGGAGTGGGCAAATCTACTGTGGGGGCTGCTGTGATGCAAGTAGCCAACGCAATCATTGAGCTGCTGCTGTCAAAGGTAGTGACTCTGGGAGATGTGCACGTCATACTAGATGGCCTTGCTGCAATGGGATTCCCTAACTGTGGTGGGGCTATAGATGGAATGCATATCCCTATCTTGAGACTGGACCAGTAGGGCAGCGAGTACATAAACTGAAAGTGGTACTTTTCAATGGTGCTGCAAGCACTGGTGGATCACAAGGGACGTTTCACCAACATCAATGTGGGATGGCCAGGAAAGGTACATGATGCTCGCATCTTCAGGAACTCTGGTCTGTTTCAACAGCTGCAGCAAGGGACTTACTTTCCAGACCAGAAAATAACTGTTGGGGATGTTGAAATGCCTATAGTTATCTTTGGGGACCCAGAAAACCTTTCTTTTGGGGAAGCCGTACACAGGCAGCCTGGACAGTAGTCAGGAACTGTTCAACTATAGGCTGAGCAAGTGCAGAATGGTGGAAGAATGTGCATTTGGGCATTTAAAAGCACGCTGGCGCAGTTTACTGACTCAGTTAGACCTCAGCGAAACCAATATTCCCATTGTTATTACTGCTTGCTGTGTGCGCCACAATATCTGTGAGAGTAAGGGAGAGATGTTCATGGCAGGATGGGAGGATGAAGCAAATTGCCTGGCCGCTGATTACACGCAGCCAGACACCAGGGTGGTTAGAGGAGTACAGGAGGGCGCGGTGTGCATAAGAGAAGCTTTGAAAACCAGTTTCAGGAATGGCCAGGCTACGGTGTGAAAGTTCTGTTTTTCTCCTTGATGGAACCCCTCTCCCTTCCCGCCTCGGTTTCACTCTACTTTCCTGTAAGTTAAGCACCCTCCCCTCCCCACTTCGATCACCGCTTGCAGAGGCAATAAAGTCATTGTTGCTTCACATTCAGGCATTCGTTATTTATTCATCACACAAATAGGGGGATAACTGTCAAGGTAGCCCGGGAGGGGTGGTGGAGAAGGGAAGGACAAGGCCACACACCACTTTAAAACTTACTGAATGCCAGCCTTCTGTTGCTTGGGCAATCCTCTGGGGTGGAGTGGCTGGGTAGTTGGAGGCCCCCCACCGCATTCTTGGGCGTCTGGGTGAGGAGGCTATGGAACTTTGGGAGGAGGGCAGTTGGTCACACAGGGGCTGTAGCGGCAGTCTGTGCTCCTGCTGCCTTTCCTGCAGCTCAACCATACACTGGAGCATATGAGTTTGATCCTCCAGCAGCCTGAGCATTGACTCCTGCCTTCTTTCAGCAAGCTGACGCCACCTACCATCTTCAGCCTGCCACCTCTCCTCGAGATCATATTGTGTTTTCCTGCACTCTGAGATTGTCTGCCTCCACGTATTTTGCTGTGCTCTGTCAGTGTGGGAGGACAGCATGAGGTCAGAGGACATTTCATCACGAGTGCATTTTTTTCTCCTTCTAATCTTCGCTAGCCTCTGGGAAGGAGAAACATATGCAGCTGGTGGAGTGGGAAAAAAGGGAGAGTGTTAGTTAATTAAAAAGACACATTTTGTAGAACAATGGGTACACTCGTTCACAGTAAACCTTGCTGTTAACGTTACATAGCACATGTGCTTTCATTATAAGGTCGCATTTTGCCTCTTATTGAGGGTATGCTGGTTTGGTGTGAGAGATCCCTCACGCAGGGCTGGGCAGCAGAATTCGGCTTGCAGGCAGCCATGGTAAGCCACAGTCTTTTGGCTTCTTTAACCTTCATAACATGTGGGAATGGCTTCAAACAGCAGCACCCTCATTTCCCATATGAAGTAGCCGTTGGGTTGCCCATTAAAAATGGGTTGGCAATTTAAAAGGAGGGGCTGCGGTTTCCGGGTTCACGTGCAGCAGAAACCCAACTACCCTTGCCGTCCCCCCCCCCCACACACACACCCAATTCTCTGGAATGATGGCTTCACCCTTCCCCCCACCGCGTGGCTAACAGCGGGGAAGATTTCTGTTCAGCCACAGGCAAACAGCACAGCAGGAACAGGCACCTCTGAATGGCCGCTTACTAAAACCACCCTATTTCAACCAGGTGACCATGAATGATATCACTCTCCTGAGGGTAACACAGAGAGATAGAGAATGGATGTTGTTTGAATGCCAGCAAAATTGCTTTGTTCCCTTTGTTCTGCAATGATTCTCGACTATGTGCTACTGGCCTGGCATGGTAAAGTGTCCTACCATGGAGGACGGAATAAGGCTGCCCTCCCCAGAAACCTTTTGCAAAGGCTTTGGGAGTACATCCAGGAGACCTTTATGGAGAAGTCCCTGGAGGATTTCCGCTCCATCCCCAGACACGTTAACTGACTTTTCCAGTAGCTGTACTGGCTGCGAATGCCAGGGCAAATTAATTATTAAACACATTTGCTTTTAAACCAGGTATAATATTTACAAAAGTACACTCACCAGAGGTCCCCTCTCCGCCTTCAGGGTCCGGGAGCCCGCCTTTGGGTGGGTTCAGGGGGTACTGGGTCCAGGGTGATAAACAGATCCTGGCTGTTGGGGAAACAGGTTTCTCCGCTTCCTTGCTGTGAGCTATCTACAACATCATTCTCATCATCATCTTCCTCGCCCCCACTCCTTGGACGGAGTCAAAGCACAGGGTTGGGGTTAGTGGTGGCTGCACCCCCTAGAATGGCATGCAGCTCATAGAAGCGGCATGTATGGGGCTCTGAACTGGAGTGGCCATTTGCCTCTCTGGTTTTTTGGTAGGCTTGCCTGAGCTCCTTAATTTTCACACGGCACTGCTGCGGGTCCCTGTTATAGCCTCTGTCCTTCATGCCATTGGAGATTTTTTTCAACTATTTTGGTATTTCGTCTTTTCGAACGGAGTTCTGCCAGCACGGATTCATCTCCCCATACAGCAATCAGATCCCGTACCTCCCATTCGGTCCATGCTGGAGCTCTTTGGTGTTTCTGGGACTGCACGGTCTCCTGTGTTGATGAGTTCTGCATGGTGACCTGTGCAGGTGAGCTCACCACGCTGGCCAAACAGGAAATGAGATTCAGAAGTTCGTGGGCCTTTTCCTGTATACCTAGCCAGTGCATCTGAGTTGAGAGCGCTGTCCAGAGCGGTCACAACTGAGCACTCTGGGATAGCTCCCGGAGGCCAATACCATTGAATTGTATCCACAGTACCCCAAATTTGACCCGGCAAGGCCGATTTCAGCGCTAATCCTCTCATCGGGGGTTGAGTAAAGAAATCAATTTTAAGAGCCCTTAAAGTTAAAAAAAAAAAAAAAAAAAAAAAAAAAAAAAAGGGGGGGGGGGGGCTTTGTCGTGTGGACAGGTGCAGGGTTAAATGGAGATAATGCTGCTAAATTCGACCTAAACTCATAGTGTAGACCAGGTCTCAGACTTATTTAGGTATGGTGCTCTGAATGTTGCTCTACATTAAGGTGATAGTAATTCATTCTTTTAGCTCCAAGTGACTGACTGTATTCCATTGTGTAACTAGATCATGGGATTAATGTAAGTATCATACACAAAGTTTTGATGCCCCCTAACAAGATTGGATCTTTTACTCCACAGTATGTTACTCAATCATCATTCTTGCAATAATAAGCAACCAAGCAATGGCTATTAAAAAAACTAAACCAACAAACAAAATTCTGTTAAGTGTGTAAGTGCTTCCTGATAAAAATATATTTGGTAACCACTAGGTTACAAATGAAGGAATAAGGGTTGGCTGCCTAATGGATGATTTTTCCTCTCTTGAATATCCCAAATTTTGGCTGTTTTCTTTTAAAATAAAGCTGATTGTACCGAGTTAATACTGTATTTGGATGGGTAATATCTTGAAAACCTGATACGTGGTGTTCTAAGGGAATTGTTCTTCTGATCCTACTAATTTGTTTATAATATATAAAAAATTTTTAGAACGGACCTGGTAGGAACACGCTATTGTGCATAAGGCCTGGTTTTGGTTCCTGGTGCTTGGTTATCTTGGTCTCTGGCACTTCAGTTGATAAATGAGACGTAGCCTGCGGATACTATGGTCTGTGACTTCTGATCTCAGCTGATTGAGATTGATCTGCTCAAAACTTGGATGAGAGGCCTTCCAGGTAAAAGTGTTCATGAAAGGCATGCAGAGTTTTTCCACTTAGATCACTGGCTTAAACCCAGCAGGGGTCTATATTGACTGAAAATAATTTTCATCGGCTTGTTTGGTGGTATAACTGAAATGAAATATATCTGAGGTTACATTTGAGGCGCACTGACAGGGCAATGTGTGGAAGTTTGAATTGCTACTTCCTGTCCTGTACTTACTCAATGGATGACTAGGATTCTTTGGCCTAACTGTCTGCATCTTCCCAGGAAAATAAATTATCTTTTAAATTGGGTTAGTTTATTTTTAGCTACTTACAGAGCTTCAAACTAGATTTTAAATACACATTTTAAGCAAAGATTCGGTAACATGCTGAATAATACTATTCCAGACTGTTCTAGTCACTTGTACTTATAAGCCATAATCTTTCTGTGTTGAGCGTTTCTGTGCACAAACCAGATGGGAGCAGAGACTACATTTCCAAGTGGCAAAAGTTTCAGTATTTCTGTGCTTATCTTTGTGGTCATGTCTTGGATAAAAATATAAAAATCCCTACCAAGAAGTTCACCAGTGCATCTTCAAAAAGTGCAGTGAAATGCCTTGTTGCTTGGCTTGGATCTTTCTGCTTAAATTTTTGGCAACCAGTCATCAAGCAAACTATAGATACCTATAGGACAATTTCCTGGATGCTTTGTATATTTCCAGCCTAGCATATGGGGATTTTGCTTGGGGACCATGCAGCTAAGGCCTGATGCTTAACACAGAGTTCTTACAACTTAAACGCATGAAGTTATTTGAAGTGTATACTATACATCCTCTTTTATAGGAGAAATAAAAGATGAAACGTACAGAAATCCTGTGTTGTATAGCATAAGCTATCATTTTCTCCCAATTCCTGATGAGCAAATTCATAGACAAAAAGATTAATCTCTTAGCAGGTGGAACAGGTTTAGATTAGAGTCTGGGAGCTCTATGAAAGTAGCATATTCATCCTTAAAGGGATTTGAGGGTAGGGGGCTTGGGGAAGTATGTCCCTTTTCTTCGATGCTTAGGGTGATTGACTCCTTCTGGGAGTTCAGCTGCCATCATTTGGCCCTTCTGAAGCTATTCCCCTACAAAAAAACAACCCTCCAGAGTCTTGCTTTAAAAATGCAAATCATTCCAGTAATCATTTATATTTATATCCATATCCCACTAATCTGTAAAAGTTTAATTCTCCTGTGACTGGATATGGAGATGGAGTTGTCATCTGATAATCTAAGACAAGTAAAGTGCTGTCTTGATTCTGTTTCACAAGATAGTTTTACCTCTAGAAGCAAACTAGATAGAAAGTGCTCTCTTAAATCTGATTACTCTTTGGAAAGATGTGTTGTAAAAGAAAGCTTATTTAGGCATTGGATGATCTTGGTCTGAGTTTGACATGTGGTAAGAATCGCTTCCACATTTAACATTTGAGCGAGGATGCATGCCACCTAAGGAAAAACTCAATCCTTAAGAAGGCTCTATCTAAAGCACGTATGTGCAAAATGTCAGGCCCCGCTTCACCTGTTTATTGAAGGGGAATATGTTGTCTTTTCTGCTCCCAGTCGGCTTCTAGACCTAGAATATCCATCTCGGAGGGAGAGCCACAGGGCAGGGCTAGGTCGCCCATCTCCTAACACCCTATCAAAAACCAAACGTGTGTAAGCTGCTGAAGTGAGTGCCGTGAAAGAAATATCAACACTCTTCTCAGGATCAAAAGAAATTATCGCTACTCTTCTAAAGAAACAACTGCAATGGTAAGTGACTAGGATTCTAGTACTACTTCTGGGATAAATGTTATGGGTAAGACTTCCTCCTGAAGTCTTTTAGTAAGTTGTATCTGCACTGGTAAAGTGAAACTTACTATTGTCAGTCTCCCAGGAGCATTTCATGGTCTCCAGTAAAATTCAGTTAATTTTAGTTAGAACATTGTGAAGGCTAATTTCTCCATTGGTAAAGGAAGTTCAAACGATAGTCATGCACAAGGAGTCATTAGGGTTGCCAACCCTCCAGGATTCTGCTGGAGTCTCCAGGAATTAAAGATTATATCCTGTAATGAAATCTCCAGAAATATGTCCAACCAAAATTGGCAACCCTAGGAGTCATCAAAGAAGAAAATGGTCTTCATCCAGCTGCAGTCAAATGATTATCCTACTATAAAGACAAAATGTATAAGCAATCAAAAAGAAAATGAAACATGTTTAACCAAAAAGAGAAAAGTAACCCATGAATCCGTTCCAAGCTCTGGGACCTTGTGCTATTCCAGAGGGGGTGAACTGTCGTTGAGCTTTTGTAGTCTAACGAGGATCAACAAAAAGAGATTATTTGTTAGAATTCTCTGACATTATAAGAGTGTGGCAAACATTTGTTTATATTCCTCATCACTCATTATCTGGATATGTTCCAAAGGAGGAATATTTATAACCATGATGCCTTATAAAATGCAGGACTCTAAATGTGGATATCGCAGCCAGCCTTACCAAAAGTAGATGCAGCAACTGAATCTTCCCAAGTACCTATTTTATACTAGTTGAAGAAATCCCCTCTAGTTGAAGAAGCATTGTAGAAAGATCTCCTAGACAAAAGTAGAAAAAGGGACACTGGTTCCATTAAAACTTCTTTTTTGCTGCTACAAATTTTGATAGGAGTAGAATTATGAACTGACCTAAAGGAAGTTACTGACTAACATGATCAACAATTAAGTCAACAGCAAATATCACTAGCTTCATATTTTATAATGGACATTTATGTTGATGTATACATTGAGATTTCACTCTATAAAACAATATGCACTACTTCAATAGAAAGATTATCTGCTATCCAAATTTTTCATTACAAAATTTACTGATGGGAAAACTTGAGGCACGAAAAAACATTGTGGCAGAAGAAATGGAGAAGGGAAGTCTTCCCTTTATTCAAAACTTTAAAGCCCACAGTGGAATCGGTTGAGATCATTCTTTCAAAATCTTTGTTTTCTATTTTATCTTCAAGGTCTAGATACAGCTTGTGAAGGAGTCTAAATTCTGGAACAGAATCTGAAGGGGTGACAAGTCTAGACATAAATATTTGCAAGACCCAGTGCTTGAATTACAAGTATTTGTTCTCCAGAGATAATCGGATAGGGACAAATGTGTTTTTGCTCATCTCTCTCAATGAAATGGATGAAAACATCAACAAATTAGCTTTTGAAAATTTGTACCTAAGGATCATGTAAAACACTAATTACCTCAGTTTTTATTCATGTAGTCTTGTACTCCAAAGTTGTTTCTGAGCTCTGCTTGAGTTTTGTGATTCTGAGTATTTAATGCACTATTGCATTAGTTTGAAGCTGAATAAATGTACAAGATGAAGTATCAAAGAGAAATGTTATCTGCAACATTATTAGCTACATCTCTAATGCTAAACCTGTGGCATCCATTGTGGTAGTGGATGCATAGTGTTACATGTCACTTTAGATTTTAAGGGTCACTTGCTTTCACAGGCTTACTAGTATTACAGTCCACTCTTCAGATTGTCTTCAGTTTTATATGTATTCCCCAAAATAGTAGTATTAATACCATATTTGATGGGAAAAGGGACACACTGGAGTTTTTAAGACTATATTTGCTTATAAAATCAATAATAGTCTAGAATTAATAGTAACCAAGATGTCAAATGTTATAGAAAAAGAATTAATTATAAATGCTCCCAAAAGCATTTACCACTTAGAGAGAGGCCAACTCAAGTGATTTGGGGAGAAAGTGCTATTTTATTCAAAAATAGAGGTATAAAGTGTGTATAGTATAGAGAAAACATGAAAATTGACTTAAACATTTTGCCTTTGTCTTCTAACCATATGAGGTAATAGAAACAAGAATTTACATGTGTATCTTGTAAAATTATATTTGTCACTATAGTCCCATATTGAATGATACAATTTTTCAGTTCCTTACCTAGTCAACTAGTTTTTGACTGTTCGCAAACATAGTCAGAAATTTCTCCCAAAACACATATGGGAACAGCATTAACAATAGAAACCCCTTCCTGGATTGGCCAATATATAAAAAGTACCTTTTTAATTTGATAGTCTCTTGACAACTCAAAAGCATGTCACCATCTTGGAACTGAGGAGTAAGAATAGTTTCACAGGAATGTCAGAGGTTATTAACAATGAGCCACATGTTAATAATATCAGAAAGCAATATTTCAGCCTGTCTCACAAGAGGCCACAGGAATTGTTATTGAGCAATGACTTTTAATATCTTGGCAATGCAAATACATATGCAACATGAACATTAATTGGCTAAATTGACAGACTTAGCACTCAAATGTAAACTTTCAGAGAACTAAAAATAGACTAATTCAAAACGCAATACTCTATTTCCTTAACAGAAGGGGCTGTGTATGTTCAGCTATCCAAGATTTCTAGTACATGTTTCTCTTAATTGTCTTATAGACTGCTAAATGATCAAGAGGAAATCCTTATAATACTCTGGCTGTAAGATGGTTGAAGGGATAATCCTTTTTGGACCCAAGAGATCAGAACTCCTTCACTATTACTTACCAAGAGAGAGGCTCTTGCAAACCAGGTGGCTTTTCTATATCCAGTCTCCTCCATATAAGTTTGACTTTGCAGTCATCCTGTGAGATCCTCATCACTTCGAACATCAGCATATAAAATTTATGGCTAAGATACAAACACTAATGTATGAAAAAGAAACCAAATACTAGAAGAAAAAAATTGATACTCTAGCAAGGATTATCTATGGGATTATATCAACATATTCAAAGTGTAAGAGTCTGTTTTGAACAGATATATAGATTCTGAGGATTAATTCTGGAATCTGTATATTTTCACACTGTAAGATTCTGAAAAGGTGTAAATCTGACCTAGAGGTTTGTAGGCAATATTTTTATCTTGCCTAAATCTTGTACTATAGGCAATTGTCAAATGCTTTTAAGAGACGTGAGTTTAATTTCTTCTTTATTTTTGAATACTTAAACAATATTTTTATTAGACAAGAATGCTAGAGCCAAAGCTGTTTCTATGAACTATCGATATTGGATTCATAATTTGCTTTAAAAATATTTTATGTATACCAAAGCTTAATTTCCTTTTCTTAGGCTACAAGAAATTGGCCTGTCTTGGCCTTAACATAAAAAGGGTAAAGTAATAGCACAGCTGGATGTGCAAAGGACAATAAAATCTCCAATGCTTTTTAAAACAAATAAGTGTTTTGAAATACCAAATTGTTATACTCCTTATTAGGATTTTTTTAAAATAAGAGCCTCATTGGAATCTAGCATCGGCAGTGACCCAGATGGGAAGTTAGAACAAAATGGAATAATGCTAGCCATGTCCAGAAATAATCAACCACCTTCATATCTGTTTGTTCCCAAGCCACTAGCTTGTCTAGATTTACATACCGCAAATACATCTTGAAGATTCACTGAAAGGCTTTTTTTATTGAGACCTTTGTTCTTAGTTTTTGTGCTTCCCCTGCTAAAGTTAATGATATAAAGAACATCTCAAGCAGTACAGGCTGTGCAGCTTCCTGGGCTGTTTGTGTTCGTGATATCATCTGTAGAGGGTGAAACACAGAACCCTGATGTGACAGGTTTCCTGCAAGAGGAAATAATTGTATTTAAAACATGTTTGTAATTTTTGAAGTCTACTTGCATATGTGTTTTCTTAGGATGACATTCTTTTCTTCTGGCTACAGTATTTGGTCTCTATGCAGGTGGAGAGTGAAGAGGTGGGGAGCTGAATTTTACCCCCATCAACTGAGGGGTCAGGATCAGGGACTACTGCAGAGCCACCCAAACACCACAGGCTGAAATAGCCCCTTTAGATCAGATGTGCAGTACTGTGGCTCCCTGTCATAGCCTGCTACTGGGCCATCATCAACACTCCTTCAAAGTATCTCATGCAATGGACACAACAGGAACTTCTGTATGACTGTTGAGTGCCCATGCCCAGCACAGCTCCTGTGTTAACCTTGAAGATTTGGAATTTTAAGATGCATTTTTTAAAAACTTTATTTTCAGAAAAAGCTTTGGGGCAATTTTTGAGAGCTAAACACTTATGTAAGTCTGTAATTCTGTGCGTCTTCCTCCACCCATCCTAATCAACTGTTGTAAAATGGATAAGATAAAACATGTCTAGAAGTTATGAAGGAACAGTGCACAAACAATGGCTTTAACTTTGGTTGTACAAGATCCATTTCTACTGCACATTTGAGAAACTAGAACAGTAACATTGGTGGATGATGGAGGTAATTGATTGTTTTTAAATATATAATTAAAAATTCTGTCCTTTTTTCCTCCCCCCATTTTGCTTGTTCACTTTATACATTCTCAGAGGTAGAAACCATGGGCTTAGTTCTCATTTATATTAAAGTCTCTGGCAATGAAAAGTAAATGAGAATCAAGTGCCATGTCTTTGTGTATGTGCTAAAGTGGGACTATGATCCTGATTTTCTGGACCAGTCCAAAATAAATAATAACACTAACAAAGGAAATAAGCAAGATAATTGTGTAGTCATCATTTTGGAAAATATTACAAATTGATATGAATCAATGGAATGACTCGTGAGTTAGAACTGCAAGGTTCCGTCCTTGATTTGGAAAGCCATTTCAGATGAATCTCTTGGAAGGATGGTACTCAATCTAAATCAAACTTGCTCCAGTGTCATTCAGCTATTTCTCTTTGTGATGGAGTGGGATATTACTGTATGAAATTGTGAAGGTTTTAATACTTGTGTACTGTGACGACAGTTGTTGGGACTTGCCCAAGGGCAGGCTGTTGTGCTGTGCTCCAGACAGCTGCCATGACTGGGAAAGGTGTTGTACATCTCACTGAAAGGCCATCGCTGACAGCTGTTGACTTTGACTCTCATCTACAGGCCCGCCCCTCATGGAATAATGGTTGTTCTACAGAGTGCCCAGAAAGGGGTTGAGGAGGACAAGCATGACCAGTGGCTATAGCACTTTATAGTTTGCACATGTGGCACAGAGACAGAGGCCCTATGTAAGATCAGGGTTTTACTCTGTGCAGGAGGGTTGACTGCTACACATAAGGACTTGCAGGACAGAAAGGGAAGGAGGGACTCTGCCCAGCTTAGTCTGTTGATGCACTACAGACTCACAGAAGGAGTGAGCTCATACTATGGGAGGGTGCATTTTAGGACTGCAGGTTTGTTTTCAGAGATCTGTAACTCTTGATTGGTTTAAGAGTAAATATGGTTAAATTCTTCTGCTAAAGCCTTTGTTCTTCACTTTTCTGTCATGTTGTGTCTGATGGGGTTAAACAAGTAGGTCCTAATTGCCCACAGCCTAGGTCAAGTCTGGGGGATGGCAGAGAAGCAACTTGTGGGGCTCAGGAGGATTCAGACACTGGTTTCTGGACATTGGCATCCCACATCCCAAGAAAGGGTATCAGACAAAGTCTGAGCCTGGGATTGTGTGCGCTAGACCCCCAGACCTAGTGAATAAAATCTTTCCAGACCCAGTTGGCTTGGAAGCACGTGACTCAGTGATTGGGTCCACTCACTGTGGGCTAATGACTATACAGTGAGTTACTAGGCCAGTTTATATCACCCTCTAATTAAGCGTTGAAGTCTATGATATTGATAAATAGAAACATTCCTTTACACTCTCTCTGCTTGTGTCAAGGTTCCTTCCCTACTCTGAAGTCTCGGGTACAGATGTGGGGACCTGCATGAAAGACCCCCTAAGCTTATTCTTACCAGCTTAGGTTAAAAACTTCCTCAAGTACAAACTTTGCCTTGTCCTTGAACCCTATGCTGCCACCACCAAGCATGTTAAAGAACAGGGAACGAGCCCATTTGGAGACTCGTCCCCCCTAAATATCCCCGCAAGCCCTACACCCCCTTTCCTGGGGAAGGCTTGATAAAAATCCTCACCAATTTGCATAGGTGAACACAGACCCAAACCCTTGAATCTTAAGAACAATGAAAAAGCAATCGGGTTCTTAAAAGGAGAATTTTAATTAAAGAAAAAGTAAAAGAATCACCTCTGTAAAATCAGGATGCTAAATACCTTACAGGTAATCCGATTCAAAACCTAGAGAATCCCTCTAGGCAAAACCTTAAGTTACAAAAAGACACAAAACTAGGAATATACATTCCATTCATCATAGCTATTTTACCAGCCATTAAACAAAAGGAAATCTAACGCATTTCTAGCTAGATTACTTACTAACTTACGGAGGTATGAAGAGCATTCCTGATCTGTTCCTGGCAAAAGCATCACACAGACAGACAGACCCTTTGTTCCCCCCCCTTCCAGCTTTGAAAGTACCTTGTCTCCTCATTGCTCATTTTGGTCAGGTGCCAGCGAGGTTATCTTAGCTTCTTAACCCTTTACAGGTGAAAGGGTTTTGCCTCTGGCCAGGAGGGATTTTATAGTTCTGTATACAGAAAGGTGGTTACCCTTCCCTTTATATTTATGACAGCTTGTTATATCAGACACATAATATAATAATAGATATGGATACAAGTGAAACAAAAATTAACCTCTTTCTTTCTTCAAAGTAAACACCTTGGTCCAAATTGGCGAATGTTTAATTTTTATTTTTGTACTAATATTTCTTTGTTGATTCTTATGGAAACTCATACTTTTCATGAATATGGATTTTCATAGTCTTTGTTTAATTAAACTGCTTTGGCAGGAGGTGAAAAATGAACTTAAACTCCCTAGATCCTTGATTGACAGGTGGTGGTTTTTTGTTTTTTGTTTTTTTTTTTTACTTCCAGTGAAATTGTCTGAAAGGGAACATCCTGTTTCTGTTGGATTCATGGGGAGAGAATAAATTAACAAAACAAATTTTTCAGGACTGCTTCTTCAAATTCAAGCTATGGAAATGTAATCGTTACAGTTTAGAGGGAAAGCGTATGATTACAAATAAGCTGTAACAAAATCAAGTGTAGTATGGCTATCATTGGCCCAATATGAAAAAATCAGTGCAATGTTAAATTATTGTATGCTGTATGTTTGTGGCAGGTGTCCATTTAAACACCGAGGAATTCTTCCTGTTGCTATGTTATAGATGACTAGAATTTTAATTTCTGATATTCTTGGTGGTCCTACCAAACTCATAATGAAAGTATCTGATTCCATTGAATAAACTGATACGATTATAAGCACATTCTCTATATTCGCAGAGCGTTGGGTCAGCATTATCTAAGTATTTACTTGGCACAGTATATCTTAAATAATGCAGAGAGATTTTTCTAAACACTCCTTTAAAAAAAAAATCAAACCACAATGGTAATCACATTAGGTGTTAACAAAAGGTGAATCACATTAGGCATTTGTTAGACCAAATCCTTTTCTAGTTTCATTTTAAGGCAATGACTAAGTGAAATATGTCTCGTCTTGATAAGCAGCTTATGTATTTGTCAGTACCAACATTCTGACAATAACTTAATTTTTTTCAGCAAAGTTCTTGGTGTTCAAAAAAATAAAAAGCTTAACGTTAGAGAGCAAAGGAAATTGAATGACTAATCCATTTTGATGGCCAAAAAAACACTGGAAATGAAATTAATCAATGGTGACATCTTGTTTGTAGTGGCAATATGACTAATTGAAGGATTTTAGCTCAGATTAAATTGAATTTCATATTAAAACAAACTAGTTTATGTGCTTTCTTGTGGTATTAAAGTGTAATGGAGAGATGTGACATAGTGATAATCATTTTAAAGCATTTATTCATTTATTATTACAGAAGAATATTTGTATTATAGTCATCTTTGTGTAGTACTCTGCAGAAATTATGGGAAAAACAAGCAGTGTGGCGTGCAGGTAGAAGAGGCTGCTACAACTAAGCTGTAGGTTTCCTTCTTCCAAATGATACTGCAATGGTGCTGCATTTATCGTCAATCGCTTACGCTGGAAGTGGTGTGGAGGTACAATACAGTGATTTGAACTTTGGATATGTTTTGGCCTTTTGAGGGAGAGGTACCCTAAGGTATTTGATTAAAGAAAAACCCAGCAAAGCTCTAAATGCCTTTTTAAAGTTTCTGGTATATGAAGCATAGTAGAGAAGAAATTTTCATCTCTCTCCAAAAGAGGTTATATCAGCTGAAGTCTCCATGAAACTCTGTTGTTTCAGTGCTGGTTTCGTACTACATCAAAATTTTGTATCAAAACTCTTGTGGGCAACTGAATTAGATTTTTGGGGAGCATTTGATCACTTAAAAATAGCCCCAAGTAGGTTTACACATCTTGTAAAATAGAATTAAACTGTCAGCTTTGTATTCAGAAATTCTTGAATTACTTATGGAGTCAGAAAATGAGTATACCAATAGGAGGTGGCACACAACAGAGAAGTGGGCATTTCTGTTTCCTTCAACTCAGATTCTTTCACGTTCTATCTTTAGTTCCATAGCTCCTGTTTGTTTTTCCTACTCCAGGAAGAGCAAGTAAGTTCAGGAGGCTATTCTGGGTCAGGGTATTTTATCTGTTTTCTGTATGGCTGAAATTTTGATGGCTATAGTTTTTTATTTTAGACTTTATCCCTCCAATAGTTCAGCAGTGGATTCACAACAGCACCTTACACTACTGAAGTGATCGCTTGTGATTATTTTATTATTCATATTACCATGTAACTTGTGTAGCCTGTCTCTAGTCATATAGTGTCAGGTCATGGACCAGATGGCGATCCCTGGCCATAGTGATGGGGCTTTACCTGCATATCACAAAGGCTGCATGTTGCTTCAAAGGCCTTTACCAGCTCACTTGGATGAAGACTGCAACCCTGGGCCATAGATAAAGGTTGCAAAATGCCACAAACATAGTAAGAAGGATGAGTTTCTGGTATTTCCTCCTTGATCCAACCATGTGATGACCCCAGCCCATAAATCAGAGACATAATGTGAAACAGAACTTGTCTGCTCTTCCACACCCCAAAAAGTAAGCAGTAAGAATACTGATGTTCATATTGTGCCTTTAGGGAGCCTCTAGCTCATCTGGGCTATCTTTGTGGGCATTGTGGGAAGCTATCCCCCTCTCCTCTTGTCTCCTCTGCAGTTAGATTCTGAAGGAGGAGAACAGGGATCTTCTCTGCTAAAACTTTTCAAAGGGTCCCTAACCACGATTGTCTTCACTAACTACAGCAGACACTCCGAAAATGTGTCTGGAATCTCCTCATGTCACTTCTCTAAAAGAGATTTTTTTTTTTAAAAAGTAAAATTTTTGTGTGTTACCCATGTGCATGCCATTGCATTTTCTTGGAAATACTTCCCTTTCCTATTTATTTCAGAAAGATAAAATGGCCAGAAGTGCCACAAGCATCAAGAGACAACAGAGGCCACCAGCAGAGGAAGCATGGAAGGCTGCTGGGAGTGTCTGGTAGTATGCTTGCCAGATCCTACAGAGGAAGGGCAAGAAGAAGCCATGAATGAAAAAGGGGTCGTAGTAGTTGGTAGGTCAGGCATATAGACTGGCTACCTCTGCTTTTCCCTGAGACCTTGGACTAGAGCCAGGATCCCCTATAGGGATGATGAACAGGTTTCATGAGTTTTCCTCCTCCCCCCGAATCTTTTTTCTTTTTGTTTTTTCTAGTCCTTGTGTTTGCAGAGATAATGTAAAAAAATGAACTAACTATGCAGTGACTGACAGCTTGAATAACTCTGTGTGAACTTCCCATTCTTCTCAAACAGGGCCCTGTGGACTCTTCAATTTTGTTGCGATGGAATCAGGTTTTTCCCATGATGCCATTAAATGGAGAATTCTGTCATCTAATTAATTTATTCTTCTGCATCCAGGCATCCGTTGTTTTCCCTCCCCCCCCCCCATCTCCCTGTCCTGCTGGGACCTGCTACCTCTTGCTCTCCCAGCTTCCCCTCAAGGTGAAGTTAATTGAATTAAAGTATGTCCATCCTGCACTGTTCCATGGAGATGGACAAGGCAGTCCCAACCATCCTCCCTTTCTTTCCCTCTCCGGTAGATCTGTTTCTTGCAGCCTGGCTTTCTGTTCTAGTGGATTCAGATCAAAACGTATATCAGAATGCTTGAGACCTACCCACAATACATCAAAGAGGCTGTTGCAGTAGTTGGCAAAGTATTTTGGGATATGCATAGAGCTAATAATAGGAAGGAGCATTAAGCTGTTTCAAGATCTAACATCCATCTTTACAAAAGAAATGCATGGAATTCTTCAAGCAAAAGCTTATAAGTTTACAAAACCAGAAGATTGTTTTATTAATGGCAATACTACGAACATGAAAGCCCTTAAGTATTACAGTTAGTGTTACTGTGAATAGTGAAAGCTGCCAAGCCTCATTATAATTTGAGGAAACATTAATAGCTCCTTGTATCTTGAATATTGTTAGTGTTGGGATCTGCTGCTGCTGTTAGTCAATTCAAGCCATTCTCTTTTCAGTGATGCAGTCCACTGTCAAATTCACAACATGGCTGCAGATGTCTGTGAACTTCTCAGTATAACTGGATGAAGGTTGAGATCCACTGGATTTAGAGACCTCCCAGATTAAATCAACCTGTGACTGTACCCTCTGTATAGACGAGGTTGTTTGGTTTACACTTGATATGGTTTTCCAGGGAAGAAAACAATTCTGTCCTTCCCATCTCACCTCCCTATAGACATCTTGTTAAATCATATAATCCCATATTTTTTGTTTTAAAAGTCAATAGCCAGAAATGTATCAATCTAAACCAAAATTAGCATCATTTTGTATGCGACTTCACCAGCAATGTGCTGCAAAGCTTTGATTATTGTCAGTACAGATCTGCATACTTCAGTAAACATGAATCTAAGCACCAAAGTCAGAACCCTCTGGAAAGTTCTACCTATATGGGTCTAAGCATATTGAGATTTCAGTTAAGGAGCTGTGGCCCAGAGTTCTGTTTTTCCAACCTCCAAAGCCACAAGGTTGGAAATCCATTTGAAAATTTCAGTCAGTACAGAATAGTACACCGGGCTTGCACAAAGAATTATGTGGCTATATAAGCAGTTGCATAACTTCTGCCTTTTGATGGAGCAGTTGAGACGGAACCAGGCAGTGATAGAGGATGGAGGAAATGCAGATATCAGGGACAGCCTTTTATAGAGCCCTATGGGATCAGAAGCCCTGATGGAGGGATCTTGGAAGCTATGCAGGACATAGCTATGTGTAACTCCTGAGAGCGCACAGGAGAAGCACTAAGTACCTTAGGAGCTCCATTTGAATGTAGTTAGGGGCAGGCTGACCTTTCTCCTGCACACTTCAAGCGTGATGCAGCTGTGGATGTTCTGGAGCATACAGACACTTAAGGCACAAGACTGGGTGTTGAGCGTTTTAGGCTGCTATACTGCCTATAAAGGGGAAGGAGGCTTGTGACAGGAGATTGGTAGAGTTTCTCTGCTGTTCTGGGCTTTGCTGCATAATCTAGGTTCAATGTAAAACACAACACAGGCAACATCTGAGACTGCAGGAACTTACTAATTAAGCAATTTTTCTTGAAAGGAGTGTGTTATACCTGTGCTCTGAGATCAGCATTAGCTGCACAACTTGATTTTGGATGAAGTTTAAAATGCTGGTTTTGACTTGAATATCTCTAACAATATGGATTATCTGAGAAACCACCTGTTGTCCCTTGTGATACTGCTGCAAGGGCTTCTGTTCTGGCTGCAGAGCCTACCGCACCTCTGTCCCCTTCCTGTTCCCCTAAGGCATCAGGCCTCATGCCTTTACCTCTCCTGGGGTCAAATTCCTCAATTCTCCCACACTTATACCAGGTCCTGGGCTATAGTACCCTATGTGTGAACTATGCTCACCCATGTGGTCTGACTGGATTTGGCAACTGTGATTTCCCCTTCAGGAGTTTGTGACCAGTGGTGTGTGTAGTGATCATACAGCTTCCTTAAAACAAAATTTAGGGAAACAAAGCATTTAGGGAATAAGGATTTTAAAACCATCTACGCACATCTATTTTACCTTCACCCCTACCATCCCCTGCTGGTAAGGCCTAACTTCAGTCACAGAAGGTGTCTGTCAATCTGGTTCCCCTGAAGAACTCCCTAAAATCTTGAGAAAGAATGAGTCCTTTTTAGTCCAGTCACAGTTTTTTGTTCTTGTCAGCTCTCAGGCTTTGCCCCTGCTTGTCAAACCCAGTTCTGCAAGATAATTGGAACAGGAGGTAGAATCTCTAAAGTTAATGGTTCAGGGATTTGTCTTTTAACCCTTTATTTACTCAGCGGTGTCTTATCTTGAGTCATTGTTTCATGTCCTGCTTGTTCTTACTAGTCCCCCACATTAAAATAGACTAAGTTGTGCATACAGGAAAGATTCCAATTACATACCAGGTTTCATACAGTATGAGTTATTACAGAGCTGCTCCTCTTCTGTCACAACTTCAATGAGACTGCTCATGTGCTTAAAGTTAGGCTAATGCTTAAAAAACGTACTGAATAGGAGCTGAGTGAATGAAATTCTTAATGAGGGGTCTTTGACTCTTGAAATCACTTTCTCCTCTCCTATTTGGTCTGTCAGAACCGGAGTTGGTGACTTTTAGGGCACACACTGGAAAACATGTCTTCCCATATTTTTTTCCTTTTGAGAAGGGAGTTTGTGGGGAAAAAGCTGGTTTTAGGGGATGATGAAAGGGGAGTAGTTTGAGACCAAGGACTTATTGAACTGTTTTTTAATTTTTGTGCAACGCGCAGAGCATAACATGGATACTTTATACATGTGAATAAAGACAGTAATTTAAAAGGGCTTTTTGTGTTTGTTTTTAATACTTTATTAATTGTTCAGCAAGACCTATATGATTGCATTTAGAAAATAATACACCATTCTTTTTTGACAGTGTAAACTGATATGCATAGGCAAATATTGATGTATTTCAGTCATCTCTTCTGTTTCTGTATCTTGTACAATTACAGCATGCTGACACTCTTTAAATGTGTTAATTACAAATGAGCAAAGGTGTGAAATCGAAGTTTTACTATATTTAGCTGAATTTGCTTGTGTTTAAAAAATAGACTTCTATTCTGAAATATATACCCTTTCTTCCCCTCCCTCCCCCCTAGATTTGAGTTCTGTGAACCTGCCTTTGTAGTTGGTAATTGTCTGGAGATCGCATCGGACAGTCATCAGTATGATCGGATTTATTGTGGAGCTGGGGTCCAGAAAGATCATGAGAACTACATGAAAATTTTATTGAAAGTTGGAGGCATTCTGGTTATGCCAATAGAAGATCAGGTGATTCACTGACAATTTTCCGTTGCTGTGTTTTGATATAAGAATCACACAGTTTAACAAAAATGCTTGTCTCCTATGTAGGCTATAGACTTAATTTACTTGCTTTTTGACTAATGATCCTTATCTGCTCAACTGCAGCAGTACAGTGTGAGTGTGAAGATGTTTTACAAGTCTTTTAAAGTGATCCTAGGGGCTATTTGAGTGTTTTGTTTTTATGTCAAACTAGTTGGCCATTTCACCCAAAAGTCCGTATTTGCAAGGACACCATTAACTTGAAATCTAGTTAGCTTAAAAAAAAAAACAAAACAAAAAAAACGCTGAGACAAAGGGTGAAATCCTGGTCCAGTTGACATCCATAGCAAAATTCCCATTGACTTCAGTGGAGCCAGGATTTTGCCAAAAGTACTGTAATGTGCTATACCTGCCCCAGAGCATCCTTGATTATAAAACAAAAAAAAAAAAATCCTATCCTATTTTCTTTAAAAAAATAATTTTCTCTTCCCTATTGTGTGAAAGAAAACTCAGCACAGATTTATCTAGTTGACTGTAGGGGAAGCAGTAACATTAACTATATACACAAAGTGCTGTCAAATGCACAAAGCAGGCAGACTAACAACATTGAATTTTTTAATGATCTCTTTCAGACATTGTTATTTTAGGTGTTGCTTGTCACAATAATAGGGAAAATATTTTCATCCAGGAATGTAATTTAATAATACAATAGTTAGCACCTATATCATTTTCATCCATAGATCTCAAAGAGCTTTACAGGCAGAAGTAAACCTTATGATCTCCAGTTTACTGATGGGGGACACTGCTGCAGAGAGATGAAGTGGCTTGCTCAAGTTACTGTCCCTCTACAGCCAAATTTTTATTGAAATGTTTGAGCTGAAGATTAGTTTGCAAGTTACTTGGTAGTTAACAGTCCACACTAAAGGAGTTGCCTTATAGTTGCTGCGTAGCTTCTTCAAAACAGCACTGAAATTGTTTAAAAACTTGTATCATTAAAATATGCTATCGTATAGGTAGCATAATTGGGTGCTTTCTAAATTGATAGGCATATCATGTTACTTTCACTAGTAAACACTTATTCTCTCTATATAGATAAACTAAAATATTTTCAAGGAAAATTGTTAATCTAATTAAATAGAAGATTAATGATTCATATAAGTACACTTTTTGCTAATATTTATGAATATAGGAGAAAGTGAGAATTATTGTGATCTTGGACTTGCTGGTTTCACCCTGGACCAGTGCTAAAGAAAGCCCTGCTAGATTAACTTAATAGGTGTGTGTGTTCATTTCTCGTATTTTTCAGACACCAATAAAGCATCTTTACCTCCTATAGAGAGATGTGTAGTTTTGTTAATGTGCCCACTACTGTGGTGGTTAGACACAGTTTGTGTCTAGGCAGTTTAGGGTTTTCAGAGTACGATCAAGCAAATGCAGATGAAACTGTACTAAATCTTTCTAAATGTCACTCTGCTTTCTTGGTTTACAGTAATATTAAATGTAAATAATTTGGACATTTGAACTTTAAAAAAAAGTTACCAAAAGGGCATTGTTAATAAAACATAAATACATGTCAACGCTCTTATTTTTTTTTCAGAGCACAGCAAAATGGGAAATGGCTGAATATCATTTTATAAAGAATATAAAATTCAATTTTGGCAAGAGAACAGCTTCTCTGAATTACATTTGAAGCAAATTAAAATGGCAATGTTATAAACTGAAGAATGGTGGGTGTAACAAAAACAAACAAACCAAATGAAATGATTTACTTAACTGCTGAACTTTGTCTTATATTTTTGTTGTTTTTATGCAGCTAACACAAATCCTGCGAACTGGACAGAACACCTGGGAAAGTAAAAACATCCTTGCTGTTTCATTTGCTCCACTAGTACAACCCAACAGGAATGACAACAGCAAACGTGATACTGTGGGACTGCGTAAGTGTCATCTGTTGTGGCCTTTCCTTTTTGGCACATCTAGTTTATTGTACCTGAGCTGGTATTCCTGTCCACAGAGTGGGGAGGCTGTGTTATACAGACATAATGCAATAGAATGGGAATGTACTGTTCAAAAAAGCCCCTCTGGTTCTGATATATAACATTTCTGGCTTGTGTTCAGTATCACCAGGACACATCTCTCTGAATCTAATTAAGTTTATTATTTTTTATATTTTAAATTAAAACCATACTGTGAGTTTCCTGTTCTGCCCCCCCCCCCCCCCCGCCCCTCGTTTTTTCTTGTGGACATTCCCAAAATCCGATTGTTGACATCTCCCCTCACATTCCGCCAAGTCCACTTTAACTAAGCACAAATAAAACATAGACAGTTAATACTTGATGTTGCAGGGGATGGTGAATGTATGCCCCTTGTGCTGCCTTCCAAAGAGCAGTGAAACATTGTATAAATTCCTCTTCTCCCTCAGAGTGGAAGGGAAGGGCCAAAAGCACCACATGCCTGTGTGCCTCCCTGTATCTTGGGAAGGGAGGCCAGAACATTTCAGGGACATGGAGATGCTTAACAAATGGTTATTGGGATTTTCTTTCTAATTCAATCACTTTGGATCAGATTTTTTTTAAAGGTATTTAGATGTGGTGCCTAGTGGGATTTTCAAAAGTGCCCAGTTGCTCTTCTCTGTTCAGCCATTTTTACACACTTTACACCAGGGGTGGTCAACCTGAGCCTGAGAAGGAGCCAGAATTTAGCAATGTATGTTGCCAAAGAGCCACAGTAATACGTCAGCAGCCCCCCCTAGCTCCCAGCACCTCCCAGTCACCGGCAGCCTCCTCAGTCAGTGCCTCCCCCTCCCTGCACCTCCTGATGAGCTGTTTCATGGTGTGCAGGAGGCTCTGGGGGGAAGGGTGGAGGAGCAAGGGCACTGCAAGCTCAGGGGAGGGGGCGGGAAGGGGTGGAGTGGGGGCAGGGCCTGAGAGCAGAGTGGGGGCAGAGCCCAGGGTTGAGCAGCGAGCCCCCCTTTCCCCCCCGCACATTGGAAGGTTGGCGCCTGTAGCTCCAGCCCCTGAGTCGGTGCCTATACGAGGAGCCGCATATTAACTTCTGAAGAGCCGAATGTTGGCGACCCTGGCTTTACACTATCCTCTGACCAGGGTACTCAGTTTCAGGCTCTCTCCACTGCCTTGCTTCAGTTCTCATGATATAAATTCATTTTTTTTAAATCCTCTTTCCTGCCCAGAGATATAGGCAGGGGGAAAACCTACTTCTTGTGTTCCAGATACAGTACTTTGAAAGAAAGCAGTATAGGGAGCAGAAAATATATATTTTTTTAAAATAGACTTTAAAAAAATATTGCAATTTATGGGTACCGATCTTTAAATGAAGTGGTGTTGGCCTACTATAGTTTTGAGTCACAGTAAATAAAATTAGTACAGAGCAATAGAATTCCATTTTTAACATTTAGTATTTTAAAATATATTTTCTATAAAGAGGCACCTTTTTAAATTTCAAGTTGCCCAATTCATAAAAGGAGTGGAAGAAGAGACCGATATAATCAATGCATGGAACAGGTAGTTACTTGTAACTATGTTTATCTATTACTGTGGAAAACACATTCTACCAGAGAAAAGTTTGATATGCCTATTCAAATCCAATAAGAGTATGTAGATAGGTAAATTTTTCTCACCGTCTGAGTTGGCTTAGATCAGTAATGCTCAGACTGGCTCTCGAGCTGCAAATGGCTCTTTAATGCATCTCCTGCGGCTGTTTGCAGCACATGATATTAAAACACTGTGATTTAGTTATCAACCAATCAGGATGCTTTTATGATGTTATTAACCAATTAAGTTATTAGCTTGCCTAATATCAGGGAGTAGCCGTGTTAGTCTGAAGAAGTGGGTTTTTTACCCACAAAAGCTTATGCCCAAATAAATGTTAGTCTTTAAGGTGCAACTCGCCTAAGTTACTAACTTATTTGCTATAAGAAATATATAATTTCCTGTCATTCACGCTATTGTGGCTCTTTTGGGTAATATTGATTAATAATTTGGTTGAGGTCTAAGTATCACTGGCTTAGTACTTTTATACAGTGAAGTAAGGTTGTTTCTCCGGCTTCATGATCATGAGAACGGAATAATAACCAGTAACTGTTACACAATATAACACTTCCCATCTCTCAAAAGCCTCCGTAAAAGACCCCAAATATTGAGGGCCATTCTTTTTAGGTAACAAATCTGAGGAACTGTCCCAGATTGAGGTGTCATTACAGGAGGTTTTGGAACAAATTGATAAATTAAACAGTAATAAATCACCAGAACCAGATGGTATTCACCAAGAGTTCTGAAGGAACTCAAATGTGAAATGGCAGCATTATTAACTGTAGTAAGTAACCTGTCATTTAGATCAGCTTCTGTACCAGATGATTGGAGGATAGCTAATGTGACGCCAATTTTTCAAAAAGGCTCTAGAGGCAGTCCTGGCAATTACATGGCGTTAAGCCTAACTTCAGTACCAAGCAAATTGGTTGGAACTATAGTAAAGACCAGAATTTTCAGACACACAGATGAGCACAATTTGTTGAGGAAGAGTCAACATTGTTTTTGTAAGGGGAAATCATGCCTCACCAATCTACTAGAATTCTTTGAGGGGGTCAACAAGCATGTGGATAAGGGAGATCCAGTGGATATAGTGTACTTAGATTTTCAGAAAGCCTTTGACAAAGTCCCTCACCACAAGTACTCCTTTTCTTTTTCCCTCACCAAAGGCTCTTAAGCAAAATAAGCTGTTATGGGATAAGATGAAAGATCCTGTCATAGATCAGTAACTGGATAAATGATAGGAAACAAAGGGTAGGAATAAATTATCAGTTTTCAGAATGGAGAGAGGTAAATAGTGGTGTTCCCCACAGGAGTCTGTACTGGGACCAGTATTGTTCAACGTATTCCTAAATGATCTGGGAAAAGGGGTAAACGGTGAAGTGGCAAAATTTGAAGATGATACAAAGCTACTCAAGATAGTTAAGTCCAAAGCAGACTACGAAGAGCTACAAAGGGATCTCCCAAAACTGGGTGATCGGGCAACAAAATAAATGAAATTTAATGCTGATAAATGCAAAGTAATGTGCATTGGAAAACACAATCCAACTATACATATAAAATGATGGGATCTAAATTAGCTGTTACCACTCAAGAAAGAGATCTTGGAGACATTGTGGATACTTCTCTGAAAGCATCCACTCAATGTGCAGTGGCAGTCAAAAAAGCGAAGAGAATGTTGGCAATCATTAGGAAAGGGATAGATAATAAGACCAAAAATGTCATATTGCCTCTATATAAATCCATGGTACGCCCACATCTTGAATACTGCGTGCAGATGCAGTCGCCCCATCTCAAAAAAGATATATTGGAATTGGAAAAGGTACAGAGAAGGGCAACAAAAATGATTTGGGATATTGAACAGCTTCCATTGAGGAGAGAGTAAGAAAACTGTGACTTTTCAGCTTGGAAGAGGGACGACTAAAGCGGGATATGATAGAGGTCTATAAAATCATGACTGGAGTGGAGAAAGTAAATAAGAAAGCGTTCTTTACTCTTTCTCATAACACAAGAATTAGCGGTCACCATATGAAATTAATAGGTAGCAGGTTTAAAACAAGCAAAAGGAAATATTTCTTCACACAATGCACAGTCATCCTGTAGAACTCTTTGCCAAAGGATGTTGTGAAGGCCAAGACTATAGCAGAGATTGTGAGCTTTGTAGTTGCAGAGTTCTTTCAGAAATAGTTCATGGGCTATAGTACAATGCCCAAATCTCATATTCAGGGTGTACCAGCATAACTGGGACCTCAGTCTTGCAACTCAAACTTCCCCTGATGAAGCCTAAGCAGATTTGAGATGACAGAATCAGGACCCAGGGATCTTTTATACGATTTCTTGTCTTTTGACAAGTTGGAGTTCCTTAGGGAACAAAAGGTAATTAGGATGACTTTGAAGAAGGTCCATCACTGGTGCTTAACTATACAAATTAACATAAGGCCATTTGCTTGTTCTTCCACCATTCACAGTACATTTCAGAGAAAGATGAATACCGAGATATCCCATGTTTACAGTTCATTTAAATGATAGGATGTTCTTTTGACCTCTGAATTATCAGATTACAGCATAGACAGCGACTATTGAGTATATTGTCCACCCTACTCATACATATGTAAATACACAAAAACACAAACATCTCCCCACATGTCTTTTGAGGGTTATATATTTTTCAAGATGTTTAACCCTTTCTAGCCATTCATCACAGGAGGACTCACTGAGCAATGCTCTTCTCCTCCCCTGGATGGATAACTTTCGCTTTGCCTTCCCCCTAACCCCCTCCTCCCACAAGAGCTTCATAAGATTTGCCGAGCTACTATAATATTTATAGCCCCGTTCTGGACCCATCAGTTTTGATTCACACACCTCCTTATACTCGCCACCTGCACACCACCCCACCTCTGAATGCTCCTGGATCTCCTCATACAAGATTGAGCCAGGGCCAGCATCCCGGTCCAGGCCCTCTTCTCCTCACAGCCTGGTGTTTGGATGGGGCTCAGGGGTAGACAAAGCATGCTCCAAACTGGTATGACAAGTCACTAACCAGAGCAAGAGGGCATCCACCAGGGCCTGTTACCAAGATAAATGGAAATGCTTCATCTCACTGAGTGCGATATCCATATCTATTGTCCTCCACTACCTTCTTGAGCTCAAAATGTCAGGCCTGTCCCTGAGCTCTATACGGGTCCACCTAGCAGCACTCAGTGCCTTTCTCCCCACTATGGATAGCACTTCAGTGTTACACACCCTACCACCATCCATTTCATGACAGGTCTCCTCAATACCTTCCCACCAGTACTCAAGCCCCCTTAATCTCATTCTCTTCGCCCTCATGAAGCCCCTCTTTTGAGCCACTAGCAACACACTACCTCTCCCTTCTCTCCATGAAAGTGATGTTCTTAGAGGCCATTACCTCAGCTAGATGCATCAGTTAACTGGCGGCCATGATGCCTGACCCACCCTGCTTACACAGTGTTCCACAGTGTTCCTTACGGCTATACCCTGAATTCCTCCCAAAAGTAGTGTCGGAGTTCCACCTAAATCAGTGCATCAACCTGCCTGTGTTCTACCTCAAGCTGCATGGCTCCCACGTGGACACAGTCCTACACTCACTCGACATCCGCTGTGCATTGCATTCTACATTCTTCTAGCCCTGTGCCTTTCGTTCTTCACCAAAACTATTTGTAGCCTTCCTGACTGATCCAAGGGCCAAGCCCTTTCCTCCCAAATGACTCTCCAAATGGATCGCCAGGTGCATCCATGAATGCTACACGTTATCCAATGTGCTGCCGCCTGATGGAGTCACAGCACACTCTATGCAAGCGGACGTCTTGTGGCAAGACATCTGTCATGTACCAACATGCTGCTCCATCCACAAGTTCACATCCCACTACGCCAACGCCCAAGCAGCAGCTGCAGACGGTGCTGTAGGCCATGCTATACTACAAACTACTTCCTCTCACGTCCTCGCACCCTCCTCCATGCTGATCACTGCTCTCTACTCACCCACATTTGGAATACATAGGGACCATCATTCGAAGAAGAAGAGGAGGTTGCTTACCTGTAACTGCAGGCTCTTTGAGCTTTGTGGTCCCTATTTGTATTCCAATATCCGCCCGCCATCCCCTCTGCTGAGGGCTGGACTACTCAGCGGTAACAGTGACACTGGAGAAGCGTTGACCCGCACGACCCTTGCTGTGAGCACAAGGGGTTGCATATGCGGGTCAACAGACACTGCTAAGAAAACCTTCCAGCACATGGCACGAACACACATCCATGTTTGGAATACTAATAGGGACCACACATCTTGAAGAACCTCCAGTTAAAGGTGAGTTTCAGAGTAGCAGCCGTGTTAGTCTGTATTCGCAAAAAGAAAAGGAGTACTAGTGGCACCTTAGAGACTAACCAATTTATTTGAGCATAAGCTTTCGTGAGCTACAGTAAGCTTATGCTCAAATAAATTGGTTAGTCTCTAAGGTGCCACTAGTACTCCTTTTCTTTCAGTTAAAGGTAAATAACCTCCTCCTTTTGAAAATGTCTTATTCCCATCTGTAGAATAAATATCTTTAAGTGAAAATGATTGTGGAAGGTGTATCATTTTTTTTCTTATACAACTTCAAAGCCCATTATTGCTGCTATTTAAATTTAAAAAAACAAGTGTCCATTTGAGCCAACCAAAGGCTTTCTCAACATCAAAAGCTTATCTAGGGTCTTATTCTCTTATCTAGAGTTGAATTTTTAAAAGTCAAAATGTGTTTAGGTGCTTGGTGTTAACAGGTCAACATAGCTCAGTTATAAACTAAATTCAAGTGCACAATCAGTGTTTCAGGCCTTTAAATACAATCATAGAATCATAAAATATCAGGGTTGGAAGGGACCTCAGGAGGTCATCTAAGTCCAACCCCCTGCTCAAAGCAGGACCAATCCCCAACTAAATCATCCCAGCCAGGGCTTTGTCAAGCCTGACCTTAAAAACCTCTATCTTTGAGAGGAGTTTATAATCTACATTTAGTATAGCAAAAAGGGGTCTGTAGACACTGTAAAACTTGGAGGCTGCCCCTCCTGTATTAATGTAGTTGGAGCTAAGAATTTTTTTAGCATGGAATCATGAGGGATAATGTATTTGTCTCACTAAAACACGTCTGTATGTAAAGCTTTACTTTACCATTCTTAGGAGGTAATTGAAATAAATGATTCCTGATGTGATTGAAGGGACTTTAAGTCCTCAAGACCTTACAAATATTTTAATTTCCTTTAGGAAATCTAAGGGAGTATTCTAATCTGTGTATGCAGTAGTAGAAATAATAAAATGTCAAATTTTATGTGAATTTGAGATTAGAGGATTTTGATTTTAGGTGTTGTTTCATCCTATTAGTTTTCTGGAGAAGGAAGGCTATGAGGTCATTGGCTCATATGCTTCTCTTGGGACCTTTACTTTCAGATTTTATTTCAGCATTTTATCAAATAATTTGTTCTTCTCCTGTGATTTATGAAGGGCTCTTTAAACTTTCAGTCCCATCTGTGGTAGGAATGTCTACTAGTTCATCTTCTTTACCCTCCAAATCTTTTATAGTTTGTTTACAATCTATGACTGAAGCATGGACTGAGACCAGGGCTCAGTAAGCTTGTGATTTAACAAATGTATCTTTAAGAGGTTTTAATTGGTTTTGTTCTTTTAAATCAACATGTTGGGTTATTTTCAGATTTGCCATTGAAATTTCCAGAAACTTGATTAAAATCCTTGTTGCCAGTACTAGAATCAATGTTTTAGAGGCAGAACATCATAAATATTACTCTTCTCTATTCCATTTTTTAGCACACAATTGAAGCCTCCATATGCATCTGTAAATATCAGAGGAAGAAGCAGCTTTGTCTGAAATGTATCTGGCTGCTAGATTTTTTAAAATACAGTATTGGAAGCTGTCATAAATATACAGCTGTGGGTAGCATAAAATCCCTCCTATACTTGTAAAGGGTTAAGAAGCTCAAACAGCCTGGTTGTTATCTGACCAAAAGGACCAATAAGGGAAGAAGATCCTTTCAAATCTGTGGGAGAAGGTGCTTTTTTTTGGGACAGGGGGAGGTTGTGTGCTCTCTTTGTTGTTCTCTCCGGGACAGAGAGAGATCAGGGCAGAAAAGAAAACAAAAAAACCTCTCCTAAAACCCTATCTGAAATAAGCATCTAGATTACAAAAATTGTAAGTAAAGCAAGGAAATGCATTAGATTATCTTTTGTTTTAGCTTGTGAATTTTCCCTATGCTAAGGGGGAGATTTATTCCTTGTTTTGTAACTTTGAAGTTTTGCCTAGAGGGGAATCGTCTGTGTTTTTAAATCTTATTACCCTGTACAATTACCTTCCATCCTGATTTTACAGAGGTGATTCTTTTACCTTTTTCTTTATAATAAAAGTTCTGTTTTTAAGAAACTGATCGGTTTTTAGTGTCCTAAAAACCCAAGGGTCTGGTCTGTGCTCACCTTGTTTACCTATTTAGCTGGTATATTATTCTCAAGCCTCCCCAGGAAAGGGGATGAAGGGGCTTGGGGGGATATTTCAGGGAAACAGGAACTCCAAGTGGTCCTTTTCCTAAATCTTTGTCTAGCTCACTTGGTGGTGGCAGCAATACCGTCCAAGGACAAGAAAGAAATTGTGCCTTGGGGAAGTTTTTAACCTAAGCTGGTAGAAATAAGCTTAAGGGGTGTTTCATGCAGGTCCCCACATCTGTACCCTGAAGCTCAGAGTGGGGAGGGAACCCTGACAGGAGCATATATAAAAATTTTTTAAACAACTTTGCCTCTTCTCCATATCATTTTTCCATACTCGAAACTGGTCTATTTCTGTTGTATTGTCCCAGACATTAATGAAGAACGACAAGGACACAAGGGATATAGTTTAACTCAGCTTCAACTTTATTTAACTCAGTCTCGAACTATCCAGCAATAACTTGTCCAATGAGGATCGTACTTTTTTTCATAATGCATTCTGCCCGGAGGAGGGAAGGGGCTGCCATCAGGATTCTCTTCCCCATTGCACCCCAAGCTGGTCCCAGAGCTATTGCTGGGACCTTACTTCCCTCCCCTTGTACAAGGATTGAGGGAAAAGGGGTTGTCTGATACAGGGAGAAGACATCAGGAGCTCCTTCCCGTAACTCCACTTCCAGTTCTGGTTCATCAGGGAAACGGGTACACTATCAAATGGTACCTGCACTGAGCACCTGTCAAGTTGGGACAACGTGAACTTTACCTCCTAACCCACCCTACTAGGTCACTGGGGAGCTGTGGGAAAAGTGGGGGAAAAAACACCTATCCAAAATTCCTTCCCTGCCCTAAAAAGGCAACTAGTGCAATGCAGACAGCAGCTCAGAAACCTGGTCCTACTCTAATCCCAGGAGTGGGAGCCATTGCTCTGCGTATGTAGTGGCACCCCAGCCAGGGAGGAAAGGGCTTTTTTTTTTCTCCCCTTGGGTGTGTGCGATCCAGTGAACTTCTGCTTGGCTAGTCTGAAGAGCACATGAGCTGAGATGCACCCCTCTCCCAGGTACACTCCACCCTTCAAAAATCATAAGTAAGGTCAGCTCACACAAGGTTTCTGATCTGCTACATGGTTTGTCAAAGGTTGCCAGACTTTGCCTTTTATATTTCCATATCATAGTAAGTCTTCAAATTGCTGTTCAGTATCATACTTTATTTTTCTGTAGCAGTTTCTTACTTTTAGAAAATAAGTTTCACTGATATGGCATGCATAATTTTTCTTTTTCCTCTTAGCCCAATGTGCTGTTAGGAATCTACAGGACTTAGCTCGGATCTACATTAGACGCACTCTTAGAAATTTCATAAATGATGAGATGCAAGCCAAGGGTATCCCTCAGAAGCCCCCACCAAAACGAAAACGCAGGAGGTGCCGTAGACGCAGGATTAACACCTATGTGTTTGTAGGCAATCAGCTCATTCCTCAGCCTCTAGACAGTGAGGAGGATGAAAGGATGGAAGAAGACAACAAAGATGATGATGATAAAGATCACAATGAAGCCTTGAAACCAGAGGAACCTCCTCGAAATTTATTGCGAGAGAAAATTATGAGTCTACCGCTACCCGAATCTTTAAAAGCATATTTGACATACTACAGAGAAAAGTAACTCATTTTAAGTAGAAACAATAATGCCTACTGATAGCTCCTTTATTCTTGAAAATGTAGCATTTATTAAGAAATAGATGGACAAAGATCATTAGTCTTTCAACAAGACTGAAGTACAGTCATAAATTGTAACTTCTCTGTCTTAACTTTGCTACGAAGACTTGTATTCGGTAGTAGAGAATCCCTTTTTTTAAATTTATTTTTCTTTAAATTTTGAGAAATACAGTTTTAACTCTGATACAAAGATATTCCAAAGCAGTATGCAGCACTAATCAAGACTTGGCATGGTAAATCTTTTTTTGATCTTTAACAGATTTGTATTGATGGAAGGGTAAGTGAAATTTTATATGTGCTAATTAGCTGTTGAACAAATGCATTCTGACTTGAATAACAGTTGTCTGCATGAAGTTTTAAACATGCACACAGGCATTTCTCATGTAATATTGAAATTGTACCCTTTAAAAACATTTATTTTACCGTGACTTTGTTGCTGTCATTATTACTGTGTTGATATAAATGTATTCCAAGAAATACATAAGTGCAATAACTGTATACAGACATTAAATGAGCTGGCTTTAATGAAATACAAAAATGCAAGTTCTGAAATGTCAGGTGACCCTGCTACTTTTGCATTTATATCTTTTGCCAAAAGATCTTGAGAAAAGTGACCACTTCTCTCGGAGCCTTAAGGGAACATCATGTTGAATATAAAGCAAAAAAGATGCTTACTACAACCCTATTTGTTTAACTCCATACTACATTTTCAGTATTTATAAATAAAGACTTTTCTCATTCTCAAGGGTTTTAAGACAACTTATTTAGTTTCTTTCTAAAATTCACAGTATAGACACAATATTTGGTAATAAAAGGATTGTAATTTAGAATTGATTTATATTTACAACTTTAATAGACTAGAATATGAATAAAGTTTAGCTTGTATTGCTTACTTGGATAGCTGTAATAGTAGAATTTGTTCAGCAGATGCACTTTAGTAAGTGGATTTTGTATTTCATCTAAATATTTCTCTGAGAAGGCAGGGTTGTGCTGGCCCTACGTTTGTTTCTGAACACAGCTATTTTTAGCTCATAAATATTCACAATCTTCTATATCTATCTGTTGGAAATTGAGAGTAGCAGTTTAAACTTTGGGACCCACAGAGTGCTCATTTGAATATTTCCCCTCCATCTCTTCCCTCCCATTTGGTGAAGTTGCTTGCAGTTTTCTTCTTGGCTTGATGGAGTGCTTTGTGCATTTTTGCCCACTTAATATTTTGAGTGTATTGTAGCATAGCCATGAGGGAGAATGCAGTTTAAGAACTAGGCATGATATTCCGTAAAAGCCACTTTTATTGGAAACATCTGTCTGTTGGACCTAATGGAAAACATTCCTCTTAGAGAAAATTTCTGTGCAATATATTTACTGTTGTGGTAATATTCATTATTAAATCCATCGACCATTTAACCATAAGATAAAATCATGACCGTTGCAGTTGTTATTTTCATAGCCAGACATTACACATCTAGTGTAATAATCCCTTTTTTCAATAGTCACTTAAAAATTAAACATTGTTTCAGACTTTAACAGTGAGATAATATTTAGTCCTGCTACAGATTGGACTGATTTTTGATTCTGCATTTCATGATTCATTTACCATTTTAAAAAGAATGTCTTAGTAATATTGAAAAGGCAACTTGATGAAAGGCCTATTGTACCAACATGTGGAGTTTTTTTCCACAGCATATTCACAGCATGAATAAATAAAATTTAAAAAACACTGCCTTAATTTCCTGACCTTCTTTTCACAGGTCAGAGATAGTTTAGATATTTTCCAATAAAATGATACGAATGGAGTAATTGCAATGGCTTAGCTGTTGGAACCATTGAATATAATCTTTAAATATTTTGTTTTTAGATGGAATTAAAATTTAAATAATCTGAAATTCAAGATGTTATACTTCCCAGGTAGCCTGGGAATTTTGTCTTCTCCCCTTTTCAGAATCAGCATCCATATGTTCAAGAGTTTGAAGTTACTAAATATAATTTACATATTTTCTTTAAGAGAACTTTATACAGGATGCTTTTGAAGAATGACTTTCTGCATTGTTTTTCACTCTTGTATACTTGGTAAAATAGACAATGGATGATTTGTCATGATTATTCACTATGTAACTTTTTGAGAGTCACTGAAAGTTTCTTTTTGTGTTTATATGTAGATTTATTTTACACTGTTGAATTTACATTTACATTAAATAAAGTAGAAATGCAAAATGAATCAATTGTCTTTGACATAAGTTGATAATGGGACATTATTGCAATAAAAACTTTTTTTGGTGGCTTGTGGTTACTCAAACTTGTTTTTTCATGGAAATGCTTTCATTTGTGTTTGGTTTTCATTTTCAGTACGTTCCTATGCAGACCTCTGGTAGCTTTTTAATTAGAAAACAATGATATAATTGAAATGAAAAACTACTACAATGGGGAAGAACTGATGTTGCATCCTTTCACCAGTTTTGGAATTAGAAGTACTACATAAGACTAGATTTGTTAAGAGCCCCTTACCCCTGGGTGGCCCCTCTGGTATAGGACACAGGGATTCTCAGCTTTATCTGGTGGGAGGATACAAATTCCTTTGCTACCCTTCCCTTCCCAAATAAAAATTGCTCCTTTCAGGACTACATTGAAGTCCAACTGTGTATTTGGAAAACAGCTTGCAGGGAGTCAGTACCTCTTGGGAAAGATGGTCATTGAGTTTGTGAAAAAGGGCATTTATTCGTAATATCCAAAAGAGGGGGTTTCATGCCCATTTTAAATCAGACTTCAAACAGTAAACTCACTAAATCTGCTCTATCTGGAAGCAGTCATGTCTCTTGAAAGGAACACAAGTAGATATAGGCTCTGGATTCTTGCAGATTCTCAGTTAAGAATCGAAGGGTACAAAAATTTCCTACCTATCAGAATGGTTAAGCACTGGAATAAATTGCCTAGGGAGGTTGTGGAATCTCCGTCACTGGGGATTTTTAAGAGCAGGTTGGAAAAACACCTGTCAGAGATGGTCTAGATAATACTTAGTCCTGCCTTGAGTGCAGGGGACCAGACTAGATGACCTCTCGAGGTCCCTTCCAATTCTATGATTCTGTCTCTGATGTGTGTCATATTTGTAATTGGGAAACAGCACTAGTTGATAGTATCTGTGTTCAGAAAATGCTTTGGAGCAGTAAATGAATAAGTACAGTGAGGGACAGGTGCATTCACAATTAATTAGTTTTCATTTAAAAGAATACTGATTGTTTTTTGTTTCTTTTCTATTATTCAACTGGAAACCAAACATTTTTAAATCAGTTTTTGAAGAGGTGGGGGTTGACTGTGGGAAAACATTTTTTTCAAAAACAATTTTTTGCAAACATTTGGGTTTCAGTAAAACACCATTTTTCAATAAAAAAACAGTGTTGAACATTTCTACTGGTCCTATTCACAATCTGAATAGCTAGCCTATCATGTTGGAATGAACCAAGAACCAGACTCTTCCATCATTTGTATAAAAAATTTGCTATGTTTGGAGCTAAACTTGACAACGTTTCTGGTTCTTTCCTTGAGGAACCTTGTCAGAGACTTCCTAAACACTGCCTTTCATGTTCCAAGACAGTCTGAGATGTAGGATCTGGCAGGAATAACTTGTCAGAGCCAACAAGTTCTGGTATGGGCCGTGCTGTGAATGCTATTAAGGGAGGGCAGCTTGGTGCACAAAAGGCCTCAACAGTTGGTAGTTCCTCTAGCATCTGTCCAGGAACATTAACCCCTTAAGTCTTGGTGAACTACATACACACACTATGGGTATGTCTACACTACGAAATTAGGTTGAATTTATAGAAGTCGGTTTTTTAGAAATTGGTTTTATATATTCAAGTGTGTGTGTCCCCACAGAAAATGCTCTAAGTGCATTCAGTGCATTAACTCGGCAGAGTGCTTCCACAGTACTGAGGCAAGCGTCAACTTCCGGAGTGTTGCACTGTGGGTAGCTATCCCACAGTTCCCGCAGTCTCCGCCGCCCATTGGAATTCTGGGTTGAGATCCCAATGCCTGATGGGGCTAAAACATTGTCGCGAGTGGTTCTGGGTAAATATCGTCAAGCCCCCGTTCCCTCCCTCCCTCCCTCTGTGAAAGCAGCAGCAGACAATCGTTTTGCGCCTTTTTTTCCTGAGTTACCTGTGCAGATGCCATACCACAGCAAGCATGGAGCCCGCTCAGGTAACCGTCACCCTATGTCTCCTGGGTGCTGGCAGATGTGGTACTGCATTGCTACACAGCAGCAGCAACCCCTTGCCTTGTGGCAGCAGACGGTGCAGTAGGACTGGTAGCCATCATCGTCATGTCTGAGGTGCTACTGGCCACGTCGGCCAGGAGCGCCTGGGCAGACATGGGTGCAAGGACTACATTAGAAGTGACGACCAGGTCATTCTCTTTAGTCCTGCAGTCAGTCCTATTGAACCGTCTTATGGTGAGCAAGCAGGCGATACGGATTGCTAGCAGTCCTACTGTACCATCTTCTGCCAGGCAGGCAAGAAATGAGGATGGCTAGCAGTCGTACTGTACCATCTTCTGCTGAGCAGCAATGAGATGTGGATGGCTTGCAGTCCTTCTGCACCGTCTGCTGCCAGCCAAAGATGTAAAAGATAGATGGAGTGGATCAAAACAAGAAATAAACCAGATTTGTTTTGTACTCATTTGCTTCCCCCCCTCCCACGTCTAGGGGACTCATTCCTCTAGGTCACGCTGCAGTCACTCACAGAGAAGGTGCAGCGAGGTAAATCTAGCCATGTATCAATCAGAGGTTAGACCAACCTGCATGTTCCAATAAAAACAATTACTTAGGTGCACCATTTCTTATTGGAACCCTCCGTGAAGTCCTGCCTGAAATACTCCTTGATGTAAAGACACCCCCTTTGTTGATTTTAATTCCCTGTAAGCCAACCCTCTAAGCCATGTGGTCAGTCGCCCCTCCCTCCGTCAGAGCAACGGCAGACAATCGTTCTGCGCCTTTTTTCTGTGTGGACGCCATACCAAGGCAAGCATGGAGGCCGCTCAGCTCACTTTGGCAATTAGGAGCACATTAAACACCACACGCATTATCCAGCAGTATATGCAGCACCAGAACCTGGCAGACCGATACCGGGCGAGGAGGGGACGTCAGCGCGGTTACGTGAGTGATCAGGACATGGACACAGATTTTTCTCAAAGCATGGGCCCTGCCAATGAATGCATCATGGTGCTAATGGGGCAGGTTCATGCTGTGGAATGCCGATTCTGGGCTCGGGAAACAAGCACAGACTGGTGGGACCACATAGTGTTGCAGGTCTGGGACGATTCCCAGCGGCTGCGAAACTTTCGCATGCGTAAGGGCACTTTCATGGAACTTTGTGACTTCCTTTCCCCTGCCCTGAGGCGCATGAATACCAAGATGAGAGCAGCCCTCACAGTTGAGAAGCGAGTGGCGATAGCCCTGTGGAAGCTTGCAATGCCAGACAGCTACCGGTCAGTTGGGAATCAATTTGGAGTGGGCAAATCTACTGTGGGGGCTGCTGTGATGCAAGTAGCCCACGCAATCAAAGATCTGCTGATATCAAGGGTAGTGACCCTGGGAAATGTGCAGGTCATAGTGGATGGCTTTCCTGCAATGGGATTCCCTAACTGTGGTGGGGCCATAGACGGAACCCATATCCCTATCTTGGCACCGGAGCACCAAGCTGCCGAGTACATAAACCGCAAGGGGTACTTTTCAATAGTGCTGCAAGCTCTGCTGGATCACAAGGGACGTTTCACCAACATCAGTGTGGAATGGCAGGGAAAGGTGCATGACGCTCGCATCTTCAGGCACTCTGGTCTGTTTCAAAAGCTGCAGGAAGGGACTTTATTCCCAGACCAGAAAATAACTGTTGGGGATGTTGAAATGCCTATATGTATCCTTGGGGACCCAGCCTACCCCTTAATGCCATGGCTCATGAAGCCGTACACAGGCAGCCTGGACAGTAGTGAGGAGCTGTTCAACTGCAGGCTGAGCAAGTGCAGAATGGTGGTAGAATGTGCATTTGGACGTTTAAAGGCGCGCTGGTGCAGTTTACTGACTCGCTTAGACCTCAGCGAAACCAATATTCCCATTGTTATTACTGCTTGCTGTGCGCTCCACAATATCTGTGAGAGTAAGGGGCAGACGTTTATGGCGGGGTGGGAGGTTGAGGCAAATCGCCTGGCTGCTGGTTATGCGCAGCCAGACACCAGGGCGGTTAGAAGAGCACAGGAGGGTGCGGTACGCATCAGAGAAGCTTTGAAAACCAGTTTCATGACTGGACAGGTTACGGTGTGAAAGTTCTGTTTGTTTCTCCTTGATGAAACCCCCCACCCCTTGGTTCACTCTACTTCCCTGTAAGCTAACTACCCACCCCTCCTACCGTCAATCACCGCTTGCAGAGGCAATAAAGTCATTGTTGCTTCACATTCATGCATTCTTTATTCATTCATCACACAAATAGGGGGATGATTACCAAGGTAGCCCAGGAGGGGTGGTGGCGGAGGGAAGGAAAATGCCACACAGCACTTTAAAAGTTTACAACTTTAAAATTTATTGAATGACAGCCTTCTTTTTTTTGGGCAATCCTCTGTGGTGCAGTGGCTGGTTGGCCGGAGGCCCCCCCACCGCGTTCTTGGGCGTCTGGGTGTGGAGGCTATGGAACTTGGGGAGGAGGGCGCTTGGCTACACAGGGGCTGTAGTGGCAGTCTGTGCTCCAGCTGCCTTTGCTGCAGCTCAACCATACACTGGAGCATACTGGTTTGGTCCTCCAGCAGCCTCAGCATTGAATCCTGCCTCCTCTCATCACGCTGCCACCACATTTGAGCTTCAGCCCTGTCTTCAGCCCGCCACTTACTCTCTTCAGCCCGCCACCTCTCCTCCCAGTCATTTTGTGCTTTCCTGCACTCTGACATTATTTGCCTCCACGCATTCGTCTGTGCTCTATCAGTGTGGGAGGACAGCATGAGCTCGGAGAACATTTCATCACGAGTGCATTTTTTTTTCTTTCTAATCTTCACTAGCCTCTGGGAAGGAGAAGATCCTGTGATCATTGAAACACATGCAGCTGATGGAGAAAAAAAAAGGGACAGCGGTATTTAAAAAGACACATTTTATAAAACAGTGGCTACACTCTTTCAGGGTAAACCTTGCTGTTAACGTTACATACATAGCACATGTGCTTTCATTACAAGGTCGCATTTTGCCTCCCCCCCACTGCGTGGCTACCCCTTCAACCTTCCCCCCTCCCTGTGGCTAACAGTGGGGAACATTTCTGTTTAGCCACAGGCAAACAGCCCAGCAGGAACGGGCTCCTCTGAGTGTCCCCTGAATAAAAGCACCCTATTTCAACCAGGTGACCATGAATGATATCTCACTCTCCTGAGGATAACACAGAGAGATAAAGAACGGATGTTGTTTGAATGCCAGCAAACGTACACTGCAATGCTTTGTTGTACAATGATTCCCGAGTACGTGTTACTGGCCTGGGGTTGTAAAGTGTGCTACCATGGAGGACACAATAAGGCTGCCCTCCCCAGAAACCTTTTGCAAAGGCTTTGGGAGTACATCCAGGAGAGCCACGAATGCCAGGACCAATTAATCCTTTCACATGCTTGCTTTTAAATCATGTATAGTATTTTAAAAGGTACACTCACCGGAGGTCCCTTCTCCGCCTGCCGGGTCCAGGAGGCAGCCTTGGGTGGGTTCGGGGGGTACTGGCTCCAGGTCCAGGGTGAGAAACAGTTCCTGGCTGTCGGGAAAACTGGTTTCTCCGCTTGCTTGCTGTGAGCTATCTACAACCTCATCATCATCATCATCTTCTTCGTCCCCAAAACCTGCTTCCGTGTTGCCTCCATCTCCATTGAAGGAGTCAAACAACGCGGCTGGGGTAGTGGTGGCTGAACCCCCTAAAATGGCATGCAGCTCATCATAGAAGCGGCATGTTTGGGGCTCTGACCCGGAGTGGCCATTCACCTCTCTGATTTTCTGGTAGGCTTGCCTCAGCTCCTTCAGTTTCATTCGGCACTGCTTCGGGTGCTTGTTATGGCCTCTGTCCTTCATGCCCTGGGAGATTTTGACAAAGGTTTTGGCATTTCGAAAACTGGAACGGAGTTCTGATAGCACAGACTCCTCTCCCCATACAGCAATCAGATCTCGTACCTCCCGTTCGGTCCATGCTGGAGCTCTTTTGCGATTCTGGAACTCCATCATGGTCACCTCTGCTGATGAGCTCTGCATGGTCACCTGCAGCTTGCCATGCTGGCCAAACAGGAAATGAGATTCAAGAGTTCGCGGTTCTTTTCCTGTCTACCTGTCCAGTGCATCTGAGTTGAGAGTGCTGTCCAGAGCGGTCACAATGGAGCACTCTGGGATAGCTCCTGGAGGCCAATACCGTTGAATTGTGTCCACAGTACACAAATTCGATCCGGCAAGGCCAACTGAAGCGCTAATCCACTTGTCAAGGGTGGAGTAAGGAAATGGATTTTACGCTGATGTTGGTGAAACGTCCCTTGTGATCCACCAGAGCTTGCAGCACTATTGAAAAGTACCCCTTGCGGTTTATGTACTCGGCGGCTTGGTGCTCCGGTGCCAAGATAGGGATATGGGTTCCGTCTATGGCCCCACCACAGTTAGGGAATCCCATTGCAGCAAAGCCATCCACTATGACCCGCACATTTCCCAGGGTCACTACCCTTGATATCAGCAGATCTTTGATTGCGTGGGCTACTTGCATCACAGCAGCCCCCACAGTAGATTTGCCCACTCCAAATTGATTCCCAACTGACCTGTAGCTGTCGGGCGTTGCAAGCTTCCACAGGGCTATCGCCACTCGCTTCTCAACTGTGAGGGCTGCTCTCATCTTGGTATTCATGCGCCTCAGGGCAGGGGAAAGCAAGTCACAAAGTTCCATGAAAGTGCCCTTACGTATGCGAAAGTTTCGCAGCCACTGGGAATCGTCCCAGACCTGCAACACTATGCAGTCCCACCAGTCTGTGCTTGTTTCCCGAGCCCAGAATCGGCGTTCCACAGCATGAACCTGCCCCATTAGCACCATGATGCATGCATTGGCAGGGCCCATGCTTTGAGAAAAATCTGTGTCCATGTCCTGATCACTCACGTAACCGCGCTGACGTCCCCTCCTCGCCCGGTATCGGTCTGCCAGGTTCTGGTGCTGCATATACTGCTGGATAATGCGTGTGGTGTTTAATGTGCTCCTAATTGCCAAAGTGAGCTGAGCGGCCTCCATGCTTGCCTTGGTATGGCGTCCACACAGAAAAAAGGCGCAGAACGATTGTCTGCCGTTGCTCTGACGGAGGGAGGGGCGACTGACCACATGGCTTAGAGGGTTGGCTTACAGGGAATTAAAATCAACAAAGGGGGTGTCTTTACATCAAGAAGTATTTCAGGCAGGACTTAATGGAGGGTTCCAATAAGAAATGGTGCACCTAAGTTATTGTTCTTATTGGAACAAGGAGGTTAGCCTGGCCTCTGATTGATACATGGCTAGATTTACCTCGCTGCACCTTCTCTGTGAGTGACTGCAGTGTGACCTAGAGGAATGAGTCCCCTAGACAGGGGAGGAGGCAAATGAGTACAAACAAATCTGGTCTATTTCTTGTTTTGATCCACTCCATCTATCTTTTACATCTTTGGCTAGCAGCAGACGGTGCAGAAGGACTGCATGCCATCCACATTTCATGGCTGCTCAGCAGAAGATGATGCAATAGGACTGCTAGCAATCCGTATCGCCTGCCTGCTCACCATAAGACAGTTCAATAGGACTGACTGCAGGACTAAAGAGAATGACCTGGTCAAGTCACTCCAAATTTAGTCCCTGCACCCATGTCTGCCCAGGCGCTCCCAGCCGACATGGCCAGGAGCACCTCGGACATGACGAAGACGGCTACCAGTCGTACTGTACCGTCTGCTGCCACAAGGCAAGGGGTTGCTGCTACTGTGTAGCAATGCCGTACCGCGTCTGCCAGCACCCAGGAGACATAGGGTGACGGTTACCTGAGCGGGCTCTATGCTTGCTGTGGTATGGCATCTGCACAGGTAACTCAGGAAAAAAAGGCGCAAAACGATTGTCTGCCCTTGCTTTCACGGAGGGAGGGAGGGAGGGAAGGGGGGCCTGACGATATGTACCCAGAACCACCCGCGACAATGTTTTAGCCCCATCAGGCATTGGGATCTCAACCCAGAATTCCAATGGGCAGCGGAGATTGCGGGAACTGTGGGATAGCTACCCACAGTGCAATGCTCCGGAAGTCAACTCTAGCCTCGGTACTGTGGAAGCAGTCCGCCGAGTTAATGCACTGAATGCACTTAGAGCATTTTCTGTGGGGACACACACACTCGAATATATAAAACCGATTTCTAAAAAACCGACTTCTATAAATTCGACCTTATTCCGTAGTGTAGACATACCCTGTGTATGGAAAGGGTAAATATAGAGGTAGTGTTTCTGAGCACATGTTTCAAATCCATCCAAGTCTACAACGAGGGCTTAACTTTAAGGGGGGAAAGTGCAGAATTTTGTGTATGAGGAAGGGGGGAGGGTAATGAGAGAACTGCCTGCCTACCTCTTTTGACAGACTAAGTCTGGTGCCTAAACGCATTTTAGGCATGTAGTCAGGCTGATTTTGTTTTTCAAATATGCTTAGCCACTATATTTTCAATGAGACTTGGTTTCCAACACTTAAAAATCTGTCCATGTGTACATGAGATTCCTAAATCCATATTTAGGCACTTAATTCAGGCAGGTAGGCAACTTGGAGCTTATTTCCTAAGTGTTCATTTGCCACCTCTTTTGGCCTACCATGAATACAAAAAAGATGAAGTTCTCTGCTGTGTGTGGAGTTGGTGAAAGTTGTCTTTGAGGTATTCTATGAATGGACTCACATCCCTCTTGTGGAAAGTCTCCCCCCCCCCCCCGTGTAATGATTTAAGCTTGCAGACTTTAATTTTTTGTGACTGACTGATCTACCTTATGTTATAACCTGCAAGGATAAGATTGAACACATGCTAAATTCCTATCAATGGCATTTACAGAATTCCACTTTAATGAGCCAATAATCATGTTGACAACATTTCCCTCACATCAGTGTGCCCACAGCAGTGAGCCCTTTCTCTTTAAACATACGTGAAAAGGTCAGTAGGCTGTTTACTGGAGCAAACTAAAGGCCTTAAAGTCCACCTAGCTTTTATTCTTCTGATAACAATATGTTACCATGAGGAACCCCTAAATGGCTGGCTGGCTGCATCCCTCACTTCTACAGCCTACCAGATCTGCATCTTAAAGGTCACAGTAAGACTCATTCAATTCAGGCCATGTCAGCTTTGTTCAGATTTTCTAAAATCAGGAGATTTGAAAAGCAGCCACATTGTCTTTTCCAGATGCATTTACAAGCATTTTTGCTTAGATTCATCATCTAGAAGTGGAAACCAACATCAGCTTTTACGTAACCTATTCTACAGCCTGGGGGTGCCAGATTCCCTTTGCCTTCTTAGTTTTCCTGTGTGTCTGAGATGCCTCTTTAAGTTGTCCACCTCTGGGAATTTTCTGGCAGGTGTCTTTACTCTCTTCTGCATTGTCAAGGTGGTATCTTAGCATGGTCTCTCTAGTTCAAAATGTTTCTTTTTTCCCCTTAAGGCAAATTTAGCCTTGCTTTTCTCTGCCCTCAGTCTGTCGTCTTTATTTTCTTTGAGACACAGCCCTTGAATTTGTAGGCCAAGATTTTTAAACATAAGCTAAATATAGACTCCTAAATTCATATTTAGTCCCCTGAATAAGTGGCTTGATATTCAGCATGGCTGCAAACCCAGCAGCTCTTCTTATCAAGGGCAGCTGCTTGTGAGCTCACTCCCTCTAAAAATCAGGCCACTTATTTAGGGGACTAAATATGAATTTAGGAGCCAAATTGTAGGCCTGCATCTTTGAAAATCTCAGCCCTTGGCTTTTGTCTCTAAACTGGAAGCATGCATCCCAGCACAAGTAGGCAGACGTGCTCAAGCTCTGCTAAAAATAACTGTAGCCAGAGGGTAGCCCAGGGCTGGCTCAGTCTACCCTGAACTCAGGTGACTATCCTGAGCTGGCACCTGTGCTACCCCCTGGCTATACTGCTATTTTAGTGAGCTAACTTGAGCAGAGCTAGTGTGTGTCTACCCGCACTGAGCTGCACACTTCCAGCCACAGTGTAGACATACCTTAAGAGTCTGAACTCAATAAGTGGTGTCTCTGAAGAAAAAAATCTAACCTATAATTCTCGCTCACTCAAACACTTCGAGTTAAGTCAGGCATGTAAGGCCTGCTACTGGTACCATGTAACCTGGTACAACCTGCTGGGTGCTCTGCAGCTAAAACAGGGAGCCCACCACTCACTGTGTAGTGGGAGTTATGCCAGATACCCATTTGAATAAAAACCAATATTCACTAAGGAGTAACTCCAGCACTAACTCCAAATTTTTCTGCATAGATATTTGCGCTGAAGCTTCAGAGATGAAGAGGATGACCAGCAAACTTGCATGTTGGAATGTGAGAATACTGGGCACTGGTATATCAAACAATCTAGAGGAGTTCAATGATCCTAGAAAGACCACCATTACTGACAAAGAGCTGGAGAATTTTTCATCTATACAGCCACTCTCTCTGGAACCAGACCAGCATGCTAGCTCCATGAGATGCCATTATGCCATCTTCCGGCATGTAAAAAGCAAAGACAATCGCAAATGTAGAATCATTTTGCAGTCAAAAACTCAGTACCTATGATCAAATGGCCTGTTGCAACATCAGAACATACTATATTACTAAGAAGATCTTCAACAGGTGGCTTCGCCAACATCTGTACATTGGCCCCCACACTTTCCTCCATCTCTGAAGAGAAGGACTTTTTTATCATCTACTCAACAGTGTCACCAGTAAGCTACCACTAGGACAGCGGCTCTATCCACTGGCATACTTCAAAGTTAGAGCCAGCTCAAATCACAAGAGGTGGCTTCTATACATTTGCCACCTTGAAGTAGGAAAAATGAATGACAGTGGGTAAAGACTATTAGTGCTCTGCATCCACTGAGGACTGTGCATTACCAACACCTACTTCCAAGTCACCGTCGTTATATCGTGTGGATCTGGACACTGGCATTTAATAGTCACCCACAGAAAATACCTACAGGATGGTCTCCATACTCACAGTTTTCACAATGCAGACTGTGATACGGACCATGGACTTGCATGCTGAAAAATAAGGCATTCGATATGGAAATTTCATCATCCCCAACAAAACCATTGTCCAGTCATTAACAACAACAACACAAAAGACTAAGGAAGGTGTCTCCAATTCACTATGAATTTCGGAAGCTATGTCATCAATTGCATGGAACACACGCTGAATAAATATCCATATAGCTGCAACCTTACCTTTGGTAAAAAGACTGTACAATGAGCTAAAGACTGGTTTGTGGCACACTCTGAAGAAATACTCCAGTTAATGATGTGAAATGAACAGCATATCTCCATCAAAATACAAACCCCCCTCCTGAACAAGAAGTTCTGGTTCCAACTTTGCAAAGCTCTGTTTTCCCATTTACCTAAATGAGTAATTGTTTTGTCCTCAGGCAAGTAAAATCAGGCATTTTAACTGAAAAGACTTTACCATAAAATTTGTTCTTGCAAACATCTATGACCACTTTGCAAGGCTGGTTTGTGCCTGTTTGTTTCATTTTTGTTCCACTTTAAATTTATCTGTACTGAACTGCAGAAGCCATTAGTCTGCACTATCCAAGGCATTTTGACTTTGATTACTTGTCTTTGTGCTGCTTGCATTTTGTCCCCACCCTGTAGTTTTGGATCAGCAGCAGATTCCAGCAGCTTACTGCCAGTGCCTTCTTCCCGGTTATCAGAGTGAACAAAACCAGGTCTGACAATGATCTTTGTAGTAGCAAAGTGCTTCATCTTCCTTCTTTTATATCCAGGCTGGGTTTGTAGTTCATCTCCAAATCACACTTTCTAACCTTACAGATGTGCTCATTCTACTGTAGCACATGAAAAACAATTTCACTTGTTTAAAGAATAACACATTATACCGAAAGAGGGCAGTATTGCCACACAGGAAAGATCAAAGCTAAAACTGCTGACACACAACTGCACAGAAAAGACAGTAGAATTAATGAAGCCAGCTCATGTGAATGTTGAAAACTACATTGCAAAAGCACTATTACCAGACACTATCAGGTATTAAGTAAGCAAAAACATACCTTGTTCCCTTTCCCTTTGGCTGTAATGTAAAGCAGTGGTTCCCAAACTTGTTCCATCGCTTGTGCAGGGAAAGCCCCTAGGGGGCCGGGCCGGTTTGTTTACCTGCTGCGTCTGGAGGTTCGGCCGATTGTGGCTCCCAGTGGCTGCGGTTTGCTGCTCCAGGCCAATGGGAGCTGCTGGAAGCAGCGCAGGCTGAGGGACGTATTGGACGTAGCTTCCAGCAGCTCCCATTGGCCTGGAGCAGCAAACCGCAGCCACTGGGAGCCACGATGTTCTAAATCAGCCATAAAAATGTTAGCATGCTGTGGGGCCATGCGGGTACCCATAGCAGTGCCGCTGATTTGAAGGTATACATTGTCCCCAAATGTAAAATAGTTATGGGTAAGGACAAAGTCACACAGTTCAGCCACCAGGTTAGCCGTGACATTATCGGGGATAGTGTTCCTGAGGGCTTGTAGTCCATCTTTGTGTGGAATGTTGGTGTAGAGGGCTTCTACATCCACAGTGGCCAGGATGGTGTTATCAGGAAGATCACCGATGGATTGAAGTTTCCTCAGGAAGTCAGTGGTGTCTCGAAGGTAGCTGGGAGTGCTGTTAACGTAGGGCCTGAGGAGGGAGTCTACATAGCCAGACAATCCTGCTGTCAGGGTGCCAATGCCTGAGATGATGGGGCACCCAGGATTTCCAGGTTTATGGATCTTGGGTAGTAGATAGAATATCCCAGGTCGGGGTTCCAGGGGTGTGTCTGTGCGGATTTGATCTTGTGCTTTTTCAGGGAGTTTCTTGAGCAAATGCTGTAGTTTCTTTTGGTAACTCTCAGTGGAATCATATTGATGGGGTCAGCACCCAATGAAAGGATAAAAAATTCCAAGGGGGAGATTTTTCAAAGGCAGCAAGGGTAGATGAGGTGCCCAGCTAACTGAAAGTCAATGCCTTTGAAAATCTCCCATTGAAGCCGGCTGGAATTTCCCATCAACCAAGGGCATTAACCAGATTGACTTTTTGGGGAGGAAGTTCTCCTCTAGGATTGTGGCTTTCTGAATAACCGTGAGCCTTTGGGGGAGGGTCTTTTATTCCACTTGTTGCTAAATGTAGCATTCGTAATCACATCTGTAAGGAGAGTGAGTGAATTGCAATGTCCTCATCCCAAATATTTGCTAAAAGTAATGTCTGAATGGACCAGACCATTTATCTCCCATGTTCTTCTTAGTCTCACCCAGGAGAAGTCAGGATCCACATTCTAGATGTCAAAAGCATTTCCTCATGGAGGATGTTAGACTTTTTTAAGGCTTTGGGGATCAATGTAAAGGGAATGCTATTTCCGTTCATGGATGACCTAAGTGGATTAGGCAGTGCGATTGCGACATAGCCAGGTTGACAACACCTGAGGGTCTTAGGATTCACTCTATCTCCTACAGGAGGCTGAGGTGTTTGTGGCATTCTTCTTGATTGATATAGTCACTGAAAAATGGTGGTGAAGCCGCTCACTTAGTTTAAATGTAGCTATTAAAATCTACTTTGTGACATGATTTGATGTATATTTAACAGAGTTGGATCTATAACTGGAAATAGGAGCCAAATCCTTTCTTACTTGCTTCGGCCCCAAATAACTTTTTGGACTGAGGACCTATTACGGGTGGCTTATGAAAAACATGGTGATCATATTTAACACTTAAAGAACAGTGAATTGGTGCCCAAATCTATTCTAGAACGTGGCTAAAGAACTATAGATTATCTGTGGGACTTGAAAGAAAGTTTTTAGCATTGTAGGTGTGAGTATATCTAAACATTTCACTGGTAAAATACTCCTGGAAACAATTAGATCTCTGCATGAAAAATGTTCCAGTGAAGCTGAACTTCAAATGTCTATCCAATACATTGTTCTTAAAAATTTATGAAATGAGTTAGTACTAAATCCTCAAGTATTTTACTTGGCAGAACACAAGACAAAAGTATGCTACAAATAGTTCTCAGGCAAACAAAATAGAGCAACTGTTGGATTTTCTATTACTGAATTAAAAAAATATGTTAATATACCATTAAGGGTGAGGTTATAATGGCACAAAAGGCAGGAAACTCAGAGTTTAGGTTGCCTGTGTAATCTTAAATTTGCTGCCCTGTTTTATGCATAATATGATTGTGCATGTAGCCCATAGAGTTAGCTTGCCTTTATTATATTCCTCAGTCACGCAAGGAACCTACAGGCCTGTATCCTGTAAAGACATTAGTTTCAGCATAAGGCTTGAGACCTATGAACTTTGGCACTGATAACCATCCTAATGGAAAACCGCAAGTATTGGGGAGCTGAAAATAGATGGTTAAGAGACATATCTGACCACAGGACATGAATCCAACCACAAGAGGGCCATGGCAACGAATTGAAGAATATGATAATAAGTTGGGATCAATAATATACTAATCTATAGGAGAAAGGGAGGAAATAAAAATAAGGACAAGGCAAGAAACCCCTACTGAATATGCATCAGACATAGTGGTGTCAAAGTAACATATTATAAAAGTGGCATCCCAGCCTATGGTCATTAGGAGAGTGAGATGTAGCCCTGGGGAGGTGCCTGAATGATGGCCACTGGTGATGAGGGGGAAGGTGATGGTGATGAGGAAGATGATGACTAACATTTTAGGATGTTCTGTAAGGGATGGTGTGAGTATATGGATGTTCAGACGTACATTCTGTAGTCTCTCTATCTACCTTACTGATTTGAGGTGTTTGTGACTGTGCTAAATGTAGTAATGAACTATTTGTAAATATAGAAGAGTTCCTGTAGTGGGTGTTTTGCAGCTGTGCACATCAGGGTTCCCAACGATACAAAATTTTTATTTCATTAGGACAAGAACCTCTAAAACCCTCAAAGTGATAACTAGGAATTCATAAGTAATCAATATAATTAAAACATAATCTATAGATCAGGCTACACATACAACACAGAACAATGCAAGATCCCACTCAAAGTACTCATCAGTGTTTCCATACTTATCAAGGAAAAATGGACAAACAAAGGAAAGTCACATTAATTTAACAGTCATAATCAGCAATGTTTATTATCAAATTGCTTATTGACAAATCTGGGGCCATTCCCTTCATCACTGTGGTTCAAACCTCAGTTCAAACACACACTGGGATTTCCTAAAAATCAGTTCCAAAGTTAGCATCTGCTAAAAGGGAGAGGTTGTTATATGAACTTTTAAATGAAGCTGACTGGAGAGCACTTTCTAAGAAGCCATTTGAACAATGTCCCCAGCCCAGTACTGCATCACTGAATTTCTTTAAGGAACAGGAACAGCACTTTTATCTGATCAAATATTTTAACACTGGAGTAACTCATACCAATTTACGCTCAGAATCATCAAGCCAATACAGTTGAAAGGCATCAAACTTCCTGATTTGGTGATTAGCAGTAGAAAGCAATTGGGGTAAAATGTTCAAAAGTCTCTAAGTGACTTAGGGACCTCTGTCCTCTTGATTTTTAGTGAATCCTTGGCTCCTAAATGCCTAAGTAACTTTTGAAAATGGGACTTAGGCTTCTAAGACACTTAGACCCAGAACTTCAGAAGTATTTAGGTGCCTAACTCCCATTTTAAAGTCAATGGGAGTTTTGCCATTGACTTCAATGAATCCAGGATTTCACCTACAGGCTATAGTCCTATCTCTGGGGAGCTCACAATTTAAGACAAAAGAACAGGAGAAGGGGCTGGGGAAAGGATTCAATACACAAATAAAGTGAACAGTGTGATGGGCAGGAACATGTCATGTTAGCTTTATGCTCTCTTTTTCTAAAAAGGATTTGCATCTGTTTTGTTTAAGCTATATTACAAAAACATCACCTTAGAGTTTCGTTGTTTGGTTTGAGGTGTGACATGGAGGTTATGTGGGAGAGAGGAAGGGTATGAGCAGAGCGGGTAAAGCGAGAAGGACATGGAAAAGGAGGAAGGTAGAAAGAAGACAGGGGAGGGAGTGACACATGATGGGCATGGAGAGTGAGGTTAGGTTGCTGAATAGTTTCCAATGGTAGGAGAGGGTGCAATGAAGTGGGATCAACTGACAATAGCAAATGAGAAAATAAGAAAAAAAATACTATTGCTTTTCACCAATGGTGAGGGAAGAAGAAACGGCTGGTCCTGGTACCTCCGAAGGGGAAAAGGTGAATTGGAACAGTATCCCTAACCTACCCTCTGCACCCCAGGCTGCTTTGGTGAGGGAGCCCTCAGGATCTGAAGATTTCCATAGTCCTAGGCAGGTCCCTCTGGGACTGGTGGCTGGCCAGAAGGACGGAGAGGCTGGAAATACACATCTTTGCTTGACACCTGACCTAATTTGACCAAAAGGATATAATCATAATGAATTCCAGATCTGTCTGGCTTCTCTGGGCATCTATATATTTCCTGATGTTCCCAGAACTCCCCTCTGTTAACACTATCAAAGGCCCTTGTTAAATAAATAAAAGCCATGTTTAGTGCATGATCTTTTTCACAAGCTTTTTCCTGATATTGGCTGTGATACCCTTTCGTGTTGTAATACCACATGAATTTTCAGGCAGCAAAACAACCGACACATGGCTGGGCTCTGACTGTGAAGCATTCACACCATCACTTTGGCAGCAACAGAGGAAAATGAGCTTTCCCCCCCCTTCGATAATTTCCACACTCACCTGGCATCCTTTATAGGTTTGTTTGGGTTTTTTTTTGGCCTGGTCTTTGTTCCCCAAGTGGATACAAATAAGTTTGGACAGAGCTCCCTGGCGAATAATATTTCTTTCCAAAGCAACATTATTTCCCCTCCATTATCTCTTCCCACTGCCTCCAGAAGTGCTTTGCCTTGATTGAGCCAAGGAGAAGTTAGTAGAGTTGGGTAAATTTAATATATGCACATTCTGAACGGATTATTTGGTCAGTACAGTGGAACCTCAGAGTTACGAACTCTTTGGGAATGGAGGTTGTTCGTAACTGAAATGTTCATAACTCCGGACAAAATGTTATGGCTGTTCTTTCAAAAGTTTATAACTACTGAACATTGACTTAATACAGCTTTGAAACTTTACTATGCAGAAGAAAAATGCTGCTTTCCCTTTATTTTAGTAGTTTCCGTTTAACACAGTACTGTACTATATTTCTTTTTTTTTTTTTTTTTGTCTCTGCAGCTGCCTGATTGAGTACTTCCGGTTCCAAATGAGGTGTGTGGTTGACTGGTCAGTTCCTAACTCTGGTGTTTGTAACTCTGAGGTACTACTGTATTATTATTATTTATTTATATCTACTGTGGTAGTGCCTAGGAGCCCCGAGCCATTTTCCTGAACTCCATTGTGCTAGGTGCTGTACAATACAGAACAACATGACAGTATCTGTCTCAAAGAGCTTGCAATCTAAGTGAATGAATATGTATGAATTGTTTGTAATTCTGTGACTTCTGTTTAGGAATCCAAGGTTTTGAGACCATCGTGATTATGGTGAAGCATCACAAAAACAGTCATTTTCTTCAAAAGCTGAACAAGGAGTGTTATTAGGACAAGGAAAACAATATTAATCCTAATGCTGTCCCTTCCTTCCGTCTGCTGATAGACCCATAGCAATAGATTTCTGAGAGACTACTCATAAAAATAATTGAAAAAATATAAGAGAATTCTGAGGGAGAAGGGACGTCATGGTGGAAATGCTGTAATTTCAGCATTTACAGTTCAATGATGTTCATTCTTTAGCTGCATGTAACTAGCTCCTGTTACATTAGTGATGATAGCAGTCACATTAATAAAGCCAAGATGAAGGTTGATGCACACGTTCTAAATGAGCATGAACAAGGCACAATAGGTTGGTGTATTGCTATTTCATTGGGATATGCCTCAGTTGCATTGTATTTGGCTGCATGCTTCCAGTGATCTGAGCAGCGTGCCAATCACCAAGGAATGGATGCCCTAATGAGACTTGTTGCTTTTACAATATGTTGAAATAATGGCATAGGGCAGTTGGAGAATCAACAACAGTTTATTTTGAAAAAATGAAGTGTGTCACTCTGCCAGCAACAATAATTCTTAGAGAAAGAGAAAACAAATGATAAAGCTTAAGGGGAGGTGTCTTTTTGGAAAGCCAAAAAAACAAGAAAACAAGAACTGTGTATGTAACAGAAGCACTGTTCGCTCTTCAATGCACCCTTTTGTAGTTAAAAAAAAAACCCAGAGGCCATGTCAACATTGCTACACAAAACTGTGGTAGCCGTAGCCATTTCAAAGATTTACAGGCCAGAAGGGACCCTTAGATAATCTATTCGACCCCCTTTGTATCACAGGCCATTAAATTTGAGCCCAGTAACATGTGTTTGGCTAAAGTATACCTCCAGAAGGGCATCCGGCCTTGATCTGAAGACATCAAGAGGTGGAGAACCCACCGCTTTCCTTGGTAGTTTGTTCCAATGGTTAAGCACACCCACTGTTAAAAAAAGTGATGCCTTATTTCTAATTTGAAACTGTCCAGCTTTGATTTCCAGCCTTTGGTTCTTGTTATGCCTTTTCTTCACTAGATTAAGCAGCCATTTAGTATTTTCAAGTATTACTTTTGAGCATGGCTCTGCCTTATCACACTTCAGTGCATCTACCCCAATGAAGTACTTGGAGAGGCCTTTTAGAGTCAGATGGGGAGAGGTTTGAGTCTGGCAGGGCTCCACAGGGAATAAATAAATAATTATAATAAATAATAAATACATTCTATAGCCTGTTTCATCCACTGATCTTAAAGCACTTTACAAAGCTGGGTAAGTATCAGTACCCCCGATTATGGATGATGAAGCAGAGATGTTAAGTGTCTTTTCTAAGGTGACACTGCAAGTCAATAACAGAAGCTGGAATATTCCTTGCAGTCCAGTGACCCAGCCCCTGGACCACCTGTCCTGTTATACAAGGGCTCTGTGGATGGAGGAAGAATGATCTAAAATGTCCCACTGAAAGGAAGGACATGAGGCATTTCCGGTCATTTCAGTTCACACCTGAAGCTCTTTGGAGGCAGGGTTGATGCATTTGGTGATTAACCATATTAAATGATTCATGCTTCCAGCCAAATGAGCATGGATGTACACCCCTTAATTATGGACAGAAGAAGGTCATCTACCAGAGCAACAAGTGCTGCCTCGGTACTGTGACTTGGTGTGAACCCTGGCTGAGATGTGTTAGGAACAGCTTTTTGCTAGCTTCTCAGTTCGTTTCTTTAGAAGAGAGAGATTGGATACAGAACAAGTTTCCTCTGTGTTATGGGAACCACACCAGTAGGGTTGGGCAGATGGGCAGAGTTGTTATAAATTTACCATTTTATCTTCTGATTGGTTTAGTGCTGACTGTGCAATGGGACTGCACAGAACCAAGAGGATGTAAAGGCCCTTAAAGGAGCTGATAGTCTGTAGCTTTAGTCCTGCATTTGAACCAGGGGCTAAGGGTCTGATTGCACAATGGAGGCCTATGGAGTTTCACCTTGCACAGTCTACAAAGGGCACTGGAGCAGTGGGATCATGGGGACAGGTGTCATTGGCCCCAAGCCTGTATTGCAATCTGTGTGGGTGGACTGCTGCCCTCATGTGGAACCCTAGGGCCGTTTGCATACATGCATCACAGTGGTAGCTACATCTATCCATCTTGTGAACTAAAGCCCGGATCCGGAAAGCTATTTCAGTGCCTACCTTCCATTGGCTCCCATAGGAGTTAGGCACCTGAATACCTTTGAGGATCTGGAGCCAAGCCCCTGTTCCTGCAACTGCATCCAAGTAGGTGGCTTCCTGTGCCTGTAGAGAGCCCCAATGTGACCCAGTGGCACTGGTATAGGATTCAGAAAATGTGGGTTCTGTTTTCTGGCTCTTCCTCTTGCCTGCTGGGTGATTTTGGGCCAGACACTTCACCTTTGCATGACTCAGTTTCCCTGTCTGTAAAAGGGGTGTAGTTCTTTTGAAATCTGCTGATGAAAGCAGTGTATAAGGGCTAAGTATTATTACGGAGTTCTGTACAGGTGCAAGGGACCCACTGGTGCTGATCCTGTGGCCAGACCAGGGCCTAGGAGTGAAGCTGCCAGTCACATTTTGCTCCCTTCCCCAAGGAGGAACTAGGAAAGTGCACAGCCACTTTCTCCCAAAGACGAGAGGAGGAACGAACTATCCAGCCAGAGAGGGAGGGAAATGTTGCTCAGTGGTCACCTTCTCCCCACACTACAAAGATAGGTAGAGCTGTGACTTGTTGGGAGGCTACTGGGGGCAACACATTTGTTGGGAAGCATTGTCTGTCTTCCCCAGCATCCTCTGCAAAGGGACAACTGCTTTCTTTCCTCTCAGCTTATGGGATCAGTGTTATCTCCATGGGTTTAGAAAGTGGAATGCATTTACCAAGACTCCCTTTGCGTTAAGTAAAGTAGCTTGACATGGCCAAAATGTATACTGGCCTGTTCATCTGTTTTTCTCTAAAAAAGTCTGGTTTTCATTACTTTTCAAGGCTAGAGAAGCATTTTCCATTGCAGTGGCTCTCTCTAAGAGCCTGTGTTCCTGTCTGCGTGCAAAGACACTGGGACCTACGCTTGCAAAACAGAGATTGACGCTGCAACCCCCGGGGGACCTGCCTTTTTACCTGGTCCATAAAGTCCTGTGCCGAGCACGGGTGCTGTCGTGGGGTAGCTCAGATTGAAAGGAAACGTTCAGTCCCAGGCAGTTCAGTTGGTTAGCATGTCAGTGGGAGGGGGCTTGCCTGGATGAAGTAATTCCAGGGAAGTGCACTCATTCATTAAAAGGATCAGCTGACGCTGTGGCAAACAACTTCTCCACTAGCTGAGCTGTGAGGCATCTCTCTTCCCACAGCTGAAACTCATTAACACAGTCCGTCTCTGGCTCTGAAGTCTGGCCCCCACCTCCCCCCCCTCTGCAACCAGGTTTTAAAAGCCCGGCTGCATAGGCTTTAGCAGGGTGGCGCCCCCTGGTGGTACCAGGCGCGCGCGCTGCCGCCTGTAATGTGATCCCAGCCATTGCCGATTGGCCCCGCGTCGGCCTTTGGAAGGGCTCCTGAGCGCGGCGGCGGCGGGAGCGGCCAGACGCTCCGGGGCTGGGGCTGGGGCTGGGGCGAGATGGAGCCCAAACTTCTCTCCTTAGCTGTCCTGTTCCTGGCCGGGCGGTGCGGCGCGTCCCTGCCCTGCCCCAGTCGATGCCTTTGCTTTAAAACCACCATCCGCTGCATGCACTTGATGCTGGATCACGTCCCCAGGGTGCCTCAGCAGACATCGGTCCTGTGAGTACCCCGCTGCCTCCCTCCCTCCCGCTCGCTGAGCTTCCAGCTTCTGGTCCACTTCGTGCCTCTCAGGCCGGGCGCTTCACCTCCCTCCGCCCCAGCTTGGTTGTTGCAAGACAAGAGCGTGACCCAGGGGCTGGAGCAATTTGAGCAGGGGCAGTGGGGAGCAATTCCAGGGGGATTCCTTAGAGACATACTGGGCGGGGGGGTGGCTGGCCCCGGGGTCCCTGAACGATCCCACAGGAGTCTGGTAGCAGAGTGACTAGGTGGGGGTTGAGTGATCCTGGGCGCAGTGGCATCCCCCAAGGGGAAGGTGAGCGCTGGCATTCCTCAGGGGGGTATTCCTGAAAAGGGCTGGGTACATTTGGGCAGTGAGTGCTCACTGTGGCACTCAATTGGTAGTGAAAGAGGTGCCGGGGCTCAAGCAATTTGTTTACTTTCATAACTGACCTGGCAAGCCCAGAGGTGCCAGGGCTATGAACCGCCAAGCCTAGGGGTGCTGGGCTCAGCCCTTGGCACAAATTAAGCACTGGGCATTGGCATATCCCTGGGGGAATCTCTAGAGCAGCAGATCAGAGGAGCTCCTGGTGGTGGTGGGGGACTCATATATTCCAAGGGGAGATGTGTGAGGTATCCAAGTGAGAATGACTGGCCCATCATAAGGGGAGTCTTCAGTGATGGTGTTTGGGGAGGGGTGGGTTTGAGTGATCTCAGGGGATAACTTATTCCAGAAGCACCCCTGGAATATAGGGCTGGGATGAAAGATCCCAGGGGGGAATAGGAGAAATCAGGCTGGGCGTGTACTTGAGGTAGTGGGCGATGGATGCATTTCAGTGGCTGACCTGGGTGGGTGAGGGTGATTGTTAATTGCAGAGGCTTACCACTGGGAAGGATTGGAGGTTTGAGGTGATTATATGGCTGGAGGAGTTTAGATTGGAGGTAAATTATTTGAAGGATGAGAGAAAAAAGAAGTGTGTGTACTTGTGTGGAAACAATTTCATTTGTGACAATATTGATGCCGAGAACTGCAGCAGCTCCAACGAGCTCTTTCCACTGTCAGGAGTAAAGGTAGAGATAAAAGAAAATAATTAAAGTTGTGTTGACATGACAGGAAATGGCCAAATGCATTGGAACAGATGGAGCTTTGACTATTTTGTTGGCTAGGGCCACGTTGCTGGACTGTTTTTGCTCCCTGGTTATCTCTCTGGAGATAGGACTGCAAAGCAGCTGCTGATGTTCTCTTGTAAGGTTGGGCTTTGTTCCTCCCTGTGTCAAGGCCAGGATACCCTTTTGTCTAGTCATGAAATAGGACTGGCAGGTCACTGCTTTCCAACCAAATTAACACACCCAGTAATGGTTTTTCAGCTTGATTGCCCTTACTGTCATTCGTTAATGTTCCCATATCCAATTTTTGCTCTCCTTATGTTTGGAAATGTTTGTATTGTTGGAGTGGAAAATGATCAAGTAACAGACTAATAGTTACAGCAGCATGAGATTATCAAGGTGGCTGTTATTTCAGAGTGTGTGTTTGCAAGTGATTACATTTTTAAGCCTAAACCTCTCTGTGAACTGTTTTAAACCAGAACTAGCTTATGATTTTAACTGATTACAATTGCCATGGATAAACATGATCTGCTACCACGATAGTTTTTGCGCAGGAAACATGAGGATCTGTTTTCAGATGCTATTATTTTCCCTTTAGAAAACATCTGCTAGCCTATCAAGACCTTAGTCGTCATTGCTATTGAAACTGTTAAAACAACAATGAAAAGCTGACTACAGCTTTGTCAGAGACGGAGAAATTAAGAGCCAAGTGGCAGTTGTAATAAATGGTTGAAAAGATTAAGGCTGAAAATTTCAGGGAATGAACAAACTTTGATTTGATTTTGTTTTTGTAAAAACTGGATTAATCTCCTTGAATGCTGTGTGTTACTGGAAGTTGCTAAAGATTCAGGTTTACAGCTGTGACACTATGATTTGCTCTCTTAAAGTCTCTTCACTGCGGATTAGATCAATAGAAAATTCATCTCGGCTCACTTATTTGCTTTTCCTAAAGCAGGAAAGAGCAATGCCCAACTGTGACACCTACTCACACCTAACTGATGCCAGCTCTGATTAGAAATTGTCTTCTGCAGTAATCCTTTGAGATTAAATATCTACTGAAGCAGCATTGTCAGTGGGCAGTATAATATTTTATATTATTTATACTGCCCGAGGCACCAATCTAGCATAAATGGACAGTAAAAAAGACAGTCCCTGCCCCAGAGAGATCATAGTCTAAGGCCCCAATCTTCAGTGTCCTTGGCCTCCTTGTTGTGGTATGACTTCTGTGCAGAAGACAGTGAGACACTGCATGGGTACAAGGAACTGCTTGCAGGATCAGAGCCACTCTGCAGGTGCAACTGAGTGAGGATGAGATAAGAGTGAACAATTTATTAGAAATGTGATAGAGGATGCTGAAGAAATGTGTTGTGAAGAATACTTTGTAAAGCTTCCCCTTCTACACTGAGATGGTTTACAACTCTGGTGATGGAGAGAAGGCCCAATCTGTACTAGGTAGAGTTCAAGACCATAAAGGACCATTAGCTCGTCTAGTCTGACCTCTCGTATATCACAGGTCATAACACTTTATCCAGTTACTCCTGTATTGAACTCAAGAACTTTTGTTTGACTAAAGCATTTCTTCCTGATAGGCATCCAGTCTTCCCGTGAAGATGTCAAGAGATGGCAAATTCGCCACTTCCTTTGGTAACTTGGTCCAATGGTTAAACAACCAATGGTTAGTCGTCCTCGCTCTTAGGTAGCTTTTAAAGGAGGGCATTTGGTCCTCTCTTGTGATTATTCTACATGGCCTGTTATAAAGGAATAATTATTGTTTTGCACAAGAAGAACTACATAGAGGGATGTGGAGACAATTCTCTAAATAGACCTAGAAATTCAGTTAAAGCTGTTGGGATTGACAGATTTATTTTAAAGCCATTTAAACCAATTAAGTGATACCAAAGGATTACAACATAGTATAAACAATATCTCGAACTCCCTTGACATGCCACATTTAGATAGTGAGAAGTGTTCTCAGAAGGAATGGGCAGGTCATCTGAAAAGAGACGAAAAATGATACAGGAGCTTTGCTAAATAACATAATTGCTTAGTTAGTTAAAGGGGAATGGGGAGATCCCCAGTATTGGGAGGAAAATATATCAACGGAACTCACTTGGGAAAGGTTGTATGCACCTTTAATTGGCGATCTTTTTCTTTATTTATTTTAAGCTATAACCATATGCTGTCAAAGCATACCAAGCGACTACTATTGAAACACAGGCCAGTATTGCTAATACGTACGCATACCAACACTTATTCAAAATCTTGTTTGATACGAGCCAGCATCTGCAATATCAGTGAAGTTATGTATGCATGAAATGCCATTAAACCCCCTTAGGAAACATGAATTCCATCATAAGCCTAAAGCTGTGGTAAATACAATTTCTTTACTGCTAGTTTTTTAAATGGATCAGGCCATTGGGAAATATAAAGGCTGTAGACAAAAGATCTGGTAATGCCAGATTTTTATGTAGACTGATCGCTCATGAAAAATCTGACATCACTTGGCTGAGTTAAACTGAGGGCTCTTTGTCCTAAAGTTCTTGGCATATGTATACATTGTGCAATTCTGTGGTAAGTTTCATGGTCTTGGATATAAAATGTGAATGTTCATAGAAAAAGTTCATAAATAGTCTTAAAAAGCTTCGCCTGAGAGAGCCATGTTAAATGTCTATGTTCAAACTACCTTTACCACTGCACCTCTCTCAGGCGAAGCTTTTTAAGACTATTTATGAGTTTTTTGTTACTTCACGTTTCCCTTACTGTATTAGTAGGTTCATGTCACTCGCTTGGACTAAGTCAATCTTATGTATTAATTGAAAATGTTTGCTTTGTGTGGCAATTGCCAGCTTGCTCTTGCACCTCCTGAAGAGGGTGAGTGAACCATAAAAAGAATAGCGATCAGTCCAAAAAGAAACTCTTCCAGCTCAGAAGAATAACTTCTGCTTCCTCAAGAATAAAATAGGATTATATGTTTCATGTTTGCCAGTTCTCATTCCAGCTGCTAACATATTGGTTCCATTGGACGAAAAAAGATTTTCCCTTAATATGTCTGGTGTTCAAATGCTCTGTGTTTCATGCCTGTATGCTTTCCACCTGACACGGCTAAAGATGTTATCTAGTTGGGTCTTTTTTAGTTACTTGAACTGGAAAGCTTCCTTCCTCCGTGGTGGTCATATAAGAATTTTACAGGATTCTTGTGAAAAGTGTTAAGTTGGAGAAGTGCCTAGAAGCTCAGACTGGCTCTGTATTGCCTTTCCTGATTTTTTTAGTTCTGCTTTTAAAGTACTGTGCTTTGTAACTTGATATACAAGATATAGCAGAAATGACCTTGGCCAATATTACTTCCTTCCCTTGTCCTCAAAATCAGCATGACCATTGTAAAGGGTGGAGGTGTATGGGTGGCGCCAGGGGGGAAATAGAAGTGTTATGTATATTGATTTGGGGATGGGGGTTTGAGCCCAGTAATTCCTGCACCATATAACAGTAGGTGCGATGTCCAAACAAATGGCACCATATGCCTCTTTAAATATACTCTATTGTATTCTCATGAAGTTCTGCACATTTATTTGGTGTGATACTGGCTATGTTCTGGGTTTGTTGGGGTTTGGGGGGCGTGTGAGGTTGTCAAATGCATATCAAGAAAAGGATGATTTAATGATGAATGCATAGAGATCTTTACACAGGGTATATCGCTAAACAGATGCATGGTGCTACGTACAAAGACTTTACCATGGCTAGTCCTAAGCTCCCAGGAATAGGAGATGTCATGCAGGATTCCTGTTCCTCAGTAAGCGTACTTGATTGCAGAAGCCTGTTTCTGTACAAACTTATGGGTTTTGCTACATATATATACAGCTCCTGTCTTAGGGTTCTGATGGCTTCTGCCATAAAAGACAGAGAGGTCCACTAGAAGGTTCCTAAGCAATTTAAAGGGATATGCACTCCCAGCTGCAGTGTAGACATGCCCATTGATTCTGTGCAGGTACACAGTTCTGTCTGTACTCAACAAATTGTAGGTATGGGACTTAACGTTTCCCGATTCTGTTAGCCAGCTCCTCAGCTGTGTAGGTTGGGTTAGTACCGTTGGCATCTATGGAGCTATGATGATTTATGCCACTTGGGAATCTGGCCCTCTGTTTCTATGCAAACAAGATCGAAATGACTGTAACTCTTATTTCCTAGTGGATGCAATATGTTACTCCACTAGGAAAATTTTAGATGAAAATTCAGCATTACTGTATCAGACTTGTTATGTAATGGAACAAAAATGACACGCTTCTGGATCATAAATGATTCTGGAATTTGGAGAAAGTACATTGCTATTAATGCCACAGATGGCAGTGCACTTGTCATAGAGACTGGAATAAAAGGGTCCCGTATAAAAGCTGCCAGAATTTTATTTGTATTTTATAAATTTTATTTGTATTTTATAAATAAATCACACTGAGCTATAAATATTAGTACATGGACATTCATTTAAACATAATATATATTCACATTAAAACCCGCTAATGTTGAATCTTAAAACCCCTAAGTGTATCGGTCAATCCTCTTTCTTAAGTGGAGCCTGTGGCTCTTCCTCCAAATGTTACTTAAAGCTCCCACACTGGATGAAGTAAAGCATCAAAGAAAAGTAGAGGCCTGTTCCCAAACACTGTCCAGCAGACCAATTTCCACTCCCTAACCTGCCCTATGTGGAAAAGTTCATAGCAAAGGTCTCCGTATCTCTTAGAAATCTAAGATTTCATTCTCCCCCTTTCTTCCGCCTCGCCATTTCTTTTCTAAGAAGACACCACAGTTGGGTTCAATACCCTCATTGACCTGAGGTGAAAGCTGACTGTCCGTCTGAAGAGTCCTGTAAAACAGTTGTCTGGTTTGCTGCACTTGCAGCTCCCATGAAGTGTGCACCACTGATACTTCTGAAGTGCAGCCGGTCGTTTGTGAAGAGCAGAGAAAATACTTAGGAATGTCGCTGAAACAACAGTGAAAAGTCTAAGCTCACATTTCCTTATGTACTGTGCAGCCGGATGTCTCATCTGTATAAAAACAGAGGCTAGCTGAATGGTAGTGAAATTTTAACACTCCACAAGAGAGTGTTTTTGGTACAGAAAGAAAACTAGTTTCAGCTAAACAGTCTCATTTATCTGCACTTGTAATGTAGTATATTAACTGCCCTCTCTTATTTTTGTTTGCAGTGGGGATGTGTTCCAGGAATTTGAATGGAGAACAATTATTGTTTTTAATAGGGAGAAGTGCATTTTATTTTGTTTTTATGTTGATTACTGGAAATTACTTAAATAATATCTTTCATTTTATACCATTATTCAGTGACTGTCAATTACCATGCTAACCAACAATAACCTAGAATAAGATAAGGAGTACTCGTGGGACCTTAGAGACTAACCAAAAGAATAAATGGACACAAATCAGATGTCAAGAATTATAACATTCATAAACCAGTCGGAGAACACTTCAATCTCTCTGGTCACTCGATTTCTGATCTCAAAGTGACTATCCTTCAACAAAAAAACTTCGAAAACAGACTCCAACGAGAGACCGCTGAATTGGAATTAATTTGCAAATTGGATACAATTAACTTAAGCTTGAATAGAGACTGGGAATGGTTGAGTCATTATATAAAGGAACCTATTTCCCCTTGTTTATTCCTACCCCCCCCCACTGTTCCTCAGACTTTTTGTTAAACCCTGGATTTGTGCTGGAAATGGCCCACCTTGATTATCATACACATTGTAAGGAGAGTGATCACTTTAGATAAGCTATTACCAGCAGGAGAGTGGGGTGGGGGGAGAGAAAACCTTTTGTAGTGATAAACACCCATTTTTTCATCTGTATTTTCCACAGTATGCATCTGATGAAGTGAGCTGTAGCTCACGAAAGCTTATGCTCAAATAAATTGGTTAGTCTCTAAGGTGCCACAAGCACTCCTTTTCTTTTTGCGAATACAGACTAACACGGCTGTTACTCTGAAACTAGAATAAGATACATCTTTCAAATCCTAGATATAAACATTGTTATAATTAATTTATTAGTAATTAAACTTCTGTTTGCTGTGTATTCCATAGACTTCAAGGTCAGAAGGGACCATCATGATCATCTAGTCTAACCTTCACATTGCAGGCCACAGAACCTCACCCACCCACTCCTGCAATAGACCTCTAAACCTCTGGCTGAGTTACTGAAAGCCCTCAAATCCTTGATTTAAAGTCTTAAAGTTACAGAGAATTCACCATTTACACTTGATGTCTGCTCTGTTACTGAGTAAAGCTTCATGTACAGTTGGGGCCCACTTCAAAGAGGGATTGGCTATTTATATGGGTAAAAAATATCAATATCCAGAGTTGTTAAACTTTTAGAGGAGATATAAAACCTTGTGCTTCAGGGTTAAAACAATTTCCAACCATTAGGGTTGTCCCACCTCTGTCTACTTCATGGCTTCTTGTACCTTCTTCTGATGTTGGCCTCTGTTGCAGATAGCACGGTGGATTGGACGGAACATGGGTCTGATCCGGTATGGCAGTTCCTAGGTTCTGATTTCTTAAATACTCTGTGCATGTATCCCTGTGAAACTGATTCTTAGTTCCACATATAATGGATCAGCCTCTTTGTCTGGTAAACTAACCCAGTGGCAGAGATTAGCATGAAGTATGATTGCTGAGGGGGTTACTGTGTAATAGATTTTCATTCTGATTATGTCCATAGGAATATTATATAATGTTACAGTAGTGCCCAGAAACCCTAGTAGGGCTCAGTGCCCATTTGTGCTAGTGGCTATATGAATACACAGGAAGATATGGTCACTGCCCTGAATTGCTTACGGCCTAAGAAGTTTTCAAGGGTAGAAATGCATTTGGCTGCAAAAACTGCTGGATAACTGCTGTCTGGTTTGCTTTGTCCTTGTGTGTTTATATGTCAGAACCCCACTCCCATAAGGATTAGCCTAACAGAAGGCATCTAACAACATGTGGAGGACACTGACTCTGTTTCCTAAAGACATCTGGAATGCCATTGTCAATGCTCCTTTGTTGAGAGAACTAAAACTCAGTTACTGACAATGAAAATTGCCAAGACTAGTAAATGCGCACAGATTCCAGGTGACAGATCCACTTCAGTAGTTCAATAAGTTATTGCAGAAGGAATTACTTTGAGAACAAGAAGTGCTCATGTGATCGGAAGACCATGGGCATTCAGAGACCATAATGAATACATCACATTAATGTTCACTCTTTGATTGGTATCACGTTTTATATTCACTTGGGGTTTTTATTCATCTGGGCTTTTTTAATTAAAAGGTAAGTTGTAACTAACCAATGAAGTCAGTCATGTGACAAGGGTATTGGTATTTGGAGACCTCATTCAGGTCATGTGACTGAGGGCTGGAAATCAAGCTGAGTTTCTTGCCAGCATTCTTGTGTAACAGACTCTTATTACAGTACTTATATGTATCCTGTTCCTAATGATTTCTGACAACATTCAGTCAGTGTTTAAGTGTTATAAATTTTTTCGTTAAATATCTCTCTATTAACAGGAATTACACTGTCAGTAGAAATAGTGGAAAGAATGGCTATAACACTGAGGTACATCTGCATTCAGCTTTCTAACAAAAACATTGGATTTTTTTGTCAACAGTTAGGTATTCTTTGTCAACACTCTTTGAAAATGTATCTTTCTGTAAATCTTGTATTTAATTTTTGGAGGGTGACAGTGGAAAATCCTAAGTATGAACAATTTTTGCTTTATAGCATATTTCAGTTGAAAAATTTGCCTTGGGGAATCATCAAAATGGATCTGGTGCAAAAGTCCCTGCAGTATGTTGTTGTGATTGTATTATCTACTGATAACTCATTCAAACTTTAAACAATGGCCCAGTTTCACAGTCTGTAGTCTGAAACTACTGAAATAGAGTTCCATTAGTCCTGGAGCCAATGCATAGCATGTGCATAGATCATAGAAACATTTTGTAGGAGAATGTTGGAGGAGGTTGCCTCCAAATTCCAACTGTTTGTAGGAACTGCAAATAGCATGTTTGTGCAGCATGGTCTGGTATGCTGGAATTCCTAACAGGAGTAACCCTTGATGTGCTGTGGTACTTGTTAGTAACTTGACCTGTAAGGGTAAGTACAACTTGAAGGAAATCTCTTGGAATGCTCACAAAGAATAGTGGGACTGGAGAAGAAAGACGTGCGCACGCACAAAGGCAAAGGAAGTGGGTGCTAGAGGTGAGAATGTATCTTGCTTAGTTTCTCTGATTTATATAGAGTAACAAGGACAGAAGCACACCTTAGGCCAGGGGTGGGCAAACATTTTGGCCCAAGGGCCACATCTGGGTGGGGAAATTGCATGCAGGGCCATGAACGCAGGGCTTGGGGAGGGGGGTGGGAGGGGGTGCAGTGTGCAGGAAGGGGCTCAGGGCAAGGGGTTGGGGTGCTGGGTGTACAAGGGGGCTCAGGGCAGGGGGTGCGGGGTGCAGGAGGGAGTGCGGGGTGTGGCAGGGGGTTGGGGGCTCAGGGCAGGGGTTTGGGGTGCAGGCTCCGGCCTGGTGTCGCTTACCTTGAGCGGCTCCGGGGTGGCAGCAACGCACAGCCAGGCTAAGACAAGCTCCTTGCTTGTCCCGGCCACGTGGGGGGGCAAGAGGGGGCAGAGGACTCCGTGAGCTGCCCTCGCTTGCGGGTACCTCCCCCGAAGCTCCCATTAGCCATGGTTCCCTGTTTCTGGCCAATGGGAGCTGTGGGGGGCAGTGCCTGCAGGTGAGGGCAGCGCGCGGAGCCTCCCGCTTCCCCAGGGGCTGCAGGAACCTGGTGCCGGCCGCTTTCAGGAGCAGCGCGGGGCCAGGGCCGGGGCAGGCAGGGAGCCCGCCTTAGCCCCACAGGGGTGGCAATCCTGCAGGCTGGTTCCGAAGTCCTGATGGGCCAGATCCGGCCCGTGGGCCGTAGTTTGCCCACCCCTGCCTTAGGCCCATTGTAATCAACATCTGTTACAAGCAAGGCTGTCCTTAAAAACTTCAGGTCATTTTTCAAAATATGCTGCTGTAGAACATTTTTCATTTAGGGGAGGAGAATTTCTCATTGTGAGTTCACCTTGTGTCTCATCTGTTTGCAGAGCCAACTACCTTATAACCTCACTGTTGCTGGAAGAATTATTCTTCCCACTTTTGCTGGATTCTAGTGCATCTCACAACCCTTGTGTTGTTACCACTGTATTTATACTGATGCAGAAATTTGGACAAAACCTATTATGCCCAGCTCTTAACAGTTTCACCCCAAAGTATGTCTGCAGGGGACTGGACTAGATGATCTCCTGAGGTCCCTTCCGGTAGTACAATTCTCTGATTTGTGTGCACAGATGATCATCTAGGTATCTAACTGAGCATTTGCATGAATGATTACCATGCTTGTGCACAATTTCTTAAAATCAAGCCCTTGGAATGTAGTAAATCCAGGCAGGCATGGCTTTGTAGGGGAGGTGAATGAAAACAGATTTCCATGGAGGTTTGCTTAAATCCTTGAAGAGCCTTACTTCTTGAGCTCATGGATTGAATTTGGTAGTCTTTAGTATCTGAATAAATGTCTCAAATGCAGGACCGGCACTAGGCACCAGCAAAGCAAGCACGTGCTTGGGGCTGCACAATTCCAGGGGTGGCATTCCGGCCACCTTTTATTTTGCTTGGGGTGGCAGAAAACCTAGAGCCAGCCCTGCTCAAATGCACTGTCCGATTTTGGTTGTAGTTGATATAGTCATCTGAAGGTAGAGAACAACCAAATCCTTGAAAGAAAGTGCTCACTTGATGAGTTTCAAGAGTAGGCAGAACGAAAGAATCTTTGACTGGGGTGAAAAGAGCTCTTTTGTATGTCAGTATTGACACCTCCTGCTGTTGGTTCTGTGGAAGTTAGTGAGCAGCAGGCAGAGTTGGATTTGGAGCTTATCTCCATCAAACTATGTAACATTTGGCTGCATCATGCTGATGTTTGCAGTGAGTTTTGAGCAGTGACAGAAATATCTTTTTATAGAGCTGCATCTGAGTGATGCTGGGCTGTACCACACACTTCTAGCCAAAGCATCCCTGTAGCAGAGCACTTGCCAGTCTAGAAAAAGTACATTTAAACTGTATTTAAGGAACAGCTTGGCAGGCATTAGAGGGATGCTTATATTTTTGCATAAAATAGTGTCTGTTGTGACTGGAATGCAGATTACAGGATCCAGCATGATTGATATGGGTGACTTCAGCAGCACTTTGGCCAGCACTGGAATAAAGAGTTTGGGTGAAAATGTTAAGAATCAAGTCAGCCAAACTTTTTTTTTTTTTTTTTTTAATTCACTAAATGCATCACCACACAGAAGAGCATTAGTCGTTCCTGGCCTACTTAAATCATCTCATTATATTTGTGGTCTGGAGTAGGATTAGAAAAATCAGTCCATATGGCAGTTCTCTTCAGCCTCAATTTACACCTAAATAATTGAATTATTCAAAACACCTGAATGATTATAAGTTGATTTTCAAATTCCATTTTTTATTCATTTTGCTGCTGAATGGAACACTTAGCCCAATAATAATAATAAACCCATTTTTAATAGAACACTTAACATTTACTTAGCCCGTTCTTTTTTTTTTTTTTTACTTTGCCTGTAGCACCCAAACAATGTGAGAAATCTAGTGTTTTTGTTACACCACTCCAAATACTCTCTCTCATATAACCTGACAGTTCCCTTATTTAATCAAAAGGTGGGAAGAGAAAGCAGAGCTCCTTTAGAATTGGTAGCTAAATAAAATCAATACAGATTGCAGTATTCCAGTGTGGTATTATTATATGACAGCATGAAACAATGGTTTTCATTTTTGTCTTCTCCCTTTTTATCAAGTAACTTAAATTGATCCCTACAGTTAAAAGGAAAGATTAATAAATTTTGAATCTGCAGTTGACACTAATTATGTCTGTGCTGTGAGCAAGCGCGGCAGAAGAAAACACTGTTTACTGCTCCTGAGAATGTTTGACTGTTCAAAAGATGCACATGTCCATAATTATGGGATGGTTGTAAATTATGTCCTGGAATCCATAGTGGCTTTCTCACTAATGCTGCCTTGTTGGGGACTAGTAGACACATTGGTGGTACAGACATATTTCTTTGAATGGTCTTCGAGATTGTTTTCAGTACTCTAGGGTAGTGCTTCTCAAGCCATCTGATGTGGGGGACCGGCAATTTTTTTTCCCCAACGTGCGCGCAGACTGGCAGCCGATGGTTCGTGGACTGGACCACCACTTTGAGTAGCACTGCTCTAGGGGACCTGCCTTTATAAATTGCACATTGACTTGCAGGTTGTGAATAGTCATCGCTTCCCCCCTAACAGTCCCAACACTACAGGGTTGGGAGCTAGTGGTTCAGCATGTCAGTGTCCTAATCCAGCTTGTTGGCTCATTGAAAACATTGCTCCTCCTTTTGGCCTTGCTCACACCAGTGTAACTCCCTTGTCATGCGTGATACTACTCCTGATTTACATGGATGCTGTCATAAATATAAAGGGAAGGGTAAACCCCTTTGAAATCCCTCCTGGCCAGGGGAAAGCTCCTCTCACCTGTAAAGGGTTAAGAAGCTAAAGGTAACCTCGCTGGCACCTGACCAAAATGACCAATGAGGAGACAAGATACTTTCAAAAGCTGGGAGGAGGGAGAGAAACAAAGGGTCTGTGTCTGTCTGTAGTCGTTTTGGCCGGGGACAGAACAGGAATGGAGTCTTAGAACTTTTAGTAAGTAATCTAGCTAGGTATGTGTTAGATTATGATTTCTTTAAATGTCTGAGAATAGAATTGTGCTGAATAGAATAACTATTTCTGTCTGTGTATCTTTTTTGTAACTTAAGGTTTTGCCTAGAGGGGTTCTCTATGTTTTTGAATCTAATTACCCTGTAAGATATCTACCATCCTGATTTTACAGGGGGGATTTCTTTATTTCTATTTACTTCTATTTTTTATTAAAAGTCTTCTTGTAAAACACTGAATGCTTTTTTCATTGTTCTCAGATCCAAGGGTTTGGGTCTGTGGTCACCTATGCAAATTGGTGAGGCTTTTTATCCAACATTTCCCAGGAAAGGGGGGGTGCAAGTGTTGGGAGGATTGTTCATTGTTGTTAAGATCCAAGGGTCTGGGTCTGTAGTCACCTAGGCAAATTGGTGAGGCTTTTTACCAAACCTTGTCCAGGAAGTGGGGTGCAAGGTTTTGGGAAGTATTTTGGGGGGAAGGACGCGTCCAAACAGCTCTTCCCCAGTAACCAGTATTAGTTTGGTGGTGGTAGCGGCCAGTCCAAGGTGTAATATTTTGTACCTTGGGGAAGTTTTGACCTAAGCTGGTAAAGATAAGCTTAGGAGGTTTTTCATGCAGGTCCCCACATCTGTACCCTAGAGTTCAGAGTGGGGGAGGAACCGTGACAGATGCGATATCCGAATCGAGCCTTTTGTCTCAAGTTACTTGATGAGCCAGGTCTGTTGTGTAACAATTTTCTGACTTCAATTTTGCTAGATTAAGGATGACGACACAGACTTTTTTTCATGTTGAAAACCGGTTTCTATGAGTTCCTCTCTACCTGGCTGTAGAGGTACTCTCTACTGTCAGTAGGTTGACTTGGAATGAATAGGCAAAAAGGGAGAGAATACTTTCTCTCATTCTTCTACTCTTGGGAATTCTCAAACAATAAGTACCACATTTTTATTGTTGCAGAATTGAACATCTTGATGTTTACAACCGACCAAGTATTAAACTGCTAGTAGCTACTGTATCTACACTAGAAATTCTTACAGTAGGTTTCCGAATTAGGAAAATACCATTGGTTTAGCTTTTTGTTGATGACAAACAAATATTTGAAAAATAATTGAAAGAGTTTTGTAAAGGCTAACCATAATCCTACAACAAAAACAATTACTATTAAATTTTTTAATACTGCTTAGAAAAGTTTTAACTGTTATTTTTGGCAAGAAAATCCTGAGCTTTAAAAGAGCTATAACATAGCAATACTCAAACTTAAAAAGTATCTTTTTATAAAAAGAGGGGGAAAAAAGTTACTAAATTATCTTGGTGGAAAAGAACAAATGGGAAAAGTGTCACCTTGGATGCAAAAGACATTTCACTGAACCCTTCTATCTTTCTTTGAGTCTTAAAGGGCTCGTGTAATTCTGAATTATAATAATATGTCGATAGACAGTCTGGATAACCTTTTCAAAAACTTAAGAGACTTAGGAGCCTTAGTCCCATTTTCAGAAGTGAACTTGTCATTTAGGAGCACAAGTTCCATTGACTTATGCTCCAAAGGGCAAGATTTTCAAAGGTGTTTAGGAAGAGCTGGGCAATCTTTTTTTTCTGTGCAAGTAGCTTATTCACCAAAATTATTCATGAACTTGCCAAATAAATTTGCCAATTTTTTTAAGGCAGGTGCAGGACTTAGATGATTTGCAAAAAACAGCTGGAGGAGGAAGAGGAAATGATACAGCTGCCACCTTTATCCTGATATGCTCCTGGGATGTGGAAAACCCAGGTTCAATTCCCCTCTGCTTGATGTGCGTATGAGAGCTTCTGGGGCAGGGCTCTCTCAGTCTCTCCTGTTTGAAGCTGTTCCACTTTTTAAAATGAGTCCTCTCTGGAGCAGGGACTTGGATTTGGGTCTACTGCATTCTAGGGGAGCGCCTGGACCACCAGCTGATAGAATCATTCTCACTCTTACAATTCATAATCCTTAATGATGGGTCTCTAGGGAACTACACTTATAAGTGGCAAATTGAGGGTTAGGCTGAGAATATGTACTTCTTCCCCCTAACAATCACTGGAGGGAATTCATACAAAAATTTAAAACAGTCTGATACTGCAGTAAGTTTCTGCATGTCACCCTCCATGCACCAGGGCATTCCTTTAGGCTGCTGGCATCAAGTCCCTGCCCGAACAGCTGACTTGTACCAGGCAGTATCTTCCACAGGAGCTAGCTCAGGGTCAGGACCTGTGTGCAGATGGCTTTGGCTTCCTGAGTATCTCGCAGGACTCTCAGTGCTTGGGGTGGAATACCATGTTCATTCTGCAGGAGGACAAGATCCGCTTCACAGATGGGAAGGTAAGGGAGACAATCCACAGGGGAATAAATTGCAGGGTTTCCCCAACTGTTCCCCCCCAGCTTTTTCCATAGGGACTACCTGGTTGAGATCACACAATCTAGGCCCTGCTCTAGTACTGTGAGTTTGGTGGAATCTACAAAGGCCTTCATTCTGCTGTGATTTCACTGGGCAGCTGAAGTTCTTTAGTCTTTTAATAATAGATTGAAGTATTACCATCTTCAATTGTAACTGCTCCGATTTACACGGACAATGCCAGTACAGTTTAATTCTGTGTAGTATCATTAGGATCAGTGGAAAAGCTACTGTTACAAATTCTGTAGTACATTTACTCAAGCCTGTTTCATGCTGATGTGACTAATTCAAATGGCTTTTGACAGCAAGTTTGTAATTTGTTGAACCTGTTTTTATCACCTATGTTTTCCTATTATTTCTCCACTAATAGCCCATGCAAGGATTTATCCTCTCAGATGGGTTTCACCAACTTTATTTGAAATCCTAGCACCTGATTTTAATGTTTTCTTTGCTTTGCATGGTTTTCTCCTTTGATTTTATATTAACCTGTATGTTCAAGATTGTGTAAATCAGAGATAAACACCCTCTGTATATTTCTTCCAGGTGGTTTGCTGAAACCCTGAGAATGTAAGTGCTTCCTTAAAAATGTAGTGGTAGGAGTGGCAGTATCTGTTACCTCCAGATGAAGTGAGCCAGCTGCTTGTAGAATGTCTGTTTAATTAAGAGTTTCTGTTCTTTTTTTCTTCTCTTTATTCTCCATTTCAAGTTAGAATTGTGGATAGAGCTGGTTGAAATATGACGCAAACAATGTATTCAGTTGATCCAGCCTTAAATTTCCTATAAAGATCAAGCCTTTGACTGACTAACATGTTTGTAATACTTGTTTGACAAATAGATATGTGTAAATATATTCCAGGCTTTGGGCTGTGTTCAGCATTTGTTGTTCAAACTTACCTAAGACTGTTTACCATTTCTGTTCAAAGAATGGGTGATCTAACCTTTAGAATCAGGAGGAGTGCATCAAGAATCCAGTGGGGAATTGCAGCTATCAGAGAGCATGGGAGCATCTTGAGGAGTGTAACAATCCTCTCTTAGGAGCATTGCCTAGTGGTCACGGCTGCAACTCCCGACTGCCGAGGGCATTGTGGGGAGTGGAGCCTGGGCCCTCCCACTCCACTGGGCTCCAACTCAGGGCCCTCTGGGCTACTATTAGGCTGACAACCAAGGCTGCTTAGACTGTCCTCCCTGGGCCTCTTCCTCTCATCCACCCCCCGCCCCCTCCCCGCCCCGTGTCAGCTTAGTCCAACACTCTTTCCTGGTGTGGAAACCCAAACCATGATAAGTAAAGGGGGTTACCAATGTCCAAGTTCCACAGGATACTTCCTTTTCTGGTTATTTCTGGGGTGGGTCCTCCCTTCCCTCAGAGAGATCCCCTTTGGGCAGCTATGTCAGAGTCTTAGGCTTGGCTTGGCTTGGCTTGGCTCGTCTCGGCTCTGGCTGTGGGCTGCAAGTCTACTCATGTCCAGCTCTGCTACCCAAATAAGCTAATTCCCTGCCTTTTAATTCCTCCAGCAGATGGAGCATTTGCTGCAGGTGTGGTGGTATGGGGCTGGCTGAGCCCAAAATAATCCCTTAACCCCTTGTTGTCCAGTGTGAGGTTTGTACACCCCATCAGAGGGAGAAAGACATAATATATAAGCAAGGCTAGTAAAATTCAGGATGCTTTTGATCTTTTTCCTATCCTGTTTTATAAGAGCATTATATTTGGCTTTCTACATGAAACATAGATTTAAAAATAGTTGGTTTCCTTCCTGGTGGAGGGAAACAGAGCAATATAAAACAGGTTTGTTAGCCATCTAACAGACTGCATAATAAAATTGTATGTGTCATGTTCACACAAGTAGGTCTGGGCGCTTATGTGCACACACGTTCACATTGACTTATGTCCAGCGTGTGGGGCTCAATCAGGAGAGGGAAAAGGAAGGAGCGGGAATCCCCTCTGGGCTTCTGTAGGCAGCATGGCTGGAGTGGGTTTATCTCCTCCTGCTGCATGTGGGCTAGGGCCCCGAGATCTCAGTTGGTACATGGACTGTGGGGTGCTCTGCAAGGGATGAAGTTGGGGAGATGCATCCTGGGGACCACTTTCCCCATGTGAATCACAGGGATGTTGGGGCGGGGGCGGCGGCAAAACCTACTGGTGCAGGGTGACAAGCATGAAGGATTGGGGAGGCAGGCCAAGAGTTGATTGAAGTTGTGCATGCTGTTACAGCAGAAGTTGTCGCAGCAGCAATTCAAGGGTTACAGGGCGCTCTAGCCCACGCAGAGACAGACCAGGATGATGAGGTATCTCTAGGACCCAGGAGGAAGAGCACAAGAATGGCAAAAGGCACAATAACTACTGGCAGGGGCAAACTGGAAAGACATCAAGGAGTGGTTGAAAGGCATGCAAGTTGAAGGGAGAGAAGCATGACTGGCATGGCTGGGGAGAGCATGATGCTGCACACGGGAGAGCCTGGCAGTGGGGGGACAGGATGGTGGATATGGGAATTTAACCCCTTCTCCCCCATCACTGCAGTTGGGGATCTAGAGGGGAGACTGGCATGACATGGGGGAATTGCCTACTGGGAAAATAAGCAACTTGTGGGGGAGCAGCCACTTATCCCCCCAGCCAGGGCTGGAGCTACTGCAACATGTGGGGCAATGGAGTTAGCCACAGTGCTCAGGGGAGGTCCTTAGGCTACTTAGGAGGTCAGCAGCTTTTCAAAGTGTTGCAGGCTAATTTAAAATTGTTTCAGGGGTTGGAGATTACCTCCAAAAGGGGTCTGACAGAGGTGGTCCTGGTCACCCTGCATGGGCTCAGGTTTGGGGTGACCAGGACCACCTCATTAGTACAGGGAAGGTGATGGAGAAAAAATCATATCCTCCCTGACAGAGAATGGCGTGCCATGCAGGGGGTATCCTGGGGGCCTCTGGACACTGCAAAGTTTGCAGCCAGATCATTGGCACATCTCATTAGAGAGTTCTTGCCAGGGGTTTGACATGCCATTGGGTATTACTTCATCCTATAGACACCACCATATATTTTACATATCTGCCAAAAACATGGATTAAATCCAGTGCTTTCCATTTTGTCATACTAACACAAGGTGAAAAACTGCATTACTGATGAATGTGTGCAGTGCTACTTAAGAGTGCAGTCACCTACTCTTGTCCCCGTCATTTGACAATGGTCAGAGAGCCAGAGCTATATTCTACTTCTGTATATAATTTAGAATTTTCAATTGGAGATTCAGATGCAGGATTGCTTGGATTTTGAACATTTTACATTGTAGTGAAACAGAATGGGGGTGAAATACAGAAAATATTGGCTATGCAAAATAGCATACTTTCTAAATAGGATTTTTACTTATATTTTCAATAAGTCATCAACAACTCTTTAATCTGGTGTGTATGTCTGGAGTATGTAGGGGCTGTACAGTGTGTCAAGGGACTTTGAGAATGGGTCTTTGTAATCTCTGTAAACTTTTAGAACTAAGTGTCTTTTATAGGAAAATATCTTGTGTTCTCCTTGCATTTAGTGTGTTTGCATGCCACATGTATATCCTGTATTATGTGATGGTTTTATTTTTATGTTTTAAAGTAATTTTAAATTATTTGCTATTAAACCACCTTTGGGGTAGAACAGTTCTTTCTCTAATAGATTGTGCTGGGCAAAATTTCTTGACCATTATGCGTTTTATTTTTTGTGATACATTTTACTTCAATTTTGTTTTAAAAAGGTAAACAAAAACAAACAAATGTTGAACAGGTTGAATGAAACATTTTGTTTAACCCCAAACTTTTTTTTCCCAATTTTTTGGTTCAGTCACTGCACTGAAAAGTTGGTTATTCACAAAGCTCTCCTAATAAACCCAAGCCACTGGCTTCCCCTCCACCCACCCAACCACAGCAATGTAAATATATTTGGTGTACAAAGTCACAGAAGAACTCGCATCAGCAGTTGAAGTCACTATTGACCTACTACAGTTCCAGTTGATGATCAATAGATATTACTTTACTGCACAGCAACAGCAGAAAGAAATACAGTACCCTATTGAGAACTGACTTTCAACATGTAAACCCAGCTGATGGCTCTCAGTTATAATAGATGTCAGAAAGTGACAGGCGCTCTTCTACATTTGCATTAATAATGTTCCACTTGACTGGGAAAACTCCACCCTCCCATCAAATTACTAAGCACATTCTAACTAAGTGCATCCAAGTAGAGAGAAAACTAAAGGAAGATAAAATTACTAATTATATTTTTTCCTCACCTTCTGCTTTGACATGGTACATGCACTGCCTTATGTGATAATATCAATTACAGTACGAATGAGCTCTTGCAGCATGGCCCAAAAGGCTATCTCTTAGGGAAAAACCGAATGTATTAAAGAGAGAACATGGTCTCTCTCAAATTTATTAGCTAACTTTTCTTTGTCTGCATTTGGTAATCACACTTTAAAATGTTGATTTTGTTTATTTGTTAACTCTTGACAGAGTAACAGATGAATCCACAGCTCAACTTTATCTTTTGGAAGGTACTAGACTTGCAGTGGTGGGCAACCTGCAGGCTGCAAATGGCCCGTCAGGGTAATCCACTGGTGGGCCAGGAGACAGTTTGTTTACATTGGCATGGCCGCCCGCAGCTCCCAGTGGCTGTGGTTCACCATTTCCAGGCCAATGGGAAGCGGTGCAGGCCGCAGGGACGTGTTGGCCACTACTTCCTGTAGCTCCCGTTGGCTGGGAACGGTGAACTGCAGCCAGTGGGAGCTGTGGGCCGCCTTGCAAATGTAAACAAACGGTCTCGTGGCCCGCCAGCGGATTACCCTGACGGGCCACAGGTTGCCCACCACTGTGAGAACGAGCTACAGTGAAAGGGTGGATCCAAACCTTTTTCTCCCTCCCGGTGCTGTTTTGCATATAAAACATTCCCACTTCCAGCTATCACCCTGGGATAGCTGCTGCTCTTCATTTATTTGTGTTGCAGTAGATCTTAGAGTCTGAAATTGTGGATCAGGGCCCCATTGTGCTAGATGCTGTCTCTTTGTTCCTCTTTCATCCTTCACCATCATAGCAAATGCAAATAGAATTGACCAGATTCTACAACCATACAACTTAACCATAGGACTAAACGTGCACACTTCTCTGCTGTGTTCGTTGCAATCTGTGTGTAAATAATTTTCCCTTAAACCTATAGCTGACATGCTGGTGTAAGATATGAACAATTTCTTTGGTGTGTGTTATGCAGAAGTTCAGTCTAGAAGATCATGCTAGTTCCTTATGGCCTTCATCTCTACGAATTGGGGTGCAACTTCCTACTTACCCCACACTTGGGAGATTTCAATAGAAATGTGTGACAAGTCCAAATTTCCAAAACACATTGGGGATGCCAAGATACCACAGACTTGCAGTTTAGTGCATGTCCACCCATCTCACATACAAGCTTTTTGGTGATGTGGATGTCGATGCTTGGGCTCAGAATCCTATATGGAATACATCAAATATCTTCTGGAATCCACTGATCATTAGAATGATGGAGTGATCATGTGTTCATAACAAATGCTGAGGAGTACATGTTCTTGCATACCAAGATGTATTCTAAAAATGTAAAAATAATGGCTTTTCAAAATAAAAGTGGCAGGATAGACTTTTTGAAGACTTATGCTTGTAATATAAATAAACAGTGGTGCTGTGGAATTAATCTTGGTATAATGAGAATCTGTATAAGAGAGTTTAAAATCTTGTTTGATCATAATCCATGGATTCCAAGCCCAGAGAGGGGACATTGTGATCATCTAGTCCAGCAGTTCTCAAACTGTGGGTCAGGACTCCAAAGTGGTTTGCCACTCCAGTTTAATGGGGTCACCAGGGCTGGTGTTAGACTTGCTGGGTGTGACGGGCTGGATCACAGAAACCCCCTTGGGACTGCTATCTGATGTGCTGAGACTACATCTGAGCCCATTTTCCCTGCCAGCTTGGGACTCCAGAACCTTGCCTTGTTTGAGCCAGATACGCTAGCCTGCTGCAAACACAGACCCAGGTCTAACCGCGTCCCCTAAAAGCTGCAGGCTTAACTGAAAACAGCTTAAGAAGTGTTCCTGTCTCAACACTCAGGTACCCAGCTCCCAGTGGGGTCCAAACCCCAAATAAATCCTTTACCCTGTATAAGCTCTATACAGGGTAAAACTCATAAATTGTTCACCCTCTATAACACTGATAGAGATGCACAGTTGTTTGCCCCCACCATACCCTGGGTTAATTAATAAGTAAAAAGGGATTTTATTAAAGACAAAAAGTAGGATTTAAGTGGTTCCAAGTGATAACAGACAGTACAAAATGAATTACCAGGCAAAATAAAATAAAACATGCAAGTCTAAACCTAATAACTAAGAAAGTGATTGATTGATTACAGATGAAATTTCACCCTCAGATATGTTCCAATATGTTTTTTACAGACTAGCCTCTTCTAATCTGGGTCCAGCAATCACTCACACCCCTGTGGTTACTGTCCTTTGTTTCAGTTTCTTTCAGGTATCCTTTGGGGCTGGAGAGGCTCTCTTTTGAGACCGCTGAAGACAAAATGGAGGGATCTCCCAGGGGCTTAAATAGACTTTCTCCTGTGGGTGGAGACCCCCTCCTCTCCTATGCAGAATCCAGCTGCAAGCTGGAGTTGTGGAGTCACATGGGCAAGTCACATGTCCATGCGTGACTCAGAACTTTACAGGTGGTAGCCATTGTTCATGAGCTACCTTGAACGTATGCTTCTTATGTGGATTGGAGTCTTCCACGCTTCCTTTGTCCATTAAGTGTTTCTTGATTGGGCACTTAACATGCAAATTCCTTTCTTAAGAAGCTGACCAAATGCCTTACTAAGGCTAGTTAAAATCAAACAAGTACGCAGCCAATATTCATAAATTTGAGTACAAAAATGATACTTGCATAGAAATAGGATGAATATATTCAGTAGATCATGTCATGTAACATATCTCTGTAAAGGTTATATGTAGCATAAAACTTATTCCAGTTATGTCATATATACATTCATAAGCATATTTCCATAAAGCATTATGGGGTGCAACATCATGCTGGGGCTCGGGGCTGAAGCCAAGGTCCGAGCCCCAGTACTCAGGGCCCTCAAGCTTTGGTTTGGACCCCCTGCTCTGGGTGGTGGGGCTTCGACCTCAGGCCCCCTTCCCAGGGTCATGTAGTAATTTTTGTTGTCTGAAGGGGGTTGCAGTGCAGTGAAGTTTGAGAACCCTGATCTAGTCTGATCTTCTGTATAACACAGGCCATAGAACTCCCCCCCCCCAAAATTCCTAGAGCATATCGTTTTTAGAAAAACATCCAATCTTGATTTAAAAGCTGTCAGTGATGGAGGATCCATCACAACCCTTGGTAAATTGTTCCAATGATTAGTTACCCTCACTGGAAGTAATTTACATCTTATTTCCAGTCTGAATTTGTCTAGCTTCAGCTTCCAGCCATTGGATCGTGTTATACCTTTCTTTGCTAGGTTGAAGAGCCCATTAGTAAATACTTGTTTCCCATGTAGATTACAGACTGTAATCAAGTCACCCCTTAACCTTTTCTTTTGTTGAGCTAACCCACTTGTTCCCAGAAAGGTATTTGTGATCAACATGCCATAAGTGTGGTGGGAGGAGCTCCTTGGAATTGCTGTCTTCAAGGGATAGGAAAAATATGTTGAGTAGTGCTGTGTGTATAGATATTTTTTCTCTGTCATTGGTGAAGTGATTTAAATACAAAAGGAAAATATCTGAGAAATATTTCTGATATTTCTCACATTTTTAAATTGTAGGGCCCTGATGCTGTAAAGACTCATGGGCTTAACTTAATTCACACCAGTCGTCCCACTGCAGCCAATAGGAAGTAGTCTTGTGCGTAAATTAAGCATGTATGTTTTTAGTGTTTGCAGGATTGGGGCCTTACAGTGAATCCAGGTTTCTTCTGCAGTGGGTGAACTGTTTCTTCTGAGCATTACACTGCTGTATTTTGCATATAGCCACATCTGTAGATTAAATGGAACTGTGCCTTGTTCGATAAGAAGCCTTGCTAATACTTTTGATACAACTCCAGTCTGATGCTATTTTTATATCATATATAACATTTAAAAAGGTGAGAAAGAGAGACAGATGTAAAATGTTCCTTTTAATCCAGAAAATATTGCCACTTTGAAAAACCTAAAATTTTTCCTGTAGAGTGAAATCCTCTTACCAGCATAAAATAAATATATATTTTTGCATATATACTGTACTTTGTTACCTGGTATTAAATATGTACCCAAAGGTACTTCTCTATGATTGATGGGGAGAATAAATTGTGTTTTTTTACAAATGTTGCTATAAATTCTTGGTCAAAAATGGCATGCTAGATATTTAATAATGACGGGATGAGCCAAAGCTTCTGCCAAGAATTTAAAAAGGAGGTTTGGAGGAAGAGTTCACCACCTCACCTCATATTTCAAATAAATTACAGTAATTATGTTGATAAATCAAAAGGAAAAATGTATCTAAGTGGCAAACAATGGCAGGATTTAAGTTTACCTCCCTTCACTTTTTATGTTGGCATTTCCATTAGAAAACTATGAGGCAGGAATGTACGCTGTGCACTATGATTTCTCTGTTGCTGGGGACTGAACTACAGGACAAGCTTTTCAGCTACTGTCTGATGAGTTTAGTTTAGTTTAAATTTAACTAGGAACCTGCTGTAGGCACTTTAACCTAGTTGCTGAATTTAACTACCTGTTGCTACTGCTGCCACAGACTTAAAAATGGGGGATTCATTCACACATCTGTTCAAAGAGGGTTTAATTCAACATAAATGTTCTGGGTGGCATAAAGGAATTCTTGTCTAAGAAGATAAATAGAGGAATGTATGGCTTAAAAACATGCTTAGAATGTGAGCAGTCATGGAACGTGTGCAAGAATGATGCACTTTTCAGATAATTTCACTAGAGACACACGTTCTCAATAAAGAGAAGGTTTTAGCTGTGCCTTGGTGTGGAGCTGGAGATGAACAGGAATGTCTGCCTGGACTGATGGAGGAGGGGAAAGGGAGAAAGGAAAGGAGAGCTGCAAAAATAAAAACAATGCAAGAAAAAAGTCAAATATACAACCTGTTGCTAACCTAGGTGTATATCACACTCACCCCTAAACATACCCACAGGAGAAGCTCTAAGGGTAGAACTTCAGGAGATCGCCCCACAGTGTCATCTTTAAAACATTCCCATGGAGGAGGGCTGGGATGTGCCTCTTTGTGTAAATCACAAGTTTGCTCCCAAAGCGAGAAGCTTCCAGGTCAGGATAAACTAACCCAGTTTAACTATGGTTTAGACTGTAAGGCTCTCTGATCCAGCAAAGTGCTTAAGCACCTGCCTATTAGCATGATCAAGGCCTAACAGGAGATGTTCCCCTCCTTGAACACTCAGCCCTATACCTAAAGAAGTAACTTTAATTATGAAATCAGAACCAAGAGAGAAGCCTGGAAGCCCAGAGCATCCTATAAAAATTAGGGATGAAATTCTCATGTCCATCACTGCCCCTTTGCACTGTATAGAATGGTCGGTGTAGCATAAAGGGGCTCTAACAGTCCCAGATCCAGCTGTCAGAGGATTCACCAGAGTAGGAATTGAGGAAGACAGCTGTTGGCTTGCTAGGCAGAACTCAGAGGACAGCCCTGCTATAGGGGACATACCGGAGGCAGGCTGGGAGCAGGGCTGCAGTGTATAGTTAACAATGTTGCTTTACACTTATTCCAGTTAAATGGAGATCAGAGTTGTCCTGCTGTTCTCAATGCAAAGTCTGATGACTTCAGTCCTCTCTTTCATGGTAAAATACACCCTGTTAGTACTTTAATACCCAGCGTAATTTAATATAGACTAAATCTCCCCATAATTCTAGCAGTAAAACAGATGAGTCAGGCTGTGCCACATAGCAAGTTTATATGGAATTGTACTACATATGAATAGGAGTGTTGGCTTTTCTTGGCAAAAATATTTTTAAAGCTCATTTCAGAAGTGATTTGAAATTGGCTGAAAACCCTTTTCTTTGTGAAGATTTTTTTAAGTTTTATTTTTCTGGACAGAATTTGGTTTTGTTTTTGGTTGGGAGAGGGTTTTTGGGGGGTGTGTGGGTGGGTGGTTGCTGTAAGTGGAAAGCTGCGAAGTGCCAAGGCTGTTGCTGCTCTTCCATCAAGTCAGAGGAAAGCTTCCTCATCCATGCTGCTCCTTTGATGAGTAAAGACGGCATGTGCCTAGAAAACTCTGTTGCCTACAGAGGCTTTAAGAGCAAAATGGACCATTTTATTTACAGGCAAGCTGAAAGATTGTTCAACAGACATAATAAAAAAGCTAGACCTAATCCACTTGCCTGGAGTTTCACTGGCTCATGGGCTAGAGTGCTGACTGAAACTGTGATTTAAATTATGAACATAACTATCAACATGGGCATTTCCAATTCACAGCTCTCATGTGGTAATTTTGCCCCTATCATCTTTTATATTCTAGATTCCTCTTAGGATTCTCCCTCCCCATGGATGCCAATACGGCAACACTCTTGGGTGTGGTTGAAATGATTTCCAGACACTTGGTGTTTCTTCTACCCAATATGTCATTCACTTTTCCATGACTTCACATGCTAATGCAACTGACGCTTCTCCTTGTAGAAACAAAACCTAATTCTTTGAGGATCCTCTCTTGCCATATTTCCATTTGGTTAGTAGAACTGGGTGATCACGATCTCTTCTAAATGTTTTCCATGTGTTGAGAGGGGTAGTATCTTTGGTTTTAAAGTACCATTTTTCTATGATAGTTCATAGTTTTGCTGAGAACACACTGATGTTCCTTGCACATATTAAGGTGAGCTGCAGAGCAAAAATTAACCAACTGCCCTCAGAAATCCTCTACAATTTTCTTTATCCATCTGAAGATATAACAGAGAAACAGGAACCAGAATATTTTAAATAAAAAAGCTTTTTCATTATTTACATTAGAAATATCAACTCCATTCTTACCTTTTTATTGTGGAGGACTGTTATATTCTTTGGAATACCTGGAACATGACAGCATAAAAATCTGTGCTGCTGTTCTCAGCCTTCCATGTTATATCCCTCGTATAGGAGCAGTAAAAAGCAAAGCAGGTTTTCTCCCCCCTTTGTAATTCATTTTAAAGACTCTGCTTGTCAGGTGGCTGTAGTTTAAAGCTTTATTTTACTCACATCTTGAGCTTAATGATAATTGTTCTTTTAATTTTTTTTTAAAGTTTCCACTAATAAGAATGTGTTAGACAGCTGGGGAATTGTGGATGCTGGGAAAACTGGTAAAGTGCTAATGTTATCATTAGCACAGTGGGTCTTGGTCTTCCCTTGGCACTTGTACTAAACCCCTGTCATTATTCGCTGAAACAAGATTAGAAGAACCATCAAAGCTGTTAAATAGTCTTCTGTTTCATTCTTAAACGCTTCCTACCCTTTGTTTCCTATCTTTTAGCCAGCTACTGATCCATGAAAGGACCTTTCCTCTTACTCCCTTACAGCTTAGTTTGCTTAAGAGCCTTTGGTGAGGAACCTTGTCAAAGTCCAAAGTCCAAACTTTCTAAAAGTCCAAGTACGCTATATTGACTTGCTCACCCTCGTCCACATGCTTGTTGACACCCTCAAAGAGTTCTAATAGATTGATGAGGCATGATTTCCCTTTACAAAAGCCGTGTTGACTCTTCCCCCAACATATTGTGTTCATGTAGATATCTGATATTTCTGTTCTTTACTATAGTTTCAACCAGTTTGCATGGTACTAAGATTAGGCTTACCAGCCTGTAATTGCCAGGATCATCTCTGGAGTCTTTTTTTAAAAACTGTCGTTATATTGGCTATCCTTCAGTCATCTGGTTCAGAGGCTGATTTAAATGATAGGTTACATACCACAGTTAGTAGTCCTGAAATTTCATATGTGAGTTCCTTCCTTTCACCTGGTCCTGGTGACTTATTACTGTTTAATGTATCAGTTTTTTCCAAAACCTCCTTTGTTGTCACTCAATTGGGAACAGTTTCTCAGATTTGTCACTTAAAAAGAATGGCTTGCGTGTGGGGATCTCCCTGCCCACACACATCCTCTTTAGAGAAGACCGATGCAAAGAATTCCTTTAGCTTATCTGCAATGACCTTGTCTTCCTTGAGTGGTCCTTTAGGACCACAATTGTTCAGTGGCCCCACTGACTGTTTGGCAGGCTTCCTGGTTCTGATGTATGTTGTTAAAAAAAAATATATATATATATGCTGTTAATTTTTGTGTCTTGAGTGAGTTGCTCTTCAGATTGTTTCTCAGCCTTCCTTATTATACTTTTACAATTGACTTGCCAGAATTGATGCTTTTTTTCTGTTTTGCTCACTAGGGTTTGACTTCCAATTTTTAAAGGATGTGTTTTTTGCCTCTAACTGCATCTCTTACTCTGCTGTTTAGGCATGGTGGAATTTTGTGGTTCTTCCTTTTTTTTTCCTTTTTAATATGTTTATTTGGGGTGTACATTTAGTTTGAGCCTCTATTATGGTGTTTTTAAAGTCTCCATGCAGTTTGCAGCCATTCACGCTTGTGATTGTTCGTTTTAATTTCCATTTAACTAGCTATCTCATTTTCGAGTAGTTTCCCTTTTTTAAATTAAATGCTACTGTAGTAGGTTTCTTTGGCATTATGCCCCCTACAAGGATGTTAAACTTAGTTACGGTACATTATGATCACTATTACCGACCAGTTCAGCTATGTTCACCTCTTGGATCAGATCCTGTTTTCCACTTAGGACTAAACCAAGAACTGCCTCTCCCCGTGTGCGTTCCTGGATGAGCTGCTCTGAGAAGCAGTCATTTATGATGTCTAGAAATTTTTTTTCTGTGTCCTTTCCTGAGGTGACATCCCCAGTGAATGTGTGGATAGTGGAAATCCCCCATTATTATTGAATTTTTTTGTAACTGTAGAGTAAAACCACAATGCAGCCAAGAATCCAGCTTTATCTAATTCCTCTTCTACAAAGAGAGCAAGAGAAGTTAGCATTTGGAAATCCCATTATGCAATACCTCAGAAATAAGGAAATGCTCAGAATACCATATTGAGGTAATAATGCACATCTTTGTTTAAAAAAAAAACCCTATTTTAATGATTAATTTGATGCTTACTGTTGCATTTAAAAAAGGGTGGGCTTTGGAGACATTTAGACCTATTTTTCTAACCTGAAGCAATTTTTACTTTGTTCCAAACTTTCAAAAATGAAAATTTTAAGCAATATTGGCACAATGTATGTTACAATGCAAATCTAAGAGGAAAATGAGTTCAGGAGAACTGGCAGTTTCTTAAGGAGATAATATTAAAGGCACAACTACAAACTAACCTGATGTAAAGGAAAGACAGGAAGAACAGTAAGAGCCAATATAGCTCCAACAAGAACTCTTTTTAATGACCAGAAAAATCAAGACAGAATTCTACGGAAAGTGGAAACATGAATGAGTTGCTAAGGAGAAGTACAAATGAATAGCATAAGCATGTGTAGGGGCAAAATCAAAAAGGCTAAGTCACAAAATGACTTGCATCTAGCAATGGACATAAAAAGCAAGAAGAGGCTCTTTAAATATGTTAGGAGCAAGAGAAATATAAAGGAAAGTGTTGGTCTTTTACTTAATGGGGAAGGAGAGCTAATAACTGATGACATCAAGAATGCTGAGGTTTTTAAAGCTTTTTTTTTTTTTAGTCTTCACTAAAAAGATTAATGGTGACCAGATTCTCAACTCAGTTGATATTAACAACCAGGGGGAAGGAATGCAGGCCAAAATAGGGAAAGAACAGGTTAAAGAATATTTGGATAAATTAGATGTAGTCAAGTTGGCAAGGCCTGATGAAATTCATCCTGGAGTACTTAAGGAACTAATAATAAGCAATCTCAGAACCGTTAGCAATTAGAAAACTCATGGAAGGTAGGTGAAGATCCAGAGGAATGGAGAAGGGCAAACATAGTACCTGTCTTTAAGAAGAGGAACAAAGAGGATCAGTCAGCCTAACTTTGATACCTGGAAAGATACTGGAACAAATTATTAAAGGATCAATTTTTAAGCATCTAAACGCTATTATAGTTATAAGGAAATATCCAGCATGGATTTGAGATTGACATGATTTATCTTGATGTTAGTAAGGCTTTTGACACAGTCCCATATGACCACCTCATAAGCAAACTCGGTAAATGTGGTTGAGATGAAAATATATATTGATGCACAACTGGTTGAAAGACGATACTCAAATAGTAGCTATCAACAGCTCACTGTCAAACTGACAGAGTGTATCTAGTGAAGTCCCGCACTGATCAATATTTTCATTAATGATTTGGATAATGGAGTAGAGAGTATGCTTATGAAATTTATGGATGACACCAAGCTGGGAGGGGTTGCAAGCACTTGGGAGCACAGGATTACAATAAAAAAATGACTTTGGTGTATTGGAGAACTGGCATCTCAATAAAGACAAGTGCAAAGTATGTCAGTGAAGAAGGAAAAATCAAATGCACAAATACAAAATGGGGAATAACTAGCTAGGTGGCAGTACATACTCCTGAGGGCATTCTGCGCCAAAAAAATAAAAATTCTGCACACAATATTTGAAATCTGCAAATTTTATTTGTCAAATAAATGTGGAGGCTCTAGCATGACACTGGGGAGCACAGGCCACTGGCTGCACAGAGGTGGGAGATCACTTTGCAACTTCCCCATGAGATATGGACTCAGCGGTGAGGCTGCACCCAACCCTGACACAGAGCAAGGATCGGGCCTGCCCCAGAAAAACGCCAGGGCAATGCTCCTCTGTGCCAGGTACACCAAGTGTGAGCAGGCAGGCTCAGCAAGGCAGGATCCAAGTGTGGAGAGGCTTAGTGTGGGTTGAGAGGTTCTATGTGTGGCAATCTTGGTGTGGGAAGCTCAGTGGGGGATCTGAATGCATGCGGGATCTGGATGCATATGGGACTGTTGGGGGGAGGGGGAGGGTTCTGGGTGCAACAGTAATGAGACTCTGCAGGGGGCTCCAGGTGAAGGTAGTTGGGGCTCAGCAGGAGGGGTGTCTGGGTGTGGGGGGCATAGAGCTTGGCAGGGAGTCCTGGAGGGCTCTGTGGTGGGGTCCAGATGCTGGGGGAGTAGGGCTCAGTGGGCTGGGGATCCAGGTGCAGCTGGTTGGGGCTCGGTATGGTGGGGAACTGGGTGTGGGTGGCTCATCGGGATGGACCAGATGCAGGAGAGTGGGGCTCATTGGGGGGTTATGAGGGCGTGGGCTGCGGCTTGGCGGGAAGGTCTGGATGTATGGGGTTGGACGAATGGGGGAGCAGCTCCCTGTACAGTGTTTCTTGCAGCTGAGGAGTGATGGGTGCAGGAAGCATGGGCTGGGGGGAAGTTTGCAGAGCTTTGTATAGCCAGGGGAGAAATCTGGGGATGGGTCTGACACAACCCCCGATGCCATGCAGGGGAAGGGGAAGTCCCATCCTCCCCAGCCCAGCTGGGACTAGCAGCTGAGTCTGGCGCACGGTAGGAGTCACCAGTCGGATCTTCTCCAGTCCTGCCCCACAGTGATTTACCTCTCTGCCGGCTGCCCTTGGCACCCGAAACGTACTGCTGGGGAGGGTCGTATGACTGCTCTTGTGGTTTTCTTTTGCTTCCCCATCAGAAAATCATTTTTCAGGGAAGCAAAGAAATCTGCAGGGGACATAAACGCGGTGCATGTGCAGTGGCTCAGAATTCCCCCAGGAACTTAGTACAGCTGAGAAGGATCTGGGAGTTATAGTGGATCACAAACTGAATGAGAGTCAACAAGGTGATACAGTTGTGCAAAAAGCTAATATTCTGGGATTTATTAACAATAGTGTCATATATGTAAGATGTGGGAAGTAATTGTCCTACTCTACTTGGCACTCATGAAGCCTCAGCTGGATTATTGTGACCAATTCTGGGTGCCACATTTTAGGAAAGATGTGGACAAATTGAAGAGAATCCAGAGGAGAGAAACGAAAATGTTTAAAAGATTTAGAACAGTGACCTACGAGGAAGATTTTTTAAAAAAGGGCATGTTTAGTCTTGAGAAAAGAAAACTAGGCTGTGCTAATATGTTAAAAATTCAGTGTATTTGATGCCATTAGTATATGGTGTTTACAGAATTTTTTTAAAAAGGAATATTTTATTTTAAACTTTAAGGTTCAATCACTCAGAGAGAACCTCAGGAAATAACAGAATGAGCATAGGTTCTTTTGTTCCTTTCCTCCTATAAGCTTTATGAATGCTATACTGTTTTTTGACCATTCTACTTGATTTTTGATAAGTCTTAAAATATATTAGGGGCTATTATAAGGAGGACTGTGATCAATTGTTCTCCATGTCCGCTGTAGGTAGGACAAGAAGTAATGGGCTTAATTTGTAGGAAGGGAGATTTAGGTTAGATATTAGGAAAAAAATTCTAACTATTGGGGTAGTTAAGTTCTGGAATAGACTTCCAAGGGAGGTCTTGGGGTTCCCGTCATTGAGCAATTTTTAAGAGCACGTTAGACAAAGAATTGTCAGAGTCTAAATTTACTTGCTCTTGTCTCAGCGCAAGGTGCTGGATTTGATCACTTCTCAAGGTTCTTTCCAGCCTCATATTTTTGTGACTATGTTTACTTTGTATAAAAATACAAAATCAAAATTTCAAATCCTCTCCGGGCATAAGGTTGCTGGAGGTGCTGCCTCACCCTTTGGCTTGAAGTGGTTTCCATTATATACAGGGTTTACAGTTTGGTTCAGTAGCTTTCAGCACCCCGCTGTACACATTGGTCCAGCACCTCTGTCCCTAGGATGATCATATATTTTTTTGGAAACCTATTTTCATGTCACTTTCAAAACTTTCTTAAAGACGTCAAAGATGAGGACAAATACGTACACAAATTCATGTCAAGTGAGAGAGACAACAATAATTCCCTAGTGAGTATTTTAGCAGGTATGCAATATAGCAGATGACTACTGAGAACATAATGTTGTGAGGCTTCATTTCCTTAGTCCTCATGTGATCAGCATGATGAAGTATCCTAATAGTGCATAGTAATATAATATCTTGCATTTCCATATTTCTTTTAATTCAAGATCTCAAAGGGCTGCTGTCAATAGTTACACCTTGCTACACTTCTACAAAGAAGGCAAGTATATAAACATTTGACATGCACCAGAGAGAGATTAAGTGATTTGCCCAGGGTCACGCAGCAGGTCAGTGGCCAAGTCAGCAAAGAAGATAGGATTACTTGACTTGCCATGTCTTGCTTTAATCGCTAAGCAATACTCCTCCAAGTAAGAGCCAAGAACCTACAAGCAGGTAATGAGGAAGTGAATACAGTGAGGTTTTTAATTAAAAAAGTGTCCAAGTTTGTGGACATTTATGTCTAAAGGAACTTTTCCTCTCCTGAGGTCTGATATAATGGAGACTAGCTGGCAAAAAGATAAGTGGAGGAACCCTGCTCACAGCTGATTGAATTGAATGGGGCAGAATGGTCAGGGGTAAGCATGGAGGCAGCAACATGATTTTTCCCCAAACTTTGCCCCCATTGTAGAACAAGAAGAAATGGTTGTGATGTTCTGTACCTCGAGGGAACACCCTGCACCCCCACATTCATCCTTATAATATGATTGTGTGGTATCCAGTGCAAATTTTGTCATGTTGGGTGTCTTTGGAAGGCTCATGATGCACTGAGCATTGATGTTATAGGAATTGTTGTTACAGTAATGTTATAGGTTGTAATTTCATGTATATAGTTATGAGGCTGAAAATGTGTCCTCATGGCTTAAAACAGGCCCAGGCAAAAACTCTCCAAGAGCAGAGGGGCAGTTCATACCTCATCAGGGAATGTATGGGACAAGCCCAGCCTCAGGAACAAAGGACACTGGCCTAGGCAACAACAAAGGATCTGTTGGACTCTCCAGTGGGTCACCCCCTTTCTTTGGTCAGTTTGGGACTGCGATGAGGTAATGCTTACCTGACTCTGAAGCGGGGGTGGGGGTGAGGGGGAAGCCAAGAGGGAAGAAAGAATATGATAAAAGGGAGAGATGTTTGCCATGCGCGCTCTCTCTCTCTGCCCCCCGCCCCCACATCTACGTCTACAGACACCACACCAAGTGACTGAACCACTGATCAAAGGGGAGAGCCTGGCTGAAGAGCAGCCAACCAGCCTGTGGTGAGAAGCATCTAAGTTTGTAAGGGCACTGACAGTGTTAAGATCAGCTTAGAATGCGTTTTGCTTTTATTTCATTTGACCAAATCTGGCTAATGTTTTTGAGTTATAATTACTTAAAATCTATCTTTGTAGTTAATAAATCTGTTTATTCTACCTGAAGCAGTGCATTTGCTTTGAAGCGTGTCAGAGACTACCCTTGGGAGAACAAGCCTGGTACATATCAATTTCTTTGTTAAATTGGTGAACTCATATAAGCTTGCAGCGTCCTGCAGGCATAACTGGGCACTGCAAGACGGAGATTCTTAGGGTTGTGTCTGGGACCAGAGATATTGGCTAGTGTCATTCAGTTGCACAATCCAAGGAGCAGCTTACATGCTGTGCGTGAACAGTTCAGGAGTAGGGGTTCTCACAGCAGTGCAGGGTAAGGCTGGCTTCCAGAGTCAAGGATTGGAATGACCTAGCAGATCACCATTACGGATAATACCAGGGGAATGTCACAATAGTGCACTGGGAACTTTTTCTTTATTGGGACTGTCACAGGCTGGTGGGCTCTTTAGGCTACTCAAGCTGAGATAACTGCTTTGCTGTCCCCCAGTTGATTCCGATCATTTTACTTAATTACCAATAGTGATCACATCTGTAAAAGGCTCAGGGAGAACTAAGTCAGAAGGAGACCCAGGAGAAAGGAACAAGGGAGAGGCTTCTATGGGAGGCCCTAAGAAGCAGGGTGGTCCCTGTGAGAAGTTGGAAGTACCCAGTGAGAGGAGGCCATGGGGAAATCTGCTTAGAAGGAAAAAGGCCTCAGATGCTATGCTTAGCCTACGGAGCAAAAAAGGAACTGTGTCTTGCCTGGGAGTAGGCTGTAGAGCAGTGAACTTCAGTAAAGTGCAAGAGGGAAGAAGTGTCCTTTGTTTGGATGTTTACTTGAATTCTGTTACCCCAGAAGGAACTGAACTTAAATGTGACCTGTCCTGAGGGCTGAGCCATGGGAGATGTAAACAGAGAGAAGCTGTTGTGGGTCCAAAGAAGTGGGCATCTGGGGTGCTTGAGACTGGGGCCTCTACAACATCATGACCTGCTGCTACGGGGAGAATGGCATTGAGTGGAGCAATTTACAGGGACAAATTTGAATTCCCTGATTCCGTTCCTGATGAAGGAGTAGATTATCACAGAATTGTAGAGCTGGAAGGGACTTCACATCCATCTCCTCTTGTCCCACCCCGCTCCCACCAGAGGCCTAGTCCACCCTGACAAGTGTTTGTCTAACCTGTTTTTAAAAGCCTTCAGTGATGGGGATTCTACCACCTCCCTAAGTAACCTCTTCCGGTGCTTAGCTATCCTTATAATTAGAAAGATTTTCATAATATCTAACCTAAATCTTCCTTGCTACAAACTCATCCAGATGCTTCTTATCCGGCTGTCAGTGGACATGGAGAAAAGTTGATCACAGTTCTTTATAACAGCCGTTAAATATTTGAAGACTGTTATCATATCCCTCTTTGCCTTCTCTTCTCTAGACTAACCTTGCCCAATGGGGTATGGTGCCCAAATATGGATACGGTTCTTCAGCTAGGCTTCCCCAATGCTGAGTAGAGCAGGACAACTACCTCCCATGTCTTACATAGAACATTCCTTTTAACACAGCCCAGAATGATATGAGCCTTTTCCACAATAGCAGCACATTAACTCATACTTAATTATGTGCCATATGAAGTTCACCTTGTTTGGGACATTATTATGGTTATTTGATTATTTGTATTACCATAGCACCTAAGAACCCCAGTCATGGACCAGGACACCATTCTGCTAGGTGGTGTTCAAACACAGACCAAAGGAATGGTCCAGCCCAGTACTGCAATCCTTTACTTGAGTAATCCTTATTCACACTAGTCCCATTGACTTCAGGGGGACTACTTGTGTGTAAGATCTATTCAAACAATTATGGGCTTGCAGGATCAAGCTCCAAATCAGCAGTTCCTTTTTCCAGCTGCCAGAAACCCTGAGGAGAAAAAGACATTAAGCCTCTGAGAATAGGTTGCTCTGATGGAGTTCTTTTCTAGGAAAAAATACTTGAATTTTTACTTGCACTAAAATCAGCGCACTGTCCGAGGGAGGCTGGTGTAATACAGAACTGCTCGTGGATGCTGTGTTGTCAATAGTAAACAAAAAAGGAAGATTGTTTGTTTCCATTTTGTTTTTTTGGTATCTGAGCAATCGCTAAGGATTTTACCTAAAAGCTATCCTTGGCTTTTTCCCCAAATAAAAAATCTGAAACAGTGTAGAATTAAATATGTTCAGTCCTTTCCGATTGCTCAGAATGGTTGCGCTAATATGTTAAAAAAATTCAGTGCATTTGATGCCATTAGTATATGGTGGTTACAGAAGTTTTTTTAAAAAGGAATATTTTATTTTAAACTTCAAGGTTCAATCACTCAGAGAGAACCTCAGGAAATAACAGGATGAGCGTAGGTTCGTTTGTTCCTTTCCTCCTATAAGCTTTATGAATGCTATACTGTTTTTTGACCATTCTACTTGATTTCTGTGGTATTCTTTATAAGGGATTATTAAGGCTTTAATGGCAAAAGCTTCATCCTGTATTTTATTTTTTTGAGAAGGCAGATAATCACAAAGCACAAGTCCTCAAAGGTCAGTGCCCTGAGGGGAAACTATTGTGATTGCTTAATTCCTGTCTTGAAAGCAGGATCAAGAGTTTAAATAGTTAAATAAATAGAGAATAAACTCAGGGCAGAAGAGGAGAGGCGAAAAGGAATGGAAGTTAAATGAGTTCTGAGTTTAGTCTTCCAAAAATTCAGTTAGATTCTTGGGAGATAATTCAGTCGTCAAAGCTAACAAAGTCTCAAGTTTTGGATTGAGGGCTATGGTGACCACCTGTTCCTAATTGTTTGGGACAGTCCCAAAAATGTACATTTCAAGTCCCAGTCCTGGGCTGAATGACTTTGGGACAGCAATTGTCCCAGATTCTCTGTGGTGCTACTCTGCACTTGCTCGAATCAAGGCCTTTTCCTGGTGGTGGGGATTTGAGGTTGGTTTTAGCCTCCCCCTTTGCCACAAGGCTCAGCCTTTTGTTTCTCCTCTTCCTCCTGGGGCCCTGCCCCTGGCCAGGCCAGAAGCCGGAGCTGGGCAGTAGTAAGAGCACACCTGGAGTCCCGGATCCTGCACCTGTCCTGGGTGGTTTGCCATGGAGGGTGGGGACTCAGGCTTAAGGCTGCTCTCAGGCACCCTAGCCCCTCACCCAGGGCAGGTGGAGGATCTGGGGCTCCTCACAATGATGTGGACTCCCTAGGTGGCTCTTACCACAGCCTGGCTCCGGCTTCCAGCCTGGCCCGGCTTCAGGGGAAGAGGAGGAGCAGGGGACGGGGCTCCTGCATGTGTCCCATTTTTGTGTTTTGAAAAGGTGGTCACCCTAGCTGTAACACACAATTTATCAGAATTGGTGCCCTGAAATATCTGAATACAAAGCACTGTTGGAAGGACAGCTCCTCCTTTGTTAAAAGTACAGGAAGTTTTTGTTAAATTGGGGTCAATGTTCACTCCTTAGGCTATTTCAGAAATTTAGTTTAGATTTAATGTATGTAGGTAGCATCATTCATTAGGCTTTGTAGAGATGGGCCTGTAACCCATATCTGCATCAGAATATCTCTGGGACAGGTTTGGAGGTGGATCCAAACTTTGCAGCTTGGACCTTGTGGGAAATGAGGCGGTGCTATTTAGTGATTAACACAGTCTATGGATGTGTCACTGCTGTGGTAAACACCTTAAATGGTGATGGATATTTCATCTGTCTGGGGAGCAGAGCCAGCCTCAACACCTAGGGAAAGAGAGAGGGGACTCTTTTTCTAATAGCCTCTTGACACTATACCTTTAAGACTGGTAAGAGACAATTACAGGGCAAGTAGCCTTAATGGTTCTAGACTGCTCTCTTGGGGAGCACCGAAACTAGTTTGAACTGGGTGGGTCAGGCTGAGGTATGGTCTACACCTAAAATTTTGGTCAGCCTTGTGATGTGGCTCATGGGTGTGAAAAATTCACACCTCTGAGAGATGTAGTTACGCTGACCACAGCCCTGGTATTGACACTGCTAGGTCGATGGAAGAATTCTTCTGTTGACCCAGCTACCACCTCTTGAGGGGGTAGATTAGCTACAGCCACAGAAAAACTTCTTCCGTCTCAGTGACAAGTGTCTACTCTACTGTGCAATAGTGACAAAGCTTCAGTGCCACAGCTGTGGCCATTGTAGTGCTTTCAATGTAGATCTACCATGAAAGAGACAGATCAAGAGTTGCACAGACACAGAAGGATCTGGGCTTGCTAGGAGTTTGCAAATTGGGTCTGTACTGTTCTTGTAACATCTGATATTTGGGGGACCTCTTAGTATTACGTTTTCAAGCTTTTCTTGGTGATTATGACCATGAGAAACTTTTTTCTTTTTCTTTTTCTTTTTTTTCTTTTAAAAAAAAAAGCTGAAATTCCTACTTATTCCCATGACTCCAGAAGTTGGGTTTTAGGAAAAACACAGAACATCACAAAATGCCCAGTCATATTGTGAGAGATGGCAGTATTGCTTCAGCACATACACTACGTATGTGTTTTCCTGAATCAGGGCCTAAATTGCATTCCATATCTTTACAATACAATTCTGAGACACATTGCCGCATTTGCAGCTTCTGCTTGAGCATATGCAAAATTTTGGGTGTATCATAACAGTCTAACGTGATATACAAGTATTGCTATTTTTACCAACAAAATCATTGAGGCAATTGATTTTGTGGGTTCATAAGCCACGACTATCAAACGTGTGCATTAGATTGTTTAAAGAGCACTGGAAAATGTTAAATTTTGTAGTAGGTGTTTGTACCTTCAAAGCAAGTGCTAATATGAGCAAATGCACAAGTGGAGGATTACTTAGTATCCCAGTTAAAAATGTATCCCATAATATATTTAATCATACAATGGTATGGAGTTTAAAACCTGGTTCTTGAAAGGCTTTGTAGAAAAACTGTTTTAAACTGAGACATGGATGAACAGTGAGTGCTCAGTTGGTGCATAAAAGAGGGAAAGTGCTCCAAGTGGACTGGGTAATATGCAAGAAGGAGGAGAGAAGGGACATGAGAAGGATGCAAAAAGTGACTTGTGGGGAGCAAAGGCCATGGGAACTGGGTGTAGGAAGGGATGAGGGACATGCTTGTCCAGAGCCTTGAAGGTGACAATTAAGATCCTCAAGTAGAAATAGTACAATGATTCAAGGAGTGGATTGACCTGGTGAAAGAAGCAGGAAAGGAAGATGATTTCTAGAAGAAAGGTGGAAGGGAGGACATACTTTTCATTTTAATTATATCCACCTGGAATGCACAAACAGACCAGAGCCAAGATTTTGAAAAATAGGAGCCCAAGATGAGAGGATTAGATCCATATTTAGCACTAAACCAGTAGTCTGATTTTTTCAAGTGTCAAGATCCCCAGTCTCAGTGGGGCCTCTTTGGTGCTCAGCAGTCTTGAAAATCAGGCCACTGATTGATTTAGGAGCTTAGCTTTAGGCTCCTGTTTTTTTTTTTCCCTTCAGAATCTTTGCTTCTGGGTATTTCTTAACTATTGGTGAAAAACCTCTGATCGGCTTATATGAAACTTCCAGTATTATGACTGAAAATATGAATTCAGCATGCTTGGGATGTATGCTTTTTGTTCTGTTTTTTATTTAAAATCCTTTATTCTGTACTTATGTTGAAAATTCTTGGATAAACTCCTGCTGTGATGCTCATATCATTGAGGAAATAGTAAAGGAAATGAAGCATTTTTGTTCTTCTATCTAAACAGCAGCTTCGAACAATCAAAATGTCTCTTGAAGGGAAATGAAATCATGTACACAGCAAAGTCTATGGAAAGTACCATACCTGCCAACATTCCTATTGTGATTTATGAAGCTGTTCGGTGCAACTGGATCAAACCTTTTATATGCAATTTCAGTGGAAAATCTTTTTATAATACTTTGGGTTCTTATCCTCCTGAGGAGCTAAAATCAAGTCTAAAGAACTAAACAATCCCAGGAATTTTTCTCAGCATTTGATAACTTTTAAATTATTTCATTTCTTTGATAAAAAAATATTCAGTATTTTATTTTTCATGTCAGCATTTTTGGGTCCAAAGAAGAGAGTTTCATTAATTTTTTTTTCCTGCAAAAGACTCATGAAGTATTCAGAGTGACAAGTACTTATACAGTGCATAAGGTAATAGCACATTAACACTTAAACTCTACCTATAAAGCTGTGGGTAGAGAGGGAGGTGATATTTTTTTTCAACGGTGTTAATTCGGTCTATGATTTGGTTTGTTATATCAAAAATATCCCTTCTATTTTATTCTAGTGTGCTTCCAAATAATGCCCAATTGTGTGATTGTATGTCTTGGTCTGACCCATTTCAGTTTGAATTAAACCAGATTTGATTCCAGGTCACCAGAGGTGAAAGGCCCATGAATTAACCCAATATGACACCAACTCCAGGTGTGACGCTTCAAGCAATACTAAATACAAATGAAAGAAATGGGAATTATTTTGACAATGGCTGGACTGTTACATTAGTGACAACATGGGTAGGTGGAGAAGGTTTAACCAAAACAGAAATGAATTTAAGCCCTACCGTCAGATGTTGATAGGAAAAATTAATATTCCTTCTATCAGAAAGATGACTACCGGAAATCTTAATACTTAAATGGTCAGAATCAATTGACACTAGGATCACCTGGAAAAGATTTGATGATATTATTTAATAAAATTCCAGTAATTTTGAGCTGTGTACTTCCTAGGGAGGAAACATTCCTGTTTTGATTGCACGTCTGTGCAACTGGCATGTAATTATATCTTTATTTAATGCTGTCAAAATATCATACAGTCAATACAGTTCGTGGTAAGCCATTTAATAAGTGTATTGACCAGTGCATTAGTTTGGTAATCTTGTTTAAGAATTAAATCCACTTAAACTGTAAGACATTTCATGGCTCCTAATTTAATGAGTTTAGATCTCATGAACAGTCTTAAGTTTACCCATAAACATTATTTTGTTTCAATTCTAGGCAAAGTTCCAGCATCAAACAATGACAAGGCCTTTCTAATTTATTTTATTTTATTTGTTTATTTTTTAAATGCAAGTAGAAGAGGAGAAAGGAATGGTTGAGAGAGAGGGTTGGTAACGAGATATGGAGGCTTCCATTTCTGTGTTCTGTCACACTGATCTGAATCAGACTTTGGCCAGTAGTAGAACTGTGGCAAACTATTTATAACCTATAGTTTATGTGAAAAATGTGGCCCTTTTTTCTGGTTATGAAGAAGTGTCTGTGAAGAGATTTTGAGTTTTTACTAATTTGTGATTCATAATTCCTCAAACACTTCAGTGCAAAAAAAATAAATAAAAAATCAGTCGATGGGTCTTTGTGAGCTCTTCAAGTGTGTCTGAAACAATTTGCTACTTATTATTCCTGGTGCTTATTGGGTCATTACAATCACATAGTATTACATCTGTTATCAAAGTTGCAGTAATTTAATATGGTAAGCCAGGAGGAGACAATCAGATATTTTAGTGTGACTGCATGATCATTTCCATCATGAACTATCCTACAAACACGCAGGTAATCCTGGGACTTCCTCTTTCAATGAACATGGTTGTAAAACACAAGTCGCTTGTGCATGGTTGCAAAGAATATATGTGAGATTTTTTTTTTAACTTCAAAAAGTGTTTGCAAATACCCTTTTGGGATAGTCCTTTTTGGAAATGATTGAGAGCCGTTACTGCTGTTGGGGGTCTCATACTGAGCATGCATCTATACCACAAACAAATGCTACCACAATTGTTCCCTTTCTTGGAAGTCTCAAGAAAATGAGAGTAATAGACTTGGAGACAATCATGTTCTTCCATACTTTTGGGGCAGTCTCTCTCTTTAGAAAAGTTGTGAGGTCCATATGCTGTAACCTGTTGTGTGGATAGGACCTGGGGGCTTTCAATGTTGGGCTTTAAAATAAATGCATTAATGTAAAAAAGCTTTCTTGAATAAATTGTCTGATTCTTTCCATTAAATATGAACTGTAAATAATCTTTAATGGATGAAGCACTGTAAAGTCTAGGTTTACAATATTTGCTAAATGTTCCAAATAAGGAGAGTACTTCACATGTATTGTAAGACAGTGTAAACTCATTTTTCCTTTGTACAGATTTTTTTATAAGACATATTACTCCAACTTTTGCCCGTTTTATGTGATTTTTCCATATCTCTGTGCCACTATTTTCACTGAGTGGCCCATCCACCTGTGGTGTTTAGATGTTGCTTGTAATTATTAGAATTGGGAGCACTGGCTTTTGGGAGTCTGAAAGGACAGGAAACAGGAAGGGAGGGGGGAGGAGTTGAGAGGCTGGGAGAAAGCTACAGAGGGTGCAGCAGCAACTTTGGTAAAGAGGTTTCCACTTTGAAAATAAAGTCCTGTTGAAGCTTGTTAGTACCTTGCCTGGTTGATACAACAGCACCTTCACTTTACCGTGAATGGTTCCTTAGAATACGTGCTAACTACTTATGCTAAACTCTCTGTTCAACCTTGTATTTAGCTGTGACTCTGAGTACCTTTCCCAGACCTGAAGAGAAGCTCTGTGTAGCTCAAAAGCTTGTCTCTCTCACCAACAGAAGTTGGCACAATAAAATATATTATCTCTCCTACCTTGACACAGCTACAACACCACTACATACAACAATACTGATTTATAGTTATTCTTAGTTTTCTTTCCCTCATAAATTTGTGTCTCTGGTTTAAACTTCTTTGCTATTTCAGAATATGGGTCTCATCTGATGTTAGGAGAGAGCTATTAAGATTTGTCAGGAAAAACTAGCTCTTCTACACACACTAATTCCCTTTGCATTTTATTTGAAGGGAATAAAAAAGAGACGAAAAGCTTCCAGATTTGTTGTTTGTAAGTGACTGTCTAATTGTATTAAGGATGTTTACAGAAGTACGAATTTTACATTTCCATTTTCTATTAAGTCTTATTCCATTATCGCTATGTTGTCCCCGTGGGGGAAAATAAGGAAATGCTTCTCCAGCTGTATATCCATTGCAGACTGGATATTTAGTGCTCATCAAAAGCTTCTTTGATCACTGGGCTTTCAGTGTAATTTTTGTTCAAAACTAAATTTGAATGTGAGTTTGTTGCTCCTTCATTCGAGTATTGGCAAGATGAACTTATAATAGCAAGTCACAGAAAAGGCAATATTATTACCTCTTCTTGGAACTGAGCCAACAATCCAAAACAGGTCCTCCTTCACCCCCCCGGCCCCAACCTGAATTTGAAGTTTTATTTTTTAGTGTGCAGTGAGAATGTTTCATAAGGATTTGATTTACCCTGGCATTAATGTTGCACCCATCCTTAGCCACCATTCCATGGAGGAATCAGAGGTTCCATACCAAAACCTTGAGAATTTGTGGGACCTGCTAGAGGCAAGAAACATCTCTGTTTATGTCTCCCACCTCTGCACTGTCCTCTACCCACAGCTTCTTGCTGCTTCTGGTTAGAACGGCTCTTTGAAAAAGGTCCACTCAGAGAAGCCAATCTTTAGAGTCACCTTCGGGGTGAGTGTCCAAACTATGGAGGTAACACCCTATCAAATATCTTCTGCTGGCTTCCACCTGGGTTTTGAGTGGGAGAGAAGATTCCGTACCCTCAAGCTAAAGTTGTGGTCTTAAGATCCTCTCCATGGAACTGTGTAATAGACAGAATGGGGACCAACATGATCATTCTAATATGTTTTTGCTTTTCCTTACCTGCTTGCTATTGCATGAATTGTGTGCTCTGAGCATGCTATGGCTACACCAGGAGCAATGGTCTCTTCTCTCCAAGCAGTGTATATCAGGAGTACAGTAACTCCACTGAAGATACACTACTGTAATATAGGTGTGAGGATGAGCATACAGGGGCTTGTGTCAACTCTAACCTCTTAGAGCATCCACTGCTGCCTTCGAATAGTAAATGACTTTATACATTTAATAAGCATCCAGTACAATAAGTGACCAACTGGAAGCCCATTGCAACAATTTCATCTGATTGTTCTTTACTGAGTGGATTAACCAGTGACCATATGGCTGGCCTATGACCTACTATATATTGGAGTTGGCAGCTGAAGACCATCCTGTGGGAGCAGAAGGCATGTGAGAAAAGTAAAGAGAGGTTGGATTAAAGTTTTTGTCAGAGGTTTCCAGATGTGGCTACTGCTCTTGAGTGCTTTAGTTTTCAGTGCTCTTTCCTAAGGAGGCCTGACAAGTGCTGAACATTTGTCCTCTGAAAACCCTTTAAATCATTTCAGGTTGGGCATTCAAAATCACTAAATGCTTCTGAAAATTGTTCTCATAAATTAACTTTTATAACTAGGGATGGAGGTATTGCTTGTTCTAAAATAGGGATGAGTGGATGGTTACTCCTTTTTTTTTTTTTTTGCCTTGACAATAATTGGTTTCATTTCATAATATATACTATTTGGCTTTCATCCTCCTTGGACTAGTCATTTGGGAATGGGATTGCAGAGCTTCTAAAACACAGAACATGTCCTCTTGTTAAAACTACTCGCCTTTCTTTTTAAAACTATATACGCAAAACGATTTTACAAAGCTCCTTAAGAGCAAGTATATTGAAACATTATTTACTATACTTCTTGATTGTTTTTGAAAAGTGTGTGTGGGGGGAAAGCACTTCATGTATGAACACTTCCCTGTCGAGTACTTTGTGCTATTGCTACATATTGTGATACAGGAAGGCCAGGGAGTGGTGGTAGAGGGGAAATATATAAGCCCTAGGCTAATTAAGGAATGGCTCCCTGTAGACTAGGGAGGGTTGCTACAGGTTAATTGGAGCATCTGTAGTCAATTAAGGCCCTATCAGGAACCTAATAAAACCTCCTGCTTCAGGTAGTCAGGGGAATAGGAGGAAGGAGAGAGGACTGGAGCTTGGAGGTGTGTTGTGAGAGCTGAAAGACCAGAGAACCGAAGTAAGGGAGACTCCCTCCCACAAGTGTCTAAGGACCAAGGGTAACCCCACCCAAAGGGGAAGAGGGTAAGAAACCCACAGAGGTTAAGAGGGACTGGGACTCAGAGTGAGGAGCAAATCCAGACCCCACCCCTGCTTCCCTCCTCTATCACCTTCCCGGGCCACTAGCGGGGCCTTTGGCGCCCCAAGAGCAGGGGCAAAGGGTGGCGTCTTTGCGTGTCCCTCCTTCCCCCAAAGAAAAGCACAGGACCCACCATATGAACTGTCATAAATATAAAGGGAAGGGTAAACCCCTTTAAAATCCCTCCTGGCCAGAGGAAAAATCCTCTCACCTGTAAAGGGTTAAGAAGCTAAAGGTAACCTCGCTGGCACCTGACCAAAATGACCAATGAGGAGACAAGATACTTTCAAAAGCTGGGAGGAGGGAGAGAAACAAAGGGTCTGTGTGTCTGTCTATAGTCTGTCTTTGTCGGGGATAGACCAGGAATGGAGTCTTAGAACTTTTAGTAAGTAATCTAGCTAGGTATGTGTTAGATTATGATTTCTTTAAATGGCTGAGAAAAGAATTGTGCTGAATAGAATGACTATTTCTGTCTGTGTGTCTTTTTTGTAACTTAAGGTTTTGCCTAGAGGGATTCTCTACGTTTTGAATCTAATTACCCTGTAAGGTACCTACCATCCTGATTTTACAGGGGTGATTCCTTTACTCCTATTTACTTCTATTTCTATTAAAAGTCGTCTTGTAAGGAAACTGAATGCTTTTTCATTGTTCTCAGATCCAAGGGTTTGGGTCTATAGTCACCTATGCAAATTGGTGAGGATTTTTACCAAACCTTTCCCAGGAAGTGGGGTGCAAGGGTTGGGAGGATTTTGGGGTGAAAGACGTGTCCAAACTACGTTTCCCAGTAAACCCAGTTAGAGTTTGGTGGTGGCAGTGGTTATTCCAAGGACAAAAGATAAAATTAATTTGTACCTTGGGAAAGTTTTAACCTAAGCTGGTGAAAGTAAGCTTAGGAGGTTTTCATGCAGGTCCCCACATCTGTACCCTAGAGTTCAGAGTGGGGGAGGAACCTTGACATGAACACTGACCATCTTGTCACAATATTTAAAGAGGGTGATGCACCCATTGCAGAACATTTTTTGACTTCTCTAATTACTTGGCAGCTCAAGGATGAGCTCCCATTCCCTGTATCTCTGAACTTTTGAGTTTGCTGCTGCTGCTTCCTTGCAGTGTTCACCTTTCCATTCATAAGGATGTGGTTTTTATCACCTCTGCATATTGTGCTGCTTTTGTAAGTTATGCTTGAGAAGCTATAACTTGTCATCTTTGAGACATAGATTCTTAAGTATTGGGAAAGGCAGTAGTCTCTCATGGAAAAATATCACTTTCTTGTCTGAAGCAAATATGCATTCAGTAACAGAAATCCTCCTCGGTGGAGTGATTTCAATCTGAAGACTTCAAATCTTTTTGTTGGACAGGCTACATCTCAGGTCTTGCAGTGTTCTTTCACTGCAGCTCAATTGACTGGAATAGCCCAGAAGAAACAAACAGTTAGTTGTATATTTAGTGGTGGTGGTGCTGACATTTTCAGTCATTCATGTAAACTCTGTGCTTATGTCCTGCAACAGTGTTACTAGTACAGCTGAGGTGTTTAATTGTGAAAGTAATGTATTTTCCCCCCCTTTTGTTCCACCTTCTTATACTTTACAAAAAATGCCTTTCAGGCTATTTGACAGGAGGTACTTGTGAATGAAGCAGTTGGCAGCAGATACTTTTGTATTGAGCAAATGTCAGTTTCCTTTCCGAGCCAAGTGTGTCACCAGTGTCGTGGCTGATCTCTCTGGAAGTTAATTTTTACACCAGTTGGCAGAACAGCTGCAATGGAAGTGTCATTGTCATGAGTCATCAAGGCACCTTTACATACTTGCCATGTGTGCCAGCTGGTAAAGAATAAATGGGATTACTAGGGGTGAGAGAATTGACAAGATATTGCTTCAAGCAACAGGAAGTCTGTGGGATTCAGTCACCGTTAGAGGTCTTAGAGTAGCAGCCGTGTTAGTCTGTATCCGCAAAAAGAAAAGGAGTACTTGTGGCACTTTAGAAACTAACAAATTTATTTGAGCATAAACTTCCGTGAGCTACAGCTCACTTCATTGGATGCATGGATCTGATGAAGTGAGCTGTAGCTGATGAAAGCTTATGCTCAAATAAATTGTTAATCTCTAAGGTGCCACAAGTACTTCTTTTTTCATTAGAAGTCATATTTCCATTTGGACATCATTCCTAATGCTTGTGCTTTTGTTTTCTCAGTGTATTGTTGAGTGAGACTTTCCTGGTACTACATCTTCATTTGTTGATCCATCTATTTTGAATGTACGACTGAGCAGAAGCCTTTTCAGCATGCTGTAAAATAAAGTTCAGGCACCGTTCACTGTTTAAAAACTCACTCCCTTCCTAGAGGTCAGCTTTTTTAATGAAGCAAAAAAATTTAGTTACTTAAAGTTGAGCTCAGGCTTTGTCCCCAGTTGCCAGTAGAGATCCTGCCTTAGGACTTCTCAATTCTCCCCCTAGATCCCCTCGCTCCAGAGAGCCGCTCTCCCACCATCATTATAGTGAGGTGGGTTATGAACGACCTGTCTTAGTGAACCAGCAAATCCATTTTATCCTCTCTCAGCAAAATCAACATGTGCTAGTAGGGTGGAGTGCCTCCTAAAATGCTGCCAACCTGTTAAAAGTATGAAAGTACATTGGTTGCTTTTTGTGGTCTATATTAGAAATGACACCATAGTTAGATCTCTTCTGATCACCCAGACCGCATTCTTAAATTTCAGTATTGCAAACCTGAATCACTGAAAAACTATTATTCAGAAAAAAATAAATATGAAATTGGCTTAAAATCATGAGATTTAAATATATATAGGGTTGATTTTATTTATCTTCTGGTTTCTGAGCCTTTAGGATGTACTCAAATTCTGTTTTTGAGGTTCTCTATGCAAGCAAGAGGACTGGAACTTATTTTTTTCCAGATGAAAGCGGAGATTCTCATGTAATAACATGATTCTAGGAGCTGGTGCTTAAAAACCCTGAATATGAGAGTTGTGCTATAATTATGAGTATTTCCGACACTGATGATGTTAGAAGAAACAAGTAATATCATAGATACTCTAGGGGGCTGTGGCCCCTGAAATAATTACTGAGAAATGGCTTTGACCATGCCTAACTCTGTGTATATTTGTTACAGGAAACAAATTACTCCCAGATCCGCATTGAAGTCAATGGAGCTACACCTATTTAGATCAGCTGAGGATCTGGCCCATTATTTAAACAGATTTTAAATAGAATCCCTTTTATAGTGTGCAGTTCCAGCCTTCAGTCCCATGTTATAAATCCAAACACACTTTATATTCCAGTCTACTTGTATCTTCCGTTTAGAATAATTGCAATTATGTATTGTATATATTACCATTGTAAAAACCAGCCTAACCCAAAATATGCAAAGCCTTTTATAAAATCATATTGGAAGCTATTAAATGATATTTTCAACCTAACAGTCAATTTCCTCTTAAATGTTTCCTTTATCATCTTTTGGCCACGCTCAAGTTTTTCTGCAGAGAAATATGTCAAATTCTGCTGATTGTAGAAAATATTTGTAACTGTTTTGGTCCTTGAGGGGAAGCTGACAAGGAAGATGATAGCTTTTGATTAGCTCAACCTGTGTTATGTGAGGCTTTGGGCTATATATGTTTTTCCTCTAGATAATAATAGTTTTGCTGCTTGTGACAGTCTGTCCAAATCAATTCAGGAATGTGCTTCCATATTAGTGTACCTCTCAGGAAATTTTACCTTCCTGCAATCTTTAGAGTACATCAATTGTACAGCTCTTCAGGCTCCTCTCTAACTTTGGCCTCTTGTTTCCTTTAAAATTACCTCCCCTTGTTTTACTCTTTTGTATTGTAACCCTCACCATTGATTGAAGACCTTTTCAAATGGCTTCAGACACTGAAAAAAAATACAGGGACATGCCAATGAAACATTACTAAGAGATAATGTTCATAAAGGGGCTCTAACCAATTTGAACTAAAGTTGATGGAAAAGACTACTTTTGACTTGAATGGAAAGTAGATAAGGCCCAGAGAAGAGTATGTCTTACTTCTGGTATCAGTACTGAATAGAGAATGAATGTTCGTTGCATTTCCCTTGTGTACAATGACCATGATAATTAATTCACTTAGCTTTAGCCTCCTGTCATAAATATAAAGGGAAGGGTAAACCCCTTTGAAATCCCTCCTGGCCAGGGGAAAGCTCCTCTCACCTGTAAAGGGTTAAGAAGCTAAAGGTAACCTCGCTGGCACCTGACCAAAATGACCAATGAGGAGACAAGATACTTTCAAAAGCTGGGAGGAGGGAGAGAAACAAAGGGTCTGTGTGTCTGTCTATAGTCTGTCTTTGTCGGGGATAGACCAGGAATGGAGTCTTAGAACTTTTAGTAAGTAATCTAGCTAGGTACGTGTTAGATTATGATTTCTTTAAATGGCTGAGAAAAGAACTGTGCTGAATAGAATAACTATTTCTGTCTGTGTATCTTTTTTGTAACTTAAGGTTTTGCCTAGAGGGGTTCTCTATGTTTTGAATCTAATTACCCGGTAAGGTATCTACCATCCTGATTTTACAGGGGGGATTTCTTTATTTCTATTTACTTCTATTTTTATTAAAAGTCTTCTTGTAAGAAAACTGAATGCTTTTTCATTGTTCTCAGATCCAAGGGTTTGGGTCTATAGTCACCTATGCAAATTGGTGAGGCTTTTTATCCAACATTTCCTAGGAAAGGGGGGGTGCAAGTGTTGGGAGGATTGTTCATTGTTCTTAAGATCCAAGGGTCTGGGTCTGTAGTCACCTAGGCAAATTGGTGAGGCTTTTTACCAAACCTTGTCCAGGAAGTGGGGTGCAAGGTTTTGGGAAGTATTTTGGGGGAAAGACGCGTCCAAACAGCTCTTCCCCAGTAACCAGTATTAGTTTGGTGGTGGTAGCGGCCAGTCCAAGGACAACAGGTGGAATATTTTGTACCTTGGGGAAGTTTTGACCTACGCTGGTAAAGATAAGCTTAGGAGGTTTTTCATGTAGGTCCCCACATCTGTACCCTAGAGTTCAGAGTGTGGGAGGAACCTTGACACCTCCTCTACTCTAATCTGTTTAATTTAGAGCATATAGATTCTCTCTCATTTAAAACAACCAAGCATGTTCTGCACTTGCCATTGTCAGGTGAGTTATGCTTACTATGAATAATTTTGTTCCCTTTGTTATAGCTGAAGAGTCTAGATATGAAATCAGAAGCATCAGGGCAGGCTAAGCTCCTACGGAAATTTCTATAAAGTTAGATAACCAACCACATTTAAGAAACTTAGCACAATTAGTGGTGATCATGCACTGCTAGCATCCTTGTGGACAATTTTGGAGACTGAAAGAGAAAAGAGCATTTGCACTGAATATAGAGGTAGGTACCTTTTAAGGTAGGTACCTCAAATATAGAGGTAGGTACCTCAAAACCAAACCAAACAAAAAGTTGTTAGAATTGGCAAAAGCACAGAGAAGGGCAACAGAAATAATTCGGGGCTATGGAATAGCTTACATATGAGAAGAGAGACTGGCACTGTTTATCTTAGAAAAGATGAATAAGGGGGAATATGATAGAGGTCTATAAAATCATGGTGTGGAGAAAGTGAATAAGGAAGTGTTGTTTACCCCTTCACAAGAACAAAGTGTCACCCAAAGAAATTAATAGGCAGCAGGTTTAAAACAAACAAAAGAGAGTCCTCCTTCACACAATGTGCAATCAACCTGTGGAACTCATTGCCAGGGGATGTTGTGAAGGCCAAAATTATAACTGGGTTCAGAAAAGAATTAAGTAAGTTCATGTAGGTTCATCAATGGCTATTAGCCAAGATGGGCAGGGATGCAACCTCATGCTCTGGGTGTCCCTAAAACTCTCGCTGCCAGAAGCTGCGACAGGATGATGGGATGGATCTCTCGATAAATTGCCATTTTCTGTTTATTTTCTTTTATTTGCTCCTTGCCCCCTTTTGCCTGTTGACTTTTAAGGAAGTGACAAACTGAGTGGTCAAGTAGATTTTTAAATCAGGAAATTAATGTATTCAGCATAGCCTAATGGAGGAGAGTATTGCCCTGCGAACTAGGGGAGCTGAATTCTATTCCTGGCTCTGCCACACATCTGCTGTGCACAGTCAAGTAAGTCATTTCACCTCATTGTGCCTGTTTCCCCATAATTAAAATGGTGATAATAATATTTTCCTTTATCAAGCACTTTGAGAACTATGAGTGAAAAGCACTTTTCTCAGTGCAAAATAATGCCACCGACTGTTAGATGGGGCACATGACCTTGAGCGGATCACTGCAGACTACGTGGCTCTGGGAAGAAGGATAAAGGAGTTTGAGGTGCAAGTGGTGGTCTTGTCCATCTTCCTTGTGGAAGGAAAAGGCCCGGGTAGAGACCGTCGAATCGTGGAAGTCAACGAATGGCTACACAGGTGATATCGGATAAAAGGCTTTGGATTCTTTGACCATGGGATGGTGTTCCAAGAAGGAGGAGCGCTAGGCACAGACGGGCTCCACCTAACGAAGAGAGGGAAAAGCATCTTCACAAGCAGGCTGGTTAATCTAGTGAGTAGGTCTTTAAATTAGGTTCACTGGGGGAAGGAGACCAAAGCCCTGGGGGAAGTGAGATACTGGGAGGAAGCATGAGCAGGAGAGCACAAGAGGGGAAAGTGGGACGATCAGCGAGTTACCTTGAGTGCCTATACACAAATGCAAGAAGCCTGGGAAAGAAGCAGGGAGAACTGGAAGTCCTGGCACAATCAAGGAATTATGATGTGATTGGAATAACAGAGACTTGGTGGGATAACTCACATGACTGGAGTACTGTCATGGATGGATATAAACTGTTCAGGAAGGACAGGCAGGGTAGAAAAGGTGGGGGAGTTGCATTGTACGTAAGAGAGCAGTATGACTGCTCCGAGCTCTGGTATGAAACTGCAGAAAAACCTGAGTGTCTCTGAATTAAGTTTAGAAGTATGAGCAACAAGGGTGATGTCGTGGTGGGAGTTTGCTATGGACCACCAGACCAGGGGGATGAGGTGGACGAAGCTTTCTTCTGGCAACTAACGGAAGTTACTAGATCGCAGGCCCTGGTTCTCATGGGAGACTTCAGTCACCCTGATATCTGCTGGGAGAGCGATACAGTGGTGCACAGACAATCCAAGAAGTTTTTGGAAAGCGTAGGGGGCAATTTCCTGGTGCAAGTGCTGGAGGAACCAACTGGGGCAGAGCTCTTCTTGACCTGCTGCTCACAAACCAGGAAGAATTAGTAGGGGAAGCAAAAGTGGAGGGGAACCTGGGAGGTAGTGACCATGAGATGGTCGAATTCAGGATCCTGAGACAAGGAAGAAAGGAAAGCAGCAGAATACGGACCCTGGACTTCAGAAAAGCAGACTTTGACTCCATCAGGGAACAGATGGGCAGGATCCCCTGGGAGAATAATATGAGGGGGAAAGGAGTCCAGGGGAGCTGGCTGTATTTTAAAGAATCCTTATTGAAGTTACAGGAACAAACCATCTCGATGTGTAGAAAGAATACTAAAAATGGTAGGCGACCAGCTTGGTTTAACAGTGAAATCCTTGCTGATCTTAAACACAAAAAAGAAGCTGACAGGAAGTGGAAGATTGGACAAATGACCAGGGAGGAGTATAAAATATTGCTCAGGCATGCAGGAGAGAAATCAGGAAGGCCAAATCACACTTGGAGTTGCAGCTAGCAAGAGATGTTAAGAGCAGTGGTGGATTAAAGATTTTGCCGCCCCTTGGCCCTGAAATAATTGCAGCTCGCCTCCGCCTCTGCTTCCTCCCCTGAGCACGCCGCTGGGTCCTGCTTCTCCCTGCCAGTGCTTGTGTGTGAAACAACTTCGCGAAGGATGGGTAAGAGGGGGGAACGGAGCGCGTGCAGGAGAGGAGGCAGGGCTGGGGTGGGGATTTGGCGAAGGGGACCAATAGGGGCAGGGAGGGGTTGGGGGCTGGGGGCGGAGGGCACAAACCGGCGCCAGGGGAAAGAATTCTCTGGCTGCTATTATAAATTTGCCGCCCCCCCCAAATTTGCCACCCTAGGCCTAGGCTTTGTCGGCCTAGGCGTTTATGTGCTGCTGGTTAAGAGTAACAAGAAGGACTTCTTCAGGTATGTTAGCAACAAGAAGAAAGTCAAGGAAAGTGTGGTCCCCTTACTGAATGAGGGAGGCAACCTAGTGACAGAGGATGTGGAAAAAGCTAACATACTCCATGCTTTTTTTGCCTCTGCCTTCACGAACAAGGTCAGCTCCCAGACTACTGCACTAGGCAGCACAGCATGGGGAGGAGGTGACCAGCCCTCTGTGGAGAAAGAAGTGGTATTTAGAAAAGCTGGATGAGCACAAGTCCATGGGGTTGGATGCGCTGCATCTGAGAGTGCTAAAGGAGTTGGCGGATGTGATTGCAGAGCCATTGGCCATTATCTTCGAAAACTCATGGCAATCGGGGGAAGTCCTGGATGACTGGAAAAAGGCTAATGTAGTGCCCATCTTTAAAAAAGGGAAGAAGGAGGATCCTGGGAACTACAGGCCACTCAGCCTTGAAGTGAGTTGTAGCTCACGAAAGCTTATGCTCAAATAAGTTGGTTAGTCTCTAAAGTGTCACTAGTACTCCATTTCTTTTTGGAAAAAACATGGAGCAGGTCCTCAAGGAATCAATTCTGAAGCACTTAAAGGAGAGGAAAGTGATCAGGAACAGTCAGCATGGATTCACCAGTGGCAAGACATGCCTGACTCATCTAATTGCCTTCTATGACGAGATAACTGGCTCTGTGGATGAGGGGAAAGCAGTGGACGTGTTATTCCTTGACTTTAGCAAAGCTTTTAGATACGGTCTCCCACAGTATTCTTGCCAGCAAGTTAAAGATGGGCTGGATGAATGGACTATAAGGTGGATAGAAAGCTGGCTAGATCGTCGGGCTCAACGGGTAGTGATCAATGGCTCCATGTTGAGTTGGCAGCCAGTATCAAGTGGAGTGCCCCCAGGGTTGGTCCTGGAGCCGGTTTTGTTCAATATCTTCATTAGTGATCTGGAGGATGGCGTGGACTGCACCCTCAGCAAGTTTGCAGATGACACTAAGCTGGGAGGAGAGGTAGATATGCTGGAGGGTAGGGATAGGATACAGAGGGCCCTAGACAAATTAAAGGATTGGGCCAAAAGAGATCTGATGAGGTTCAACAAGGACAAGTGCAGAGTCCTGCACTTAGGACGGAAGAATCCCATGCACTGCTACAGACTAGGGACCGAATGGCTAGGCAGCAGTTCTGCAGAAAAGGACCTAGGGGTTACAGTGGACGAGAAGCTGGATATGAGTCAACAGTGTGCCCTTGTTGCCAAGAAGGCTAACGGCATTTTGTGATGTATAAGTAGGGGCATTGCCAGCAGAATGAGGGACGAGATCATTCCCCTCTATTCGACATTGGTGAGGCCTCATCTGGAGTACTGTGTCCAGTTTTGGGCCCCACACTACAAGAAGGATGTGGAAAAATTGGAGAGAGTCCAGTGGAGGGCAACAAAAATGATTAGGGGACTGGAACACATGACTTACGAGGAGAGGCTGAGGGAACTGGATTATTTAGTCTGCAGAAGAGAAGAATGAGGGGGGATTTGATAGCTGCTTTCAACTACCTGAAAGGGGGTTCCAAAGAGGATGGATCTAGACTATTCTCAGTGGTAGCGGATGACAGGACAAGGAGTAATGGTCTCAAGTTGCAGTGGGGGAGGTTTAGGTTGGATATTAGGAAAAGCTTTTTCGTTAGGAGGGTGGTGAAGCACTGGAATGCGTTACCTAGGGAGGTGGTGGAATCTCTGTCCTTAGAGGTTTTTAAGGTCAGGCTTGACAAAGCCCTGGCTGGGATGATTTAGTTGGGGATTGGTCCTTCTTTGAGCAGGGGGTTGGACTAGATGATCTCCTGAGGTCCCTTCCAACCCTGATATTCTATGAATGTGAACCAGAGGTTGTCATCTTGGTAAAAGTGGGGATAATGAAAATCCTGAATGTGGTCTACCAAAGCACAATTAAACTGAGCCAGCTGTCCACAGAAATGGACAATAGCTCTCTTTTAATAGGTCTGAACCAGTCCATAATGATGATCATTGTTGTGGTTTGCTGCTTGAGGCTCCCCCAATCAGGAAAGGTGTTAATTTAAAGTACCATTGGTTTCTGGGCCTCTGGTGTGTTGCTGCTAGATGTTCAGGTATTTTGAGGTGCGCTTTGGGTCATCTGATCCTGTTGGTAGTCAGGACACTTCTTTCTTCCCCTCACTGTTCCACCAGACCTCTGTGAGCATGACGGAAGGAGGAGTGAGTGAAGGAAGAAGACAGGGCAGTTATGAATAATGCTTGAGCGGAGTAGAGTGAACAGACCAGAGGGCAAAAGGTGTTAAGATTAAGACACTGGGAGGAACTGAGTTATGGATTGCATGTGAGAAGAGGAAACTCGAACATCATATATACACAGCGCGGAGAAGCCAATTGTCAGTTCTCTTTTGAGTCACTTTGTTACTTCTGCCTCTAGCATGAGGGAGTCCGACCTGTGCCTGCCTGGCGATCAGCTCTCTAACATCACCATCCTTTCAGCCACTCAAGCACTCTCTGCTGGGTTATGCCAGCCCTGTCTTCACCTTGCAGGTTAACAATAGATGCACCCCAAATTGCTTTGAAGCATTGCCTTGGGATACCCAGTCCCCGACACTGGCTAATCCTCTGCACCTGAATGTGCACTGTACTGCAGTTTACCAATTTTACCATAAACTAAACTGCACTTGTGAGCACTTATAATATAACAAAAGTAGGTTTATTTAAGAAAGGGTAAATATTTAAGTAGATATGAGAGAAAGTAATGTAAACGGTTACAAAACAAAATCACAAAATGCAAACCTTGTTAACAGTTAACTTTTTTTAGCTAATCAGGTAGGTTTTTCTCCCACCCTCAGCGTCCTGTCTGTTGCAGAGCTAGCTGATTTCCCAAGAACTTGGATCCAAACATTCGTGACAATACCGCTGCTTCACAAGGGGTTTCCTCAGTGAATAGATCCAGAGTATTCTCCCTTCTCTGTGTTATACTGAAGACTGTGTTTTGTTTCTATTCAGATTGGGTGAACTGCTGTCTTGTTGTGAAGTTTATTTTTTACTTCGACGTGGTTTTAGTTGTTTGGAGTTGCCTGTGATGGTTTTCCATTTAGTTTTGCTTAAGGCTAAATAACTGAGCCTTGCATGGCATCGTCGACTAAACAGGGAGGGGTAATAGATTCTCTTGCATGAACCGGCCATCAGCAAACACATTATTCTTTGGTGACTAATTGTTATGTATAGTCCATTAAGCATACTTCCAATATAAATACGTTGTTCCTTAAGTATTATCCATACATACATCTCACAATGTTTATGAATCATGACAAGTTATGAGCTTTCTGTAGATACTTTGTGTTACTATTTATGGATAAATATCCTGTAAGATGTTTGATATAGTGAGTTTTTCAGTTCTGAGGTGATTTTTTTGCCAAGAACAGGGAATCTTTTGCCAAGTGGTCTTTGTGTCACACCAGTATAAATAACTGAGAAGTGAGTGAACTGGTCAGAATAAAAGGAAGAGAAAATAATATTGGTCACAGCAGATGGATTGCAATAGGGAGAGATGGGAGTGTTGGAGTCTGGAGATGGGGAGGCTGTAATATTAATGGGGGATAACTGGAGAATAGGCTAATGCTTTAGCAACTTGCTTAGAGAAACTGTGGAGGAAAAATCCTCAGAGTTTTCAAGAGACTAGATGTCTGAGGATGTAGCATATAATATATATATGATGTTGATCTGTCTTTGTCAAGAAACCCTGTTACCAGCTATATATCATGAAATCCATTGCTTTTCTTGCCATCCAGAACATTTAAATCATACTTTTAAAGTTAGCTTCTGAATTCTCCTCTGTGACTATAGCCTATTTAAACCTGGCACAATTTAGTATGCACGCTAGCGTTATAAATCGTATGGACTATGAAGTGTTCTTCTGAGATGTCCCACAAAGTATGTGCTGCTAACTCTGCAAACATTGAGAATGCCACCACATGAAAATCCTGTAACGGCTTGATCCATTTATCTGGAGAGAGAAGACGGAGAACTGCAGTTCTCTATCAGATAGAAGATCACATGTAACTGTGCTAGTCTGCAAGCAAACTTTAAATCCCAATGGACTGGACCATGCAGTTATGTAAGAGACATAAAGAAAGCCTTGAGAGAGTAATGAAAATTTACCAGCCCACGTACAACACCTATGTGTGTGCCCTTTCCAATGATGCGGGGGGGAACAATGGTGCATGTGTTTTTTAAAAATAAATAAATAAAAATTTCCTTTCCTGGTACAGGAGGAGGACTAGAGTATTGCACAATTGGAACTATACAGGATATAACTAATCCTACCAACAGTCACAACTCACTCAGTACAATCAGTTCAAAGCAAACTGTCTTGCCCTTTGATCCCCTTCTGTGACTTAGCTCCTGGATAAGGTATCATCTCTGAGGATTTGTCTAGACCTAAGGGCAACTTTTCATCCTTTTGCCAGCAATGAACCTAGATTTCTTACCAGACAATAGGCAATATTCCATTTACTCTAAAACAGACCTATTAAATCTATTCCTGTTTCCTTAATGGAGAGCTGAACCCTGCCATGGCCCTCAGTGATGCTTACTCCTTGTGCACAGCTATTTGAAGATCCATGTTAGTGGAAAATGCTGTGTTTGTATTTACTATGTGTACTCACTTAAATGGTATTCTGTTATATATTCTGTTAAGAACAAGGGCATCCTTTTGTTAAAGGAGTGATTGTCAGAGACCAGACCAGCTTGAAACAGCTGCTGACCTGCTCCGTGACTAACTTTTCTGCTGGGCAACCAATGAGCCTGGCTGCACTGCCTTGAAACTGACAGTGGCCACAGCCCCTGATTGGCTGCTGGTTTAGAAGCCCTGGTTATAAGCATGATCCCCATAGCAAGAGCAGCTCAGTGTGTACCATGCTTGCAGCAATTTGACCTTGTTCCAGTCCCTGTCTTATTTTAGCTCTACTGCAGCCTGCTCCCAGTCTTTGCTCCAGCCCCTACTTCCCTCTGGCTTCAGACTTATGGCCTTGATCTCTGGCTATGATTCTGGCTTATGATTCTAGCTGACCCTCTGGTTCTGGTGTTCGGTTTCTGCTTCTTTGGTATTGACTACACTTTGGTTTACATCCCACACCCCTGGCTCTGGTATTTGGCTTCTGTCTGTCCAGTACTGACTTGTTTCCTGCATTCTGCCCACTCTGGACCCAGCTCTAACCAGTAGGTAAAACTCTTCTTCCACTACTAGGCTTGACTGCCCATGGCCTGATCAGCTACAGTGATGTAAACGTAAGAGGGGAATTTCTAATGCTTCTCACTGAATGTTAGTAGTATTACGTGAACTGTCAAACTACATTGCTGTGATGGAGTATTGGAGACTGCCAGTCAATAGATGGCACCATGGTTTATGTAAGAATTATGTTTAAGGATGGACCTTCTGGTAAAAGGTTAAGAGTGACATAAATAGAAGGAGCCTGAGAGAGAATTGCTGAGGTCAACGAGAGTGATTGGTTTTCTAGCTCCATTCACTTTTAGTAAAGCCTATGTTGGGAACACTGGGGCATGGCCACTAGGTAACTCGAGAGGATGGAAGACCACAAATGTCGATGAAGCCCCCTCGCACTAGGCCCCGGTGTCCTTGCCCCCCCCCCCTCCTGCCTGGAGGCACTCGCAGCAGCTCTGCGTGCTAGGCCCAAGTGTCCTTGCCCCCCCCCCCGCCTGGAGGCACACACAGCAGTTATGCTGAGAATCTGCAACAGTATGCTGCAGAGTCAGACTGCCTGAAACTAAGCAAGGCCAAACAGGGGAGATATGGAAGAACAATGCTGAATAAAGCAGCTTTATGTATAGCTTAACAAATGATACAGAGAATCAGGGAACTAGCTGGGAACTGGATTGGCTGGCTATATGGATACTTGGAGCAGCTTGCTATTGGATAAGTATGCTGGAAAAAAGGATGTATAAAAGCCTGTGTAACTTCCTGCTCTGTTGTACAGGATTTGAGATTCAAATCTCCCTGTACCTTTTTGAAGCTTCAAATAAACTTTTCTGCTTCTCCACCCCGTTGTGATTATTGGGTGCAGCACACCGGGTAACGAACCAACTCAAGCTGTTGTTCAGCCTCTTGGCACTGGGTGTCGGCAACAGCTTTTGGCATCCCTGGGTGGGCTCGAGGCTGCAATTTAGCCTTGCCCGGACCCCTCCTGGAGGTCGAGGATTGCGGCGAGAACCGACGCCCAGCGCGCACCGGTGAGTTCATCGGGGGCCTCGGAGGAGACGCGATTTGATCGACCCCAGAGGGCATAACGGTGCAACGCACTCATATAGTGGAGAAGCTGTTGTGGACGGCGGTGAAGAACCGGTTCCTTAGACATGGGGGAGGAGCAGCTGAAGGCCACGGTGAAGAACCGGTCCCTTGGATAAGGTAGGATCCTTTTAAAATCCGGATTATATGCTCTGTTGGAACCTGGGGACGCCCAGAGTTACCCTGTAGGTATGGGACAGGGACAGAGCTCAGAGGTTAGGGCACGGTGTACGCCCCTAGAGTGCATTCTAGCAAACTGGAAGGTATTTGGTGCGGATCCGATGACTAAGAGCCAATTAAAACGATTCTGTACAGTTGACTGGCCTCAATATCAACTAGAGGACCAGGAGTGGTGGCCACCAGGAGGGTCAATTAATTACAACACGATCCTTCAGTTACTCCTGTTCTGTCAGAGAACAAGGAAATGGAATGAACATATGTATGCGCATTTGGTTCTGACTTTATGTACTTGACCAGATATTTTACAGCACTGTAATCTGACTCCGACTGGTTCGGTAGTAGCTAATGTTAGTCCCCAGACCCCCACCCCCACTGTAATGGCAGAGCCGGTGTCCCCTTCGGCCCCCACACCCCGACCTTATAAGGGTAGGATGCCTCGGGTTACAGAGATTGCCCCCTCGGTGGGACTCTATCCTTTGCTTACCGAGACTGTTGTGGCTTTCCCAGGGGCAGATGGACGTCAGGCTACCACTATGCAAGTTTACACCCATGTGCCATTCAATCCAATAGACTTAGCAGCTTTTAAAACACAGGCTGGGGAATTCTCAACGAACGCAAGCAGGTTTATTTCAGTCTTTAAGGGGTGCCTCAGTAGTCACAAGCCGATTGAGACGACTGTAATATCCTCCTGAGAACCCTGTTGTCTGAGGTGGAGAGGGATCAGGTTACAGCTAAGGCAAGGGGAGCGTCAGCTTTCAAGCGAAAGAAAGGAAGCTATCTGTCAAGTTCCTACCCCAAGTAACCGTAAGCGGCTCAGGGCATTTCTGGGTATGGCAGGCTTTTGCAGGATATGGATCCCAGAGTTTGGACTGTGGGCTAAACCCCTGTACGACTGTGTAAAAGGAGCAGATCATGACCCCTTCTATTGGACCCCAGAGGCTGACAGGGCATTTAAAATCCTGAAAAGAAAATTGATGGAAGCCCCGGCTCTGGGCCTGCCAGATCTCTCTAAGCCGTTTCAGTTGTATGTACATGAACGAAGGGGGGTGGCCCTAGGAGTGCTTACACAGCTGTTAGGAGCATGGAAGTGTCCTGTGGCTTATTTTTCTAAGCAATTGGATCAGGTTGCAAAGGGTTGGCCGGCATGTTTACGGGCAGTCGCAGCTACTGCCCTATTGCTTGAGGAAGCCGAGAAGCTAACATTGGGAGGGGTTATGCAAATCTATACTCCCCATATGGTCCGAGCCTTATTGGATGCAAAGGGAGGGCTTTGGCTCACCCAGGCTCGGATTGCTCGGTACCAGGCTAAGCTGTTAGAGAACTCTGAAGTCACCTTACAGCCTTGCCCCTCCCTTAACCCAGGCACTCTCTTGCCAGAAACAGAGGAACAGAAACATGACTGTTCAGAGATCATAGATGTCCAGTACTCCAGCCGTCCGGATTTAAAGGATGTACCTCTCCCAAATGCAGATTATGAGTGGTACACTGATGGTAGCAGTACTGTAATAGATGGGCAAAGGAGGGCGGGTTATGCTGTTGTGACCCTCCATGACACTGTGGAAGCTGAAGGTTTGCCTGCTGGGACCTCTGCCCAGCTTGCCGAACTAATAGCCCTGACCTGTGCACTTGAACTGTCAAAAGGAAAGCGGGTCAACATTTTTACTGATTCAAAGTATGCTTTTGGTGTGCTGCATGCTCATGCTGGCCTATGGAAGCAAAGGGGAATGCTGACAGCCCAAGGCTCCCCAGTCAAGTACGGGCCCCAAATCCTCCGGCTCCTAGAAGCCGTACAACTCCCCTCGGAAGTGGCAGTGGTACACTGTAAAGCCCATCAAAGGGAGGATCAAGATGTGGCCAGAGGTAACGCCCGGGCAGATAGAGAGGCTAAGCATGCTGCCACCCTGCCATCCCCTCAGGCTGAGAACGCCCATATACATGCCCTTATCCCATCAGTAGGGGAGCTTCCAACCCCTCAGTACTCTGGGGAGGAGAGACAGCTAACTGACAAACTCGGTCTCTGGGAAAAGGAGGGATGGCTCCATTCCCCGGAAGGGAAGGTCCTCTTACCAAAGGGCCTAATCCGGCCAGTGCTGCAAAAACTACATCAAACCACTCATGCTGGCAGGGAAGCACTTATCCAGCTAATGGGAAAATACTTTATCACTTCCGGACTCCGACCCCTGGCTGCCCAGGTACAAGCGGACTGCTTAGTCTGCCAAAAGAATAACCCCCGACCGGGACATCCTGTGCCACCAGCTGCCCTAGAACCCACTCCGGGCCCCGGACAAGTGTGGCAAATAGACTTTACTGAGTTTCCCCGGACTCAAGGGTTCAAATATCTCCTTGTTATAGTGGATCGGTTCAGCAGATGGCCAGAAGCCTTCCCATGCCGTAACTGCACTGCCAGGACAGTGGCCCTCAAGTTTGTTAAGGAGCTCATTCCTCGCTTTGGACTCCCCCTGTGGATGGAATCTGACAATGGGACACACTTCACGTCAAAAATCATTCAAAGCATCTCACATGCCTTACAGATCCCCTGGAAACGCCATACGCCCTGGAGACCGCAAGCCAGTGGGGTAGTAAAGCGTACCAATCAGACCCTTAAATGGCATCTCCCAAAAGTGTGCCAAGAAGCCTCACTGCGATGGCCTGATGCTTTGCCCCTCGTCCTACTCCGTATCCGTGTTCTCCCAAAGGGTAGATTAGGGCTCAGTCCCTTTGAAATTATGTTTGGAAGGGCATGGCCCATGAATGGCACCCCGGTTCTGTCAGGGGAATGGGAGTTGGGTAATGGCTTTTTGTCTCAGTATATGTGTTCCCTGTCTGCTGTTCTCTTGTCTCTTCACAGGTATACCAAGGATTCCCAGCCTCTCCCCTTGGACTCTCCCGTTCACTCCTTACAGCCCGGTGACTCTGTGCTTGTTCGCACCTGGAAAGACGAGCCTCTCCAGGAAAAAGTGGAAAGGACCCTATACCGTCCTGCTGATTTCCCATACAGCGGCAAAGATCGAGGGACACAAGAACTGGATCCATCACTCTCGTCTGAAGGCAGTACCTGCCCCCTCGTCAGCAGAACAGTGGACCGTCCAACCTGCTGACTCCTCATCTAGTGACGATCTCGGGCTAAAGCTACTGTTTAAAAGACACAAATAGCGGACACCTTAATGCTAAAATGGGCCCACCCAGGTACTGGAGACCCTGGGTTGGGAAGACTCTGGTAATAATTAATTGGGTAACATTGTTATTCTTTGTATTGGTATTTCCAAATTGTGCATATCGGGAGCATAACTCCTTTGTTTTGCTTGCGCACCATGTTGCTACTTTAACAAACCAGACGGATTGCTGGGTGTGTGCTCCAACTCCACTATCCCCCAAAACGGAAATGCCCCTTGACATGCTGCCCTTGACCCTAGCAGAATTAGCCACCACCAAAGAGCAGGAAAGAACGGACTCACCGTTCTGGAACAAGACCTCTTTACAGCAAGCCACCTATCAGGACCAGGAGTATTCAGTTGCAGTACTCACTGAGGGAGTGTTATGTTTTACCCGAAACCAATCTGATCCCTACGGGCATCCTGTGGGAAAGAGCTCCTGTGTTATTACACAGTGGGCTGATGGGTATTGGATAAAGACCAACAGGGGAGGCCAACGGTGTGGGTGTAATGGTTCCTCCCCTTTTAGGGAAACACAAATAATCTTACCACAAAAAAGGGGTTTGGAAATGTAACTTGCCGTCCAGTTAATATCTCCAATGTAGCAAGCCCAAGTGAGAAAACTCAGAGCCAAGGCTGTTGAGTGTTCTCAAAGGGGGGAGTTGTTGGGAACACTGGGGCATGGCCACTAGGTAACTCGAGGGGATGGAAGACCACAAATGTCGATGAAGCCCCCTCGCACTAGGCCCCGGTGTCCTTGGCCCCCCCCCTCCTGCCTGGAGGCACTCGCAGCAGCTCTGCGTGCTAGGCCCAAGTGTCCTTGGCCCCCTCGCCTGGAGGCACACACAACAGTTATGCTGAGAATCTGCAACAGTATGCTGCAGAGTCAGACTGCCTGAAACTAAGCAAGGCCAAACAGGGGAGATATGGAAGAACAATGCTGAATAAAGCAGCTTTATGTATAGTTTAACAAATGATACAGAGAATCAGGGAACTAGCTGGGAACTGGATTGGCTGGCTATATGGATACTTGGAGCAGCTTGCTATTGGATAAGTATGCTGGAAAAAAGGATGTATAAAAGCCTGTGTAACTTCCTGCTCTGTTGTACAGGATTTGAGATTCAAATCTCCCTGTACCTTTTTGAAGCTTCAAATAAACTTTTCTGCTTCTCCACCCCGTTGTGATTATTGGGTGCAGCACACCGGGTACCGAACCAACTCAAGCTGCTGTTCAGCCTCTCGGCACTGGGTGCCGGCAACACCTAGAATCAGAATTCTTTTTTTCCCCCCACATTTCCTTTTCCCGTTTGTGGCCTAATGTAGATATGGAATTCCATGTAAATCAGAAATAATTTGCTCTGTTTTGGTTTTTTGAGCAAGTACAAACTCTGGAAGAGTACTTTCCCCTCTATTTTGACTGTGTATGTTCTCATTAACAGGGCATAGATGTGTATTCTTTTTTTTTTTCACATACGACTTTAGAATGATTCGGTCTGAACATAAACACGTGATATTGGTCATGAGTATTCCCAGTCAGATTGGACCTGTATATGCAGTAACGATGATATATTTCCTTTTCACACATTTGGCTTTGACTTCAGTCAGCAGCTCTTGCAGTTAGCCAGTAACTCCTATGTAGAAATGTTTGTGGAAGATTATAATTTACAGGCGCTCCCAATAAGGGACAGTATTATGAATATAGGAATTTAGAGATGTGCTCTGGAAGCTGTGGTTGAGAGAACAGTGTAGCTATGTACAGCAGTTCACCACAAAGCTCTTCAGTTTGTCATATTAAAAGTTGTATTCCTTTCTCATGCACTAGTTTGTTGTTTAATGAATCCCAGAATCACTACACCCCACGTGGTGCATGAAAGGCTGTATTAAAATTGTAAGCTATCACCTTAAATACTCAGGGTTTTTTTTCCCTGGCCCTGATTCAGGCTAGGGGGGTCTTTCAGGAAGTGTGTGATGTGTGGTCTGGGCCTAGCAGAGTCTGTCTACAGACAGCTAGCATAGAATAAGGTTGGGTGAGTTGTGCCTCTCTGTTTTAGGGAGGAGCCTGTTTTGTGTGTCTCTGCGTTGGTGTTCTTGTGTGGTGTTGTTCTGAATACCAAGAAACTCACTGTTATGTTTCAGCCTCTCAGCAAGAGTATTTAACTAACTTTTCTGTTTGTATGCTGTGAAACATAACCCTTCACATCCAATTTCTCTCCAGCACTGTCCTCTTCATCAGTCACATTTTCTGTGTAAGGAGAAGGATTTGCTGCTTCCATAGTTGAGCCATCAGAGTGCCATGAGGGAAAGTAGAACTCTGGCTATTCTATATATCTATTTTCATCATAGTGTATCTAACAGGATTGAGTCCCTGGTGTGGGTGGCACAGTATAAACAAAAGGAAGGCATAGTCAATACCCCAAAGAGCTTACATTCTCGTGGAGCCAACAGCCATGATTGCTTCCTGATCTGAGAAGTTTCTGGTATGTGTACAGTCAGAAACAATGGACAGTACTTGGCATACACTGTCCCATGGGATAAAGAGACGCCCTATTGGCTGACTGTTGCCCACTAGTACAATATGAATGCCTCTCTCTTTTTGAACTCTGTATTGGTGTAGGTGTTTCTTCTCCTCTTCTGTGAGGGGGAAAAAGATCCTTTTATTTAATTTAATTTTAAGTCTGCTACTTGCTCTAAAAGGTTGGTTATCATTCCTGTGTGTTTCTGGTAGATATTTACTTTTTGTCTCTTTCCCCCTCCCTGTAATTTTTAAAACAAGTTATTTGAGAAATGGGAGATGGAAATATATAAAGACAGATAAAATAACTGGCAGAGATCCTTGCACAGGCAGTTTTGGAGCCATGGTGCCAGGTTTATACAGGTCGAGTGGAATCTTTCTAATTCTCATGTGCTCTGCTGTAAGTAGTGTATAAGAATTTAAATGATGGTTATAACTCAGTGTAGGACAGACAAGTCAAGTTTGTACTTGTGCATGAACTGCTTGTGAATAACTGTATATTCAGCTCCAAAGTCTTCCATTTGCAGGGTCACATGTCAGTTTCCTGAGTGTGCTGTATGTTGATCGTATACCTTTATGCTTCAGTATTTCAACATGCACTATTGAATTGATGGATATAAACTTCTGAGATTAGACTCTGTCCTTAAATAACCATTATGTAAAAAGTTTATTTTGTTGTGCAGAAATACAAAATTGCAAGAAATTAAAATGGGCCATATTCTGATTCAAAATCACTCTGTAGAAAGGGGTTCCTCTTCAGGGTATATTCTCATGTAGCTGGTGCATTCCACAGTCTCTTGTTAGACTGTCCCCTCCTAGTACTGTAAAGAAGAAGAAGAATGCTCTTGTGTATTAAGGCATAGGCGTGGGAGTTGGAAGATATGGGTTCTCCCAGCCCTGCCACAGACCTCCTGTGACCTTGGGTAATTCACTTGTGCTCTCTGTGTCTAAACTGGGGATGTTAGTGTGTATTTTGCAAAACCTCATCAGATTGTTCTGATAGTAATGTAGTGTTTATAAAGCAGAATTGAGAAGTTTTAGTATTTGTATGCCTGTGCAGTCACTCTGGGAAAAAGTTCTGAGCATGTCACTTCAGCAATAATTTCAATTAGGATTTCTATTTTTGGCATGTATTTGCTGATAAATTTGCTACAACGCTATTTTTCGGCAAATCAATAAAGCTGAGAAATCCAGTTTTGACAGATATTGGCAATTTGATTCACATACCTAATCTGGGTAAAGTCTGGTACAGTTAGAAAGATGTCTGCTCTATCTAGGTTTTTATATGGTGGTGTCTGAGCACCAAGCAATCTGGCATTATTTAACGGATGAAGCTTGAAGCTTGGAGTGAGGAAGACAGGAAGGATGGTCCAGGATGAAATCGAGAGACCTGGTTCAATTACGTGCTCAACCACAGACTTCCCAAGTGGCCTTTGGCAAGTCACTTTGTGTCTGTGTTCTTCAGTGCCCTCATCCGTAAAATAGAGCTTCCCTAGCTCTTGGGGTGGTGGTGTGAGGACCAATACATTTAAAAGATTGTGAGGTGCTCAGATACTATGGTAATGGGGCTGAATAAGTATCCAAGATAGAGAGTGTGCTTCATTACACAGCATAGACTTCCAGATCTCCTAAGTGAAGGGATCAATCTCTTAGGAGAAACTGAAGGGTATATGAATGTAGGTATGTGAATTCACTGAATTAGTCTGTTTGAATGTGCTTGGCAATATTTCATACCATCCCTTATCTGTATAGCTATGGCTGTCAGCACCATCCATGTCCTCAAATGAAACTGATTAACAATGGTGCACAACTGACAGCAAGGAGTACAGAGATCAAGGACTCATGAAAAATATGCGGCTGTTTCTCTATCAATGAATATTGAGAAGTATGTTTTGATTTTTTCCCGCAAACATTCAATTTGATTAACTTTCATATCAGTTCAGATAAGTTAGCTTTCCAGTTGTTGACCAATGTAAAGTTGAAAGAAGAAAAACAATATGAAAGATATAGCAGGAGAATGATTGAACTCCTTTCCTTCAAGTACGTGTTGCAATCCATCACTACTTTGGCAGTGATTCTATATTCTAGTACAAATACTATAGGAATTAATATCTTGAAAGCCCATAACTGTTCATTATAAGGAGACATATTTTTAAATATGATAAATGTGTTTGAAGGTGGAATGAAATTTTATTTAATATAATTGCAGAGCAGGTTTTCTGACATTATCATTTAACAATTGACTTCTTTGTTGTGGCATCACTTTGAAATAGCGGTAAAGTTTATTTGCTGCGAACATTACATTTTATTGTGAATGACATATTTTGGATCCTGGAAAATTAGAGAACTGCCTTTAAGTTGTAAAACCAACAGAAGAGCTCATGTAGAAAATCAGTGCACAAATTTCCAAACATCTTTAGGGACGTGGATATCTGTAAGTCCTCAGGGCACCACGTCTGTGCACAGAATAAAAGTTATAAAGCAGGATCCCTGAAGCAGAACTGCTACCATGTGTGAACGCTTAGTGTGTACCTGCAAATGCTAATCCATAATGACAGGAAATCCACAAAGTCCTCAAGTCAAAATAAAAATATACTCTGAACAAAATTCTGAAGTCTTCAGCTATGACAGGCAAAATCAGCCATTTGCTTTGCCTACAGGGGGACAGAAGCTGGCCCGTGGAATAGGGGGTTCTCTCCAAGACAACTTCAGAGTCAGAGTAGCATCAAGACATTCATGAGGCAAGGAATCCGATAAGCCCTTAGCTCAGGCAGTGGGTGGATCACTGAGTACTACTTCTCTCTAAATCGTATCTAGAAGCCTTAATATCTTCACTCAGAAACTACCTTTGGAAAGCCTTCAAAGGGCTCCCTAAGCAGCTGATTCTAAGGCTTCTTTCACTGTTTTCAGAGACTTAATTGGGGGTGAATGCAAAACCTCTGCTTTTGTGAACGGGAATTCAGATTCCATAACCACTCCAGCTTGCAATAGTTTTACCATGTATACTAAGTGTGTCATCTCTGAGGATGGTAGCTGCCTCAGAAGGTCTGAGTCTCTGAAGGAGAGACAGTCTTGGGGATACCTTGGTCCTACCCTTTTGATATCTTTGAAGATTAAGACCTGGAAGTTGATCTTGATTTGAAATTCAACATACACTGCACTGACTGGATTACTGTAGAGATGTTTGTTTATCAGCCAGCGAGCTGCTATATTTTCTATCAGTTTGTGGGTTTTATTTGAACTTATTCCCAAGTCAAGTGTCTTGTAGCGATCAAGCCTGGAGATCAAGAAAGGACTGATCACTGTGGCTGGGTCTGCTTTTTTGGATAAGATGAGGCAAAGTCTTCTGGCCAGCTGACAGCAGAAGGTGTTTTGTTTTATTAAGGAGGAGAACATGAGGTCTCTTGAGCCATATACTCTTTTAATGATTGTGGGGCAGACAGCCTGCATGAAGGGTGATGGAAAAGTGTTGGCTAGTTCTTTGACTGTGATAGTGATTAGAAGACACTGCTCTTTCCTCATTGTGGCTTCAAAGTATTTCTCATGCAGGAGCTGATTTTGTTCTGACACTTCAAGAGCTTGGGAATGGAATGATATGCAATTGATATTAAGGAACCATATAACTGGGTGTTGTGTGCATTTCAGACATTGGTATCTGACATTCTTCCCTGAAGTACTGAATAGCTGCTGTATAGGACCTAGTGGAGAAAAGAGCCTTGGAGAACTCGACTGAGATCCTGTGCAGCATGTGTACCAGAGATGCATAAACCGTTGAATGGTGACCCAGAGTGTTGTTTCCTCCCCCTTGCCTCAGAAAAAAATTTGCCTTGACATGATTGTTAGGTCAGTTTTGCTTCTGGGATTCAGTAACACAGCTGCAGTATTCAAAACCTTCGTTTTGGAATACAAGAGCTAAAAAAGTTTGATTAGACCACTGTCCAATAAACATGACTGACTGAATGCAGATCCTGTATCATGAATTTAAGAAGCACTAATGGATTAAATATGGGAGTATCCACAAGCTAATCAGCAGAAGAGAGAAGAACCATTTATCTTCCACACACATTGTCATGAGATCTTCAAAAAGGTATTAATATAAGGCAACATCATACAGCTGTCAAGGGGCCCAATGATGTAGTTGTCAAGTGGCATTTTCCAAAAGAAACTTGCTTCATTACCCTTCCATTGCTCATTAAGATCTCACCAGATGGGGATTCAGTATCTTGAAGGCAGTTGTCCCACATGAAGTAGTTTGTTACTGACATTGAAAGATTATCTGCAGACTGATATGGGACTTTCAAGTTGTTGTACTTCAATTAATATCTATGCAGGACACAGCTTTATCATTTGATGATAAGGATTGTATGCAGGAAGCCTATTTGACTGGCTGAATGAGTCTGATAACTTTGCTGGCTAATAATTGAAGAACATATTTCCTACAGCAGAATCTACAATTATTTGGTAATAAGATTTTGTAGTACAATCTTTAATTTTATTTTAAAAGATGCAATTCAAATTTTTCATAGTTTAAATACAAGAGCATTTTTGTAGTCTATCCAGTGTACAAATTGTGCATAATTGTTGACTAACAAATATATCATTGTATTTATTTGTAAACTTAATCTGATGAGTAACTATACTAATAGATAATTGGTTTATTGGTTTAATTTTCTATTCATTTAACTAATTGAGCGTTCACATTGTCAACTGCACATGGCACTTGTAACAAAGGGTAAATTTCTTAGTGTAAAGATGTGGTTCAGTTAAGCTGTGTATGCAGTCATTAGCTTTGACAGATGACGTGTGCAGTAATTATCATCACATCAAAATCTCACATATTCATTGAAATTTATATCTTGTTTAAAAGGTAACTTGTATTTTTCTCTTGTGTACAGTGTTCAGTATAAACATAAGAGAACAAAGGAGTAGCATATGGGATCACAGTAGTTGCCATTAGTCAGGCACCCTATTTCTGAAACTGGCATGTACCAAATGCTGCAATGGAAGGTGTAAAACCACCGGTCTTAAAATTGTATATGTGCTTGAAAATACTTTTGTTTGCAAAACTCTTCTGTGATGAGTCTTGAGCTAGTCTTTTCTTTGTCTACAACTTTCATTTGCAGCATAATCCGATAGGGATATGTAGGGCAGAAGAGAAAATGGCAATGGAAATGTATGTTAAGTCATAAAAATAATTCTCCACACACTTGAATGATCTGAAAGATCAAAGAACAGATCCTGAGGTCTTTACTGAGCTCTTACCAAGCCATATGTCCATTGACTTCAATGGGAGTGTGCTGGCTTGTGGACCTCAGAATATAATTCTCAGGATTTTCTGCATTAAGTCTCTGGAGGTGGGGAAAAAGTGAGCTTTGTCATGGAACTGATGAGGAGAAGACTTGTTTTGATGATCATTTTAGCTGTGGAAAACAGCCCTAAATAGTGAATGCCACCAATCTTATTTGCAGCATTATATTTTTTACAATCTCTAAAGGCCCGTGCTTGGCCACACAGAAGGGAGTAGGGTTGGGCAAAAAACCTTCCTATTCCTTTGCTGCATGGCTGAACAAGGGCCGTTCCCTTTTTGGGAGCAAGTCAAGGAAAAGGCCAGAGAAGAAGTAGGGTAGTTTCCTCTGCAAAGTCTCTGGAGTGGGGTGATGCACTAAACGCAAAAATCAGCACCATCTCTTCACTTTGCCAGGTTGCTTGGAGAACTTGGAGTGGTATGAGGTGCTGATATCAGATTTCTGGTCTGCATAGTTCTCGGATGGAAGCAAATTGTGAAATATTTACTTCACTTTTTCATACCTTCATTTATCTAATATTACTACTGCAGGATATGGAGAGCTGAAGTTAAAAATAGTCTCCCACCACCTAATGTTCTTGATGCTTCATCCCAGATAGACAGCTTCCTACTCACAAGATTGTCATGATCAGAAAATTCTAGAACTCCAAATGTCACCATGCTTTCTCTCAAAACACAATAGATCCAGATTTTCTACTCAGAACATTTGAGGAGTCTGTTAGGTAGCCACCAAAACTTCACCCTGTTCATATACAAAGAACATCTGTAGCCAAACTAGGTAGTTACATGTCTCTGAGCTCTTTATTTGTTCATGCATGGCATACAAGTGCAGAGTTTGCAGCATGTGGAAATAATTATCTGTAATTGCCCAAAATTACAGCTGCAATATTAGAGTCAAGTTTAATTTGGCCCTAAATGTTTCCTCCTTCAGAAATACTCTGGAAAATTCCCCTTTAAGTTCAGAACTGTACCATAGATGGTGGAGGTTTTGCCATTCCTTGATATTTTATTTACTGGTTTCAGAATAGCAGCTGTGTTAGTCTGTATTTGCAAAAAGAACAGGAGTACTTGTGGCACCTTGGAGACTAACAAATTTATTAGAGCATCTAATCATTTATCATATAGTATATAACAATAATGCTCTAATAAATTTTAGTCTCCAAGGTGCCACAAGTACTCCTGTTTTTTGTTTGTTTACTGTAATTAATTGCAAAGTGTGGCTGTTGAGAAGCTGATAAAATGAAGCAGACTGATTTCTGCAAGCACTGTGACAAGAAGCAATAGTAAATTTTACTGAGATTTTAAAACATAGATGTTTTGAATCCGTTTGATGGGGGGAAGAGAGGACATCCTGATCATTTTGCATCATGCTATAAGATGGAGAACAGTGAAATTGAAAATGTGACTGGAGGCAGATGGCATATGATGATGATCTTGCCAGGACTGGTATGAACTTGGAATTGGACATGGGGTGCATTTTTGATAAGTGTTAATGGGACATAAAAATAATAATTGAAAGCCCCACTCCTCTCTTCAAACTAAACAAAATCAATTGTTAAATCCAAATCATTACCCTGTTTTTGTGGGAATATGTCCTAATTGGCAAGACTTTATCCATTTATCATTAACAAAATGAAGTGCATGCATTAACAAATTGAAGTGTAATGCAAAGCTCTTTGGTATGTTCCGTTAAGGAGTTTTTAACACACTAATGTTTCCAAAATGACAATGATGTGGAGCAGTGTATCAAAACATATGCTTCATTTGTGGATCAGAGACATAATACCTAACATAGAAAAGGGGATTAATAATTTTATCACCAATAACATTTATAGTTATGCTACTACAGTTATGCTTAATTATATTTCAGACCATAAACTGATTATTACAAGCCTCAGGAAGCAATACATCTCCCCTTCCAGCCATCAAGAACAGTACTGCACAATTAACAAAGTGCATTGTTTTTGCTTCTTCCTCAGAAGTATAGATTTAAGCACAAGACATTGCTGGGGTATCAGCATTCTGCCTGCATGGATTTGACAGGACTAGAGCCAGTGTATTTTAGAGCCTGATCCAAAGCCCATTGAAATAAGTGGAAAGAGTCACATTGACTTTAATTGGTTCTGCATCCCTTTAAAGGGACATGGGGCCAACCCACCTGTACCATAATTAGCTGCTTCCAAGCCTGAGGGTGCAGGGCTAATAGAGTCAAGTGATAGCCTAATTAAAATGTAGACCTCACAAAATGGGTTGAGAGAACTCCATAAGATGAACTACAGGATAGAGCAGCAAAGAGTCCTGTGGCACCTTATAGACTAACAAACATATTGGAGCATAAGCTTTCGTGGGTGAATACCCCTTGCTCCAATAAGTCTGTTAGTCTATAAGGTGCCACAGAACACTCTGCCGCTTTTACAGATCCAGACTAACATGGCTACCCCTCTGATACTTTACAGGATAGAGGTTAGGCTCCTATAAGAGACCCTGAAGTAGGGTCTGTTGGAAGCAGGGAAGTCTCTAGCAGAGGCTGCCAGAGTCCCCTGGGATGGCGGGCAGTGGGAACCTGCTAGGAAAAAGGGGCATTCAGGGAGAAATCGCTCAGAGCCAAAGCTTAGCTAAAAGAGAAAAGGAGGAACTCTGCGGGGGCCTGGAGTAGGGGTGAAGAGCAGTGAACTCCAATGAATGGTAAACAGCAAGAGAGACTCCAGGAAAAGCAGCCTGGTAATCAGCACTCTATATGAAAGATCAGGGAAGGACTTCAAGGTAGCCCAGAAGGGGCTGAGAACTGAGCCCAGGAAGAGTAGCCCAAGACGCGGCAGGAGAACCATTTGTTTGGGTTGTTGGACTTTTGTTACCATGGAAGGAATAATTTGAAAGGTGACTTGGCCAGAGGGCTGGGCCATGGAAGCTGTAGGTCATTGCAGAACCAGAGAGGCAGACAATAATGGTATGCTAAAGCAGAAGAACCCCTGCATCCTGGTATGAAAGGGTGCTCTTCTGATGAGTGCCCCTATGTCATAAATATAAAGGAAAGGGTAACAACCTTCCTGTATAAAGTACTATAAAATGCCTCCTGGTCAGAGGCACAATATCCTTTCACCTGTAAAGGGTTAAGAAGCTCGGGTAACCTAGCTGGCACCTGACCAAAAGGACCAATAAGGGGACAAGATATTTTCAAATCTGGCCTGGGGGAGGGAGGAGGTTTTTGTCTGTCTGTTCTGTGTGCTTGCCGGAGAGAGATGAAGAAAGCAAGCAATCCAGCTCCATTAGAATTAGTAAGTACTAGCAAGGAAATGTGTTAATTTACTTTTGTTTTGGCTTGTAATTTTTCTCTGTGCTGAGAGAAAGGTGTATTCCTGGTTTTCTTTTTGTAACTTTAAAGTTTTTGCCCAGAGGGAAATCCTCTGTGTTTTAAATCTGATTGCCCTGTGAGATTAGCTTCCCTTCTAATTTTACTTTTTACCTTTTTTCTTTCTTTTAAGAGCCTGACTAATTTCTCTATTGTCCTAAGACCCAGGGGTTTGGGTCTGTGATCACTTTGTAACCAATTGGTTAGGATATTATTCTTAAGTCTCCCCAGGAAAGGGGGTGTAAGGTCTTCGGGGGATATTTTGGAGGAATAGGAACTCCAAGTAGTCCTTTCCCTGATTCTTTGTTAAATCACTTGGTGGTGGCAGCGTACCCTCCAAGGGCAAAAAGTTTGTGCCTTGGGGAAGTTTTACCCTAAGCTGGTGGAGATAAGCATAGAGGGTCTTTCATGCAGGTCCCAACATCTGTACCCTAGAGTTCAGAGTGGGGAGGGAACCCTGACACCCTGTTACAAACCCTTAATGCAAAATTCCATCCCATACTCGTAGTCAAAGTTATATTGACATTTACACGTATAATGTTGATATCAATACTACTTTTTCTTTATGCTCCATTTTTAACAGGACATTTTTGCCCAATTCTAAATGGCAGCTGAGTGCATGAAAAAGCCAAGGAAACCCAGTTAAGACCATAAAAGTTTAACTTTAGTAGATATGTATCTTTTGTTGACATCTTTAACAGTTTTAAAGTCTGTACTTTTCATCTTTTTGAAGGTACAGGGCCTATACACTGGACAAGGAGTCTCCCCACAAAAATTGCAGAATTGGGCTCCTTGTTAACTTCTATGGAACAGATTCTGAGACCTTTATTCATATCTTCAGGCAGTCCCGCTGCTTTCGCTGATTATCAGAATCTGCTGATTCAGCATTGAACTTTGGTCCTCAGATATTATGCTGAAAAGTCCTGAGATATACAGAGAATTTAGAACATCATTAGTGCAATGTTGAGCTGCTTTAAAAATGTGACACTTTCCTCATTAAAAGTTGTAAATTGAGATGTTCTTCCTGTTTTTGACAAGTTTCCTACCAGCTATAGAATAATATGAAGGATTGTGAAATTTAATCCCATAGTGGTCTGAAGGAACCTGAATCTCTTAAGTTTGAGAATGTTGCAAGTCCTGTTTCCTAGGCTTTTTCTGATGGGGAGTGAGGATGGACCTGGTGGTTTGAAAGGGTAGGAGTTGGTGTGTGGGGTAAGATGACGTGGTTTATTGAATCCACTGGACATTTGTAAGTATTTTTAAAAATGGATTGTACGTGTGCTTTGGGTGTTGGAGTGGCATATTTTAAAAATCTAAATAAGTGCCTCTAGATTCATGAGTGTGCACGTTCTCAATGGAGGATCCACAGTAATGGTGAAAAGCAGTGAGAGTTTTAGGGGGAGAGATTGTATTACTGTAGCATGTTGCTAGTTATGAACAACATTCAAAAATAGGATGTTTGAAATTCTTTCTGAGGTGTAGATTGTTTGGATGGAGATATGGGAGGGGAGGGGAATCCCAACAAAACCTTTCAGTTATGACGGTGAACAAGTGTGTGAAAAAGGAACTGGAACTGGTAGCAGGACCTGTTTCCAAAGTCAACAGTATGTATAGAGAATAACCCTGCATGATGATCTAACCTGACACTCCTTGAGGATGACTGAGTGAGGCTCTAACCACTTGGCATGGCTGTCATGTTGACAGACAAGCTGAAAGGGAAACCTGAATAGGATCCAGTTGCATGTGACTAGCAGTCAAAAGATGGATTCAGTGGCTGGGAAGCTTATAGCAGCTGTTACTGGCAATTACAACCACTAAGACACAGATATGTTTTGCTTCTATGCCAGCATTTCCATGAATGTGTAAAAAGTATTCCTGAGTAAAGAGCCTGACTCTGATCTCCCAGTAAGTTCTGTTTAAATCTACAAGTTTGAATGCTGGCACAAATAAGTCATTGTGCTGCTTCTTCATGAGAATAATAATAGTGAGATCCTCTCCCCTCCCCCCCCCGACCTCCTCCAGCTATAATCTTAGGGAGAAAAATGGTGTGTTTGCCACCTCTCTCGTTTTTTTTTTGCCAGAAGGCTGATTTATGCTGCACTCAGCAGACAGTCCCCCAGCTTTCAACCCCCTTGTCTGTCACCCATCAGCTGTGAGCTGATAGATTCAGCAGCAGGAAGCAGCTGTGATCATAGTAGGGATCTCTCTGTCCTCCTTTTGATCAGTCAGAAGACTGTAATTAGGATGCTTGTCTCAGCTCCCTGCTTGCCCTTTCCTACTCCCCTACCAACTCACAGTGACTGAGGACCGGGAAAGATGTGAAAGGGGTCCTAGTAATAGGCTGGCATGTTTGGCCCACCAGCAGCTGCTCTTCTGTCCCTGCCCCACCTTTCCACTGAAGGGACAGGACCTTTAGGGAGCAGGAGAGAGGTACACAGGAAACTTGAGGAGGTAATATCCTTGTGGATGGGATATTCTTGGTAAAGGGATGGGGAACTTGAAGGGGAAGGGAGAGTCTCTTGGAGATGAATGATGAGGGAAAGGAAGGAACCTTGGGGAGCAGACCATGCAAATCAGGGAATGCAAGGGACTTTGGAGGGAGTAGAGGGAAGAAGTGAGGGATGGAAGAGTTAAGGGAGTGGAAAGAGACACTGGTACTTTGGAAAAAGGATAGAGGAGGGGGAGGGGTTTACTATAAGAGACTCAGGGCACTTAGAGAAAGAGGAGCCTGGGAAAAAACTGGAAAGTGTAAAAGGCTAGATTTTAGTTGTGCTATGGATCAGCCAGTCTTATTGACCTGGTCTTTGGGGAGAGTTAGGATTTGGGGATAGAGAGGAGAGACTATGGCAGTGGGGTTGGGTGGGGACTGAGGAAAGGCTGAGAAGGAGTGAAGGGATTTGGTGAGCCAAGTGTGAGGATTTTGGGGGCAAAGGAAAATGTGGGAGAGACCTGGGGTGGCAGGTGTATGAAGTGAGGGAGTGATGGGCTTGGAGGCAGAGGCTGGAAAGTTTGAGGAAAGGAGGCCATTGAGTGTTTTGACACAAGGGGAGAATGAGAGGGTTCTGAGTAAGGATGTAGGAGAGAGGTGAGCATAGAGGGATTTATGGGGATAGAGGAAACACGAAGACAAAGGGCATGTTTACAGTGCATAAACACCCATGGCTTATCCGTGTCAGCTGGCTCAGGCTGTGGGGCTAAAAACTGCAGTGTAAATGTTCAGGCTCGGCTGGAGCCCATGCTCTGGGACCATCCCCCTTGTGGATCAGACTCTCAGTTGCCTTGAGCCTAGATTAGTCTTTTACTAATCTGTGCACAGTGGGTGTAAAACACCATTATGATTTGGTATGCTTTCACTCCCACTTGGTGCAGGTGTGAATGACTGCACAAGGTGCAAGGCAAAAGGGAGGCAAGACATGGAAAAGCAGAACCTAAAAGCACCAACTAAAGACTGCTGCTGGAAAAGCTTGGGGGAGCCCAGGAGGGGTCTTACTGCAGATTTAAATGGGAGTGAGGTAAGAAAGAACTTTGTACTGTTGGGAGTACCTGATGCTGTGTGGTGGCGGGGGGGGGGGTGTTTCCCACAACTTTGTAGTTGTTCCAACTGTCAGAGTTCAAGGCAACTGCATCTGTGTTCTCCCTCTGTGGTCCACCCAGGGCACCCACTCATGGGTTTCTGGTTTCCTCAGTCATCATTTCTCTTGGGTAGAGATGCATCTCTCTCCCTTCTGGCCAGGGTATTTCTGCACAATTCGTGGCCTATGCTGAATTTCTCAGCAGGACAGACTCAGCAAGATAAATAGGTCTCCTTTGCTTTCCTTCTTCTTAGGCTACAAGCAGCATAATTTCTCACCGTTATAAATTACCACACAGTTCTTCCTAAGCAAGCACATTTATTCTTAAAGTAAAAGCATTAGAGAGAAAAAATAGTTAAATAAAAAGACCCAAACGTGTGCTAATAAGCTTACCAGGGATTACCCAACTCCAGCAAGGGCTCTGGCAGGTGAAGAGTCCGTCAAACCCCACTCTGTTGGTTTTTTTTTTTTATCCCCTGTGGTCACAGTTCATAACCACCTTGGCTCAGAACAAGCACACCCATGAACCTGTGTTTTTTCTCCTTTCTATACTTTGGATCTCTGATCCTCTGAGAGACCATGAATAGGTGGTCAGTCAGACAACAGGTGGCTCCTCGAGGCACAGCTTCAAACAATTGGGTCCAGAGGTGGGGAATTTGCATTCTGTCCCCCCCAGCTATTTCCTAGTAAACCCACTTAACTAAAAAAATTCATTGTTTCAAATAGTTCTTTGAAGCTTATAACCCTTCTCAGAGTTTACATTAGTCAGGTTCGGGTCTCCTCCCTAGAGTTGTTCATACACTCCCACAATAATATATCAACATTTGCATTTTTGATACAATGAGCTCCTGAACTTATTAAATATAATTCAGTAAGGCTTATCCAGGATACTGCAAGAAATTGCCATAACTGTCACGCTAACTACCTAATAGTGGACTCAGAGCTGTGGTGATTTCTGCCTGCAATTCTCTTTTTGCAGGTGTGTCAAGGTTCCTTCCCCACTCTGAACTCTAGGGTACAGATGTGGGGACCTGCATGAAACCCCCCCTAAGCTTATTTTTACCAGCTTAAGTTAAAACTTTCCCAAGGTACAAACTATTTTACCTTTTGCCCTTGGACTTTATTGCTGCTACCACCAAGCGTCTAACAAATGTATAACAGGGAAAAAGCCCACTTAGAAACATCTTTCCCCCCAAAATTCTCCCCAAACCGTACACCCCCTTTCCTGGGGAAGGCGTGATTAAAAATCCTCACCAATTTGCATAGGTGAACACAGACTCAAACCCTTGGATCTTAAGAACAATGAAAAGCAATCAGGTTCTTAAAAGAAGAATTTTAATTGAAGAAAAAGTAAAAGAACCACCTCTGTAAAATCAGATGGTAAATACCTTACAGGGTAATCAGATTCAAAACATAGAGAATCCATCTAGGCAAAACCTTAAGTTACAAAAAGACACAAAAAGAGGAATATCCATTCCATTCAGCACAGCTTATTTTATCAGCCATTTAAATAAAACAGAATCTAACACATATCTAACTAGATTACTTACTAAGTTCTAAGACTCCATTCCTTTTCTGTTCCTGGCAAAAGCACCACACAGACAGAGAGAACCTTTGTTCCCCCGCCCTCTAGCTTTGAAAGTATATTGTCTCCTTATTGGTCATTTTGGTCAGGTGCCAGCGGGGTTATCCTAGCTTCTTAACCCTTTACAGGTGAAAGGGTTTTTCCTGTGGCCAGGAGGGATTTAAAGGTGTTTACCCTTCCCTTTATATTTATGGCAAGGTGCTAACAAGAAGGCTGAGCCCTTAGAAAATCTAGTCAGTAATGTATTGTTTAAACCGATTATGGGTCTAATTCTGCTCTCCTGTCCATGAAGACAGTGAGGCTGTATAACTGTAGCAAAACATCCTTTGGCCATATGTTCCTGCACTCCTACTAGTACTTAATTGGCAGGGTTCTGTTGCACTTTCCTATTCTTTTTGTTGGGACTATAACCTTTGATTTATGTGTTTTCAATCAGTAGCTTAAAAATAAGGAATAAAATACAACTGAATTCTTTAATGTTCCAGCCTCCAGGCAGGTTACAGATAATGTAATTTAGTGGAGGAGTGAGAACACTGAGAACTTTATTTAATATTAAATAGAGAGTTAATCACTGCATTTGCACACTCATTCTAAGATGAAATGATATGTTCAGAGGCGTGAAGAAAATGGGTACATAATCCTTTCTCTAATGGTGCGTTCATGGTGGATTTGCGTGCCTCAACTAAAAGTAGTGTGCCACCTTTCATAATTATAATTCCTCCTCCTAATTAATATTCACCTTTTATCATATCTGTATTTGTTTTGATCATTAGATATTTTCTCTCTCATTGGCTATTTAATATTAAGCATTATATTAATTAACATCTGCATAAATACCACCCCAATAACTATCAATATTGATAGCATTGTCCAAAACATAACATTATCTAATCCACTTCTTAGGACCAAATATGCTTAGAACATGACCTCAAGTTATGCCCTGACTTATCTCCATCTTGCCTCTGAATTGTCTCCCTTCACTTTACTTATATTTTACCAGGCCTCGCTCGACTATTGTCAGACCTATCTTTAGGAAATAGATTTTTGGGTTCATTTGCATTTTAACACCTTTCTATAGAACATAGGCAAGCATCATACTGATAGACTACAGGAGTCAGGCAAAATTTCATTGCACTCTGCCAGCCTTGAAACCAGGACTGCTTAGGAAGCTTTGGGGAAGATAAGGCAGGAAAGCAGCAGCTTTCTTCCCCCTGCCTCTGTGTGCTGCTGCAGCTGTATGATTGCGCCAGCAGCCACTGCAGTAGCAGTTTTTAAATTGTTTTACACTATTAGTTAAATGGCTTTCTTCAACATTTATTACAAAATAAAGTATATTTTGATTAAAGTGCAGCCTCTGAGCTTTGGCAGATTTTAGTAGCAATTTGCGACTTTTTGCCTTGTTTCCCATGGCTTGACTATTAGTTGTATAACTTACGGTGACAAACCACTAGCCTACCAATCCATTAGGAGTGCATGTGCTGTAGCTTGTTAATTGTGGGATAATGTTTTTGGCACTGAAGTTAATGAAACAATAAACAACTTTCTCAGTTGCTGAAGTAGTAGAGGGGATGTGTTTGTCTGTAAGAGCAGTTTATTGTATATCTACTATTTCATGACAAACATGATAATTTCTTATATACAAATATGAAATCTTGTTCCCCTTCTGCAGTAAATAGCTCCTTTGAGATTAGGAGGAATAAGTTGAGGGAATTTGGCTCTATAAAATCATTGCATATGGAAGATCACAGAGCTCTTGATGACACTGTTAAACTTTAATAGAGCAGATCACAGGGACAAAGTTTCTCATGAACTATTGATGGTACTGATTGGATGAAAGTTACCAGATACAAATTTCCAAAATTGATTCACATCTGTTTCAGCAAGTTGCTCTGTAGCAGAATTCTGGATGTGGAAGAACTCTGCATATAACTCTGTTCCATGCTTAGCTAACTATATATAGAAAATCTCAGACAATTTAAATGTAGAACCCAGTGATTTTTTTCTTCAGGTTTGTGTCTAAGCCGGCATTAGTTAAATAACTGTATGAGCTGATGCTTTGTATTTCTTTTCTCTTCTCACCTTTGCTTGGCAGAGAATATCTGCACTGTACCAGCTCCAAGGGTTTTTTAAAATTTGTTGCCTTATTTTTATTTGTCATGTATTAGGGATAAGCGTGCATATTTACACCAGCAATGTCCTGATATAAACATGTATACCAGGTAATAAATAAAAAACAAATATTTATATTCCTGGGCTTCCATGTGAGATGCCAAAAACAACACTTTGAACAGATAGAGAGGATTGCATGGAAACGAATTGCAAAACTTAAAAACAACCAACCAACCAAACCAAAACCTCCTCCCAAAACAAAAAGCACCTGAGATTGGTAGACACACTAACTGAAGAAACCTGAAAGGTTTCACTTAAAGCTATTTTTCAGACTAATAGTTTACAGAGGATTGTAATGTAAAACATGGTTGCATTGGCAAGAAAAAACCTTCTATGTTCTGCAATAGAGTTGAGTACAAAAAAATCACACTTGGTTGAATTAACTTGTGTGTTTATTTTTTTTTGGTCCTACAATGGCAGCACACAGCGTAGGAAGAGCAGAAGATTTGCTTGGGGATTTAAAAGGTGCAATGGAGTGACTCCACGAGATTAGGCCTTCTGTGAAGTGCAATTGGCTCTGCCTGTAAATTTTACATCTACATCAGGTACATGATTAGGGTTAGACATAGTAGCATTATTTACAGGGTGTGAAGGAGGTGTGGTTGGCTTGCTTTTTAAAAAGCTACAGCAGTAAGGCAATGAAAAGATCAATACAAATGGATTAGTAAAGTAGCGTGCTATAGGAGAAGCCATTGCATTGCCTAGAGTGAAATATTTACCAGAAAAAGCATTTCAAAGCGCGTTGCTAAAAATTTATCATATTTTTTCCTCAGAATATAAGCCAATTTATGGAAGTCTTGGAAATGCACATTACATTCCTAATAGGCATGACTCTGTTCCAACACATTTGTTGCTTAGTTAGTTAGCTAATGTCTGTGTCACCCAGCTTTTGAAATTGAGTGTATTTCCTACCTGTTCGGAGGTTCGGAGAAGGATTCCTCACTACAGTCATGTACAATTAAAACAGTTACATCAAAGGTAACTTTAAATTTAAGTAAAATTTGTTCTTTAGTAGTAGTCAGTGTGCTACCTTTTCTAAATAAAGGGTCAGATATTCCATACTTGTTCTATAAATGCATAATTCTCATTGACATCAGAAGGACTTCTGTATTTGGAATATGTTCCTTGATCTCTAGTGATCCTTCATTTTCTCCGTAACGTTAGACATATTTTGACTGAGATTAATGTTTCAGAAAACCATGCACTACATTCTGATTTGTGCTTGATTACAAGGAAACTCCAGAGTAGTCTCTTCTATCCTCCAGTAGAGAGACATTAATCAATTCAGTTGTCTGAACAAAATCAACAGCGTTGACAACTTTCCAGAGTTTCCACTTCGATAACCTTTTTGTACAGTATGTTGTTGTTTGAGGTGTCTTGGCAGAAAACCATCCCTGAGAAGGAGAATGAAGATGGCACAGATACGATTGATGGAAAGCATGTGTGAATTCATTTTCTGGGACCTGTTGTTATTGCATAATATAGTAGAGTTTTTTTAACTTAGTGTGATAAAGTTCCTCCTCTGCCTTGGTGGGTCCTGCGCTTATTGGCGGATTTGCTCGCCTCAGAGGTTCATGGCAGCCCTCAGTTTGGCCACTTTCGTGGCTCAAATCTACCGTTCACTCGGTTAGCCTCATCACTGGTCAGCATGGGGAAAAGGAAGAAGAACAATCCCCGTAGTCTCTGCCGATTCACCTAGTGGATTGGGGAACAGGCCAGAGACCCCTCTGGTGGAACCGACCGTCCAGGTCAACTCCTCCGGTATCAAGTCGGGAGTTGGAGGGATGGGGGGAAGCTGGGCCTGCCCTCTACTCTGGGTTCCAGCCCAGGGTCCTGTAGTTTGCAGCTGTCTACAGTGGCTCCTGTAACAGCTGCATGATAGCTACAACGCCCTGGGCTACTTCCCCATGGCCTCCTCCCAACACCTTCTTTATTCTCACCACAGGACCTTCCTGCTGATGTCTGATAATGCTTGTACTTCTCAGTCTTCCAGTAGTACGCCTTCTCACTCTCAGCTTCTTGCGCCTCTTGCTCCCAGTCCTCGCACGCACACCACAAAGTGAAGTGAGCTCCTTTTTAAACCCAGGTGCCCTGATTAGCCTGCCTGTCTTAATTGATTCTAGCAGCTTCTTGATTAGCTGCAGGTGTTCTAATCAGCCTGTCTGCCTTAACTGTTTCCAGAAAGTTCCTGATTGTTCTGGAACCTTCCCTGTTAGGAAACGGAACGTCTTTTGCTTGCTCCTCAGCTATCTGCTTTCTATTCTTTCCTAAAGACCCCTGGCCCGGATTTTTCTTACTTTTTGCACCTGCCTTAGTCCCCCCCCGACCGGGCCAGACGCTTTTTTGTTTTTTCTTTTCATTTTTTGTGTTTTTTTTCGTCTACGTCCTTCGCCAGCCACCCCCCCACGCCTGCTTTCGGGCGCAGCTATTTGCCTCAGCTGAGCCCCCGGAGGAGGGGGGGGAAGATTGCCGATTTTGCTGTCCGGAGGGGGGAGTGGAAACCCCCAGACCCAGCTGTTTCGCCAGTAGCTCGGACCTTATAGCATTCTTAACATACCGGAGGACTTGGAACACAGCCAACACAGCCGGAGACGGAGATTCCATCGGACAGAAGAAATAATATAAATCATCGTGACGGAGGCCGTAAGACTGAGTAACTTTCTGAATTATACTCTCGTAGGGGGGAGTTTGACTGTGATTACTTGCCTTTGTGGCGGCACAGGGGGTGTGGCGTGGAGACCCCCACCCCCGATCCATCGGTGCCCCTACCCCCCCCATCGTTATTACAACTGTCACGGCCCCCCCGCAGTCTGTCCCTGCTGGCAATCTGCCATCTCCCTTCGGATCCAGCTGTTTGCTTTGCACTTTGCCTTCCGGACCGGACCTAACAACCGACCAACCGAGACTCTTTGGACAAACGTGTGTGGGTCTGCACCCCCCCCCGGATTGCTTATCCTACAATTTGCCCCTTTTACTGGATCCCGATTTTGTTCCCTCCTTCCTCCCAGCCCCCCTCCCTCGGCATTTTTTCCCTTCCCGTCCGCAGCCAGCGGAGGGAGGGGCTATTCTGCCTTCTCCCCTCCCCCCTTCTCCTTCCGGTGTCTCCCTGTCTCTCCCTGCTCACAATGGCGGGGAACGAGAGGGGCGAGACTGCTTTATTAAAATTAGTTGTCCCTTCCCCACCACCACCCCTGCCCAACCCCCAAGGTCCCCCCCCTACTACTATTGTTAAGGTACTTGCCACCCCCCCTGCTGGGGCACCAGTAGCAGGAGGCACCAGGGTGATTGCTGCTGCTGCTGCTGCACCCACCCCCCCCCCAGATTCTAGGAAACCCCCCCCGGTTCGCAAGAAGGGCCAGGGCGGGTGGAAGGGAAAGGGCCCCGCTAAAACCAGTGAGCCCTTCATGGCAGGGGCTGCCCCCACCGCTGCGGCCTCGTCATCAACCGTGGCGCCCCTCCCAGCGTTTCCCTCCACCAGCTCTGCGATTGTCCCTCCCTCGGCCCCCAGGACGTATGCCCGGGCGGCAGCGGGCTTCCCGCTGCCTGCCGCCTCGTCATCTCGCCCCCCCCCTGCCTCCGCCACCATCACCAGCGGCCGAGGCCCTTTCCCCGCCTTGACCAGGAAGCACGGCGTCCGTTGCCTCCTGGTGCCCGCCTCGCCCCGCGTGGAGACATACATGCAGGCGTTGGCGAAGGTGGTAGGACCCACGGCTATTGTGGCGGCCTCCAAGATGTATGGGAAGGTCGTTTTCTTCTTAGCCTCGGAGGATGCCGCCCAGGAGGCGGTGGAGAGGGGCCTGACGGTAGGGGGGGTGTTTATCCCCCTAGAACCGTTAGAAGACCTGGGCGTTCGCCTCGTCCTTACCTCCGTTCCTCCCTTCTTACCCAATGCTGCCCTGTTACCCGCTCTTTCCACCCTGGGGAAACTTGTTTCTGTCATCAGCCCTCTCCCGTTGGGCTGCAAGGACCCCACCCTCCGTCACATTTTTTCGTTCCGCCGGCAAGTGCAGCTTCTGCCACCGGCAGGGGCGCGTGACGGAGAGTCGCTTGAGGGGTCCTTTCTAGTCCCCTACGAGGGAGCCCGCTATCGGGTCTTTTATTCTACCGGAGAGGCCCGGTGCTACCTCTGCCGCTCAGCGGGGCACGTCCGCAGAGACTGCCCTTTGGCTGGGGGGGGAGGGGCACCCGAAACCCCCGAGACCCGGCAGGACATCGGCCCCGTCGCTGCCGACGCCCCTGGCTGCCCAGTACCAGAAACCAACCCTCCTCCTACTCGACCCATCGCTGCTCCCGTCCGGGCCCAAGAGATACCTTCCCTACAATGCCCGGGCGAGCGAGGGGTTTCTACCCTTGCTAGTACCACCCCAATAGAGCCCATGGAGGAGGGTGTGGCAAGGATATTATCGGGTATAGGAGAGGGCCCTCCCCAAGGAGAGGCCCCCGCCCCTCCTGTTGCCCCACCGCTACCTCCCCGAACCCCTAAACCATCGCCTCCGCCCCCCGACACGACCCCTGCTAACCAACCCCCAGATGATGCTATGGAGGGCTGGACCCTAGTCCAGGGGAAGCGAGGCAAGCGGAAGGCTCGAGCTCCGCTGCATCCACCCGACGCGGAAGCCCCCCGGAAGACCAGGAAAGGAGGCACTGCTATCGAGCCTCCCGCCACGGCCGCGAGCGAGATCCATCCGCCGGTGTCGGGAGGGGAAGATGGACTGGCATTGGAGGGCAGAATCCCCCCTCCACGGGAAACCCTCCCCTCCGAGACTCCTGAGGACACCCCTTCTGCCTGGATGCTACCCGAACCCCCCGCGGACCCCGAGGCGGCCGTTGAGGCGGGCCCTGGAGGAGAAGCCCCCGGGGTGGCAGGAGCTGGCCTCTCCTCCGTGTATGCGGAGATTGAGGCCCTGGATTTGACCCCGGTCACCCAGGGAGGGGATGATTTGCTGCCGGCTGGCCTCGAGCTGGGCAGCCTTACCCCAGCCTCCCTTTCCCCATGCTCCCTCCCCCTTTTTGCCTTTCCGGGTGAGCACCCTGCAGAAGGCGGTCCACCACCTGATGCCGTGACCGCTAAAACCACCATGGAGCCAGCACCTAGCATTCTTGGGAGCCCCTCCCCTTCCCCCTTAACCCTTGACTCTGCTCAGGAGGCACTTTCCTTTAGCTGCTCGCCTCCTGCACCCCAGAGCCTTACCCCTGCCCCTGCCCAAGGTCCCTCCTCCTGCAATGTTAATGCCGCCCCTGGGGTTATTTCCTTTCCGCCTTTTGCAGACTCCCCCCAGGGAGCAGTTTTTGCACTTTCTAGTCGCGACCCGTTAGGAGTGGCAATTTTTCCCCTGCCATCCCCCTCCACCCCAAGGCGTGAAGTGAATTTAATAACCCCAGCCTGTCAGACGCCCCGTCGGTGGTCCGCACCATGTCTACCTGCCTTAGCGGACCACGAGGCTGTATTAAGAGGCCCATCAGGGAATACCTTGGGAATTGTAACCCCACCCCCCCATGAGCTGCGGCATGCGCTACGGAAGTTCCTAGAGCACTCCCGTGGCGCCCACGATAGGGCACAGCTGGCTCTTCGGCTATGGGGGGACTTTGATCAACTCCTCCAGGCCACAAAGGCCCTTATAAAGGAGGGCAGGGGGCAAGGAAAGCGCGTTGCTGCGGCCTACGAGCGAGCCCGCAGCTTCCGCAGCGATCTACTCACCTACGGGATGGGTCATGGGTTGCTGTGCAACCCGCCGGGGGCCCTGAACCCCCCCGCCAATACGAGACCCCCACCCCCCCAGCCCTCCGTATGACACCTCTTATTATTGCGACCCTGAATACCAGGGGCTGTAGGATCGCTCTCCGCAGGTCCCAGGTGCTCTCTTACCTTCGGGAGGGGAGGTACTCTGTAGTTTTCCTGCAGGAGACCCATACAGACCCGGCCGCCGAGGACAGGTGGCGGCTGGAGTGGGGGGACGGGGTATACTTTAGCCACTTTGCGACCTGGCAGGCTGGAGTGGCAACCCGATTCTCCCCCAACCTACGGCCTGAGGTGCTAGGGGTCAATGAGGCCGTGCCGGGCCACGTGCTGCACCTTCGAGTCCGTATGGAGGGACTCGTGGTTAATTTTGTTAACATCTATGCCCCGCAAATGAGCTCCAGGCGGCCACAATTTTATCAGCAGGTGTCCGACTTTCTCGGCACCCTGGATTCGCACGAGTGCCTGGTCCTGGGAGGGGACTTTAACACCACCCTCGAGGAACGGGACCGCTCAGGGGCCGAACCGAGTCCGGCCGCTGCGAATATTCTCCAAGGGATAGTTGACCATCATTCCCTAGTGGACATCTGGCGTGACCATCACCCAGATGACACCTCCACGTTTACCTTCGTCCGGGTGGAGGCCCATCGGTCACACCACTCTCGGTTGGACCGTATTTATTTATCCCGTTTCCATCTTTCACAGGCCCACTCCTCCGCCATTCGGCCGGCCCCATTCTCCGATCATCATTTAGTCGCTGTAACGGTTTCCCTCCGTGCAGAGAGACCGGGGCCGGCCTATTGGCACTTTAATAACAGCCTGTTGGAGGACGAGAGCTTTGTGATGTCCTTCCGGGAGTTTTGGTTGGCCTGGCGAGAGCAGTGGCGTGCCTTTCCCTCGGTGCGGCGATGGTGGGATCTCGGGAAGGTGCGCGCCAAGCTCTTCTGCCGTGACTACACTCGGGGCACCAGCCGACGGCGAAATGCGGCGATAGAGCAGCTGGAACGGGAGGTCTTAGAGATGGAGAGGCACCTGGCCGCCGATCCCGAGGACCCGTCCCTCTGCGGAGCGTGCCGGGAGAAGCGGGAGGAGCTCCGGGCCCTTGAGGACCACCGGGCCCGAGGTGCCTTCGTTCGATCCCGCATCCGCCTCCTTCGGGAGATGGACCGCGGCTCCCGCTTCTTCTATGCCCTGGAGAAAACGAGGGGGGCCAAGAAACATGTCACCTGCCTTCTTGCGGAAGACGGCACCCCCCTCACGGGTCCGGAGGAGATGTGTGGGAGGGCCCGTGACTTCTACACAAGCCTTTTCTCCCCGGACCCGACCGATCCTGACGCTTGCGAGGTGCTCTGGGAGGAACTCCCCACGGTCAGCGTGGGCGACCGAGACCGACTAGAGCTGCCTCTCACCCTGGCCGAGTTCTCGGAAGCCCTCCGTCGCATGCCCACCAATAAATCTCCGGGCATGGACGGGCTGACCGTGGAGTTTTACCGCGCGTTCTGGGACATTCTCGGCCCAGACCTAGTCACCGTCTGGGCTGAGTCCTTGCAGAGCGGGGTCCTCCCTCTGTCATGCAGGCGAGCGGTGCTCGCTTTGCTGCCGAAGAAGGGGGACCTCCGCGATTTACGAAATTGGCGTCCCGTCTCACTCCTTAGCACGGATTACAAAATCGTAGCGAAAGCAATCTCGCTGCGGCTAGGGTCCGTGATGGCGGACGTGGTCCACCCAGACCAGACCTATACTGTCCCGGGTCGCAGCATTTTTGACAACCTCTTTCTCGTCCGAGACCTTTTGGAACTCGGGCGGAGAGATGGTCTATCGTTCGCCCTCCTGTCTCTTGATCAGGAGAAGGCGTTTGATAGAGTAGACCATGGGTACCTCCTGAGCACTCTGCAGGCGTTTGGATTTGGACCTCAGTTTGTGAGTTTTCTCCGGGTGCTGTATGCCTCCGCGGAGTGTTTGGTTAGGCTCAACTGGACCCTGACTGAACCGGTCAGCTTCGGGTGAGGAGTGCGGCAGGGGTGCCCCCTCTCGGGCCAGTTGTATGCTCTGGCGATCGAGCCTTTCCTCTGTCTCCTCCGCAGGAGGATGACAGGGTTGGTGCTGCGGGAGCCGGAGCTGCGGCTGGTCCTGTCGGCGTACGCCGATGACGTACTTCTCGTGGTCCAGTACCCGGGCGACTTGGCGCGAGTGGAGGCATGCCAAGCCATCTATTCGGCAGCCTCCTCCGCCCGAGTCAACTGGGTCAAGAGCTCTGGCTTGGCGGTGGGGGACTGGCGGCAGGTGAGCTCCCTCCCACCCGCACTTCAGACCATCCGGTGGAGTGCGGGTCCACTGCTCTATCTCGGCGTTTACCTTTCCGCCACGCATCCTTCCCCGCCGGAGAACTGGCAAAATTTAGAGGGCGGGGTGATAGAGCGGATCCGGAGATGGACGAGGCTTCTTCGATGTCTCTCCCTCCGAGGGAGAGCACTGGTGCTTAACCAACTAGTCCTGTCCACGCTCTGGTACCGGCTCAACACCCTGGCCCCGGCCCCGGGTTTCCTGACCCATCTCCGGAGATTGATTCTAGAGTTCTTTTGGTCAGGAATGCACTGGGCCCCTGTTGGAGTTCTTCATCTACCCCTGAAGGAAGGAGGGCAGGGCCTGAAGTGTCTGTACACTCAGGTCCGCGTCTTCCGCCTCCAGGCCCTGCAGAGGCTCTTTTATAGTGCAAGTAGTTCGGCGTGGAGCATACTGGCGCACGCCTTCCTGCGCCGTTTCCAAGGGTTTCGATATGACCGGCAGCTCTTTTATCTTTCTCCGAGGGGTTTTCCGCGAGACCTCTCCGGGCTGCCGGTCTTCTACCAGGACCTCCTCCGGACCTGGAAATTGTTTCTAACAACCAGGTCCGTGGCGGCCACCGTGGGGGCAGATCTCCTCACGGAGCCCCTGCTACACAACCCCCAGCTCCGTGTGCAGGTGGTGGAGTCCCGCTCGGTGCGCCAGAGGTTGGTTCTGGCGGAAGTCACGAGGGTCGGAGACCTCCTGAACTACGGCCGGAGAGACTGGCTGGATCCCCTGATGCTCGCTCGGCGCATGGGGCTCTCCAGCCTTCGTACCCCCCGGCGCGTGCTTCAGGAGGTGAAGGCCGCCTTGACCCCCGCTGCTCGGGCTTATGTTAGCCGAGCCTTGTGCGAGGGCGCACCCCGCCCATCCCTTACCCCGGGCCCGCCGGACCTTTCCATCGGGCCCCCACCCCGTAGATCCCAACAAACCCCTCACCCTTTCACTGCAAGCCGGCTGCACGAACTGCAGCCGGTTAGCTTTCAAATTGCTCCACGGAAATACTTATATACACTTACGCTTCACACCCTTCACGCCCACACCCTGGTGTCCCGCCCCGATACAAAGTGGCGGGATCTCCTGCCACCTTTGGAGGGTGAGCAACCTCGGTGGGCCAGCCTGTATTCCACCCTGGTCCCAAGGCCCGTCGGGGACATCAGTTGGCGGCTCCTTCACGGAGCTGTGAGCACGGGCGTGTTTTTGACACGGTTTACCCCCATTCCGGACACTTGTCCTTTTTGTAATGTGAGGGAAACCCTGGCGCACGTGTATTTAGAGTGTGCCAGATTGCAGCCCCTTTTTCGGCTCCTCACAAATATTTTATTACGCTTCTGGCTTCATTTTTCCCCCCACCTTTTTATCTATACACTTCCCATTCGTGGCCCCACAAAGTCGCGGGATCTTCTGGTCAACCTCCTCCTAGCTTTGGCTAAAACAGCCATTTATAAAACCAGAGAGAGGAGGTTGGCCCATGAAGCGTCCTGCGATTGTGGGGCCGTTTTTCGATCCTCAGTACACTCACGTATCCGGGCGGAGTTCCTCTGGGCGGCGTCCACCGACTCCCTTGAAGCCTTCGAGGAGCGGTGGGCGCTGTCTGGGGTTCTCTGCTCAGTGACCCCGTCCGGTTCCCTCCGCCTGACCCTTTGACTGAGGGGCAGAGCGAGAGACGCCAGCCCCAGCCGTTGCCGCTGTGGATACCATCATTCCTGTCATCTAGGAGGGGTCTTATAATACATGGGTGTCTACCCCCCCCCCCTCCCTAACCTGCCCACCCCGCAGCCGTGCCCATCTTACCGGGCACTCTCAGGAGGGGGAGGATCGGTGACACTGGGCGCGGCACTGGGTAACTCGAGGGGGTGGAAGACCACGAGTGTCGAGGAAGCCCCCCCGCTCTAGGCCACCAGGTAACTCAGGAGGGTGGAAGACCACGAGTGTCGAGGAAGCCCCCCCGCTCTGGGCCCAGGCTAGCCTGAACACTTCTCCCTCCTGAAAGCTGCTGTGTTATACCTTCTGATTGCGTTGTTTTGTTGCATAGTTGTTTTGTTTCCTTTGGTAATTCTGTAAGCATTACCAATAAATTTTCTTTCTGTTTCAAATAAAAAAAAAAAAAAAAAAAACCTTCCCTGTTACCTTACTCAGGCAAAAGGGACCTACTTAAACTGGGGCTAATATATGTGCCCTCTATCACTCTCCTGTAGCCATCTGGCCTGACTCTCTCACATTAGATATAATTATCTCCTCACTGGATTACCATTGAATTTCCCATGCTGAGCTTTCAGTTCTTTATAGAGATCACCTAACTCCTTCCCAACTGGATCTCATAAACAAATAGGGCTAGTTGGCCATAGGCTCTCAAAGGGCCAGGCTACCCAGTTACACTACTTAGTACAATTTGAAAAGGAAGCGTGTACTCCTCCATAGAGTACTAACCACACTAATATAGGTCTTCAGTAAATGGAATCTGAATTAGTGGTTTAAAAAGACAAGAATTGAGGCCTAGGTCCTCAAGTATTTAGATGCCTAACTCCCATTGATATCAGTGGGAGTTAGCCATCTAAATACTTGAAGATCTGGGCTATGACCTCTCTCCCGTGTCTATGAAAACTATAATAGAAGACTGTTTTAATCTAGCATGCATGATTTCAGCTCTTACTTAAAGACTGTATTCATTTAAAGGAAACAATCCCTCTGTTTTATTCAATATTTTAAAAAAATGTAGCTGGCAGCCAGCCTTACTATTATCATGTTAAATTTCATGTCATATAGTATCAACTTATGTTCTCTTTACAGCACAAAATAGTAACCCAGTGAAAGACAAAAATATTTAAATGTTGCTGCTTTTTGTAATATCTTAAAAAAAAAAAAGAAAAGCAACCAAAATCCCTGCGTTCTTGTTTACTCTTATTCAAGGTTACACATACCTCTTTCATACCACTAGACAGGTAAGCCTGGATCTTAGGATACTGTATTTAAGCAGGAGGCACCATCAAACTCAGTGAACATCCTAAAAATTGGTGGCATGATATGGCTTGGTGTAATTTGGGTTGGAAAGTGTAAACCTGTCAGGCAGAAGAATGAAAGTGGCTTTAAAAAAAGGTTAAGGTGATTTGGATCCTAAGGGACTAAAAATGGGCACTACCAAAATTGTTAAAACTAAGAAAGGAAAACAAGACTTTGCTTAGAACTGGCCTGATATATGTCCACCTCCATTGCAGTACATTCACTGCTTGGTCATTTCTTGGCAAACAAAATGAAAGCCTTTGGTTTAACTTCCAGGGGAGGATATGGGCTAAATTATAATTATAGGAGAATTGGGATCTCTACTGCCAAGTGAGGAAGACAAGTGAGGAATGAATGTTTGAATGTGTACACCAGATCAGAAGCTGCCCAGAACCATTCAGTGTAACAGAGCTGGAACAGACACTGGGTAGCATTTAAGTGTGGAACAGCTGTGGGTAGGATAGTATATCCCCAGAATTCCTGAAACACCCCATGCTCAGCTTTGGCTTTTGAAATTCTTCACCAAGGTCATCAGTGAAGGTAGGCTACTGAAGATATGGCGCACCGCAAAAGTCATTGGCCTCCTAAAGCCTGGAAAGGGCCCAAGTCAAGTATCAAGCTATTGTCCGACATCATTATTGTTGATGTGCTTCAAGGCACTGGAGCGCTTGGTCGTACAGCACATATTACCCGATGTGGAGAGAATTTTGAGCCCTGAGCAAGCCGGCTTTCATCGAGGCCATAACACATGCGACCAAGTACTCACGCTGACCACATCTGTTTTCATCAATCTAATAGCGGCGTACGATATGGTATGGCACACTGGCCTGCTTGTGAAGGTATCAGAGGTCTGGCTACCTTGGGTCACAGGTGTCATTGAACTGTTTCTCCACGGTAGGCAGTTCAGAGTCCATATGGGGGAGAAGACGAGCCCTTGGAGATGACGGAGCAATGGGTTATCCCAGGGCTCTGTGCTTTCTCCAGCAGTGTTCAACCTTTACATCAATGACTTGCCAACAACGGAGTCATGAAAGGTTCATTTACGCAGATGACATCTGTTTCGGTACCCAGGCCTGGATGTTTCACGAGCTTGATGCCTCCTTAAACTGGGACATGATAAAGTTAGCTGACTACTGTAAGACTTGGGACCTCCAGCCAAGAGTCAATAAAACAGTCTCCAGTTTGTTCCATCTTCATCATGCCAGTGCAACCCGAGAACTGAATGTTTATCTGAGTGGTCAGAAGGTGAAGTATAAAGTAGAACTGGTCTATCTAGGTGTGACCTTAGGCCGCACACTCAGTTATCGTGCCCACATGAAGAAGACAGCAGCTAAAGTTAAGACTTACAACAGTCGTCTTAGCAAACTGGCAGGTTCGTCATGGGGTGCTCGTGCTCCAACTTTGTGGACATCAGCTCTTGCCACCTGGTATTTGGTGGTGGAATACTGAGCACCAGTTTGGAGTTGATCGTCACACACCAAACTGTGGATACGCAGTTACATGCTGCCATGCGTATCATCTCCGGCACCCTGAGTCTGACTCCGCTCCTATTGCTTCCAGTTCTGAGCAATATTGCTCCTCTTCATATCAGATGAGAGATCGCCACTGGCAAGTTACTGGAGAAAGTACATGCCAACCCAAGCCTGCCGCTGCACAATGACCTTTTTACACCACCAGCTGCATGTTTGCCATCACTTTGCCCATTATGGACTCATCCACCAGAATGTTAGGGCAGAAACACTCTGGCAAGAGGAATGGATATCTGTTTTAATCCCCAACCAGTCCCTCATCACTGACATCCCACAATCTGTCTGCCTGGTTTTGACCTGCCCTATTGCCAGTGGTCCCTGTTGAACAGTTTCCAGACCGGGCAAGGTCTCTGTGCAGCCAACCAGTATTGCTGGGACCTTCATGACAACCCTTTGTGCAGCTGCAGTGCAACACACATGATGTCTCACATTGTCGACAAATGCCTGCTGACTAGGTTCAGCAGTGGCCTAGAAGAACTGCATCGGGCCACTGAAGATGCCATCACTTGGCTAGATGACTATGACCACTCTAAATACTGCAAGAGGCCAATTAGCATTTTTTGGTGTTGGTGAAAAAAAAAACAGTAATTCTCCCTGCTGTTAATTGGATTTGGCCCTTGTCAAACAAACTGGTCACAATTTTTACAAATTTGTTCATTATGACAGTATGACAAATTTTTTTTTTAATGGGGTTAATGTTATTTTTCTTGAATTGTTCACAGTGAGTGTTTGGAGTACTCACAAATTGCTCTGTGCTACTGGTTATACATAGGGTGTAGTATCTGTTTCCTGGTTGGATGACCTTGTTTTATAAACAGAAGGTAAACCTGAAGAAATCACTGAGACGTTTACTGTCTCCAAGAGTAGTGAGCACTTTAGGAGACATACATGGGAAGATATAAGAAGCCCTAAGAAATTTTTGGATTCAACCTTAGAGATACCAACTGCCTAGACAGCTTCAAATTAATAATCTAATCTCTGAACCCTTGCACATGACTAGTTTTTAATTACAGAAATAGCTTACTTCATATAATTTCTGTCCCCTATCACCTACTAAGGGTATGTCTACACTTAGAGTTTTTGCGCTGTAAGTTTCACCGGTGATAGGGAACCGGTAAAAGTAAAGCGCTGGTTTGTGTACTCAATTCCTCAGGCAGCAGAGAGTGTTTACACTACCAGCATCTCCATCGCTGATGAGAGCAGCACTGTAGGGCTGCTATCCCACAGTGCAGCTCTCTCGATAGGTCTTGTGGGAAGGGGAGGCTGAGCGGAAGGCATTCTGGATCTGTGCTCAGTGCCCCATGCTGCCCTGCTTCGCATCTCAGGAGCCCCATTACTTCCTGGTTTCTTCTGTGGCATTTTTTTAAAACCTCCTACTGTCTGGCTGCTTTCCCCGCCACATCTACAAACAAAGGGAAAGGGAGCTTCAAACTTCCTGGGGCTTACAGGGGGAGGGGTGGACGTCGGTGTGTCAGAGCAGTGGAGATGTTGACCAGAGTGGTTGCTTTTGGAACTGTGGGATATCCTTTGGAAGCTAAAGGGTGTTTACACTGTCTTCACTTTCACAGCAGTGCAAAAAGATCAGTGGTAAGATCTGTATGCCTCTCGTGAAGGTGGTTTTCTTTTTGCGGTGAAACTTCTGAGTTTAACAAGTATAGGTGCTCGCATGAGTTTTGTGCAAAAAAGGGACTTTTTGCACTTTAAATGATAAGTGTAGACATACCCTAGCAGTACATGGCAATTCCTTATGCAGTGCTCTGACAATATAAAGGGGCCTTAAAGTGTGTGTTAATGATAATTTAGTCCTGTTATATTTCTCCATTTGCTTCTATCTGACATTGATTGTGTGTTCGATTTTCTTCTTATGTGGTTTAGATGATAAAAATGAAGGTGGTGATAACACATGAATTCCAGGGTCTGCAATGTTTTTGTCATATTGCAGTGTAGAGCTAAATAACTTTTTTTGTAACATTTTAGAACATCCAGTAGAATTAACAAACAAACAAACAAAAAAAAAACAATCTTCAGAGCAATATGATATTGTCCAATTATGTGGCTCTTCTAGCACTAAAATAAATATGATAGAGATTAAGATTATTCCTGTCCTTGTGAGAAATCTACTGACGAGACCACTGTGGGCTTTCAAGTTGGTCCTGAATTTAAATTAAAAAAAAATTAAATATAACCTTTGATTTAGGGCTGATTATCCATTGAGCACAGGCTACGTGGAACTGAAATATAGATTTCCAAATCCCTTGTACATCTGGATTTCCAGAGAAATAGCCATGTACCATATGTAATAGGGTATAGTATGCTTGGATTGTTGCAACACCTACAGTATTCGGAGATCTACCAAAACTTCAAGTTTAAGCAATATTTTTCTTCAGTGGTCCCAATTTTGCATTTGATTGGGCTATATGATTTTAGAGAGATCCTCTCTCTGGATTTCTGGTGCATTATCCTGGTGCTTATTTCAAATATGTAACCCAGCAACATCACCCTCTAGCTTTTGATGTATTTGCATCTTTGGGTTATGCCTACTTACAAATCTCTCTTTCATAAATATTTATTTTCATTAGATATCAATAATGAATATAAAACACTAGTAAGAATTATTTAATGATACTTTAATGAAACACTTGTAATTTAAGAACAAATGTTACCTACCTTAATATTGTTAGGATACAAATTTCCAATGTGCCCAAGCTCCATTTTGAGAAGTGTTATAGGCCTAAGTCCCATGGTAAGTCAATGGGACATAGGCTCCTAAATCTCTTTTGAAAATTGAATTTAGGTGAAGTGATTTAGGGACTTTAGAAAATTGTACCCACGTTCTTTAAGGGATTAGCTTCTAAATTGTAAAAATACAAAGTTTTCTTTTTTTTAATCTACCACTTCAAATGCTGCGAAATTACATATTTAAAAGATTGTCACTGTTTGTCTATGATGCTATTTAACTTTAGCTGTGCACAGACACATGCTTCTGTTCCCTTTGCTGATTACTTAATTAACTCTATTCAGTCCTAGAGGGTTGCTGACAGAGATGAATATAATACCATTGGTGATGCTGATGACAAAGAAGGAAGACAGGATAGCAAAGTCATGCTGATTTATGGTCTATAAGATACCGAGATACAACACTAATGTTATCTAGTGAAGAATGTTGTTTTCAATCTTCTTATAGAGTTTTAGAGACAATGGAAAGAAAATCACTTGTGTTTTATAAAGCTGCTTATGTTCCTCTAAATGTTAGCCGATTGAGATATTAGTTATGTTTAGCTGCTGGCCTGGAAATAGAGTGAAACAATATGGTTCCAAAAAACCCACTAACGACATATTGAGCAGATTAATGACCTGAATCCAGGAATGATAAAATATGATCTGGCTGGCAAGGGGCTAAACCTTGGGCGTGATTAAAAAAAAAATCAATAACTAACTAAAAAACCAAAGTGATTATAAACTGCTAACTTCTAATTCCTAGAGTGGAAACGTTTCCTCTAGCTATTAAATATTTGAAATGAAACCGGTTGATATCGTGTGGGTTTGGACCAACTACACGTCTGATTTAATAAGTGTTTCGCTTCCATTGTATAGTAGTGCCACATCTACTGCTTTGAAAAATTGATGCAAGTTTTTACATAATTCATAATATACCTGATGAGATGAGTGAAACATGTTTAATGTATTCTAAAACATTTTCAAGGTCAGCCATTTAATTTTGATGCCAGATGCTAATTTTGTTGGTGCTGACACGTTTATTTGAGGTCTTGAAATGCCAAAGACACCGTTTATGTGACTTGTGTTGTCTAAAGTACATGTAAAACAGTGAAGGCTATAAACCTGATTTACAGTTGCTCTCCATATGGTGGGGATTCTTCATATTATTGGTATGGTTTAATTAGAGAAGTGACATAGCAATTGAAGGTCTGCAAAGGTTGATAAATAAAGCAGTACCGTATTTACGGCAGCCAATTTTTTCCCCCGAAAGGTCAATACTAGTTGCTTCCATTTACAACAAACCCTTTTGGGTTCAGTTTTTTGTCTCTCTCTCTAGGGGAAATTATAGTTGGCTATGTGTTCTGCAACCTTCATGGGGTGGTCCATAAGGGAGGCGTCCAACCGCAGCAGCAGGAAGAGCAAGAAGCAGACCTAGGATAGCAGGCCAGTCATGCCTGTTGGTTCCCTACCTCTTCCAGACCCATGGACACCAAGACACCAGGTCTCCTTAGCAGAGAAGGATGAAACTTGGGATCAGTTAATGAGAAACATTGTATGCAGTAAGAAGGAAAGGAGGACTTGTGGCACCTTAGAAACTAACAAATTTATTTAATCAGAAGCTTTAGTGAGCTACAGCTCACTTCATCGGATGCACGAAAGCTTATGCTCTAATAAATTTGTTAGTCTTTAAGGTGCCACAAGTCCTCCTGTTCTTTTAGCGAATACAGACTAACGCGGCTGCTACTCTGAAACATTGTATGCAGTGTTGTTGTAAAGCTCGTCTCTCTTACCAGCAGAAGTATATTACCTCTCCCACCTTGTGTCTCATGAGAAACTTTGGCAGTTTGAAATATGAGTTTTTGCAAATTGGGGGGAAATTTTTTTTTTCAAATTTCTCACTAAGTGGAAATCCCCCAAAATTTCATTTTGGAACACTTGGTATCTTCAACACTTGGTATCTTCAAGATGAAATATGCTCCCTGGACTGGCAGCTGCTGTGGCTGAAATGACATTCTTGTTAAGCAGTAGCAGTGGTGAAACTATTTGAGCTGCCCACCTCCAGCTGGCATGAATCTGGAAGCCCTAGGTTCCCAGGCTGGAGCAGTCCACATGCCATGGAACCATGGACCCTAGAATCCAGTCCCTGGACCTTCAGGCTCTCAGCTGCACAGCAGGGAGCCTAGAAGCCATGAGAGTCCCCAGGATTTCAAGGATCCAGAGAATCTTGACTAGAGCCAGGTCTCCCAGGGCTTCCAGGTTCCCACTACACAGCAGGGATCCTGAAAGCCTTGGTTTGTGCTGGGGTTCTCAGGCTTCCAGGCTTCTTGCTGTCGTCCTGGGAAATGGAAGTACTTAAAGACCTGTCTGTAGCTGGGTCTTTCAGGACTGCCATGCTCCTACCTTCACAGTAGGGATCCTTCAACCCTGGTAAGCCTTCCCTGGAGCTGCAGACCTAAGGGTATGACTACACTGCAGCTGGGAGTGAGCCTTCCAGACCAGGTAAAAAAAATAAAAATAGCAGTGTGGACAGTACAGCATGGGTAGCAGCTCAGGCTATCAAGCCCATCCAATCCCCTGGGTCTGAGTTCGGGTGGCTATCCACAGTCTCTGTAGGAGACACAACAACCACTCCGCTATTTTTGACGCTCCAGCTCAGCTATTGAGAGTCTGTCTACTTGGACTGGGAGGCTCACTCTCAACTGCAGTGTAGCTATGCCCTAGAACAGGGATTGGCCATGTTTGGCATGCAGCCTGCCAGGGTAAGCCCCTGGTGGGCCGGGAGGGTTTGTTTACCTGCTGAGTCCGCAGATTCGGCTGATCGCGACTCCCGCTGACCATGGTTTGTCGCTCCAGGCCAATGGGGGCTGCGGGAAGGGCGGCCAGCACATGCTTTAGTCTGCGCTGCTTCCTGCAGCGCCCATTGGCCTGGAGCGGCGAACCGCGGCCAGTGGGAGCCGCGATCGGCTGAACCTGTGGACGCAGCAGGTAAACAAACTTACCCTGGCGGGTTGCATGTCAAAGGTTGCTGATCCCTGGTTGATTGACTTGCTTTTGCAAGAAATTTCAGATTCTATGAACAGGCATTTGACAACAGAACTCTCCTTTTGTCAGAATATTTCTGAACAATTCTACTGTAGAGTCCTCCACCGCTTCTCTCCACCAGCCCCTGGGAACACATGGGCAGGGGATCACTAGCTCTCTTCCCCAAGGGGATGATCTGTTAGTCTGAAAAGGAGGAGGAACAGCAGCAGCCCAGTAGGGGGCATATATATAGTCAGACATGCCAGATAGATTTGGAATGTAAGGCATGAGCAGAACTCTGAACTGAAAGTGCAGGGTAAGGGAAGTTAAGTGCTGATGTAGGGATTGAAATGATCCTGGAGTTCAGAGAAGAGAGACCCAATTATCACTCAATTAAACACAAGTGGTGGTAATAAAATATCATAGGAAGGGTTAGCATCAAAACAGAAATACCTGCAGAGTGGGCAGGGTCCAAGAAGGGCAGATTTGGAAAAATTCCCATTGACGTCAGTGGACTTTGGATGAGGCCCTAAGTGAGCAATGATGGAGGATGATGGCTGATACTGTGGGGGCAGAGGGAGATGGTTTATGGGAAATATAAATAATAAAGCTATGAACCTTTTGACATTTTGGTGTATATACTCTCAACAAAACTTCACATACATGAGAGTTTCCAGCTACCATTTTTACAACTGCTTTAATCCTTGCATAGATGAGTTAACGTACATTAGGTCCTCACAAACTTTGACCAAAACCAACCCCCCGAAAAAACAGTAACTCAACTTTGTAAGAAGTAGGATGATAGCAAAGGGTGATACATGTTCCCTATGATGGACAGATGGTTTTTCTTTTCTTGAGAGGACTGTGTCCCTACACTCTAAAGAAGAATTGTAAATCTTTAAATGAAGTTACCTTTCTTGAAAAACAAAAATAAAAATACCCTATTCTAATATGATATGAATCTTATTTTCCTCATTCTTTACAATGTGCTTTGAAGTTGTGTGAAATTTTGTATAAATTTCAGCACGTTCTTCATGATCACATTAGCTGTATCCTTTACATTGCCTAGTTTCTTAGAATTTAGAGATGCGGAAAGACTAAGTAAATCACCCAGTTCATCTCCCTGACAACGGAGAATTGTTCCAAAGAGTATGTGTGTTTCTAATTTAGTTTTAGATGCCCTAAGGAATGGGACATTTGGTGCCCACAAATTTTCCCGTGAGAAACTATTTTACAGGCCAACTTCCTGTAAGGATGTAAATGAATATTTTAAATGCAGTTCATAGTATAGTGTAGTATAGCAGAGGAACTACCAATCCAAGATTTATTTTCCCTTCACCTCTTCAAAACACAAAATCTTTTATATAATATAGATCCTTGGCGTGTGGGTGAGTATTGTGGAAGACTCAAACTTGAGTGACCTCGCTCCACCCTCCACAACACTTTGTGTAATCCAAACTATAGAGGCTAGTTTGAGCAACCCTTGCTCCTGCTGTTGAGCGTTTATTCACACTAGTCATCTCATAACTTCATTGGGATGGTGCCTGTTAGTTAGTGGTTCACAATATGACCCAGGATATTCTAGCATAATTGTTTCATCCATGTGTGTTTGGGATGCTCTTCTATGGCTTAGAGTCTTCCAAGAAGAGAAAGAAGCAGCAGGAGATAAACCTTGCAAACTCTCATGATTTTTACTGGGAGTCTCGAGAGATCTGGTATCTTTTATTAAAAGCCCTGCTCCTGGAGTCCTGGGGTTAAATGAAAATCGCAACTTTCTTTTTTTAAAAAGTTGAGTCCTCATATTTGTGGAGAAAAGCTTGAAACATGAACCCTAAAGACTCAAAAGCCAGAAAGCAAATACAAGATGAAAAAAAAATAAATCTTGTGATTTTTAAAATAATCTTATGGTCTTTTTTGGACCTCATGAAATTTTGATTGCTTGAGGTGGACAATATTGAAACAATGAAAAACCTGCTGCATACCGTTACTGAGTATTGTCCTAAAATGTGCAGTGTACAATTAGTTGATTGTTCTTCAGAAATAAGTGATGAAAGGATATGTGCTGGATTATTCAATAATTACCTGCCTTGTATGCTTTATCTGGGTGCAAGCTGAAGGTTGCATGCATGAAGGTTGAATGAATAAGTCCTAGGCGAACTCTTACAGAGAATACTGAAGCAAAGATATTAGGGGTGTTCATGAGAGAGCACAAGGAGGAAGCTGTGACTTATGTGGTGGCACATAGGTTCCCTGGCATTCATGTGTAAGGTTGTTGTGATGACTCATTTTTCCATAGCTTTGTGGAGCTGATAGTTCTGATCATTGCACAGTGGGAGTGACAGTGAAACAGATTTCAAAGCAATAATAAAGGCAAAGGTATATGAACATAGAATTCAGCTTAAACATTTTCGGGGGTCTCTGATCTCCATATGTGCATTCATCCCATTTGTGTCAATGGCTGCTTTGTAGATTGGGGAAAGGAAAATAAATCTCTTCTCTTTCATATAGAGCAGGGGTGGGCAAACTATGCCCCATGGGATTGCCCCCCCCCCCCCGTGGTGCCGCAGGCCCCGCGCAGCTCTCGGAAGCGGCCGGCACCACATCCCAGGGGGGCGGGGCAGAGGGCTTAGTGCATTGCCCTGGCCTCCAGGCACCGCCCCCTGCAGCTCCCATTGGCCAGGAACAGGGAACTTTGGGAATGGGAGCTTTGGGGGAGGTACCTGGAGGCAGAGCAAGGTTAGCGCGTGAAACCCTGTGCCCACCCTTCCCCCAGGGCCGTGGTTCTGGCCACTTCTTGGAGGCGCGGCATGGGACCAGGGCAGGCATTCAGGGAGCCTGCCCTGGCCCTGGTACGCGTCGCTGCCATCCCGGAGCCACTTTAGGTAAGCGGCACCAGGCTGGAGCCTGAACCCCTCCTGCACCCTGCCCCCCAACTCCCTGCCCTGAGCCCCCGTCACACCCCGCAACCCCATGCACCCCAACTCCCTGCCCTGCGCTCCCTCCCTCAGTCTGCACCCCTGCCCTGAGCCACCTCATACACCCCGCACTCCTCCTCTGCCCCAATCCCTTGCCCTGAGCCTGTTCCTGCATACCACACGCCCTCCCGTACCCCAACCCCTTGCTCCGACCCTGCATACAACTTCCTCACCCAGTGGTGGCCCTCGGCCCAAAAAGTTTGCCCACCCCGATGTACAGGACCAGATGATAACCCTGTCTCAGTAATAGCACAGGGAGGGGTGTTGTATGTCAGCAAGCACAACCCCTACTTGCTCTTATGTCCAGCAATCTTTGCAAGCCAATAGAAAGAGAGGGGTTGGGTTTGGTCATGACCCTGCTATATCCTCATCCCTCCCCACTCATTCTGGTGTGGATTGGCATGAAGAAAGCTATACCTGCACTTTAACCCTTGTACACATGCACTCAGTGTGCTTGTGTTTATGACGGGGGTCAATAGGTGGTGCTGACAGGTCACCAGGTGGTGCAGTTACACAAAGTCTGACCAGCTATTTTTCTTCGCATGTCAGCAAGTCTTGAGTCTTCAGAGAAATGCAGTGTTGTTGTTAGTTTGTTATGCAACAGTTGTAACTAGATGCAACTGTGGCAGAAGAGAGGCTTTGTCCGTGGTGTTAGTCTGTATATTTGGAGGCAATTTGGGGGACAACGCAGGTTCCTGGCATTGGTGTCTTGGTTGTGATTTGTGGGAGTAGGTTTGGCTGTGAGTTCTTTGTGACTCTCAGTGGTGTATATACTGTAAATAAAACAAGTTTCACTATGACTATTGCATCCAGAGGCAAACGACAAAGATGATCAAAGGGATGGGATGGAATGCAAGCCATAAGAGCAAAGGCTGAAGGGTCTGGGTATGTTTAGTTTGGAAAAGAGAAGATTAAGGGGGGGACATAAGTCTTCAAATACTTGAAAGATTGCCATAAAAAGATGAAGAAAAGTTGTTCTCTCTTGCCACAGAGGGCAGGACAAGAGAAAAATGGGTTCAGACTACAACATAGCAGATTTAGATTAATTCTCAGGAAAAACTTCCTAATTGTTAGAACAGTAGGACAATGGAACAGATTGCCTTGGGAGGTTGAGGAAGATCCTTCATTGGAGATTTTCAAAAGGAGGCTGAATAGCCATCTGTCTCAGATGGTTTAGACACAGCAAATTCTGCATTTTGGCAGAGGGTTTGACTAGATGACCCTTGTGACCCTTTCTAACGCTGTGGTTCTGTGATTCTATATCTCAACTCCATGTCACTGATTTTTCCTCCATGGTGACTCTTACCTGAAGGACAATAGGTTTCTCCTATTGCATGGCAGGAATGGGATCCTGACCTGGGAAGAAGCAGCTCTTTTTTCCCCACGAAGCACTTGCGAGGACCAGGGACAATTTGTCCCCAGAATATTTGCCAATGATTGTTTAAATCTTACTCCTTATGGATAAATAGCTGTGTTTAAAAACACCTCTGTTAGTGGCATTACTGCTAATTATGTCAGTTAATATGTCTTTAATGAGTATATGTTAGTGGTGAATACATAACAAGTGGTGCATCCAAATATAAATGTTAATTTTTTTAGCGCTGCTGAATTTTGTTTAGCACTGCTGAATTGGGTCACATTAGGAACTGTGCTGTGTTGAAAATAAGGTGGTATCACTCAAAACAAGTATGCTCTACTTCTGTGTTGGCCTGTGTGGAAGATGGGGAAAGAGCAAAACTGGGTCTTTAACCTTACCCCATCCTTCCTTGCACCCTTTTAGGCACATGGTGTAAAATCCTGGCCCTGGCCTACTGAACTGGGACTCTGGAGACCTGGGGTTCTGTTCCTGGCTCAGTCACTGTCCTGCTGGATAACCTCAGGCAAATCACGTCACCTCTCTTCTGTCTCAGTTTCCCCATCTGTAAAATGGGGCTAATGATACTTACCTCATCCATAAAGTATGTTGCAATGTACTGGTGAAAAGCACTATATAAGATCTAGGTGGTATTAGTGGGGTTAGGATTTCACCCTCGGTACTCCCAGAGGCAGAAGGAGTGAACAGGGACTCCGTTTCCCAATGAGTACTCTGGCTATTCTTTTGCAGGGCTACAAAAGTGAAAGGGAAGGGAGGTCTTTATTCTCATCTGCAACACACCTGCACAAGGTGTGGCCAGCATTTGGTTCCAATGTCCCTTTATTTGTGAAATAGTTAATTTAAATGATCTTTAATTAGCTCCTTTTCCTGTAGTTTAAACATTAACCATTCAATTATTGTCATTTCCTTCCTTCATTTTACCATTATTTCCTTTGTATTACTGTTAACCACTGCACGGAGTCTGATTCTTACTGCTACAGAACTCCAGTTGTAGAATCCATCTTAATAGCATTCACTCAGCATTCCATGCGTCACTGATGAAATATATGACTCTACAAAGTGGATTCTAGTATACAGTATGATCATTTCCTAATGGTCATTAGATCGACAGTGCTTGAGAGAGAGACTCAAATGCTAGTTTTAGCCTTATTAGATTTGATGTATTGCTTTTTACAAAATAAGTGCAGATTTCCACAATGTTGGAAGGTATAGTGTAATTGCTCTGTGATCAAATTATATAGTTATCAGAGATCTTTATAGAAAGGTAGTACTTTAGTGGAATCATACAAGCAGCTCAAATTTCACTTAACATTATCACTGTGAATTGGATAAAAATATTCTTTGTGTCAGCTACCAAATGTAACGAAGCAGCTAAACTTGTAAAAATAAAATGAAATAAAATAAAAATAAAAAAATAAAAAAATTAAGACTTTAATTCTCTTGTAACTGTTATCGGTCCAGCTATAGTACAGTAACTGCTGTACTTTTATTCTTTTTTGTAATGATAGCATTACTCAATATATTTTTATTGAAAACTTCAGATGAATTGCATTTAAGAAAAGTGACATAAAATAACTGCAAGATAGGTAATAAAATCGTTAACGCCTACTTTTGGTCCTTGTGGACTAATAAATCTTAACTTCAAAGCAATTTCCTTGGGTTCCAGGAATGAAACCTGATTGTGACTTCAGAAATAAAGACTAAGAATTTAAATTAAATTTAATTTAAAAATTTAAGAATTTTCTGTAGTATCTGGCTGATGAATCTTGCCCATATGCTCAGGGTTTAGCTGATCGCCATATTTGGGGTCGGGAAGGAATTTTCCTCCAGAGCAGATTGGAAGAGGCCCTGGAGTTTTTTCGCCTTCCTCTGTAGCATGAGGCACGGGTCACTTGCTGGAGGATTCTCTGCTCCTTGAAGTCTTTAAACTACGATTTGAGGACTTCAATAGCACAGATATAGGTGTGAGGTTTTTTTGCAGGAGTGGTGGGTGAAATTCTGTGGCCTGCGTTGTGCAGGAGGTCAGACTTGATGATCATAATGGTCCCTTCTGACCTAAATATCTATGAATCTATGACAACTAATTCCTTATGCATGCAGGGACATGCCTCACAATGCCACATAATTTTAAAAAGCTTATACATGACAGGGGGGGTTCATTGATCTCACAGAGTGATCTTTAGAGTGGAGACACTTAATAACTAATGGTCTCCTATAAGATAAGATCCATAAGATCAAAGATTGTCAGTTATCTTGTTTTGCAAAATGAAACTGTACATTGTTTGAGGAGGATTTATGTATCAGTTCTGTTCTTGTTAATTTAAGATGTACCCAATCCAAAGACCTAAGGGGTACAGTTCCAACACTGCTGTATTATTTCTGTTGAGTGGAATAGGAGTCACACAACAATCTTGCCATCCAAAATGTAGGGCCAGATACTCCATTCCTAAATCTGCTTAGCAGGGAATTCTCTTTGTGCAGGGAAACATCTGCTGGTTCAGGGGAACTCTCTGCTGCCTCCTGTTTCAGCTGCCTGTTTACCCTCTTTCCCCACCCCCAACTAGAGAGAGGAAACCTGGCAAGGTAGGCAGATCTTCCACTAATGTAAGGGCTGTGCGGGATCTCTTACAAGTGGTATAGGTTAAAGCTGTTCCCCTGAGGTAGAGCTGTGCAATTCAGAGCCTGGGAGCCGCCACTAGCTGCTTGATGGTTCCCCCTCTCCCCAAACTTGGTCACAGTGGAGAATCAGTCTCTTAAAATATATTTCAGTCTAGAGCTTCTTGAGAAAAATGTGAAAAATAAATTCTACAGTCTTTACAATTATAACCTGTTCCTCCGAAGTTCAGGATTTTAATTCTGGTGTTGTGTGTGTAACCTTTGCTAATTAAAAGCAATTGCCCTCATGAGCAGTGCAGCAAGACACATGCACTGAAATATGTGTTCGATAGTTGAAGTTACAGAGGTCTAGGTTAAAGTAATTGTAATCCCTTTATCTTGAAATACATCAGTCTTATGGCAATATAACAAGCTCTCTAGTTAAGAAGAGGGGATTAAGAGGTCACCTTCCTGATTTGCATACAGTCCAGCTCTAGCCTCTGAGTTTTAGGCAAAGGAACAGCTCTTAATATCTTTAAACCAAATCACAGCACAATCCTTACTGCCTTACAAGCTTCTCAGTTTCCTTCAGAGCACTCAGTCTATTGGGGTCTTGAATCCTCCATTTTCTCTCCTCTACACTCAAACCCTGGATACCTCTCTCTCTCTCACACACACACACTCTCTCTCTCTCTCTCACACTCACACACACACACACACACAATGTGGGGATTTCAGTGGGTGATTCCATTGTTCTCTTTCTAGTTCTCTTGGTGCATTTCTGTTGTATTCCCCCCCCCCCGACCCTTGCATTGCACAGGAACATGTTCCCCAGTTCATTTGTATCTGATCTCTACAAACAGTGAGATACACCACTCAAACCATTTTAAGTTAGCATAACCATGTGCAACTGTTATAAAGTATGACAATCTTAAATTGTTGTCATTAGTTATATTTTTCAGTAAGTCACCACATTAGTGCCCATTAGTGCCATCTTCAGACAATGAGTGGGCCTATTATGTATAGCTGCAATAAATGTATAATGTCTAACTTTCAGATGCTTTAAATATGTCAGCAATAGTGTTTGTAATTAGGATATTGAATAGCTCTGGTGTTGGTAACAGGGGAAGCTTTCTGTTTCTCAATCATTGTTTCAGATGTGTTCCTTGCCTGTAATGAGCACTCAGTAGCCTATTTTAAATAAGTTTGGAGGTGAAGGGGTTTACGTTCCACTTTTCAGTGGATGGATACCTGCATCTCAAACCCCACCTTTTTCATTAACATTGCTAACAGTGGGGAACTTTTTCCCTTGGTTCCCAGGTGGCTGATCACCATCTCTAACTATACTACTAGGTTGTCTAGGGAGATGAGCGAGAACACCACACCCTCTTTCTACAGTGTTGTCATTGTGTCAGGCTCTGAAGTGGAGAGAGGAGTCTGGATCGGCCATTCATCATCTTTTTAAAGCAGGGATGGGCAAGCTCATTTTGCCTAGTGTTGACCCTGCTGAACAACACTCATTTCTGTATAATGAGCCATCCCTTTCACCTGACACAGATAGAGGGTTTGGCCAATTAGGCAATGCTGAAGTGGTCATAATGACTTCAGAAAGGACTCACTTTTCTTGAGTGTTTTTTCAGTAAACGCAGTTGAGAGCCTTCCATTTGCAGACTGCTGCTTTCTGACCTTTTCCCCAGTTGCCCTTTCTCAGAAAATGTATTTCAAATGTCATCATGGAAGTGATTAAGATTTTGCATCTCTGATTTTTTTTTTTAAAAAAAATGTTGATGATGCTACCAAACTATGGGAGCAGAAGAAATCACTGTTGCTCAGAAAGCAGTTGGTATTTTGATGAGAGCTGGACATTTGTGTATTCTTGTATCTACTAAATCAGGGCAGATGGGAAACATAGCAATAGAATAATGTTGAAAACTGCAGCTGATATAGCTGATTTCAATTTAGGCTCCTGTCTCTAAGTCCTGAGAGAGATTTCCTGGGAGATCCCTAGCAAATACATACCTGCAATTTAACCTAACCAGATGCCCTTGTTCCACAAAGATGCCCTTGAAAGAGATTGCATTTAATTATATAGAACAAGCCTCTTAGGAATAACTCTTTTATAGCCGGTGTAAATGTTCAGTGGTGTGTGCTCTGGGAATTCACTGCACTATTTCCATTAGCGGTAATAGCCTACTTCCTTCCACACCCTCTACTTAAGATATATCAGACTAAGAAAAGATCCATCTGTCCAGTACACTTTTCCAATACAGGAAAAAGTGGAACTTGTTATAATATTGTCCCAGAATAATTACTGCCACAACCATTCTATGAGGATAGATGTAGCAATGCGTGGTTCTATAATCCACAATTATGCATAACGCAAATGCTTTGCACTCCTAGGGGTATGTGCCAGGCTCCATGGAAGCAGCTCCTACAAAGATTCACTCGCAGGATCTGGCTCTTGTATAGCACCTTCAATCTGAGGATCTCAAAGGCTCCAGATCCCCAAAGGGATGTCACCTAAATCCCAGATTTAGGTGCTACTGGAATCCACAAAACCCGCACTTGGCAGATGCTTAACACTCCATTTTTACATTGTAAAAAGTGCCTTACATGCCTAAAAGTCTGTCTCTGTGGGCATGCACCCTGCTGACCTCTGGACAGGTAGGACATGCCTATGCCTCAGCACAATCCTCACACCAGGTGAACCTAGGCATTGCCCTGTCTGTCTTTCCTGCAGGGCACAATCGGCATAGGTATTCTTGGAGCACGCTTCCAAAGACATAGGAGAGGAGGAGGCCTCCCTTGTTACAGTTAGCCCAGGAGCTAGGAAACTCACTCAGGAGCTGGGAGTTCTCAGTTCAGTGCCCCCCTGTACCTGGTGAGAAGAGTTGAAGAAGGGTTCTTCTCTTTACGGGTGAGTGCTCTAACCACTGGACTGGGTATGGGCCTCCTTCAGCCTCTCCTGTTGAAGTTGTTCCACTTTGTATTAATTATGCATTGAGCCAGAGAAACTGAGAATGATTTTATAGTGCTGTGGTTAGGGCATCCCCTATTGGCTAGCATACACAGTTCCTAGTCTAATGTTCTGGATTTTGTGGATTTCATTTTCAGGTGACTGTCTCTCCCTATAGCAGTGGTTCTCAAACTATTGAACTGGTGACCCCTTTCACATAGCAAGCCTCTGACTGTGACCCCCCTTATAAATTAAAAACACTTTTTCATATATTTAACACCATTATAAATGTTGGAGGCAAAGAGGGGTGGAGGCTGACAGCTCGTGTCCCCCCCATGTAATAACCTCATGACCCCCTCAGGGGTCTTGACCCCCGTATGAGAACCACTGCCCTATAGGGAGCCTAGGTGCCGAACTCAGGGTTTGTGGATTCCACTGGGTGGCTTGGCATTTCAAGATGTAGCTCCCTTTGTGGATCTACGCTTTACAAAGGAGGGTGCTGTCATATGAAAGGGAAACTGTTTTATAGGGAACTACTGTGACATGCATTTATCATGTGCTACCAATATTTCAACAAGGCACTGCCATTGAAAAGTCTTGCTGGCTTACAAGTGCAAAACTGGGGAATCTATTCATTTTGTTTTCTCATTTAAAAAATGGTTTTTTTTTTCTTTCCTATTAACCACATCCAAAAAGGGAAGCAAATCCCCTTGGCAATCAAATGTATGTGAAGCTGCATGAAGCCACAAGTTGCTGAAAATGATGATACTTTGTTCTGAAAATATATACAGAGTGTATTTCTGCTAGCATAGCATAGAGTTCAGCTTGGGTAAGGTGGAAGGGAGAGGAATGTCTGGGAGAGTATCTTGCCTCAGCAAATTTTTGGGTGTGATGTGGCCTATTCTGAAGGCAAACAGTTTTTCAGAAGAATGTTTATGACTTCCAGGAATAAACAAGCTCTGCAAGAAATCATTTAGTAGTATCCAGAGGAAGAGTGGACTCCCTTAGGGGAATGAAGAATTTCCCACTCCTCCCTTCACTTCGGTGTAAGGAGCCCTCTCCAGCATGTCACTAACTTTCTCAAGACTACACAGCAAGCCAGTGTCAGAGCCAGGAGTAATGAGGTCCTGCAAAATGTAAAACAAAATGTTGCCAAAATCGCAAATTCCCAGTCCCTTGTGAAGGCTTGGGTTAACTCAAAGTACCCCTTCCCTAGTCCTTCTCCTTGACCTTCAGGCTCTGCTGAAATCCATCTCATCTGGTCTAATATCTGTTGGGCCAACTGATGTCCCCAAAGCTTGCAAATGTTGGAGCTTTCCTGGGGTTAAAGATGTGAAATGATGCTTTTGGGAGAATGTGTGTGATGGGGAAATCCCTGAATATGGCAGCCAGACAGAATCCAATTGAAATAGCACCAGACTTGGAACTCCCCATAATCACCTCAATTAGGAGCCTAGTTGGGGAGTGGGAGTTGGGATCTGGGTCAGAAGGAGGTAGTTGGTCACTTGGGATTTGTGAAGAGGGAGTTTTGAGGCTGGAGGACATTTTGGGAATATGTGAGATCAGGAGTTTTGAATTCAGGGGAAGAATAAGTGGAAAGGAGAAAAATTAGTTGAATTGGAGTGGGGGCAGAGATACAGAAATCTTAAAAATGAAGGTAAATTTGGGTAAGCATCCAGACTTTTTCAAACTTAACCGCTAAACTTTTTCAGTCATAAAAAAGTGGGTGGTCCTTGCAGAAGAAAGGTTTTCGTTTTAGTGCTTCATTCTTTCTCGCGGTGGAGATGGAACAATTAAAGACATAAATAAGGTGGTAGTCTAAACCTTTCCTGACAGTATTTTTTGTATATTGCACACTTCACAAGTCATGTCTTCCAGTGAGCAACCTGATGGCTGTCAAAATATATTTTTAATATTTATCCATGTTGCATTGATATGTAATATATGCAAGATCAAAACTGTAATCAAAAGGGTCCCTGAGGCTGAATGATGTTAGCCCTACCATATATCATCTCTCAGTAGAGCTATAGGGGACAGATGTGATAGTTGAATCATGAAACATAATTGCAGAGAAGTGATGTTATGAAAAGAACAAAGGTTTCACAAAGGTTGTTGCCATAAAGCCCTAGATTAATTTTTAAATAATCCTATGCAAGTCATTTTGCAGCATTTAGAGTAACAAATGGTAGTGGTGAATAGACCGTTAACTCATGCTAATTGCTTTTGACAAACATAATTTTCTAACACCCAAACTAATCATATATGATGACTACCATGAGCAGAGCAGCAAGGTTACAATGCCCAGATGTTGAAAGGCTACCAACTTAACTGACAGCTTCATTATTCTTCCTCCCATGATCAAGTCTCTGTTCTTTCTATCTACCTCAGAGGTAGAGTAATTGAATAATATGAGAACTATTGACATGGTTTAGAAGCGTTGCTTGTTTTTAAGGCTAAACTCCTCAAAGCAATCTTCCAAGCATAGATCATAGATTAAGCCAGTCCTAAATCTCTTTAGAACTCCGCAAAAAAACAGTTTTCAGGTTCTCCGTGGCCTCGTTGTGGTGCCTGTGGCACAGCAGTTAGTAGTATTTTGGGCTGTGCGCTGAATTGGAACTACAGTGTGCACATAAAATATTTGTTCTTTCGTATTGTGTGACTAGAAATACAGAATGTATTAGATTTATTTGTTCAGAAACATAGCCTCCTTGTGCACTTGTTCGTCTTTATTTGGGTGATCCAATCTCTAGGATGACAGCCGGAGACTGGGGTTGAAATTTCTGCTCTGCTCACAGACTTCCTTTTGGATCTTGGGCATATCACATAGTTCCTCTGTACCTCAGTTCCTCATCTTTTAAAATGGAGATAACAGTACTCTAATGGTATTGTCAGGATAAATTCTCTGAATATTATTAAAAAATGCACAAAATATTAAGAAAGTATTTAATACATATTCAGTTTAATTAATGGGATTTAGAGCTGCAAGCATGGAGAAGACAGCACCATATGACCAAACAGGTTTGTGGTCCACTGTTAAGTGCTCTGTGAACCATAAGAAGCTCACAGTCCATGGTTTGGGAATTCCTGTCTTATAGAACATAGTAATTACTTAAAGAGGTTAATTTATTTCATGCTAAATGCACTTCTGCTGCTCTTTAAATCGTTAACATTTATTTGAAAAATGGTAAATAACTTTTGTGAAAAGATTCAGATTTGTTCAGTTTTTGCCACGAGGTTGGGGATAGGGAATGAAAACTGAAATATTTTCAGCTTTCAGTTTTTTCTACGCTGGCACTTTTGTCGGCAAATCCTAAGTGATAGAACCCTGGTATTCTGTTGCTTGATAAATCAATGCGGGTCCTCCCTCCCCCCCATTCCCCCAACTTGTATCGGACCAGGATCAAACCCTTGGAGTAGAAGTTCCTTAGTTCCATCTGCAGTGCTGGCAGACCAGGTGCCAGCTCATACCAAGGTCCCCAAGCCTCAACTGAAAACTGCTCAAAACACAGGTGGAATCATCGTGGCTCTCCTGTGTGTTAATATTGTCAAAATAGGTCTTAGAATTATAAGAATGTGTTTAGGGTTTAGATTCAGTTTGTGAATTGCTGAATGTGTTAATCTCACCTATAATATATATATATATATATATATATATATATATATATATATATATATATATATATATATATATCCCTTTTTGGAAGATAATATTTGAGCAGTTGTATTGTAAGTCTCTGTGACTATGTAAATCACCAGACAAGAGAGAGACATTAACTAGTGTAAAGTGCCAATCTGCAACAGATGGTGTTATGTCCTGCACAAAGGGAAAGGTCCATCAACACTAGACAGATTATTGCGGGACAACACAGAGGACAAAAGACTCAGTTGTCCTGCTTCCCCCACCCCCTCCCAAGATGAATCATGCAAGTGAATTCCTCCCATCAGCTGAGATGGCAGTTCACAGTACATGGCAGGTGGGGAATAAAAACCCCAAGTGGAAGGAACTGACTGTCTCTGTCCTGCTTAGGCTCTTGGGGCAAGGTTTCTAGGCATAAGCAAGGGGTCCCTAGCTGCTCAGCCTGGGTTAGCCCTAACAGACATATAGGGCTTGCTTATTACAGAATTTCTATTGATTTTTTAAATTTAAGATTGTAACTCATTTATTTGTGTGTGTGTGTGTTTACCCTGCTTTAACCTTTTCAATATCTCATTTCCTTTTCCTATTTAATAAATCATCAGATAATTTATTAGAGGATTGGCTACAAAAATAGTCTTTTGTATGAGATCTAAGGTGCAATTGACTAGGATATGTGACTGGTCCTTTTGGACTGAGACTAACCTGACTATTGCTGTGACTTTTGGTGTAAGGCACCATCTGTCACAAAAGGAATGCTCACCTGAGTGGTGAGACAGATTGGAGTACCCAAGTGGACTGCCTGTGACTCCATGTTACGGCTATTACAGTGCCTGAGGAGTTTACAGTTGATAACTGGTTGATGAAATCAGGATATAGAACTCTCAGCCATTTTGGGGTTTGTGTCCTGCTTCTTACCAGTCAGCCTTGAGGCTAGTAATCACGCTCCTCGGGCACTTCAGGCAGCTTGACACCATTCTCGCTTTATTTTATCGAACTCTGACAGTGGACTTGATGATAACCCTTAGCAATTTAGATCTGTAAATCTCAATGTACTTTACAATGTGACGTGAAGTATTATTATCCCCACTCAGCATATGAGAGAACTAAAGCACAGAGAGGTTGTGATTTAACCAAGGTCACATCGAGTCAATGTCAGAGCCGCAGAAAGCTCAGCCTCCTGATTTCCAGTCCAGTGCTACATTCATTGGATCACACTGCCTCACCTGCACCCCGGCAAACCCATGAAACCATAGTTTATGGTAGAGCTGATGACTCTGAAGTCTCAGAGAGTAGGAAATCATTACAATAGTGAAAGGATAAGATTTGAACCAAACACTGAAAGAAACAAAGCATAATGCTGGTGATCTGAGTTGGCATGGGGAGGATCTGAATTTCAGTGCCAATTTCACTCTCAACTTCCTTCTATTAGGAAGGCCTGGGAATATTTCAGAGAGACAGAGCTCAGTTCTTACTAGGGGGTCCTCACACTGCTCTGACAGCACCTCTTTCTCAGAGGCAGCTGTCTTGTCTGAAGGAGGGAGGCTCAGATTTGTTGCATAAACAGGGCTTTATTTGGCTAACATATAGTCTTCCTCTGGCTAAAATGACAGAGGTTTTACATGATATTTTGATGTAAGGGGCTGATAGAGGGATAAAATGGAGAATGCTCTGAGAGTGAGAAGTGCAAAGAATTCTTATGTCTCTTTCCAGCTTCTAAGTAAAAAAGATCGCTGTATAAACAATACAGATTTCTTAAATCATTCTTGTCTCCTGAAACCGACAAACTGAGGACTTCACTGAGAATGGAAAATGAAGCTGTCCTTCGAGTCGGAGAGATTTATTTTACCAAACATGTTTCAGATTAAGTATTTACTGAATTTGTACAAGACACCACTTCCCCATATGCAAAGCTGATGTGTTTCTTCATGGATCATGGCAAAAGAATGATTTAATATGAAATGAATATGGAGATTTCTTGCTAAAATCTCATTGCCTCTCCCAGCTGGCAGAGAGGTGGCTGTGCATTTTCCTTTGCTTGAGAGACAGTGGGAGGAAGAAATAGCTACCTTGGTGGGCAGCCTAAGGGGTGAAGTTGACATCTTGAAAGGGATTATCCATTAGTCTTCCTTAGCCAGAGGTTGAGGGATGAGAGGCAGGAGTGTCCTTTGTGAGAGAAGAGTGCACATTTGTGGAATAAGTAGTCTTTTATTTGACTGACTTCATAAAATGTCATGTATTTGAAAGGATGAATACTCTGCAGTGACATATCCTGGAAATGGCTGGCTATTGCAAACTAAAGAAAGTAGAAAGCTTTCAGAGGAAATATTTTTTATCTAGAATCTTGTATCCATGAAAGGTTTAATTTTCCTTTTTAGATTAGAATTTTGCAATGAAAACTAGAGCTAATGTAACAAGGCACAGCTTTAGAATGTTATATGTACATTTTTATGGGCTTTCCAGCTTCCTGTGGCAAATAAACGTGAAGCAATCATCTAAACATTTCACTTACGCAAAAAGGATATTTGCATGAGCTTCATAAACTCTGACAAATACAAAGATGTTAACTACAAATGTTTAGAAACAGTGTAAGCTACTGTCTTTTTTACAGAAGGGCGCTCACTCTGCCAACTGATTAGGACCAACCAGATCTGTCACAAGACTGTAGATGTTCGCTATTCCATTAGCAGTTGGATAATGGGAAGATCTTTCGAATGACTACATTTTTGTATATGTAGAACAAATAGAAGGGAAATTGGTATCACTTTTCTTTGCCTTTTAATAAATAAGTTGGAATTCTCTTCCAGGGTGTACTATATCCTAGAAAGGAAAGTCAGACATTGGTTGATGTGAGGAAAATGAACATGTACAATTGTTAGATGGTGTTAGCTAATTATTAACATTCCCTGAGAGACAGGTATAGTGTATGAATAAATGCAAGGCAATTCAAAACAGTATAAACTACAGGCTTAGGGAAGTACTTGAGTTTCTAATACAATAAGCATACTGGCTGCAAAAATCTAGATTTTTAAATGCACTCAGGTTATGGCACAATCTAACACAAGCCAAAATATTCAAAGTTAAGTCTACTGTCATAATGATACTCCTTGGCGTTAGGGAATAAAAGAGGCATGATTTAGTGGCCTTACCTCTTCCCTAAGAGGCACCGATGAAGCATCAGAGGGGGAAAATTTTGTCCATAATTCTCTATGTACAAATATACATTTAATCCATTAAGGGGTGTTTACTTTGTTTTTCTAGTGTATGATTTAGGTGCGATTGTGTCACTAAAATAGCAACAGCCGCAACTGTATCTCACTGTAACAAGTTAGTAGTGATTGTTTTGGGAAGAGTTGTTGGAACATGGAGAAGACGATGCACTGTCTGGGAACCAGAAGGTTGTCTTATCTATATTTCCATGCTGTAGGTATTTATTGAGCCATTGTATTGTACAGCAAAAGAGAGAAAACAGTCTTGTAGCTTTTAACAAAATGTTTATGGGCATCAAAGGCAATTTTTTTAAATTTATCGATAAGTGAATCTTGGCATTCTGAGTTTCATTAAATGCAGTAAGTAGAGAAAAGACAAGCTGAAAGTTTAGATTGATAACTGGAATTACTCACAAAGGAAACCTCCTCTTTGAAACACCTTCCAATCCAAAGTACACCTAGATTTCTTATCACAAGTTGAAATGAAATGTCATATAATTAATTGCATGTTTTGTTACTTTTTTACATATTCCCAACCTTAAAAAGTGGTATGTTTGTGGACAGTAAATGGGAGTACTCATGAAAATATTAAGATGGCTAAAATGACTATTAAAATATATAGGACTTTTTCAACATTTATCCAGGAGAATTTACAGTATCTGTAGTTTAACAGGGGGTTGAGGAAAAACCCTAGCATTTGTAATGTTGCATATTTTCTTGCCTCCAGGAAAAGATTTGCTGTGCCCAGTCATTGAGAACTGGACTATATTTAGGGCTTGTCAAGGAGTTGGCTGAGTAGACTCTCTTGAGACTTAACAACCTGCATGGTAGCAGCCAAGTAAAGAGGTCTCCCCTATGAAAAATATAAAGAATGAACACTAGGAAAACAAGAGACCCAGACATAACCTCTCCTCTTATGAGGGGAGAACTCCCTTATGGAGCTATTCAATTTCTGTTTTCATGCTCAGTCTGGGCGTTTTTTCTAATCCTCTAGGCTGCTCATACATCAAGTTGATATTCGGAGTAGGAAGAAGTAAATATGTGAGGTGATTAGTGTTAAGGAAAAAGTATGGGGATGACTTTTTGGGGAGCAGTATAAACCAAACATTTTAGAATCTAGGTAAATTAAATTTATCCATCCATTTGCAATCCCCTTTAATCACTTTGGCATTTGAACTTTGTATTTTTATTGTAAACCAGTAATCTCCTTTACAAATTAATGCAAAATATTCTCCTTCAAACTAAATTGGAGTTAAAATGAGACACCTTGGAGCTTATTCAAAACCACAGACATTTCTTGTAACCAGAAGCGGCTGTTTCTGCAGGTTTTCTAGTAATTTCAGTCTAATAATAACTAGTATGGAATCATGAGTCTTCTGCTGAACTGAGTTGATGGGTAACCATAATGAATGGTGCTCTCTCGAAAGAAAATCTAATAGAGTTTGCCAACAGATACATGCAACTTCCTGTTTTTCAGCTCTTTATTTTGCGTGTGTGTGTAGTTTGAACCGCAGTTGCCAGTATACATACAGTATAAGTATTCCATGGTTTCTTTTGTAATCTCTATGAAACTGGCACAGAAGCTATGATGAATTCATTTGCTGTGTTAAACAGCAGGTGGCCCATGCGATGGCCTGAACTGATAGGCATATGGTGAGGTTGAGTGATGTTGTCCTTAACTTCTCCTGGTAAGGATTGCCCAGCTTCAGCTGAATTATTTCTGAACAGTGTAATATTAAATGGATTTATGTTTGCAAATGGTACCATGACAGTAGCTCGGCCCCTCCATTTAAGTTCCTGTAAAGGGGCAGGGTCTTCACCCGTAGAAAGCTGGTATGGAGGCAGTGATCTGAAAGGCCACTATGTATGTGGGCATGGGATTACTGTCAGCTGCCATTGCTTCTCCCTTTGTTCTCCATTTACTGGAACTCTGTCACATGCATAAGAGAAGGGTGTGGAGATGCATTAGTTTCATGTATTAAACCAAACACTTAGCAGTGACAAGAAGGAAGTCAGAATGATTAATTTAAATTTTCTGTTCTTTCTTTTTCCAGGGATTTGCGGTTTAACAGAATACGAGAAATCCCAGCCGGCACGTTTAAGAAATTGAAGCATTTGAACACCCTGTAAGTCTCTGCGATTTGCCACTGGCATTCTGTCTGTGGACTACACAGTAATCAGCATTTGTATTCACATGCTGCAGATCTAGGGTTGAACTGGGTCACATTTCTTGTTGCAAATATTATTCCGTTTGTGAATTATTTGTGAATCAATCCTGCTGTCTGCAAATATATTATTTGTTGTTTGTAGGTATTTAGAAAGTAGATTGGACAAATCTTTTTCATCATATGGGAAGCATCAACTTTTCATGCTTCTTTTTTCATGGTGTTTGACGGGTTATTTAAATCACACTATTATTGCTGAGGTTATATGTGAGGACATGCCCAGTGTGGTATAGATAGAAATACAGTCATCACCACAATGAATTTCCAGTCTAAACAGGATGTTGCTTCTGTACCCTTAGTAGATGACTGAAACTTGCTAGGCAACAGGGTAATGAAAGACTAATAGCCTATGTCAAGGTTCCTCCCCCACTCTGAACTCTAGGGTACAGATGTGGGGACTTGCACGAAAACCTTCTAAGCTTACTTTTACCAGCTTAGGTTAAAACTTCCCCAAGGTACAAATTAATTTTATCCTTTGTCCTTGGAATATCCACTGCCACCACCAAACTCTAACTGGGTTTACTGGGAAACGTAGTTTGGACACGTCTTTCCGCCCAAAATCCTCCCAACCCTTGCACCCCACTTCCTGGGAAAGGTTTGGTAAAAATCCTCACCAATTTGCATAGGTGACCACAGACCCAAACCCTTGGATCTGAGAACAATGAAAAAACATTCAGTTTTCTTACAAGAATACTTTTAATAGAAATAGAAGTAAGGGAATCACCTCTGTAAAATCAGGATGGTAGATACCTTACAGGGTAATTAGATTCCAAACATAGAGAATCCCTCTAGGCAAAACCTTAAGTTACAAAAAAGACACACAGACAGAAATAGTCATTCTATTCAGCACAGTTCTTTTCCCAGCCATTTAAAGAAATCATAATCTAACACATACCTACCTAGATTACTTACTAAAAGTTCTAAGACTCCATTCCTGTTCTATCCCCGGCAAAAGCAGCATACCGACAGACACAGACCCTTTGTTTTTCTCCCTCCTCCCAGCTTTTGAAAGTATCTTGTCTCCTCATTGGTCATTTTGGTCAGGTGCCAGCGAGGTTACCTTTAGCTTCTTAACCCTTTACAGGTGAGAGGATTTTTTCCTCTGGCCAGGAGGGATTTTAAAGGGGTTTACCCTTCCCTTTATATTTATGACAGCCTATAATGAATAGCATGCTTCTGGTACAGATTTTCAGATGAATACTCCCATTGTTCTAAAGTCTGGGAAACTTTTGGATTCACATACATTTTCCAAAATAACTGGCATTCCCTCTGAATACGCACAAATAATTTTACACCGTAAACACCAGCAAAGTGAAGATGACTGCTTTTATTTTTGATTCTGTGTTTTTGTTATTCAGCATACAGAGACAAATATTGCTCCATCCTCTGTAGCTCTTTTGTAGTGGATTTGGGATCCAGTTCAACAAGAAATTTAGACATATGCCAAACTTTGAGCATGCAATTATTCCCATTGGTTTCAATGTCTGTGACTACTCAGATGCTTAAAGTTAGACACACATGCTGAATCAAGGACATGATGCTCTTGTATTTTGTGGAGAGAAATGGCTATAGGTTACGCACAAGGTTCTTTTGAAGACAGGGTGTAAGAAATAATTGTTCTCAGGAGGAAAATTTTAAATTGTAGTTGCCAAAGTACACAGGAATCTTACTTCAGAAAATTAATTTAAATTGACTTGGATTTGAGTCCCATCATATGGATTGAGAACTGGTGGAAAGACCATAAACAAAGGGTAATGAAGTTAAAAGTCAATGTACTGAGGTGAAGAGAAGTGACCCCTGAGTTCTGCAGGAACTGGTGTTAAACCCAGTCTTTCTCTCTTTTTCTCTCTCTCTCTCTCTCTCTCTCTCTCTCTCTCTCTCTCTCTCTTTTTTTAACATCTCTATTAATGATCTGGGAAGAGGGGTGTGTGTGTGGTGTGTTGGGGGTGGAGGGGAGGCGGTCAAGCATAGATTATTCTAAATTGGGAAAGCAGAAAATGCATTGAAATTTAGGCTGGAAAGTACAAGAGAACATACCTAGAGAAAGTAAGCTGAAGCCCAGAGTTTTGGTGGAATGGGACTACTTGCAAATCAGTAACACAGAAAAGTAGCTAAGGTTGATAATGGACACAAAGTGAGATGTAAAAGTGAAATAAGATATGGAAAAAGGGGCTAAATAAGTAATGTCTGGGATTAGAGATATAGAGAAATAAAACACCGTCAAGATGATGATAGTAGCTCTATACACTGCAATGGGGAAACTCCTAGAATGCTGGGCTCTTGTAACAGGGCAGTCTGCCCAGTTAAGGGTCAGGGACCTGGGGCCAGCCAGTCAGCCCTGTTCATTAGCCCGACACAGCTGAGAAATAGATAGGTGTTCCCTCCAAAGGGACAGGCTGTCAGCAAGGAGAGGGGAATGGGAAGAAGAAAGGTCCCTAGAAGGGGCTGCCAGAATCTCCCATGAGAGGGAAGCTTCTGGGAAAAAGGACCTCCTGGAAGGCAGTTCAAAGAGCAGGGAAGGACTCTGCAAGGCCTGGGAATTAGGGGCACAGAGCATGCAGAAGGGGCCCAAGGAGGGGGTAGAATTTAGACTTTTGTGTGTGTGTTTAGTAAAAGACCTGGTGTGGAAATTGAAGGTTGACACAGAGGAGCCGTGGTGATGGCAGCGTTGGAAGATCCTCTGTTTGATTCTAGTCCATTTGATGTTGTCTGGTTTGGACTTTCAGTACTTTATCTTAGGACTTGCAAAAAATGAGCCCTACAAGGGTGTATGGAAACAAGGAGTTTGTTTTTAAGTGTCTGTTCAAGAACCTACGGAGGGTGGGAAAGGAGGGAGAGAGCTGCAATGCTAGATCTGGCCACAAGTGTGAGTTCCAGGCAGTGAATTTTGTGTAAGAGAACTGTCTTAAAGATGACAAATTAGGAATTCTGCTACAAAAGCGATGAAGTATCTGGACAAATTGACTCATGAAGAAAGGTTCAAACTGTTGCATGCATATAACTTGGCCAAATGATTACAGTGGGCCCAAACTTGCAGTCACTGCACATATTTAGTTCCCACTAAGCATTTCATATACTAGCAAAAAGAAAAGGAGTACTTGTGGCACCTTAGAGACTAACCAATTTATTTGAGCATGAGCTTTCGTGAGCTACAGCTCACTTCATCGGATGCATACTGTGGAAACTGCAGAAGACATTATATACACAGAGATCATAAAACAATACCTCCTCCCACCCCACTCTCCTGCAGTTTTATGATCTCTGTGTATATAATGTCTTCTGCAGTTTCCACAGTATGCATCCGATGAAGTGAGCTGTAGCTCACGAAAGCTCATGCTCAAATAAATTGGTTAGTCTCTAAGGTGCCACAAGTACTCTTTTCTTTTTGCGAATACAGACTAACACGGCTGTTACTCTGAAACCGTTCATATACTAGGTATTCTTTGCCTTTACCTTTATATATTTTCTTTATGTGACTATTTGGTATCTACGAACTATCTTTTCCTTCACTGCCTTACTGTAGGCATGTTTTTTTCTATTTGTAGTCTCAAAAAATTTATAAGAAAATATTTTAAAAAATCCTGTTGGTTTTCATGTAAATTAAGAGCAAGTTTCTTTTTAAGCATTAGTCCCAAAGAGGGATTAGTGAAACCCTAAAATACCTCTTTTTGGTATTTTTTAGGGTATAACACCAAGACTCCCACATGGAGACCATCTACCTGGGCGCAAGGCTCTAGACTGGAATATTGTATTTAAAGATTGGGGTCTAAATTAAGACAAGTTACAGGGGAAGGGGGGAAAGGAAACAGAAGGCTCTGATCTTTCATTGGGATCCACTAATGTGGGATCAGGGCACAAGATTTTTGAAAGAATTTATCTGACTCTATGCCTAATTCCCACATTGTTTTGCTAACCACTGTATTTCACATGGCTCAAAATTGGATAGATTCAAACAAATGTTCCTGAAATTATGTGAATGTGGCTCAAGTTTGAAACTTTTGTTTTGTTTAAGTGTACGCAGCTCAACTGACTTCATTCTGCTGCCTTATATTTTGCTTGCAGTGTCAACTGGATAAGGTATTCTTCACTTCCTGTCCTAAATGGTTGGGTAGAGTGTTGTGGAATTTTAGACAGTTGGTGCATTCTATCCTGGCATTGACTGCATTTCAGTGGTGGTGGAGTATGTATTCCATTACATCAAATTTGTAAATAGTTTTGGGTTCTGTTGTGATGAGATGAGCTATCTGAATGCAAGCTAGTATTATGTTTTCAAAATCCATGCAACTGAAAAGATCAATCTTCCAGAAAAATGTCAGAAGATATAGTCAGTATATCATTTCTGGAGGTTGACAGTGGGGAGGGTATAGAAAATAAACTTAGTGGGCTGGATAAAAATAGTTGCAACTAGGGTCCCTTCTTCCAGAGAGGATATTGATTGACTCCCGAGAATGTCAAATACTGCGTTGGACTTGACCTTTCAAAGATGCTGTATTTTATTATTTTGTGCATACCACTGCCACTGTATCATTCTTCAGTAAATGAAACCTTATAACTAATTCTGTAGATATGTTTGTGTGAAATATACTCCAATAAAAGCAGCCATTAATGTTTTAATACCTTAAAAACTTTCAATTCTTAACAATAAGAGTTTCTCATTCATTCAGTAATGTAAAAATTCATATCCAGTGCTTATTGAATTATAAAATTGTTTTACATATAGAAAATCTCTTCCTGCAGATTTGACTCTCACATTTTAGCATGTCTGTTCTATTGCCTGTGTCTGGCTCCTTGTGTTCACAGCATTAGTACAAATATCAAAGAAGTGTTCAAACTAAAAATAAGCTCATAGACTTTATGGGCAGAAGAGGCCATCATGATCAACTAGTCTGACCTCCTGCACATTGAAGGTCACAGAAACTCACCCGGGACTCCTGCAACAGGTCCATGACCTCTGAGTTAATGAAGTCCTCAAATATTGATTTAAGGACTTCAAGTTACAGAGAATCTACTGTTTACTGTAGTTCAAACCAGCAAGTGATCAATGCCACAGAGGAAGGCAAAAAAACCCTCAGACTCTCTGCCAATCTAACCTGGGGCAAAATTGCTTCCTGACTCCAAATATGGGCAGTCATTTAGACCCTGAGCATGTGGGCGAGACCCACCAGCCAGACATCTGGGAAAGAATTTTCTGTAGTAACTCAGAGCCTTCTCATCTTCTGTCCCATCTCCGGCCACTGGAGATATTTGCTAATAGCAGTTGTAGATGGGCCATATGTAAGAATAAGATTATGCCACAGAAGTCACAGATTCCATGATTTTCAGAGACCTCCATGACATTTCCCCCTTCATCCCTGGGGTGGCGGGGCTGGAAATGTCAGCTAGCAGGGGCCCCGGATTGCTGAGCCACTGCACATGGTGGGGGGAACCCAGAGCTGTCAGTCCCCACCATGCCAGGTGCTGGGCCCCCTCCCCATGATGCAGTAGAGCTTGGTCTCTCTTCTCCCCCTTCCCCAAGGGCTCGAGCTTCAGTAATCCTCCCATCAGCCTCCTTTCCACCCCCCGCATTATTTTTAGTAAAAGTCACGTCATGGCTGCCATGAATTTTTGCTTACTGACCACAATCTGTCCGTGACTTTTACTAAAAATAATTGTGACAATCTTCACTTTAGCCATATGTCATTGTAGGCAAGCTCATCATACCACCCCCTTTATAAACTTATCAAGTTCAGTCTTGAAACAAGTTGTTTTTTACTCCAACAACAAACCCATAACACTGTTAAACAAAAAGCAGTGGAAAAGGCCAAGGAGTCTGGATAATTTCTGGGTTGTCAAAATTCCAGTTTGCTTTAATACCAGCAGGAAAAAAAAAACTATATATTTGTTTTTTTGGTAAATGGTATAATGGTTACAATGAATGCAACTTGAAGTACCTGGCAGTTTCGATAGAGGTACTTATGATCAGCTACATGTGTCTTTCTGTCAATGTCTCCCTGTTTACTTTAAGAATAAAGAAATCAGAGTTGCACTGCTTATCTCTAAGTGTAAGTAAAACATCACATATAAACTGTAAGGTAACAGTATACTAGTAGATAATTAGCTAGATGTGAATTGAAAGAATGTCCATAATTGTATGAGTGCTTTATAATCCTGGGCACCTTGCATTCTAAAATTTTCTGTTGGATGTTGAAGACCTGAACCAGTGTCTGTACAAGTCAGTTGGAGACTACCCATTGACTTGAGTGGGAATTGGATCAGGCGCTAAATGCATCTAAGTTTTATTCTTCCTTTTTAACTACACAGTATTCAGAATGTAACTATTGTTGTGTCAACGGGTAGACCTGGCAATAGAAAATATTTTTACAAATAAAAGTGCTGAGTTTTTTCACTATTATTCATGAACTCATGTTACTTATTATTCTTAAGAATTTAAACAATTGAGAGCTATTCATAAAATGGTTCCTATTCCAACAAATATCTTTTGCATTCAAATTTGTTTCTGAGAGTTTTGTACAGAAAATTCATTATTTGTTACTACCTGTATAGTATTCAACATCTATTATTCTCTAGCTAAGTCTGTCATCAAATTAGGTAATAAAAATAGCTTGTGACTTTGACTAATTGCGTATAGCAAATGGTTCAAGTGAGTAGTTCACTACCAAACCATAGGCGGAAAATTGTTTCCTGAAAGTGGTGGACATAGCAAAAACATTTACAGGAATCAGGATCAGTTTGGAAATCACTTGAGAACAAAACGAACAAACAAAATAGGTCAAATAGTATTCACAACGAAATCATTCAGGGCCTGACTTTTAGAATTGCAGAGCATCTGAAACTCCTGAGACTTCAGCTAGAGTTGTGAGTGCTCAGTACTTCTGAAAACCAGGCCCTTTATATTTAGAAGAAAATTAACAGAAGTTGTGCACATGATTCTCCCTTCCCTTTCTTAGTATGTGTCCTCCATGGTTTTGGAAAAAACTTAAGCCTTGTTGTTGTATATTTATTTTTTAACTCTATACTTAAAACAAACTCAGGCTGTACATTTTTCAAATGTCTTGCTCCTTAACCCCTGGATTGCTTATTAGATATGCTCATTGCAGAAGAATTTAGTATTTTGCTGCACTTCATGTCATTTCATCAAAAGTAATTGGACCCCTGTAACAGAATGAAGGCACCCTACAAAGGATATGGCAAGACAAGGCTTAAAATCCTGGCTCAACAACCAAAGGCACCACAGGTGCTGGCAGTTAGGTTGTCAGCATTCCCCTTAGGAAACCCTATTGGCTGTCAAGGGTAATTGCCAGTAGGCAGCTGTGTTACCAGAGGGTGAACATAAAAAATCCAGCAGGAAGAGAACTGTTTATCACAGCTAAAAGCTTGAAGAATCTAGGTGGGTGTTTTTAATGGCTTTGCTTGCAGTCTGATCTTGGAAAGATACTTGCCTTGAGAGGTTCTGAGAGCCCTCAACTCCTTTTGTAGGCAATGGACCCAGCTGACAGAAGGATATAGTGAGGAAGTCCATGCCTCTTTTTCAGTCTGAGCCCTGGCTGATAGAAACCTTTATTTTAGAATGATTGGATTTCTCACTTTGCTGTTTCCGCCAGTACAAACAGCCGCCCACTAACTGCCTTGTCATAATCCCCTTCAAAAATACAGCACATCATACGTTCAGCAGACTGAATGCATTCGTTTCTGATTCACATAGACTCAGATGCTTTACCCATTATTCATGAGATTTGGCTTCTGGACAATCAACAGCTGGAAACATCACAGAATTTTTTTTCCCTTTTCTCTTTCAAAACAGCCACTGGTGAACAATTGGAAGTTCACCCTCCGTTACTGAGAAAAACATGTTGCCCAAAGGCAAATGAACATATTCTCAAAGCACTTTTTGCCTTCAAAGGCACCAAAATCTGTGTTGCTGTGTGTAGTTCATATTATAAAGGCTGCTGATTTTGTTTTTCTGCAGTTGCTATTTTTTGAATTGTGACTCCTTAGATCAAAGCTGATCCGAGAGTTCCCATTGCTCAGAGAACAATAAAGAGCTCAAACCTGCTTGTTGAATCTATCACAGCTGTGCTACTGCTAACTATAGCCCTCATCCAGAAGAATTCAGTGCCCCATTCCTGAATCGTCTTGACCCCAGTAGAAGATGTCTCGCCTTATTTCTGTCAGCAGTATCCAGAAACTTAAGTGGATTTCATCATGTCTTCTACCTTGCTTGGTAAGAAACCCTGAAATGTAAAGTCAACGTTTTCTTAAAATTTCACACTGTTTTCAATAGGTGCAGATTTTATTGAAGGCCAAGATGAAGCAGTTTTAAACCTATCTAGAGTACTACCGGGCAATCTGTGGGATGGAAGAGTAATTTTGACCAAAAGAGATGATAAAATAACTTTTGCCTGAGTTGTAGGTTAACAGTGTATATTAAAATGAGCCAAGGAAGTTTTAAATGTATTCTACAAATGTAAGCATTTCGGTTTGGAGCAAATTACAAAGCACTATTGCCAACTTCAAAAGATCAAAAATCATGGGTCGGATTCCCAAAAATCATGATATGTTAAAAAAAAATGAATTATATATATATAAAATTTATATTTTTAGATCAGTCTCTTGATTTTTGAACTCCCCCTGCCCATCCCCAGAGTGTATGCATGTGCCAATTAGTGTTGCCCCACTCTCCCATGTACTGGATAACATGATTTTGGCTCTTGCGGCAGGAGCGCTCATCCCCACATCTGCCAATCTCCTACGCAGGAATTAATCCTGTCCCCCACTTCCCCATAATTTCTCTCACCACCCAACCCCTTCAATTTAGTTTCCCCCCTTCCCCAGTTCTGTCCCCCAGCCTCCATCATCACTACCCTATCAGTTCAGCTCCGCTACTCCATCGACCCCCACTGCCCTCAGCTCACCCTCCCAGCATTCACCCCATCTGCTTGGAAGTCACCATCAATACATCCCCCCACCCACACCATCAGCCCTCACTCTCCTCACTTCAGCCCCCCTGTAGCCCCCAGCCTCACCTCTGCTCCTTAGGGTTCTTCACCCTCCCCAGGCCTGGAGGGGTGGGTTGCAGCGGGGTCCCCCTCCCACTTCCAAGGCTGGCTGGGGAGCAGCCACCTGGGACTGAAGTTGGAGCCTCAAATGTCAGGATTTTTTTCCCAATTGATTCAATTACTTATTTGAGTGTTGTGCCCCCGCCCCCTTTACATCTCAGATTAAGTTTCTCTTAAACCTGCCTCTTCTCCCCCTCCCCCCACTTATTTGCTTGATAGCTTTATTTATCTGATGTGTAAATGAATTCTCATCCCAAAGTCTTCTGTTTAGAGGGTAATTCCTGGTTGAGTGGAAAAATCATTTGTGCCCTGGCTAATAACAAAAATCCTGACATTTGAGAGTTCTATCGCGAGACCATGCGTGAGGCTTAATTTTACTCAGAAATCACGAATCTCACAATCAATTCCCGAGAGTTGGTGTGTCTGTAAAGGTGGAGCTAGTGGTATTTGTTCACATGTGAAACATCAATAATGCTTCAAAGTGCAAGCCTAGTTTGTAAAGTGACTACATAAAAATGGTACCTCAGGGACATATCTGTTTACTTATGTGCTGTTTTTTTTTAAATGGTTTTTACTCAGGTTATTCCTTCAGAGCCAACACAGCTAAGAAGCATTAGCTGGATTTGATTTAGTTGCATAAATTCTCAGAGTTGCTTAGTCATTCTAATTACAGGAGTAATTAGTTACATCTGTGGAAACCTAGATACCTAGCTGGACAGGTGTTACTGAAGGCATAATTTGAAGCCCCTGAGAGCAGAATATTAGCTTCAGAATCTTTCTTACTGGTGATGATGCACGGAAAATGAACCCATCCTGAATGTCAGGTGCCAAGTTGAATGTGCAGGATTGGTAATTAGAACCTCAACCATGTTTGTAAAATGAAGAACGGTTGATATAGGTATCATTGAGCTGCAATAAACATGCAACCCCCACAGAGACATGTTTAAAGTCACTTCCAAAATAGAAACATACTTTTTTAAAAAAACAGATTTCCTCTCTAACTGTTGGCTCCTGTGGGGCCACAGTTGTCCTTTTCAGTAGCAGACTTTCTTGAAAGTGGAAATGCCAGCTGCTAATGAAAGCAAAGTGCTTGCAATTATAGTCAGATGTTAGCTTCTTAAAATCTGAATGCAGAAAAGCCACTGGAGTTCCCTGAGTTGTCACTAAGGCCATGTCTACACTGGCAAGTTTCTGCACAGTAAAGCGGCTTTCTGCGGTGTAACTCCCAAGGTGTACACACTGCCATGCCATGTAGTGCGCAGAAACTGCATAGTTGCAGTGCTGTAAAAAAAACCACCCTGATGAAAGGCCTACAGCTTTCTGCGCCGGGGGTACAGCACTGCGGTGCCAGTCTAGACACCCTGGTCAATTACAGCGTTTCGATTGGCCTCCAGGAGGTGTCCCACAATGCCTGTTCTCGCCTCTCTGGTCATCAGTTTGAACTCTACTGCCCTGACTTCAGGTGACCAACTGTCATCCCCACCCTGTAAATTCCTTTTGAATTTTGAAAGTCCCCTTCCTGTTTGCTCAGTGATGCATGCAGTGGTCTGAGGGCATCTTTCCAGGTGGCCATGCCTGCTCCATGCATCAGGCTATCCCCCACTTGGAGCAGTGCTGAGCTGTTGGACCTCATCAACATTTGGGGAGAGGAGGCTGTCCGGTCCCAGCTGCGCTCCAGCTGTAAGAATTATATCACCCATGGACAGATTTCACCATGCATGACAGAAAGGGGCCATGACCAGGACACACTGCAGTGCAGGGTCAAAGTGAAAGAGCTGTGGAACACCTACCACAAGGTGCAGGAGGCAAACCAACGCTCTGGTGCTGCACTCACGAGCTGCCGGTTGTACAAGGAGCTGGACATGATACACGGTGGCAACCCCACCTCCACTATGAAGGCCACTGTGGATACTACGGTGGCTCACATACCAGTCCAGAGTGGACTGAGCCAGGAGGAGGAAATCTTGGGTGAGGATGGGGGGGGACCTAGAGGCAAAGGATGACTCAAAGGTCAGAGATGCGTGTAGTCAGGAGCTCTTTTCTATCCCAGAGGAGCCTAGCCAATCACAGCTGTTGGAGCTTGGCGAAGTGCAAACAAGAGAGGAGGCACCTGGTAAGTGGATTTGATTTTGCGAATCTCTGAAGCGAGTTGTCGGGGGCAGGAGGGTTGCAGAAAGCAGGCTTGTGTCTGTATGATGCACATCCCCCCACATGCCTAGTCTGAGTGGCGGAACGGGCTGTTGATTGACTCCCTCACTTCATGGGAATCTGCCTCCGAGATTTCCAGGAAACTCTCGTGGAGATACTGGGCAATCTGTTGCCGCAGGTTCTTTGGCAGAGCTGCTTTGTTTCTTGCCTCATTAATGGTAACTTTCCTGCACCACTGTGCCATCACGGAAGGCAGGGGGGAACATTGCTGCGCACAGGCGAACCGCACGGGAGCCAGGGCGGAAGCCACAGTCTTGGAGAAGACCCTCCCTTGATTCCCTGCTCACCCTTAGCAGCGGGATATCTTCCAAAATGATCACATTCTGTGGAAAGTGCGGGGACAGGAATGATTATCAGGCTACCCCTACAGAACAAGCTCTCTCCAAGAGCCACATGCCTAGTCTACAGCAGGGTTCGGGAAGAGTGATTTACCCTGCCCCTGCGGCTACTCGCTGTTTTGGGGATCTTGTGGCTCATGTGTGCTTTCCTGGGGTCAGCCAGTTAGTGACAGGTGTGTGAGTACTGGCTGTGTTTTAAATCACCTAATCAGTGTTCTGTGTGTTGCAAACAACACTGCTTCTGTAAAATGTTGTATTTAAACTTCACAGAGATGTCCTTGGGAGCCCAACCTCCCTTTTTTTATTGGCAGCTGCGCAGAATTAGAAAGCAGCCAAGAAAAACTAAGGAGGACTTTCTTCATGATATTATGATGCACTCTGCAGCCAAGAAACAGGAATTGAAGGAGTGGCGGGACAGCAAGAAGAGGGACCGAAAGGAGAATGCAGCGTGCCAGAATGAAGCCACAGAGCGGCTCTTAAACATTATGGAGCGCCAAGCGGACATGCTCCAGGCGATATTAGCACTGCAAACAAAACAGCTTCCCGCCAGCCCTCCCCTGCAGCTGCTTTCGCAAAACTCTTTCTCATGCTCCCCCCAGACACTGCCACACACTCTTATCAACCTCCTGACTTCAGTCTATACCCACGGCATTCCACTCCTTCCGCCTTACAGTCCAGCACTGCAGACTCCCACTACCCACTGCACTCAACACCCATCCCTATGCACTTTGGCCCTGCTGAAGTACAGTACCTGCTGCACTGTACTCCAAAGGAGAAGGTTGGATATGATTCCTGGACGTACACAAATCTTTAGCCATCCCGGGACCCCACCTTCTCCTGGGACCTTCCCTTCCCCCATCCCCCTCACTGCTGATGGTTTATTTTTAGTTTTGTTTGATTCACTCCACCAGATGTTGTTTTTTAATAAAAGAATTGTGTTGGTTTGGAAGCCAATCTTTACTCTATTAATTGAAAGCAAAAAGAGCCCTGCAAACCAACAATTATTTTAAACCTTCATAGTGCACCATCTGCACCAATCACAATCACCTCCTAGCATTACAAGCACTGCACTCCCGAGCATAGCAACAAATATTAGTGGCTTTTAGTTTCAAATTGCTGCCTCAAGGCATCCCTGATGTACCCCTGCACTGTACCCCTCTAATAGCCCTGGTCTCTGGCTGTTCAAACTCGGCCTCTAGGCACTGAGCCTCTGCAGTCCAGCCCTGAGTGAAGCTTTCACCCTTCCCTTCACAAATATTATGGAGTGTACAGCACACGGCTATAAGAATAGGAATATTGTCATTGGCCAGGTCCAGCTTCCCATAGAGGCAGCCACCAGCAGGCCTTTAAATGGCCAAAAGCACACTCAACAGTCATTCTGCACTTGCTCAGCCTGTTGTTGAACCGCTCCTTGCTGCTGTCAAGTTGTCCTGCGCATCGCTTCATAAGCCACGGCATTAAGGGGCAGGCAGGGTCTCCCAAGATCACAATGGGCTTTTTGACTTCCCCAACGGTGATCTTCTGGTCCGGGAAGAAAGTCCCTGCTTGCAGCTTCCTGAACGGTCCAGTGTTCCGAACGATGTGTGCGTCATGCATCTTTACAGACCAGCCTGCGTTAATGTCCGTGAAACGCCCACAGTGATCCACAAGCGCCTGGAGAACTATTGAGAAATACCCCTTCCGATTAATGTACTCGGTGGCTGGGTGGTCTGGTGCCAGAATTGGAATATACATGCCATGTATCACCCCTTTGCAGTTAGGGAAGCCCATTTGTGCAAAGCCATCCACAATGTCACACATTGCCCAAAGGCAGAGTTTTTCAGAACAGGATGCAATTAATGGCCCTGCACACTTCCATCAACACTAGTCCAACGGTCAACTTTCCAAACCCGAACTGGTTAGCGATGGATTGGTAGCAGTCTGGAGTAGCCAGCTTCCACAATACAATCGCCATGTGCTTCTCCAACGGCAGGGAAGCTCTCATTCTTGTGTCCTTGCGCTGCAGGGCTGAGGTGAGCTCATCACACAGTCCCCTGAATGCGGCTTTCCTCATCTGAAAGTTCTGCAGCCACTGCTCGTCATCCCAGACATGCATCACGATGTGATCCCACCACTCAGTGCTTGTTTCCTGAGCCCAAAAGCGGCGTTCCACTGTGGGCAGCAGCTCCGTGAATGCCACAAGCAATCTTGTGTCACAGCTAGTACACGTGGCAAGATCAATGTCTCACTCCTCTGGGCTTTCTAGTTTAAGGAATAACTCCACTGCCACTCGTGATGTGTTGGTCAGAGCGAGCAGCATACTGGTCAGCAGTTCTGGATCCATTCCTGCAACCCAAAGATTGAGAGCCTGCAGCACACAAACTGTTAAAAGATGGCGCCAAATGCAGACAGAAGTACAGGGATTGCTGGAATGGGAAGCAATGCATCACGGGGCATTGGGACAGGACCCAGGATGCCCCGCAACCCCCTCCATCTGCCCACAACTCTTAGCAGCAGAAGAGGAAGAGATGCTCTGTGGGATAGCTGCCCAGAGTGTATCGCTCTGAATACGGCTGCAAGTGTGAACATGCTATTGCGCAGGCAGGTGAAAGGGTGAATACACAACAGCAGGTTCGCTTCAGTGCTTGCTGAGCAGCAACACACACAGTGTGTGTGTGTGGGGGGATAAACATGGGGAAATAGTTTTACTTTGTGTAATGACCCATCCACTCCCAGTCTCTATTCAAGCCTAAGTTAATTGTATCCAGTTTGCAAATTAATTCCAATTCAGCAGTCTCTCGTTGGAGTCTGTTTCTGAAGTCTTTTTGTTGTAATATTGCGACTTTTAGGTCTATAATCGAGTGACCAAAGAGACTGAAGTGTTCTCCGACTGGTTTTTGAATGTTATCATTCTTGACGTCTGATTTGTGTCCATTTATTCTTTTATGTAGAGACTGTCTGGTTTGGCCAATGTACATGGCAGAGGGGCATTGCTGGCACATGATGGCATATATCACAGTGGTGGATGTGCAGGTGAACGAGCCTCTGATAGTGTAGCTCATGTGATTAGGCTCTATGATGATGTCCCCTGAATAGATATGTGGGCACAATTGGCAACGGGCTTTGTTGCAAGGATAAGTTCTGTTAGGATATAGATATTCAGGCCTGTCTGTAAAGGCCTATACTCTAAGAATTTAGGTGTATTCTTATCACTTGGCTAGTTATAGAGGTATAAAAAAGAATCAAAATCACTGTCTGCCAGTGTAAGGTCCTTCTCATACTGTGACAGTCTGAGACCCTGTGCTTAGGCTAAGGCCTTTGGCTAAGCAGCAGAGGCAGCCATAAGCTGGGAAGTGACCGGTCACATCTTCACATTCCAAACTAGTCACATTGACAGAAGGTGCTATTGGGCTGTTAGGAATACAATCCTGCCCTGATAATGCCTATCACCTCCAGAGAAAGGGAAGTGCCTAGAAGATGTAAAAGGAAACTTAGTTTGATAGGTTTCAGAGTAACAGCCGTGTTAGTCTGTATTCGCAAAAAGAAAAGGAGGACTTGTGGCACCTTAGAGACTAACCAATTTATTAGAGCATAAGCTTTCGTGAGCTACAGCTCACTTCTTCAGATGCATATCGTGGAAACTGCAGCAGGCTTTATATATACACAGAGAATATGAAACAATACCTATTCCCACCCCACTGTCCTGCTGGTAATAGCTTATCTAAAGTGATTTCCAGCACAAATCCAGGTTTTCTCACCCTCCACCCCCCCACACAAATTCACTCTCCTGCTGGTGATAGCCCATCCAAAGTGATAACTCTTTACACAATGTGCATGACAATTAAGCTGGGCTATTTCCTGCATAAATCCAGGTTCTCACATCCCCCCCACCCCCATACACACACAAACTCACTCTCCTGCTGGTAATAGCTCATCCAAACTGACCACTCTTCAAGTTAAAATCCAAGTTAAACCAGAACATCTGGGGGGGGGGGGGGGTAGGAAAAAACAAGAGGAAACAGGCTACCTTGCATAATGACTTAGCCACTCCAAGTCTCTATTTAAGCCTAAATTAATAGTATCCAATTTGCAAATGAATTCCAATTCAGCAGTTTCTCGCTGGAGTCTGGATTTGAAGTTTTTTTGTTTTAAGATAGCGACCTTCATGTCTGTGATCGCGTGACCAGAGAGATTGAAGTGTTCTCCGACTGGTTTATGAATGTTATAATTCTTGACATCTGATTTGTGTCCATTTATTCTTTTACGTAGAGACTGTCCAGTTTGACCAATGTACATGGCAGAGGGGCATTGCTGGCACATGATGGCATATATCACATTGGTGGATGTGCAGGTGAACGAGCCTCTGATAGTGTGGCTGATGTTATTAGGCCCTGTGATGGTGTCCCCTGAATAGATATGTGGGCACAGTTGGCAGCATCCTGTCTGGCAAGAACTCACTTATCAATAGCTGGGATGTGAAATCATCACTTCTGTATTGTTTTGTCATTGTAGTTCCTACTTTGCTATTGTTTGTCTGTATAATCTCTGTCTGGTTCTGTGATTGTTCCTGTCTGCTGTATAATTAATTTTGCTGGGTGTAAACTAATTAAGGTGGTGGGATATAATTGGTTACATAATCATGTTACAATATGTTAGGATTGGTTAGTTAAATTTTAGGAAAATGATTGGTTAAGTTATAGCTAAGCAGAACTCAAGTTTTACTATATAGTCTGCAGTCAATCAGGAAGTGAGTGGCTGGGTGTGGGGAGGGGAAATGGGAACAGGGAATGGGAGGTGGGGAAATTGGAATAATTTGCTAAAGGGGGAAATGGGAACAGTGAATGGGGGTAAGGAAATTGGAATCATGTTTGGCTAAGGGCAGGAATGGGAACAGGGACACAGGTGTAAGGCTCTGTGGTGTCAGAGCTGGGAAGGGGGACACTAAGGAAGGAAACTGAAATCATGCTTGCTGGAAGTTCACCCCAATAAACATCGAATTGTTTTCACCTTTGGACTTCGGGTATTGTTGCTCTCTGTTCATGCGAGAAGGACCAGGGAAGTAAGTGGGTGAAGGAATAAGCCCCCTAATAGGTTCCTGGGTTAGTGGTTCTGTTGTGTGGCATGTGGTTGCTGGTGAGTATTTGCTTCAGGTTGGGGGGCTGTCTGGAAGCAAGGACTGGCCTGTCTCCCAAGATCTGTGAGAGTGATGGGTCGTCCTTCAGGATAGGTTGTAGATCCTTGATGATGCGTTGGAGAGGTTTTAGTTGGGGGCTGAAGGTGATGGCTAGTCGCGTTCTGTTATCTCTTTGTTGGGCCTGTCCTGTAGTAGGTGACTTCTTGGGTACTCTTCTGGCTCTGTCAATCTGTTTCTTTACTTCAGCAGATGGGTATTGTAGTTGTAAGAATGCTTGGATACTGTTCCTGATGGCTTGTAGTAAGGAAAACACCATCCTGGCCACTATGGATGTAGAAGCCCTCTACACCAACATTCCACACAAAGATGGACTACAATGTAATAAGAATGTTATAAGAATGCAGGAACAGTATCCGAAAATATGGCCATATCATCAAGGTAGGCGAATGCATATTCTCCTAATCCCGCTAGAAGACCATCTACAAGTCTTTGGAAGGTGGCGGGTGCATTCCGCAGCCTGAAAGGGAGTACATTAAATTCATACAGCCCGACATGGGTGGTGAAGGCTGACCTTTCCTTGGCAGATTCATCTAGCGGTACCTACCAGTACCCGTTGGTTCAGTCCAAGGTAGAGATGAACTGGGCCCGTCCCAGTTTCTCTAATAGTTCATCTGTGCGTGGCATTGATAGTTGTCTAGGCGAGTTACAGCATTTAGCTTACGGTAGTCCATGCAAAAACGTATCTCCCCATCTGGTTTGGGAACTAGAACCACTGGAGATGCCCTTGCACTGCCAGAGGGGCAGATTACACCCATCTGTAACATACCCTGGATTTCCCGTTCTATAGCAGTTTTAGTTTGAGGAGACACCCAGTAAGATTGGACTTTAATTGGGTGAGCATTATCTGTGTAAATGGAGTGGTGTGCCCGTTCAGTCAGTCCTGGGGTGGCTGAGAACGTTGGCACGTAGCTAGTGCACAGCTCCTGGATCTGCTGTCGCTGCATACGCCCAAGGGTCATGGAGAGGTTCACCTCTTCCATACCACCAGCACTTTTCCCTTCATAGTAGACACCTTGGCTAGCTTCACACGATTGGCCAAGTCTTCTCCCAACAGCATTGGGATGGGATAATCATCATAGACTGCAAAAGTCCACATTCCTGACCAGCCCTTGTACTGGACAGGCAACTTGGCTGTAGGCAAATTGAAAGTGTTTGACTTGAAGGGTTGAATTGTCACTTGGATCTCTGGGTTGATTAAATTGGGGTCCACTAAGGAAGCATGGATAGCTGACACTTGTGCTCCGATGTCCCTCCACGCGGTGACCTTCTTCCTGCCCACACTCACAGTTTCCCTCCGCTCCGAGGTTATCTGGGAGGTATCTGGGCCTGAGGACCTCTGGTGTGATTCCGGTGCAATGAACTGTAATCTGTTGGGGTTCTTGGGGCAGTTGGCCTTTACATGCCCCGTCTCGTTACATTTAAAACATCGTCCAGCTGACAGGTAACTGGGGCAAGGTGGGTTGCTGGAGAACGGTGTGGCAGGACGATAAGGTATCTGGAGGGTTCCTTGGGGGATAGGTGGGGCCTTGGGCTGCTCCCGGTAGTAGGGTGTGGTCTGAGGTTGTCCCTTCTGGTATCCGCTCCAACTGCGACCAGTTTTTTTTTCTTTTCTGCCACCTCCACCCATTTGGCTCCAATCTCCCCCACTCAATTACAGTTTTGGGCTTCCCATCTAGGATGTATCTTTCTATTTCCTCAGGAACACCCTCTAAGAATTGCTCCATTTGCATTAGGAAGGGCAAATCTTCTGGAGATTTAACACTTGCTCCCGATATCCAGGCATCCCAATGTTTCACAATGTGGTAGGCATGTCGGGTAAATGACACATCTGGTTTCCACCTTAGGGCTCTGAACCGCTGACGGGAATGCTCGGGTGTTAGCCCCATTCTGACTCTCACCTTGGTTTTAAACAGTTCATACTGGTTCATGTGTTCCTTAGGCATTTCAGCTGCCACCTCAGCTAAGGGTCCACTGAACTGTGGCCTCAGCTCTACCATGTATTGGTCTGTAGAGATGCTGTACCCAAGGCAGGCCCTTTCGAAGTTTTCTAAGAAGGCCTTGGTATCCTCGCCTGCCTTGTAGGTGGAGAACTTTCTGGGATGGGAAGTGGTACCTGGAGAAGGATTGCTAGGGTTTGTTGGTATATTCTGCTGAGCCTTTGCCTTCTCCATCTCCAGTGCATGCTTCCTCTCTTTTTCCTGTTCCTCCATTTCTTTTTCCTTTGCCTCCATAGCTCTCCTGTGGGCAGCCTCTTTGGCTGTTTGTGTTTTGGGCTCTGTCATGTTTGTCTCTCTGTTTTTAACTAACTTTACACCCGAGAGTTAGAAATAAAACAAACAAAAAAAACTTGGCTTGTAAAATTTTGCTGTGCTGTCCGGATACCTATGTTCTCTGATAGTGATTGTCAGCCTACAGAAAAATCCTTAAAAAAAAACAAAAAACCTTAACTGAAGGGTTCATGTTTAGCTATTCCACCTGGAAACAGGCAGGGCACACCCTGGCTGTTTTGTAGAAGCAATGCACACATTGCTCTATCCAAGGACAAGGGCTAGATATGAACCAGGAGAACTTGATTGTTGGGACAGCAACTGTGGGAAGCTTTCTTAGCCTGGGCTCAAGGCCTGAGAACCAGGATTGTAGTAGATAAAGGATGGTAAATAAGTATATTAATCAACGTCATACATTCCTTTGTGTATCTTTTTGCGGTAGCAGTGTGTAATGCTTAGGGGGGAGAAATATAATAAAAGGAGAAGGTGGAAGGCGGGGGGTGGGGGGGGCAGAACAGCCCATCTCAGCTGACCAGCCTGCTTGCTTGCATAAAGCTGGGTTCTGTCTCATCATTGAACCGCCACACTTAACACCTTTGTCTCCCGGCAAATAGGCAGAAAACCCCTCTAGTTGCTCTTAATTAAAAAAAAAAAAACTTCTTCAGGTCTGTGAAGACTTGTGAATTTCCCTGCAGGAGGTAAACTACCCTGCCTTTAGGTAGAGAAAACTCCAGCTCACAAAAGACAATTCCCTTTTGTCTCTGCTCTGGACCCAAAGCAGAGAAAAAAAAACAACTCCTCTGCTTTCATCCGAAAACCTGCTTTCCAGCAGCCCAAAGGAAAAAAAATCCTTTTTAAGATCTGTGCTGCTTGTTCAAAAAATCAAAATCCTCTGAACTCTAGGGTACAGATGTCGGGACCTGCATGGAAACCTCATAAGCTTACTTTTACCAGCTTAGGTTAAAAATTCCCCAAGGTACAAACTATTTTCCTTTTTCCCTTGGACTTTATTGCTGCCACCACCAAGCGTCTAACAGATATATAACCGGGAAAGAGCCCGCTTAGAAACATCTTTTCCCCCCAAAATGCTCCCCAAACCCTACACCCCATTTCCTGGGGAAGGCTTGATAAAAATCCTCACCAATTTGCATAGGGGAACACAGACCCAAACCCTTGGATCTTAAGAACATTGAAAAAACAATCAGGTTCTTGAAAGAAGAATTTTAATAGAAGAAAAAGTAAAAGAATCACCTCTGTAAAATCTGGATGGTAAATACCTTACAGGGTAATTAATTTCAAAACATAGAGAATCCCTCTAGGCAAAACCTTAAGTTACAAAAAGACACAAAAACAGGAATATCCTTTCCATTCAGCACAGCTATTTTATCAGCCATTTAAACAAAACAGAATCTAACGCATATCTAGCTAGCTTACTTACTAAGTTCTAAGACTCCATTCCTGTTCTGTTCCCAGCAAAAGCATCACACAGACAGAGAGAACTCATTGTTTCTCCCCCCGCCTCCAGCTTTGAAAGTTTCTTGTCTCCTCATTGGTCATTTTGGTCAGGTGCCAGTGAGGTTATCCCAGCTTCTTAACCCTTTACAGGTGAAAGGGTTTTTCCCCTGGCCAGGAGGGATTTAAGGGTGTTTACCCTTCCCTTTATATTTATGACACCATTGAATAAAAACAACTATCAGCTTTAGAGTCTTTAAATAAATCCCAGCTCAGTTAGGTGGGCAGAGTAGAGGCAAGCTCTTTCAAGCTCTTTAAATGTTAGTTATGACCCACATATGGGTCTCTTTCCCCTTTTGCAATTCCTTCTGAGCCCCTGAGGTTTCTTATAGGGCTAGTGGGTCCTCACCATCCTACCACTGACTCTAAGAATTACGTGTTCAGTCTTTCCACTGGTCAAACTTCCCTAGTGTCTGTAGAGAAGTTGATTGGTGGGTTAATGTAGTGTCACATGGTGTTCAAATGGCCATGTTGCTTACCTGAGATGGAGTGTTTGCAATGCCTTATTAGCCTTTGTGACAGCTGATAAAACAGCGAAGAGACTGCACTCATGATAGCTGCTAGTAATGTCAGCTTCTGCAGGCTTGAAATCTTTTGAGCTATTGTATTTAGAAGCAGCCTACAGTTTTGTGGGTGTAATTTGAAATCACATAATTAAATATCTGAATGTTAGCATTTGCCTTTGCTGTTAATTCCACTTCCAGTTAATTGTACTTGCAAAATTGAGGGTCCCTTTAAAATTATGGCTCTATATATCTACATGCACAGCTTCATTTAATGTGTTAGGAATCTTAGAATGATGTATTTAGGCCATTTTCCCTGTCATTAAGTGCTTTCCAGAAAACTGGTTCATTTTGTTTCTGAGCAGTTGATGAATATTTCTGGTGGTGTGACTTACACATATTAATTTGTTTGTCTTGCTACTGTACATAATGTAAGGCGATTTGCTGATTGCAGCCAAGGGACTGTGTCAAGTCATTGAAATTCAATGAGGCTATGTTAACTGAAAAATGTGCTGGCAATATGTGGACTGAGTCAAATGCTATGAACTCTGAATACTTTTAAAGTGAAAACAAAACTTTCTCAAGCTGAGTGCGCTCTTGAAATTAGAGTGCCAACACTTGATGTCTTTGTCTGTCTGTTTTGACTACTCGTTGTCTTGAAAGAAAATAGTAAAACCAGATGAATCATTTCTATTGAGTGCAGTTTCCTGAATTACCAAATCATTGTTGAAATTAATCACTGTAATGCAGTTTACACTTCCCTCAGAAAAAAAAATTAGTAGTTTCTCATGCAGTAATGCATACGTAGTTGTATATACTCTGTTTATCACCCATGTAGTGCCAGAGCATCTGTGAGGTACAAATGGTAGTTGGAGTTTTGAGATCAGCCAAATAAAATATATATGCAGTCCCCATGCTTTTTGTCGGTTCAAAGTAACTCATTAAAATATATGACTCGGGGCCGGAAGCTCCCCTCAAAGAGCTAGGGCAGCCTAGGAGCTGCTCCCTTATGGACCATATACCAGCTGAGGATCAGCAGAGCGGCAGTCCAGTACGTTTCCCTCCCACCCTGCCATGCTATGTCCCCTAAACCATGCAGGGTAAAGGTGGCTGATGCTGCCATCTTATGACAATCCCTTCCAACTGGGGAATTCTCTGCTGTCCCTGTGATGCTGCCTAAACAGCAGCAAAAGGGCTGGAGTGAAACTGAAAATCTGGCTTTCTAATCACAACTGAACATTCTTGGAAGTTTTCATATATAATGAGCAAAGAGCAATTGTGACTACATTATTTAGATTGTAAACTTTTCTGGGCAGTATCAGATAAACAATTGTAATTATTTGAGAGCTGTGTGAACGGAGTGAAAAAAGCATTGGACTTTAAAACCAATGAGTTTCCCTGCACAGGTTTGTTTCCTTGTCACAGTAGATAGATCCTACTGTCAAATAGATCCATCAGACTCTGCCGTAGTGTACTCACCAGCTGCAGTGCACCTTTTTGTTAGGGTGAGCTTCTGCATGGGGTTCTTGCAGCCCATCTGCCTTTGACCGGGTCTTCCATAGTTCAGCCCTTTGGCCAACTCACATAAAGTTTAGTTCCCCTTCCAGGGTAACAAGAAGGTGTAACCGAAAATTCACAAAATGCTCCAAAACAGAAGAGCCTTCAGCCCTCCTCTTGGGCTATTCCTTTGCTTTTCCTTTTTGGACCAGTCTTCGGCCCCATCCTGGAGTACTGTATTGGAACTGAAATTGCCAGAGCAGGGAGGGACAGCTAAGGGGTTCTGAGGCAAAGTGTGCAGAGCAGACTAAGTCTTGAGAAAGCCAGCTTGCAGCAAGTTGGGGTGAGTTGTGCCTTCCTGGCTAAGGGAATAGCATATTTTCTTTCTCTCTCTCTGTTTTTTTGGGTTCTTGTGTGTTGCCGTCAGAATGCTCAGCAAAAGGGTAGGGCTACAAGAGTATGCTTCTGTTTGTATGCCATGAAATATAACAGCTAAGATCAGAAACAAGCGGTTCTTGAGCCAAAATAGGCCTCAATCCAGCAGAGTACTTAAGCACATGCTTACTGTTAAGCGTGTGTGTCATAAATATAAAGGGAAGGGTAAACCCCTTTGAAATCCCTCCTGGCCAGGGGAAAGCTCCTCTCACCTGTAAAGGGTTAAGAAGCTAAAGGTAACCTCGCTGGCACCTGACCAAAATGACCAATGAGGAGACAAGATACTTTCAAAAGCTGGGAGGAGGGAGAGAAACAAAGGGTCTGTGGGTCTGTCTATATGCTGGTCTTTACTGGGGATAGACCAGGAATGGAGTCTTAGAACTTTTAGTAAGTAATCTAGCTAGGTATGTGTTAGATTATGATTTCTTTAAATGGCTGAGAAAAGAATTGTGCTGAATAGAATAACTATTTCTGTCTGTGTATCTTTTTTGTAACTTAAAGTTTTGACTAGAGGGGTTCTCTATGTTTTTGAATCTAATTACCCTGTAAGATATCTACCATCCTGATTTTAGAGGGGGGATTTCTTTATTTCTATTTACTTCTATTTTTATTAAAAGTCTTCTTGTAAGAAAACTGAATGCTTTTTCATTGTTCTCAGATCCAAGGGTTTGGGTCGGTGGTCACCTATGCAAATTGGTGAGGCTTTTTATCCAACATTTCCCAGGAAAGGGGAAGTGCAAGTGTTGGGAGGATTGTTCATTGTTCTTAAGATCCAAGGGTCTGGGTCTGTAGGTAAATTGGTGAGGCTTTTTACCAAACCTTGTCCAGGAAGTGGGGTGCAAGGTTTTGGGAAGTATTTTGGGGGGAAGGACGCGTCCAAACAGCTCTTTCCCAGTAACCAGTATTAGTTTGGTGGTGGTAGCGGCCAGTCCAAGGACAACGGGTGGAATATTTTGTACCTTGGGGAAGTTTTGACCTAAGCTGGTAAAGATAAGCTTAGGAGGTTTTTCATGCAGGTCCCCACATCTGTACCCTAGAGTTCAGAGTGGGGGAGGAACCTTGACAGTGTGTGTCATTAATTCAGCTTTGCTTTGCTTGATCTGAGCCATAGTACATAAGCTATATTTGGGCTGCTGCAGAATGACATAGCTCTGAGGATGGACCACACAGATACATAGCTAATACAAACCTGTCTGCTTACAGTTCTTTGGCAACTATTTGTTCCTTTGTTCTCAGATGCAATACCTTTCTGTCTGTCCGTCCGTCTGTCTGTCTTCTAACCTATACTGATGCTTGCATTTCTTTTTAAGCTTTAGAAAGTCATGGGCAGGAAAGAAAAAAAACAGGGTGTAGAGTTATGGAAACAAGCAAATAGTGCAACATGCGGTTCATCTCACTTTGTCAAATAGAACATCACACCATTAACCTAATTAATCTGCTCACACACACCTTGAAACGCACCAGCATGTTTTAATAAAGAATATTTCCAATGCTTTTGTCATTTCCATTAAAAAAAATTCACAGGAGACTCTTCATAAACCTCCAAGGAGAATACATAGTTTTTTTGGGTAGGCTGTAGGCTTCATTGCACACTGATCAGAACTCAACATATTTTTCAGATGTTCAGCATTCAATTTGACCTTTCTATCCATCCAAGTGTTCCTGTGTTTACCATTAGTTTAATCAAGTTTCTGAGGGTGAGAATAAGCTTGGCTGTCATAAAGGATGAAATATCATTTTGGGGGGGATATTTCCAAATTGGTTTGCTATCATGTTTAGACTTTTGAGTAGCTGATCATTGAAAATCTTTGAACTGGTACAAAACATGACTGTGATTGTGTTTTTCTTTATGATTTGGAGACAAGAGGATGTGTTTTCAAAGCAGTGCAGAGATTTTTCACCCATATTTCTCCTAATGTTAATGGGGAATGTGCATGTAAGTCACTCTACAGCATGCTGAAACAAAGCCCAAATGAATAGTGAAAATTTTCTGCTAGAAATGAACTGCCATGGTAACATTTAGAATCTATTTTCATTATTTCCAGTGAGAATAGAACTTGCAAGTTCCTGTGAATTATAATGAAAGTTTTGTTCCTAAACTATTATTTAAAATTGCATTATCTCTTTCTACACACATTTTCCAAATCCTTCTGATTTGATGGTTGATGATTTGCAGCTGTTTTTTGTTCACTCTTCTCTCTACCAGTCAGTGGAGAGAGGTTTTTTTCTTTCTCATTAATCATTTATCATATGCACTTTGCTATATTCCTTTGAAACCCTCTGATCTTCTAGATTGGACATACTCCATAGGAGAAAGTTGGGTACAGTGAGATTGGTTAACTGTTGCCTTGCACCTTGTGCAGTCATTTAACCTTTCAGTCATTTATATTATGCTATTATGCTACCCTGATAGTTTTGCACTTACTTTTCATTGGTGTAAATGACGACACAATATGCAGGACAAGGGTGAATAAGGCTCCATGTCTTTTTGTGGTATAAGGTATAGTAAAGATGTACTTCTGATTTCTTGTGTTTTATTGTTCTAATACTACTTTTCATCAGTACATCTCAAATCACTTTACAAAGGAGGTCCATCTCATTGTGACATTCTCCTCTGGTATTATCTGGACCAGTGATCTGCTTGGTCACTCCAATCCTTGACTCTGGGAGCCAGCCTTACACTGCTCTGCTGTGAGAACCCCAGTTCCTGGGCTGTTCACGGACAGCCTCTGGCATGTAAGCTGCTCTTCAGATTGTGCAACTGAATGACACTAGCCGATATCTCCAGTCCCAGGCACAGCCCTAGGAACCTCTATCTTGCATTGTCCAGTTATGCCCGCTGGACACTGCAAGCTTATATGAGTTCGTCAATTTAACAAAGAAATTGATAGGCACCGGGCTTGTTATCACAAGGGGAGTCTCTGACATGCTTCAAACCAAAAGCACTGCTTCCGGTAGAATAAACAAACAAATTTATTAATTACAAAAATAGTTTTTAAGTGATTATAAGTCAAAGCCCAACAAGTTAGATTTGGTCAAATGAAATACAAGCAAAACGCATTCTAAGATGATCTTAACGCTTTCAGTGCCCTTACAAACTTAGATGCTTCTCACCACAGCCTGGGTGGTTGCTCCTCAGCCAGGCCCTCCACTTTGATCAGCACTTCAGTCACTTGATTGTGATGTCTGTAGATGGAGGTGGAAGAGAGAGGGGAAGAGCATGGCAAATGTCTCTCCCTTTTATCATGTTCTTTCTTCCCTCTTGGCTTTGCCCCCCACCCCCGTTCAGTCAGGTGAGCATTACCTCATCTCAGTTCCAAACTGACCAAAGGAGGCCAGGGGGCGGGCAGGATTCACTTGAGTCCAGCAGATCCTTTGTTGCTGCCTAGGCCAGTGTTCTTTGTTCCTGTGAGACTGGGCTAGGTTTGTCCCATACATGCCCTGATGAGGTATGAACTGCCCCTTTGCTCTTGGAGAGTTTTTGCCTGGGCTTGTTTTCAGCCAGGAGGACACATTTTCAGCCTCATAACTATATACATGAAATTACAACCTATAACATTACTTTAACAACAATTACTATAACATCAATGCTCAGTGCATCATGAGCCTTCCAAAGGCACCCAACATGACAAAATTTGCAATGGATACCACACAATCTACCCGGAGGTACAGTGTGCCAAAATCATTATCCCACATTTTACAGATATGGAAATAGATCCCGAACAGTGAACTGACTTACCCAAGAACACCGAACAGTCAAGACAGGAATAGAGCCCAGGTCTCCTGAATCCTAGTTTAGTGTTATATCTACTAGGCCATTCTGCCTATGTAAGTGTAAGGCCTGTTCATTACTTAAGTGGTGGCTTGCATGCTGGAATGTGATGTCATCAGTTGTTTCAAGGAATAATACAAGTGTCTTCTTTAGGAAGAAAATGCAAAGGATGAGTCTAATGCATGCAGACTGTCCATTAGACTTTGCTGTCAAATTCAGAGTTGCCCCCGGTGCTTCTGCAGCACTTCAAAATTACAAGTGACTTTGTATTGCTCAAAGTCATTATGTTCTATAAAAGGTGCATCTCCTCTTATTTCATATATCTCATGCTGAAGGTGGTCCACAGGGAGTTTGTTTAGCTCTCGCAACAGGCAAAGATTTTTAAAGGGAAAAATACAGAAAACAACCTCTCAGAACCACAGGACAAAGGAGGAGATGGGGTTAAAAAAAAAAAAACCAAGAACAACAGAGGAGATTCTTTCCCTTTTTCAGCAGTAGCAGAAGCACAACCCATTCCCAAAGGAAGGCTGTTACTTCAGCAAATTCCCCCTTACTGTCCCAATCTGTCCTAGGTCTAAAATGCAGAGTTAAAAATGTATGCAAAACCTAACCGCCAAGAAAAAGGAATGATGCTTTAAGGGGCTGAGTTTTGGAATGGCAAGGATAAACTTACCCCCTCCCTCTGCCTCGTCTTAGATTTATATTTTTAAAAATATTAGAAATACTTGCCAGAAAAAATGTCCATATTTGTTTTGCATATTCAGCAACTGTTTGAAGTGTATTAGTACAGCTTCCTTTTCCCCTGAAGGCTCAAACTCTGCATGAATAGGTCTTGTGTAATTTATTTTTCTGCCACTTTTCATCTTATACTTAGATTCCATTCTTACTGGCTGGTTTTTTCATTAATCATTCTACTGGTCTGTGTAGGTGGCTGAACCATGGTAAACAGTGATGCTCTTCACACTTTAATTGCTCCTTTAAACCTCTGTGAACATAGCTGAGATTGCTGCTTCACAGGAATTGTGATTCTTTATAGAGATATCCTTGATGTTTTAAGCAGGCACTTTAAATAGACTCAGCAGCTGTATACGCTGCAAACCGTATGTGGCTTGACTTCATAAAGGCTAGAATTATGTCGTCGTTTGTTGAGATCTGCATTAAATCTCATGATCTAAACAGGATCAGGATCAGGGTGGGCCAGTAATTGGATTGTGTAAAAACAGCCAGTGGAGTAAGTGGATTCTGACCCCTGCCATGTGATGGAGTTAGTCTTTTGTAACCCTGACCCATGTCATGTGATTAGATCTAGAAAAATAAAGTTGATTCATATCAGCACTTCTGTGTGTCACATTTAGGATTCCTTAAGGGCCATTCTTTCCTTTCAGTCAATCCTGAACAGATGCCATATTATAATGCTAGCTAGTGTTGTGCTGCAGTCTTCTGTACAAAATGTAAAATGGAAGCCCTGACCACATGAAATCATACCATAGCATTTCTACCAAGAGTAGAGGTTTTAGTCTCAGTGTCTTGGCTAAATTCTAACTTAGAAGAGCTTATAATGCTCTGGAATAGGCTTCCAAGGGAGGTTGTGGAATCCCCATCACTTTTTAAGAACAGGTTACACACACACCTGTCAGGGATGGTCTAGGTTTGTCTGGCCTGCCTCAGCACAGGGATCTGTTATCTGATGTCTTCTTGGGGTTCTCTCCAGCCCTACATTCCTATGATTCTATACCTATCTATAAGAACCTGCAGGACTAGAACCTGGAACTATGAGGGTTCTTGGGCCGCCAGTGCTTCTGCATCATCGGTAGCTCAAGGTGAGTTTCTACTGGAGGGCCCTGTGAAGCAAGGTATTGCAGGAAGTATAGCCCAGCTTGGCCTGAGGGGTGGCCCCCTATAGCCCACAGGTTGGATTATTCTGGTATATAAACCAAAAAGCCATCATGGGGAGCTAACTGAGCAATGGCACAAACTGCCTGCTTGCTTCCGCTCCAGGTCTTGCCTTGCTGTGGACCCTAGACTCTAGCTTCTGACCTTAGAATCATAAAATATTAGGGTTGGAAGAGACCTCAGGAGGTCATCTAGTCCAACCCCTTGCTCAAAGCAGGACCAACACCAACTAAATCATCCCAGCCAGGGCTTTGTCAAGCCAGGCCTTAAAAACCTCTAAGGATGGAGATTCCACCACCTCCCTAGGTAACCTATTCCAGTGCTTCACCACACTCCTAATGAAATAGTGTTTCCTAATATCCAATCTAAACCTCGCCCACTGCAACTTAAGACCATTTCTCCTTGTTCTGTCATCTGCCACCACTGAGAAGAGCCTAGCTCCATCCCCATTGGAACCCCCCTTCAGGTAGATTGTCGGGCTTAACTGGTAGTGATCAATGGCTCCATGTCTAGATGGCAGCCGGTATCAAGTGGAGTGCCCCAAGGGTCGGTCCTGGGGCCGGTTTTGTTCAATATCTTCATAAATGGTCTGGAGGATGGTATGGATTGCACCCTCAGCAAGTTTGCAGATGACACTAAACTGGGAGGAGAGGTAGATAAGCTGGAGGGCAGGGATAGGATACAGAGGGACCTAGACAAATTAGAGGATTGGGCCAAAAGAAATCTGATGAGGTTCAACAAGGACAAGTGCAGGGTCCTGCACTTAGGACGGAAGAATCCCATGCACCACTACAGATTAGGGACCGAATGGCTCGGCAGCAGTTCTGCAGAAAAGGACCGAGGGGTTACAGTGGACGAGAAGCTGGATATGAATCAACAGTGTGCCCTTGTTGCCAAGAAGTCCAATGGCATTTTGGGGTGTGTAAGTAGGGGCATTGCCAGCAGATCAAGGGACGTGATCGTTCCCCTCTATTCGACATTGGTGAGGCCTCATCTGGAGTTCTGTGTCCAGTTTTGGGCCCCACACTACAAGAAGGATGTCGAAAAATTGGAAAGAGTCTAGCGGAGGGCAACAAAAATGATTAGGGGACTGGAACACATGAGTTATGAGGAGAGGCTGAGGGAACTGGGATTGTTTAGTCTACGGAAGAGAAGAATGAGGGGGGATTTGATAGCTGCTTTCAACTACCTGAAAGGTGGATCCAAAGAGGATGGCTCTAGACTGTTCTCAGTGGTAGCAGATGACAGAACAAGGAGTAATGGTCTCAAGTTGCAGTGGGGGAGATTTAGGTTGGATATTAGGAAAAACTTTTTCACTAGGAGGGTGGTGAAGCACTGGAATGCGTTACCTAGGGAGGTGGTGGAATCTCCTTCCTTAGAAGTTTTTAAGGTCAGGCTTGACAAAGCCCTGGCTGGGATGATTTAATTGGGGATTGGTCCTGCTTTGAGCAGGGGGTTGTACTAGATGACCTCCTGAGGTCCCTTCCAACCCTGATATTCTATGATTCTAGTTGAAGGCTGCTATAAAATCCCCCGCACTCTTCTTTTCTGCAGACTAAATAACCCAAGTTCTTCCAGCCTCTCCTCGTAGATCATGTGCCCCAGCCCCTTAATAATGTTTGTTGCCCTCTGCTTGACTCTCTTCAATTTGTCCATATCCCTTCTGTAGTGGGGGGACCAAAACTAGACACAATACTCCAGGTGTGGCCTTACCAGTGCCGAATAGAGGGGAATAATCACTTCCCTGGATCTGCTGACAGTGCTCCTACGAATACAGCCCAATATGCTGTTGGCCTTCTTGGCAACAGGGTACACTGCTGACTCATATCCAGCTTCTTGTCCACTGTAATCTCCAGGTCCTTTTCTGCAAAACTGCTGCTTAGCCAGTTGGTCCCCAGCCTGTAGCGGTGCATGGGATTCTTCCTTCCTAAATGCAGGACTGTGCACTTGTCCTTGTTGAACCTCATCAGATTTCTTTTGGCCCAATCCTCCAATTTGTCTAGGTCACTCTGGACCCTATCCCTACCCTCTAGCATATCTACCTCTCCCCCATCATGTGTGAACTTGCTGAGGGTGCAATTAGTCCCATCATCCAAATCATTAATAAAGATGTTGAACAAAACCGGCCCCAGGACTGACCCATGGCACAGGCCTGACAGTACGTAAATTCACTACGGTTATGGTATTGTTCTTCATTTCTTATCCTAAACTGTTGGATTTATTACTGTTCGCTGTGTTTCATTATAGAGGTGGCTGCATTTCAATGGCAGGATGGTCTGTATACAAAGTTTGTGAAGTCCTTTCATAAACTTCAAAATAAAAGCCACAATATAGAGAATACAAACTCCAGTTCATTCTCTGTACCTTAATATTCAAAGTCTCCAATTTAATTGGCCGTATTCCACTGAAACTTTGCAACAGTTGACCATTGGGGAAGGCACATAAATGTAGGAGGCAGTAGTTTCATGGGAGCTAGACCAAGTCTATGGAACCATCTCTGGCAAGTAATAAGAAAGATCACAGACCTCTCCACATTCAGAACAAATTCAAAACTTTTTTTTTTCTAATATAGCTTCTCTTAGTAAAATTCTATACACATATGCATGTGTGCACGCACACACACTTAAAAGCTTATAATAACCTAGTAAGTTATTTGTCCTACAGACTAAAAACGAAGAAAGAGAGAGACTGACATTGTTTTATCTATTTTTAAATATTTGGGAGGTGCTGAGATACTAAAGTGTTGGTGACAGGTGTCCTTCAGGTACATAGATAAGTAAAATATGCATGATACACTTCTTAGCTCACATTTTATTGTATTTAATTCATTGGTTTTGCAATTAAAAAATAAACTAGGAACAGGTAAAATAATTATCTATCTTTACAATATGATAGTCTGACTTGAAATGTGTAAATCTGCTATTCTGGTATTAAGTAATTATAAGGGCTCTGTGCCCTCTTCCTTTGCCCACTCAGGTTTCATGTTCTCATTCAGTGATTTGAAGGATAAGCACTAGTGCTGTCATCAGTCACTCTTATTTTTGTACCTCATAATGAACTTCTGAATTTCTGTCTTTCCTCTTGAATCATCATTTGGGACTCTTTATTTATCAAACCTTAAAAATCAAAGTGCCCTCTTAAGATCGGTTTCTATGTCCTTACTGAGAACATTGTTTTACTTTTCATCCTCATTTTCCCATCTTTATCTCAGAAGATCTCATCCAGAAATTGTACAGATACTGTATGAAAAATACACCAACCAAACTTTAGAAGTAGTTTGTAACTACTATAACCAAGATATTGCCAGGAATATGTATAATATATCAATATTACAGCACAAAAATATTTAAGACAAAAATTGCTTTGAATAAAACCCTGGAAAGTGACGTTTCTGATTATAAAACACATTCAATTGTTAATCATTTAAATGTATTCCATTTCTGTAATGAATTAAAACATTTCCAAGTAAGCCTGAAAGATAGATCAAAATGTAACGTATCTTTGGATTATCCAAATTCCTAACAAATCATGACTGGGAAATCATGACTCCACAGATATATAAGACATTTGAAACATTTATTAACTCATCTTATTTGTTCAAAAGTAATCTAGACCAGTACTAGACCTTTTTTGCCTAAATTATTGATTGTACAGAACAAAAACTGAATATCAGAAATAGGAGAATACTATTCAGACATTTGAAGCTCAAAACTGGTACAATACAGAGATAGAGTATTCATTTGTATCTGTCTTATCACAAGGATATGTTCCATACGTATGTCAAGGGAACATTAAGGTTGAATGGTCAGGCATCAAAAAGTTAGGAAACACCAAAGCTGAGGTTCCATATACAGCATGGTATAGCTTTGCATACTCTTTGCGCAGGTGTAAATGACTACACAAGGGATGATCCATGGGGAATGAGACCTAAGATTTCGATAGATTGGAAGCCACAGAAGAGGTGGGACCACGTTTACCCCAGGGAGGTGGAAACTCTTCTCATGGCTACATCTGGAAAATGGAAGGGGTGGAATAAAATCTATATTCTGGTGCCCTTATGATCTTTTATCCACCAAAAATGTTTGTATGTACCTTTTCACTTATAAGTGCATAAAAGTGCCCTCTTTATTTTAAGAATTTAATAATTTTTGCTGAAGTTTTGAAGACTAAACCATTTTCTTTCCCAAAATGGACAGGCTTGCCTCTGGTGTCAGACTTTAACAGTAACACCAAGAAAAAAACACAACAAAAATGAATTGTTCACATGAAGGGCTTAAGTCTGACATGCTCCTCAGAAGGACTGTTTCATTTTATTGTGGTGCAGGACTTGCTGGAATACTGAAGTCTGCACAATGAGTTCTTTTCCCTAACACATTCAGATGCAGCTGCCTTGATTAGTTTACTTTCAGTGTAGTTCAAGTATCTGTGCCTAGACAGGGTACCTGAATGAAAAAATACATTTCCGTCCTTCATGGAAATGCCTTGGATGAAATCCTGGTCCCACTGAACTCAATGAGAATTTTACTGTTGACTTCAATGGAGTCAGGATTTCATCCATCATGTGAACTTCAAGGGAAAACAGTGTCCCTCTAATACAGAAATATTATAATTTTCATTTACCAGACAGGCAGTGCAGAGTTTTGGTGAATAATTTGTGTATGAATTGTTTGTTGTTAAAATTAAACTTGTCCCTGCCAGCATCAATTTCACTGTCTGTGATGCTAATTATTTTATGATTATTGACTGCAACCATGAAGAGAGGGGTTTAATTGGGAAAAAAATTGTTCCACACACTTCTAGTTTTTCTTAATGCTAAAATATGTTTTAATAGTCTATGTTGGTAAAATATTTAAATCTACTTTGGTTCAATCAGATGATCTTTATTATTTTCTAACTTGCTGTTATTGAGAATTAAATTGTTGTGTATGATTCTTAAAATAGTACTATTTTTTTGCCTTTTTACAGTCTTCTGAATAACAACCAAATCAAGAAGATTTCAATAAATGCTTTTGAAGGGCTTGAAAATCTGCAATACCTGTAAGTCAAAATGGAAATTTAATATTTTCAGTGATAAAGAGTGATCGTTAACCCTCTGTGTTTTTGACTATAAATGCTGTATGCTCTTGTTAGGAAGCATTGTCAGTCCTGGCTAAAAAACTGTCTGCTCATCTGCAAGCTGTCATACTTTGTGTGTGTGCACACACTGAATATTGTACAGTGCGACATAACGAAGCAGCAACGCTGAATGGTACCATTCTGATTTTAGAGCATTTGCACAGATGCAAATGACTGCCCAGGGTGCAAGGATGTGTAGGATCAGGCCCTCAGTTCACCAGTGCAGGGTTGTTGGTGTTTTTTACTGCTTTCATTAGTTTCCATTGAAAATATAATTTGCATGTTGATTTTGGTTTTTTGAAGAATCTGAGTCTCATTTGTTCTATTTTTTCTATGCATCTCCCATATGTAAATAAGGTTTGACATAACTGTGATATTCCATATTGTTTTTTGTGTATGAAAAATGTGCCTTCGGTTAGGTACCATTTGGATTCACAATAATACTGAGTTTCAGGAACTTTCATCTGAAAACTGTTTTCATGACACCTTAAGGTTGAATTGTTTGCTATTAAAATTAAACTTGCTCCTGAGAGCATCCATTACACTGTCTGTGATGCTTATTATTTTGTTGTTGTTGAGTGCAACCATGAGGTTCAAATGAGACAAATGAGAACAGCCTTAAGGTATCATGAAAATAGTTTTCAGATGAAAGTTCCTGAAACTCTCAGTATGATTGTGAATCCAAATAACATAATAAATATTAAAAGATTCATGTTGCATATAGTCCTTTCATCAACTCAGTGTATAGAAAAATAGCCCTTTAACTATTCAAATAAACAGATAAGTAAATGCCATGTTCTCATTCAAAGTTAATTTTTCTGGAAATTCATGTTTTAGTTCAAGGCGAAAGCCTTTTCTCTCATGAGGATTTTGAGTTTGCACAAGTATCACAATTTATTTTATTCCAAATCCTACAATTTAAAGTAAAGCTTTTGTGATTTCCTTGTAACTCCAACATATAAGTGAATGTTTTATACATACATTTAATTAATTAATAAATAACATTTTTTTGTGTTTACCATTTGGTAAACACAGGATCTATGTATTCTTTTATTCTGTGTTTAAAATAATGTAATTGCTGGAACTTCCTCCATTTTGTAATGGCACCCAGGGGACATTATGGTGAAGAGGATCCTAGGAACACAGTTCCCTGAAATTTCCCATCCAGTCTCCAATGTGCCGTCTGTGCTAGCATCTTAGATTTGCTGTGCCAGTTTTATGCCATCTCAGGATTCCACTTCCTCCAGGGAATCTAGCTGAAACATCATCCTGGGCTTGCAAATATGTGATTATATATGACAGTGTCATAGTTAAAGGGAAGTTCTGAGAAACAAAAGGGCAAAGTTAGAACATAATAGCAGAAATGAGCGACTCACTTATAGACAGCCCCCCAAGCTGAAGCAAATACTCACCAGCAACCACACACCAAAAACACTAACCCAGGAACCTATCCTTGCAACAAAGCCCATTGCCAACTCTGTCTACATATTTATTCAAGTGACACCATCATAGGACCTAATCACATTAGCCATGCCATCAGGAGCTCATTCACCTGCACATCTGCACAAATGTGATATATGCCATCCCGTGCCAGCAACGCTCCTCTGCCATGTACATTGGCCAAACCGGACAATCTCTGGGCAAAAGAATAAATGGACACAAATTGAATCACAACATTCAAAAACTGGTAGGAGAGCACTTCAACCGCTCTGGCCACTCAGTAAAAGATTTAAGGGTGGCAATTTTGCAACAGAAAAGCTTCAAAAACAGACTCCAATGAGAAACTGCTGAGCTTGAATTAATATGCAAACTAGATACCATTAACTTGGGTTTGAATAGAGACTGGGAGTGGCTGGGTCATTTCACATACTGAATCTATTTCCCGATGTTAAGTATCCTCACACCTTCTTGTCAACTGTCTAAATGGGCCATCCTGATTATCACTACAAAAGTTTTTTTCTCCTGCTGATAATAGCTCATCTTAACTAATTAGCCTCTCACAATTTGTGTGATAACTTCCAACTTGTGTGTGTGTGTACATATATATCTATATATATCTCTTACTATATGTTCCATTCTATGCATCCGATGAAGTGAGCTGTAGCTCATGAAAGCTTATGCTCTAATAAATTTGTTAGTCTCTAAGGTGCCACAAGTACTCTTGTTCTTTTCACTATCCAATGAATTTCCCAATGATGGACGTGGAGGGAGAAGAAAAGCTGGTTGTGAATGAAGTTTAATATTATTACCATTATGTATTCATTCACCCCCTTACCACCACTGCTGTGGAAAAGTGAAGCACTATGAATTTGCCAATCCTTCTCTACAGGCTCAAACATATGTTATTCCATTATCGTTTTGCTGTCATTGAATTTAGTATATTTGGTCCATTCTGCTTGTTCTTGATAGTGGCATACACAAACCTATATAATTTTTTTAATGTAGGTCAAGCCATTTTTTGTCATAACATAACAAACATGGGGGAACATACATATCTGCTCTTATGCAAATTTCTGAAGATGGATTAACCTAAGTGGAACAAGAATTGAGCATAGAAGCATCTGGTAGTTCCTCTAACTCACGAGTTATTTCAAATTTTGGAGATCTGCAGTGCAGCTCAGAAGACAGAATAGAGACCTACATTTGCTCTTCTCTTTTCTTGTCATGGCATCTGGCTAGACAGAAAGGTTATGGATAATTTGTTTCTTCTTAATCCTCAAGGAAAAAAAATTGTCCATCAAACAATAACAGTGTATAGGGTGACAATTCAAAAGGAAACGTTAAGGCTGTCATCTTTTCCCTGCATAATCTCGTTCACTTGACACACTTGTTCTCCACTGGGAAGGTTGGAAATTGGCTTCATTCATCCAAGTGCTAATCAGTGCACTGAGCACATCACTTCACTTTCCAGACTAAGCCGTCATATATTAAACTGTGCTTTTTACAATTGTCATGAAAGTTTTCACAACCACAGCTAACACTGAAAATATACATTCTGATTTTAATGTATTTCTCTTCAGTGTAATATGTCCTTTCCCATGTTATATTGTTGTTAATCTATATCATTACAAAACACAATATCCACATCAAGACCACGCTTTTCTGCAGAAAAGTTTGGGTGTGTCCCTATTTAATTGACACAGATTTGTCTCCTGTAACCTATTCAGTCCTATTTTATTTTATAAAGCTCTTTAGCCTTATTCGCTAAAATATGTAACTGTTTTCATAAATATGGAGAGAGCCAAGAAGCAAATTAAGCTTTTACAGAATGTAAGAGTGCTATGTAATAACAAATTTGTATTGTCAATGTCCTGAGCTGATTGGTCTGATGTATGACTTTCCTAGCTTTAGCTAAACAGTCCCAAACATATGGCAAATGTATTCTTCAAATGGGTAACAGTAAATGTTTTTTCTGAGAACATGCCCAACATGTAACACAGTGGATTCTCTCCTTTTTTCTTGTGTAGGTAAAATCTTTAACCATGTTTATGATTAAAATAGGAATCCAAGCCCAATCAATATACCCTCCTCTGCCAACAAACTATTACATGTAATTTCCAAGGCTAGTGCTAATTGAGGTGATTCCTGAAGACATGAGAGCTCCTGAGCACAAGAATCCCATACCTTGTCATTTGTCCCAGCGCCAAAATATTTTGGTGCTGATTTTTAGACCCACAATTACCCCCACATATATTTTCCCTCTCTTTCTTTCTTTGTATTACTCTGTGGATCAAAGGCTCCAATCAGGATCATGCTCTGATGTGCTAGGTGCTTTACAAACAGATAGATCTTAGGAGCAGGCACCATGTTTCCCTAACTGTCTAATTTGAAGTGAGGTGCAATCTATGAGTGTGTATAAAACCATACATCTCTAGGGTACCCTTCAGTGCAGTAGTCTAATATTTAGTAAGCATCACAGCAGAAGTAGGTCTTGGTACAGAGAGGCTGTGGGACTGTCAGATTAGGTCAAGGAAGTCAGTCTAAAGATAAAGGGCAGCATGGGAGTGTCATGATGTCTGGAGTGACTCACAACTGTGAATGCCTTACTCAGGGTAGACTGTCAGAAAACAGGGCAGACACCCCAAACTGCTGGTACGTTCTATAATGAGGTTTCATCAAACCAGAAACAACTGGATCAATATACCAGTTTTATGGAGTCACATACAGTCCCGTTAGACTCTCCAGTCTATCTCACCACTGAGACAAACTCAACTTTGTGATAATGGTCGCTTAAACCAAAAATCACACCACATCAGGTGGCTCTTAGTCCCTATAGACCAGTCACTTACTGCAGATCAATTGGTACTCCAGATCTACCAAAGACAACACTGGCAGCCAATTCTATAGAAAACTAATTAAAAATGTGTTAGCTAAGAAAAGTAAATAAGAGTTATTGAGAGGTTAAAGCAGGTAAATATATATGTTTATATAGTGTTGGTCATGGAGGGACGTTCCCCTGAGGACTCAGAGGGCAGGAAGCCTGGGGGAAGTGAAACACTGCAGAGATCTCTCTAATGGGAGAGCTGACTTGGTGCAATGGGAGAAGACTTGTGGGAGGGAAGCAGGTCTTGGAACTCTCAGATAGGATGCTTGGAGAGTTGGACCCTGGAACAGGAGCTAAAGGAACTGGGACAGAATGGTTAATGACTCTCAAGTGCGTAAACTGGGAAGGGTGACCTTTGAATGGGGTTGAAGAGCTGCTGTGTTCTGACCTTGTTTTATTTTGGGTTTTTGAGAGGAACTGTTTTTACTAGAAGGGATCTGCAGGGTGTGGCCCTCTATATGTATAAAAGGATCTGAATTTGCTGCTGCGAGAGAAAATATTCCTTTGCATGGGGCACTGTAAAGGGGAAACTGAGGAAGATTTCCGGGGAGGGCTCCCTTATGATGCATCCATTTACCGATAATTGAAGTGACAAAGCAGGTGTCATTCCCCTTGTCATTTACTTCTGACAATGGTGAGTTCAACACCCCTGGTTTGGCCCAGGGGGAAACTGAAGGAAAGAACTTTGAGTGGATAAAAACCCAACCCCTGAAGCTCAGGAGAGATGGGGGGGGGGGCAGTGTCCTGCAGTGCAGACTGTCCCGAGTTCCAGAAGTGGGGTATGTGGGATCAGCTAGGTCTGCTTAAGCTTTAGGTAAAATAGGTGTAGCTTCAAAGGTGCAGCCAGCTCTGAACTGTGAGGCCACCACCCAAAATCCTACCCTATGCAAAGTTTTTACACGTAAAAGGGATAAGTGCCAGAGATGTCAGGAAATCCATTTGGGACTTCGCTGATGATTTTACATGGAAGGCACTCAGATACCACGGTGTGGGGAGGCAGTCTAAAGCCCTCAGAGAGACAGAGGTGTAGGATTTACTATCAGTCACTTATGAATTATTCTGCAAATGAAAAGGGAGATTGTGCTGTTCCAGTTTTGCACCTTTGTGATGGGGGGAGCAGATTATCTGAGCTGAGATCTTTCATAAAGATGTGCTAGTGAAATCTTGCCTTAAGACTCTTCATTGTTCTAGACTTGGTGTATGATTTTCAGTGGCAGCTTTGAATCGGGATTTCCTTCATGCCAAGGTTAACTTTTATTTGGTGACATTCTGCTGCATTTAACTGGTATAAGTGATCCATGAAATAGTGGCATTTCCATGGCAAGGAGCAGGACACTTCCATTAAATCTGTAACTGTTACGCCAAAGCTGGGATTGCTTCTAGCGGTGTAACAATATTTTGTCGTTTTGTTTTCTATTTCACACTCAGCTTTTAAAATCAGTGGTATGTTTTAAATTCATGCCACAATTCTCCTAGTAATTCAGGCAAGTGAGGAAGTGCCTGGTGTGAAATTTTATTATTGCAGCTGTACTTTGCAAAATTCAAGAGAGAGAAATCTGTTTTAGAGGGTCTGCTTGTGTAAGCTGCAGATGCCTTTCATTTTCCCTTAAATGTTAATTTGTGGGGTTTTTGGCACTTTTTATTAACACACAACATTCTCATGTTTGTTTCTGGAGAGAGGACTTTGAGAGTTACTTTTGCAATGTCTGATTTGCAGTTAAGTCAATTTGCTTTCTCTTCATTCAACCAATAGTTCGTACACACTCTTTGGCCTTATCTACCCTACAGACGCTTTGCGGACATAGCTATAGCAGCAGGTGCAGCATATGCCAACAGAAGGAGTTTTTCTGTCAGCATAGTAACACCGCCTCCTCGAATGACATTAGCTCTGCAGACAGAGGCACTCTTCTGTTGACACAGCTGCATCTACACTGGGGGTTTTGCTGGGATAGCTATTTCACTAGGGATGTGTGTGTTTTTTCACACCCCGACCAACGCAGCTATGCTGACAAAACTTTGTAGTGTAGTTCTGGCCTTTGTTATGAATGATTTTACATGCAACATGCTGTCCTGCAGTCTAGTGTGTTTTCATTTGGCCAAGAGGTCTTTTAGTACTAGTGACGGCATATCTTGGTGTATAACTTTCACATACTTTTATGTTGTTTATTTTCTGAAATTGTCATCCTTTAAGTCAGTATTTTTCAGATTGTGAAACTGCCCTCCCTGAGGAGATTGACTTCTTCAGAGAAAGATGGAGTATGATCAAAGGGAAACAAAAAGAGGAATTTGTTTATTTTATTTGTTTGTTTCTACTTAAGAAGCAGAAAAAACAGAAACCCTATTTCCAACATACCAATGACAAGTTCCTCGTCATAGCATTTTCACAAACAGGAAACTCACTAAGAAATAGCAACTATGCCAGTACATAATGCTGAAGGACAAAAATAGGGATAGAAGAGAGGAACAAAGGGAAAAGAGGCCGTTGGGAGAAGAAAAATGGAAGGCAAGAAAGTTTAAAAAAATTATTCTTTAAGACTTTAAGACTGGTAGAGGATGGAAAGAAATCATAGTCCTATAAAGCTTTCAGTATATGAATTTGGCTTTGTGTTTTTGTAAGCTTTGGCTGACACACATACTCGAGGGAGGAGCATGAATAGTCAAGTAAACTAATTCCTGGGAATGTGGTAGAGGCAGCCTAGGGGAAAGCATATCCCCACAACTGCCTGTTCATAGGTACTAGTCTTGGGAGACAAAGTCTGTCATGCTAGAAGGCATCCAAAGGAATACACAACTTACTATATTAGATCAGGCCAGTTATCTGTGTAGCCCATTAACTTGTATCCCACAGTAGCCAGTACCAGATTCTTCAGAGGAAGGTGCAAGAGACTGTGCAGTAGGGATATCCTGCCCATGGGTAAGATTTCTTCCTGACCCCTATCAGTGGAAGGTTGGCTTATGCCATGCAGCATGTGGATTTATGGCTCTTTCCAGAAGCTTTTAGCTGTTGTTGCTCCTTCTTCTGACACCAGTGTCACCCTTTGCCAAGTAATAATGGATGTTTGAGGCCTAGAAGAGTGATTTACCAGTGAAGGCGAAATCAGTGACATGGAGTCAGGATGCATTTTTAATATAACTTGTTTATTTACACATGTACACCAGTCCTGGAACAGAGGCAGTCACAAACAGCACCCCACATGCTCCCCCAAAATATCAGCCAACATACACAGACCTGGGTCCCAAGAAGCTATACGGTCCCAAATATAGAAAATATAGCAAGAAACAAACTCCCCTATCTGCCACAGTTTGTCTCAACGATGTCTGCATAACAAAAACTAATATTACACCATTTCTTCAAAGACTAAGAATGTGTTAAGAAAAAAAAAAAACTTGTAGACCATGTGTCGTGACCTCATGACTCTGGTCATAACATTATATTATTTTTATGTTTGCTATTGTAACTCTGATGTTCTTGTTCATATAAATGTCTAATCATGTTTTGATTCCTGTTAATCTCTTACGCTTATGCTCAAATAAATTGGTTAGTCTCTAAGGTGCCACAAATACTCCTTTTCTTTTTGCGAATACAGACTAACACAGCTGTTACTCTGAAACCTATATTTAGATAGTTAAGGTTAAAAAGAGGAAATGCTAGGATTGGGGAGTGACATTCTTCTCATTCAGCAAATGACTTCATTCGGGCTATGCTCATGCCCCTTTTGTATTTGCTTTTCACAAAGATTCAAACAATCAACTATTTGCATGCAAATGTTTGTGTGAATTTGAATTTGAAAGGTAAATTTGAAATTTGCTTGCTCAAATATTTACAGAAACTTTATTTTGTACCAGCAGTGCTCATAAGATCAACCACTCAGTGAACAGGTACAATGCCATATAGCTTATCTGAGCAATCACAAGTAACCAACACAACTTGGGAACCTAGTTATGCAGGAATTGCCATTCTAGTTCGAAATATTGGTCCATCTTGTCCAGTATCCTGCCTCCAATAGTGGCCAGAATTAGTGGATTTAGATGACAGTATAAGCACGTGTGATCAACCCAGAAATGTGTTTAAAAAAAAAACCCATGGAAAAAATTGAATAACATACATGTAAGGAAATCATAGTCTTAAAGGCTAAATATGTGTGATGGATTGTTGTGCATTGTTTGCTTGGCTCTGCTGACAAGTATCCAGTCTGAACAGCCTCTTGTTTTCCTTAAATATATCTGTATATGCTCTATAGGTTAGCTTTAGCATTAGAAAAAAATACTGATATGTTTATCCAACACGTATTTTTTTACCTTGTCACTCAGGAGATGCCATAATGTCCTTAATACATTTAATGACTTAATTCTAAAAGAAGACAAGTTAATGCAGTGTTTGAGTCTGCTATTTCTCATTGCAATAATTTGTTTTTTTGCAGTTTCTTGTACAAGAATGAAATCCACACAATAGACCAGCACACATTCAAAGGACTTGGATCATTGGAGCAGCTGTAAGTAACACAATGCAGTTGATTAAAATGTCTGTGGTATAATTCCCTGATTTTATTTAAAAATTAGAGAGAGAAATTGAACTGCAATTCTATAGCCAGAGTCAGTTAGAGTACAATAATATGCAACAATGTATCTTCAACTGTTGTCTCAGAATGGGAGAAGATATACAGCAGGGATAACTTTTAGATAGATTCATAGATATTAAGGTCCGAAGGGACCATTATGATCATCTAGTCTGACCTCCTGCACAATGCAGGCCACAGAATCTCAATTCACTGTGATAAAATATTAAAACATTTTCCAAATGTTTATAGTACTGCCTAGCTTTCTAAATATGAACATCATCCTACATAGACACAGTCTGCCAAACATTTTCATAATCACAGAGTGAAATATGAATCATAAAATGTGGGGAAAATACATAAAATGTTAAAGGTTTACTGAGCCAAAGTCTGATGTATGCTATTCTCAATTTTCAGTAGTTATCAGTAAATATTTTTCTTGAAAACCACAGTCATTTAAGACACTTTCCAAATTAATTATGGCTTCAAGATTACTTTTATTGCAAAATGGAGATTTTGTTTGTGTTAGGCTAGAAAATGCACAATATTACTTATTTGCTATTGTAAAGACATTTACTATCAGAAATTACTGGAGCTACTGAGAATCATGTTTTTAAAACTTAGTAATTCTCAGGATGACATCTAATTATTGCATGAATGACTCTGTGTCATTACCTCAACAATTCTGCCTATAAAAGCTGTTATAGACATTAATTATTCCATAAGTTGAAAATGTTATGTTCTGAATTTATTGTCCTTACTTAGCATTCATTTCCATATAACACTAAAACAGATGTAATACAATTAAGTGATCAAAACTTTGGCTACTTTTGCATGCTTAAATGCTTAGATGTATTGGTGTAGGTGCGGCATATGTTAATTGGAATATCAGGAAATACAATACAACCTCCAAGCCATGTCCTTATCTTGTACTTTTTCCCCAATAAGATCTCCAATATTCAGCCTTTTCTCTCTGAACATATACTAAGACTCTCATCCGGGCCCTTGTGACTTCAAACTTCGAAGCTTTTCCTGTCACCTAACTCTCCCTGTTCAGATCCATTCAAAATGCTGCTGCTAAGATTGTCTTCCTGTTACTGTAGCCATGTTGTCTCCCTTTCAAAGGCCTCTCATCTGGCCCCCTATTTACCCCCATATCAAATAGTTACAAGCCTCTTGTTCTTGAGTAAAATTTTCAGAAGTGCCTAAATGAATTGCTCCCCTTCACAATTTAACACCATCATACATATCCTTTCTTTTATATTATATTCCCCCCTCCACTCCACTCTACCATTGGTGCCAACCATTGTTGCTCACTTGTCAGCTTCTCCCATAAATTTCATCACGCCTTCTTCCATGCCATCACTTATGCATCAAACTCCCTCACCGAACTGATCTGTAGAGCAGCAACCATGCCCTTTTAAGTATCTACTTCTATTGTGATGTCTCCAGTAAACTGCCAACTGATAATGGCTATTCAGGTGCCCAGTAGAGACTACTGCCACCATTATATTGCTATCTATTCTGTATTTATATCTTTTAAAAAGAAGAAAAATCCCCCTCAGTCCTGTAAATTGTGTATATAGCCTGTCTAAGTACCTGTATCTTCATGTCACCTTCCTGCCACACCTTCCAGTCTAAGTACCTACCCCTTCCTCCCTCCACCCTAGTTTGTTACACTAGCATATCATGTTTTGCCTTAAGTCCAATCGTAAGCTGTTTTTGGAACAGGGACTGTCTCTCACTGTGTGTTTTGCACCATGCCCAGTGTAATAGTGGAGGCTTCTGAATAGTAACCATAATGTATACAGTAGCACATTAATACACTCTCTTCCCCCCACTGCCACCTCACAATTCAGAGCACCATTTGGCCCTGAGCCTCTTGTCATGACATTCTTTAGAAACAGTCAGGTAGCAGGTAGAGCTACTACAGTCAGACTATTAGGGTACTGTGGTTGTTCATGTAAGGTGAGGTTTCCTACGTAAGTTAGGAGCTATGTCCCATTAACTTTCAAAGGGACTTGTGCTTCCAAAGTCTTTTTACTAATTTTTGAAAATCTCTCCCTTATGGCATTTCGTAATTCTCTCAAGTGTACCTGGGGCAATTTTACTTAAGGAAAGCTGCCTCCAGCAATTTGTTTTTTTATCAACGCCCTTGCAATTTTGTGTCCGGCACAACAAAATCAGATAATTAGATTTGAGTGTTCAGTGGCTCAACATTTATCTATTTATTTTTAACCTAGTCATAGTTTTTCATCAGGACACTGCAGAACTGCCCAGTCATGCCTTTCTATCCCTCCAGATGTCATTGTTACCTCACAAGAGGATGCTACCCCAATACAGTGAAGAAATCTGGCAGATTAAATTGAGTTTCTTCATTTGCATGCGTGTACGTTCTCTTTCATTCAGGGACAATTTAAAAAAATTAAAATCTGTCCAAAATGTTCCAACCTGGGTGCTTAAAGTTCAGCTTCTAAATCCATATTTAGGCTCCCAAATATAAAATTGGCCTGATTTTCAGAGGGCTGAATGGATTTAAGAAAATGGGTTTGAAAATGTTGGCCTTTTGCTCTATGTGACAGACAAGTCTCTGTTATATGCTACAGTTATCCTTAGCTTAAAAAAAAAATTCAAGAAAATAGGCTAGTTTGGCATTTTGACTGAAGAAATCTCTCCTAAAAAGGTTTCAAAGTAGCAGCCGTGTTAGTCTGTATCCGCAAAAAGAAAAGGAGGACTTGTGACACCTTGGAGACTAACAAATTTATAAATAAATTTATAAATAAATTTCTTAGTCTCTAAGGTGCCACAAGTCCTGCTTTTCTTTCTCCTAAAAAGGAAGTTGAGCTTTTTGAGCAAAGACTTAATTGGCAACTTTGGACACTGGAAGATGTCCTTTAGCATTCCATTAAGGTTATGATGTCATCAAAGCACAGTCAAAACACATTTTTAGTGCTACATTACTCCTTCCGTGCCCCTCCTCACAACTATCTGAATCCTGCTCAAGTCAGGAATGGTACATGAATTCACTCAGCAGTGTCCACTTGTCATCACTAAGGGGCATTTGAGATCAGCTCCTGAAAAATGTCCATTGTATTCCCCTATGTCCTTTTTCACATTGGCAGGAGGAGGGATGACCTTTCAAAATGTACAGTTAGTAGAAAGTTTAGGACAGACTGGGAGCTATAAAAACTGGGATGGACCTATCTGTTGATCTTTCCAAGAGAGGGAGACACAGACTCCCCATCCGTTCTCCCAACTAGGCTGCTGATCTATTCGACATCCCAAGGTAGCTGTGAGAACATTTATTTACAGGAGCATCTGGCTCAGGATGTGAACTTGGATGACAGAGCCCAAAATAATCATGATCTGATGAAGAGACATTTAAACTACTGCAATGGGGTTGGGTGTCACAAGGAAGCTTGTGCTGCTTTTCCCAGTTTTGTTAGTGGCAGTGGGTGGTATGGGAGGGGTTTTGATGCTTAAGCATTAATTGGAGGATGAAAAGAAAGGCAAAATGAAAAGGGGACTAAGCTTTTAAATGACAAGTGGGTGGAAGAACATCAGAGTTTGCAATGCATATTCTCTCTTTCTTATAAGCTCTAGTGGAGGCAGGGAGTGGAATCATTAAAACTATAAAAATGTTGTTGTACAAAATATGTTTGGGTTTTGTTTATTTGTTTAGTTTAACTTGGAGAAAAATAAGTTAAATTAAAAATACCCAGTAATAGTTTTGCTTTAAAATGCACTGTTTGTGCCAAAAGCTTGTGTGCATGTTGTAGACGTTTACTTTTAATTTTCATCTCTAAGACATTTATTTATCCACATCCAGCTGGCTTGAATAACTGCCATGAACATTTTCCTATATATGTACAAAACCTGCTTGCCTGCCCTTGACTGGTGACAGTAGAAAAACAAATGATGGTATTTTACATGCCTGTCAAAAATATATATATATTACTTGCGCAGAATGAATGGGTGAGCCAAATTTTGCAAAGCTGTCAGACATGTTTTTAGCTTTTGAGAGAGAGCTCTTTTCTCCAGCTGCAGATTTCTCTGAAGCCACTGGAAACATTATATATCTAATACCAATCTCCAGTCAAAACACAATTTGTAAATAGAGTTGGAAATAAAGAATTTTAATCAAAACTGAACATGGGTAAGTGCGAATCAGATCCAAACAACTTTGGCATAGACCAATGTGTGAGTAGTTAAATCAGAATGGGAACTAAATGCCTTGGGTTTGATCTTTTTTTAATGGAAAAATATATTGTCAATTTATGAGGTATACACTCTAGATGATCTCTAAAAGAGAGCTGCATCTATTTTGCCCAGTCCAGCCATCTGAAAATCCATAATGTCAAAAGTGCCCCCCCCCCCCCCCATGAACGAACTTTGAAATGTACTTGATAATGTTTTTAACAAATGCATTTTGCTAAATAGTGACTTTGTTTGCGATACTAACAGTGCAGAACATTAACACAGCTGACGGTAAATAAGTTTCCATTCTGCTGTAGTAGTAGATTAACAGCCAAAGAGAAATTTAATTATTAAAAGTAAACATTTTTGACCAAATGGTGCCCTCTTAGGGTAGGACTAGAATACAATTGGAGGTGTGAGTGCAGCTCATGTAGGCATCTGCGTGGAAGCTTTACTTTAGCTAGCACAATTAAAAATAGTAATGAAGAGACAGTGGCTGTGAGAGCCCGCCCTGACCCTGGGTAAGTACCTCTGCTTCCTCACTAGCACACTTACAGCTCATGTAGGCACACCCACCCTAGCTTTAATCACACCTGTGATTGCAATGTAGACATTCTTCAGTTGAACTAAGGGTAGCTCTGTTATAATACCTGTGTTCTAGGGGACAGTCACCACGCTCCCTACAGCCAAACACCTTTGCAGTAATCTGTGAAGTGAGCAGGAGGTTTTCTTTCCCTTCTCTCCCTCCACCCTTCCTGACTACAGACTTGTATATAGAAAGCTAAGACTGCAAGCCAGACTGAAGCCATTTTTTTCCTCATTAACCAAGAAGGCCATATCTGCACCTTAGCTCACTCTCTCGTCACCTTCTGGACAACTTGGCAGTGGTGTTGATTAACTAAAGAAGGAACGGTTGGCCTCCATAGGATGTTACAGGGAAGAAATGAGGGAAGGATATCAGTCTCTAAGAAAGAGTCAGCAAACCTTCTGGGTCACAGAAGGAATGTGTGTGTGGGCAGGAGCGGGGGAGTATCATCTGCTATCATTGTAAGACTCAGATACCAGTATTTCAGTGAGCCCTATTGCAACACTGTTAATATCTGAATATAATAAATTACTTTGTTAGTATTATGCTGTGATTAAACTCTAGTGGCACCCATAGTCCCTGATCAAGATTGAGGCGCCACCTAGTTATACGCTCTAGAAACACCTAAGAAGATACTGTTCTTGTGCTGAAGAGTTTGTGGTCTGACCAGTGACATATGAGGGAAAGGAGAGGGATACAATCAAATATATACCTCCCGCCCCTCCCCCCCGTTTAAAAAAAATAAAAATTCACTGCCTTTTATCCAGAGGGTTTCTTGTCCCTGTAAAACACGACGTCTGAGTAGGCTCAGCAAAATAAAGGGGAAAAAAACAACATAGAAACTGTTTTCTGTTGTGATTAGAGCAGGGGGTTGGGAATCCAGAACTCCTGATTTGCAGTATTAAAGTAAATCATGTAAATCTCAGATACTCCATTTCCCTATAGGTAAAATCACTATAATAATACTTAAGCTCTTTCACCGATAAGGGAGGTAACGAATATTTGAGCAGTATGTTGAGATCTTCAGTTGAAAGACTCTATAGAAATACCCATGTATTATAGTAATCTCTATTGTGATGTACTGTATCACACTGAAATGACTCATGCAGGTGATGTACAAATTAAGCTATGTGCCCTTTATTAGGATAGACTGTACCTGTCATCGTAGAAGAAATGCATGGGAAAACAATTCAGTAACTTTCAGCAGTTTCTTAATCAAGGAAGTGTTTCCCATTATGCAGAGATAAATTAAGAAAGCAACTAGAGTAACCAGAAACAAAACAGAAACAGTGAACATTAATCAAAAGCAACATTAGGTTTCCTCTGAATTCAGAGAGTGATCAAAAGAAAGGAAAATAACAACACTCCTGGCACTCCTCCCCCCGCCCCCCAACTAAACACACAACAAAAATTACTTTCTCTATTTGCTTTTTAATTCAGAAAGACTTAGAAGAAATTTTCTGTTAATATATCATTGACAACCTACTGAGATCATAATCTGGAGTTAAGAGCTGTAATTAATCTTACACCTCTCTACGTTATTAATTTGAAGATGTGCCACTTGTGATCATTTATAGGAAACCATGACTTTAAAAAATAAATAACAATAATTTAAAAAAAACAAAAACTTAAGTGAAAATGTATGGTGCACAATAACATGTGGAAGAACATCCTTTTTCTTATCAGCAGTATGTTATAGAATAGTAATCCAGCAATGATTTTCTTCAGAAATAACAAATTTAGTGTTGTTGTGAATAAGTTAGATCTCCCTGTGGCTTAATATTTTGAGAACCTGGACTACATGCTTGCTGTCTTTTAACTGTTTACAAACTCCTGCAACCCTCAGTGTAAAGGAAAATACTTTTTAATTTGAAAGCAGTTGTGTACTATTTTTCAGTGTCTAGAATTTTTCATACGTTTTTTTGGTAAGTGTCCCTAACATATTGCTCCACATATATACACCTACATACACACTGTTGAATCTGAAACTGTGTACAATGTGTATTCAGAACAGACTGTGTAAATCTGACATTTTCTTTGCAATAGATCATATTACATTCAAAACTGTATTAATGCAATCTTTAGGGTGTAAAGGTAGGGTTGCATCCTGCGGACACTTGGCTTATGCTTAACCTTATGCAAATAAGTTGTTTTATTGAGTTCAAGTCAACAGAACTGAGAGTTCCCTGGGACTGTTCACTTGTGTAAATTTAATTATGTGCACAAGTGTTTGCTTGTTCATGGTCTTGAGCATTCAGTGGTCAGCACTTGCAAAAATTAAATGTTGCATGTGTAAGTTTAACTCTGCCCCAGAGGCAATAGGTGCCATATAAAAACTTAAGATAAGCATAAACATTTGAATACAATCCTTAATTATGTACTCATATACTATTTCTCAATAAAATAGAATACAGTTATTTTCTCACACCTTATGTGGTGAGGTCAGTGGTCATGAGCACAGTGTCCTAGGGACGTAACACTGCTGGCTGTTTCCATGTCCCGGACGGTCCACAGTCATTGCAGTAGATTCATGCTGTTAAACAGCAGTTGGAGGCACAGCAGGAACTATCCAGTCCCTTTTTTTGTAGGCTAGGATGAAAACATTCTGAAAACACCACACTTTAGAGGGATAGGAAGAAAGCCTGTGCCCTTGCTATGGTTTGGGAATTTCATAACCTCCTGCTTCTAAATCTCTTCTGCCTGGCCAAATACCATGATTGTCCCTGAGCAGAAAAAGCCCATCAGATACCTGCTCCTGACACTTCATTTGTAATATTCAAGCCCCAAGATGGTTCAAGTGCAAAGGCAACACAATGCATTTGGAAGATGGTTGCTTCTGAATGTCGATAGAAGATGAATCATATGGATGCAAAAACATGCATACACAGTGGGTGTTTTGTGATATGAATGTTTATTGATGACAGAAATTATATTAGATTTATGTCTATAAAGTGTGCTTAGGATATTTTTAACATGGGAAATGTGCATTTTTCTTTCCTCACGTACAATTTTTTAAAACATGAAAATAAACAAAAATCTGGATAAGACTGGAAGTTAGGAGGAGTTCTACTCCTAGTGCTCCCACCAATCTGATGTGTTTCCTTGGGCTAATCATTTCAGCTCTCCATTGGTTCTGTTTCCTGTTCCACCCTATATCTGCCTTATCTGTTTAGAAATTAAGCTCTGTGGAAGGGCAAAAACTGTCTTTCACTATGTGTATCCAGAGGGGCCTAGCAAAATGAGGCATCAATCTTGTTGAGAGCCTCCAGGAGCTACTGCAATACAAATAAATAATAATAAAACCAAACAAAAAAAAATCAAGAGAACAGATAAAGCATGAAAAGCTTCAGCTGAAAAGATGAGCGTTTCAGACAGCTAAGAACGTGTGAAATCAGGAGGGTTATGATAGAAAGACTTTTGCAACCTTAACAGTAGCAGATGTCTCTAAGCACCTGCTATAATATATTAGGGAGAGAGAGTATTTAGACATAAAGCATTTATCTTGTCAGGGAGGGCAGGGAGCCGACAAATTCACAGAGTAACACTTGAACACCAATTTATCTGTCCAGTGGCCTAATAGACGTTAAGCTTATTATTAAGGGGAATTTAATCTTACGCTTTAAAAAATCAAAGAACCTTGTACTGCCCTCACTTGCTACTCTCATTTCTTCATGAAATTTGAACAAAGCATGCATATTGATTTGACTTACTGGCGAGTGGGTATTCTCCATTTTTTTCATGTTTATTTTTAGGAAAGGAGGATGTATACACACCGAGCCCACCTTAAACAAAGAATGTGGTAGCTTAACATATTTATCAAGTCTCCTCTGTGCTCAGTTGCATTACATATTTGTTGCTGCTGAAACTGGCTTCTAGAGGGTGGAGTAAGGTCCAAATCTTATTTCTAACACCCATCCCAAGAGGACGGTGTGCATGATGGGAATTGCTGTATAGACTGAGTAATCTTCCCCCAAAGCTGTGGGCAGTAGGCTGCTACTTCATGGCTGCTAGTGCATCCTCAAAACTCTACAGTATTTGGTTTAGTCTTTGTAGGTTTTTTAGATGACATTTATTACTATAGTGTCTGAGCACCTCAGAAACATTTGTGGATTCAGCCTCAAACGTCTTTTAACTATCATCTCCATTTCACAGGGACCCGAAGCACAGAGATTAAATGATTCACTCAAGGTTGCACAGCAAGTTTATGGCATATCCAGGAACAGAACTTGGATCCCCAAAGTCCCAGCCTGATCCCTTAACCTCCCTAATGCAGCCCCATGGCCTGTGGAGGAAAACAGTCTACAGCTCTGTGTAGTTGTAGAAGCACCAGTTCTTCCCCTCCAGCACCTATGTGCCCAGGGCCTGGAAGCACCTGTGGTGCAGAGCTTCTTTGCATGTAAGGCTCAGATCCCGTTGTGTGAACTCTTCAAATCTTGTCCCCTTCTTTCCGCATGCACGAGTTCCCCTGCGTCAGGCCCCGCCTGCAGCGGTACAGAGTTAGGCATCATTGTAAGTTCCTGAAGGAGGGTGAAGATAGCTCCTATGCCTGTGCTTATGGTGGCTAGGTCTATGACTGTACCACAGCCAAATGTTTCAAAGTTGGACACCAAGGCTGGACTTTTTATAAGTGTTCAGCATTGGTCTAACTCGCCTCCCATTGAAATCAATGGCAAAATTCCCATTGACTTTAATGGGAGAGGAGTTAGCCCTTTGCTGAATGCTTTTGAAAATCCCACCTTTCATTCATATTCAGCCCCCTACATAATTGGCCTGATTTCGGAAAGGGCTGAACTCCCATATCTTCCATGAAATTAGTTGCACTGAAAATCTGGCTACTTTTATATAGGTACCTCAATGTCGTTTTTTTCCTGTTTTTTTTAAATCTTGGTTCATAAATAATGGTTAACTTTCAAAAAACATGTGCAGAAATCTGTACATTTTATTTTCAGCTTGGACTGGCAGTAGAAATACTGGACCACATCCTCTAAGGTGCTGAAGTCTTTGGCTCCAATTTTCCACTATATGTGAGCTGCGCTTGGACATGATTGAGAGTGGTGGCCTTTGGGAGCTGACTGTGGCTCCTTGATTCAGAACCACACAGTCCTGGAACAAATTACAGTTCTGCTGCACAATACTTCCTCCCCACCCTGACCCATCCATGTCCTGTCCCTAGAATACCCCAGAACCTCCTGTCTCCATCTCTTTATACTAGGAGGAGAGGGATGACAGCTGGCAGAAGAGGCAGCACCATTACCCCTGCCATCTGTACACAAGTGGAGAGTTCCCCTTCACAGCAGTAATTCTCATCGAGCAATTTTAGCCATTTCAAGGTCATTTTGTACTACTTAAATGCATTTCAGATAATTTGGTCTTTCAGACTCATTGACTTTCCTGGGGACTGAGGTCTCTCAGGACCTCGCAGGTGGCAGTCGGGACATGTCAGGATAGAGCCCCCTGTATATTTGCAGTACTACCAACCTTGCAAAAAAAGCAAGAACTGCTTAGCCTGTTCACAAAAGATCTATTGACTGATAGCCAGAGCAAAAATCTTTTAATAAGCTTCAGAAATGTTGAGCCTTATCTATTACTTATACAAAACCTACACTACATTGAAAATACTTTAATTAAATAAATACCTTCATTTCTAAACCATACGTAACTTTGTCTGGCTATTGGGAATTCACTTTGTCAGAAATTCCTAAATCTGGGTGGATGCTTAACAGGCAATTGAGTCTGGAAAATTTGCATCAGTTGATCAAGATTCAGGTACTGCTCAGTGTGTTGGCAGCCTGTAGCATCCTGCTAAGTAATAAAACTACTAATTTAGAGAAACTGAGTGTGATGCCACTGGCTTCAAAGGAAACCATTGTAAGGTTTATAATTGGAAAATAGGCCTCAAAAAGGAGAACAGATAACGATAAAAGCAGGAAGAAGCCAGCCAGAGACTGAAGCCAGCACAGCATACAGAAAACCTTTCATGCAGATGCTGTTGCCCTGGGAGTAAATGGGGTAAAATAGGGTTCAGCTGCAGCCACCATCCCCCTCACAACCGAGAGCCCTCAAACCCAGAACTGTGTCAGGGCGACCAGCCCCTCCAGAAATGCTGTGACCCATTGGGGTGCCCTATTTCCCCTAGCCATTGGGCCCTTGGAAAAGAGACAACAAGGAGGAGCCAGCAAGAGAGTGATGCTGGCAGAGCAGCTGCAGAAAGCAGTTCAAGCAGTTCAACCAATGAACACAGATGATGTCATCAGAGCGCTTTCTGCAGTTTTTGCTCTGGGCATTCTCTCCTCTGTGCTGATTGGCTGTATGCTCCAACTGTCCACTGCTCATTCCTTCCTCTCTCTAACTCCTTCCCCCCTTTTTTCCTTTGTATTTCTATGTAGCTAAATCTCCTCCTAACATAACCCCCCATGAAAGGATTCCAATAATAAAACAAGAGGGACATACTCATATCTCTAGTATGATATGTGCATCCATCACATTGTTCACTCTGCTTGTGTTCTTTCCCTTTCCTTTCCCTTTGCCCGTCTTGTCTATTTAGGGTATAAGTCCTTCAGGGCAGAGATATTCTCTCATTATGTGTTTGGGTGATGCCTGGCAAAATGGGGCTCCATTCTTGGCTTGCCCCTAAGCACTACTATAATAAATATGACTGATAAGCATAATAGCAGCAGCAGGTTTAAATTTGTAGCGTATTATACTGGACATTTTCACAAGTATATTTTGGAATAAAGAGTTTAAGACCTGTGCAGAGTGTGCATGTGTGTTCTGAATTCCACCCTCAGCCCCTGCAACTGATTTGATGTGTCCCTAAATTTTCCTATATTTTGCCTCCAGAAACACAAATTTAAAAAGTTTCAGAGTAGCAGCCGTGTTAGTCTGTATCCGCAGAAAGAAAAGGAGTACTTGTGGCACTTTAGAGACTAACACATTTATTTGAGCATAAGCTTTTGTGAGCTACAGCTCACTTCATTGGATGCTGTAGCTCACGAAAGCTCATGCTCAAATAAATTTGTTAATCTCTAAGGTGCCACAAGTACTCCTTTTCTTTTTACAATTTTAAAAGTGTGTTTGTCCTTATCTTTAAACCTTAATGCTGGTATTTCCACACTCCTGTAATTTTTCTGTTGGTCTATGATGCACGCAACTTGCTTAGAAGCCAATGATTTTAAACAGCTGCACGCTTACTGAGCGGGAAAAATAATTCTGTTTTCTCCTTCAATTTCTGTAAGCTAGCCTATTAGTGGCTGACAGTTCTCCTTGAAGCTGTACGTGGCTGTAGTCCAGAAATGAATTATAACATAAAATGGTAGTTACAGGCTTAGAGAAAACAATGTTAGTGCGCTGGCAGCTGTGATCAAAGCTGTGTCTAGTTCTCTGAGAGGTAGAAATCCCCAGGTGGCAATCAAAAGTTTCATGGAGCAGGATTTACAGGCTGGATTCATAGTGGGCTCAGGCCAAACAATAATATGCAGCAGAACTCAAAATCTTTCACAGGCAGAGTATATTCTTGATTCAGAACCTGAGGTACTGGGACTTTAACCATTTTCCTCTGTTAATTAAAAAGAAAAAAAAATCACCTAAAAATCCAGAAAGCATTTATTTTCTACTACTAACAAAATGTACTTAAGGATAATTTGTTTAACCTTTTGCATGCAGGTATGTATACTGGCTGGGGAACATATATCTTCTCTGGCTAGGTTTTCATTTCTGGAGTAACACAGTTTATCATTGTTGAGGAGATCAAGTGAACAAGCTCTTATTTGTTCAACCACCAAAGAAAGCATGTCATCAGGTCAGAGCACTGGTTTAGATGAAGGACTATTTGCTTTTGATGTATTGGATAACTTTTCTGAGGGTGAAAGATAACTCTTCCTGCCTTAGAGTATCTTATGGTAACTCAGAAATATGATTGCAGGTGCCAGAAATTTGTAACAATGTCAGCTGGACCATTTTGATTTGGGATGACCTAGTTTGAGAGCTTCAAATACATTTACTTATGTGGACAGTTTCTTGACATGGTATACGGCAAATGTTAGAAATATACAACCTGTGGTCCTATATGTCTATGTAAATTGTTCATAGATTCCAAGGCAAGAAGGGACCATTGTGATCTAATCTGACTTCCTGTGTAACACAGGCCATAGATATAATTCCTAGAGCAGATCTTTTAGAAAACAACCTCCAGTCTTGATTTAAAAACAGTCAATGGTGGAGAATCCACCACTACCCATGACCAATTGTTCCAATGGTTAATTATTGTCACTGTTAAAAATGTATGCCTTATTTCCTCTCTGAATTTGTCTAGCTTCAACTTCCAGTCACTGGATCTTGTTATACCATTCTCTGATAGACTGAAGAGCACATTATCAAATATTTGTTCCACATGTAGATACTTACAGACTGTAATCAAGTCATCCCTTAACCTTCGTTGTTAAGGTAAATAGATTGAGCTCTAAGTCTATCACTGTAAGGTGTATTTTCTAATCCTGTAATCATTTGTATGGCTCTTCTCTGAATCCTTTCCAATTTATCACCATACTTCTTGAATTGTGGGCACCAGAACTGGACACAGTATTCCAGCAGTGGTCACACTAATGCCAAATATAGGGGTAAAATAACCTCTCTACTCCTACTCAACATCCCCCTGTTTATGCATCCCAGGATCTCATTAACTCTTTTGGCCGCAGCATCAACCTGGGAGCTCATGTTCAGCTGACTATCCACCAAGACCCCACATCTTTTTTTCAGAGTCACTACTTACCAGGAGAGAGTCCCCCATTCTGTAAGTGTGGCCTATATTCCCACATGTATACATTTACATTTAGCTGTATTCAAACACATTAGGAGAGATTGTGTTCAGTTAAGGGACTAAGGACCCTGCTGGAGTAAAGATACGAATTGCGTCACACCCTGTCCTAATCTGGCTCACTGTGGAGGATTTACCCTTGGGAGAGGGCAGGCACTGTTTCCAGCACCACCCTAGTATAGGATTTACATGGGAGAAAGGCAGTTATGTCTGTTGGGAGCGCTGTAGCTATAAGGTGTCCATATTTCTAAAATCAAACCTCCAGGAATCGTTGGTGGAAATATTTTATTTTTTATTTTTTTGGAGAGGGCAGAGAGTTTGCCAAATCCACAGGTGCTCTGGTTCCTGTTTTCAGTCTGCACTGCCTGGGTTGAAAAAACTCCACATGGAGTAACAGAGCAGATGAAAAAGAGGCTGAGCTTTGCCTATACCACCTTCAACCTTTTTTTTCCTCTTGCTTCCCACCACTCTGTTTAGGGCAACAACCAGTGCCACCCACTTTTTGGGATGCAGTGGCTACCAAGTGCTACTGCAACCTCCTCTCTGGAAATTTTCCACCACTTGGAGCCCTGTACACTGGTTATTGCCAGTGAAAGTGAAACTGTGTATTGCTAAAGAGATTTAAATAGTCAAACAGAAACCTGAAAAAGGCTGCCATGACAACTGTGGATTGTGGATTTTTCCAATTCAAGTATGATTTAAAAATAGCAGTGTAAAATAGGAGACCAAAAATCTGGTACAAAAAGTCCAATTGTAAAGTTTGAATTTTAGTATTATTTTCGTAAACTTTTATTTATGATCATAAGATGACAGTAGAGGTCTTTCTATTATTCAGTGCTAATGGAAGAAACATCACTAGGTGTTTGCCTGTGTCTAGCAAATGGTCATGGCAGCTGTAGCAAGAGAATAAACCAAAGTGAAAGCCCTGAAGGCTCCTCTCTCCAGGGAAACCAGGTAGATCTTGGCGCTCAGCCAATGTTTGATCCCTCTTACCATGGGATCCATTCACACAATACTCCGAGTCTCTCTGTTCCCTTTGGGAGTTACAATATCCCTCACTTCCCGGAGAGGAACTCAGGCTTCCTCAGATGCCCAAGGACAAGGAGAAAGAATCAGACCCAACCCCATATTCTTTACTTGATGATTACAGGCAGTTCCAGGACCTATTAAGGAGGGTTGCTGAGACTCTCCAGATTTCTCTGCAGGGGGTACAAGAGACTCCTCAAAAGCCCTTGGACATTTTGCATAGTGAAAGGCCTAGGAGGTTTATGCTGCCCTTTAATTAATGGAGCTTGCTAAGGTCATCTGGCATACACCGTTCATTTGTGTCTCTAAGAGGACTGAAAAGAAATACGACATGCCAGCCAAGGTAGCAGAATTTTTATTTTACCAGATCCACTCTGTTAGATAAGGATGTTAAACATCTAGACCTATTGGGCAGGAAAGTTTTCACTTCTATCAGCCTTTTCATATAGCCAATTGCCAAGCATTAACCTCAAAATACAATTTTTGTCAGTTGCTCTAAGTTAGTGGAATAGATGGACAAACACCCACAAGAGCACAGATCACATTCTGATTGAGGAGGGTAAATTAATCACCAGATCATCTCTCCAAGCCTCTGTTGATGCAGCAGAAACAGCTGTTGTTTCAAGGGCAATGGCTATTGTCACACATTGAGCATCCTGTCTTCATTCCTCAGGATTCTCTGGGGAAGTATAATCTACAGTGGAGGATATGTCTTGTGAAGGGAACAACATGTTCAGGAATAAAACAGATGAATCTGTACACTGACTGGGGGATTCAAGGGCAACCCTCTGCTAACTGAGGATCTACATTCTAGCGCCAAGGAGGAAGTACCACAGACCTCAGTCATACAAGCCTCAGACAGTGCCTCAACACTTCTACCACCAAAGGGCGTATAAACCTCCATGGAAGTGACAAAAGCTGGAGCAGGGTACACATAATGCTTCCCCTTCTTCCAACCGCAACCTCCTGCTAAGAAATATTTTTGACGGTACTTTCAAGAGCTGCAAAGCACTCCAAATACCCCATTCATCAATCATGAGCCCCAAGACCCAATTTGGGAGTCGACTGGCCCACTTTGCCCAAACTTGGTGGGTGATAACAGACAGATGGATTGTTGACATAGAATCGTAGAAGATTAGGGTGGGAAGAGACCTAGTCTCTAGAGATCTAGTCCAACCCCGTGCTCAAAGCAGGACCAACACCAACTAAACCATCCCAGCCAGGGCTTTGTCAAGTCGGGCCTTAAAAACTTCTAAGGATGGAGATTCCACCACCTTCCTAGGTAACCCATTCCATTGCTTCACCACCCTCCTAGTGAAATAGTTTTCCCTAATATCCAACCTAGACCTCCCCCATTGCAATTTAAGACCATTGCTCCTTGTTCTGTCATCTGCCACCACTGACAACAGCCTACCTCCATCCTCTTTGGAACTCATCATACATCATACACTCCGGCTGTACTATAGTATTCCTCTGCTTTCCCTCCACCCCCAAAAATCCCTTCCCTGTTCCTCTTGAGGGACCACTCTCAGGAGAGGATGTCATTAAATAAGGGAACGTCCTCCTCCTTCAGGGATCTATAGAGAAGGTCCTCTTCAACATTTTACTGAAAATAATTTCTCATTGAAAAAGGAAGGGAGGATGGAGACCCATCTTAGACCTCAGACAACTCCTTGTCTTTATCTGAAAACTGAGGTTTAAATGGTCACACTGGCATCAATAATTTCCTCACTGAACAGAGACAACTGGTTCTCAGCTTTTGATATGAAGGATGCCTATGTCCACATAGACCTCCACCCCTCACACAGAAGGTTCCTGAGGTTCTCCAAGGACAGGCACCACTACCACTATAGGGTACTCTCCTTTGGCTTTGCAACAGTACACTTGTAGGTACCCTTCATGCTATCAGTAGTAGCAGCTTACTTGGAGCACTGCAGGTCATCAGTTTTTCCCTATTTAGTATTGCTAGCAGTGCCTTTAAGTCCGCACCCACGGTATTAAACTTAGAAAATGCATGCTTGGGGCAGTTCAGGTCATATTTAACAATAGTATAAAAGAGTCCACTAGAAAATAGTACATAGCCAACTGGAAATATTTATCAGTTATCAGATAACCCCTGAGGACTCTGACATGCTGACTATTTTAGAATATCTTCTTTCCTTAAATACCAAGGGTGTCTCACTTACTTTACTACAGGTTCATTTGGTAGTATCAGTGCCTGTCACTGGATCACTTGATGATTACCTGTTCTGTTCATTCCATCTGGGGCACCTGGCATTGGCCACTGTTGGAAGACAGGATATTAGGCTAGATGGACCTTTGGTCTGACCCAGTATGGTCGTACTTATGTTCTTATGATAACAACTCTATCTTCACCCATCCTGTAGCAGTACTTTTTTGAAAGGCCTGGTTATAACCGTTCCTCCTGTGAGTAGGTATACTCTGATGTGAGGCCTGAATTTTCTCCTCTGAGCAGTAACAAGACCTCCATTTGAACCCTTGGCTTTTTGGTCCTTATCCCTCTTATCCATGAAAGTCACCTTTCTAATTGCCTTCACCTTAGCTATAAGGGTGGTGAACTGGGACCCTTCAGGGCGATCTGCCATATACAGTCTTTCAACAAGGATAAGAATGCTCTGAGGCTACATTCTAAGTTTACTCCTAAACTGATCTTGGATTTCCATCTAAATCAGACAATCCACCTATCTCCATTCTTCCAAAAACTTCACCCAGGTGGCCTCTCTCCACAGACATCCACTGAGCTGGAGTGTTTTACCTACAAAGAACAAGACCATTTAGAAAATCACCTGCACGATTTGTATCATTCACAGAATGGATGAGAGTGGAAACAGTCTCCTCCTAAAGACCTAAAGGATTTTGGGGTGGATTCTGCTGTGTTAGAAGTTGACAAACACCCCTGCACTACAGGGTCTGAGAGGTCACTCTACTGGAGCCCAGACCACCTCTGTAGCCTTCATTCAAGACATTCCTATTGTTGAAATCTGTAAAGTAGCTACGTGGGGTTCAGTGAATGTCTTATCAAGACATTGTGCCTTTGTGGATGCTTCTGAAGATGGTGTCTCTCTCAGTACAGTCATACTCCTTTCAGAAGTATTGCAGAGGTCCTCACAACCTTCTCCTCAATAAGCACTGCTTGGCAATCACCCACAATGGAATACACATAGGGACTAGCACTCGAAGAAGAAAGAGAAGTTACTTACCTTATACGAGAACTAGAGTTCTTTGAGATGCGTGATCCCTATCTGTATTCCACTACCTGCCCTGCTTCAGATCCTAACACATGCTTCATGGTAGAGAAGGAACTGGAGGTAGGCAGTCTGCACTGCCCTTAGGCTTTTGTCTGGGAGCACAAGGAGGAGAAGGGTGCAGGAGCAGACTTACAGACTCTGCTAGCAATACTCTTCCAGTTTCGGGCTCATGGAGCTCACTTGCACCCTTAGTGGAGTACACATAGGGTCCACACATCTTGAAGAACTTCAGTTACTGTACAAAGTAAGAACTCTCTCTTTTCACTGATTCTTTGTCCTTAATGCAAATGTTACTGTGTTTGGCCACTTGTTACACATCCTTTTTCTGTTGTTTAGCCCAAATGAGTTTCATTAAACAGTATAATAAGTTCAGCAGGCATTCTTCTGTTCAGTTACAGACGGTGATGGCTTGGAGCCACTACCTGCTGGTAGACATCAGCTTCACCTCTTCTGTATCAGTGGGTTCTTAGATTGGCACTGTGAACAGCAGGGAAAACGATTGTTAAAAATACATGGATTTCCTGTTTACAGAGATTGTGTTCTGTGGGTTTGTTGGGTTCTTTCAGCATTTTCAGCCAATGCTGCTGATTTCCTTTCTATCCAATTTCTTCACAATGTCCAGAAAAGATGAGATAACTATATTGATGGTCTTTCCACAGGTATATTCACTTCAATCAAATAGAAACAGTCAAGCCAGAAACCTTCAGAGACCTCCCAAAATTAGAAAGATTGTAAGTGCTGGTTGGGCAAACTTTTCATTAGTTCTGTGTTCTTGATTTGTCTTCCTCATTCAAAATCTGACTTACCTAAATAAATTCTGTGCCCTTTTATCTACAGAAGTGCTGAAAAGTAGAGGAAATTCTGTAATAGTCACCCTAGTAAGAGAGTAAGATTTTGTAATGTAGATTTCCTTCACAAACCCTCCAGCCAAGAAGAACTCTTTCAAGTCTGAATTGTATTTTCAGTGAATTGACTTTAGATCTCTCTGAAAGTGAGTTTAGATGTCTTTCAAGTAACAAAAGACATGATTTCCATCAAAACTCCAGAATTCTGTTCTGTTGCAGAATCTGTTTGGCATGATACCTTTAAATGTGACTCATTTAAGGCTCATCTCCTCTGTGGATTTACCTCAGTTACAGCCATCAGTTGCCAGACCCCTCTCAAAGCTGCAAACCTGTAGTGTGAACAGGCAAAAGCTACTTCTACACTGCACTCTTCTGTTCGTGGCTTGTAGAGTATGTAGTCCAGTAGCTCCCCTAGCATGAGTTTAAGTAGCAGTGATGACAGTGAGGTGTGGCTTAGGTGAGTAAAATACAGACTTGCCCTGAAGGGTGTAACCTACATGGCTTTCTACTCACCCAAGCCGTGCTCTCCTGTCTACACTGCTATTTTTAGCCATGTAGTGTCCCACTGCCTCCCAGCTGCTAGCGCCTTTCCCCACGGCAGGAAAAGACTCCAGTAGCTCTGGCAGTGGGGAGGAATTGGAGAAAGACTCCACCAGAGGGAAAGCGTCCAGCAATGGGGAAAGGCTCTGCCATCTCCCTACTGAGAGAGCCCTTCCCCGCCAAAGGGACAGAGTGCAGCAGCTCCCCACTACTGCAGGGAAACTCTGTCAGGGATGGAAAAGCTCTTCTAGGGAGAGCTGCTGAATCTTCCCCATCCACCCCCCCGGCCTTCCCCCTGCCCGAGCCTTTCACTGACATGTGCAACTATACACCACAGTGTGGACACAGCCTGCTTTTCTCCGTGACTACACATTCCCTACATACCGCCTACAGTGGCGTGTAACGTAGACATAGCCAAAATGTCACAATTTCTGCCAGTGGAGATTATGCTAGTTTCAAGCAGAGCTAAATGCGACCAGTGCAAATAGTTGCTTTGTCAATGGTTTGCATTGGAGTGGCTACATCACTTAGTGATGGCACTAATCTGGATAAATCCGCAGGGTAGAGAAGGCCTTAAATAGAAATGAAAAAGATTATGCTACATCACTTACCCATTGCTGACACATAACCACCTCTGAATGGGGAAACATTACAGTTGTTTCACAGTAAGTCTACACAATGCCTTAGAACCAAAAGTGAAGCATGAGTTATCCAGTTGAAACCACAGGAGGAATTTATACAGGAAGTATTTAATTACAAAGTTTGAATTTGATCAGGATACCGCTATTCTTGTGGGGAAACAAAGGCCATTAGCTATAAATGACTCAGATATTGCTTTTGTCATCTGAAAGAAATATAATCAATATTTATTAGTAACCTGTGGTTGAATAATAAACCCCTCCTCCCTTAGCCTTAGCTTTTATAAAACGACAACTTTACTAATTTGTTAATATTATGCAAGGGTTTTTTATTGTCAGATTTTAAAATATACAATGCAGAGCCATGTTCTTTGTAATATATTAATATCTAATTCTGCAAAGGAATCTGTCAGTTATTAAGGCATATCTTCTGTTCCTCAGATTTCTGCATAACAATAAGTTGTCTAAGATCCCAGCTGGAAGTTTTTCTCATCTGGATTCACTAAAGAGACTGTAAGTTTTGGAAAATAATTTTGTAAATAATGATACTCCTGTTCTACTGCAAAACTGTGTGAACTGTGAAGACAGGTTTTTAATTAGGTTAGTTAAATGAAGACCACAGCTTTCTTATAATGTGGTGTTGGCATGCTTTTCACCATGGGACAGAGGAAGTGACATATTGTACTGTGTTTGTTCTAATGTTTCATAAGAAGTGAAATGTGAATGGAAATTAAAAGAAATTCCATAAGACACAAAGCTGAAAGACAAGGCATGGAAGGGGAGAACAAGGCTGAAGAATGAGAAATGAGGGTGAAGGCAAATGAGGCGAAGGGAAGGAATGTGGATAGCAGTTACTAAATATGGAATAAGGGGAATTAAGACTAAATCAGGACAGAATTTGGTGACTCTCAGTTAATAGAAATGGATGTCCTGTTTGTAGACATGAGAACCAAATGGTCCATTTAATTTTATATGCCTGCAAATATCATGCATTCTGTTCTTCCATGTCCTATTTGGCCAGCAAATGGACATACATTTTTTCTTAGAGAGAGTTTTCCATGACTAATAAAACATTGGTTAAAGTTTAAGGAGCCTCACATGGTCCTTTCTTGTCGCACCTCCTGCCTTTTCCTTTTCACATCTCATAATCAGTTAGAGAGCTACAGGTGTGAGACTTCGAAACTTAAATTTTACCCCTCTTTTTGCTGTTTGTTCCTCAACTGTAGTTACTAACCAATGATGTCTCCAAAACCAGATGTGGAAATTCCTGCTTCGGGGTTCAATCCTATCCCCCCTTGAATTTGGTGGGATTTTGCCTCCTATTTCCATGGGACCAGGACTGGGCTCTAAACTCTAAAAAGTCTCCAGGCCATAAGGATTTATTTGAATTAGCAAATTGGTCCCAGTTCAGCAAAGCACTGAAGTACAGTCTTAGGTCCATCCCTATTCAGTAAAGTATTTCAGCACATGCTTAAAATCAAATAGGTCTTTAAGTCCCAGTGGAGAAGTACATGCTTAAAGTTAAGTAAGAGATGATGGGCTGTAACATATGTTTAAAATTCAGTAGTTGTCAAAGCAGTTTGCTGAATTATGGCCGAAGAGAGAACATTTGCAACTTTACTGTCTTAACCTTTATCCTTGAAACTGTGAGGGTAGGTCTATATCACAATTAGACACTCGCGACTGGCCCGTGCCAGCTAACATGGGCTTTCAGGGCTCGGGCTGCATGCCCGTTTAATTGTGGTGTAGATGTTCTGGCTCAGGTTACCACCGAAGCGCTGTACCCTGCCACCACGCAAAATCATAGAGTCTGGGCTCCAGCCTGAGTCTGGCGTCTATGTGGCCATTAAACAGACCCGAAGCCCGAGCCCCACAAGCCCAAATCAGCTGTCAAAGGCCAACCATGGGTTTTTAATTGCAGTGTAGACATACCCTTAAAGTTTACAGAAGTAAAAAACAGAGCCTAGCTCCTTAGTTTGCTCCTTACCAAAAGCTAGGAACATAAGAACACCAAGGAAAAGAGAACACCAACACCGTATGGTTCATCACTGTGTTCTAAGTGAGTGATGCTAAATGAGAAATTGAGGATTCATATGACTTGGTATTACTAATACCTCCATAGGGGCCTATTCTCCTGTCAATATGTGAGTGTAATTCCTTTTGGTGATGATGGGAACTATGTATGTATACTGAGGTGAGACTATTCTCTGTAGTGTTTTGGAACTAGATGTGCCATTTACACAGAAGCCAATTGCCAGCTTACAATATTGATCAAAAAGAGTGAACATTGAAATCATTTCCAGGGAAACACTTTGATTAGTTCAGTTGATTTTTTTTTTTTGTATTTGATTCCAGAATTCTGAAACTCAGAAATAAACAGCTACAAAGCAAGTAAGCCTGCTACTCCTGGTGGGCAGCTAAAGAAAAGGAGAGAGCCGAAAGGGCCACACTGTTACAGAAAGGTGCTTTAAATGTGTTTATAGGCTTAATCTGTTTACCTTCAGAAAGCCTCACCTTTTAATAAGAAAAGAACCATTTGAAAAATAGCTTTCGGGGGGATGGTTTTATAGAATAAGTGGCTAAGTTACTGTAATCATCCTGAACATGTTAGCATCCCTTAAAGATGAGAGAGAGAGAGAGGGAGGGCTTGTCTACACTTTTATACTCATGCTATAGCAGCAGAGCTTCACTGGTGCAGCTGTGACACTGTAGCACTTCAGTGAAGATGCTGCTGGGTGGGCTTTGCCCACCTCACAAAGAGATGATAGCTATATTGACAGGAGAAGCCCTCCCATCAACAGAGTGCTGTCTACACTTGGGGTTAGGTTGGTATAACTGCGTTGCTCAGGGGAGAGGATTTTCCACCCCCGTGAGCAACGCAGGTATACCGACATAAGTTGCTAATGTACACCAAGTGTGTGTGTGTGTGTGTGTGTGTAGGTAGGGGGTTGGGATAGGGAAGGACGCTCCATTAGTTAGGGCATTAGCCGCAGTCTTGGGAGACCGGTATTCAATACCCTGCTCTGCCACAGACTTCCTTTGTGATCTAGGAGCCTCAGCGTCCGTATCTCAGCTCCTCTTCTGTAAACTGGAGATAATAGTACTCCCCTAGCTCACAGGGCTGTTGTGAAGATCAGTAGGTTAAAGTTATGGAGGCACTCAGATGATGGAAGTCATTTAAGTACCTGAAATAAATGGAAATCAATATTCCTTTCAAGTTACAGCAGTTGACCTCATCATCATGACATATTCCTTGCAGTTGAACAATCTAAAATGCAGTATGTAGCAGGCTCTGAATGTATTGTGTGATGATAGAACGTTAAGGGCAATAATCTGACACTAATAACCAAATAGATATTACAAGGGTGTTTTTTATAATGTACAGGTTAGAAAAAAGAGCCCCTAAAAATTTTATTCTTTGAAAAATTGAATCCCAGAAATATGATATACCCAAGATAAAATAAGGAGTACTTGTGGCACCTTAGAGACTAACCAATTTATTAGAGCAAGATAAAATGTATACATGCATTCAAATACTATCTTAGAAACTGAGAAAAGATCATGAAAACTTTACAAAAACAACTGTACATTTCAATGTCCATGGCTGTTAGTTCAGTCATGTCATTTTTAAAGTTTATAGGAATGGCCATACTGGGTCAGACTAAAGGTCCATCTAGCCCAGTATCCTGTCTTCCAACAGTGTAATGGACCTGAAGGGTTCAGTTTTCAAATTCCTGGCTGCCTCTGTCTTTAAATAGTGTGAGTTTTTTGAATGGCATAATTATTAATGTTACTTTTAGGACCAAGCCTTATTCTAGACCATGGTTGTCATATAAGTGAAACCAACACATAGATAAACCAGATAGTTGTTGTTTTTTAATAAAGGCATCCATTAGTTACAGCTAAATGAGTCATGTGGCGGTTCAGTTAGGTGGATCTGTGTTGGGAAGGAGCGGAAGCACATTTCTAGAGGACCCAGCAAAACATTTAAACCACATACGTAGTTTTAAACATGCACATGAATCCCATGGAATTTCAGCAGAAGCTTACGGTGGAGTAGGAATGGTCTTAAGCACATTATTTAAGTGCTATGCCAAACTGGGGCCAGAGCAAGGTGTAAGGTATAGTAAGAGGTCCCTGAGGACACATGGGTCTCCCCACACCCTGCCCAGAAATGCTGCTGCACCCAGCTGTGACACTACGCAACAAACTCCTTTTGTCACTGAAGTGCTGGGAAACAGATTATATCCTGCAACTGTGTACTGGTGTGGAGAGAAAGTTATCCATGCATCCACTTCCCTCTGTAGTGTACTGAGTAGGGACAGCTATAGCTGATCCCTTCCTGTACGTAGCCAGATTTTCTAATGGATATTTGCACTGTGTGGCTATTAATGTTCTGTGCTGAATTATACTGGAGCTGAAAGGCAGTTGACTGTTGTTTTTGAGATTACCTTTTTATTCCAACATATTGAAGACACATCATTTTTGAACAATAGATTGTAATATTGAGCAGGGAAGGAGGAAGGAAGGAAATACAAAATGTAACAAGCCAGAGATTTTTACTGTGTGTGCATATGTATGTATGTATGTATGTGAACACACACAGATTATCTATTTAGTTATTTTGAAGGAACTACAATAGCATTAAAAGAGTAAAAGTGATGTTACATATAATCAAGTTGGTGACTTTTTTAATGTGCATTCTCGACACTTGTTTTTATTTCATGTATGCACAGACGCCTGGACTCTAATGCCTTAGTGTGTGACTGTGAATTAATGTGGTTGGCTGAACTAATAAAAGAATATACCAGGAATGGAAATACTCAAGCTGCTGCCACCTGTGAATATCCCAAGAGACTTCAGGGCAGGTCTGTTGCATCGTTAATAGTAGAAGAATTCAACTGTGGTAAGTTAAGTTGGCTGCATGCATCTTTGGAGAGAAAATTCTTTGTGTGCCTTCTGGCTTTAAGCCTACAGGTATCTATTTTTATATATTATGGAAAATAAACTAAAATTATTTAATTTCATTAAAATATCATTGAAATGCTTAAAATATGGGTGCTTTTGGTTTAGTCAGAAGGCCTTTAAAATGAAGAACTATTGAAGTCTTTGATTATGATCAGTTCTTTTCCCCGTAGAATACATCTTAAAGTAGAACCTTGCTAAACTAGACTATGTGCATTCCCACAATTAGCATGCAGGAAATAGTTTCTCTGCATTTCTCTGCAAAGATTTTCTAGAATAGGTTGTAGTGAAATCTTATATTACTACAACTTCATTTTTTTTAAATCAACTGCAATATACTAGTGAGTATTATAAAGACAGAAAACTAAACTATACTCCAAAAATAAAGGCATGAAGTACATTGTATGATGGTATATTTGTTGTTGTGTGTGCGCAAATTAACAAAGTTCTCATGTGTTATCACTCAAAAACACCAGGGACCAATTTCTCAGTCTGAGTTAACATTGTTTATACGGTAGGGTGCCAATCCTGCAAAGATTTATGCCCTTGCCTCTCCATACGCACAGTGCTTTTAATGGGGTTATTAATAATGTGTAAAGAAAAGGACATCAATAATTATTTGCAGGGTCTTGGATTTTGTGTGTATGTGTTGTTCAGTAGAGACTCCACAGTTAAGTTTGCAACGATACTTAATTTCTCTGTGGAAAGTTATGTCTTGGATTGTATTTTTCTATCAAGGAATGTCAGTTTGAAGACATGGTTTCATGTCATGTTTTAAAGTAAATTCAGACAGAGAAATTTGTTTATGTAGTGTTTTCTAAGTGTGAACCAAATGCTGGAGATATCTGGAAAGAGAGTGGAATTCCTCCCTTCTTGCAAATAGGCATAATAATGCAGTTCAAGAGAAGCATTAATGTTTTTTTTTGTTATACTGGCTGGGGCCAGCATCCCCCCAAAGCCCCACGGTGTGGTGTTCTATCTGTCAATCCATCTCGCCCTTCCTCTTTCACCATGATAGTAACGATGTCCATGGTAATAAAAGGAATAATTTGCATGGGGAGCCATTATCTGGTCATGTTGGCCACATATGAACATGAAGGGCAGAAAAGCACTACATACTTATAATAATAATAATTAATAATACAAGAACTAGAAAACATCCAATTAAATTAAAAGGCATTGGATTTAAGGTGGATGAAGGAGATTTTCTTTTTCATAATGTATATAAGTTATACTGTGAAACTCTTTGCCACAAGATATGACTGAGGCAAAAGAACAGGATTTAAAAATAGGATTAGACTTGTATATTAAGCAATAACATTTTATTCACTGTTTCATTTGGTAGAAATAAAATGTTGTAAGAAAGATAGTATAAAACAAAGCAGTAAACAACTGCTTAACTCATTACCTGTACACCTTTTGTAGGATTATTTTAATCTTGATTGTTTAACTAAAGAAAGGGACTTGAGGGTTGAATGTAGTTTTATAGAGGTTATTAAATACCCTTAACTATAGCAACTAATAGCATAAGATATCATAAGGCAAAAATAGTATTAGATTATGATTTGGCTAACAAACTAAAAAAAATCTATATAACCATTTTTTAGAATTAAATCACACAACCATAGTAAAAATAACTCATACACAATCACTATGACAGGTTTCAGAGTAGCAGCCATGTTAGTCTGTATCCACAAAAAGAAAAGGAGTACTTGTGGCACCTTAGAGACGAACAAATTTATTTGAGCATAAGCTTTCGTGAGCTACAGCTCACTTCATCTGATGCATCTGATGAAGTGAGTTGTAGCTCACGAAAGCTTATGCTCAAATAAATTTGTTCGTCTCTAAGGTGCCACAAGTACTCCTTTTCTTTTTACAGTCACTATGGTGGGAAGTTGACTTTGTTTAGAATTTTGACTAAGAGTTCCTCAGTATAGGTCTTCACTTGTGTCAGCTGGTTGTCAACTCTGGCAGTGCTAACGCAGAAGAAACACAATCCAAAGCTAGATCACAAAACAATGTAGTCAGTTACTTACATGCCAGTTCAGTCAGGTCTCCTTCCCAATTGATCTATAGTAGTCACCCTTGTTACCTATTTCCCAATAAATTATATTAACCCCAGGATCTGATTAACACTCCTAACTAACTAAAATAAACACCGAAACGATTGTCCATGAGGTAAACCCTGTCATTAAATTTTATAGTATTTTGCCCGGAGCTGTATCACTCAGTTGACTTCCGTTTCATAAATATTTTAATTACAAAATTAGATTACATCATGTTTCCCCATTTTACTACTGTATCTGGCACATCAAACATATCAATATTTGATATTAATTTAATATGTTTTTAATTCATTCATTCACAGACACGGAAAAAGGGAAAGTTGCTAGTTGCAACAGCAGTACATTCTTGTGAAAGGTTGCAGTAACTCTGAGTTTCTTCAGGCAATTGAAGAAATCTAGGCATTACACCTTGATGGTTTTTTTTATTCTCTTAGCCCTCTGTCTTCACGAACAAGGTCAGCTCCCAGACTGCTGCGCTGGGCAACACAGCATGGGGAGTAGGTGGCCAGCCCTCTGTGGAGAAAGAAGTGGTTAGGGACTATTTAGAAAAGCTGGACGTGCACAAGTCCATGGGGCCGGATGCGTTGCAACTGAGAGTGCTAAAGGAGTTGGCGGTTGTGATTGCAGAGCCATTGGCCATTATCTTTGAAAACTCATGGCGATCGGGGGAAGTCCCGGACGACTGGAAAAAGGCTAATGTAGTGCCCATCTTTAAAAAGGGAAGAAGGAGGATCCTGGGAACTACAGGCCAGTCAGCCTCACCTCAGTCCCCAGAAAAATCATGGAGCAGATCCTCAAGGAATCAATCCTGAAGCACTTACATGAAAGGAAAGTGATCAGGAACAGTCAGCATGGATTCACCAAGGGAAGGTCATGTCTGACTAATCTAATCGCCTTCTATGATGAGATTGCTGATTCTGTGGATGAAGGGATAGCAGTGGATGTATTGTTTCTTGACTTTAGCAAAGCTTTTGACACGGTCTCCCACAGTATTCTTGTCAGCAAGTTAAAGTAGTATGGGCTGGATGAATGCACTATAAGGTGGGTAGAAAGTTGGCTAGATTGTCGGGCGCAACGGGTAGTGATCAATGGCTCCATGTGTAGATGGCAGCCGGTATCAAATGGAGTGCCCCAAGGGTCGGTCCTGGGGGCGGTTTTGTTCAATATCTTCATAAATGATCTGGAGGATGGTGTGGATTGCACTCTCAGCAAATTTGCGAATGATACTAAACTAGGAGGAGTGGTAGATACGGTGGCAGGTAGGGATAGGATACAGAGGGACCTAGTCAAATTGGAGGATTGAGCCAAAAGAAATCTGATGAGGTTCAACAAGGACAAGTGCACAGTCCTGCACTTAGGACGGAAGAATCCAATGCACCGCTACAGACTACGGACCGAATGGCTTGGCAGCAGTTCTGTGGAAAAGGACCTAGGGGTGACAGTGGAAGAGAAGCTGGATATGAGTCAACAGTGTGCCCTTGTTGCCAAGAAGTCCAATGGCATTTTGGGCTGTATAAGTAGGGGCATTGCCAGCAGATGGAGGGACGTGATCATTCCCCTCTATTCGACATTAGTGAGGCCTCATCTGGAGTACTGTGTCCAGTTTTGGGCCCCACACTACAAGAAGGATGTGGAAAAATTGGAAAGAGTCCAGTGAAGGGCAACAAAAATGATTAGGGGACTGGAACACATGACTTATGAGGAGAGGCTGAGGGAACTGGGATTGTTTAGTCTGCAGAAGAGAAGAATGAGGGGGGATTTGATAGCTGCTTTCAACTACCTGAGAGGTGGTTCCAAAGAGGAAGGTTCTAGACTATTGTCAGTGGTAGAAGATGACAGGACAAGGAGTAATGGTCTCAAGTTGCAGTGGGGGAGGTTTAGGTTGGATATTAGGAAAAACTTTTTCACTAGGAGGGTGGTGAAAGACTGGAATGCGTTACCGAGTGAGGAGGTAGAATCTCCTTCCTTAGAAGTTTTTAAGGTGAGACTTGACAAAGCCCTGTCTGGGATGATTTAACTGGGGATTGGTCCTGCTTTGAGCAGGGGGTTGGACTAGATGACCTCCAGAGGTCCCTTCCAACCCTGATGTTCTATGATTCTATGTTCTAGTTTTCTAAAAGGCCTTGATGCCTGGGCAATTCTGAAATAGTAATAACTGATAATGCGGGGGACCATAGTTACACCATTTGTTCCAAGAATACCAAGCCTCAGAGAAAAGTTGTCTACCTGTGGTTAGGAAGTAGCTTACTTTGTGGGCAGTTTATTTCACTGTTGTTCATTACAGAGTTTCTTGCATTTCCTTCCCAAGCATCTGGTACTGACTGCTGTCTCAGACAGGATACCCAGATAAGGAACCACTGCTCTGTCCAGATATGATCATTCTTGTGCAACTCCTGAGGGAATTCTGCCCAAAAAATAAAATTTTTATGCACGGTATTTTAAAATTCTGCAAACTTTATTTGTCAATAAATAAATGTGGAGTCTCCAACGTGGCACTGGGGAGCCATGGGCCACTGGCTGCATGGAGGTGGGAGATCACCCTGCAGCCCAACCCCCAGGACATAGACTCAGCGGTGAGACTGCACCCAACCCAGACACAGCGCAAGGGCCGGCACTGCCCCAGAAACACCTTGGGCCCTGCCCCTCTATGCTAGGCACACCAAGATAGCAAGCAAGAGGGACTAAGTCTTGCATGCATGCCCATCCCTGCCCCCTGATCCAGATGTGGGGCAAGCAGGGTCCGCCCTGCAAGATCCAAGTGTGGGGGGAATCCAGGTGTGGGGTGAGAGGGCTTTGTGTGAGGCAATCTGAGTGTGGGTGGCTCGGGTTTGGGGGGCATCTGGATGCACAGGGGCTCTCTGGGGTTTTCTGGGTGCAGGGGGGTTCGACTCTGCAGGGGGGTCCAGGTGAAGGTGGTTGGGGCTCAGCAAAGGGGGGTTGGGTGTGGGGGGATGGAGCTCAGCAAAGCAGGGGTCTGGGTGCTGAGGAAGCAGGGCTTGGTGGGATGGGAGTCCAGGTGCAGCTTATTGGGCTTAGTGGAGTGGGGATTGAGTGCGAGGGGCTCAGTGGAAGGTGGCTTGGGTGCAGGGGTGGGGGTCCGGATGCAGAGGGTGAGATTTGGCAGGGTGTGGGTTCTGGGTGCCGGTCGGGGGAGCGGTGAGATGCATGGGCTTGGCAAGATGGGGGAGCAGGTCCTCATACAGTGAGCCCCCCCCCCCACGGCTGTGGAGTGATGGGGTCAGGAATTGGGAGAGGGCGTGCAGATCTTCCTGCAGTCAGGGGAAGTTTCTGGGGGTGGATCTGACCTGACCCCAGATGCTGCTTGCAGGAGAAGAGGCGCTGAGTCCAGCGCAGGGTAGGAGCCACTGGCTGGGGCATCTCCAGCCATCTCCCACCACTGTGATTTACCTCTCCGCTGACTGCTCCAGGAGCCCAAAACTACATGCCTGCACTTCTGGGGAGGGGCGTGTGATTGCTTTTGCAACTTCCCTTTGCTTCTCTGTCAAAGTCATTTTTCTGTAGGGAAGCAAAGAAATGTCCAGGGGATATGAATTCTGAGTGCACGCAGTGGTGCAGAATTCCTCCATGAGTACTGTGTTCTTATGTCCTGCAGAATGGTCTCTCTGTAACTCTTAATAGAAGGCAGAATCTGAATGACCCATCTCATCTCTATGGTTCCTCGAGGGTGCTCCTTGGAGCAATGTCAACTAGAATTTGAGTCTATGGATACCAAGATACTAGATTTATTGATTTTGAATTAAATATGTCTAACTATACTAACTATCTTTTAAAGATGTTTTTGTCTAGGTTAGTTTGGGAGTATGTCTTTGTGTATGTGGCTGAAAAGATGTGATTAAGAGATGAAAAAAATTAATGGAAGGATTATAGGCAGCAGAGAAAGCTACAGAAAAATAAGCAATTTACTGTGAAAGTTGTAATGTCTGTCTGAACATCTGTCACTTCTAGATTTTAATTGATAAGTGAAGTATTCTGAAACCTTTAATCAAAAACTCAATTATGTTCAAATTAAATTAATGTAAAATGTTAAGTGATTAGCAGTGTAGTCTAATTTAATGCCTATTACTTCTATGTGCTTTTATGCTAGATTAAGGTGACCAGACATCCCAGTTTTATTATGGGAGTTTTAAGGTACTTACTGTTTCAAGATATTAAAATGTTAATTAAAATTAAAATTTCTGCTTCCAAAGCATGTTCTTCCATCCACCTCCTCCCTTGCATGCACTGAATCATGTAACTCAGAGAAAGAGCGAGAGAGAGAGCGCTTTTATCATTGTGAGCTATCACAGGGTGTCATGGAAGCAAATATCACAGCCAGAGGAAAATGAACATGACAATATTACATTTTAAGGAGTTTTGTTCTAGGGTGAACCAGACTGTACATATTCATGAATTTAGTCCCAATGTAGTGCCACTCTTAACTACAGCCTTTCTAGGCCATATCCAACTATCATACTATAATAGAATTCCTGTTAAGCCAATGAAAGTTTCCTTCAAAATGTCTGTGGTAGGATATGAAGACTTTACATTGACTGGTTAATCCAATACCAGTGTCATCTACTAGGTATCTTACTACAAAATGGATCTGAATGAAAAACTAGTTTTGGGAAATATTTTAAAATTGTTTTCATTCTGATGGGTTTGGAATGGACATAATTTTGGTTTTAACCACATTTTTCATAATTTTTAAAGAACATTATTGAAAACACTATCATAATGGTCCACTGAATGCATCCAATGAAGTGAGCTGTAGCTCACGAAAGCTTATGCTCAAATAAATTTTAGTCTCTAAGGTGCCACAAGTCCTCCTTTTCTTTTTGCGAATACAGACTAACACGGCTGCTACTCTGAAACCTGTCATAATGGTCATCGTAACTTTTCATTTTCTGAAAACCTGGTTTTAGATAAATGTAAAATTTTGATATCATTTTATTAAAAACGCAAGACCTACATATAAATATATATATTGACATTTTTTTTTGTGAAGCCAATTTTTTAATAAAATTGAACAAGCTTTTGTTCAAAAACGTTGACCAATTCTGATTAAGACCCTTTCTGCTTTACATTGACTAAAATGGGTATGTTTGTCTCATGGCTGTGAAGCTTATGTCTGAAAGCATCAATACAAGGTAATGTATTGGCCAATATATTTCTGTAATACTGAAAGAGGAAAATTCTCATGTACAGGTTGTACAATCAGTAAGCTATAAAAAATAAGCAGGCAGTTAACATTAGTGCAAATGCTTGCAAAATGTTACTAACAATGCATATAAAATCTACAAGTATAATAATCTACAGGTAACCTGAACCCATAATGTCCTGCTATTTTAGAAACAAACTAATGTTCTGTAGATCTGACTAGAAATTGAAATCCCTTCCCATGATCAATTTTGTGTGTTTCTGAAATAAAAATCATCCCAAATCATGACAAAAAGTCAAAACTGCAATTTTTTTCACAAGAAGGAATTTTCAGAACAATTCAATTTTGGGAAAACTGAAACTTATATTTTGAGCTTGCCAGCAGCCTGTAGAAAGTGAAATTAACAGGACTCTTCCAGACAGACAGCTGAGGAGCTGACATCTGGATTTTCACAATGGAAAAATAAAATTCTCACAGCAAATTTTGATTGTGGGAAAAAAGGCATTTTCTGACAGAAAATTCCTGACCAGCTCTAGTGTACTGGCACATTTTCTTTCTAAACTTGAAGCATTTTCTCTTCTGTAGTAACTAAAAAAGTTTTGATTTTACAGACTATATAAACAAGAACATACATAAATAGATTCACCAAAATAAGAGAATAGACTAACCAGATCCTAGATCCTAATACTGAATAACATGTGAATGTGATTATGTAAATTGCTTGAAAATACAATGGTCACATTTTAAAGGTTGGGTTTTTTTTTCTTTTCCATTTTGAAAGATTCTACCAGTATATGAAAGATTATTTTTTCTTAAAGTGGGAAATACTGATAGAATCAAAAATCCTTCTCAGTCCAATAGACATTTTTCAATGGCATCCAGTATATATATATATATATATATATATATATATATATATATATATATATATTTTTATTTTACGTGTTTTACTGTTTTTTTAATTTATTTGTTATATATGGAGCTGTAAGAAAATACTCAGTACCATACAAAAAATCAGTCCTGAGGAGTTTATGATCAGAAAGTGAAACTTCTTTAAGGTGATTTTTATCATGTCTAGAGTCAATAATAATAATTCAAAATGTCACTTTTCTCCCAACTATCGTTGCATCTTTCCTTTAGCAATTAACTTTAAAAAAGAATCATTGCATTATAGGTTCCTGGATGCAAATGTTGTGGAGTGTTTTAGAAAAACAGCATTTTTTGAATTTCTAAACAAGATAATTTACATTTACTAGGCACAAGTCAGAGTTTAAACAAATATTTTATTAATTATTTACCAACTGCAAAACTTAAGACTCGCACTAGCAAATCTGATTTCAAGAGTGGGTGCTTAGTGTACGCTGTGTCACTTTCCCAACAAAACCTCTAGTCATGTTTTTAGATCATGTTGAAAAATTGTTTTCCTTCCAAAAGTCAGGATTAAACTTTTTGATGTCTTTTGTTCTTACCCTTTCCTTTTTCTCGCAGAGAAACCTCGTATTACTTCTGAGCCACGGGATGCAGATGTTACCCCAGGGAATACTGTCTACTTTACCTGCAAAGCGGAAGGAAATCCTAAACCCAAGATAATTTGGATACATAACAAGTAAATCTTAACCAATCATTGCAAATGTATACTAGTCTATTTTCAAATGCTAATTATTGTTAACACCTGGGTTTGTGGACTAGCAATCTAGAATGAGTTTGTGTGTTTTTTCTAATCTAAGTCACTCTGTAGGAGACTGGTTATAAAAATTCAACACAATTTATTTTCAATGAAAATCACGGGGGAGAAAAGTTATTATTTAATACTTTCTTCACTGATCTCTATACTACCTTGGCCTACTTTTTAAAAATGAGAGTGAACTCCAGGGTCCTTTAAAATGCCTCCTCCCTTGCATTTTCCATCAGAACTCCCCCATGCCTTAGGTGCAATGTGCAGAGGTTCATTTTCCAGATGAGGTAGCTGAGAAACAGAAAGTTAAAATGATTTGCCAGAGGTGACATAGGATGCTTGTGAGAGAGCCATAAATAGAACTCTGATCTCTACAGGTAGGTCTACACTGCAACTGGGACTTCACAAAAAGAAAAGGAGTACTTGTGGCACCTTAGAGACTAACCAATTTATTTGAGCATAAGCTTTCGTGAGCTACAGCTCACTTCATCAGATGCATATCGTGGAAACTGCAGCAGACTTTATATATACACAGAGAATATGAAACAATACCTCCTCCCACCCCACTGTCCTGCTGGTAATAGCTTATCTAAAGTGATCATCAGGTGGGCCATTTCCAGCACAAATCCACTGGGAGTTGTGACTGCAGCACATATTCCAGTAACCACAACAGCAGGGCTGGTGGCACAGGCTTGCCCTCAAGTACAAGCCCAGCCAGGACTTTAGCTATGTATTCAGGTGGCTAGCTTGTGCTGCTGCCTGTGTCATTGCACTACATTGCTATTTTTAGGCAAGCTTGCTCAGTCAAAGCTAGCTCAGGTATTCCCATGTGTGTTGTCCCAGTTGCAGTGTAGACACAGCTTGAGGCACTTGATTCATGTTTTATCCAATAGACCGTAATGCCTCATGGAAATTGCTTCGGATATCTGTATTTAGTGAAGCCAACTGCAAAATCAGACTAATCATGCTTACTTACCCAGAGTGCTCTGAGACCTACAGATGAAAAAAACACTACGTAATATGAAAACATTGAGACACATTTTTAAGATGGTCTAACTAGAGCACAGAATGATTAAGTGACTTGTCTAGGAGGTATTATTGCCAAGTCTGATGGGCATTGGCTAAGAGTGTGAGTCCTTGTCTTCAGTCTGTCAGTTAATATGGAGAGCTAGTTGAAAAATGTTATTTTCATTCTGTGGGAAATTCTGAGATTTCAAAATTTGGTTTCAGGACAAATTGGAACAAAAAGTGAAAACAGTATTTGCAAAATAAAATATTCCAAAATATTTCATTTAATTTGTTATCAAAAAATTTCTATTTTATCATTTTGACCTTTATGTTTAAAACTTAATTTTTATGTTGTCTTTAAAATTATAATATAATTTTAAAATTGTTGTACAAATTAAGTTTTAAACATAAAGGTCAAAATGATAAAATAGAAAGAAAAGATTTTATCCTTATTGAAATGAAATGTTTCAATAATTTCCTGACAAAGATTTTGGCTGAAGTGATATATTTTTGTGAAACATTTCAGTTTACTTGAATCAACATTTTAAGACAGAAAACTGTTCTGTCAGAAAATGTTCAACCAGATCGATTAATCTTCTATGATTTTTAGCACGCTGTGACAGGCTGTACCTACTTGTGGTACTGCATACTGGTTAGGTACCTGGCTCATGCCTCACCCCATCTTTTGTGTTGCCTGCTGGTGGTTGCTCCAGTGCAGTGGAGGTCTCTCTTCTGGTAGACAATGACTAGGCACTTCGGCAAGTTCACCAGTGGAGCCAACCCCCTTCTGGGGAGGCGTAAGTAACAGAGTCTAACCAAATATATAGAAGTCCGTAACGCGTAACACTTTGTCAGGTGGAGTTGGCAACAACAAGGTCTGGCTTCAATGTCTTGGGGTTCCTCTTAACAATAATTCTCAGACGTCAAGAATTATAACATTCAAAAACCAGTTGGAGAACAATTCAATCTCTCTGGTCACTCGATTACAGACCTAAAAGTGGCAATTCTTCAACAAAAAAAAACCTTCAGAAACAGTCTCCAACGAGAGACTGCTGAATTGGAATTAATTTGCAAACAGGACACCATTAAGTTAGGCTTGAATAAAGACTGGGAGTGGATGTGACATTACACAAAATAAAACTATTTCCCCATGTTTATTCCCCCCACCCCATTGTTCCTCACATGTTCTTGTCAACTGCTGGAAATGGCCCACCTTGATTATCACTACAAAAGGTTTTTGTTTTTTTTCCTTCCTGCTGGTAATAGCTCACCTTACCTGATCACTCTCGTTACAGTGTGTATGGTAACACCCATTGTTTCATGTTTCTATGTATATAAAATCTCCCCACTGTATTTTTCCACTGCATGCATCCAATGAAGTGAGCTGTAGCTCATGAAAGCTTATGCTCAAATAAATTTTAGTCTCTAAGGTGCGACAAGTACTCCTTTTCTTTCTGCCAGAAACAATGACTCTCAGTTGAGTTCAATCAACTCTGCCATTAAATGATGGAGAAGAGCAGGTCCAACAGCATCTAGGACTCATTAGACAGATTCCTGACCCCACCCACTCTCCTCCTCACTGGGCTTTGACATCCTTAATCCCTGCGTAGCAGGTGAGGTTCAGTTTAGGGTGACCCCCTCAATCTGGGCATGCTAAGCACAGTTCTGCTGCCCTTTACTCATACAGTGAGGATCACAACATTTCATTACCCCTACATTCAAATACAAGAGTGGCTTGTCACCCCAAACCTGCCAAAATTGATCATTTTGGCAAAGCAGCTGTGCACCTCGGCAGAGTAGGAGTGTCTGTGCAAACATGGTCTGCTCCGGGAAGTCTTTTCCTCTGGCTCATCACTAGATGTCATGTGAAAGCTCATTCAGACCCTACGTACAAGTACAATATTCCCTACAAAAGAGTCTCAGCCAAACGTGCAAGCTACTGTGGGGTGTACGCCCTATCCTCAGTGCTTAAATGTTTCTATTCCCCTTTTCTCTGGGAGAAAAGGGTTTTTGTCCCCTTGCAAGAGGGGGGTTGGTAGTGGAGCCCAGACCCTCCCTCTCCACTGGGTTTCAGCCCAGGACCCTAGGAGAGGCAGCGATATCAAATACTGAGGCGTAGTCTCCCTCAGCTGCTTCCTACCACTTCACTTCCCAGTCTAGGGTGTTGTCAAAAGCCTTCCAAATGATCCACCAGAAGATGGAATGAAGAGTTGCCTAGTCCTAGGGAAAGACTAGTCCCTCCCTTGGGCAGCTGTCACTTGCAGTCTTCTCTCCTGCAGCCAGGAGTAATGCTGCACCCTTACTCAGGAGCTCCCAAGAGAGGTGTCTCCTCCTTTCCTGTCTGGCGCTCTTTTAAACTCCTCCACCAGCTGGAGCATGCTCTGCAGGTGCAGCAGGGTGGAGCTACCTGGGCCCATAACTGCTCCTTAACCCCTTCTGTGGAGTTTACATACCCCATCACACATCTTTCCCCTGTTTGAATCGAGATAGGCTGTGCTGTGCATTCTATCTAATGATCGTGTATTTTTTGCCAAGTACACACTGATGTTTCTTTTCAGAAACACATTTGAGTACGTGCTTAGTCCATCTCCGCATGTACTCAGGGTTTGTTCTTCAGCAGGCTGTCCCATATTCTTAAAGGAATAGGGGGTGGGGGCTGCCACAAGTATTCCCAAATATGACTGCCTCCCACTTCTCACTCCCCTCATCCCCCAACGCATGTCTACTATTACTGGAAGCAGCATGTTTCTCATTTTAACTCCAAAACTGTTCCCGGTTTCTGGGCAAGGGGCAAGAACAGAGAGAGATCTGTAGCACTTCTGCCTCTCCCTTCCGATAGCAACCTCCCCACTTTCTCCCAACTACCTCTCTTCTTTGGGTAGCTTATTCAACCGTTAAGATGTACCAGGTCTTTGTGTGTGTTGTGAGGGACACAGGTGTTTCATTCCCCTTCCCTGCTTTTAGGGTGGCTTTAAAGGAATTGAACCAGGCTGGAACTGGGCTGCTATCTGATGTCATAAAGGCAAGGAGGCGATTCAGCTGAAGGTCCCTATATGTTTAAAAAAAATAATTTCCTTCAAAAAGTTTGAAATTGACCATTTATTCACGTGAGCGCTCACGGTTATGAAAAGTGATACTCAATAAAGAATTGAATGTGCTCACACTTCAAACCACACATCTGTCATTATTCTCAAGAATCAGTAATTACATAAGTAATTTACCCAGAACTTCTGCTGTTAGTTGATAAATAGATTAACTGACATTTCCACCATTTAAAAAGCCCCTCAAAATAAAATATTTAGATACTGCAAACAGGGTAACAAAAATAATCAATTTTTTTTAAAAATAATCCAAGATGGTTGTGAAGAAATATGCATTTCTTTATATTTGAGAAAATAATGTCTCTTTTATCATGTAAGATGTGAAATATTTATGATGTCCTTTTGTCCTTAAAATTGCCTCTGAATGCTTATTATTCTTTATTTAAAGTGCTTGCTTTTTGTCAAAGATGTTATAGATAAGTATACTATTGTCACTTAATATACTTAATTGTAGTTTGAAACTCAGATTTTTTTTTAAAAAAAAATTTTAATTAATTCGGCTATAACTGAAGCTTTGTGAGGAAAAATATATATACTCCCAACCACGATACACACTGTTCCAGAAGAGTCACTCAGTGGGTTTACGCTGCTTGTATCATAGTCACACCATGTTGCCCAGCAGGGAAGTTGCTTCGGAAGAAACTACTGGCTACGTGTCTTGAATGTCCTTCTGCAAATCTACAGTAGCCAACCTAGATGGGTAATTGTTTACAAACACTGCAGAACCTTGTTAAAACCACACTATTCCAGTCTGCCTAAGCAAACTAAAATGTTAATTTAAAATTTAATTTATTGATGATCATTTTTGAAAGTTACTTTCATAAGAAACTGTCACACTGCATCAGTCAGAAAAAAGGAACAAAGAAATTTTGCCCTGAGCAAACAATACTGATGCCCCAAATGAGTAAACAAATGCTCTTCTGGTGTGTAATCTCAAATCCAGCATGGTCACAGCAAAATTAAAAGAACAATTGCCAATTAAAAACAAAACTCGTGCTAGAACGTGGTGTTTAATGGCAGCCCTGAGTAAGAGGTAGCATGTAAATGCATCACAGTTCATCCCAAAGTACCTCGTCCCTCTTGCATTAGGATAAAATAATTGACTGCAGTGTTGTAAAGGGTGTTGTTCACTTATCGTCATGTGTCTAGCCAACGCCACTGGGGAAGGGAAAGGCAGAGTCATAATCCACTCCTGTCTCCTCCCCACTTGTCCACAGAGGGGAGCAGTGGCTATACAATACCTGTGCTCTCCTCAGGACCCAGACCAAACCCAGGTAACCTTGATGCGACCATGTACAATAAATCTTGCTACTTTAGACTGTTAGAACCAGGGACAATTTATACCATTTCATTAAACAAAATCAAAATAAATTCAAGAACTTAACAGAGGGCTCATTCCTGCAAGGTACAGAGAGCCCTCCTCTCCCATTGTCTTCACTGGGAGATGAGGGTGGCAGCACCTCACAGTATTAGACCCATAATTAGAAGCTGAACATTGCATCGAAACATATGCATGGTCCCAGTATCATTAATTTAACCTCTATCCCAAGTATAAAATTCCAATTGCATAATATGCAGATCTATTAATTTATAATAAATGCACTTGTTTGTCATCAGGATCTGGTCTTTATACTTTCCCCAAAATATTCAGTGTCTTTTTCTTAATTTGTAAGATGATAGAAGTGTTCCAAAATGTGCAGGTTTGACAAAGATAACTTGTCAGAGTTCTCCTCTATTTTCAGCCACTCATTGGATATGAAAGATGACAGGCGGTTGAATTTGCTTGAAGATGGGACCCTCATGATTCAGAATACCCGAGAATCTGACCAAGGCATCTATCAGTGTATGGCCCGGAATGTGGCAGGCGAAGTCAAGACACAGAGTGCTTTCCTCAGATACTCCAGTGTTCCAAGTAAATACTTCCTGCTTCTTTGCATTTTGTCTAGTTTGGAAACACATTTTTCATTCACTTGAATAAAAATATATCTATTTTTAATCCTCAAATATATTCCTTAAAGCATCCCCAAACCTCAACTTGAGGTTTAGTAAGTATTCACTTAATAATATGAAAAATTATACAAACTTAATCTGAATTACAGTACTACCCTGATCAAGATCAGGGCCCCATTTTGTTTTGCATTCTACAAACACACAGTAAGAGAATCCCTGGTGGAAGTGCTTAAAATTTAAGGAGACTAGAAGTGGGAGAAAGGAAGTGTTGTCATTCCCATTTTACAGATGGGGATCTGAGGCAGTGTGACATTATGTAATTTTCCCCAGGCCGTCCAGGAAGTCTGCAGCAGACTTGAGAATTGAACTTCAATCTTCTGCGTCTTAAACCAGTGCCTTATGTGAAAGATCATCCTTACTCAAAGAGTAGCATAGCAGTTTAGTTTGAAAAGGTGGAAATTAAAGCCCCCTTTCACCTTGTTTTTCTTTCTTCCCTAGCCAAGCCCAGTTTTATCATTCAACCCCGGAATACAGAGGTCTTAGTTGGCACCAGCACCACTTTGGAATGCATGGCCACAGGCCACCCCCAACCTCACATCAACTGGACGAGAGGAAATGGAGAGTCGCTGGATGAATCTAGGTACAACATCACTTCTTCTGGAGGACTTTTCATTCAGAACATCACATTGCAGGACCACAATCAGTTTATCTGCCATGCTCGTAACAACCAGGGCTCTGTCCAAGCATCAGCAATTATTATTGTACAAGGTAAGTAGAAGATGAAGCTGCTGCTGAGATTTCCATGGCTCAAGCCTGAAACATAGCTTTCTGGTCGTGTGTTAAGATGCTTTGAATTGTATGATGAAAATGTGGACTCTTTGTTGTCTTGCAATCTGTTGTCTGGTCTATACCAATATGCCTGTCAGTCAAATTTTGCCTCAGAAACACATGTACACAGTACTTGTTGACTGAACAGTAGACGTGTATACCTATCTGAGGGCAGAACTGAGCCCTCAGGAATACATTTATTGGAACTATATATTAGTATTTCAAACATTCAATATTTATTAGTAGAACACTGAGCCAAATTCATCACTGGTGTAAAGTAACTCCATTGACTCTAGTAGAGATACACAAGGAATGAATTTGGCTTGTTTATTTGAGACTATTTTACACTGGCTGTATAAAGTCAGGGAAGACCAACATTGACCAACACAGCTACACCCAGAATAGTCAAAGGGGTGCAAGGCATCATTTAGCTACCCCTGCTACAGTCTAACAACCATTTGAGTTAGCTTTGATCAAACCTGACAGTCCATTTTAGGACCTTATAGTTAAATAAGCAGTTAGGTAAACAATTTTTTAGCTATTTAGGTTGGTACTTACATGATCCACAGTGTCTAAAAATGAAAAAAAAAAACTCCAAAACCCTCTTTCTAGCCAGTAAGGAAAATAACTTGATTAGTTTTAGAGGGGGTTGGCTTGTTTACTTGTGTATGAATGTGCATTTTGGGTGTGTGTGGAAAAACTTACTTAGGGAAAACTAAGTCAAATAAACAAGTTTTGCATTTTGTTCTGAAAGTGGTTAGTTTTGTGGTCCCTTGCAGTACTGGGATCCATAATCTAGTTCCACAGTGTTTCCTGCAGTCGTGAATCTCCCCCATTGTTCAACAGCTTTGTTGTGCTGATGGATCATAGATGTCGGAGAAAGTCATTGTGGCAGAGGGAGATGCAATGTCTCAGATACCTGTAGCTAGAGCCAATCCCAGGGATGGCTTTGATGATCAGGCTGGAGACCTTGAACCTGACCCTGTATTCAACGGGGAGCCAGTGCAGAGAGCTGAGCATTGGGGTGATGTGTTTATGGTGAACTGTATTGCTAAGCAGACAACCTGATGTGTTTTACACCCATTGGAGCTTGTTCAGTGTGTGAGGATTCATTCCTACATATGAGTTGCAATAATTAATTGAATGTAATGGTATGTTTTTATGCCATGCTTATCATCACAGAATCCTAGAATTGTAGGACTGGAAGGGACCTCGAGAGGCCATCTAATCCAGTCCCCTGCACTCAAGGCAAGACTAAGTATTATCTAGACCATTCCTGACAGGTGTTTGTCTAATCTGCTCTTAAAAATCTCCAATTACTATGGCAGAAAATGTCCACAGTCTGGAACAGAGCTGGGTATACGTTCTTTGTTATTCTTTTTTTCTCTTTAGAAATTATTTATGAAGAAATTATTTTTAAATATTTATTTCACTGTTTTGAATTGTTTGAGCCATTTCTTCCAACCAGTTTAGCCTTTGGATTATTTACAAAATACCCTCTCTAAATATTTATTGTTTGCAATTTGCTATTTATGCTGTATGTTTGGTCACTTAAATTGCATTGTGGGTGGGAGTTTTGAAGTGCTCCCCATTGGGCTAATTCGGCTTCCATTGACATCAACAAGGGCTGAGTTAGGTCAACACAGATGGTTTGAAAATCTCACCAGGTACAGTTTCAATTCCTGGCTGGATGATCTAGGTATAATAATCAGTAGGTTGCCTGTCTAAATCAATGTGGCTATGATCTTCTCAGAGTCAGTTGAGAAGCACTTTAGGGAGAGAAAGAGAGCATACAGAATGTAAGCAGGCCCAAAAAATGTTAAGACATTTAAAATCTTTCCTTGTGTTCTTTGACCATGTGCATGAACCCCCATGGACTGCCATTGCTGGTTCACTTAAATACTGAGAGATCGAGAAAGAGAAGGTAGATTTACTGTCTGTCTAGCAATCTTTGCACCTCTTTTTTTCTGGTCCTGTTAACACGCAATAATTACGTATACACATGAAGGTCATAAGCAGATCTTCATGTCTGACTCATTTAATTGCCTGAATGCCAGGGCTTTAGCCAGCACACTCCCCTGTCCCATACACAAAGCATATACTATTTCAAGTTCATTGGTTAAATTCACTAGTCTCCCTGTTATGTCCCTGTCATTTTCACACTACTCACCACTCTCATCAATCACAAAGGCATGCTCAATTCTGTCTAAAAAGGGCAAAGTCTCCTATTTTCATCTCTCTAGTTCAGCGATTCTCAAATTTCATTGCACCGCAACTCCTTTCTAACAACAAAAATTACTACACAACTCCAAGGTGGGAAACCGAAGCCTGAGCCTGCCCAAGCCCCAGATTGGGGGCCAAAGTAGAAGCCCAAGGAATTCAGCCCTGGGCAGGGGGCCTGTAACCTGAGACCCACTGCCCAGAGCTGAAGCCGAAGCCCGAGCCCCACTGCCCGGGGCTGAAGCACTTGAGCTTCAGCCCCAGGCCACCCCAAGTCTAATGCTAGCCCTGGTGATCCCATTAAAATAGAGTTGCGACTCACTTTGGGATCCCGACCCACAGTTTGAGAACTGCTGCTCTAGTTTGATTGCTAGGCCCCATGCCAAGACATTTTTGGGAATTATTGTACACTGTTAACTCTCTCCTCTCTATCCTATACTGTATATAAATCACTGTTACATATGTCTGCCAAGTCATTTATCCATTATGCTCTCCATTTTCAAACTCCTAAATCATGGGCTCAAGCAGCCATCTGTGCCTTGGTGGTGATGGTCCATACAGGACAGTGTATCCATCTGGAAGATGCCTTCCCAGATGGATCCAGAAGTTTCAAGTTCTGAGGTAATTATTTTCTCTGTTTACTGGTTGGCCAGAGTTCCTGTACAGAGCCAGATGAATAAGTATATTCCATCAAAACTTCCATGGGATGAGTACCACTCTGCTTCTTCTCATCCACATCACTGCCCACCCACTGTACTTCAAACTATTTCATTCACTTTTCACCATTGCCTTTTAAAAAATTGAATGTACAGTCCCAGTAAATGATTTCTTATATGTCTAATTAAAGAGCTCTGCATTTCTCTTCTCCCTTCAGATCAATTTAACCCTGCCAACCAGTTCAAAAATACTTAACAGAATTGACCCAGTAATGTTAATGATGAATAAACCAACCTGCTGCAAATAGAAGATACATGACCACCTTTGTTTCTAAACTTTATAGAAGCCTAGAAGTCGTGGTGTCTCAAAGGCCACTGCTAGATCATAAAGTAAATCAGCTTCTGGAATTGACTTCAAAACTTAACCAGTGAGAATGTGGCATGTAGAAGGCAAATAGGATTTGGCCTTTTATGGGCAGATCCTATTGGCACAGTCTTAGCACAAATTTATTTGGGGGAGGAAAGGGAGGTTGGATTTGGATGCTTACATAGAAAGGGATAGAGGAAAGTATTCCCTCTATAGCATGTTGCTATTGCTGAGGGGATATTTCTTGTGAGAGAAGTGTTGTAAGAAAATGCATATTTTTATTTCATAAATGGCTAAAGAGTTCCTTTGTGAGGCTACTACAATAAACTTTCAAGCTTTCAGTTGGTTTGCAGCTCCCTTTGGAAGGCAGAAAAAAACACAACGGTAAATACTTGAGCAAAGAAAAGTGTTCACTATCAAAGCATCAAAATAAATAGAAAGTCTTAAAAAAACAATTGTGATCATTCGGCCTTTGCCTTCCTGTTTGAAGTTTTTTAATATCATGAAGGCAAAAATACATACATTTAAAAGAAAAATATAAAAAATGACAGCAAAATCATCTTTACTCTTTCTCTAGTATCTTCTTCATATGATAGCAGGAAGGTTTTCATTATTATATTCAAAAATACCCAGTTTGTGCTTTGAATTTGTCTTGGTATAGTCTGAATGATTAAAATAATTTTTATTACTCTAATTTGTACTTCTTCACAAATTATCATAATTGTGTTACACAGCATATGAACTAGTGGTTTATCACAGATCTCCAGTAGGCTTTAATCGTTGATCCCTCCCTGTTTGGGTTCTCTGCTACCATTATTATTATGAATATCTCCGGGTTATTTTACTTCTAATTTTTTCTTGGCAATAAATAATTATTTCCCACCGATGTCACATCTTATCTATCCTTATGTGTCCTTCCTAAATAACCTATATATGCATTTTGAACTACTTTGTTTGGATGTATACTATTTATAATGCATAACCTATGATAACACCAGCAAAAGAGTGCAGTTTTTCATCTTTAGAGACCAAATGATAGAAATCGCCATCTGTTTGTCCTTCCAGATTCTTTTCTGCTTCCTTGTTACTTTTATGTATCAGTGTGTAGCTTTTTAATTTCTCTTTAGCTGGATCATTAGTCAACCAACTGGTATGCAAAAGGCGGCTTCTTTTATTTCACAGTGAGAACAGATTTCATGTTGTGTTTTACATGTTACGCTTATGTCATTTGAGCAGATGCTCCCTCTTTTTGTTCCAATTACTATAGTATCCATATATATTGTGGCAGCAATTACAGTGAATAACATAAAATCTGCTCTATAGATTGGCTGAGACAAGCGATAAATAAAAATTGAAAATTTGTTTCCCATTCAAAAGTTGAAATCAATATGTGAGGCAGGTGCTTAGTATATAAGACTTATAATATTTAACATTCAAAACTCAATTAATTAAATCAATATGCATTCCCAGTAAGCAGCTTTATAATGTGTGGCCAGAAAGGTTTTGCCTTAATTGATTTTAGTAAGATAACAAAACTCTGTTCATGTGATAAATATAAACATAATAATAATAATAATAATAATTAATAACTTTGATACTCAGATTCCTCATTGGAAATAAATTGTTTTAAGTAACTTCATGAATTTTTTAGCATTGGCAATCTGCTTCTGGGCTTTCAATAAATGAGAGCGTGAAAGAGTCAAATGTATTATAACATCAAATGGTCTGCCTTAGAATGGTCAATACAACTCCCAGTTTTACCCGATTGTAAACGTCGTGTCCCAAGAACATAAGTTAATCAGTGACAAAAGAGATGAAATGTGGAAATGACAAATCCATTTGGATTTTAATCTTCTGTTTTCCTGGTTGTAGTTAGTACTGGGTTTTGCTCACGTTTAAGCCAACTCTTTTGGCTGTTTTAATTAATACTCTACAACATGGCTTTCTGCCATAGCATCTTCTGAAGAATCTACATGGGATTGTTGTTTGGGACCTTAGACAAAAGTCTCATTACACTTGATGGTACTTAGCCATTCTTGAATCTCCCTTGAGCATAATTAGTATCTTTTGTTTGTGATGCGGTAATTAATAATAATTCCTTTTTCAAGACAGCTCATCTGGAGGAAGAATTCTGAATAGACAGTGAATATTCTCGAAGGAGTTATGCTCTCCTAGGCAATCTAAAATTCTGTGCAGGATGTGTATCTTTCTGTTCATAGACATATGGAATCCTTGCCTTTAAACATTTAATCATTTTCACATCATGCTGCCACTATGGAATTACTAGTTCTAACTTTGGGAGCTTGTAGTTACTACAGGTTTCCGAGACAAATGATGCTGAGTTTTAAATGGTGCCTAGTGCATATTCACAGGCAAAAAATGAAGGTGGAGATCCGGTAGAGCTGACATATCAGTAACTTAATGGTATAACATATTACAAGAATGTTTTAATTATCCCCAAACCAAACAGGAAATTCAAAGTTAAGGTTAAATTTTAAAGGAACCCAAAGCAGTTAATGTATTGAAATGCACTCTTGAGGCACTCAAACTACCTTAATTGTGCCTTTACCAAGCACCATAAATGGAGGGGGCAGGGAGTTAAAACTTCATCTTTTAAAAGTCAGTTTCATCTAGTTTGACACCACATTCACTAAAGTGCTTTAATTATAATCTTTTGCTTGGTACATGGTGTCACTACAGGGTAGAGATAAGGTGGTTTGAATGCCTGGCTCTGCATGCCATAACCATGCCATAATCATGCTGTGTGTGGTGTTTTATATATGTACAGAGAGAGAGAGAATGCTACATCTTGACTTTGTGTTTGTATTTCCTCTTCAGCAGAGATATTACTGGTAGTAGTAATTTGTTTATATATATATACATACACACACACACACACACACACGCATGTTGAAGAGGGAACACAAATATATATAGAAAATGGAACACAAAAACAAAGTCAAGATGAAGTGTACAATTTGGGGGAAAACTTTTTTTTAATAGGATATGTTTATTCACATAGCTCACAATCATGATATATTCATATTTACTGGAAATAATTATCAGTAGTAGTAATTTTTATTTAAAAAAATCTATAAAATAGAAGATAAAAGAAGCATGCAATAATATCAGTTGAGCTACCTTAAGTTGCAGTGTTTTGAATTGAAGTTTAACTTCAGTTGCTTGAAGTTTCTGAAAGTCGTCTTCCTGAATTTAAATCAGGAATCAAAACACCCAGAGAAATGGGGAACTGGGAAAAGGTGAAGAAATATGGCATTCATATTCACTTCTTAAGGAGGTGTAGCACATGGTGAATTACTTACCTCCACAAAGTGAGATCTGCATTAACTGTTCGTAGTTAAGAAAGCAAAAGCTTAAGGGGGTGTGAGACACATATGCATGGAAAGGTTGGATGTTGATGTTAGGGACACCTAACTATGAACTACTTTCTTTTCATCTTCTTTCTCCAGTGGATTATTTTACATTAACTCTGGCCTTTTGTCTGCTATAGCAATGGCAAAAAAATGCTTTTTGTTTTACAAAACTAAAATTAGTGGTGGTCCCATTTCATACAAACCCTCCAAGTTTGGGGAAGGGGATTTGAATAACTGGTTCTTGTTTTAGTCCATCTTTACTGCTGTATCCTCATTTACTTTCTCATCTAAAGCAGGAATAATGTTATGAAAGGCACATTATATCACACCCACTGGTTGAGGAGGGAAAACAGCCCCAAAATCCTGTCACTACTAGAACCAAGCAGGAGCTGGAGTAGCAGGGAGAAGTAATTTGCTCCTTCCTACATCCGTCCTTCCATTGCTGCTGCCTCTACTCACCCCTACCTAATCTGAGGTAACTCCTCAGTTGTCCTTTCCTCTCCCCACCACAAGGTATGTTGTTGGGGAACCAGTGTTTCCACAGCCACTTAAAGCGACATTGCCCTGTAGTTCACCACACTGTGAAAGAGGAGTTGGGAAGCACTTTTACCAGCAATCAGCTATAAAGCCCATCCCCCGGCAGCAACAGTAGCCCCCATCCATGTACTTAGCATTTTTGTATACGGAGGTTCAAGGGCAGCATTTGAACCATAAACAAAGAGTTTCTCCTTGATTAATGAGATGAAGTCTGGCTTTCACCTTTGGTGCTTCTCTGGCAGAGGAAGAATTGTGGAAATCTTCCATGTTGTTCCTTACTGCTGCTGTTATCATACACAAGAGTTTTGATTTCAGAATGTTTCTTTTGTTGATTTTTGCATAAGATGCTATGAGACATGAATTCTGTTCTCTTAGAGAATGGGGTTTTAGGAATATGTTTTGTTGCTATCCACCATAAATAGGAAGACACTGATAGGAGCCAGGGCTGTGTACTGTTCGCCCTCAGAGTCCCAGCTGTACTCATTACAATAAAGTTTTGTCTTAATGGACCTGTGACAGATCATCATTCTTGCAAGCCATATTCTCCCAAGTTTTTAATTTTGTGTGGTGACTCTAGTGACATTGTAAAAAGTTCTTCTGAAGGTAATGGGTTTATGCTTTATATACATAGCTATATTATCCAGTTATTTTAGCTGCTTTCAGTACTGCAAATGTTAACACAAAGAACACTTTTCTTCCTTGGTAGTAAAGGAAAGCACATGAAATGATTTACACCTGCAGTGTGTGTTAATGTCAAGTTTTTTTTTTCTGTTCAGCTCCTCCGCAGTTTACAGTGAGCCCTTACAATCAGGTGGTGATAGAAGGGCGCACAGTAGATTTCCACTGTGAAGCAGATGGTAATCCTCTTCCTGTGATTGCCTGGACCAAATCAGGTATAACCAAATCTAATTTAGATCAAATTTCTGTGCTGCATTTTATATATAAAATAAATAAAAACAACCTCCAGCCCTTTTTAGTTGTTGTTGTTGTTGGAAAGAGTTACTAAGTAAATCAAGAAAGTATTGCATAGAATTACTCAAATTGGGATATTTAAAGCAATTTGTATTTATCTGACCTTATCTCTTTAATAAAAGGAGTACTTGTGGCACCTTAGAGACTAACCAATTTATCTGAGCATGAGCTTTCATGAGCTACAGCTCACTTCATCAGATGCATGCCGTGGAAACTGCAGCAGACTTTATATATACACAGAGAATATGAAAAAATACCTCCTCCCACCCCATTGTCCAGCTGGTAATAGCTTATCTAAAGTGATCATCAGGTGGGCCATTTCCAGCACAAATCCAGGTTTTCTCACCCTCCACCCCCCCACACAAATTCACTCTCCTGCTGGTGATAGCCCATCCAAAGTGACAACTCTTTACACAATGTGCATGATAATAAAGTTGGGCCATTTCCTGCACAAATCCAGGTTCTCTCACCCCCTCACCCCCGTCCCAAAAACCACACACACAAACTCACTATCCTGCTGGTAATAGCTCATCCAAAGTGACCATTCTCCCTACAATGTGCATAATTAAGGTGGGCCATTTCCAGCACAAATCCAGGTTTTCTCACATTCCCCCCACCCCCATACACACACAAACTCACTCTCCTGCTGGTAATAGCTCATCCAAACTGACCACTCTCCAAGTTTAAATCCAAGTTAAACCAGAACATCTCGGGGGGGGGGGTAGGAAAAAACAAGAGGAAATAGGCTACCTTGCATAATGACTTAGCCACTCCCAGTCTCTATTTAAGCCTAAATTAATAGTATCCAATTTGCAAATGAATTCCAATTCAGCAGTTTCTCGCTGGAGTCTGGATTTGAAGTTTTTTTGTTTTAAGATAGCGACCAGAGATCCACTTCCTGGACACTACAGTGCTAATAAACAATGGTCACATAAACACCACCCTATACCGGAAACCTACTGACCGCTATTCCTACCTGCATGCCTCCAGCTTTCACCCTGACCACACCACACGATCCATCGTCTACAGCCAAGCTCTGCGATACAACCGCATTTGCTCCAACCCCTCAGAGACAAACACCTACAAGATCTCTATCAAGTTTTCTTACAACTACAATACTCACCTGCAGAAGTAAAGAAACAGATTGATAGAGCCAGAAGAGTTCCCAGAAGTCACCTACTACAGGACAGGCCTAACAAAGAAAATAACAGAACGCCACTAGCCGTCACCTTCAGCCCCCAACTAAAACCCCTCCAACGCATTATTAAGGATCTACAACCTATCCTAAAGGATGACCCAACACTCTCACAAATCTTGGGAGACAGGCCAGTCCTTGCCTACAGACAGCCCCGCAACCTGAAGCAAATACTCACCAACAACCACATACCACACAACAGAACCACTAACCCAGGAACTTATCCTTGCATCAAAGCCCGTTGCCAATTGTGCCCACATATCTATTCAGGGGACACCATCACAGGGGCTAATAACATCAGCCACACTATCAGAGGCTCGTATACCTGCACATCCACCAATGTGATATATGCCATCATGTGCCAGCAATGCCCCTCTGCCATGTACATTGGTCAAACTGGACAGTCTCTACGTAAAAGAATAAATGGACACAAATCAGATGTCAAGAATTATAACATTCATAAACCAGTCGGAGAACACTTCAATCTCTCTGGTCACGCAATCACAGACATAAAGGTCGATATCTTAAAACAAAAAAACTTCAAATCCAGACTCCAGCGAGAAACTGCTGAATTGGAATTCATTTGCAAATTGGATACTATTAATTTAGGCTTAAATAGAGACTGGGAGTGGCTAAGTCATTATGCAAGGTAGCCTATTTCCTCTTGTTTTTTCCTACCCCCCCCCCCGAGATGTTCTGGTTTAACTTGGATTTAAACTTGGAGAGTGGTCAGTTTGGATGAGCTATTACCAGCAGGAGAGTGAGTTTGTGTGTGTATGGGGGTGGGGGGGATGTGAGAAAACCTGGATTTGTGCTGGAAATGGCCCACCTTAATTATGCACATTGTAGGGAGAATGGTCACTTTGGATGAGCTATTACCAGCAGGATAGTGAGTTTGTGTGTGTGGTTTTTGGGACGGGGGTGAGGGGGTGAGAGAACCTGGATTTGTGCAGGAAATGGCCCAACTTTATTATCATGCACATTGTGTAAAGAGTTGTCACTTTGGATGGGCTATCACCAGCAGGAGAGTGAATTTGTGTGGGGGGGTGGAGGGTGAGAAAACCTGGATTTGTGCTGGAAATGGCCCACCTGATGATCACTTTAGATAAGCTATTACCAGCTGGACAATGGGGTGGGAGGAGGTATTTTTTCATATTCTCTGTGTATATATAAAGTCTGCTGCAGTTTCCACGGCATGCGTCTGATGAAGTGAGCTGTAGCTCACGAAAGCTCATGCTCAAATAAATTGGTTAGTCTCTAAGGTGCCACAAGTACTCCTTTTCTTTTTGCGAATACAGACTAACACGGCTGTTACTCTGAAAGCTATCTCTTTAATGTCATCACATGTGTACAAAAACCCCACATGCTCTGGTCTGTCAATGATGCTGGTCTCCGTGCCCAGTCATCCACTTTTCCCATATCCATCCCCATGCCTGGAATTCCCTCACAGACTCGGTTTGCCAGGCAACCTTCGTCTTGTCATTCAAATTCCTCCTTACGATCAACTCCTTCTGCAACACTCACAAGAAGTAGGATGAAGACAACATTTCTATTTTATAAGATGTTTATGGTATATACATACAATTTAAAGAAACAAACCAATCTACAACCTGTTCAATCGTTCTAGGCCCATGCCATTTCTGAGTTTGTTACCCTGTAACTTACTTTCCACAATCACAGCCTTTCTGTTTTCCTTTCTAGCCTCAGTTGTTGATCCTTAGACTCTTTGGAGCTGGGGCCTTACATAGTGTATATATTTACGATGAGCTGCCTATTGGTAGAATAATTTTGCTTGCTGTAACATTAATGACAAAAGATAATGTTACTGTTTAACAAAAATCTCACTTTACCTGGTTTATGTTGTCTTTTTTAAATTAAGTATATTGGGTGGACTTCTGTCCTCCTTTCCTCAACTAAGCATGTGCATCTTCTGTTGAATTTTGCATGCTTAACTGAGGATAGATGTTAGCACATTGTAATTTTGGAAATACCCATAGATTTTTAAAAGGTCACTTCATAACATCTGCTGCTTCCTTTTAGACTGAATAGTTATTTCCAAGCAAGCAATAGCAAAATATGTTCATATCAGTATGTTAATGTTTTGGAACCATCTTCTTTTATGGAACCTATGGCTATGTAATCAATTTGTAATTATGTGCTAAAGGGAGCTAGATAAATTCATGGAAGATAGGTCCATCAATGGCTATTAGCCAGAATGGGCAAGAATGGTGTCCCTAGCTTCTGTTTGCCAGAAGCTGGGATTGGGTAACAGGGCATGGATCACTTGATGATAACCTGACTGTTCATTCCCTTTGGAGCACCTGCCATTGGCCACTATTAGAGGACAGGATACTGGGCTTGATGGGCCTTTGGTCTGACCCAGTATGGCCGTTCTTATGTTCTATTCTTATGTAAATTGCACTATTGGTCACAATCTGCCGTTGTACAAGGGTTCAACACGTGAGGATTTATCCTCATGTTACTAAATAGCAGTGATATGTTATGGACTTAACTTAGTAATTTTACTAGAAATGAGGAAATAGCTCAAGGGGGTTGCTTGGCAATAGAGTTTCAAATTAGCAAACAACTCAATACCACCTGATCTTCAGTTTTTGAATTTTGTGGCAATCCAGTTTACATAGTGGAAATAATACTGATATAGTCACCCTGAGATTACATGGACAAGTTTATTTATTTAATAAATATTATGGAATTTAACCAGTTAACAAAAACCTTAGTGTCCAGCTAACCTCATTCCTTCCTACACCACAATACTAGTGCAAATCTGGAAGCTAAAGAAAAAGGGCTCACTTTATAACCAGTTTCTGATTACTTTTTTCATAAGACAGATTCTGATTGCTTAAGTTGTTTGACTCCTTACCAAATGTTCAGGTTTACTGAGGTGGGGTGTGTCCTAGTGGACAGAGCAGTGGACTTGCATTCTCTTCCTGGCTGTGGTACTACCCTGTTTGAATGACTTTGTACAAGTCAGTTCACCTTTCTGTGCTCAGTTTCCTCATCTGTAAAACAGTAATTATCATAACGCTTACCTCCTGTGTCTAAAGTGCATTTGGAGACATATGGAGTAAAAGCACTATATGGGAACATTATTATTATTACTACTGTTTGAGTTCAACACCTATCTACTCTGGCTCTCCTTCAGATCACATTGTGAGCTCTCTGTTGTCACACCCCTCAATAAAAAGCAACACTATTAGCAAGATGATGAATAGCTCATCATCTGTCCATGACATTGAAGGAAGCAACTCACATTGCTCAATAACCCATTGTTCCCCACTCAAGTACTGTCAGCATATACTAAAATTAAATCATTTAAGTTTTCCAGAGGTGAAAAACTACTGTAACAATTCATTGGACTGCCTGGTCCTTCAATTTCTCTTTTTGTGGACTGGATCTTTTTTTCATAACAAGGTCTAAATAATGAATATTAGCCCTTCCGAATTTGGTATTATCAAACGTGATCAAATGCTCTTTGAGTTCTCTGCTAAGTTGCTGGCAATTTTAATGTTTTAAAAGTATGAGTAAATTAACATCTTATTTAATAAGCAAAGAGAAAAAGACCAGCAATGCTAGAATTTGAAAGGAAAGAGCAAAATACTCACAATTAACCATGTCAAGAATTTTAAAGGGATTGCCTTTTAATATATATTGCCTCCCAAGATGTTAACTAAAATAATAATAAAACCCCAAACCCTATGACAAGTATGTAAATAAGATGAGTGTAATTTACCATATTTATGTCTCAGTTGTTTGACACATTGCAGGAAGTCAGCTGCCTTCTGATGGACGCCACACTGTGCTGTCATCTGGAACATTGCGTATTGTACATGTGGCCCAACATGATCAAGGCCAGTATGAATGCCAAGCTGTCAGTGCTTTGGGGGTAAGGAGAATGACTGTCCAGCTGAACGTGCAACCCCAAGGTAATAGATGAGGTGTTTTGTTTTCTGCTGTTTTTAAGGTTGTAAATATGCCTAGAAACTTATTAGATGGTCACACTTTTAATGATAAATGTGTATTTAGAAACATAATTTTCACTTTTGGGGATAGTAGACGAAATCATGGTTTGTTTTCAGTACCTGAGTCCCATGTATAACAGAGCAAAACCATGGTTTGTTCATTTCACATTTCTGCCACACTGTATTTTGGTGCGGAACAACTCCAGTAACACTCCACAGGCTATTAGGAGAGGATTCCAGCTCCCATGAAGCATTTCTATGGTGCTGGGCAGAGAATTTGGCCCTATAGAAATATAAATCCCAAACAAAAAATAATCCAGGCTATATTTATCCAGTTTCCATATTATGGAATATGGTAAAATTTTCTATAAATATATTTTTGGATTTACAGCAGGCAGAGTGAATTTTCCTTGTCATTTAAAAGGGTTTAATCCATTAATTTAGTACCATCAATGTCAACATTGTTACTTGTGAGGACACAAGAGTGCCTCCCCAATGTGTAAAGTGGGATTATTACTTCCCATAAATATTTAAAGGGCAATGATAGAAGGAAATGATTGTTTCTATCAAACACCAGTTGTAAAACAGGAAGTAAGAGGTTATATTGTTAAAGATCAAATTTAACTTTAAAATTAAAATAAAATTGGTTAGGGCAATGGGGTAGTGAACCATTTTACTTAATGATGTAGTCATCACAAATGCAGAAGAGTCATCTAAATCAAAAGTAGGCCCATTTATTGCCTAAAATAGTGTTTTTCTTTTTTGATGCAACATCCTGAAATAACCGAACTCGTCCCTTTCAAACATATTTTCTATGATTCTGTAATTTATGATAGTACCGTTATAGGTATTTTTTTCCTGCTAACTTTAGACATGTTTCAACATATGAGTATCTGTTCCCTAAACTATAGAAACAGAAAATTTAACAAAGGACCTTTATATGATCTTAGGGCTCATCTGAAAATAAGTAAGCCTAGTGAATGTTATAGCATGAGTGTAAGTGGAATAAGACCTTTCCAAAGTTTAGTAAGACTTCTCTATTGTTTTCTAATTACATGGGATAGCATGGCTTTGTTGTTCTCATTACAGTAACTAAGCTCCGAGGGGCAGCTCTCCAGCTGATATAAATTGTCATAGTTCCAGTGAGGTCAATGATGCGATAACAGTTTACACCAGCTGAGGATCTATTAGCCATGGCAAACCTAGTCAATCCAGGAAAGTGTAACTCAATGGCACTGTTGGGTATTAGAAGAGATGACAATATAAGGAATGTGTGTTTGTGTTTTCTGCAGCTCTGCCAGTATTTTCTCAACTTCCGCAAGATACCAGCGCAGAGGTTGGAAAGAATGTAGAGATTCCTTGTAGTGCACATGGAGAACCTCAGCCCACAATCAGCTGGAGCAAGGTAGGGTTACTTGATTATATCTATGGGGCTTTCGATCTTGTCCAGCTGATGCAGAACCTTAAAAGCAATGGACCCAGGGTTGTTTAGTTGCAGCTGTAGCTTTTACCAAAATACAGACACCTATTATAATCCTCAAACAATTCTTTTAAAAATATTTGTTAATATTTTTGAAAATGACAAAGAGCAAACTTCAGCAATTTAGTCTGTCGTTTAAAGGCCTGTATTGTATTTTTGCTATTTTACATCAGAAAATTAGCAAGCCAATCTAAGGGCAGATTCAGTCCCTAATTATAGATTAAGAGCAACACAAGTGGATGGCATAAGTTGGTCTTAAGTATTATTTCTTAAAAGCAACATATTCTTCTTTTAAAACAATTTGACAATCTAAAATCATCCAAAACAGATCAGATTAATTAAATTACTACATTTTGGAAGGCTTTAAAAGATTAAAAGCTCTATACAAATCTACTATACATAAAAGTTTTTTTAACCATAGCCTGTTTTCAGTAATAGTACAAAACAAGGGTTGAAAGAGTGTGCTATGCCATACTTAAAGTCTTGGGATTCTTTGGGATTGAAATGGCCTCCCGCATAAATTAGGTGGCCCAGGGGGCTGCTCTAAATCATTGCAGTTCTGCCTAGAGGTAATGCTATAACCTGGAGCTGCACTAGAATCTACAAAGTTGTCATCATCTGTCTTGCGTTAATCCCATCAACGGAGTCCACTCTGAGTCCTCTCCATCTAAAGTGCTATGTTCAATGCCATATCCTCTATCATACCACATGCTAACATGTCTTCCTTTATGACATCCCACCACGTCTCCTTGGGTTGGCTGTGGTAATTTTTGGATCTGGTTCTAAGAATAAGGCTATGAGTTGAAAATTCACTGAAAGTACCTTTATTTCCCAAAAGCTGATTGTTTTTACCAAAGGAAATACATCCCATACGCTGTACTCAAAATGACTATAAACCTCTACTGCAATAATGCTTCCCTCATATTATAAGCAATGACCTTATTAGAGTGAAAAGGAGGACCCACATCATCATCCAGGTGTTCGTGGTCTTCGTTGCTCATTGTTCAACACCCTCTTTTGTATCCTATGCTTAGCTGTGAGCTGCACTTATTTCTGTCAGCTACTGTCTGCTTCTCTCAGACTCTTCCTGTAGCAGCGGTCACAACCCTTCCTCTTATAGTGGTTTTGGTGAGCTTAAACTAGTTTGTGGTTTTAACTAACCGAAAATACCTTTTTAAATCATCTTAATCTACCTAACAACAAAACTAATTATCTGTATAACAATAGTTATCTTATTATTTTTATATCAAGTGCCATCTTGCATTATCTGTATTCCTTCGCTGGCCTGTATCTTTTTTTTCTTCAATCTTCATCTGTTGGACTCTCTTACCCATATAGTTGTCGGAACTGCACTTTACATGACCAACCATCAGAGCTCGCACTCCTACCCTAAAATCTCCAAAGTACTCTGTGCTATTGAGATCCTGCTCCCAGCCCAATCTGCCCTTCTCCTCCTGCAGCCCCACTCATGGCATGCTCCCATGTTGGGGCTTAGTTTTATCCTATATGGTACCTGTCCTGATGGAATTCTTGCTAGGGCTTTTTTACATACACGAGACTCCCTCCCAAAACGTTAAGTTGCTACACTGTTGGAGACTCTATACATTTCCTTTTACTTTCAGTTGTGAAGAAAGCCTCCTAATTTAAATATAATCAATAACTAACACTTTACTATTACTTTTTTTCTATAGAAGATAAAGAAAAAAAAAACAATTTGTATTTAACTCTGAACTGTTTGTACCACTCCTGTCAACTACAAAATAAGCAGACACTTTGTGAAACAAACATGTTAACCCCCCAATTCTCATTGGTCCATTCTCAGAGGCTAATAGCATCAATAAGATTTCCTGACTCTCTGAGAGAAAATACTTTGCCCAAATAGTCCTTTGTACTCAGCCATTCGATTAGTTACACCAAGAACTTCTCCTACTTCCACAGTGTTTTCACAGGTCATCTTTGCACATTACTGGGTACAGATAAAACAGTAAGAGGGAGGGGAGTAGCACATTAATGGGAAAGAAAAACAAAGCAGATCCCCACCCCCCAACTTTGAAGCACTCTGATTTATATTCCTATGCCCTGTCTGTGGTGAAATCTAAAACTTTTTTTTTCAGTCCCCGACAAATATTGTTCCATGTGTTCAGGGCCTTCGTGAATCAGACTACCTCTAGTCAGTAGTTGATTTGAGATGTTTCATTAGTAATAGTTTTCCACCTTTTCAGAGAAGAAATCGAGAGACACCAATAACATGCACTTCGGGTGTTTTTGTTTGTAGACTGGTGTTCAGATTACTGAGAGTGGCAAATTCCATGTGAACTCGGATGGCACTCTTACAATCAGAGACTTAGGACAAGCAGACCAGGGGAGATATGAATGTGTTGCAAGGAGCTCTTTTGGCCTGGCTACAACCAGTATGGTGCTGACTGTTACCAGTAAGTTTCCAAGTAGCTGTTCCGCTACTAATGTTTCAATTTCTGAAAATCTGCCTAGTGTCTTGAGTTGTAATAATTGTAGAGTTTTTTGACAGGCAAATCGTAAATATGTTTTCATTAAATATTTAATTGACAACACTCTTCTCTTTCTCCAGTTAGTAGACATTATAATGTTAAACATCAAGGAAAATGAAATATATGTCAAGGAAAATTATCTCCTCGTGAACATTTACCTTTATCCTTGTCTTTTTTTTGTTAAACCAAGAGCAGTTTGTCCCCAAATAGTTTTGAGGTACTGGTTGCCATTTCAAAAGCAGGTCCTGTATAATGTTAGCAAATATCTTTTTTTAAAGTGTTTGTTAAAGCAATAATACCTTTCAAGAAGTAGAATTTCTTTGAGACCCAAAATTGAACTGAGGGAGAGTTAAGCTTGAGAATGTATTTCACTTATTATTAAAAAAAAAAGTTAAAAGAATATTCTGGATTAAAAAAACCCAAACTCCTCAAAAGTAAGGAAAGAGGCAGATACATTATGATTAAATGAAAATTATATGACAAAGAATATTAGAGAAACAAAAGGTGGGTGAGGTGATATCTTTTATTGGACCACTTCCGTTGGTGAGAGAGATGAGGTTACACAGAATTTGGTCCAACAAAAGATATTACCTCACTCATCTTGTTTCTCTAATATCCTGGGACCAGCATGACTACAACAACACTGCATAAAACAAAGAATGTCATTACAGTTTAATTGTATCCAACAAAAAGTTTTTTCTGGGATTTGTAACACAATTATCATGTGGCAGTCCGATTCAGTGTCACTAGAAGGGGATTTACCAGCTGCATGGTATGCCTTGGGTTACATCACATTTTTTCTTTTAAAGAAGAAAACTCTACTGCATTCAAAACAATTGGAGTGACTTGGTGCATGAAGAAATCATCAAGAAAAAATGTTGCATGATTTCCCCCCCCCCCTTTTCTTTTTTTGCTCTTTCCCTGTGTGTACCCATTTAAAGGTCATTGTAATAAAATGCAAAATTTAAGAATGTAAGATGGTACTTTCTGAACACGCTGCAGTAATTTTACCATCTGTGCTGATCTCCCAATTAATTCTATCCTACAAACTGTAACTTAACAATGCATTACTAATGACTAAGGAATCCAAAAACAAATGGGAGGATGATGTTAATGGCTTTGCATGGCACAGTTTTGTATGTCTACTTTCAGGGGGGTTGTTCTTGGAGCCATTTAGGGTTGCATGCTAAAAATGCCTGAATTTTGGCATCTGTGTGCACGCTCTCGCTCTAGAGTACAAAAAACTATTTGGGCAAAGTATTTTCTCTCAGAGTCAAGAAACCTTATTGGTTCTGTCAATCTCTGAGAATGGACTGATAAGAATTGAGGGTTTAACAAGTTTGTTCCATAAGGGGCTCCCATGCTTATTTTGTAGTTGACAAAGGACTGGTACAATTTAAATAAAAATGTAAATAAAATTTAAATAAAAACGGGCCTTTATCTTTTATAAGGCCCCCCCAAAATAACAGTAAAGTATGTAGATTCTGTTATACAACAGTAACAACGATCCGTGCATATTATCTTCTATTTATTCTTTGTTTGTTGTGACGTCAATTGAGCATAATATATTGCATGTATTATCCCATATAAAATGTTATGTGCTCTCTCATTTATATCCAAAGTATCTTGTAGCTTTTTTAAACATGCTGCTGTATGTTGTGTAGATTGCTCCACTGAGCAACCCGTAACTTCCCTCAGTATATATAGTCTCGTGAGAAAGCACCACTTAATATGAACTACCATTGTGACTAATTTACATGAGTTAATAACCTCATCAGATATCACTACCCTACCATTTTCACAATGAACCTCTCATGTTGGAGAGCTCCACTGTTTTCCTGGCTTTTACTAGGGAGCAAGGGCTAACTGGAAAATGGGTGAGATGATGGGAATGGACTCTCTTGCTTATTGTTCTTGGGGTTTTGTAGTGTTCTAGAGCTTGTCTGTGATGGAAAGGTTTTTACAAGTCCTATTTAGTTTACCTTATACCCTTCTGCCTCTTCCCAGATGCTTCATTTTTATGATGCTAACTTCCTTTTTCAAATGTGACTTCATAGTACTGCTTCATGGTGAGGCTCCCTCAATATGGCCAGTCTGCTTTACTCTGACAAAAGAGTGACAGCGTGTGAACATGTGGCTCTTGTTTGATTGTGTATGCTGAGCGCCTTGCCCCAGAAGTGCATTGTTCCTAAAAAGCAATGTTTATGGTTTCTTAACAATTGGGGTTTGGGGACCTCAGACTGGTTCCTTTTATGATGACCAAAATGTTGTTGAAAGCTCAGTGTACTTTGTCCTTGTGACCTTTCTACTGAGATTCAATTCCTATTATGATGATTTCTGGGGGCTCCTTCTCCTCTAAGAATTGAAGTGAGACTCATTTCACAAAAGTCACTAAGCAGCTGTATGTTGATAACCATCTGTCATTACTAACTGGATCTGAACCAGTGATCTAAAGGTGAAAAATTCCTGTATCTCTTTACCGATGCTGAACATGCCAGCTAGGATTATTGTATGGAAGATAATTGTCTATTCTTTGCAATGCCTAATATAAATGTCAGGATTTACAGCTTTTTTTTGTTCTTATAAGGCTTGTCACTTTAAAATGCCAAATGTTATTAAGTGCTATTTATATCACATACATTTGAACTTTAAAAATGAGATTTCTCAAACTATGGATTTTTTTTTGCAGTAACGCAAGGTAGACAAGCTGGTGATAACTTCGTTGAATCATCCATTCTCAATGCCATCCAAAAAGTTGACAGTGCAATTAACTCCACAAGAAGACACTTGTTTTCGCAGTAAGAATTTATTTGATCTTTGCTCACAGAAAATGTTCATATTTTTATTCTGCTTAACTTGTATGTGTTTTTAAATTACAAAAAAAAATATTAGAGAGACAAGGTGGGTGAAGTAATATCTTTTATTGGATCCACTTCTGTTGGTGAGAGAGACAAGCTTTTGAGCTTACACAGAGCTCAAAAGCTTGTCTATCTCACCAACAGAAGTGGGTCCAATAAAAGATATTACCTCACCCACCTTATCTCTCTAGTATTCTGGGACTAACACAGCTACAACAACATTGCATTCAAAAAAGTGTCCTGTAATGAAACATTTTTTTGTAGCCAGGACATGGCTTGTAGTCAAAACATATTTTTGCTTGTAGCCAAGACATGGTTTCTTAGTAGTACTCATTATCAGTTAAACTTTCAAAGGGAAAGTCATGCTGCTCAACACTGAGCAAAGTCAGAAAACATATTTTTTTAGTATTTCACCTTTTAGGCCCATCTCTATCGCTATTCAACTGCCACCTGACTACTTTATGTGGCTTACTGCTTCAATGTGCCCTCTTGCCAAGGACTAACCTAGGCAGGAACTCTGTAGCCAAAGCTTTGGAAACAGGAGGAAAGAACCAAACAGAACATCCATAAAAAGTTAGCTTTGCTTTTCCTCCTTCTCTTCAGGACAGGAACAAAGTGTTTGGTCTCTTTAGTCCCTGTGCTTCCTCCATTGTGTAATGCAGAGGGGAGCAAAGTTGTAGAAAAAGCAGTTAAGTTTTAGAGGCTGTCACTGCTGCAGTACAGTACAGAAAAAGGGATTGACAGTGCTAACCCTGAGAAGTTTTCATTCCTGTGTGAGCCTTAGGTTTTTGTTTTCTTGGTGAAATCACTATCTTATGATTCCCTCCATGAACAGACAGTAACTGTATTATATTTCTTTGGCATTTAAGTGTGGAAGGTAAAGGCAATAATATGTTGCAGTGTGGCTAGACACCGGAGCTCCTTTTTTCTTGTTAGTCATAAAGTTCAGGTCAATTCAGTCTAACCTTTGAATTTTATGGTAGCATTCAGCCATTCCTGGGTGAATAGTAGGCTATCCCTTTATTTGGAGGGGCAAGTAATTGACACAGTTTTCTTTCTAAATGCTTTTTTCCTTTAACAAAAGGGAAATCAGAAACTAGTCCAGAAAGGGTGGTCAGGAGAAAGTATAATGTTCTTTCCTTGAAAATACCATAAATGTATTTTTATGAGTTCGCTGTTGGAGAGTCTGAGGGTCAGATGAGCAATAATATTTTCTGTGATATCCCACTGTAGAGGGTCAAACGCATTGCCTTTGTTTAGTGTTAACAGTCTATGATTGCTTTGGCTTTGCTCTAGAACATACACAAAACACCCATATAAGGGGAGAAAATTAAATATTTTATTGCATGTGGGTTTCTACACACCATCAGTTTAAGACTATTCTCTTGAAGCAGGCTCACTTCTTTGAGATTATTTTCAGATGTTGAGTATCTATAGAGAAACTCTGGTCATATTTCTACATAGAAATTAGTTTTAATATATTGGTTTCAATAGGTCCTTTTCATTTCTGCAGGCGTCCCCTCACTCCAAATGATCTGTTGGCTCAATTCCACTATCCACGGGATCCTTTCACTATAGAGATTGCAAGAGCAGGAGAGATTTTTGAGCAAACACTTCAGCTGATACAGGAGCATGTTAAACAGGGTCTGAATGTTGATTTTGATGGAATAGGTGAGTATCAGTAAAAGCTACTATCTTTTCAGTTTGCAATGTATTGCTGTATCTCACCGACGAAATTTGACCTGCAATAATATCTTTTATTTATACTGTTTTTCATCCAGAAGGAACTGAGGATCTCAAACCATTATACATAGTGTATTGCACCCAGGGTTTATACTGCACTTAGCCATTCTACTCTAGTACTACTGCACAATTTAGGACAAGAAGTGAAAAACCATTTATCTAGTTGAAACTATTCGGTGATTTTGGATATAACAAATTACCAGAGCTGGAAATTGACTGTAACACTGGACTTAACACGTCTACATTTTTGAAAAGTGCTTTAGTTACCACAAGTAACCAGGACCTTTCTTTTACTCTTGCAGAAGATGCCCCCTCCACAGGCACAGTTCTCCTTATATCATGGGGCTTTGGTTCAGAAATGACTTAAAGGCAAAGGTGACATTTATTGAGTTTCTTATCAATGCCCCATAATGTAACAGGGAATTGCAATAGCAGAAGAACCATCTTTCAGATGAGAAATGATAAGGATAAGGAAACATTTGTACGCAACTTCTGCATTAATGTACTTACAGTGGCAGAAACAATTGTCTTTGTATTCACTTGTCTATATTTCTTTGCCTGCAATTACATTTTCTAATCCTCTTTTTGATACTGTCATACTGTTCTAGTGTGAGTTGCTCTTTGTTTTTCTTCAGAATTCCATCTCTTTCTCTCTAATGGCAGTTGCATTCTATTGACTATATTATTCATTCACATTTCTTTATTTCATATTCTCAAATCCATCTTGTCTTGTCAATGAAGGAGTGTGACCATTACAGGGTGTCTATACATTAAATGTATTTCAAAAAAATATACAAAATCTTCTATTATTTCATAGGGCTCTTCCATTTTGATATTTCAGTTATTATTGCAATATCAAAAATCAGCAATATAAATTATGACTACGGCTGCAAGTTTGTCATGGAGGTCGCAGAAGTCACAGATTCGGTGACTTTCCATGACTTCCATGAGATTCCGCAGCGGCCAGCGTGGCTGACACCAGGGCCACCCGAACAATTGTCCCCAGGGCAAACTGCTCAGGTGGCAGCCACACTGGTTGCTGCCGGAGCCACCCCCAAGCCAGCCACTCAGGCGGCCCCGCAGCGGCTGCTGCCGGAGCAGCCCTGGGGGCAGCCACGCCAGCCACTGCTTGGCGGCCCTGCACAGCTATACCCGGGGACCACTCCAGCAGTGGCCGGAGCAGCAGCCTCGGGGACAGCTGGAGCAGCACCTGGAGTGGGGTTGCCAACTTTCTAATCACACAAAACAGAAACACCCTAGCCCCACCCCTTTCTCGAGGCCCCGCCCCCCTCACTACATTTCCCCCTCCCTCAATGGCTCACTCTCCCCCACCCTCACTCACTTTCACAGGGCTGGGGCAGGGAGTTTGGAGGTGAGAGGGGGTGGGGGCTCTGGAGTGGGGTCTGAAATTTGGGGATCATGGTGCAGGAGGGGGCTCCAGGCTGGGGCAGGGAGTTAGGGTGCGGGAGGGGATGAGGGCTCTGGGTGGGGGTGAGGGCTCTGGGTGGGGCTGGGGATGAGAGGTTTGGGGTGCAGGAAGGGGGCTCCAGGCTGGGGGGTGGGGCCGAGGGATTTGGGGTTAGGGAGGGGGCTGCGGGTTGAGGCACGGGGTTGGGTGCAGGAGGGGTTATGGGCTCTGGGCTGGGGATGAGGGGTTCAGGGTGTAGGATGGGGCTCTGAACTGGGGGAAGAGGATTGGGGTGTGTGGGGGGGTGAGGGCTCTGGCTGGGGGTGCAGGCTCTGTGGTGTGGCCAGGGATGAGGGGTTTGGTGTGTAGGAGGGGGCTTCAGGTTTGCAGGGGTTCAGGGCTAGTGCAGGGGGTAGGGGCTCGGGGTTGTGGCACAGGCTTACCTTGGGCGGCTCCTGGTCAGCAATGAGTGGGACTAAGTCAGGCTCCCTGTTTGTCATGGCTCAACGCTGCACCCTGGAAGCAGCGAGCAGCAGGTCCAGCTCCTAGGCATGGGGGCAAGGAGTCTTAGTGTGCTGATCTTGCCCACAGGCACCAATACAAAGCTCCCATTGGCCACCGGGTCCTGCCCAATGGGAGTGGGGAGCCAGTGTTCAGGGTGGTCTCCCCACCTAGGAGCCAGACATGCTGGTTGCTTCCAGGGCGCAGCGCGGTGCCAGGACAGTGCGCTGACCAGACTTTTAACAGCCCGGTTTTCAGTGCTGACCGGAGCCTTCTGGGTCCCCTTTCGACCAGGCATTCTGATTGAAAACTGGACACCTGGCAACCCTCGCCCGGAGCAGGAGCCCTGGGGAACAGCAGCCCCCGGGGTAGCCACACCAATCACTGCTCAGCAGCCCCAGGCAGCTGGCCCTGAGGCTCCCACAGAGCAGTGGTCGATGGGGATGGACCAGAGGCCCCCCAGTGCAGCATGGCCAGGGCAGCTAAGATTTAGTCAGGGGTGTTTATAGTGAAAGTCATTACTTGTCATGACTTTTACTAAAAGTACCCATGACCAGGTCTTAGCCTTAATTATGACACAATAGCACAGAATGACCAAAAATGTTGTATCCCTTCAAAAAGAGGAAGAGAATGAATCTTACAGACACCAGATTCAGTCTTTGAGCTTGTAAACTCAGATGTGTCCAAAATTGGTAGTGTCCAAAACCCACTCGCTGCTTGTTAAAAACTGAACATTATAATGTACCCAAAATTGTTCATGAAGATACTACTATATTTTTATTACTTGCATGAAGTACCGATAATATAGCTGTCTTTATTTTCTGCAAAATCTGTACCTGAAGGAAAATCCTATGGTCAAAGAGCCCTTGCTGAGCCTAAATCCTAAGCATGAGCCTAAATCCTAAACATTTATAAGCCAGATTCCTCTTAGTACACTTTAGACGTATTTGTCTACATTTTGTTTTCAACATTTTGTATGCATCTTGAAACCTGATGATATGCATAATGTAAATTTCTAAATACATAAATATTCACAGTAACATAAATCTCCAAGAGCTGGTTTCTGCTATAATGACCAGAATTTAGGAAGTTTGAGGTATCACAGTATTCCCAGATTTTTGCCCATGCCGCCAAATTTCTTGCCCTCAGAAAGTTACAGAAAACAAGTTTCTCCACTAGAAATCTCCCAGTGTTTGAAAGAGATAACAACCAGGAGCTATGTTAAAAATTTAGGGCTGAAATTTGAAGATAACAGCTGTTGCCTAGAAGCATTACTTTAATTTAGAAGGGCAAATCCTTTGCACCTCTTTTCAGCTTTATATACAGCCTTAAATTATCTTCTCTGAAAGGGATAAAACCCACAGTTAGGAGAAAATGGAAATGAGATTTGCAGAATAACCTAGAGGATGATCAATGGAGTCAATGAGTAAGAATTCAGACTTTGATAAAGTATACAGATTTTGTTTTGAATTTCATTTTACAAATGGCTCTTTGGAGTATAATGATGACAGATGCACTCACTGAAATATTTTTCCCCACACAAATACCTCATGATTGGGCTTTGCTTAATAACTAGGCGAGGGTCAGGGAGAGATGGACTTTACTCCACAAACCACGAGCAGGAATAAGGTAGCAATACAGCTCGTCCTTGGCTGCTGCTCTAATCCTTTGACTGCAATATTTGTTGTGACCCTACTGTATCAGCTGAGGTTTAGAAGTTTGTGGCAACTGGATCCACATATTTTCTGACCGTATAGTCACCCCCTTAGCCCATTGTGTGTGGAGCTGGTAAAGAGCTCATCTCCACTTTGCACAGGGAATCATAGAACTGGAAGGACCTTGAGAGGTCATCTAGTCCAGTCCCCTGCACTCATGGCAGGACTAAGTATTATCTAGACCATCCCTGACAGGTGTCTGTCTGACCTGCTCTTAAAAATCCCCAATGATGGAGATTCCACAACCTCCCTAGGCAATTTATTCCAATACTTAACCACTCTGACAGTTAGGAAGTTTTTCCTAATGTCCAACCTAAACATCCCTTGCTGCAATTTAAGCCCATTTCTTCTTGTCCTATCCTCAGAGGTTAAAAAAAAAATGTTTATCCCTCCTCCTTGTAACAACCTTCTTTGTATTTGAAAACTGTTATCATGTCCCCTCTGTCTTCTTTTCTCTAGACGAAACAAACCCAATTTTTTCAATCTTCCCCCATAGTTCTTTTTTTTAAAGACCTTTAATCATTTGTGTTGCTCTTCTCTGGACTTTCTCCAATTTGTCCACATCTTTCCTGAAATGTGGCATCCAGGACTGGACATAATACTCCAGTTGAGACCTAATCATTGCGGAGTAGAACGGAAGAATTACTTCTCGTGTCTTGCTTACAGTGCTCCTGCTAATACATCCCGGAATGATGTTTGCTTTTTTTGCAACAGCGTTACACTGTTGACTCATATTTAGCTTGTGATCCACTATGACCCCCAGATCCCTTTCTGCAGTACTCCTTCCTAGGCAGTCATTTCCCATTTTGAATGTGTGCAACTGATTGTTCTATCTAAGTGGAGTACTTTGCATTTGTCCTTATTGAATTTCATGCTATTTACTTCAGACCATTTCTCCAGTTTGTCCAGATCATTTTGAATTTTAATCCTATCCTCCAAAGCACTTACAACCCCTTCCAGATTAGTATCATCCACAAACTTCATAAGTGTACTCTCTATGCAATTATCTAAATCATTGATGCAGATATTGAACAGAACCAGACCCAGAACCGATCCCTGCAGGACCCCACTTGTTATGCCCTTCCAGCATGACTGTGAATCTCTGATAACTACTCTCTGGGAACAATTTTCCAACCAGCTAAGCACCCACCTTATAATAGCTCCATCTAAGTTGTATTTCCCTAGTTTGTTTATGAGAGGGTCATGAGAGACAGTATCAAAAGCTTTTCTAAAGTCAAGATATACACATCTACTGCTTCCACCCTATCCACAAGGCTTGTTACCCTCTCAAAGAAAGCTATCAGGTTGTTTTGACAAGATTTGTTCTTGACAAATCCATGCTGACTGTTACTTATCACCTCATTATCTTCTAGTTGTTTGCAAATTGATTTCTTAATTATTTGCTCCATTATCTTTCCAGGTACAGAAGTTAAACTGACTGGTCTGTAATTCCCCGGGTTGTCCTTATTTTCCTTTTTATAGATGGGCACTATATTTGCCCTTTTCCAGTTTTCTGGAATGTCTTCCATGACTTTTCAAAGATAATTGCTAATGGCTCAGATATCTCCTCAGTCAGCTCCTTGAGTATTCTAGGATGCATTTCATCAAGTCCTGGTGATTTGAAGACATCTAACTTGTTTAAGGTTTCAGAGTGGTAGCCATGTTAGTCTGCATCAGCAAAAAGTGTGGCTGATGTGATTAGGCCCTATGATGGTGTCCCCTGAATAGATATATGGACACAGTTGGCAACAGGCTTTGTTACAAGGTTAGTTCCTGGGTTAGTGGTTTTGTTGTGTGGTTGCTGGTGAGTATTTGCTTCAGGTTGGGGGGCTGTCTGTAAGCAAGGACTGGCCTGTCTCCCAAGATCTGTGAGAGTGAGGGATCGTCCTTCAGGATAGATTGCAGATCCTTGATGATGTGCTGGAGAGGTTTTAGTTGGGGGCTGAAGGTGACAGCTAGTGGCATTCTGTTACTTTCTTTGTTGGGCCTGTCCTGTAGTAGGTGACTTCTGGGTACTCTTCTGGCTCTGTCAATCTGTTATTTTCACTTCAGCAGGTGGGTATTGTAGTTGTAAGAATGCTTGATAGAGATCTTGTAGGTGTTTGTTTCTGTCTGAGGGGTTGGAGCAAATGCGGTTGCATCGTAGAGCTTGGCTGTAGACAAGGAATCGTTTGGTGTGGTCTGGATGAAAGCTGGAAGCATGAGTTTGTAGGTAAGTATAGCAGTCAGTAGGTTTCCTCTATAGGGTGGTGTTTGTGGCCATTGCTTATTAGCACTGTAGTGTCCAGGAAGTGGATCTCTTATGTGGACTGGTCCAGGCTGAGGTTGATGGGATGGAAATTGTTAAAATCATGGTGGAATTCCTCAAAGGTTTCTTTTCCATGGGTCCAGATGATGAAGATGTCCTCAGTGTAGGACAAGTAGAGTAGGGGCATTAGGGGATGAGAGCTGAGGAAGCGTTGTTCTAAGTCAGCCATAAAAAATGTTGGCATACTGTGGGGCCAGGCGGGTCCCCATAGCAGTGCCACTGACTTGAAGGTATACATTGTCCCCAAATGTGAAATAGTTATGGGTGAGGACAAAGTCACAAAGTTCAGCCACCAGGTTTGCCGTGACATTATTGGTGATACTGTTCCTGATGGCTTGTACTCCATCTTTGTCTGGAATGTTGGTGTAGAGGGTTTCTGCATCCATAGTGGCCAGGATGGTGTTTTCTGGAAGATCACCAATGGATTGTAGTTTCCTCTGGAAGTCAATGATGTCTCAAAGATAGCTAGGAGTGCTGGTAGCATAGGGCCTGAGGAGGGAGTCTACATAGACAATCCTGCTGTCAGGGTGCCAATGCCTGAGATGATGGGGCATCCAGGATTTCCAGATTTATGGATCTTGGGTAGCAGATAAAATACCCCTGGTCAGGATTCTAGGTGTGTGTCTGTACAGATTTGTTCTTGTGCTTTTTCAGGGAGTTTCTGGAGCAGATGGTGTAGTTTCTTTTGGTAACCCTCAGAGGGTAATGGCTTGTAGAATGTGGTTTTAGAACACTAACCCAGGAACCTATCCTTGCAACAAAGCCCATTGCCAACTCTGTCCACATATCTATTCAGGGGACACCATCACCATCATAGAACCTAATCACATCCGCCACACTGTCAGAGGCTCGTTCACCTGCACATCTGCCAATGTGATGTATGCCATCATGTGCCAGCAATGCCCCTCTGCCATGTACATTGGTCAAATCAGACAGTCTCTACGTAAAAGAATAAATGGACACAAATCAGACGTCAAGAATTATAACATCAAAAAGCCAGTCGGAGAACACTTCAGTCTCCCTGGTCACTCAATTACAGACCTAAAAGACGCAATACTACAACAAAAAAAACTTCAAAAACAGACTCCAACGAGAAACTGCTGAATTGGAATTAATTTGCAAACTGGACACCATTAAATTAGGCTTGAATAAAGACTGGGAGTGGATGTGTCATTACACAAAGTAAAACTATTCCCACATGCTTATTTTTTCCCGCTGCTGTTACTCACACCTTCTTGTCAACTGTTGGAAGTGGGCCATCCTGATTATCACTACAAAAGGTTTCTTTTCTCCTGCTGATAATAGCTCACCTTAACTGATCACTCTCGTTATAATGGGTACGGCAAAACCCATTTTTCATGTTGTGTGTGTGTGTGTGTGCATATATATATATGCTAAAACCCACTTCATCAGATGCATGCAGTGGAACATACAGTAGGTATGTATATGTATATGTATATGTGTATGTGTATGTGTGTATGTATATATATATATATATATATATATATATATATATATATGCATGCATCTGATGAAGTGGGTTTTAGCCCACGAAAGCTTATGCTCAAATAAATTTGTTAGTCTCTAAGGTTCCACAAGTACTCCTCGTTCTCTTAACTTGTTTAAGTGATTTTTGACTTGTTCTTTCCCTACTTTAGGCTCTGATCCTACCTCATGTTCACTGGCATTCACTATGTTAGATGTCCAATCGCCACCAACCTTCTTGGTGAAAATCGAAACAAAGTAGTCATTAAGCACCTCTGCCATTTCCACATTTTCTGTTATTGTCTTTCCCCACTCATTGAGTAATGGGCCTACCCTGTCCTTGGTCTTCCTCTTGCTTCTAATATATTTGTAGAATGTTTTCTTGTTACCCTTTATGTCCCTACCTAGTTTGATCTCATTTTGTGCCTTGGCCTTTCTAATTTTGTCCCTACATAATTGTGTTATTTGTTTATATTCATCCTTTGTAATTTGACCAAGTTTCCACTTTTTGTAGGACTCTGTTTTGAGTTTTAGATCATTGAAGATTGCCTGGGAAGGTTCAGTCCCCTGACTCAACCACTCTATAGTGGCTTTCCTTCACTATGCAGTGAAACTACCAAAAGGGAAGCCTTAGGTGAATTTCACGCATAGAGAGCTGAGTAGAAAAATACTCACCTAAGGGTACATTAAATGTTTCCCTGAATTTTATTACTTTGACTCACCAGGAGTCCTGAAGAACACTTTGAAGTCATTGTAACAAATCAAGGCATTTTGTGAATAATGTAAAAGGTGTTAAAAGTGCATCTGGATGGGAGAATACAAGAGGGAGATGGCATGTGTTTAATGAGGCAATTGTTCTCTATGCTAAGAGCTTGTTCTAGTCCAAGAAATGCAGAAACATGATAGCTGCTGCTAGCATTTGACTAATGGAATCCTTTTAGCAAACTTGTAATCTCTTTCACTCTATAAACAACAATGCTTCTTGTTTCCTATATTTGATTTGTTCACCTAAAACACACTTTCTGCTCTCTCCACTTGGTTTATTTTTTTCCATGGCATTGAGCACTGTTCTGCCTGGAATTCTTTATGAAGAATGAGTGCAGGAAGGATTATGTACAACATTCCTTTTCAGCTCTTACATGGCTAAGATGGTATGGTATCTTTTTTCACATAGTCATAGTTACAGGGCTAACTGCCCTCTTTCCTCGGCTCTCTGAGAGCATGCAGTTCAGGTCTTGGGTATCTTGCCCTTATCCATCTTTGAGTGCAATTCTACCACTTTTAGACTGGAATCTGGGGACAACAGATCGTCTGTGCCAACCATGGTTACCGAATAAGCCCCAGTAGATATCTGCATTTCTTCCCTTCTGGAGCCTGTAACCAGTGATTCAGAGAATAACAGCCTTCTTATGGTTATTAGAAAACGCAACAAATCATTAGGGAGAGTGATTTCAAAGTCATGTATTTAGTCTCATGTAAGCCTTCACTACAAGCTAAATTAGATGGGTTCCCCATTTGAGTTGCAGAAAAAAAAAAGCCAGAACCAACATAATCCTTTTTGGAAATTCGGGCACTGTTGAAACTGAGCCAAGTGTCAGTTTGTCTCTCAGACAGTGTGTCCACTAGTCTATTGTCTACTCTCCTCTGACATTCCAACACACCATCTTAGAAATCCATTCCATAAACCCCATTTTGGGGTACAGATCATCATTCACCACTGAGCACCCCCACATTCATCTCTCACATAATATTTTGGGAGTTTTCAGAATGTCTGTGACACAATTAGAAAGAGATATTGGTGGTGGATATATAAACGTCATTTGTAGAACATTGGTTCAAATTGCACCTCAAGTTCATAGAGACCAAACACCATTAGAATCTGTCAGTTCTTCTCACTCACCTGGTGCTTTCAGTCCAGTTTCTGGTGGGTATATATTCACATCAAACAAACCACAGTTACAACTAGCACTAGGTGGCTCTCTTGTTTGCAGCCTCAGAGAATGGCTTAATGTGCATGATGATATCGGCTGGCTGGAGTGTCATTCTTAGATTCTACATTGGAACCCAGCCAATCTAACAGCCCAGATGTGGATGGTCAGGTCAGATATGTCAGTGAGGTGGTGAGGAGAAGTTTACATGGTCTATTCATCTGTTCTTTCATTTTAAGTGCCTTGTAGGTCTGTGGTTTTTTATCCCTTTGAAATTGTTATATTTGTATGGTTGCACACACTCTTAAGCTTCCAGCTCCCCTGCGGTAGCCTGGCATGGGTGGAGACTCATGTCTCTCTCCCTTCTGCCTGGGGTATTTCCAGGCTTCACAGTTCCTTGCCTTCACTATGTTATTCCCAGCAGAGGCAAGCTGCCCAGGCATTCCTGCTTGCTTTCTCTTCAGAGATGGACATGAGGAATTGTCAACAGTTATAAGTTACCACACAGTTCTTTCTATGCAAGCCTATTTTATTCTTCTGATAAAAGCACTACAGAGACTACAAATAAAAACAATAGAAGAACCTACATGCATGCTAATGAGCATACCAGATATCATACCAACCAAAGGAGTCTTTCCAAACATCACCCAAAGGGTTTATTTTCTGGTGATAAATTCATTACAGTTTCAGCTCTGAACAAGCACCTTAAAACATGTTTAGTCCACACTTTATACAGTTATGGGGTCTTTGAGATGGACTTTTCAGAACCAAGTAATTAGTAGACAATGGGTTTTCCTCTCCAGGGCATAGCTTCAAAAGGATGGATTTGAAGTGGGTTATTTGCATTCCCCTTACTCCCAGTTGCTTCCTAGTATATCCTCTTCACAGATATTGTTCCAGAAAGCCTTTTGATAATAGGAATGCCAAAAACACACAAAGTTGCTTTCTGTGGTAAAAATGTGCAACATAATTACATGCCAGCATACTTCAGAGTGGAACTTGACCGCATTCTTACCTTACATGATCACCTTGAGAAGGTAACTGCAAAGTTAAAAATGAGAGCCAACATAATTTAGAAACTAGCAGGTACAACCTGAGGTGCACCAGCCTCAGAGATGCGAACATCTGCAATAGCACTTGTATTTTCAGTAGCTGAATATTGTTCACCCATATGGAGCAGATGTGGCCACACGTGACTTGTTGACATACAGCTGAATACAGTGATGTGGTGCATCACTGGAACCCTAAAGTTGACACCAACGCCATAGCTACATGTTCTGTTTAACTTTGCTCCCCCACTGATACGCCGAATTGCTGCAACACTCTGTGCACCTCAACGAATCCAGGAAAACAGATGTCTTCCTATCCACCAAGACCTTGACAGTGCCCCCGCCCCATCTCTTAAGTCTTGCAAGCCTTTCTGGGAACATCCACTTTGCCTAATGCAATCAGACTGTGATCAGAAGGAGGTTTGGAAAGCAGATTGGGCTAAACAAGACTTAAAAAATAAGCACCTTGTGCTGGATCCCATGCAGAAGGTTCCTGGGTTCAATCTTCCATAGTCATCTTGGTCAACTCTGAACCGAATCCAAACCAACCTTGGTAGATGTAGACATCTAATGCACAAATGGAAAATTAAGGACTCCCCAGCAAGTGAGTGTGGTTCCCTATGACAAACCATCAAACATATTACTACCTAATGCCCAATTTATGAATATGAAGGAGGCCTCACTGCAATAAATTCTGCTACTTCTGATGTAGCCATTTGATGCGATAAAGTTCAGGTGAAATTGTAGTTGCTTGTCTACACCAGCCATACGGAAGAAGAAGAAGAAGCGGAGAATTTAACTGAGTGACTTTGTTCCTGAGTTTCAGAGATCATGTGGAGGACCTCAAGGCTTCAGCAGGGGGTGTTGGGGCCTAAATTGGAGGACTTTGATGGCACAGCTGTATTCCCTGAAGTGTAACTGTCCATGTCTGTATCCTCACTGCTGCTTAATGCAAGATTACAAATTTATAATTCTCTGGCTCTTCCTTCAGTATCGTAATGAAAAGCACTGCAAGGTGGAACATTAAAAAAACCCCTCTATTGCTGTTCTTTAATATGGAGTTAATATACAATCATACCATTATTAAAACATAAGAATGGCCATGCAGGGTCACTCCAACGGTTCACCTAGCCCAGTATCCTTTCTTCTGACAGTGGCTGGAGCCAGATGCTTCAGAGCATGCATGCGGCCCGCCAGGGTAATCTGCTGGCGGGCCACGAAACAGTGTTTACATTGGCCGTCCATAGACACAGCCTCCCGCAGCTCCAAGTGGCTGCGGTTCACTGTTCCCAGCCAATGGGAGCTGCAGGAAGTGGCACGGGCCACAGGGACATGCTGGCTGCCGCTTCCCGCAGTTCCGGTTGGTCGGGAATGGCTAACTGCGGCCACTGGGAGCTGTGGGTGGCCGTGCCTATGGACGGTCAATATAAATACTGTTTTGCGGCCCATCAGCGGATTACCCTGATGGGCTGCATTCGGCCCACAGGCTGCATGTTGAGCACCACTGGTTCAGAGGGAATGAACAGAACAAAGCAATTATCAAGTGATCCAACCCCTGTCATCCAATCCCAGCTTCTGTCAGTCAGTGGCTCAGGGACCCCCAGAATTTGTGGTGGTGTCCCTGGCCATCTTGGCTAATAGCCATTGATGGACCTATTTTCCTAATTCTATTTTGAATCCATTTATACTTTGGGCCTTCACAACATCCCCTAGCAACAAGTTTCACAGGTTGACTCTGTGTTGTATGAAGAAGTATGTCCTTATGTTTGTTTTAAACATGCTGTCTATTATTACTATGTAATAAAATGTGAAATTAATTTAAAAATTAAAGGGATGATTGTCCCTTTGGCCCCTCACTGGGTAGGGGCTTACAGGGCTTCAGAGTGAGGAAGAGACAGGAATTCCTAATTCTGTTAATTCTATGGATCCAGGTGGGATGGAACACCTGAGATTGATGGAGCTTGGATCTATCAGATGTGGGCAGCTGGTCCTCTTTGTTGTTCCTCTGTCCCTCCTTTCACACTGGAAAGATACTTCTTTAAGAGCCTGCTGTCATTGATTCTGTGTATATGATTTATATATATGATATTATAACGCTATATGATATTGTTCTGGATGACAGGTGAACCGTACCTGTGATCAATCTGTGGGCACTTCTTGTCAGCGAAAGGCCTGAACCAGAGTCATAGAATTCAAGGTCAGAAGGGGCCACCAGATCATCTAGTCTCCTGTACATCACAGGCCACCAACACCGCCCAGCAACTGCAAACCCAACAACTGAAATTAGACCAAGGTATCACAGCCCTCAGGAGACTAAACTAGTGTATGTGACAGGCAGAGAATAGGAGGGACTGAGGTGTGTCTATGCATGAGACTCCTGCAGTGGCAGGGAGTTGGATAAATTATATAGACCCAGATGATCTAGGAAAGCAACCTGCACCTCATGCTGTAGAGAAAAGTGAAAAATCCCCAAGGTCACTACCAATCTGACATGGGAGAAAATTCCTTCCCAACCCCACATATGGCTATCAAATACATGCTGAGCATCTGAGAAATAACCAGCTAGCCAAGCACACGAGAAAGCGAATTCTCAGTACCACCCCAGAGTACTGGCTCACCTCATTGAGTGTCCTGTCTCCAGCTGTGGCTATCTTCGATGCATTTCTTTCAGATTTGAATCCCATGATTCACCGCACTTTTTACTGGACCACCTGGTTATAGCACCCCCTGTTTACCAACTCTATTACCTCTATGGGATCCAACTAGATTTGGCATCTGCTCTAGAATCTCCAGTGACAGACAACAAAGCTTGTTCAAATCACTCAGAATGATTTATTTGTTTATAGCATCCTCCTTCCCTCTGGAACTAGCCACACCCAATTCCACATCTGCAGAGGTAAGCTTCAAAGGAATTATTGTGTCCAATAGGCATTTTTCAGTAAGAAGAAATTCCAGCTTTTTCTCAGCGCTAATAACAAATATATTTACTATAAAACCAGTCTTTGCCTTGAGTTTGTTTTCATGTTACTTTTTAATCTTTAATATAAAAGATTCAGAGGGGTGACAACTTTGCATGTGCTGATGGAATCTGAACTTCTAGTTCAGAAATTATGCATCTTGTTCCTGTACACGTTTCAGAGTAACAGCCGTGTTAGTCTGTATTCACAAAAAGAAAAGGAGTACTTGTGGCACCTTAGAGACTAACCAATTTATTTGAGCATAAGCTTTCGTGAGCTACAGCTCACTTCATCGGATGCATACTGTGGAAAGTGTAGAAGATCTTTTTATATACACACAAAGCATAAAAAAATACCTCCTCCCACCCCACTCTCCTGCTGGTAATAACTTATCTAAAGTGACCCCCACCCCCCTCCTCAGACGTTCTTGTTAAACCCTGGATTTGTGCTGGAAATGGCCCACCTTGATTATCATACACATTGTAAGGAGAGTGATCACTTTAGATAAGCTATTACCAGCAGGAGAGTGGGGTGGGAGAAGGTATTTTTTCATGCTTTGTGTGTATATAAAAAGATCTTCTACACTTTCCACAGTATGCATCCGATGAAGTGAGCTGTAGCTCACGAAAGCTTATGCTCAAATAAATTGGTTAGTCTCTAAGGTGCCACAAGTACTCCTTTTTTTTTTCCTGTACAGGGTAGTTAATATTAAAATAATAATTTGTTTATTATGTTCTATTATTTTATTCCAGGTAATTTGCTCCAAAGCACCCTTCCTCTCATTTACCTTAGAGTTTATTCTTTACTGCTATTATGTTTTAAATTATAATTTAAATGCAATTCATCTACAGAGTTCATATAAGTAGACATGGATCTAAGTAATCACTATTGTTGTTTGAAAGAATTGGTCCTACTAGACCAATTGGTTGTGTTGTGTTGTATTGTATTGTAAACTATTGGTTGTATATTGTCATTCCATTATATCATAACTTGGAGTTAATCAGAGGCAAAGAAAGTTTGAGGTGTATTCCTTTCCAACCCAGCATGTGAGGCATTACCAGTTTCCCTACCTCTCACATGGCTAGTCCGGGGCAGGGATATAAATGGAAAAGGGAAGCTGTTGCACAGGTGGCTAACTCATAGACATTAAGGTCAAAACAGACAATCATGATTATCTAGTCTGATCTCCCATAAGTTGCAGGGCACAGAACCTCACCCACCTACTCTTACAATAGTGCCATAACCTCTGGCTGAGGTACTGAAGTCCTTGTTGGGATTCGCTCAGAGACCTCTTTCCACTCAGTTTCCCAAGAACTCAGTTCGACTCCAGCTTCCGTCACTCAGGTATCTTTATTTGGCATACGGCAGTGTTACACTGAGTTGATCAGATTCAAAGACAGGGGGAATAGATGCAGGGTACATCACAGCTTCAAAGTTACACAGAAACCCTCTCCTCTTACGATTAGAAACATATAATTTCATGCCTAAACTTGTTGTTGGACAGTTTATATCCATTTGTTCTTGTACCAACATTGGCCATTAACTTAAATAACTCCTCTCCCTCCCTCGTGCTTATCCCTCTGATATATTTATAGAAAGCAATCATATATCTCTTCAGCCTGCTTTTTGTTAGGCTAAACAAGCCAAGTTCCTTAAGTCTCCTCTCGTATGGTAGGTTTTACATTCCTCTAATCATCCTAGTAGCCCTTCTCTGCATCTGTTCCAGAATTCGTCTTTCTTAACATGGGAAACCAGAATTGCACCCAGTATTCCATATCAGGTCTCACCAGTGCCTTGTATAATGGTAATAATACTTCCCTGTCTCTACTGGAAATACCTCACTGGATGCATCCTAAGATTTAATTAGCCTTTTCACAGCCATATCACATTAGCTGCTCATAGTCATCCTGTCATCAACCAATACACCCAGGTATTTCCCCTACTCTGTTGCTTCCAGCTGGTACATCCCCAACTTATAGCAGAATATAACTGACATACCTATGGTACAGTCCAGACTAATGAGTAGACATATCACCCTGTCCTCTAAGATGGGGTGTCAAGGTTCCTTCCCCACACTGAACTCTAGGGTACAGATATGGGGACCTGCATGAAAGACCTTTAAGCTTATTCTTACCAGCTTAGGTTAAAACTTCCCCAAGGTACAAACTTTGCCTTGTCCTTTAACTGTATGCTCCCACCACCAAGTGTTTTAAACAAAGAACAGGGAAAAAGCCCACTTGGAGACATCTTCCCCCAAAATATCCCCCCAATCCCTACACCCCCTTTCCTGGGGAAGGCTTGATAAGAATCCTCACCAATTTGTACAGGTGAACACAGACCCTTGGATCTTAAGAACAATGAAAAATCGACCAGGTTCTTAAAAGAATTTTAATTAAATAAAAGGTGAAAGAATCACCTCTGTAAAATCAGGATGATAAATACCTTACAGGGTAATCAGATTTGAAACATACAGAATCTCTCTAAGCAAAACCTTAAATTACAAAAAAGACACAAAACCAGGAATATACATTCCATCCAGCACAGCTTATTTTACCAGCCATTAAACAAAAGGAAATCTAACGCATTTCTAGCTAGATTACTTACTAACTTAACAGGAGTTGTAAGGCTGCATTCCTGATATGTTCCCGGCAAAATCATCACACAGACAGACAAACCCTTTGTTCCACCCCCTCCTCCCCCCAGCTTTGAAAGTATCTTGTTCCCTCATTGGTCCCCCTTAGATTTCATTGGTCATTTTGGGTCAGGTGCCAGCGAGGTAATCCTAGCTTCTTAACTCTTTACTGGTGAAATGGTTTTGCCTCTGGCCAGGAGGGATTTTATAGCACTGTAGACAGAAAGGTGGTTACCCTTCCCTTTATATTTATGACATGGGGTTCCTTTTCCATTGCTTTACAGCTGTAGCCTCCAGTTTGGACTTCTCACAAACAGCCTCCAGCTATGTCTCTGTGTGTGTTGCAGCCCACCAGTAACACCTTGGCTCTCACCAGCCTTGGTTATACTGCAAGGTGACCAGAACACACTGTCAGTCTTAGATTTCCCCCCAGAAATATATGTCCTGTACTGCCCTCTCCAGGACAATACAAGTATGTTAAGTCCATTATTTATTTAAGATAATACTATGCCATCTTACTAGTTCTTCAGACATTTCAATTTAAACACACCGGATTAGATAAAACAATAAAGCAAGATTATTAACTACAGAGGGATAGATTTTAAGTGAATACAAGTAATGAGGAATAAAAGTCAGAAATTGTTACAAGAAAAATAAAGAGAAAACACAACTAATGCCTACCTTACTAAACTATGTTAAAGTCAAAGCGAAGTTTTTCTCTCCACATGCTTTCAACAGTCTTACTGGCTAAACTTCTTAGGCCAGGATCCCTTCTTCTGTTTAATGGCTGCTCCTTTGTCCCATTTTGTGCAGTGAATCGATGGACAGAAAGGGAGGAAGAGGGGGTGCGTTGGGGTGTCTTTTTATAGTTTGTTGCCTGTTTTGAGAAGCATTTCCAGCTGGGAGAAAGGCAACAGGCAGTCTGTGTGGAAGGCAACTCCATGCTGTTTCTTTGCTAAGATGTAGATTTTGTTTGCCCTTGTCCCCTTTCCTGCCAAAGAATGGCCACTTAGCAAGTAATGGCCTATCAGCTTCACATATAACACTGCTGTATGCATTTTGCCATGATATTACTGGTCAACAAACTGAGTTTTTAAATATCTCACAAGGCATACTTTATACAAAGATTATTGCAATAGTGTTCAGGATGTGGACACGAGTACATTCCGTCACAACTACCTAAGTACATGACCTTGCACTTTGCACTATTAAATTTCATCCCATTTCTATTACTCCAGTTTTCAAGGTCATCCAAATCTTATATGATATTCTGGTCCTCCTTTGTATTGGCAATGTTTCCCAACTCTGTGTCATCCACAAATTTTATTAGCATACTCCCGTTTTTGTGCTAAGCTTATTAATTAAAATGTTAAATAAGATTGGTCACAAGACCAATCTCTGAGAAACTCCACTAGGAACCTCCCTCCACACTGACAGTACACCTTTCAGTATGACCTGCTGTAGTTTCCCCTTTACCCAGTTTCTTAGTAATGTACATTTTATAATGGAGTTTATTACAAGAGAAATTTATTGTGGGCAGAGTGTGGCACTGATGTACAGTGAGTTACAATGGAAATGTGTGGAAGAGCTTTAGAGGACTGTTTTCACTAGTGAAAATATTATAAATTACTGAAAGAACATTCTGATTTCTGCAGGGTATTTTTGTGTGGTTTATGGAACTGGATAAATTAGCTATGGAGAGGATATAAAAACCTTTTACCAGTAGTCTATCCCATGCCAATCCTAGATTCATTCCTACAGTATACTTTCCAGTGCTTTATTAATTTATTCAGTTCAGTTTTAAATTACTGAAATGATGGATCATTCACCACCTTCAGTGGAGTGTCTTCTATAGGTTAATATATTTTTCTGTTTAAAGGCGATTTTCCAATGTTCAGCCTGTTTTTCCTTTGTCCAGTTTCCTCCTATCAGTTTATTCTCATCCCCTGGTGCATTCTTTCTCTTTAATGTTTCTATCCGCCAAATACTTGTAGACAGTTCTAATATCTCCCTTAGCCTTTGTTTGGCCAAGCTATTATGTTTCTTTTTATCTTTCTTCATAAATCAATCCCTTCAGCCCTTTAAATATTGTCAGTTGTTCTTCTCTGAATTTTCTCCAGTTTATCTAAAACTTTCTGTCATTCAGGTTCAAGAACTAAATGCAGTATTCTCGGTCTGGTTTCATCAGCGATTATTACCTCCCTAGTCCATGACACAATGTCTCTGCTTTAAAAACAGAAACAAAATAATTTTTTTGCTCTCATATTGCATTGCTAGCTGAAATTTAATTTGCACTATCACTCTTAGTCCTCTTTCAGCATTACTGCCTTCCAGATATCTGCCTCCCCTTGATAAGGCTTCTCTCCCTCCTCCCTCATCTTCCAGCTATATTAGCTTGCGTTTTCCATCTTAAATATTGGTTGGTTGTTACCTGCCCATATTTCAGACCTATTTTATATAGTTTTAGCATTTCTGTATATTATTTTTTAGCCCTCTCTGGTATTCACATCACGCCGCATTTTAGCTGTTGTTGCTATCACTTCAGTGTTTCCTCCACAACCCATTCCTGCCCCCTGTTTAAATCAATAGGAGATTTGCCATTAACTTCTCCAGCAGCAGGAGCAGACCCACAGTCTATCAGAAATTCAGTAAGGCCTATATCATGACAAACACTTTATGATAAAGAGACTTCTATCCAGGTATAAACACCATTAATTAATATTGAACTTAAGAATCTTATATGGATTCTTACACTTCTCTTTTATATGAGATCAATTAATTTCTTCAAATGTTGTGTTTCAGAATTTCGCTACAATGACCTGGTTTCCCCACACTACCTCAGTCTGATTGCCAATCTCTCTGGATGTACAGCTCACAGGCGTTTCCCAAACTGCTCTGACATCTGTTTCCATCAAAAGTACAGAAGCTACGATGGAACATGCAACAACCTACAGCACCCAATGTGGGGTGCCTCTTTGATTGCTTTCGAACGGATCCTTAAACCTGTGTACGAAAATGGCTTTAACTTACCCAGGAGTGTCAGTCATGACTCTTTGTATAATGGCTATCCTCTTCCACTACCAAGGCTTATTTCAATAGAAATGATTGGTACAGAGACCATAACTCCTGATGATAGGTACACTCATATGCTTATGCAGTGGGGCCAGCTTTTAGACCATGACTTGGATCAGACAGTGCCTGCACTGAGTATGTCTCGTTTTTCTGATGGACAGTCTTGTAGCTCAGTGTGTACTAATGATCCACCTTGCTTCCCCATCATTATTCCTCAGAATGATCCCCGAGTGACAAATTCTAAGTGTATGTTCTTTGTTCGCTCAAGCCCAGTTTGCGGTAGTGGGATGACTTCTTTAATAATGAATTCAGTCTATGCAAGGGAGCAGATAAACCATCTAACATCATATATCGATGCTTCTAATGTTTATGCAAGCTCTGACAGGGAGTCAGAAGAGTTAAGGGATAATACAAATCAACATGGTCTCCTCAAGGAAGGCCTGCTTGTCCCATCTTCTGGAAAGCACTTATTACCATTTGCCACAGGTCCCCCAACTGAATGCACGAGAGATGAAAATGAAAGCTCCTTACCTTGCTTCCTTGCAGGAGATCATCGAGCGAATGAGCAGCTGGGCCTCACAGCCATGCACACTTTGTGGTTCCGTGAACATAACCGCATAGCAAGGGCACTGTTGAAAATGAACCCACACTGGGATGGAGATACTATTTACAATGAAGCCAGAAAGATTGTTGGTGCACAGATGCAACATATTACCTATAGCCACTGGCTACCCAAGATCCTTGGTGACCATGGCATGAAGATGATGGGTGACTACAAAGGCTATAACCCCAATGTCAATGCCGGGATTATTAATGCCTTTGCAACTGCAGCTTTTAGGTTTGGCCACACATTGATCAATCCGATTCTTTATCGTTTGAATGAGACCTTTGGAGAAATCTCACAAGGGCACCTTTCACTTCACAAAGCTTTCTTTTCACCATTCCGGATAATCCAGGAAGGTGGCATTGATCCACTTCTGCGTGGTCTTTTTGGTGTTGCTGGTAAAATGCGAGTACCTTCTCAGCTTTTGAACCTGGAGCTGACCGAGAGGCTTTTCTCCATGGCACACTCAGTGGCTCTGGATCTGGCAGCTACGAATATCCAGAGGGGGCGTGACCATGGGATTCCTCCGTACGTTGACTATAGGGTTTTCTGTAATTTAACCTCAGTTGAGACGTTTGAGGATCTTCACAATGAGATTAAAGAGCCAAAGATTAGAGAAAAGCTGAAAAAGTGAGTATTAGTGAAAATACTCTTATTGTGTGTGATACATGGCAGTTAATACTATATCTTAATGTCTCATCAGAGGCCATGGCAAGTCTGTTTGTTTTTAAATGGTTTTAAAATTGCTTAACTGCAAACTCCCTCTTAAAATGTTAGTCACACACCTCTCTCCCTCTCCATGCAATTTTTTCTTGTTTTTCAAACAAGATGATTGTGATCTCTCTTCTTCCAGATCTCAATCTCCCTTCCTCTATCTTCCCTCAGCCTTTCTCAGACCTTTTCCTTCTTCTTCCAAATAACTGGCACTGACCTCTTTTTGCCTGCTCTCCTCAAGTGCTCCACCTACCTCTTTGATCCTATTCCTCTCCCATCTGAACTCTCTTACCCCCACTTTTAATCTCTCCTCTTCTCTTCTAATTAACTTGTCATTCTCCTCTGGCTTCTTTCCGTCAACATACAAGCATGATAAGGTTTCCCCATCCTCAGTCCTATTTCTCTCTCCAGCTATTCTCCCTTCCTTCCTTCTTTCCTTTCCTCTCCAAACACACTGGATGAGCCATTTATAGCTCTTTACCTGAGTTTCTTTCCATCATCTCCATCCAGGATCCCCTGCCCCCAGTCTGGCTTCCACCCTTTCCACTCCACCAAAACTGCTCACACAAGATTTCTAACAAGCCTTTCTTGACCAAATCTACAGACCTCTACTCCATCCTTATCCTCCTTAATTTTTTAGCTGTGTTTAACAGTGTTGATCATATCCTCTTCTTCAGCAACTTATCCTTTCTTGCTTTTTTTATAGTCTTCTACTGGTTATCCTTCTCTCATCACTCTTCCAGCATCTTTTAGGTGGCTTCTCCTCTATTCTCCCTTTTACTGTGGAGTCTGGCAGAGCTCTGTTTTTGGCTCCTTCTTCTGATTTGTATGCCTTTTCTCTGGGTGATCTCATCTGCTCACATACTCCCAGCTACTGTCTGTACATTGAAGATGACCAGAGCTACCTCTCTACTCTTTATCTGACACTCCTCACTTAGTCCTGCATCTCACATGGTTTAATCTCGCATCTACTTCTGATGTATTGCCATCAACTTAAATTTAATATGTGCAAAACAAAACTCCTTATCTGTCCTCTGAAATCTTCTCCGTTTCCCCCACTTACTGTCAAACACAACATTCTTTTGTTTCTTTCTTGATGCCTGGCTTATCTGCTTCTCCAAAAACTGTTTCTGGGCTGATTCCATGCTGAACTCTTTACATGAGGAATCCCCTTCCTAAACTAGGTCACAAGGACATTGATCTGATCACTGTAATTACTCCTCAGGACCCACAGTTGTTGTGAGGCCTAGTTAACAAAAGAGTGTGCAGAGATATTAATTTGTGGTGATCTTGAAATGGAACAGATTTCCACCAAATAGTACATTAGCCCTCAATGAGTTATATTATCTCACTGATGAGATGCCCCCGTCTTTCCTCCTGCAGTCTCCTCCATACTGTTGTTTCCCCCCAACCCAGTGATGTTATGTACAATATTAGCTTGAAAGTACTTTTGTTTAGCCAAGCAACCAGAAAGCTTGTTCGTTGTGTGGTATAAATAATAATAATTTGAATGGCAAATGGTAGATTCCTAGATTCCTAGATACTAAGGTCAGAAGGGACCATTATGATCATCTAGTCTGACCTCCTGCACAACACAGGCCACAGAATTTCACCCACCCACTCCTGCGAAAAACCTCTCACCTATGTCTGAGCTATTGAAGTCCTCAAATCGTGGTTTAAAGACTTCAAGGAGCAGAGAATCCTCCAGCAAGTGACCCGTGCCCCATGCTACAGAGGAAGGCGAAAAACCTCCAGGGCCTCTTCCAATCTGCCCTGGAGGAAAATTCTGTCCCGACCCCAAATATGGCAATCAGCTAAACCCTGAACATATGGGCAAGATTCACCAGGCAGATACTACAGAAAATTCTTTCCTGGGTAACTCAGATCCCACCCATCTAATATCCCTTACTAAAGATCTATTGCAGAATGAGTGCAGTAGAAAGCATTTCCCCATGTTAATGTGGTTCTAGTCTCTCTAATGTGCCTCAACCCTAACTTGGAGGGACCATAATTAAAAGTGAAATGATAGGCATAAAAATGACCTATTTGCTTCTCTGTTGGACTCCCAACAATGCTGATAATTAGTGCCATCATGACTAACACTATTGGGTTTTTCTGATGCAAACACCTGTGCATTTGGAAGTGGACTGTGATGATGAACTCATTCCATGTAGGCTAACAAACAGTAGTCAGATAGTAATGATTTTCTGTCATCCCTGACCTAAGCTGGATTCAAACTCTTGACCTAAGGTGACTGGTGCTCTGTCCTTTTGCTTATGTTTATGGAGAAATATAGGGATTTGATTTTTTTATGAAGGCTCTGAGCATTTCCAAGAAAATATATGTAACCCTTCTTACTAGAATAAAGTCTCACTAGCTGTACATGGCTTGCAGAGGTGTTTAACATATATAACACATTATAGAGACAATATAGTATGGCAATTTTTTTAAACTTATGTTTTCTTTCACTAGCCTGTAAATATGATGAAATAAGGAAATAGTAATTGTTTATACTGAACTCTAGAGAGCTTGACAAAATAAATAGCAACTCAGCCTTCCCTTTGTGTTGTTAAAAGCATGGGGGAGGTCAATGACATGACTAGTTAGCTTCTCATTCTCTAAGAGTATGTCTGCACTGGAGCTGAGGTGTAATTTCTAGCTTGGACAGATGTACTCATGCTAGTTCTGACTGAGCTAGTGGACTAAAAATAGCAGCATAGCTAGCTCCCCTGAATACAGTCCCATCTGAAACACTAGTAGTAGTGTGTATTCAGGACATCTAACCTGTCCCACAACCTGTACACTGATAGCTACACTGCTATTATTAGCAAGCTAGCTTGATCAGTACTAGTGCAGGTATGTCTCCTCAAGCTGGATATTACACCTCTAGCTCTGGTGTAGTGTGATGGGTTGTACGAGGTCCACGCTGGTGAACTGATGGTCTTCAAAGAGAAGCTCTGGGCCCAGAAGGTGCTGTCCAGCCACTCCTGCTGGGCAAGCTCACATTGGAGGTGTGGCTCAAAAGGGAGCAACTCCTCTCAGTCTGGGCAGACAGAGCAGAGGAGAAGACATGTGCTGCAAGCTCCTGCAGAGAAGCTGCTGGGGCTCCACACAGTTGAGACCATGCTCCACTGACAAGCTGCCATAGGCCCTTCACTCTACAGAGGCAGGAATAGCAAGCCATGCTGATGGAGAAAGTGTGGTGATCCAGCATGCTATTAGAGAGAACTTCAGGGGTAATCCAGAAACCGACCAGTGGCAAAGATGGATGAACCAAAGCTGGAGCCCAGGGAACAAGTATAAGGGCACCCACACTAGGTCACATATTGGAACTGTTGTTCATCGGGCCCTGGTTTGGAACCTGGTGGAGTAGGGAGGGCCCGAGTTCCCCTACCCCCAGCTGTGGACCCTCGCCAGTGAGCAGTTCTGCCAGGTTCAGATCTCTAGCTCCTAACGTATAGGCATATTTTCCTTAGCTGCTTCTTCAGTTTTAGGGTATGTGTAGATGATCCACACCTTGTCTCCAGATTAAGAGGACCTGTTTCTGACCCCTTCACAGTTCTTCTGCTCACAAGTTGTACAAATGACCAGGATTCAGATCTTAGCAGTGTATTTCTTTTTCATGAACAATATATTCAAATGCTATGTGAATCAATACTGTGCATTGCTTCCCTACTGTGCAAACAAAATGTACTCAAAAGTATTCATACTGAATGTGTACGTAATTTGTTTACTGCAATTGGAATCTAAAATTGTATAATCCTACACAAAAAATATATAGTACTACTGCTTTTTATGTAGCACTCTACACATCATTGGTTTCAAAGTGCAGAAAGGTGTATAGAACAAAAACAATTATCATTACTGATAAAACTGATAAAAATGCAACAGTGAACAAGAAATCTTTAAGATGTCACTTAAAAACAGATAAGGCATTTTGAGATAAGCTATTCATTTCAATCAGTAGGAACATAGGCACAGAAATCTGTCATTCAGTGATTCTATGACTAGAAACTGAAACTTTAAAAGGTGACAATGTGGAACATAACCTGAATGAAATGTGTCTAGATGTCATAAATGCACTGGGCAGGTCAAAACCAAAATATAAAAGTGAATATTTTTGTTGAGCAGCTGGTGTCAGGATGCTAAAACACGTAGACTGTGGTTGAAAGTTTCAGAATCCTACTAGAGCAGGCTTCTGAGCAAGATGAAGGTTTGCACAATCACCTTTTCCAGTAACGAAGACCAAAAGAGATTAAATCATCTGAGAATCTGCTAAGAGCAAAAGTGGTCAACATTTAGCAACACAGTTCCATTCTATGTGGAACTTGAAAACGGAGATGGAACCTTGGCTGCAAAATTCAGTTGCAAAATTTGATCTCACTCCCTTTCCCCATAGTTCAGGGCTCAGATCTGGAGTTTTCATGAAAGCCCATTTTTATAACTAGATCTATTGATTTTCACTTTCACACGCTCACATGCAGAAATATTTACATGAAAGTCCGTTAATTTTTCATGGGGAAATGCTGTCATTTGTAGTAGCAAATATGATTTTTATACCCCTCCCCCGCAAATTTGCAGCCCAAAAAGTATTTGTGAATTGTTACACATTTATCTCAGATAAAATGCCTTTTTTTCAGTAACCCATAATCATTTTATATTTTATTTCCTAGTGTACTTTTCCCTTAGATATTGTTATTTCTGAGTTATATTTATTCATGTTTGTGTTTCTGTTACTTCAGAACTGTGCTTTAGAGTATGTACTCTGAACATTAGTTTATTCATCCAATTAGTAGTCTCTTGTGCCAAGATTTTGGAAAAGAGATTCCTAAAGTTAGGCTTTGAATCTATAATTAAGTGGGTCTGACTTTTAAAAGTACTGAAAACCCAGCATCTCTCATTGACTTCAGGCACCTACCCAGTTGCTATGGTCTTGGCCCAGAAACTTTATATATCTTTTGACTATTTCTGTTTGTCATCTCTTCTGTTTTTCCAGTAGAGAGACATTCATTTATCCAGTGTGACACAAGGACTTCAGTTAGTTTTGTAGCTTAAGAAAAGTCACGAAGAGTCACTTACCTTATTCAGTTATGATTTTTAACCACTGTGTATCCCCATACAATTCTCCTCATTTGAGCTAATATTACAATCTCAGGTCTTAGTGCTAACAAGTTTGAATCAAGTCAACAAGCTGATAGTCTTTTTCAAAAGAAAAGTTTTCATTCTCACATTCCTTTCTCCACTCCCAACATGCCCTGTTGCTTTCCTTGTCCACCCTCCCAACATCTTTTTCAGTGCAATTATTGTTAGAACTTGAGCTGAAGTAGTGGGAAAATGCTCTTGAGAAAAATAATCATCTTCCCTTTGTCTTTTTTTTTTTTTAAATTGTTCCCCAAGAGGCCTGTTGTTGTTTCCTCTTTGGTCAATAACATGTTAGGAATAATTCAAGACAGTAGTGGTTTTAAGTGAAGTCATCTAGAACAAGTACCTTGGTGTAAGAAATCCTTACACCTTTGTTGTTAAGGTGTTTCAGAGCAGAATTAGCAGTAATTGTCTTGCACAAAGAGCGCTACTTTTTTCTAGTCTCATTTCTCTGGGCCAGTACAGACTGAGTGCTCTGCATTGCTTCCTAGAGGAAAAAGGGAGTGGGTTGTTTATAGATTCATAGATACTAAGGTCAGAAGGGACCATTATGATCATCTAGTCTGACCTCCTGCACAATGCAGGCCACAGAATCTCACCCACCCACTCCTGCGAAAAACCTCTCACCTATGTCTGAGCTATTGAAGTCCTCAAATCGTGGTTTAAAGACTTCAAGGAGCAGAGAATCCTCCAGCAAGTGACCCAGGCCCCATTCTCCAGAGGAAGGCGAAAAACCTCCAGGGCCTCTTCCAATCTGCCCTGGAGGAAGAAAATTCCTTTCCGACCCCAAATATGGTGATCAGCTAAACCCTGAGCATATGGGCAAGATTCACCAGCCAGATACCCAGGAAAGAATTTTCTGTAGTAACTCAGATCCCACCTCATCTAACGTCCCATCAGGCCTATTTACCATTTATATTTATATTCCCATCAGGCCTATTTACCATGAATATTTAAAGATCAATTAATTACCAAAATCATGTTATCACATCATACCATCTCCTCCATAAACTTATTGAGTTTAATCTTAAAGCCAGATAGATCTTTTGCCCCCACTGCTTCCCTTGGAAGGCTATTCCAAAACTTCATTCCTCTGATGGTTAGAAACCTTCATCTAATTTCTAGTCTAAATTTCCTGGTGGCCAGTTTATATCCATTTGTTCTTGTGTCCACATTGGTACTGAGCTTAAATAATTCCTCTCCCTCTCCGGTATTTATCCCTCTGATATATTTATAGAGGGCAATCATATCTCCCCTCAGCCTTCTTTTAGTTAGGCTAAACAAGCCAAACTCCTTGAGTCTCCTTTCATAAGACAAGTTTTCCATTCCTCGGATCATCCTAGTAGCCCTTGTCTGTACCTGTTCCAGTTTGAATTCATCCTTCTTAAACATGGGAGACCAGAACTGCACACAGTATTCCAAGTGAGGTCTCCCCAGTGCCTTCTATAACGGTACTAACACCTCCTTATCCCTACTGGAAATACCTCTCCTGATGCATCCCAAGACCACATTGGCTTTTTTCACAGACATATCACATTGGCGGCTCATAGTCATCCTATGATCAACCAATACTCCAAGGTCCTTCTCCTCCTCCGTTACTTCTAATTGATGCGTCCCCAGCTTATAACTAAAATTCTTGGTATTAATCCCTAAATGCATAACCTTACACTTCTCACTATTAAATTTCATCCTATTACTATTACTCCAGTTTACAAGGTCATCCAGATCCTCCTGTAGGATATCCCTGTCCTTCTCTAAATTGGCAATACCTCCCAGCTTTGTATCATCCGCAAACTTTATTAGCACACTCCCACTTTTTATGCTGAGATCAGTAATAAAAAGATTAAATAGGATTGGTCCCAAAACTGATCCCTGAGGAACTCCACTGGTAACCTCCCTCCAGCCTGACAGTTCACCTTTCAGTAGGACCCGCTGTAGTCTCCCTGTTAACCAATTCCTTATCCACCTTTCAATTTTCATATTGATCCCCATCTTTTCCAATTTAACTAATAATTCTCCATATGGCACGGTATCAAACGCTTTACTGAAATCTAGGTAAATTAGATCCACTGCATTTCCTTTGTCTAAAAAAAATCTGTTACTTTCTCAAAGAAGGAGATCAGGTTGGTTTGGCACAATCTACCTTTTGGAAAACCATGTTGTATTTTGTCCCATTTACCATTGATCTCCATGTCCTTAACTGCTTTCTCCTTCAAAATTTTTTCCAAGACCTTGCATACTACAGATGTCAAACTAACAGGCCTGTAGTTACCCGGATCACTTTTTTTCCCTTTCTTAAAAATAGGAACTATGTTAGCAATTCTCCAATCATACGGTACAACCCCTGAGTTTACAGATTCATTAAAACTTCTTGCTAATGGGCTTGCAATTTTGTGTGCCAATTCCTTTAATATTCTTGGATGAAGATTATCTGGGGCCCCCGATTTAGTCCCATTAAACTGTTCGAGTTTCACTTCTACCTCAGATATAGTAATATCTACCTCCATATCCTCATTCCCATTTGTCAGGCTACCATTATCCCTAAGATCCTCTTTAGCCTTATTAAAGACTGAGACAAAGTATTTGTTTAGATATTGGGCCATGCCTAGATTATCCTTGACCTCCACTCAATCCTCAGTGTTTAGCAGTCCCACTTCTTCTTTCTTCATTTTCTTCTTATTTATATGGCTATAGAACCTTTCACTATTGGTTTTAATTCCCTTTGCACGGTCCAACTCTACTTGACTTTTAGCCTGTCTCACTTTATCCCAACATGTTCTGACCTCAATAAGGTAGCTTTCCTTGCTGATCCCTCCCATCTTCCACTCCCTGTATGCTTTCTGGTTTTTCTTAATCACCTCTCTGAGATGCTTGCTCATCCAGGTTGGTCTACAACTCCTGCCTATGAATTTTTTCCCCCTTCTTGGGATGCAGGCTTCCGATAGCTTCTGCAGCTTTGATTTAAAGTAATCCCAGGCCGCCTCTGCCTTTAGATCCATAAGTTCTTCAGTCCAATCCACTTCCCTAACTAATTTCCTTAATTTTTGAAAGTCAGCCCTTTTGAAATCAAAAACCCTAGTTGCAGATTTATTTTTGTTAATCCTTCCGTTCAGTTTGAACTGTATTAGCTCATGATCACTTGAACCAAGATTATCCCCTACAACCACTTCTTCTATGAGGTCCTAACTACTCACCAAAACCAAATCTAAAATGGCAGCCCTTCTAGTCGGTTCAGCAACTACTTGATAAAGGAATCCATCAGCTATTGCATCTAGGAAAATCTGAGCCCTATTATCATTACTAGCACTCATCCTCCAGTCTATATCTGGGAAGTTAAAGTCTCCCATGATCATGCAGTTTCCATTAGTATTTACTTCATTAAAAACATGAAAAAGGGCTCTATCCATATCCAAATTAGATCCCGGAGGTCTATAGCACACCCCAAGCACTATCCCAGGGGAGGCTCTAATAGTTTTCTTCCCCAGTGTAATTTTTTGCCCAGACGGACTCTGTCTTATCCATTCCATCGCTTCTTATTTCTTTACATTCTACCTCATCATTGATATACAATGCTACTCCATCACCTTTACCTTTATTTCGGTCTTTCCTAAACAGCACATACCCTTCAATACCTATAGTCCAGTCATGACGACTATTCCACCATGTTTCTGTAATCCCTATAATATCTGGTTTCACTTCCTGCACTAGTAGCTCGAGTTCCTCCATTTTGTTACCTAGGCTCCTCGCATTGGTGTACAAACATCTTAATTTTTGCTGTTTGGCCTCGCTCACATTCTGTACCCTATTAGTGGGTTACTGAACAGTGATCCTCTCCAACCAGGTGTAATCTTGATGGAATCAATAAATTCCATTCAGTCTTCAGTGAGAAACATGATCGTTATCACAGAGGGGTAAGAGAATAAATGTGTTGAGATGGGTGAATTGGTGGCAGGATGGGGAAGCAAAAAGGATCCTCAAAGACAGATAAAGGGATGTAGAAAACCCAGCTGAGGGAAGAAAAAACTCAATGTAGAAATATAATATTGTGCTGCTTGTGTGCTGTGACAGTATGGGTTTGTTTTTCTTAGGCAGATGAACATGGTGAAAATTTAGAACAGAAATTGGCCTTGTTACAGAAAACTCAGACTAGCTCACAGTCATAAGTGAGAACAAGACCTATAACACAGAAAAATTTACAAATAGAAATAGCATAATATATGTATAGGAAATGCAAGATAAACCTCAGGCCACCGAACAAAGAAGAATGTCTGTCAGGCACGTTGTTCCCAGAAGTACATTTGTGAGAAGTGCTAGTTGGAACACTTGTCAATAACAAAATACTGCAGATTAACAGCGTTATCCCTTAGGACTTGATCCACAAACAACTAAAGTCTATGGGACTCTTTCCATGGACTTTAATGGGAGGTGATCAGTCCCTAAAGCTGAAAATTGGCTTTGATATTTATTATGGGGTTACTAATGATTTATTTGAGAAAATAGCCTGCTATAAATGTGAACATATAAATCAAGAAACCATATTGTTCAATTTAAAAACAAAAAGTAATTCCATTACTTTATATATACTTCCTAGAAAATAACCACCCAAAATAAATCTATATCTATCCTACACTTTTACTCATAGATTCATAGCCCAGAAGGGACCACAGTAATCATATAGTCTGACCTCTTGTATAACACTGGCCATAGAACTTTCCCAAAATAATTCCTAGAGTGTACTTAGTTGAATGGACGTAGTCAAGAAGCTGTGATGAGCGTATCAAGTCTAGATAACAGACTGGGTTCTGTCCTGCATCAGAGCGTTGCTCAGAGCAGGAGGGGGATGAAGGACGGGAGCTGGGGGGACTGTATCTTTGACTCTGAAGGCTGTCTCTGGCCCCTACACCACTGGTAGAGACACTACTGGAATATTCTCAGTTCTGCTACTGATGTACGGTCTTTAATTAGAACCCTGCATCAGGGGATGATTAGTGATGCTCTGCTCTGCCCTGCCCTGCCCTGCCACACACACTGTGCTGCGAGTGAACAGAGGTGTAGACCTACCTGTGGAATATTTATGCCCAGCAGGGAGTTCCCATGTGCTAGATGAATTTTCTGTTGGGAATTTGTGAACTAGGTTGCAACACCTTTCCACCTTGTGTGCAGAACAAAGTGTCTGGAAAGCACCGGAGAACGTGGCCTGTGTGTGTCTTTCTGAGCTAGGATAAATAAGACCTAAATGTTAGGTCTCCATCATTGCTTTACTGTAAAGAGAAAAGTACTTTCGAAGCAGGAAAGGACTCACAAAAATAATGAAGAAATGTGATTATACGTATAACCGCTCTCCCACACTCTTCATCTGTCACTGTGTTTCATCCTGTGAGCTCTTTGGGTGGCTCCTTATTGACCTGATCTAAAATCCATTTTAGAAAGGTTACCATTTACTTCGGTAGCTCTGGAAGTAGCTGTGTGTTTGAACAGTGCCTAACGCACTGTGGATGCTACCATAATACAAATAAAAATAATAAATAGTCAAGATAGGCCTATTGCTGGTCTTCTTTTCATCAAGTGCAATAGCAGATATTTGATACCTTTATTTTGCTAAATTTGATTACTAGAAATCCACATTGTCTGATGTTTTAGGAACACTTTAGAAATATATCCATTTTGATCGGGACGTAGAAAATTTCCTGTATAATTTCTATTCCTGATCTTCTGGAAACTACTTTGGTCAAGTTTTTATTATCTGTGTTAATGAATGACATTAATCATTAAATTGCAGTGTTCCTAGATCCTTTCTAGGATTTCACAAAATTAAAAATCAAAGCAGTATGTAGGACCAGAGAGACTATTTCATTAAAATAATCAGTCAGGTTGAAATTAAAGAATAAGGGAGGCATGGGCTTTCTAGTTTTACAGACTAGAAGTATTAAATCTTTTAATACTTGATCTAGATACAATGTGATTAGTCTCCTTATTAATATACTGTTTTTTTTTTTACATTCCAATTCTGCTATGAGCTCCACGTAGGCAGACCCCTGCATCTGTGCACAGCTCACTGCAGGGAGGCTCAGCTTTTATAAAATTTCTCCAACAAAGCCCTCCCCTATGTGAAATGGTACTGAATGTGTATTGTTTATTATTTGTCATAATTAAGGTGCAAATTATGTTTCCAGAATTTATAAAAGTAAAATCATTTTAATTAAAGCCATTTGAAATGTTTTCACTGAAACTTTTTTTCTGTCAAAAGATGGCTTTTGTACTAAAAAAAAATTCACAAAAAAAATTCTGTAATTTTTGTTTCTTCTTTGGTAATTGTTTTTAGTTTTAGGAACCCAAAACTGTTTTCATAAACCAATATTTCAATTTTAATTTTTATAGGGAATTTTGATAAAAACCTAATAAAATATTTACATTTTCTGGGGGGGAGGAGGATGGTATTTTTTGAACAGCTCTAATTTTCATAGACTTCTACCATTTTTTCTTAATAGTAATAATAATTTGTAGCCTAACTAGTAAACTGTATAAAGAAAAGGAGTACTTGTGGCACCTTAGAGACTAACCAATTTATTTGAGCATGAGCTACAGCTCACTTCATCGGATGCATACTGTGGAAACTGCAGAAGACATTATATACACAGAGATCATAAAACAATTCCTCCTCCCACCCCACTCTCCTGCTGGTAATAGCTTATCTAAAGTGATCATCAAGTTGGGCCATTTCCAGCACAAATCCAGGTTTTCTCACCCTCTGCCCCCCCCTCCCCACACACACAAACTCACTCTCCTGCTGGTAATAGCCCATCCAAAGTGACCACTCTCTTTAAAATGTGTATGAAAATCAAGGTGGGCCATTTCCAGCACAAATACAGGTTTTCTCACCCCCCCACCCACTTTTTTCAAAAACACACACACACACACAAACTCACTCTCCTGCTGGTAATAGCTTATCCAAAGTGACCACTCTCCCTACAATGTGCATGATAATCAAGGTGGGCCATTTCCAGCACAAATCCAGGTTTTCTCACCCCCCCACCCTATGTGTTCCATTTTACCCATTTAGAAGTAAATGAAATATTTCCATTATGAAGCCCTGTTCCTGCAATCTGAGCCCTCTGGGCAAATGCTTGAATTCCCATAGAGGCCTTGGGAATTCAAAATTTGGTAGCACTGGGGCCTTATAAGGGAAATGTAACTCCATTTGAACTGTTAAAGTAAAGTGCATTTATTGTTATATTTCAGCAAGCAATGTGACAGCAGCATTTGTTATTCTGGTTATGATCACCATTGGTGCTTGATTGCCTTTTGATTCACAGTGGATGTTTAATTTTCCCTACATTTTGGCTAGGATTTACATATTTAGACCTCAAAATTGTTAGTCTAATCTCAATATCTTTTTGTTAATTGCCTTGCAACTCCTGTGGTGCTACACATTATGCTTCTATTTTAGTGCTTTGGTGGATAGAGGAAGGAACTGGGTTTCACAGAAGCCCCACTAAATAAACACACAAAGTAGAATTTACTCTATAAAGGTGTGCATTATATTGTCTATTCCCTCCCTTTCCCAAGGTTGCCTTCCATTCTGCTATTGCTTTGTATCTTTTTCCATTTTCTTGATTGCATAGGCCTTGATCCTATGAAGACTTATGGTTGTTTGCAACTTAACACCCAGGCATAAGCAGTGTTGCATGTTCAGATTTAATAGTCATGATGTCAAATAATTAACTCAGCTGAAGTTTTATGTAAGTAAGATAATCAATCATTTCCCTACGGGTCAAGAGTTTTGAGTTAAAAAAAAAAAAAAAAAAAAGGACGCACAATCCATTCTTTAATAATACGCTTCAGTCCAGCTAAATTCAGCTTATTGAAAACACACTAGAGTCAGCTAAAGTTCAGCATAAAAAGAGTGGCTAATAAAGTACAGGCCTACTAGGGCAAAGACATTCATTTACCCAAAAGAAAGCCCTCTTTAAACAGCTTTGGCTAACACACACAAAATTCTGGGATGTTTGGTCAAGAAATCATGAGAGTTTAATATAAAAAGAATATACAAGATACATTTTAGTAGCAGTAGTCTTGTTGAAATCAATGATCTTCTGTACCTAATGACTATACAGATTGAAATCTCAAGCCTTCCTAAGACTAAAAGCAAAATCTGGGTCCCGTTGTGCTAGTGGAGAGCTACCTTCCCAGTGATCCAGAGCTTCCATTTCCAGCTCTGCAGGACCTTGAAATAGCCATTAAATGTTGCTTTTTCAATTACTATTTAGATCTTGAAAAGGCTGACGGAGATGTTTTCTAGACCTTCATCTGAGCTATTTCATGGTCCAAAAGGTACGATGTCAGTGAAGGCCTAATTTCATAATGGCAATTTTGACTTGTCTACATGTCATTGCAAAGCGTGCCAGAAGGGGGTGATTTGTAAAACACCCTCATGTGCGTCTCCTTAACTACCCAGTGTATTGCCAGTGGATCTTGATATTTGTATTGTTTGAATATCACTCAGATACCAGTCATCCTTGGCTCTAGAAATGAAGGGCCAGATGCTCACGTGGTGTAAATTTGCATAGCTCCATTGAGACTTATACCAATATATACTAGGTGAGAAGCTGGCTTTAAAAGTTTATTTTGTTAGGTATAATACTGCTTAGATGTAGTAGCTGATGGTGATTCTTTCCTGAGTGAAGTCTGAACAATACAAATATCAAAATCCACTAGAACTGCCGTTTTCACTAAAATAACGTGGCTGAAAAATGTGTATTTATTGTGTTTGGTATTCAAAGAGGAAGCCAGTGTTGGGTCGGACCTGGATCTCCTCATTCCAATATTTTTTTTCACTGTGTCTCAGACACATTTTGAAATCTTAAATCTGAGAAGCTGCCTAGTGAGCAGGTTAATATTCAGCATTCAGATTTGTTTCTAAAATACAGCAGTGACAGTATCAAAACCATTTTTGGAGGACGTGAGATCATAAGAATTCTTTTGATTAGAAAGCATTGTGTGTGTTTTCATTCAAAGAAGATTTGGAATGATTAACTTACCTCTGTAAAAACACCTACATTCCAAAGAAAATGAGCCTAGAGCAAATGGTCAGTCTAGTTCCATATTTGTAACATGAGTTTTACCTGGATTCTTTTTCTAGGCTGTATGGCACACCACTGAACATCGACTTTTGGCCAGCTCTGATGGTGGAGGACCTAATTCCTGGTACAAGAGTGGGACCAACCCTAATGTGCCTTTTTGTCACTCAGTTTCAACGGCTTAGGGATGGAGATAGGTAATCAGGTTTGCATCATAGTTGTGTCCATAAAATACTAATCTAGTTGCATATCAAACAAATGTAACTGCCCTTTCCTCCCTGGGTTACGCGGGAGCAGGCAACGCTCACCTATGCGCCCAGGCACCTGATGTTGTTGACCGTAAAGAAGATCCTGAGTTTCCCACTGGAGATGTTGGATAGGTGGGAATCCTCTGTCCACCCCTCGGCTGCAGTCATTTCACTTGTAAGGGGAATTAAAATAGGTGGGGCCTCCATCTGGCTGGGCCCTGTACACACTCAGTGGTGTGCCTTGTGAGGCTCCAGGAATAAACCTGAGCTAATCTGTGCAATAGGTCCAATTTAAGAATGCCAATTATAAACAATATACACCCATTATACAATTTACAGTAGTAAAGGAAAATTCTCTAACTTGAATTTACGCTGCCAGCTTCTACCTCTTCTCTGTCCCCCCACCCCCCGAGGGTACACGCCTCTGGATTTCAGAATTCTAAACACTTCCTTGCATGGGCACGTTTGAAGATCTTGAAGCTGGAGAGAGCACTCTGGTGGTCTGGTGAATCAGTCCAGCCAAGGCAACAAGGGGCAGAACAATTCTAATTTGGGATCATGCCAAGCTGCACACCCCCTCTGAAGACTGGAGTTGTTTTAACCAAATGTCAGCATCTTGGGGGTTCTGGTTCGATGAGAAGACCAATCCACCTCTTCACAGACTCAGATAACCCCTTAAAGTCTCTTTTCTGCCCCCTCTCCCTTGCAAGCACTTGCCCAAACAAGGGCGGTGGTGACTCATGCTGACGTCACTACAGCCCCACCTCAGTCAGCTCTAGGCACAGCAACAGTCTCTACCCTGTGTCCTCTGTAGCCACCAACCACCCCTGAGGCTCCCTGTTTAATCAGAGCCCCAGCATGCTCTCAGCAGCAGCTTCTGGCTTCCTAACAGCAGTTTAGTAGCATCTGTCAACAGAGCTCTAGTGAAACAATCTCAGCGCCTCTCCAAAATGGAGTTCACTGCACTGGTGCTCTCTCTCTCTCCCCCCACCCAAGGCATCGTGAGAGTTGTAGTTTCCATGGCTGGATTGCAGTGCTCAAGATTTTGGAACACTCCCAATTAAGTTCAGAGGCTCCTCTACTAAAGGGTGCCTACAAGCATATAGAGTACGATAGTATTTGAGTCCATCATAACTGAGGCTTGAAAGAATCTAAGGAGGTTAGGGGCTTTTTACTGTTAAACTGTAGCTGACTTACCAGTTTATCAGCTCATAGCAAAAGTGAAGAAATGTTAGAACTAAATTATTTTAGATTTAAGTGATTTTTTTAATTAGTTTCTTTATAGTTGTACAGAGATAGTGGTAGGACAATAGACAAGCTTCTAACCCTCTTTCCCTGGACTCATTTGCCCTTGTGACCAGTGTTTACTAAATCTAAAATTAAAAAGTTGTCATATATTTTAGGTTATTGGTATTGATCAGGACACGCAAGTGAATGAAACAAGGATGGAAGTTAAAGAAGCAGGCTGCAACTTTATAAACTTTAACCAAAGGGGCTATCAATCTTCTTCAGGCTCCTCAAATTCAAGGCATTTTATTGGATACAGTGCATGGTTAAATGGCCTCATGTCATATAACCAATCCATCTCAGCTGATCTTCTTCAGCTTAACCCTAAGTCTCAGCCCAGGTCTGAATGATCTTGCCATTCCCAACCATGAGGAGGAATTATGATCCCTCCAAAGGATACCTCAGTCCCTGAACACTTAAGGTGTCTCCTTCCCTATAGGCTAGTAGGTACACCAGCAATATCCTGGGTCTTGTATTGTTTTCCTCTAGAAGTTGGCCCTTCCAGCCTTTTGTCTGCACTGGACAGCACCCACTAGACATTTCCATATTGTTTTCTAATACTAAATTCCTATTCTTACTCCTATAAACTAAAAATGGGCCTCCATGGTGCTGCAAGGAATGCAAGCTTCTACCCTGTCTGCCCCAGCAGGGGATTTGAAGTACTGAAGGTGGGTGGTGCCCAAGAGAGCCAATCAGCTACCCCATACACACCCTAAGCAAGCCAATGGGAAGCAGAGGGAGGAGGAGAACACTTTCCCCTCCCCCGAAGGCACGTTCCCTGCATGCACTCCGAGGCATGTGGAGTGTGCATGGAGGGGAAATGCTCCAGCATGTGCTCCACAAGTGCTCACCATACCCACTCCACTGCTGGTCCAACTAAACTTCCCTAGGGAGATGGGGAGGACAGAGAGCAGTATTTATGTCATTTGTGGAAGGCTCCAGTACTAGTGTATATCCTCCAGTTCAGATCTGGAATAAACCCTTTGAGGTTCCCATGACTTCTCTGCAGTACAATAAAATGTGATATTTTTAAAAACAAAAACAAAATAATATTTTTTTTAAAATAAGGAGTTAGAGCTAGTAGAGGCAAGCAAATCTGTCTCGCCTCAAGAGAGGAGAGTAGTGAAACATATGCATTTAGCATTTTAAAAACTATTATTTACTTACTCATTTAAATAGCAAAGTACTGTGAAGTGCACAGTGATTTACTGATATGTGAGAATACCCTGTCCCTGTCCTGAAGAGCTTATAATATAAGGGCTTTGTCTTTGTTTTGCAATATATTTCATACTTTTTTTCATTTCTAAGGATTTGGAATGGATCCATTTTTTCATTTTTTGAAAATATTCACAATTAAAACACTTGTTTTTTAAACAAATATTCTTGAAATAGTTTTGGTAAATGATAAATGTCATTAACCATTTCAATAGTGTTTTCATTAACTATTTTAACCATGTTTCTAATAAGTTTTAGAAAAAAATATAGCATGGCATTTTTCACAAAAAAACGAGAAATGTTTCAAACGAGAGTGATAGTTTTACATGAAAAAATATTTGTAAAAAGCCATTTTCAACTAAAACCTCTCTTAACTGAAAAAAGTAGTGGTCCAAATTCGGTGAAGAATCCTGGTCACGTGCCACATGAGGCATGTTGCGCATACGCTAAGAAGACTGAAAAAAAATCAACCAGATCTCAGCTCAGCCCTTCTCAGATTGAAGCCTTAAATTAGCAAACATACGAGGAGATGCAGAGGGAGAATGGGATATGAGATCCTATCACAAGACTAATTTGGAGCAGGCATGATTCTTGTCACTTATATGCTGCTGTTTGGTTGGGGTGTTGTTGGGGGGGGGGTTGGTATCTTGATATTTTCAATTATTTAAAAAATGATAAAATTTTAGAATGCTGCACGATTTGAAGCATTTATTTAGGATACAGGAAATGCTGGGAACTCCAGTTTGGTAACATGCTTCATCATCATCTATGCCCAATCTCTATACTCTGGGTACATCTACACTGTAATCTACATCTACACTGCAGCATATGTAGACATACCTTTCATCCAGTTAGCTGGAATAGCGGTAGCAGTGAAGCTGCTGCGGCAGCACTGGCTGGCCAGTTGAGTGTATACCCTGGGTCCCAGGTGGAGCTGTACAGCCTGTGTTGCTGCCCGGGTGGACAGGGCCTTGCTGCTATTGTTGTTCGAGCTAGCCAGATCAAAGCTAGCTCCATATGTCTGTTCATGCTGCAGTCACACCTCCAGTCGCAGTGTTGTAGACATACTCCAGGTAACAGTTCAAGATCATAACATTTAAGAATTTGATAAAACATGAAAGCCGTTAAAGTAAATTTAACTGGAGAACAAATGTGATCCCTTCCATATGGTGCAGTCTCTGTCTGCTCATTATCACTGTTTGACATGCTGTTAATTCTCAGGCACAGATCCCTGATGCCGTATCTTTTTGACTAGGTTTTGGTATGAAAATCCTGGCGTGTTTACAACAGCGCAACTCACTCAGCTGAAGCAGGCCTCTTTGGCACGTGTACTCTGTGACAATGGGGACAACATCCAGCAGGTCCAGCCTGATGTCTTCTTAAAGGCAGACTACCCTCAGGGATACATGAGCTGCAGTGAGATACCAAAGATTGATTTGAGATTGTGGCAGGACTGCTGTGAAGGTCAGTAATAAACAGAGTAGCAGATGGAAAAACTGCTACTAATATTAACTCTCAGACAATTTTTATTTGCCAAAACTGTGCTTTTCATTTTTTTGGTTCTCATAGTATTTATAGTGGCAGGCTCTTCAATAAAAAGAAGAAAAGAAAACAATTTTTGAAAGAATGATTTCAGTTTGGATACAGAGATTATTGTACACAGTAAAATTAAACTATTCATGCATAGAAATAACTTTGCCTTTTCAGGAGAAAAAAAATACTGTTGACCACTAATAATACTAACTAATTGCTAAAAATTACTCTGAAGATTAAGGAGAATTTTCGTACTAAGTTTGTGGGAAATTGCTCAAACTGATTCTGACTTACAGGTCATTACGTATTTTGATTTGATGTTTTGACTTGTATCTAATTTTTGTGTCCTGTTAGCAAAAAGTGAATTGTTGCTATGTCTTCAAACCATCCACATAGTTAAATCTCCTTGAGAACAGATGCATTGGCTATATTTGAAGAAAATTGTTTATAATTAAGCAAGGGTATTAATGACTGTCACTAACTGTAATGTGTGTATAATATTGTATGAGCAATTTGTCCATTGGTGGCAGTTTAGAGAGACTAGAAAAGGTTTTCCTGTAGCTCAGGTGATTGAAGCTATAGTCTTTGGAGATAAAAGACCCAGTTCTAGTCTCAGGTTTGTGTGTTATGTCTAGTAATGGTTTGTTACAATGGATTTCATTGCAGGATGACTCCCTGCTGTGTTTTTCTGCTAAGCAAGAAGAAAATTAGTCAAGCTGGTTTTTGAGTTACAGGTCATTACTCTGAATATGAGGCTACTAAGTCGACATACTGATTGGTATAGTGAAAGCTCACTTGATAAAGGTAGCAGGGCTTGACAGGGAGCTGTTTAAGGTCTATAACGCTGGATGAGGCTTTATAAAGTCTATGCAGGGCAAAAGAAAGGATCCCTGTGAATAGTTAAGCTCCAAAGGGCAGTAAAAAGCAGTGACAATTGGGGACCACCAAAAGCTCATGTGCTCAAAAGTTCTGTAGGGCAATGGGAAAAGAGAGGAACCTGTTGCCTTTGGAGCTCAGGTCGTCCTCATAGCAGTAGTATTTGGAGGGGAGTCATGAACTTCACAAAGCAAATAGTATGCTCAGTGCACTGGTAAATGTGGGCCAAATCCTGTCCTGTTCTCTGCTGCCTAGAAGAGGCCTGTTCCAGCAGAACCATGCAGGGGTCTCCGTTCAGTGGCTTTGGGGGCATGAAAGAAGCTGGGTTGGAGCTAGTGGTTCTGTCCATGGAGTGGGGGAGGGATTCTCATACCCACAGTGTGGGAGAGGGATTCTTTTCCCTCCATTCCCAGAGATTTCCAGTGTGTGGCTTGGGTACTCAAGCTGAGTACAGTGTTCTGAGTTTACAGTAAATGAAGGAACCCAATCCTTAGTGGGAGACTCTCACATGATTTTTTTTTAAATGGTGGCTTTACTACATTACAAGGCAAAGAAAATGGGGCTAAAGCTGACTTAAGCTGCCAGCTAAGGATCCCATTGCATAAGGACAGATCCAGGTGATATACAAGTGCCCTACCTGGCTCTACACCTGTTGCTTCTAGTCCCTCAGCACAAGGGATGGTCTGGGGTGGGAAGCTATGGACAGAGTTCACTACAATCATGGACCAACGGAATGGCTCCTCTGGGGGCATATATTGTCCAGTTAAGCCACAGGCTGCTCTAATTTACATCAGTGACAAAAAGAGCCCCCATCTAACCCCAGGACCATGGAGTGCAAAAGTCACTGTCACATAGTGGGCAGGCCGTTTAGGGGGAGTTGACTTAGTCTCACCTGCGTCTAGTTATCCATCTCCCTTGGGCTTGCACTCATGGATCAGGTGACCAGGCATCCCATGATGATACCCCAAGGGTGGGGCTTCCTTTAAGAGGGAGCCTGCTCTCTCAGTGATGAGGAAGATCACGGGTTATGAAAGACCTAATGGAAGGCTCTGTGGAGTGGTCCAGAGACTGGAGAGCAGAGGAAAACTGATACAAGTGTAAAGATGAGAAATCATGGCTTTTTTTAACTGTTTTGAGTTGGGAGCAGGTATGCTCCCCAGAGATTTTAACCTTTTTTTTTTGTCACAATACCAGTCTTGTTTTGTCTGTTTTGCTTGGTGTTATGTATCTCTGAGCTTCTGTCATTTCTTATATTGTAACTTGCGTTTTTAGAGCTTTTCGATGTCCTTAGTACTAGTATATTTGTCCTCGTCCGGCTTTACAATAAGGATTTCAAACAAGTTGTTCTGAAACAGCAGAAAAGCAAGTTTGAGAGATTGCCTTATGGCGCAAAGTTAAATATAGCTACTAAATTCAAAAGCAGGACTGAAAACAATTTTATGGCTTAATTGTCTCATTATAGTTTTGCTGTGAGCGGTTGAAGTCTGATGTTCTCCACACTGCTTTGAAGGGCTTCTTTTTGTTAATCATGCAACAGCTTTTAATAGAATGAATTTATTAAGGGAATGTTTTGGTTATATAATACACATCTTACTATCTAATAAATGCAATTTTCATTAGTCAGCAATAATTTTCAATTCTGGGGATACTTTAGCTCACAAATCTGAAAAAGAAAATACAGATCTCTGGAATACCTTAAAACCTCAAAGTGAGAACTCGCTGTGAAACTTCCATCTGAAAATCACGAACCCAGATGGTTGTGTAAGTCTCAGAAGAAAATATACATCTGTCATTTCCTCCTGCAACTGTTTGTATTTGAAGAAGGATTTATTTAATCAACCGGCAACATGGCTTAGTGTCACTCACATCAATACAGCATGTATACCTTCTGTACCAGGAGTGCTCTTTCATTTCTAGGATGCACCGGAGATGATAATTTCACTAAATAGATGTAGCATCATTGTGGATTTTAATTGCACCAGGCAAAAAGATGATGTGGAAGAGCAGTTTCAATTATTGGAGGTGGCTGAATCAAATAAATATCCCTGGGCCTATGTGATTTGCCTTTTGCTCCAAATGCAGAAATGCTCCTGCACAGCATGCAGCATCATACCCCTGCAAGGAAAACACACACGCGCGCGCACACACCCACCCCTTTTCTCAGTTGAGGTTCCTGTGCTTGGTGAGCACCCAGAGTCGCACAGTGCCTCAACAGAGCTGAGGAATGGGGCCAGGAGCACGTTCTCTTGGGGAGAACTAGTGCAGCTTGAGAATTCTTAGTACATTAGACTGGGATATGTTCCACCTGGAGGAGTGTTGTGGCTCTGCATTGCCTTGTCTTCAGGCCAATGTGTACTGCACCACAATTTTGCCCTATGGGAAATTGAATACAATTTTATCATAGAGATTCTTACATATGATTAGTTGTTCCCAGAGTATGAAGTTTCTTCCTTACCCAGTGTTCCTATATCTTCTCACCGTACCTAGGCTTAGCTTTTGATGTTATCTAGCAAAGGCTATAGATACTAACAGGGTAACCGGCTAACAGGGTAATGAAAGAATTTGGGACTTTATCTAATTCCCAGTAAAGCCAATGGCAAAATTGTCATCTGGATCCAACCTTTCTCAAAATTTGAAGGTGTTCAGATATTTGATTTCGCCCTTTCTAGAGATTATAGGGGCCAGTAACAATGTCTCTCAGAGTTTAAGGTGGCTAGGCTGTGGAGTTTCACTTCAACTCGGTTTATGATGATTAATTTAAAACATAAATGGCCAAATGCAGTGCATCAACACCGATATTATACATGCATGTTTGTTTTTGTTGACTTTATACATGCATGGGGTTTGATCGTTTACCTGTTAAGTTTTGTTCATTTGCTGAAGTCTCACCTTTGCTGTTTGTCTTTTTAGTTTTATTTGGGACCATTGTTATCCCACAATGTTATTTCCCTGATAAATCTTTCCAACACCTACATGTTCAGGCAACTTTTTGGCTTTGAGCTCCAGTGTGCATAGCAAGGGAAGTGTGGGTTGACCATAGCAGCTACATATTGGTACTTCTGCCCTCCTACTGTAACATGTGCTCACTCAGCCTGGCTTTCTGTCCCCTTCTAGTGGTTGGCTCACACAGAAGTTTGAGTTTGCTACAGTCATTGGCTAAGAGATGTGAGTCTTTCATCTCAGGAGGTAGTGGCTCTGTGTGGTCCAGCCACCGTGAGAACAATCCGTCGTAAGTGTAGGTTAACTACCATTCTGAAAATAAATAAAAGGTTCTTCTGATCGTAAAGGAACAGCCACATACCTAGGTCAATATACAACTCAGATCTTATCCAATAATCATGCTGTGGCCAATCCTTTAGTATCTAAAATCTAAAGGTCTATTTATAAAAAGAAACAAAGGTGAGAGTTAAAATTGATTAAAGGAATCAATTACATCCAAAAACTTTGCATTTATTGTATCAGGCTTGTTGCAGTGATGGAATAAACTGCTGGCTTAAATCAAGTCTCTGGTTGCTTCCAAATTATTGGAAGGTCCTCAGTCCCTTAGTTAGGATGCTCCCATTAGTGTAAATTCATAGTCCAGAGGTTTGAGCAGGAAAGGTGCAAAATGGAGATGTTTCCAGGGTCTTTTATAGCTTCTGCCATGTGGAGGGAAATCCATTATTTCAAACAAAGCCCTCAGCACAGCTAGTGGAAAATTACAGGTATCAAGATGGTGTTTGGAGTCATATGGGCAGATCACATGTCCATGCATGATTTTGCTTAGTCACAGCAGAAAAGTCCATTAACTGTAGATGGGCATCTTCCATTGTGAGTTAAATGTTCTTTAATGGGCCATTCACTTGAATAGTTCCTTATAATGTGCTGGCTAAATACCTTGTGGGTGCTACACAGAAGCAAGCATTTGAAATACAGGTATAGAGCCAATACTCATAACTTCAAATACGAAAATGATACATGTATACAAATAGCAAAATCATATTCAGCAAATCATAACCTTTCAATAGACACCTTACTTGACATACTTTGTACAAGATTTGTTGCAATTATATAACAGTGGTAGCAACAATGATCTACATGGTCATACTTAATCAGATAATGTCACACAACCATCCAGGGAAATCTTCTTATCAAAGAAAATATCTTCCTATCAAGAAAGGTCAAGATGCCAAAAAAACAAATCCTGAAACATCAGAGCTCTTGATTTTAAAGATGAAGCATATTATCAGCACTTAACAAGTAACAATAACTGATGATATAGAATCAGTTGAAAAAAATGTAAGGATTAATTGAAACCTCATCAGAAAATGAATTGTGTATGGCTGAAGGGATTTTTTTTAGATAAATGGTTTCTTCTTCCAGTCAGTCATGTATCAACAAAAACCTATACTTTAATTGTAACTTTCACTCCCTTTCAGTACAGGAAGAGGGTTCATAATTCAGTAAGAAAAAAAAAAGAGTTCTGTTTCAGAATCACCAAACACATATATTTCCTGACTTGGCACTTGCTATCCAAATAAAACAAGAATGCTTTGAGAAGTCAGTAGGCTGATTTTTTAGAATGATCTTTGAACGATCAATATTATAGGCAAAAAGAACTGTGGGGGTAAATAATGTCATTTAGATGTTTAACTACCTAATTACATCTCAAATCTGGCACTTAGAAGTCTAATTAATATAAATTGCACCCACAGTGATTTGTGCTTGCAAACAGATTGAGGCTCCTGTCAGACCAGGACTCAATGGCTAATTTCATACAATTTCATACAATTATTACTATTATTACAGTTTTCAGAGTAACAGCCGTGTTAGTCTGTATTCGCAAAAAGAAACGGAGTGCTTGTGGCACCTTAGAGACTAACCAATGTCTCTAAGGTGCCACAAGTACTCCTTTTATTATTACAGTAGCATATAAGAGCCCCAAATGGGGATCAGGACCTAGTCCCATAGTGCTACTGCTGTTGTATTAATTTAGAAGGATTAAATGTGCCAAAGGTGGTAATATAACCCAGTCACTGTCGTACATTAACAAGTGTTAAACTTGGTTTGGTTTCTGGGATATGGAGACCACAGCTTGCTATGGCAAAAACACCACTAAAAATCCTTGTTACCTTTTATTAAAGATACAGAAAAGAAAGAAAAATAGTTAAAGCATTTGAAGTATGAAGTGAGGGTTTCATTTTAATGACATTTCTTGTTCCCTTTCCCTTTAACTGGAGTAAGTTTTAGAAGGAAAACCCCTCTTGTTTGACAGTCTTTCACATGGTATCAAAGATGATGATAAACTGTCCTTTTAGATAAAAGAGAAGAAACTAGTTGAGATGGGCTGGAGGGGTAGTTGCAGATGGTGTTTGGGATTCACCTGGAGCTGGCAGGGGTGAGGATGCTATTTAGGTCCCCCTTTCTGGACTGATGTGGTCAAGATATCTCTCAGGATCAGGGTGATGAAGATCTGAGGTCCCAGGAAATGGTGGGTGTGGCAGCCAGGATGGCGAAGCTCCCTCCAATAGCCTCTGTCTGTTGTTCACATTTCCTACCCAAAGTCTCTTTCTTTAAGGACCCAAAAAGGGAGTGATGGGTGGAAAAGTCCTTCTCTCATTATTTTGGTTCATTAATTTCTGGTTCCATATCTTCTGTTTTTACCAAGCATGATTTCAGCAGTCCTTGAACCATCTCAACAGGTCCTTTTTGTTGGGACGAATTTGTTATTCTGTCTCCCTTTCATACTTTTCCCCATCATCATTTGTTATTCTAAGTTATAGTGACATTTTATGGACTTTCACATACTTTTTTACAGTTGAGCTCACAATTAAAATAAATTTGTAAGCCCAATTGTCACAACAGTGTTGTACAAATATGTAATAAAAAAACTCCCGCCACAAAGAATTTACAGTCTGGATTACAAGATGACACAACAGCTAGGCAAATCAGGTAAAGGGATATGGGAGGGAGGGAATAAAGTGGAGGATGAGATGAGAAGATGACCAGAATGCTATATCAAAATGAGCATTAATCATGACTTGCCTCTTGCTCAGCCAGCATTGGCTGGTGCTGTCTTGGAGTCATCCTGGCAGAGGTGAGTTTTAAAGACCGGTTTGAAATTGGATAATGTGGCAGATAGACCAATTTTGTTGGCGTTTCTCCCCCCTGCTTATGGGTGATATGCGACTAAGGCCAGAGATGTCTTAGGACAAAGTTGATTGGTGTGTAATAAGGCCTGGAGGCAGAGGTGAAACTAAGCCGGTCCGGTCTGGTATGGTGTACCGGTAAGAAAGTGGCTGCCGGTACCAGCAGGGCTGATGATGATGGGAGGGGGGAGGGAGCAAAAGGGGCGGATTTAAATGGGTCCCAGGCTCCCAGCCCCTGCCACCGCTGCCCCAGGGCTCTGACAGTAATTGAAAGGGCCTGGGGCTCCCAGTCGCTGCTGCCACCACCGCGCCTGCGACCGGAGCCTCGGGCCCTTTAAATCTCTGCCAAAGCCCCAGGCAGCGCTGAAGGGCTGGCTGGGGGATTTTGGCCCCAGCTTCACTCCTTCTGCACGAGGGCCTGCGCCTTCCGCCCAAGGCCCACAGCCGTGCCCCCCCCCGACCCCCACCACCTTCCTCAGGACCCCGGCCGCCTTGCATCCCAGTAAGTCATTTAAGTTACATTCACCCCTGGCTGGAGGGTAGATTCTCCACTGTGCCTGAGCAGTGAGAGGTTAACTAACACCCGATCAAGGCTCCCTGATTCTCCATGGTCCCCAGAACGCACAGTGTGGTGCAGCAAAATCTACATAAATCTCATGAAAATAAGTGGAAATAAAAATAACAGAGGAACCTCAAAAGTTAATCTCTTTCTTGTAGGGGTGAGTAATTTATTAGATGTCTAGGGTCGGGCTCGGTGAACACAACTCACTTTGTGTTGCAAGTATTGTGTATGCAAGGATGATACCAGTTTCACTAGATCAGATGATAGCAGGGGAAGGACTTCTGTTGTAGCTGTCATTCATTCAAGGGTAGGCAGCGGGAAAGGGTTAGCAGCACAAGGAAATATGCTGTAGTAAATCCCCTGCTACAGTGCCTATGGTCTGGGGAAAGACTTCAGAATATAGGATCTTCGGAGTTGACATTTCAATGTGGTGATGACTGTTGCAATTCATAGATTCTTACACTGATATTATAAGCCAAATTTTCAATGAGATTTCTAAAATTGCACCTGCACATCTTGTGGTCATACATGGTTTTTTCCCCCCATTGGGGCATTGGTCTGCATTTTAAAAAAAAGTGTGCAATAGCTATACTAGCAAAATAGCAGTCACAATTTTAGAGGTCCATTTGAAAATTGTAGCCTTTGTCTGCCAGCTCCTCAATGTTAAGGGTTGGTTTAAGTCAGCCAATCCAAACAGAGCTGATCCAGATAATCTTGGACTTCTTACAGATCATTTGCTCATTACGGCCTGTATTTTGCATGCGAGAAAAAGATCCTAAGTTACCCACCAATCAGTAGCTTCAAACACACACGCACATATGCCATTTCTACTATACACACAGTATTTCATTATTAGCCAGGAAAAATCATAACAATCAATGAGATAATTAAATGTACAAACTGAGCAATCTGAATAATCAAATTGTTTTTAGCTTCCGTAATGTTGCCACCTGAAAAATGTAGGCGATTAGCACCTTTCTATTGAACTAATTTGGAACTGGAATTAATTTGCAAACTGGACACCATCAAATTAGACCTGAATAAAGACTGGGAGTGAATGGGTCATTACAAAAACTAATTTCCCCCTACTGTTACTCACACCTTCTTGTCAACTCTTTGAAATGGCCACCCTCATTACCACTACAAAAGTGAATTTTCCTCCCTTGGTATTCTACTGTTAATTGAATTGTCTCATTAGCACTGTACCCCGCACTTGGTAAGGCAACTCCCATCTTTTCATGTACTGTGTATATATATATACCTGCTACTGTGTTTTCCACCCCATGCATCTGATGAAGTGGGTTTTGGCCCACGAAAGCTTATGCCCAAATAAATTTGTTAGTCTCTAAGACACAACAAGGACTCCTCGTTGTTTTTACTGATTCAGACTGACATGGCACCCACTCTGAAACCTGTTTCTATGGAATGTTCTTTTCTGTGGTGTGGTTTTAAGGCTGGTCTACACTGAAAACTGACATCAGCAGACACCCTCTCTCGGGGGTGTGAAACATCCACATGCCTTAGAGATGTACAATGCCAACTGGCGTAAACAGCGCTATGTCGATGGATGAATTCAGGATACAAGAATTCTTCCGTCGACCTACCTACCACCCCTTGGGGAGGTAGATTAACTCCAGCCATGGGAGAATTCCTCCCATCACTGTAGTGAGTGTCTACGTTGAAGTGCTCGCTACAGCAGCACAGCTGCAGCTGTGCCTCGGTAGTGGTTTAAGTGTAGACATAGCCTTTGATAATGTTGTAGCATACATGCACGAGTAGAAGACCACTGTATATACTGCACATTCATTAAATCAAGGCTGGGTGTTTTTCCAAAAATATGCGGTAGGAATTATTTTGGGGATGTTCTATGGCCCATGCTATACAGGAGGCCAGACTAGATGATCACAGTGGTCCCTTCTGGTCTTGCAGTCTCTGATCTGTGTCAGCTATCTTATTAATAAATATGGATTGTAAGATTTTGATTTTAAAATACTAGCGTTGATATTAGAGACAATAATGTTTAAATTAGGGCACCAAAGCCAAACTTTCTTTATAAAAGGTAGAAGCTCTTAAATAACCTAAGAAAAATCCAGTATGTTGTACTGCATTCTAAGAGTGCTAAAAAGGAGGGCTACATTCTAACTGTAAATGCAGAAAAGGCTTTCATCTTGCTAAACACACCAAGAAAGCATTCAGCTTCCCCCCCAAAAAATTACTATGAACAGTTTGTGTGTGTGGGTGTGTATAACATGCACCATGTTAACATTGTGATTAAATAATTTTGAAAAAGTGAGAGAAATGTGAATAATACAATAATATGCTATATGTTGCTTAACATTGTTAATTCTGTATTAAGAGACATATCTTTACAAGTCAAGACAATGTAATTGTAATGTCTTACTATAAAAAAATCAATTAATAGAAGTCCCCCCCACAAAATGCTGTATGTTGCATATAGCAATATCATATCTTGATATGAGTAGTCTTTAAGAATGAATTTTGGAATAGTTTCGCCCATCTTTTTTTTCCACTGCTGAAGATTAAAAGTACAACAAAAGTAGAAAAGCAGGTACATAAAATACAAATATGTTTGGCCCTTATTCAGCAAAGTGCTTAAGCTTATGTTTAATTTTAGGCACAGGTTTTAAACCCATTGATGTCAATGGAATTTAAGCACATGCTTTTAAGTTAAGCATGTGCTTAAGTGTTTTGCTGGATTGAAGATTATATAAGTCACATAAAACCAACTTGATACTACAACTTTTGTGCATTTTTTCTGTGAAAATCTTATTTCAGAAATAATACTAGTATGAATTATTGTGTTCACAGATTGTAGGACAAGGGGACAGTTTGGGGATCTGTCACACCACTTTAGGAGCAAACAATCTGCTGAATACAGTTATCCCAAAGAGAAGCACAAAAGGGGTGAGGAGATCAGTACAAGAAGCAGGTATGTGTATATGAACTAGCCACCTTTGGGATGAGCATGAAAAGTGTGTACATGAAAGATTTTAGTTATACTTAGTCTTCAAAACCTCTTTGCTTATTAATCTTTTATATGTAGAAAATGTGTGTGAGAAAAAGAGATCTTTTGAATGTTTTAGTTTTCATTATATCTGAATAAATTGTCTGTCATTTTCAACTTGAGATGAATGACAATGGACCTTAGATCCTGCTATTCCAATCTAAGCTTTTGATTATTGCTATCATTACTAAGCCATTTTTACATTTAAAAATAGTCTAATTACTTTAGGTGACTCACAAAATTGATTTGAACATAGCAAAGGTTAGTTGATTTTAACTTGATTAGGTGTTAAAATTCCCTTTCATTCAGTTCACGGCAAACAGTAAAATGTGGTGTTTATAAGTATTGTTAGAAGCTAAGAAGTGACCTGGCTATTAAATGTTACACCATCTTTAAAGTGCTTTGAAAGCTACTGATGAAGAGCATTGTATAGGAGCTACCTATGTTGTTGTTGTTTATTATTATTATTATTATTATTAGTGTCCATTAAGAGAGAACTTTTTTGTGCTAGATAAAACGAGAAAGAAACATGCTTAAACCAGATGAATTACACTCGAGTTCAAAATAGTCATTCCTGCTAATGAAAACCAATATTAAAAGAAAATATTTAGAAATTTGCTAAATCAAAGTCAAATCATATGGGAATCAGATAGTGAAATCTGTTACCAAAAATGTTACTTTGAAAGATTGTAGGGGTTTGCTGATTCGAAGGATGATGATGAGCTTTTACCAATGAAAATGGCTATGAGTTTTCATTCATAGGCATGGGTGTTTTACTAGCTATTTTGTACTACACTGTCATTTAAGGGCTACTGAACATTGTCACTATGAAATTTCAAACCTCAAGCGACTCATTCTGATTACTATAATACCCAATGGGAGATGCCAAGGAAAGGGGTGTTTTTTATATATCATGATTTTTTGTGGTTTGGGAAAATATATTTTCCTTGTTTTTGTCTGTAGCTGATCTAACACACTACCTTTTGTGGGTTAATTCAGTATTGGTTTAGAGGAATTATGATTACTTACACTGAGATTGCCTTGTAGTGTTTGAAATGCTATTTTTTTCTTCTTTCGTCCATACTTTTGTTTTTCAACCGGTGGAGTTTAATGATCAGGACAATAATTTATGCCTGACTGAATATAGAGATTGAGGCTGATGGTGAAAGAAATAATGTTTGGGTTTGCATTTATGTAGGTAATGTTCATTTGTTGAGTTTAGTGTTTTGTAATTATTTGATTTAAAATAAAGAAATAATGCTGATTTTAAAATAGAAACTTTGGGAATAAGTTCAACATAAGCATAATGTAAATATTCAGAACACTGGGACTATCACTTTGGAAAAAGTGTCAGTGGCTCTTTTATGACCATAAATTATCAGAATCTCGGTTTTACATCTCTTCTAGAAGACAGCACCTCCAGTAGTTGAATGTGCTTTCATCCTTTACTGCTTCCACTCAAAATTCTCTCTGTAAAGATCTTCATCCTGAATTTCCTTCCTTGGATCATCTTAATTCCCTCTTGTTGTTTGTATTTCACACTAATTCAAATAATGTGACTGTCACCAGGTTCCAGTCCAAGGCCTGGCACCCTGCCTCAGTTTTCCTCTGAGATGTCAAAAATAACTTATTTACACCCAGAGTCCAGAAAATAATAATCCTCCTCTCTTGGGTTCTAATTTATTAAACACTGCCTGGCTCCACCAAAAAACGCTTTTGTCCCTTACCCCTTGATTTCAGGGGTTTCATGGCCCTCCTGCTTGAGGCTGTGAGCTTCAAATCCTGGCTTCCCCAGGCAGCAAACTCTCCCTTAAATCCAGGATTTCACAGCCCTTCTTCTAGGGACTGTACTTTGGATTTTTTTGTCTCTCTCTCCCTCTCTATTCTCAGTAGCGTCTTCTAGGAGCTAGTTACTAGCAGCTTCCCCTTTATAAGGCCCAGGTGCCTTCTCTGAATCCCAGTTGAGTAGCAGGTAATCAGCCACAGGTGCACTGGACACTGCTCCCTCTTAAAGGGGTCAGTCACCCTGTGACAGTGATATATAACATCTATCATTGCTGTCCTCAGAAGTCCCTGAGATCCCCTATCCATTCCTTCCTTTTTTCAGAAAATACAGGCCACCAGCCAAATTGTATTCTCATTGCGGTTGCACAGCTATAACTGGTGGTAGAATTTAATCCATAGGCTTGCTAAACTGTTGTTTAAAAATAATTCAGTGAAACACCCAATATTTTCAATTCATTCTAGTTTGCCTTCTTTTACATGTTCTCCATTTCTAGACTTTTCTTTCATGAACAGCCTACAAGTTTTCTGAATATAGGCTCACCAGTCTGTCATACATTGGTAATTTCCTCCAATATAGCCAAATTCATTAATTGTTTTTGTTTATACATCCTGGTATATTAGTTTATTCTTTCTCTCCTAAGCATGGACTTTTACCCACGTATTCTTACTACACGAATATTTTGCAATGTTTGTGATTCTTGAGGGTGGTTAGTTTCATGTTTCTTTCAATAGCCTCATTACAATATCAACAGTTTTTCTACATTGAATTGCTTAGGCAACTGTCAGTAACGCTCCATTCTCCTAAACTTGCCAAGTAATTTTGAATGCTATTGGTGTTTTGTTAGACTTCACTGTCCCCACTTTCCTGTTTGTCATTTTCAGTAAGTTTCACAGGGTTTTTTTTTTCAGTATGATGAATTTCAGGTCACTCCCATATGTTATAAAGTTAACAGAACCAGTCTTACTACTGAATCCTGCTATTTATCTCCTTTCATATAGTGTTTTCCTGTCACACAGATCCTCTGTTTTAGATACCCGTTATCAATTCACATAGCTCACGCTTGGTATAAAAATATTCCATACCTTTCTAAGACAGCTGTTGACTTTTGTCAAGTGCTTTGCGAGAATAGTTGCTTTATGTGTAACTGGAACTATAATGTAGTCGTCTGTGAATATACAGGGCTAGACCCTCAGCTGGTATAAATCATGCTGCCTCCACTTAAGTCAGCTGTTTCAAAGGAGCTACATTGATTTATATCCACTGAGGATCCTGCCTGTTTGTAATGCTTTTAGGGACCTATATTTATACCAGATTATATGTTGGGATATAGTATTGGATGACTCAAAATGAATCAGAAGATGGACAGTTTTTGCTCATACAGATAAAACAAAGGAAGGATGGCACTTCATTTTACTGTATGAAAAAAACACGCTTTGAGCAACTTAACTTATATTGACTTAAAGTGAGGTCTACACCACGCTATGTTGGTGGGAGACGCTCTCCCTTTGACAAAATTTCCGCCTCTCATTGAGGTGGCGTAATTAAGTCAACGGGATAGCGCTCTCCCATCAATGTAATGTGTCTTCACCAGGTGTGCTAAATTGTGCCACTATATCAATGGAAGCAGTGGCGATTTAGCACGGTAGTGAAGAGAAGCCCTAACTTAAACCGTTTTTGTTGTTGTTCTCATTGTGTTCAGTAGGATTGGCTTACTTTAAACTTGTCTTGCTTGAGAGGTGTGATTTTTTTTGACAGCTGTGCTTATTACTTTCTTAACGTAGTTCTTGTCATGAATACATAATACAGATAGCACCTTTCCCACCTATGCATTGCATAATGTCTGACATTTCATTTGTCAAGGGGTTGTTGGTGTGGAGGGGAGCTGTTCAGAAAAAAATAAATACTTCTGAGGTCTGACTAATGTAGCAATGCATCTGTAATGTAACATGACATTCATTTTATATTTCAAAAAAGTTTTCAACTCATGAAATAAAATATCAAAAGCACAATGTCATTTCAGATTATTTTTTCCAAAGTTCTGTTAATTTTCAGCATAGTCCTATAATTCCAATGTGAAACCATTTCTTCGGATTGTTGTTTTCCATTTTCTGGTGGCAAATTTAACTTGTATTTCAGACACCCGGGGGATTTGCACAAGCATAGAAATGCAGCCAGTGCAATGCATCTAACTGACATAGTATCCAGTGGATTTGCTCAAGATTTCAGCCATTTTGCTGCTGAAGTTGATGAGACCATTGAAGCTCTAAAACAGAAGGTTTGTCTTGTCATTATCTCTTCAACATTAAACTTGGCAGGGTACCTAAAGTGAATGTGCCTTTAGCTAGTTTAATTAGACTTAGCTGGATCTTTCATTGTATGAGAAATCATAATTATGACAAAGTACAAAATGTTTTGTTAAAAGAAATTGGGAGCTCCAAATTGGATAACTATGTTCAAGTTTTTATGAGATACTGTTTTGGGCAGATTTCAGAGTAGCAGCCGTGTTAGTCTGTATTCGCAAAAAGAAAAGGAGTACTTGTGGCACCTTAGAGACTAACCAATTTATTTGAGAATAAGCTTCCGTGAGCTACAGCTCACTTCATAGGATGCATTCAGTGGAAAATACAGTGGGGAGATTTATATACACAGAGAACATGAAACAATGGGTGTTACCATACACACTGTAACCAGAGTGATCACTTAAGATGAGCTAATACCAGCAGGAGAGCGGGGGAGGCAGGGAAGGGGAAGAAAACCTTTTGTGGTGATTATCAAGGTGGGCCATTTCCAGCAGTTGACAAGAATGTCTGAGGAACGGCGGGGGGAGGGGGGGAATAAACATGGGGAATCGTTTTACTTTGTGTAATGACCCATCCACTCCCAATCTCTATTCAAGCCTAAGTTAATTGTATCCAGTTTGCAAATTAATTCCAATTCAGCAATCTCTCGTTGGAGTCTGTTTTTGAAGTCTTTTTGTTGTAATATTATGACTTTTAGGTCTGTAATTGAGTGACCAGAGAGATTGAAGTGTTCTCCGACTGGTTTTTGAATGTTATAATTCTTGACATCTGATTTGTGTCCGTTTATTCTTTTACGTAGAGACTGTCCAGTTTGACCAATGTACATGGCAGAGGGGCATTGCTGGCACATGATGGCATATATCACATTGGCAGATGTGCAGGTGAACGAGCCTCTGATAGTGTGGCTGATGTGATTAGGCCCTATGATGGTGTCCCCTGAATAGATATGTGGACACAGTTGGCAACGGGCTTTGTTGCAAGGATAGGTCCCTGGGTTAGTGGTACTGTTGTGAGGTATGTGGTTGCTGGTGAGTATTTGCTTCAGGTTGGGGGGCTGTCTGTAAGCAAGGACTGGCCTGTCTCCCAAGATCTGTGAAAGTGTTGGGTCGTCCTTCAGGATAGGTTGTAGGTCCTTGATGATGCGTTGGAGAGGTTTTAGTTGGGGGCTGAAGGTGATGGCTAGTGGCTTTCTGTTTTATTTTGTTTGTTGGGCTTGTCTTGTAGTAGGTGACTTCTGGATATTCTTCTGGCTCTGTCAATCTGTTTCTTCATTTCAGCAGGTGGGTATTGTAGTTGTAAGAATGCTTGGTAGAGATCTTGTAAGTGTTTGTCTCTGTCTGAGGGGTTGGAGCAAATATGGTTGTATCGTAGAGCTTGGCTGTAGACAATGGATCGGGTAGTGTGATCTGGGTGAAAGCTGGAGTCGTGTAGGTAGGAATAGCGGTCAGTAGGTTTCCAATATAGGGTGGTGTTTATGTGATCATCGCTTATTCGCACCGTAGTGTCCTGGAAGTGGATCTCTTGTGTGGACTGTTCCAGGCTGAGGTTGATGGTGGGATGGAAATTGTTGAAATCATGGTGGAATTCCTCAAGGGCTTCTTTTCCATGGGTCCAGATGATGAAGATGTCATCAATATAGCGCAAGTAGAGTTGGGACATTAGGGGACGAGAGCTGAGGAAGCGTTCTAAGTCAGCCATAAAAATGTTTGCATACTGTGGGGCCATGCGGGTACCCATAGCAGTGCCGCTGGTTTGAAGGTATACATTGTCCCCAAATGTGAAATAGTTATGGGTGAGGACAAAGTCACAAAGTTCAGTCACCAGGTTTGCCGTGACATTATCGGGGATACTGTTGCTGATGGATTGTAGTCCATCTTTGTGTGGAATGTTGGTGTAGAGGGCTTCTACATCCATAGTAATCATGAATACATGTACCTGAAATTGTGTAATAATATACAATCTGCATTTCAAGGCAGCTTCATTTGAAAAGCTTTCATTTTTGGCCCATTGAAGATGGCTTTACATTTATACTGTTCTGACTGTAGGTGATAAATATTTGTGTTTTCTAATCCTCAGAAGCATTATCTATTTGAATTTTAAGGGCTTTCTAAATTATATTTGTCTTCTATTTTAATTCATTTTCATGATGATGTAGCTCACTTGGAGCATTAGGGGACTTGATAGGTACTATTTTAAAAAAAACTTTTACGATTATTACTGCTATTATTTTTGACTTACAGTCTAATAATATTGGGAAATTCTTTTTTGCCCAACTAGTATGTGTCAGTGGTACATTTTCATATGAGTGGTGGAAGAAAGTGAAATTTCCCAAGTTTCTACCAGCCATGAAAGCAGTGACTGGCAGTATGACCTGCAAGACACAAAACCAGGGGTGAAATCCTAGCTGCAGTCAAATCAATGGCATAACGCTCATTGAGTTCACCCATTGGGGCCAAGATTCCACACCAAATGTGGATTGGGGAAGCACATGGCTAGTGGATATACCAGCCAACCTTTGTCCTGTGTTGGGGTCACAGGAGATCCTCCAGTCATAGGAGAGGTATGTTCTGTATCACACAAAGAACCACTGCATAAAGAAAATGAACTTGAATTCTCTGCAGGTGAGAGTATTTGAACCTAAATGAAGAACACATACTTACATCAGTGATTTCTAGTGTGCAATTTCAGCTGTGCAACTTCTCAGCCTACTAGTGGTGAAACACATATGTAATGACATGTTGTATGTTCTGTACCTGCATATTAGTAAAGAGAAATATGTTTAGGATAAGTGAATGCACACTTTCAATTTATCTGCTTATAAGCAACTGACAGTTCACAGGCCCGTATTAACATAATACAGTTTATTATGGAAGGTATATAGTAGGGATATTGATTATACACCCAAGAGTGTGCCATATGTAATCTCATCTTCATTTATTTCTTGTTAATTGAAATACCAAACTCATTCAAAATTGACCTACAGAGAATTGATAACCAGAATCCACCTTTTGCTGAAAGGGAGGGGGAGGAGAATTACAATGGAACTATGTGTTGTGAGAATGTTTGGAGGAAATATGACACAGCACACCAAGAAATTTCCATTCTTCCATAGATGCCAGCTTTCTCCTACCAAGTTATGTAATGAATTACACCCCAATTTTGTCAAATGAAACACATTTGCTGTTTCCCTGCATAGTTTTCAGTCAGCCTCCAAATCTGGCTGTCATTGCACACATAATTTGTGAAATCTTCTTTACAGTTACTTTCAAAAAGAGGCAAAAAGGATATAGAATGGGCTTAACCTGCAAGAAGGGAGATTTAAGTTTGATATTAGGAAAAACTTTCTAACTGTAAGGGTAGTTAAACTCTGGAATAGGATTCCAAGGAGTTCCCATCACTGGAAGCGTTTAAAAACAAGTTGGACAAATACCAATCAGTTAGGTTTACTTTGTCCTGCCACAGTGCAGGGGGCTGGACTTGATGACTTCTCAAGGTCCCTTCCAGCCCTACATTTCTGTGATTCTATGATAGCACAGTATCAGTGTTTGGTAGTCGTTCTACAGGTGAACAAGCAATATTTCACTCCAAAAATCTATATTTTAACCATTGAGGGTCTGATCCAATGCCCACTGAAGTTAGTGGAATCTTTTAATTGATTTCAATGGGCTTTCGATTAGGACATTTTTTGATGGGTACATAGGGTATATTTCTATCAGCTTTTTCTTTTCTCCATCAACTTCATGGTGGAGAATCATGTCTGCTTTTCAAATAATGGCAGCATGTTTTACTATTCCTTTTCTTTTTACAAAAGTCACTGTCAATATCCAATATAATCTCTCTGCATCTATATATACATGACACTTAAGCTCTATATTTAGTTTAAAAAACAACAGTGAAGCTACCAGTGGTTATCCAGTACCTATGTTTAGAATGATGTGATAGAATATGATTCTGATAAAAAGACTGTGACAAGGTTGGGCCAGATGGCTACAGAAGAGTAATAGAAGGCAGATGTATTAGCCCCAGGTTAAGTAGGTCCCTTTTCCCTGGGTAAGGTAACAGGGAAGGTTCCAGAACAATCAGGAACCTTCTGGAGACAATTAAGACAGACAGGCTGATTAGAACACCTGCAGCCAATCAAGAAGCTGCTAGAATCAATTAAGGCAGGCTAATCAGGGCACCTGGGTTTTAAAAAAGGAGCTCACTTCAGTTTGTGGTGCACGTGTAAGGAGCTGTGAGCAAGAGGCGCGAGGAGCTGAGAGTGAGAATGTGGACTGTTGGAGGACTGAGGTGTACAAGCATTATCACACACCAGGAGGAAGGTCCTGTGGTGAGGATAAAGAAGGTGTTGGGAGCAGGCCATGGGGAAGTAGCCCAAGGAGTTGTAGCTGTCGCACAGCTGTTCCAGGAGGCACTCTAGACAGCTGCATTCCACAGGGCCCTGGGCTGGAACCTGGAGTAGAGGGCGGGCCTGGGTTCCCCCCAAACCTCCCAACTCCTGGTCAGATACAGGAGGAGTTGACCTGGACTGTGGGTTCACAAAAACGGCCAAATTGAGGGCTACTGTGAAGCTCCAAGGCGAGCAAATCTGCCAATAAGCGCAAGACCCATGAAAGTAGAGGAGGAACTTTGTCACAAGATATAAAGAAACATTCAGAAATTTTGAAAAGGAGCAGTTTTGAAGACTTGTGATTCTTTATACTGCTTACTCCAACATGATCAGAACTAATCCTAGCATAGTGATAACTATCCGAACACAAGGGCTTTCTTTTTTATCTTGTTCTTATGATACAAGGAGGAATTGAAATCAGCTTTCACTTTGGAGAAGATTCTGCCTCTCCAATGTAACCTCACACAGTAACAGAGATGCTACAGAAGGACACTAACAAAGTTTCTAAGGCACAACCATTCCATGGTGTAGGGCAACTTGCTCCCACAAACATATAGGGCTAACTTGTAGCATTTTTGCCATTGTGCTTCAAGGAAATATAGGCTCTTCCAGCTTGTACATGAGGGTTGTGCAAAGTACTCCATCCATTTCGTCAAGTGGGGAGCTCTATGGGCAAGGCAAAAAAACATGCCTCCTCCTACATTGTCCGATTCTGCTTCTTGAGTGGAGGAGTATGGAGGATCAGGAACAAGCACTTCCACGTTCCACAAAGCATAAGGAATGAAGAGAGTAATACAGACACAGGTGATTGCACACCCACAGAAGAGAAAAAGGCTTCTTGACTAACCTTCTCTCTTATGTACACGCCCAAGGGCTTCTCACAATCTGGCCTGTGGTACCCAATCATTCCACCAAAGCCAATAGCAAAAAACTCCCATTGAAATCAGTTATAGCAGAATGGGGTCCATAACTCCTACTGAAATCAGTGGCAAGGATTGTGTCTAAAGAGAGTCACCAAAAATCAATCATTTATAGCTTAATTGCAATCCCATTTTTTAAGATTAATTCTTTGGCTTTTTGCTATTCTTGAATTGTTCACAGATAGATTGTGATTCCCTAGTAATTGTCTGTAATTATTTGACAAATAGTATTTATTAACATATTTGAGCATATGGATTTTTCACAAACTGTTTGGTAGTAAATCCTCTTGGGCTGTTGATTAATCAACATTAATTCACACAATTAACTCAAAAAATATGAATCACGATTAAAAAAATTAATTGCGATTAATCACAGTTTTAATTGCACTGTTAAACAATAGAATACCAATTGAAATTTATTTAATATTTTGGATGTTTTTCTACATTTTCATATATATTGTATTCTGTGTTGTAACTGAAATCAGGGTGTACATTATTTTTATTACAAATATTTGCACTGTAAAAATGATAAACAAAAGAAATAGTATTTTTCAATTCACCACATACAAGTACTGTTGTGCAATCTTTGTCGTGAAAGTGCAACTTACAAATGTAAATCTTTTTGCTACATAACTGTGCTCAAAAACAAAATGATCTAAAACCTTCAGAGCGTACAAATCCACTCAGTCCTACTTCTTGTTCAGCCAATCGCTAAGATGGACAAGTTTGTTTGGATGATACTGCCTGTCTATTTGTATATTATTATGAGCTATAATTTAAAGTAGTAGATTCCTGAAGTATATGGAGACCCAAAACAGATTAGAATGGGAAAAATGAATAATTTAATTCTCGTACAGGTTCATACAGGTAACTAATTGGCCTCCATCTTGGAAAAACAGCCTCACGTCCTTCCCCCCCCCACCACCACTCTACACACTGGAGCATGCTCAGTACAGTCTTAGGTCTTCCAACAGCAAATAACTCTAAACACATTGGCTACTAGTTGGCAATAAGCATAACAAAAATACCTACAGCATTACTCTCCACCCCTTTAAAAATATTACTAATAATAAACTCAAAACATTAACATTGTAGCTACAAAACAAAACATCCTAACTAAGAGGTTGGGGTAGCCTACCCTAATCGTCTGGCAATTATAAGGGCTTATTCTGCTCTGTGGAATAATTGCCTTACTGCTACAAGTCCACACTGTCTCTAGATTTAGGAGATCTTCTGGAATGGTACAGTGGAAATAACTTTGGCCCTTGATCAATAGCAGGTGCAGAAGGGTTTTCTGATAATGCATCTGTGTCTGGAGGCTTAACTTCCAAGTCCACTGTAGTGGTTGGTACAGGATCCTCACCAATCTCACTATATCTGGTTGTAGCAGTTGAGTAGTCTGAGTCCTTAACACCTGATACCTCAACATCCAAATGAGAATTCTCCACAGATAACCTGTGCTACAATACAATTTGATAACCAGTGAGGGACACTGTGAACATTAAGAGCACATACTGCGTTACCTACACCTAATGTTCTTCGTGATGCTTATACATCATAATATAACTTGTGTGCTGCCTGTTTTTCCGATGCAGCCGATGAAGTGAGCTGTAGCTCACGAAAGCTTATGCTCAAATAAATTGGTCAGTCTCTAAGGTACCACAAGTACTCCTTTTCTTTTTGTGAATACAGAGTAACATGGCTGCTACTCTGAAACCTATAACCTTATAGTTCCCTTCAAAGCTCTGTCATATGCATGTCAGTATTTAATGGTTACCATGCTTAAAATGTGATGGAGAAAATCATCTCTCAGGAGCTGTGATTTATTTGGCTTCTGTCTCAAACTAATGACACCTTGTTTAATTGATGTAAAGACTGTATTGTATATATGCTGGATCATACCTGCTTTCTTTGTGGTAAAACCCACCTTTATGGCTTCGCCCATCCCAGCCTCAGACCCGGCCGAGAGCCCTCAGCTGAATTGAAGATCTACACATTGTGTGGGTTGATGGGGACAGGTGCTTAGATAGATCCACCATTTGGGGAATGCACTTAATAGTCTGAGGCTCTATTAGCTCAAGTGGAGCATTACTTCACTGCAGAACTTTCCTTTCCAGAGGTTCTAGGGCAGTAGGTGTGGGAAGCCCTGGTCACATGGTACTGTTGTAACAGCATTGTTGTAGTTCTGTCTTCACCCCACTCTGGCATAGGCACATGACCTATGAACAGATGGCTCAGCAGTTATTTATCTTTTTATTTTAAAAATATCATAAAATTTAACAATAAGACAAAACAGAGTATCAGTAGATAATTCTTCCCCCCCCCATGTTCTTCCATTGTCCTACAGAGTACTCCGACAGATTTTCCACCCTTTTGCACATACAGTATGCAGCTGGCAGACATTGATTTAACAGCTCAATATTTTGATGATTGCAGTGATGCAGAAATATGTTTGAAATTTATCAAAACATCACTAACTCCATTTAGTACCTGTTAAAGCATGAAAAGAATTTTATTTTATATAAGGATAGAACTGTTGCCATAGATTTCTCATAAACTATGCATTACAGTTTTGGATCTAAGTGGTTGACTGCAGAGTTCTTATTTTTACTATAATTAAAACCACTAGTGTGGGAGATTCAGCTCAATAGCTGGAGGTATATTTCCATGTTGTTGGCTTTTTTGCTTTTTCTTTAAGGAATAAAGAAAAGTACTTGTGGCACCTTAGAGACTAACTAATTTATTTGAGCATAAGCTTTCGTGAGCTCCAGCTCACTTCATCGGATGCATTCAGTGGAAAATACAGTGGGGAGATTTGTTAGTCTCTAAGGTGACACAAGTACTTTTTTTTTGCGAATACAGACTAACACGGCTGCTACTCTGAAACCTGTCTTTAAGGAATGTTAGTCCCACAAATGACAATTCTAATTCATTGCAGGATCTCCCTGATAGATCAAACTTCTTTTGCTCAAATACAAGAAACCTAGTTATTACTGAAGTAATTATGGGATGCAGATTATTTCTTAATCTTGCACTCTGATAACAACCCCTCTTTTTTGAATGCCATGGTAGAAGAGTGATATGCAGTAGTTTCACAGCAACTGCACAAACAATTGGGTCAGATTTGTGAAACATTGCTACATCTAAATAAAACCACTTTTCTCATGTAAATAAAAAGAAGTTGTCATATGTTTGACTGAAATTAGTATTGAGGTGAAGTAAGGCAAACTCTGACTAGAAATAAGGCATACATTATTAACAGTGAGGGTAATTAATTTTTTTTTTGTAAAGAGATTCTCTAGTTCAAACAGGAATTAATTCACGGTACTCTGGAGGTCAGACTAGATGATCACAATGGTCCCTTTTGGATTTAGAATTTATGAATCTATTCATTTCTATATTGTTATCACCCAAAGGCCCTAATCATGATTGGGGTCCCACTGTGCTGGAGGTGTATAAACACAGAAGTTTGACCCTACCCTGGAGCACTAACAAGCTAAAAAATAGTCTTCCAGTATCATATGAAACACATGCAGTACATGTGTGTTACTGCTGTGTTAACGGTTTTTATTATTCACATTGCTCCAGTCAATTTCCATAGTGTTGGGATGGTGCCAAGAGAGGAATTTTGCAAGAAGTTACAGCAGGACAGGAAGATACGTTCAATTGTAAAAAGTCAGAGGTCCTCAATTAAAATCATTTTTAAAAAAAGTTTGACACTGTATAACCTGTGAATTAATTTATGCATTTTCATTCTCTTTTAAACTTCAACTTTCCATTTAGGAAAACACTTAAGTGTGACTTGGGGTTTCAAAGATAAATTATTCTCCAAAGCACAGTCTGCTGTCAAGTTAGTACTTCTGTCAAAAAAAATGAGCAGGTATCAAGGCAAACATATTGACACTCCCTTTTTAAGTATGAACAGCTAATGGGTGCAAAAGGTCTGACAGCACTTGGTTGCTGCTATTTTTATTATTAATTTAGAAACACTTGATCTTCAAAGTAGAAGTTATTTATATAAAACAATGTACTTGAAGCAAGGCTCGGGTACAGTACATTTTCATATTATGTAAAATAATGCATGGAGCATATGCTCGAAGCTTAGTATGGGTTCTTATTTAATCAAAAGTGAAGAATAATTCTCCACAGGTAAGAATTATATTTCCTCCTATGTCCATGTTACCGGTGTTCTACTGAACTGGAATTGCGTAAGCTCAAAGTTCTTGCCTTCTCCCCACATTAGGATTCCAATCACTAAGAGACCCCTCTGCCATGTCCAGGAAGTGATGAGACAGTACCATGGAGACAGCTGGCTTCTCCATGCCTTTCTATACAGGCAGGGTCAGCTACACAAACAGAGGGTCCTTTCTGTAACCAGATTGCCTTGGGATATCCTACGCCTCATTTTGTACCTCATCCTCCCTCAGGCAATATCCCACTAAAGAACAGCTGAAATTTCTGAAATAAGTGCATGTCATTACTGCAATATGCATTGCTGGATCCCAGTACAAATGTAGCTCCATCTGGTTGGGGCCTTCTTCAGATAGTCTGTTAGGTTAGGTTAGGAGGCTTTCAGGCAGTTGATTCAGGGCAATATCCTGCAAAGGGGTAGCCAGAGAGCTGACCTGAGTGTCATTCATTTATAAGAGAACTAGTTCCCTTGGACCACTTGGGCATGGCTAAGTTAGGAACTGTAACCATGACCTGACGCTGCAATGGGATTGGTTAGCATGAACCCACCGCAGAATCAGGGCTTTACAGTAAATGGAAAATATATAATTTTTCACCAATTAGTTTGAAAAATGTGTACAGAGAGCATTTAGCATGACTTCTCCTTTCTGTGTTAGATTGTAGCAGTGAGTCATTAATATTAATAGGAGGGAAACATTCAGAATGAGGAGAATAGACCTGTGCCTTGGCAATAAAACTGCACTTTCATTCATCATTTTGCCTCAGTTTTTAATGTTTATTTTTTCTGAAGACTTGTTTTTTCCCTTTTTTCCCTTCCAAATTACACAAAGTTATCTTAAGTTGGCTACTGTTACCTTACCTGGCTTTTCTTTAAACATTCTGTTGATCTGGCATTCCTGCCAGTGTGGCCTAATAACACTGGTTGGACATTAAGAATTGTGGAGAGAGATTCTGTGCAAGCTGCCTCCAGAACACATCAGCATCCTTGTTATTCCAATGGTAGGCCTTTTTTAAAGGAGCAGTGACTGTCATTCATGCTAAATTGTCATGGCTTTGTGGTGCAAACCAGTGACCCTCATGAACAAGGATGAGACCATGATACATTTCTTTTGTGACCTCAGGCAGGGCCCCATGCCCCCTAAGTTTCCAGAAAGTAGAAGTCTCATTGTGCTATCCAGCTTCTTTGCTGGAAGTTCATCACTTATTGATCACTGATCCAAATTACATCATGAAATAGGTACCCGGGGAGTGTCAGAGCTGTGAGTGCTGAACAAAAGGCATCCGTTACAATACAAGTAGGAAATAAAATATTTTAATCATCAAGTAGTTTTTGAATGGCAAATGTGTTCTATGCAAAAATAGAAATGCTGATTAAGCTGAGATGAAAGCTTTGTGGTAAGAAACTGAATAAATGTCTGAAAGTTTTTGAAGCTTTAATGTATGTTCTTATTCAGAATAATGACTCATTCAGCTGAGTTTCCATCTTTTCCAATCCCACCTTTCCTCACTCCTTTTGCAGATAAACAAGCTGGAGGCTCGCCTGAGGCAGGAAGGTTGCATGGATGATGATGGGATTCAGCGTAAGGAAAATGAACACTGGATGAAGGAAGACTGCATTAGCTGTAGCTGTAAGGTATGCATTGCTGAACATTCCCTCTGCTATCAAGTTCTCTTTTTCCTTTGGTATCATGCCAGCTGAAGCATCCTGCAATGATGAATTAAGGAAGAAAAGTGTGCCTCACAACTGTCCGTAGCTTAATGATAATAGGGAACATAAGTCTTCTGGAGAAATTCAGTGAACATTTGTCATAACTAGAGCTAAACAAAAGGAGAAAATATTTCAGATTGAGTCTAATGTGCACCTCGTCTTAAATGCAAAATGTGCATACCAAAGAAGAAATCTGATATTAGTGATACCATTTTGCAGTAACTTAGCTCTGATACTGAATAAGTGGAAATCACTTACAGAAGAAGTGAGGTAGCTTTAATTGGGTTCTCTCTTTTTGTGAGTGCTAAATTCACTTTTTCACAAATAGGCACACCAACAGGTAGGCTATTTCCTTGATGTATAGATTAGTTTATTTAACACAAACAGTTCCATGTCATTCTGAATCAAATTCAGTTCTCCTCATTCTTTCACCTGAAAAACAGGTGAGTTTTGGCTACACAAAATGGCTCCCAGCAATTTGGTAGGTCTTTGATGTATGGTCCAGCAACAGCCACCATCAATTTCCTGTCCATGGATGGCATCACTTCTGCCACCCTCGGAGAAATGCTTAATTCCCCACTCATCATCTTTCTTGACTTCAGACTCTTTAGATGTGCCATTGATGTGCACATAATGCTTCCATGTGCTCAAATCTACAATTGGCATAAGGCCTACATTCCATTTAAGAGTCACTTACTCCCTCAAGACAAGGCTGAAGATGTACACATGTATTTTTGCAGGTCCTCTACATAAGAAGACTTAAGTGGGATTCATAGTGTCTGTACAACATGGGCCATCTGCAGAGGGTTTAATTTCACTCCATACATATATGCAAAACTTCAACTCCTAAATCCTTCTGTATTGATTTTTTTTGTATCTAATGATTCCAGCTGATAGGCCTTGATCCCGCAAAAGACTTACCCGCAGAAGTGAATGGAACTATTTCATCTCAATTGGACTACTGCATAAATTGATAAGTCTTTGCGGGATTGGGGGTATCATTTTTTCCTGGACTTTATCTAACCCATGGGAGTTAGGTGCTTCACCTGCTTAGGTGTTTTTGAAAATCCCAGTAGGCAACTCTCCGCATCTTTAGGCACCAAGTACCTTTGAATGTCTGGCCCAAGATCTAATATTGACTTGAATATAACCTATATAGATAAATGCTTTCTTTGATACGAGTTAGAACTCCTCAATAATTTTTTGGGTGTGAGCATTCTAATTAACCTCAGAAACCTGTCAAATTGGTCTTACAACTAGGAAAATGATCACTTATTTGTGTGCATAAGTACACCATCTCATTTTATACATGTCTGCATGACAGAGACCGTCTGCATGACAGAGACCGTCTGCATTCTTTCAGCTCTTGTATTTAATATGACACACTGGAAAATTGTAAAAAAATATTGAGACTGTGCCATCCTGGTTTTTTCTTTTGGGGAAAAAAAGATGCTAATACTTAAACATTACCTTACAGAATGGCCAAATAACCTGTACTGTGGAGACGTGTTCTTCAGTAGAGTGTTCGAGCCCCACAAAGCTGGAAGGAAAATGCTGTCCAGACTGCATAGACAATGAAAACCCTATAGAATCACCAGTAGAGCTTAAACCTGATTCCTCTGACAAAGAGCTACCTTTTGGAACTATCTACTAAGTGGATGTAGCTTCCCAATTCAAAGGTTCTGCCAAGAAGTTACAAGCACTGCTGACTACAATACCTGCACTAAAATGTTTGATGTAAATACACTGATGAAACAATCAAGTCACTTTAGGCTTTTCACCATGGTGGATATATTCTATACTGTTATCTTTCAACATTGGTAGATCTAATGTAAAGGTGAGCAAGGGCATGAAAGACTCTACTGAAAGCCCTTTACAGGTTATTATATGTTGTACTGTGCCATTGGAAGTTGTTAAATATTAGATTCATAAGTTCAATTTTAAATGTGTTGTTTTCCTTCTCCCAAAAGGCAGGGAGGATAAAGATTTAAAAGCATGGGATTTCTCTGAATCTTAGAATTCAACCACTGACTGAAAGTTTTCTTTTAAAATTCATACACATTGTAGTAATGAGAAATGTTTTAAAAAGTGCACTGTTCTAAAGAAAAGTTATAGAATAGAAAAGAAGTTTGTACCTGACCTGCTGGATTTTTGTTGTTGTTGTTGTTGGATGGTGTTATACTATGAGAAACAGTTTGGTTTCCTTTTACAAGACTATATTCTAATTCCATGCTAGCTTTACGGAGCTTGGGTTTTCGCAAAATCAGAATGAAAGAGTAGTGTAGCACGATTCTTTGCAATCTCATCATGTTGAGACTCTGATTAGAAATTTAAAGCACATCTCAGGGAGATGTCTCCAAAAGGGGATAAAGAATGTATAAGTGCAGTATAATTTGCCAGGAAGTTGTGTACTCCTTTTCTCATTCTGCATGGATCTCTCATTGGCATCAATAGGATTTATAGAAAGAGAGAGAGAATGGACTCATCTGTTCAACTTGCCCACATGTAGAACATTATGGCAAATCCCTTAGCCTTGTGATATTGTGATCATTCACATGAAAGAGATGAGTTGTTTTTTTCAAGCTACAAGTTTTAAAATAAGGGGACAGATTTTCAAAACCTAGGTCCAAAGTTGAACCTTCAAAAATGCATGCACACAAATGTTCATTTTCATGTGCAATTAGCTGACTTAGATGGAAAAGCAGAATTTGGACATGCATATTTACTTGTATGTGTACATTTTTTGCAGACACTACTTAGAACTAGGGCTGTCAAGCAATTACAAAAATTAATCACGATTAATCTCCCTGTTAAAACAATAATAGAATACCATTTATTTAAATATTTTGGATGTTTTCTACATTTTCAAAAATATTGATTTCAATTACGACACAGAACACAAACTGTAAACTACAGCTCACTTTACATTTATTTTTATTACAAATATTTGTGCTATAAAAACAAAAGAAAGTGTTTTTCAACTCACCTCATACAAGTACTTTATCATGAAAGTTGAACTTACAAATGTAGAATTATGTACAAAAAATAACTGCATTCAAAAATAAAACAATGTAAAATTCAGAGCTTACAAGTCCTACTTCTTGTTCAGTCAGTCACTCAGACAAACAAGTTTGTTTACATTTGCAGCAGATAAGACTGCCTGCTTCTTATTTACAATGTCACCTGAAAGTGAGAGCAGGTGTTCGCATGGCACTGTTGTAGCCGACATCACAAGATATTTGCGTGCCAGATGCGCTAAAGATTCATACGTCTCTTCATGCTTCAACCACCATTCCAGAGGACATGTGTCCATACTGATGACGGGTTTTGCTCGATAACAATCCAAAGCAGTGTGGACCGACGCATGTTCATTTTCATCATCTGTGTCAGATGCCACCAGCAGAAGGTTGGTTTTCTTTTTTGGTGGTTCGGGTTCTGTAGTTTCCTCATTGGAGTGTTGCTCCTTTAAGACTTCTGAAAGCATGCTCCACAGCTCATCCCTCTCAGATTTTGGAAGGCACTTCAGATTCTTAAACCTTGGGTCGAGTGCTGTAGCTATCTTTAGAAATCTCACTTTGGAACCTTCTTTGCATTTTGTGAAATCTGCAGTGAAAGTGTTCTTAAAATGAACATGTGCTGGGTCATCATCTGAAATATGAAATATATGGCAGAATGTAGATAAAACAGAGCAGGGGACATACAGTTCTCCCCCCAGGAGTTTAGTCACAAATTTAATTAATGCATATTTCAAAACGTAGAAAAATATCCAAAAATATTTAATGCATTTCAATTGGTGTTCTATTGTTTAACAGTGCAATTAAAACTGTGATTAATTGTGATTAATTTTTTTTAGTTAATCACGTGAGTTTACTGCAATTAATCGATAGCCTTACTTAGAACCTGATTCTGCTTTGGAACTTTGTCTTGAAAAGTTAAAAATTCTAATAGGGAGATCACTGTGCTGCACTTACTCTTTAAATTTATAAAATCTGTGCTTCCCTCCTATTTCATTCCATAGTTATCTTCTTTGTCATTGTCTGTTTACTGACAATAGGCCATTTCATAATGTCATGCATGGAGTTTCTCACATAACTGACATAATGATATTGAAACTACATTCTCAAATGCTGGGTCATTAGCATAGTTTCACAAACTATATTTATAGAAGAATAGTTCTAAGGGACATCTGATTTTATAGGGCCAACAAAAGTCTAGAAACAAGGTATTTTAAAATCCGGACTCATGTACATTTTCCATTGCAAAGAAGATACTGAAATCCGAATCGAAAGAAAAACATCTCTCCAGTGAAGGAAATTATCTTTCTGACAAACCATGCTCAGAACTTTCTGTTGAAAACAGTGTGAAAATCTGTATAAAAATGGAGTAGGGCAGAGCCCAGTCATTCTTGTTTTGGGTTACATTTGACCTCGGACGCACAGATAAGTACAATATTTTATAAAATCAGTAAGTGCTGTAGATTTTACAAGATCACACGGACCTTAAAATCTGGATTAAACGTTGACAATTTACATCCTTATTCTAGACATCACTTATAAAGCCACATATACGTTAATTTTGTATTCTACTGAGATACACAGAGTATTTGACCAATATTCCCTAATCCACTCCAGTCTCTTAATTCAGTTACAACATTGTTATAGGGCTACTGCATCAAAGTTCACAGCTAAGTAAAACCCCTTCATAATAATGATATTTTAAAAACTATGTTTCACCAACCTTCAGAAATCTTAACTCCCAACTACTATAAAGTGGTTCTATAAGGAGAGTACAGTATATTTCAGTCAGTGAGTTATGAAAAGTATGTTTATTAATATAATTATTTTGTAAGTTACATTTTTAATTGAGCTGAAAATAGTATCAGCTTCATTTATGAAAGATGCTTTCTATAGTCATAAGAATCCTTACCTGATAGAGAGTGAAATTTACTCCTGTGCACCACTTAAGCCTGAGTTTGAGTGGAATGTAAGTGGTACATATGCCTTGTGCTAGCTATCTGCACAGAGTGAATTTCACTTTAAAAAAAAAAAAGTACAAGATAGTTTTCCTCAAAATATATCAGTTCTCCATATTATGCCATGGAAGTCCAGAGGAACTAATGGTGGGGAATTTTCAGTAGTTGGTCTTGCATATACAATTAATAGAAATGGGGCTTACATGTGAACAAATACATAGTTATATACAAGGACCTGTCTTAATCAATATCTTCTGTGCACCTTTGTTGATATCCAGTGAGGAGCCTGGACAAGAGTTACTGTCTGACAATTTGGTTGATCAAACAAATATTGCATATCCAGACTGACATGAAAATGTAATCACACACAAATAGTCAACCTGTGCATCGTAAAAGAAGCACCGGGGAACAAATTGAAAGCTGCTTTGAAAATGTTTTAAATTACTGCGCAACATAATTCTTTAGATATTACAAGCAATAGTTACTAACATTAGTGTAATGCAATTTATAATTTGGTATTGAAGTTGATACATTAACCTGTACAATAGCATTTGTATATTAGATTTCAACATTATATATTCAGATATAACCATGAATGGTGTGAAGTCTTAAAATAATATTCAGAAGACTCATAAACTATGTATTTTGAAAGTCCTTGAAAAAAGCAATAGTAAAATTTCAGTCACAGTGAAATGTGTTTTGTCCTATAAATTGCTCCCACCATGCTAATAAGGTAAAACATATTTATTGTGTAGCTTGCACTCAGAATTTTAGCTTGAAGTTTGTAATTAATTTTCATTATTGAAAGCCATATACAAGTCTATATCACTGCTGAGATTTTAGGACAAACTTAACATTTAAATACAAGCTCTGTAAGCAAAGTCTATAGTAAAATTTATGTATGACATATTTGTACCTCATGAATATATAAAACCAGGGATGCTTTTAAATACATATGGTGCTAAATGCTGTGCCTGAAATATGACTTCATAGAGTATATTTTCCAAAATAATCTGTTTACTTGTGTTTTAAGCATTCAGGCTGGATTTAGAAGTATGTTAAAACATGGCATCTACATTATGTCATTCCTGCAATAAAAGCTTATTACTGAGATTGGAGATGGAGGAAATGCAAAAGGTGAACTCAGGTTCAGGTATGGGTCCTACTGTTTGGGTTCTTCTATGAACTATTGTAATCTAAGACCTGATCCAGACCTCTGTGACAGCAGTAGGAGCCTGATTCAGCTGTCACTTCCACAGGGAAAAAGCAGCTCCACTGAAGCCAATGGAGTTACCCTGGTGTATGTGAGAAGAAATTGCAGACGCTGATTTCAAGGGGAATTGGATCGTGGCAATAGTGAATCTGCAAAAAGAAAAGCCTTACTGTGGTTTTGCCGCTGCAGGGCACTGATAGCAGATGTGAATGGCAGGACAGGGAGCATCCAGTCATATCTGAACCTCAAAATTAATTTGGTTCTTGATCCTACAAATGCAGGGAGCTGGAGTTATTGTATTCAGACCAATTCACCCATCTCTCAACTGAGATGCTGAATTGAGATAATGTTGCCTGTGAATGGGTAAGATTTGTGTTTGAGATCCTAGAGATGGCTTTTTGAGATTACAGATTTCACAACAGGTATGAAAATCTTGGCAAAAAACAGAAAAAAGGACTTGGATCACAAAGTGATTGAAAAACATTGCTACGCTATTTTTGTGTCTTATTGCAAGTGCTGCACTGAAATAAGGTGCTATTTTATTATGAGTAAATTTATACTGAGGCCATTTAAAGATACTTATTATTGTAAATGTTCTCCAATGCAATAAAAAGTACTTTCAAACTCTTATGTATAAAATGCTATAATGTAATTAAATTTGAGAAAGAGGCAGCAAAGTATTATGCATTATATACTTTATAGTGTTGCTCTTTTCTAAGTGGTAAGAAAACACTTTTTTGTGGATTTCTTCTTTCCCTTTATTTCAAAGTATTGAATTTGTTTGTAACTTTTCATAACTTAAGTCACAAGAATGTATCTACATAATTGATGTAAGATGTCTGGAGGGGGTGGCTTTCTTGTTGTTTGTTTTGATTACATTTTGCAACAAAACCCTGAAAAAGATCTCTGTATTTGGGTGACATTTTCAATTAAAAGAAGCATATGCACATCCACCATTTGATGTTGACCAATGTGGGCTTTGAAATGTTTCCAAAAGTAAGTGCTCAACTTTAAGCATGTGCTTAAATAGAATAGAACATAATTTGCTGAATAGAGATTCTGTCCTGAACTGAGGCCTATCCCAGAAATGAATTTGGACTAAAAGGGCTACTCACGTAAGAAGGAGCAATATCTTTTGCTTTGCAAATATATTTCCAAAAGATACATGAAAACTACTGACAACGCACTCAAAGATTATGAACCGAGTACATTCACAAGAACAGAATAAAATCATATTTTTATATTGATTATTTTGTTTGCAATATGTATGGTGATGTATGTTTCTGCTATAGTCTCTGAGCCTACTCCCACCAACAGGAAAACTGCAATTTGACTTCAATAGACGTAGGATCAAACCCACAAACCACTCACTTAGAGCAACATCTGAAAGTTGATGTGAGATATTATGCCACAAGGTGGACTCATAGGGGCAATGAAAAGGCTTTTAAAACTTTTAGAGACTAGATGACTTAGAGCCATCATAGGGCTTCCAATTTCTTTGCAACCTATTCCATTCAGACCAAGTTGATACTGAACTAAAGTAATTACTGTCACATGACTGTTCAAAGGTCTGTGAAATAAGTTTTGGTCTCACTCAAAATCCCAATGGGGAAATGTTGAATAATCATAGAATCATAGAATATCAGGGTTGGAAGGGACCTCAGGAGGTCATCTAGTCCAACCCCCTGCTCAAAGCAGGACCAATCCCCAACTAAATCATCCCAGACAGGGCTTTGTCAAACCTGACCTTAAAAACTTCTAAGGAAGGAGATTCCACCACCTCCCTAGGTAACGCATTCCAGTGTTTCACCACCCTCCTAGTGAAAAAGTTTTTCCTAATATCCAACCTAAACCTCCCCCACTACAACTTGAGACCATTACTCCTTGTTCTGTCATCTGCTACCACCGAGAACAGTCTAGATCCATCCTCTTTGGAACCTCCTTTCAGGTAGTTGAAAGCTGCTATCAAATCCCCCCTCATTCTTCTCTTCTGTAGACTAAACAATCCCAGTTCCCTCAGCCTCCCCTCATAAGCCATGTGTTCCAGTCACCTAATCATTTTTGTTGCCCTCTGCTGGATGTTTTCCAATTTTTCCACATCCTTCTTGTAGTGTGAGGCCCAAAACTGGACACAGTACTCCAGATGAGGCCTCACCAATGTCGAATAGAGGGGAACGTTCATGTCCCTTGATCTGCTGGCAGTGCCCCTACTTATACAGCCAAACAAGCCATTGGCAATTCTTGGCAACAAGGGCACACTGTTGACTCATATCCAGCTTCTCATCCACTGTAACCCCTAGGTCCTTTTCTGCAGAACTGCTGCCTAGCCATTCGGTCCCTAGTCTGTAGCGGTGCATGGGATTCTTCCGTCCTAAGTGCAGGACTGTGCACTTGTCCTTGTTGAACGTCATCAGATTTCTTTTGGCCCAATCCTCTAATTTGTCTAGGGCCTTCTGTATCCTATCCCTACCCTCCAGTGTACCTACCTCTCCTCCCAGTTTAGTGCCATCTGCAAACTTGCTGAAGGTGCGATCCACACCATCCTCCAGATCATTAATGAAGATATTGAACAAAACCGGACCCAGGACTGACCCTTGGGGCAATCCACTTGGTACCAGCTGCCAACTAGACATGGAGCCATTGATCACTACCCGTTGAGCCCGACAGTCTAGCCAGCTTTCTATCCACCGTATTGTCCATTCATCCAGCCCATACTTCTTTAACTTACTGGCAAGAATACTGTGGGAGACCATGTCAAAAGCTTTGCTAAAGTCAAGGAATAATATGTCCACTGCTTTCCCCTCATCCACAGAGCCAGTTATCTCGTCATAGAAGGCAATTAGATGAGTCAGGCATGACTTGCCCTTGGTGAATCCATGCTAACTGTTCCTGATCACTTTCCTCTCCTCTAAGTGCTTCAGAATTGATTCCTTGAGGACCTGCTCCATGATATTTCCAGGGACTGACATGAGGCTGACTAGCCTGTAGTTCCCAGGATCCACTACATTACACTACATTAGCCTTTTTCCAGTTGTCCGGGACCTCCCCCGATTGCCATGAGTTTTCAAAGATAATGGCCAATGGCTCTGCAGTCACATCTGCCAACTCCTTTAGCACTCTCAGATGCAGCGCATCCGGCCCCATGGACTTGTGCTCATCCAGCTTTTCTAAATAGTCCCGAACCGCTTCTTTCTTCACAGAGGGCTGGTCACCTCCTCCCCATGCTGTGCTGCCCAGTGCAGTAGTCTGGGAGCCGACCTTGTTTGTGAAGACAGAGGCAGAAAAAGAATTGAGTACCTTAGCTTTTTCCACAATACAAAAACCATCACCATAGTTGACATTAATTGGCATCCTTTTTGACAGTCTCTGCAGAGTCGAAGATGTAATGGGTATGAAGGCTAAACTACTCTCATTTCCTAGAAAATGATCCTTCCAGAACAGAGGACAAGCACATTGACAAGGCAGTCTGGGCTAGCTTGTTCTGAATGAGCACATGTTACTGTGTATGTGTGTTCTGTGAATACAGATAAGAGTTCAATTCCCAGGACAGTTTGCCATCTCTCACAAGTAATATGTTTCCTTATCTAACTCCTGGGTACCTGGCTGGTGAATTTTGCCCATATGCTCAGGGTTTAGCTGATCGCCATATTTGGGGTCGGGAAGGAATTTTCCTCCAGGGCAGATTCGAGGAGGCCCTGGAGGTTTTTCGCCTTCCTTTGTAGCATGGGGCATGGTTCACTTGCTGGAGAATTCTCTGCTCCTTGAAGTCTTTAAACCATGATTTGAGGACTTCAATAGCTCAGACATAGGTGAGAGGTTTTTCGCAGGAGTGGGTGGATGGGATTCTGTGGCCTGCGTTGTGCAGGAGATCAGACTAGATGATCATAACGCTATATGCTTCTGACCTTAGTATATATGAATCTATGGACTTTTCTGTTTAGTTTTTCATTCCTATATGTTTTTTCACTCTATAGAAAGAAGTCCCAGTTTTATTATCTCGCAAGATATTACTTTATTTATCATGAGAAAAAGGATAAAGATATTACTGCACAGTTTGTAGGTCAGTATATTGATAATAGAGCCCCAATGATGCAAATATTCTTCATAGTTCAGGTGGCGATAAATATATCTTCCTAATGTATTATTTGTGTCATGGAAACATTGTTCCTGGCTCAGTGAGTAGCACTAATATTTGCATATGGCGTATGTATACTAGACAAAGTACAGGATTCTAGTTTATTTTTTTTATTTTAGTTGTGTGTGCATAGAATATAAAATATCTACCTGTGCAACTGCAAGTTATATATATTTTGTTCCCCTGAAAGATTGGTAACAGAGTTAATGGAAAAAGCATAAACCCCGAAAAATGTACTTGCATATAAATATACACTCACATTGACAATCCTGGAGGAAATAACACACATAGTCTTAGACAATAAAAATAGAATTTAATCATAATTACAGAGTTAACACAGATTTCTACTCAACTCTTCAGGAAAAAAATACAGGAAATATTTGCAGAGTTTTATGAGAAACCATATACTTTTTTGCAAAACAGTCATGCAGTAGAAGCATTTAAAGTAAATAAAATAAGCATAGCTCCTTGCGGTGGAGAAAATGGAAATGTATTCAACTGACTCATTTACACATAGGAATATGCTTGGGCAAATAAAAATATTACAAAAAGTCTCAGGTTCAGGCCGAACCAAAAAGGGTTTTCTCACCCTCAATTTCCTCACCCTCAATTTCCTCCCAGTACAAGACATTTGGGCTGCAAGTCTCTTCCTGCAAATACTGCAGGCAGTTCTGAATTGACTAGGGAGTTGGATCATGCCCCTTCCACTCTCATAACAGATTCCTTGTCTCCTCCAGTGCAAACAGGATGGCAGTTAAACCCTTCTATACTATGCAGTCCTGGCTGTTACAGCTTATTTTGGATCAGCAGTGGTCTCCACTTTCTCCCCATCTCTTACAGTATCAAAATTTCTGGGGTTCTCATCCCCAGGTTGGATCACCCACTGAGCTACTCTTCATTTTGTCCCCAGGTGCTGCATCTGTGGGGAGAGGATCGTAACAGGTGAACTCTGCCCACAATTGCCCCCAACTCCTCACTCTGTTGAGGAAATGGCTGAGATTCTGGACAGCTAGCTAGAGACTCTCTTCAAGCACTAGCCAAGAAGCTTCCATTACAAAGTTAGATTAATCTTCCTCAGCTCCTGTGACTCAGCAAACCAAGGACTCATCAGGTGTTAAATATCAAAATCCCTCCAAACACTCTGTTCCAATCCATCTCTAATGGTAAAAGTTGTCCCAGATTTTAAATTAAGCCACATGTCAAGGAATCTGGCATCCCATCTGACACTCCTTCTCAAGAGGAAGATCTGGGATCTCTGAGATATTCCTCTCCTTTTCTTCTCCAGTTATATGTGCGGTGATAAGGTACTCGAGAGAAAGATGATCTATGAGCAAACACCAGACCAGAAAATAGACCAGTCCCCAACAGGGAGCATACCCTTTCTCAGTAGAGCCGAAGCAAATGAAACAAGACCTAAAACAAAGGAGAAAAGCCAAAAAGCACCTCAGATCCAGATCTCCTTCCACAGACTCTAGCTCCTCCAGAGAGGAGAACACTTGAGTTCAAATCATAACTCTAAGCCATGGAATCAGGAGGAATTTTTTCGACCAGAATTGTTTGAAACCCTGAAGAGGAAGATGGTAGCTGTTCTAGAGATCCAGCCAGAGAAAAAGGATGAACAGGTTAAGGCCAAGATTAAGTCTTCCAATCAAAACTAAAATGAAATTCCACATTCCCTCTTCATTCTTCCTTCAAAGTGGTTATAGTAGAGCTGGTCAATATTTTTGTGAAAAAGTGACCTGTTTTTCAAAAAATGAAATTTTAGCAAAAAAAAAACCCCAAACCTTTTTCAAATTTTCCTTTTTTGACAACTCACCCCAATACACTGCCCCCTTTTATTTCCCTCTTTCTCCCTTTTTTAGTGGCAAAGGTGTTTGAGGGAGGAAAGGAAGATCTACAAAAGTGAAAATTTTTCAGCATCAAAAAGTTTGTTTTTTAAAAAAATGTCACTCTGGCAATTTTAACAAGGATAAACCCCGGTGAAGAGAAACTATTCCCAAAGATCCTGCAGACAGGGAAATACAAGTGACTATTTAGTCCCTCTTCAGCAGCCTTAGGCCCCATTTCAGCACGTTTGATTTTACCCATCTGAGTAGTTCTATTGACATTAATAGCACTACTGCTGTGCTTAGTATCATGCACATGCTTAAGTACCTTGCTGAATCAGGGTCTTAGAGCCTCATGGGCAAACACATGAATCACCAGAGCCACAGCGTCCTGATGCAATTTCCTCAAAAAATTCTTGGTTCCAGCAGTACAGTGCACATTCAAGTCAATGATAAAGAAAATGTCCCAGAACTAGACCCATTTACCAACTCCTCCCTTTTTAAACCCACCTACCTCTTCTTGCCAAACAACAGGTTTTAAAGGCTTTCATCTTATTAAACTAGTTTGGCTAAAAATTGTTACTAGTAATAGATGGTGTACGTGAATATTGAACACACCACTCCTATTATGCTTCCCCTTCTCACCACAGGGTTGCCACCTGGCTGCCTTTTAACCAGCCTGGCCAATTTCTGTACTGCCTTGCTGTTTAAACGATTTGATGTGCCATTTTGTTTTTCATTTGGAACCTGTCAGAGCATTCCATAGTTCTCACCCCCTTGTTTGAACTGCAGAGCCATGACAGCATAAGATAAGAAAAAATGATAAAATACATATATTGTATTTTTGTTTGTTTTTTTCGGGGGGAGGGTGTGTGGAAAATGGTTCTCTTACTAAAATGTTTTATAATTAGCTATAGTTGGTACTAGGACCCTTTTTTGTTGGTGAGGGAGGCAGGGACTGTTTTTTGTTGGCAGTAGTGGGGTAGACACTGGCCAGTTTTTCTGAGTCTTGGAAGTGGCAATCTTCCCTCAGAGATGGAAGGTGATGTGAAAGGAGGAAGATTTTTCCATGCAAGATTTTATGGACAAACATTTGCAGAACATTTGGTGGAGGGATATTTTCTGCTGCCATAATGGATGATGGCTTTCTTTAGGGAGTCTATCAACATACTTTGCCTTTTCATTGTTTCTCCACAGAATGTGTTTTAATCATTAAATGAATAACCCCACCCGCTTGTGTGGCCAGCAGGAAGCAAGAGAACTCCAACACCACCCACCCGTAGGACAAAACAAAAGATAGGAAAACAAACAACCCAAACCAATGTTTTGCAACTTCTTCATTGCAACTGAATATGAAGCAACAATACATCATTTCTGCCACCATGTGGAGCTGTGTACAGCTATAAATTGGCCACACTGGGTATGTGACAGGTTTCAGAGTAGCAGCCGTGTCAGTCTGTATTTGCAAAAAGAAAAGGAGTACTTGTGGCACCTTAGAGACTAACCGATTTATTTGAGCATGAGCTTTCGTGAGCTACAGCTCACTTCATCAGATGCATTGGTTACTCTCTATGGTGCCACTAGTACTCCTTTTCTTCTTACTGGGTATGTGTACTAACATGATTCCAAGATGGTGTATTCCAGCAGTGAGCAAGTGGTGGTAGTTTCTCCTGGGATACAGAAGAAGCTCAGAACAGTAGTTCCCTAAGGTAAGTGTCCAGGTTTTTATTTCTGTAATATAAGTGGTAGGAGAATAACAAATTTGCAGTACATTTATATTTGCTAGAGGTTTCGAAAGAGGAAAGGAAAACAGGTCTGACAGATTAGATTATTTAAAAGTAGAGAATTCAAGGTTCATAATGAACAACATTATTATTATATTATTACCATTATTGTATAATGGTAGTGCCAAGAGGCACCAACTTAGATCCATACCCCACTGTGAAAGACCATGCAGGTACACAAAGTAAGAGACATCTCCTGCCCCAAGATGTTTGCAATCTAAATAGATAAAGGCTAGGAAGGGAAACAGAGGTGAAGTGATTTGTCCAAAGTAACACAGGAAGTCACTGGCACAGCTATAAACGGATCCCTGGTCTCTTGACCTTCCTTCCAATGTTCTATCCATTAGATCACACTGCCTGCCCTACCATGAAACATTAGTGTAATAAAAAGCTTCAGGTAAGACTACTGCTTCTGAAACTAGGTTCTCTCCAGAAATTCTGAGAGTTCACTCCAGCTGTACAGGTATGGTGGAGAGTTCACAGAAAGCATAGTAAGAGATCGTTTTAAAAATCAATATCAGATTCTGGCCAGTGTTTGAAATGCATCAATTTCATAATTACATACATCTATGTGTAAAATGTTTCTAGCATCAAATGCATCTGTCCATGTTAGGAAGCCCTTAACTGCTGGATATGTATTTTTTTTTAACCTTATGGCTCCAAAATGTGACTTTAGCCTGATAAAACATTAGATGATCGTGCCACGTGACTTTTTTTCAGAAATATCTAATGAGCAAGAATTGTCAATGAGCAATAAGATTAGATTGCATGCCAAAAGCTATTGATTGATTTTTCTATAAAAGTGAATGAATGCTATCGAGTGCTTCTTCATTTGATGTATTATTCATCTGCAGAAGATATTTGTTCCCTGATCATGAAAAAATGGCTGGGTGCAAACTATTGAAGATAACTACTGAATGCAGAAGCAAATAATTTACAACAGAACTGCAACTGTGTTGACAATTTGGCATAACAGTGTCTTAATGAACAAATGGGATTATATTTACATTCATAGAATCATAAAATATCAGGGTTGGAAGGGACCTCAGGAGGTCATCTAGTCCAACCCCCTGCTCAAAGCAGGACCGATCCCCAATTAAATCATCCCAGCCAGGGCTTTGTCAAGCCTGACCTTAAAAACCTCTAAGGAAGGAGATTCCACCACCTCCCTAGGTAACGCATTCCAGTGTTTCACCACCCTCCTAGTGAAAAAGTTTTTCCTAATATCCAACCTAAACCTCCCCCACTGCAACTTGAGACCATTACTCCTCGTTCTGTCATCTGCTACCACTGAGAACAGTCTAGGTCCATCCTCTTTGGAACCCCCTTTCAGGTAATTGAAAGCAGCTATCAAATCCCCCTTCATTCTTGTCTTCTGTAGACTAAACAATCCCAGTTCCCTCAGTCTCCCCTCATATGTCATGTGCTCCAGCCCCCTAATCATTTTTGGTGCCTTCCGCTGGACTCTCTCCAATTTTTCCACATCCTTCTTGTAGTGTGGGGCCCAAAACTGGACACAGTACTCCAGATGAGGCCTCACCAATGTCGAATAGAGGGGAATGATCACGTCCCTCCATCTGCTGGCAATGCCCCTACTTATACAGCCCAAAATGCCATTGGACTTCTTGGCAACAAGGGCACACTGTTGACTCATATCCAGCTTCTCATCCACTTTAACCCCTAGGTCCTTTTCTGCAGAACTGCTGCCTAGCCATTCGGTCCCTAGTCTGTAGCGGTGCATGGGATTCTTCCGTCCTAAGTGCAGGACTGTGCACTTGTTCTTGTTGAACCTTATCAGATTTCTTTTGGCTCAATCCTCTAATTTGTCTAGGGCCCTGTGTATCCTATCCCTACCCTCCAGTGTACCTACCTCTCCTCCCAGTTTAGTGTCATCTGCAAACTTGCTGAGGGTGCAATCCACACCATCCTCCAGATCATTAATGAAGTTATTGAACAAAACCGGTCCCAGGACCAACTCTTGGGGCACTCCAGTTGATACCGGCTGCCAACTAGACATGGAGCCATTGATCACTACCCGTTGAGCCCGACAATCTAGCCAACTTTCTATCCACTGTATCGTCTATTCATCCAGCCCATACTTCTTTAATTTGTTGGCAAGAATACTGGTGGAGAGAGTGTCAAAAACTTTGCTAAAGTCAAGGAATAACACGTCCATGGATTTCCCCTCATCCACAGAGCCAGTTATCTTGTCATAGAAGGCAATTAGATGAGTCAGGCATGACTTGCCCTTGGTGAATCCATGCTGACTGTTCCTGATCACTTTCCTCTCCTCTAAGTGCTTCAGAATTGATTCCTTGAGGACCTGCTCCATGATTTTTCCAGGGACTGACATGAGGCTGACTGGCCTGTAGTTCCCAGGATCCTCCTTCTTCCCTTTTTTAAAGATGGGCACTACATTAGCCTTTTTCCAGTCGTCCGGGACCTCCCCCGATCGCCATGAGTTTTCAAAGATAATGGCCAATGGCTCTGCAATCACATCTGCCAACTCCTTTAGCACTCTTGGATGCAGCGCATCCAGCCCCATGGACTTGTGCTCGTCCAGCTTTTCTAAATAGTCCCAAACCACTTCTTTCTCCACAGAGGGCTGGTCACCTTCTCCCCATGCTGTGTTGCCCAGTGCAGTAGTCTGGGAGCTTACTTTGTTTGTGAAGACAGAGGCAAAAAAAGTATTGAGTACATTAGCTTTTTCCACATCCCCTGTCACTAGGCTGCCTCCCTCATTCAGTAAGGGGCCCAAACTTTCCTTGACTTTCTTCTTGTTGCTGACATACCTGAAGAAACCCTTCTTGTTACTCTTAACATCTCTTGCTAGCTGCAACTCCAAGTGTGATTTGGCCTTCCTTATTTCACTTCTGCATGCCTGAGCAATATTTTTATACTCTTCCCAGGTCATTTGTCCAATCTTCCACTTCTTGTAAGCTTATTCTTTGTGTTTAAGATCAGCAAGGATTTCACTGTTAAGCCAAGCTGGTTGCCTGCCATATTTACTATTCTTTCTACACATCGGGATGGTTTGTCCCTGTAACCTCAATAAGGATGCTTTAAAATACAGCCAGCTCATTGTCTCAAAACTAAGCAGACATAGGGTAAAATATTCAAAAGCTCCTAAGGCCTGATCTACATACAGTTTTTGTACTGGTATAACTATGTTGGTTGGTTGTGGGGGGGACGGGACGGGACGGGGGTGACTTGTTTTACTGATATATTTATAACAGGCAATTCTAAATGATATAGGACCTAAATCCCACTGAAAGGTTTTTGAATGACTGAAGTGCTTATGTAGTAGGTAAGTATAGGTAGAGGATGTTATTAGAAATACTTGATAAAACTCTGTCACAGATTAAAGTAACCTGCCTGCTGCTTGGAGCAGCTTCTCCCCTCAGGGGTATGGGTCCTGGGTTCTTTATCTTAGCACCTGGTGGCTCCATCCAAAGGGGAATCCTTCCTCGTGCCTGGATCACAAGGGTTACTGTGCCCTTTGAAAACGTTTATTACTAATAGTATGTTATAAGCGTAGTCTAGTACACAAGGAATAAAATTCTTATGACAATCACCAAAATAACAATATAAGAGGAAGAACTTTATTAGGTACAGGGAACAAAGGATGAGGGATAAGAAAAAAAAATAAGAGTAATTGGAATAATAAAATATTAGCACTACCTTAAATCCGCAACCTAACACCATTTACAACAGGCCCAATGTCCTGGCTCCCTACTGTTACCTGCCTAGGCAGACTGCAAGTTGAGACACAGTCCTTTGATGGGTGATGCATTGTTGTAATTGTTGGCCAGCTTAAAACTTTCACAGGCAAAATAGATAGACATGGGATTTTTTGCAAGGTCTTCATCCCATAAAAAGATTGTATTGGCCTGAGGCTCTCTGGTGTGGAGTCCAATGGAAAGTTAGGCTGACTTTTGTTAGCCTGACCTGAAATCGCTTCCCAGCCTCCTGGGCTGCTGATCTCTATTGGACTGTCACTTTTCAACTACCCAGAAACCACCAACAGAGTTCAAAGTTGCCCTTTGGGTAAAAATGGGAAATTTAGTGGAGAACTCCCAGGCTGTGATGCTGCTTTCTCTGCCCCACTCGAACAACAGCCAAACCTGAAGATAAACCAAACCCTTTGTTGCTGAATTCTGGCTTATGATTAGTTATGGTAATAGTGTGACAAATTTCTCTTACCAATCTGCCTGAAGCATCAGGTGATCAGTCTGAGGCCACAGGATCATTAAGGGAGGAGATAACCTAACACACCAAGGGTCTATAAGCTTTATTGATAAAATAATAAAATAATAGCAGAGAGTGCTGGAAATGCTTCCACATCACTCAAAGGAAGGAAGAAAGCGTTAGTGCCCCAACTCACTTTCATACTCACATATGCCTGACCCAAAGCTGGCCAAGTCTGGGTGTAACGTAAAATGAAGCGGGGGAAGGGTGGATGGGAGTGCTGTCTTGGGCCCAGGTCATCTGAGGATCCGCTGTGATCTCCAAGTTGCTCCAGCTCTCAGGAGGGTTTTAAGTCCCGGGCTCCTTTGGGGGGGGTGCTTCATTCAGGGACCTCTGCTCCTAGTGCCCTCTGTACCAGTCCAAACCGGCCTTCCATGGTGTCTTCAGCTTTCTTGAAACACCCTGGCTCCAAGGACACAAGGCTCAGCTCCCCCTCTTGCCGTCTCACTGGGGTTTTCAATCTCTGCAGTCTTAGACCTTGTTTTCTTCTTTGCTGACCTCACTTGCCTCGCTTGTTATGGGCTAGCTCTGCAAGTCTGTTCAGTTGAATCTCCCTTTCTCATGCCTGATCGGTGGATTCCGGCCCCCCCTCTTTCTCGGCAGGCAGCCGAGAGTCAGATGTGTGCTATGGCCTTGAGCTGGCTGGAGTCAGCATCTTATCTTCAGGCCTAGCAGGAGCATGGAGTTAACCCATTTTTTGCTCTCTTCTGTCTTCCCCCCACAGCCTCTCGCGACCTGCAAAGGAATCCTCCATTCCTCACTCACTCACACCTTTGACCCTTTCCAAAATACCCTGCAATGCTTGCAACAGCTTTATCAATATAGAATGCTGATCTGCCTTCCCCAGGGGACCCTTTGAGGGAGGGGGCCATCAGGGTGTGACAGTAGCTTCCAGATTGTTCTGCCTCTGCCCTGGACTGGAGCCAATCTGGGAAATGGAGTTCTAAACTGCTGTGGTCCAGGGGTAAGTCACTTAGAGAGGTAATGTAATATATAGGAACAACCAGTTCCAGAAGGGTTTACATTAACAAAACAACATTGTAGGTATTTCAAAGTCAGTTCACTACTTAAACCACTGGCAGAGTTTCTGGCAATTCAGACCACTATTTAGAAAAGATAAATTTGAGAATAGTGGCTCAGCCCTTTTCCTTTAGATAAATGAGTTTCCTTATTATACAATCTGTTTACTTGGTTATTAGATTTCTAAATGCTATCTAGTGCATCTGTTGATGCTAAAAATAGTGCAGAAAAGATCCAAAATGAGGAATACAAGATAACTATCAATCTAGGTAGTAGCATGACCTCCACCATAATAGTATCTGAGCCGTATTAAAGAAGGAAGCATAAAGTGAGGTGGGATACAAAACCTACTGCTTTGGTAAAATCTGACCACCATAGCTCAAATAACACGCACAACACTGATGAACCCATCTGTCACACTGTCTGGAGTGGCTCACAACTGTGTCTTCCTTAGGATCTTCTGTCAAAAACAGGGCAGATCTCCAAAGCTGGTGGTGTGTTCTGTAAATAGAGTTCACCAAACCAATAACAAATGTGAACTCCTGGATCACTATACCAGTTTTACCAGGGAGTCAGAGACAGTCCCCTTAGACTCTCCAATCTATCTTGCCACCCAGACAAACTGGACTTTGTGATAAAAGGTCACTTAATCTCCAAATCACACCACATCAGGTTTCTCCCAGTCCCAAGAGACCAGTCACTTACCCCAGATCAGTTGGTACTCTGGATCTTACACCAAAGACAAGCTGGCAGCCAATTCTGTAATAAACTAACTAAAGATTTATTAGCTAAGAAAAAGAATGAGAGTTGCTGAGATTAAATCAGGTAAAATATACATACAGGTGAATCACAGTTTGTAATTCCAAATGATGGCAGTGATGTAATAAACTGTCAGTCTCCCAAAAGTCTTTCAGTGTATCCAGATTGTCTCTGTGGATCTGCATTTTGCACTTGGTACACTTCCCTGTAAAAGTCAGAGATGAAGGATCCTTTTATGAATCCTTTCTTATATCGTCAGACAGAAGATAAGCTGATAGTCTCTCTACCCCTGCGGGCTTTTCCTTTAATGACAAGTGAGGAATGCACTTTGAGTCTCTGATATCCAGTCATCATGCACAATGGCCATTCTGGTACAGGCCTTCATTTGCATTCCACAAGGCTTCTTTGATGTCTGATGAATTATTTCGTGACAGGAGTATTTACAGTGTAAATGTTTGCTAATACATTATGACAGGACACAGATAAGTAAAAACAGTGCATGTGACGTTTTATTAGTTTTATTAAGGTTAAAAGCCCAAAACATTTGTACATTTAACAATCTAATCTAATACACAAGTAAATTGTCCTGAATACACGCGGACGTGACCTGGTGTGCCAGCGACACACCATCTACCTAAACAATACCTCCATCTTTTTACTATCCTGTTTCCCTGAAATAAATAATTCACAATAATAAAAATTTAAACACCAAGGGTCTGATATTCCTGGTCACTATATGGAATATAGCTGTCTGGAAGTGTGTCAGTGAGACAGATTACCAGGAGGGGAAGATAAGTGCCATTCAGATATCATTCCTCGATGTTTAGGCAAGGCAACGGTGATTCACATTACAGCTCTACATAATAACAGCACCCACATAGAAAACAAGTATGGATGGAGTGTACACAGTGAGGTGGGCTCTAATATGCCCCGGAGGCTAGGACAATTAGGGCCCGATCCTGCTCTCATTTAAGTCAATGGAAAAATTTCCCTTGATGTGAATGTTGCAGGACCAAGACTATAGAGACCACGAATAATGAACACATAGGTACGACACAGACCTCAGGGAGGGAACATCTGTGGCCAGTAGATAAACGGCTGGTGCCTAGGGTATACAATGCTGACAGGAGGCAGTTAAAAGCTATTACTCATACTGACCGAGTGAATCATCACTTCGTGCCCTTAAGACTATGACTATGCAGGATCATATTTGCTAGTTGCACCCAAGTGAAGTGCTGCAAGTGATACTGAAAAGATCCATGCACCCCCGGTAACTGTAGGACAGCTGCTTATAGTTGGGTGGTGTTACCATTTTCTGTAGGGACCGTCATATCCTCAAGGCAAATGTAACAATCATCGTCCTGGAGCATGTTCCCTTTCTGTGGCCATTTTACTTCTCATACTGCTATGGTGTCATAGATCCTTTCACTCCTGTGCACACCTGCTGACTATTTGTCTCCTGAGCTTCCAGTAAGTTGGTCATTTGGCCTTTCGCAATCTCTGGTAGGTCTTTATAAAGCATGAATGCTGCCTTACAAATACCATAAATAGATAAATAACTGAAGGGCAGTTAAGAGGACTGTGCTCCAGGCAATTTAGATGGTCTGAGACTTGGAGATGAAGATTGTATATCTGGTGCCAGGTGAAAAACTAGTATTGTTTACAGTAATTTATATTATTATTTTTTATAGTTGTAAAATAGCTTAGAGTAGTAATTCTTGGGTTTTTTGTTTGGGAAGTGTTGGGTATGTGGAAGAGGCCTGTCTCTTTTAGCTCCAGCTATCTGGCTACCAGGGAAGAGAACACTTTCTTGTTGCTCATTGAATGAACTATTAAAAGACAAAAAAAACCCCAAACCTGTATTAGAGTAGCTCACGGTGTTTCTTCATACTAGCTGGTCCAGCAGAACTGCTCTTTCAGCTTAAAGAGTAGAGGTTTGTACAGGTCCTTGACTCCTTTGCTTTTGTTTGATGATATGCTGCATGGGCGGATGAATTAATGCTGCTGATTTGCTTAGAATGTAAGATGTAGTATCTATAGCCAAATGTTTTCCAAAAGTGACCAATGATTTTGGGAGCCTCTGATTTTGCATGTCAAACTTGTAGCACTTTGGACTAGACTTTCAGAGCTGCTGAGCACCCATAGCTCCCATAGACTTCACTTGGATTTGTAAGGTCTCAGCACTTTCTGAAAATCAGTCCCAAAGTCATTCAAAACTTGAGGACCCAAAATAACTGGATGCTTTTTAAAATGCCAGGCTACGTTTATTAAAGATTTATCCCTGTTGTTTGAATCTCCTGGAGCCTTAGGAATCCAAATACTAGCACAACTTGTTGCTTAGCAGAAACAGCAGAGGTATCTTTGATTGGTCATCATCATTTGGTATCATTGATAATACGGACCATAAAAATTGTTGACTCACTTGGTGGGCCTTACTGCAGCTGATGGGGCAGTTTAATTTAGTTTAAGAACATAAGCTACTTTTACCTATCTGAAAAGGGAAATAGTAAAACTAGTAATGACCTAGAGAAAGTCAGGGGAAAGTGTAAAAAATAATCCTGCGGATTTATATGTTTGTTTTTGAGTGGGTTGGTTTTCTGCAACAGAATAATATTTTTCCTTTGTACTCTTTCTTCATATCCCATTTATCACATTTCTGGGGATTGTTTTCTACTTCAGCGGTGATATTAACAGCAGGTATTTGGTGCAACTCCAGGTTGTTTGGAGAGGGGGAATGGTTATTTCAGGTACTGAACTGACAATCCAAAGTATTTTATTTAACTTCTTCTTAGATATTTGCATATCAGCTGAGTATTCAAACTCAGATCTCTTTTTATCACAGTGATTACTGCATTCTGCTGAACTGTATCACTCTGCAGTCACACAGTACAACATCCCTGCAAATATCTTGATGGCTGAGAAAGCAATCCACAATAAAACTTGGTATTAAGTTTCCCATTAAGCCTCAGGATAACGATAAGTCTTCAGGGAGTGAAAGGCAGCCAGGCTGGTGACTGTCGCTGGTATTGTTGCTATGCTTGTAATAAATGTCCATTTTTATGAGAGAGGCTGATCTGTTGTCTAGCTCTCTGAAAGAGATATCACTGTATGCTTTCAAAGGTGAACTTACGTAGTTCCTTAAGTAATCTGAGTAGCTTTGTATATTTTTACAGTGACAACATAGAAAATATTTGAGCAGCAAAAATATAATATTAAATATTGAACAACCTGAGCCTATGACTTCACCAAGTCACTACAGGGATGAAATATTTTCATCAGGGAAGTAATCAAACGAGTTCTCTGATGAAGAACAAGTAAACATCCTTATTTATTGTCTGAGCGATGTGGCAGATGAGGTTTGCCACTTAGGACTGCTGGAAAAATGAACTATGAAACCGTAAAAGCAAAGTTTAATGAATGCTTGATAGCAAGTAGAGGTTTAGCCAGATGAAGCAATGTCAGGCTGGCTCTTAGCACAACAGTGTATGCATTAGAAACAGCATAATAACTGCTCCCTCTAAAATGGGTTTAAACAGGAATTGTTGAGTGCTTAAGGGACTCTGAGAAAATGCAGTTCTATACAGATCTAAGCCTAGACAAAGCTGTCAGAAGTGGTCAAATGCTAAATCATTCATATGAGAAACAGAGCTGCGAAAATATTATTGGGATCTTGTGCTTTATACATGGAACCTTAGAATGTGAGCAACAGCATTGTGTCTTCCAGGAGAGAAGTCTACAGTGAAGGCATTGAACTTCCCTTTATCAGTGGTCCTCATTAACTGTTAGTAGTTTGGTTGTTCTGTTGTGAAGGTTCTAGCTGCTACAATGTAACATTAACTTAGACCAGGAAGCCATTTTTTCTTACAATTGTTATGTTAAACATTAAAGGCTATTATGCCACATGTCTTCTATTAAAATTATTGGAAGATGTATGTCTGAATGCGTTGGACTGCTTTGAAAGTCTCAAATAACAATTTTAAATATGAGGAGATGAGGTGTAACCACAGAATCGGAATTCAATAGCCAATTAGAACATTTTATTGGTCTAAACTGTGGCAGCTATGATTTGGGTAAAGTTAGAAATAAGTCAAACTTTTTCTTCATACTCCAAGTAGGCCTTTATAGATTTTAGAGTAAGTTCAGTTAACTTTTCTGTTTCCATTCTCACATTCTCTGCAATTTCTGATTTTGGCCAGGTCCAGCAATGGAAGCATGGACATTCTAAATGAGAGATGATTCTCATCAAATCTGTGACCCTATTGGAACAAGAACAGATTAGAAAATTCAAGAGAGAGCCTAGTCTTCTGGGACTCCCAGACCAATTTCTAGATCTTAGAGGTTGAATAAGTACCAGAACTTTTGGATGCTTTTTCATAATAAATTTACAAGCTCCTTGAGGTACTTCCCAAAAAAGTCTAAGCATAAAAATATATACAAAGACCATCAATACTGAACACACAGGAAGATTGCCATGTAAATTTTTACCAGCTTCTTAATTTCAATTACGTTTAAAATCCTTACTTCCTAACGCTTCCTGTTGCAGAGTACATTCCTAAGGTCACAATAAAATGGAGCACTGTCACCTTATCCGAGTATTCTGGTATAGCAAAGGTGTAATTTAATAAATTTTTAAATTGCTAATATTCACTCTGTGTACGTCACAATATGTAATTATTAGAATATTTGTGGACAATAACCTCTTTTTTTACACGGTGAAGATATAGGTTTGAATTCCACTTTTATATAGGTGATTTTATTTTTTTTATTATTTAGCATGTTTTAGTGTTACAATAAGATGCATTATGTCTTTGACAGTCCAAGATTAACTCTGCATGAACTGCAATTAGGTGACTGATTTTGTGACGCCATTGTAAATCCAGATTAACACTTCTGACTTAAATTATCCACTGAGATCAGAGTCTGCCCCAGAGTTCTTGACTAAATGTAACCAAGTCCAATTTTGAGAGTCCTATCGAATTCAGATGCTCCAATGTGACTTAAATTTTGATCAAGTATCTGCTCTTCTCTAAATGTGTGTTGTTATTTCCTGAAAGGACTCATATGACAACTGAAGGGCAGGGAGGATCGTGCATTATGTGTCTACCAAAAGTAATCTGTCTGTCTTCCTTTTTGAGTATGGTTTATATTATTATCTTTATGAATAAACAAAACATACCCTCTGGAGATGAAAATGTCTTTTTAGAGGCCATTTCTTCCCCCTTGTTAGCTCTGTGCATCCTGGCTCATGCTTGAGACAGGAGAAGTAGCTAGCAGATTTATGGGATTTGTGAATAGTCAGAAAGAGGTTGTGCTAGATTCCAGCTACTTAACACATTTCTTATTTTATTGTTTTTATGAAGAAAAGATATTGAAAATGTTAATAAACCTGGGACCGAGGAAGTCTTGAAATAATATCAAAGCAGTACATAAGGGAAGGTCTTCTGTGGCCCCAGCATTATGTTTCAAGTATTTCTTAACTGAAATGGTTTGCAAGTGTATCTCTCAGCCTTTTCAAAAAAAAGTATTAACCACTTATTTTCCTCCGTACTGTTGTTTTATTTCCCTGCTGCAGCCTGACCTATCTGACACCTTGCAGGAGGCAATTTATCAAACACTAGATCATAAGGAGCAGAGAAACTGATGCCAGAAACTCTGAGCTAATATTGCTTCCTTCTCTGTGGAAATTCAGATTGAAGACCTGGCAAAGATTTGTGTGATACTGAAGGGCTTAAAAAGATGTATTCAAAATGGAAAGATGTCTAAAGTTAAATCTTATCCTGGGACCTGTACTGATCACTTTCCTGATTGGTGAATATTTTGCATATGCTACTGAATAATGTAATTATCCAACACTGTTAGCCTTCCTCCTCTGCAAATGCCCAAGAGAATAGATTGACTTTGCAGAATGTCCAGCAGGCTGACAAATCCCTGTTCTGGCTAATCAAGGATGATGGTGGAGGAGTGAATCCAATGCTTAAGGCCCATCATGGAGAATGTCTTGTCACTCTATTTTAAAATGAGTGGGTTCTAGTTCAAGTACTTTCACTGATTGCAACTGCAGAGAGGTGGACTTTGAGGTAACCGGTTACTTAAAGTCCCAAGCTACTTAAAGCTTCCTAAGGGCTTGTCTATGTGGGAAAATTGACCAGTACAATTATAGAACTATAGTTACTTTGATATAACTCCCCATGTGGACACTTATTCTGGAATAAGTGTGCCCACATGGGGAGTTTCACCAATATAACTACAGTACTATAATTATACTGGTAAATTTCCCCATGAAGAGAACCTCAAAGATAAAAGGAAGCATTTAAATCCAACCAGCAAGCCCACTGGCAATTCCTGCAGTTTGCTAGCACTGGGCTAATGTATTCTCTGTGAGATGCACCACTACCAAAATGATAGCCATATTCTGTACTACTTGGAGTTTCTAGATGGCCACTACAACATACCCCACGTAGAGCATGTAACCACCTATTCTCAATATGTAAAATGCGTAGATGGCACCTCATGGGGATGCAGTGATGATAAATTCATGACTGTTTGTGAGATGTTCATAGAAGCATCTAGATGGGAGGTCGTCAGGTCAGAGAGAAGTTCTGATTTGTCTTGCCAGACATAGATGCTAAAAAGCAGGGTCACTCACAGCAGATCCTTCAGCTTACCTGAGCAGCCTTCAGCAACGCAGGCAACTGCTAGATGTTTTTGAATATAGAGTCACTCATAAGTTACTGTGCCGTGGCCAAACTCACCTGAACATCACACTTTTGTTTCTTCATGCCATAGCTGTTGATATGGAATTCATACACCATTCATAGAACGTAACTTACTGGTCAGCAAAGTGTGTGTGTGTGTATAAGAGGAGGTGGGAGACATGAAGATATGGCTGTGGAAACCTAGGATTGTGGTGATGAGAAAAGCAACTCAGAAAAATAAGACTGAAACTGTCCAGTATTTTTCAAAGAATAAAATAAAATAATTTAAAATGTAATTTTGAATGGATTGTAACCCTCAATAGAGCTAAATCTGTGGCTGGTTCAATGGACAGAATTTTGTCCTTTTTTTTTTTCTGCGCTTTCTTAATAATATAAAAAATGTTTTGCTCTCTTTATGTTCACTCAAATTTGCATTAGCCCTGGTTTAGGCTATATATCAAGGGTATATTTTTACCATCTATAATTGACTTTCTTAAAGAGAAACAGGTTGTTTTCCCCAGTAGAAAGAACTTTAATATTTCAGACTCAATGTGATTTTTTGTCAGTGCAGCTCTCCATATAATTTTTCATATTCTCTTTTAAAATGTATGCTTATTCTTTTTAAGTGTAAAGAAAATAATAAAGTATTGCTTAAAAGCTTGTGGAATTAGACTTTTCCTATAGCTGTTAGTGAATGGTCTGGAAAGTGTAATCCATAGTCACAGTGAAGGAAACAAAAAAGGTAGAAAGAAAAGGAGTACTTGTGGCACCTTAGAGACTAACCAATTTATTTGAGCATAAGCTTTCGTGAGCTACAGCTCACTTCATCGGATGTAGCTGTAGCTCACGAAAGCTTATGCTCAAATAAATTGGTTAGTCTCTAAGGTGCCACAAGTACTCCTTTTCTTTTTGCGAATACAGACTAACACGGCTGTTACTCTGAAAAAAGGTAGAGGAAGTTATTTGGAAAGTGCCTTTGACTATAACCATTCAGGTTAAGAAGTTTCCCAATCCCATGTCCGTTTTTAGTTGATTTCCTTTGCCTCATAAAAGTTAGACACAGAAAAGACCCACTAGGTCATCTAGCCCATCTCACTGCCAAATGCAAGTATTCCTTATTGTAAAATTAGACTGACTAGTCTAATTTTAAATGTCCCGAGTGACCCTAGCTTTCCTTGTGGAGAGCATTCCATAAGTTACATCACAGAGCTCACTGTCAGGCAGTTGATGCTAAATTTTCATTTTCTTAATTGCCTCCAATTACACCGAGTAATCTGTTTATAGAATCCAAAAGAATTCCTTTCCCTCTTGGTGTTTCCCTACCAGATACCTAAAGAGTTCTCTCAGACCTCCTTCATTAATTGCTTAATTATACACATGTATTTATTTATTTATTTATTTTACCTTTTCCTAGGACATCAATCCCACCGGCCTCCTAGGTATTTCTGATGCTTTTGCAGGACATATATATGTATAAGTTTCTGGTCATAAGGAACTGAGAACTAACTGTGCTGTGTTTAAGATGTGATTACACCCTGCAATAAAGCACAGATATGGTTTCTCTGATCCAGGATGCCTTTGTATATTTCCCAGCTACCATGCTGATGAATGCTGTATAAAATCCCAGCTAGACCTCTGCCTCTGCAAAAAACACCTGTTAGATTTTCTACCCTATCAAACTTGTATCTAATTTGCCCTCCCCTAAATCCACCTAAATCTCTCTTGGCATTAACGCTTTCCAATTTTGTCAACTGCAATGAATATTTTTTTAGGAGGGTGGGATTATTAATCTCGAAATGTATTGCTTTACATGTTTTCAGATTTAATCTCATTTTATTTTTGGCCAATATTTAGTTCCAATTTAGCTCTCGGTTTCCTTAATGTTCCTTTTACTCCCACTTGCAGAGTATTAATAGGGGTGTCAACCAAAATCAAATTTAACATGAATACCGGAGGGTAACCCATTACTCCTGCTCACAACTCAGTACATTGCTATTTATCGTTTCCTTTTATATAGGGACCTTCAACCACTTTTCAATTCATCTGACATATTTATAATGCAGATCTGAATTAAGGTAATTTTGATTCATGGCAAATGAATATGTAAAATATGGCAAATGTGTTGATGTGGTGGTCACATTAGCTATAACTGTGGTCATATAACTAACTCTTAATACTAAAGGAAGGTAAAGATAGGTATCAAAAACATTTACCTTGTAAATTAAGTTATCAAGGATTCAAATATTTATAGGCTCAATTAAGTCACCCCTACTCCTGTAGAGTAATATAGTTCTATGCTAGCTATGTCATTGATTTCAGTGAGATCACTTGTGGAGTGTGATTTATATAACATGAATAATGATGACAGAACTGTGGCTCTGGGTTGGTAATCTAGTTGTCGAGATTTAATTAATATCTTTATATTTCATTTTCCTATACAGAGAATGGCCCAAACAGTCTCCTAGAGGTGGTAATGAAATATCATGGTCATTTCCGGTGTTCACTTCAATAGTCATATTAATAACTAGAATCTCCCTACAATACTATTAATTTTCATTTGCAAATTGGCTTACTAAATTTTATTTCATGCTGTACTCATGGCATTAAACAGAGTTATAGAATCAATTCTAATATATACAATGAATCTGAGAAATAAAATCCACAGCACAGATGCAATTGCATCAGCACAGGGGGTCTGAAAGGTCACATAGTTCATATATCAAATACAAATGGAAATGAGTTCTGAATAAAGTTTGAGTCATAAAGTTCAGGGTCTTTTCCTAACTCCTAGTGAGCTGCTGTCATGTCAGTTTTATTCAAAAGTTGTGCAATTATCTCCTTGCTCCAAAACGATATTTTTTCAGAGTGTAGCAAACTCAAAGTTTAACTAAGGATGGCTGTCTCCTTTTCCACACAACTGAATACTTTCTTGATTAACATAACTAATGCCTCTGAGCTAGTATACCTAGACTAAGATCAGATAAGAAGAAAGTGTTGTTTAAAAAGAAAGTGTCTTTTTTCAGGTATGCTGTTGCTGCTCTGTCCATATAGGAGACCTCTTACTTTTAAATTAAGTCTTTGTGATGGGGCCATTAATGTATTGGTCAGATGCAAGACTGATTTGTGGGGCTAATCTTTTATAAATATTTCCAGGGAAAATAGGGCTTCTGAATGGTGCTAGAACGAGTCATGAAGAGTGAGGTCCTCTGTTTACTCACATAGTAAGTACAACATGACAGTGCCATTGTCAGACTAATCAGTGTGCACCAGCCTTAAACGAAATGGGCTGTCTTTTGGGCTTGGAGAGTAATTCAGTTTCTGTGCCAGTACAATCTATCATCCCTTTGCTGAGCCTGTAAATAAGGGTGCTATTTGTAGTAATGATTTGGGGTTTCATGAAACAACTGGCACATGTTAATGACTTCTGGCCATTAACTCCTTCTCCACCTCAAAAACTCTCTCTAGTAACACTTTTTATTGCACCACTCCTATTGCAGAGATCTTCCCTGTATGACAGAATTACTCCTTCAGGTTTTGAATGTTCCCATAGAAAATCTCAGCCCACCTCTTACTGAGGCAGTATTTAACTCTCCTTCCTCATCAAGGAAATGGTGTGCCAATCTAATCAGCTGTTAGCTGGAATGTATTGGCTCCTTTATAAACCCATATTGACTTTGACCCCCGATACTATATTTGTGCCTATTGTGGAGAAGGTGATAATTTCGCTAATTGATAACATCTATTCTAAGTCTTCAGACACAACATATGTCTCTGATGTTACTATCAAAGTAAACTGTAAAAACATGAGAACTTCTAAAAACCAAACTGGTGCACTGAGCTGTGAGAATTTTTTTAAGTATTTTTTTATATAAGAAATTAAATCTGTAGAATAGCACAACCTGATGTAACTTATTTTCTCACTAAGTAAATCTCCTAGAGGTGCCAATGAAAGCAAGGCAGGAATCAGCCATTACTTTTTGTGTGTGTTAATTTTTATTGATTGTTTATAAGGCTTTAGTGAGTACAATGGTCAGAATACCAGGAATGACTGAAAGTTTTCGTAGAAAACAGAATTTTATTTTCTACGGGGAGAAATTAACTATTTAAGATTCGCTGGACAAGTTTAACTCTTAGAGAGCTACTGAAGCCCCAGGTCAATGAGGCCTAAAACAGGAAGAGTTTAGTAGCCAGGAAGGAGAAGAGAATAGGGTCAGGACACTTGCTGGAGTGGGAGAAGGTTTAGCAGCTGTGCAGGGAGTGAGGTGCATAAAAGCAGGGTTCCGCTCCTGGTGCTTGTCAGAGGAGTTGCAGGAGGGGAAAGTGTCCAAGACATTTGGCTAGAGAATTTGGGATGTGGGAGGGGCACTTCTGGAAGGAGATACAGAAGGGTTCTGGAGGCAGAAGACAAGGTGAGTAAATCAGGTTGATGCTCTTGTTAGGAGGGATGTAGGAGGGTTTGGCAAGCAAGGGAAAGGGGTCTAAAGTCAGGTGCTGTGGGGTGCAATTTATAAAGGGGTAGTCTTCTGTACTGTGGTACCATTTAATAAGGGCAACTACACACTTCGATGACATCATGACAAAATGAGAGGAATGTTTGAATGATAGAAATATACTACAGAAATATCCTTGTTTTATTCAGCTGTAGGGCTATAATATGTAAAATAAACAGGGAATCCTGTAATAAGGTTATAAAATTGTTTACATTTTTCTTCTGTTTAGTACATTGGAAAATGTAAAGGTGCCTTTCAGAATGTAAATAGTTTTAAAGTTTGAGTCTTTTACTACGCAGTATGCTCTGTGTGCATGCTATCCCTATCTCCATATGAGAAGCCAGCACTCTCTCTCCAGGGTCAAATCCTTGCAGACAACTCACATTTTCTTTGTGGCCTGGAAGAAGTGAATCTGTTGTTAAAACTGAAATCTCCATTTTGTCCCTTTTTCTGAGCATCCTAGTATATCTTGTCTTTCTCTGCCTTTCTTTTAAGCCTCAATCCCGCAAACACTTGTGCGTATGCTTAACTTTACATGCGTGAGTACATCCATTGTCTTCATGAATTCTTATGGTCTTTAATGGAAGTATTCATGCGAGTAAAATTAAGAAGCTGCAGGATAAAGCCTTTAGATTATGTTCATTTTGTTCATTATATGGTGATGAGCACACACGCTATTTTTATTGTTTGTGTTAATTTTGCACTTCTATATTCACTTTTATTCAGAGCACAGGGGTCCCTGACCACTTCCTTTGTGATCTTCAGACTCTTGCCTTTATTAGTATAAATTCTTATGCAAATGTTTTAAGAATAGGTTTCAGAGTAATAGCCGTGTTAGTCTGTATTCGCATCCGATGAAGTGAGCTGTAGATGCATCCGATGAAGTGAGCTGTAGCTCACGAAAGCTCATGCTCAAATAAATTGGTTAGTCTCTAAGGTGCCACAAGTACTCCTTTTCTTTTTGTTTTAAGAATGACATTCTCCTTCTTGAACACTGATTTCTTTAATCAACTACATGATACATGTCTCCAAGAACAAATGTGTAATATCTTCCTGATATTAATTCAACTCGTCTCTAAAAATCCTCGAAGGATTATGATGAGAAACTTGATTATAGTCAGACTGTCTCTTAAAGTCACAGCAAACAATGGAAGTATCATCATAACTCAAATAAGGCAGATGTTAGTCTAGTTCTTAATTATTTTGCTCATTATATTAATCTTTAATTGCAGACTCATCAGTTAGGAAGTTTTAGGCACCTGTAATGATAGCTTAAACATGGACCATTAAGAAATGTAACAGCACATTAAATTGTGCTTATTATGCAAATGATTGTAAAGGTCAGAGATGGTTATCTGTTTCATAAAATAGGTAGGAACAATGCTATTCAAGCATGCACAAAGCTGGTAAAGTAGTTAACTGTTCTGATAGTTACGTTATACGGCATCACTTCAACTTGCCTCTAGGAACAGTAAACTAAAGAGTATGTCTACATTTTTCCTACACAGATGCTACACAAAGAGACTTTCTCTCTGCCTTCTCACATATCAGCTATAACTGTATCAATATTTTGTGTCTCAAGCAAAGACAAAGAGACATCTAGGGTGTCCTCCTTGCCTGCTTTTCTGGCTGTAGCGTGAGGGAGCTGGGCCTGGTGCCTCAAATGGTGCCTCAAAGGTTGCTGGTTCTTAGGCTTTGCTGGTGTAGTTCGCTGCTGTGGGAGAGAGTGAGATCATGAGGGACTAGAAGAATAGGACTGGGTGGCGCTCAGAGATAGTATGAGAATAACAGAATGAAGAAAATGCGGAGTCTGGCTCACTGGTACTAGAGTTTGTGGAAGAGGAACAGCAGAAAGTTCAGTTTCTGCAGAACACGATTTGGCTTTTTTGCCTTATATTCATCTGCAAATGCATTATTCCTTACCTGACCACTCTGACAACACTTCAAACATGCTATATATGTTTATCTAATAAACAACCTATGTTAAGAGTGTTATTAATATTACACAGACAAGAACTTAACAGCTAAATAAATGCCAGACTTAAGGTTGATTGTGCAGCCTTTCTAGCCCCATGATTACCCTCTGCCAAATTTAAAGTCCCTGCTAAAAACTGTGTTGGATGTTTTTAGTAACTGGAGTGGTTAGGCAACCTTAATATTAGAGTTATTGCCATTCCTCCTATTTATGTATAATAATAAAAAAAAATAGGACATGTGTTTATGGAATAAAATACACACACCCCTATTTAGGTAGTCTATGCTACACGGGGGCATGTAGGGAATGTGTAGCTACAGGCGGCCGTGAAAAGCAGGCTGCATCCACACTGTGTTGTGTAGCTATAAGTGACAATCAAAGGCTCTGGCAGGAGGGAGGCAGTTGGGAAAGTCTCTGGCAACTCCCTGCTATGGAGCCTTTCCCCGTCTCAGGGAGCTGTTGGAACTTTTCCCGGCTGCCGTGAGAGGCTCCAGTAGTGGGGAGCTGCCAAAGCCTTTTCCCATAGCCTCCCAGCTGCAGGAGTCTTCCCTAAACCCCAAGGGGTCAGGCATGTCTTTACTCTACTCACCTAAGCAATGGCTCACCAACTACACTGCTGTTTGTACCTGTCCTAGGGAAGCATGCTATATGTACTCCACATGCCACCATAAGCAACTGCGCAGAGTAGAAGTACCCTTTGTATGCTGGTTGACTTTTGTACCCAAACTTTTTAATAAGTCACTAAAACTGTGTCCCCTGCCTTACATTTCAGCTTTGCTGAAATTCTTCTCTTTGGTTTCATCTACTCACATGATGACTATTGAAAGTCTTTTTCCTATGGCATCACCAGTTCTATTCCTATTCCAGCCACCTTTTCTGTATGATGCCTACATTTTCACAGTACATGCGATGAAGTATTACCATATTGCCACAGTCTCAATGACTCAATCACCATGCTTAATACTTTGATGCTACTCAGTAAAACTGTGTTTCCCTACAGTATGCTTTTTAGCATTCTGTTGCAGTTAAGGATCTTCACATTAGATTGTTGTCCAGCATATTGTAAATGCAGTCAGCTCTGTATGTAATGTTCTCATGTCCAGGGAGCTAATAAAGTTAATTATTCAAAAGCACCAAGCTTAGCATTGGTACCATTGTAGATGGCTTTCCGATTTCCTCAATCACTTATTTCACTCATTGTTCCACATATTCTTTCCAGGACTTCTGCTGCAATATGTGATACAGCTGTTCCGCCAGTCATTCAGATGGAGATATTGTTATAAACACTGGATGCTAAAGTGCTCCATGAACATTTGGACAATTCAAATGTACATTTTATAAGAGGGAGAAACGTACCTTTTATTGTAAAGTACCACAGTAATTCCCCTCAAATACTGCATTCATGATATTAATACTTCATTCCTTAGGGAGGGTATTTTAAAAATACTGTAGGCCTTTTTTTTTTGGAATGGCAGCTATAAATGTAATCTTTAAACTCAAGTATTCTGATGTTGTAAATAGTTCTATTTTACATTCTACACTGTTGTCTTATTCTTTACCCTTTGTAAAAAAATGTTCTCATTTTATATTTGAGCCAAACTGATATGGTAAAATGTATTATTCCGGGGACTGAAATGAAATTCTGAAGGCTGAATAAAATTCAGATATTGTCTGCTATTACATCTAAAGAAAAATACAAAGAACTTCAGACTTGTCTTCACTGCATGGTTAGCTTGAGCTGTACCTCAAATGTTGCCCCAACCTGACTCCCATCCAAACACAAAAATCTCTCGCTCGGGTTACATGGGCCTGGGATTTGGGACACAGGGATTTGGGCAGAGCTGTCCCTATGGTATGGCAAATCGGGGCGACCGCCCCGGGCCCCATGCTTTAGGGGCCCCCGGACTTCGTTAGGGGGCAGGCAAGGAGGAGCCCCCCCGACTATACTCCCCCTCCTCCCAGCGCCTCCTGTCTGCCAGTGGGCCCCCCTGATCCGTGCCTCCCACTCTCTCCTAGTGCCTCCTGCCAATCAGATGTTTTGTGGCATCTAGAGGTGATGGGGGGGAGGGAGAGATGGGAGAGGAGCAAGGGTGCAGTGCAGGGGTGGAGCTGGGGGTGGGAAGAAGCAGGGTGGGGGTGGGGCCTTTGGGGAAGGGGTGAAGTGGGGACAGGGCCTGGGCAGAGCCGGGGGAGCACCCCCCGGCAGATAGAAACTCGGCAGCTATGTCCAGGGCCCCGCACCCCCCTAGGGATGGCCCTGAACTTAGGCATTACTATCTCAAAAATGTTAGGCACCTAGAAAATCACTGGAACATTAGGACTGCTCTAGCTTGGCTTGGTATATAACAGCCCTTAAGGAACCACTTCACTGGCCAGGATTGCTAGAGAACATTGCACTCCAGCTCCGATCCATCCCCATCCCAGAATGATCCCTGGGCCAGTGGTGGGAGATAATTCCTTGAAAGTCACTGCGGTGCAACAGAAGAATCTTCAGCTACTACCTTAAGGGTATGTCTACACTACGGAATAAGGTCGAATTTATAGAAGTCGGTTTTTTAGAAATCGGTTTTATGTATTCGAGTGTGTGTGTCCCCACAGAAAATGCTCTAAGTGCATTAAGTGCATTAACTCGGCGGAGCGCTTCCACAGTACCGAGGCTAGAGTCGACTTCCGGAGCGTTGCACTGTGGATAGCTATCCCACAGTTCCCGCAGTCTCCGCTGCCCATTGGAATTCTGGGTTGAGATCCCAATGCCTGATGGGGCTAAAACATTGTCGCGGGTGGTTCTCGGTACATATCGTCAGGCCCCCGTTCCTTCCCTCCCCTCCGTGCAAGCAAGGGCAGACAATCGTTTCGCGCCTTTTTTCCTGAGTTACCTGTGCAGGCGCCATACCACGGTAAGCATGGAGCCTGCTCAGGTAACCGTCACCCTACGACTCCTGGGTGCTGGCAGACGCGGTATGGCTTTGCTACACAGTAGCAGCAACCCCTTGCCTTGTGGCAGCAGACGGTACAGTACAACTGGTAGCCGTCATCGTCATGTCCAAGGTGCTCCTGGCCACGTCGGCTGGGAGCGCCTGGACAGACATGGGCGCAGGGACTAAATGAGTGACTTGACCAGTAAATAAAGGGAGTGACTTGACCAGGTCATTCTCTTTAGTCCTGCAGTCAGTCCTATTGAACCATCTTATGGTGAGCAGGCAGGCGATATGGATTGCTAGCAGTCGTACTGTACCATCTTCTGCCAGGCAGGCAAGAGATGAGGATTGCTAGCAGTCGTACTGTACCATCTTCTGCCGAGCAGCCATGAGATGTGGATGGCATGCAGTCCTTCTGCACCGTCTGCTGCCAGCCAAAGATGTAAAAGATAGATGGAGTGGATCAAAACAAGAAATAGACCAGATTTGTTCTGTATTCATTTGCTTCCCCCCCTCCCCCGTCTAGGGGACTCATTCTTCTAGGTCACACTGCAGTCACTCACAGAGAAGGTTCAGCGAGGTAAATCTAGCCATGTATCAATCAGAGGCCAGGCTAACCTTCTTGTTCCAATAAGAACGATAACTTAGGTGCACCATTTCTTATTGGAACCCTCCGTGAAGTCCTGCCTGAAATACTCCTTGATGTAAAGACACCCCCTTTGTTGATTTTAGCTCCCTGAAGCCAACCCTGTAAGCCGTGTCCTCAGTCGCCCCTCCCTGCGTCAGAGCAACGGCAAACAATCGGGCATCTGAGAGTGCTGTCCAGAGCAGTCACAATGGAGCACTCTGATGGGGCTAAAACATTGTCGCGGGTGGTTCTGGGTACGTATCGTCAGGTCCCCGTTCCCTCCCTCCCTCCGTGAAAGCAAGGACAGACAATCGTTTCGCTCCTTTTTTCCTGAGTTACCTGTGCAGACGCCATACCACAGCAAGCATGGAGCCCGCTCAGGTAACCGTCACCCTATGTCTCCTGGGTGCTGGCAGACGCGGTACGGCTTTGCTACACAGTAGCAGCAACCCATTGCCTTCTGGCAGCAGACGGTGCAGTACGACTGGTAGTCGTCCTCGTCATGTCCGAGGTGCTCCTGGCCACGTCGGCTGGGAGCGCCTGGGCAGACATGGGCGCAGGGACTAAATTTGGAGTGACTTGACCAGGTCATTCTCTTTAGTCCTGCAGTCAGTCCTATTGAACCGTCTTATGGTGAGCAGGCAGGCGATATGGATTGCTAGCAGTCGTACTGTACCATCTTCTGCCAGGCAGGCAAGAGATGAGGATTGCTAGCAGTCGTACTGTACCATCTTCTGCCGAGCAGCCATGAGATGTGGATGGCATGCAGTCCTTCTGCACCGTCTGCTGCCAGCCAAAGATGTAAAAGATAGATGGAGTGGATCAAAACAAGAAATAGACCAGATTTGTTTTGTACTCATTTGCTTCCCCCCATCCCCTGTCTAGGGGACTCATTCCTCTAGGTCACACTGCAGTCACTTACAGAGAAGGTGCAGTGAGGTAAATCTAGCCATGTATCAATCAGAGGCCAGGCTAACCTCCTTGTTCCAATAAGAACAATAACTTAGGTGCACCATTTCTTATTGGAACCCTCCGTGAAGTCCTGTCTGAAATACTCCTTGATGTAAAGACACCCCCTTTGTTGATTTTAGCTCCCTGAAGCCAACCCTGTAAGCCGTGTCGTCAATCGCCCCTCCCTCCGTCAGAGCAACGGCAGACAATCGTTCCGCGCCTTTTTTCTGTGCGGACGCCATACCAAGGCAAGCATGGAGGCCACTCAGCTCACTTTGGCAATTAGGAGCACATTAAACACCACACGTATTATCCAGCAGTATATGCAGCACCGGAACCTGGCAAAGCGATACCGGGCGAGGAGGCGACGTCAGTGCGGTCCCGTGAGTGATCAGGACATGGACACAGATTTCTCTGAAAGCATGGGCCCTGCCAATGCATGCATCATGGTGCTAATGGGGCAGGTTCATGCTGTGGAACACCGATTCTGGGCTCGGGAAACAAGCACAGACTGGTGGGACCGCATAGTGTTGCAGGTCTGGGACGATTCCCAGTGGCTGCGAAACTTTCGCATGCGTAAGGGCACTTTCATGGAACTTTGTGACTTGCTTTCCCCTGCCCTGAGGTGCATGAATACCAAGATGAGAGCAGCCCTCACAGTTGAGAAGCGAGTGGCGATAGCCCTGTGGAAGCTTGCAACGCCAGACAGCTACCGGTCAGTTGGGAATCAATTTGGAGTGGGCAAATCTACTGTGGGGGCTGCTGTGATGCAAGTAGCCCACGCAATCAAAGATCTGCTGATATCAAGGGTAGTGACCCTGGGAAATGTGCAGGTCATAGTGGATGGCTTTGCTGCAATGGGATTCCCTAACTGTGGTGGGGCCATAGACGGAACCCATATCCCTATCTTGGCACCGGAGCACCAAGCCGCCGAGTACATAAACCGCAAGGGGTACTTTTCGATAGTGCTGCAAGCTCTGGTGGATCACAAGGGACGTTTCACCAACATCAACGTGGGATGGCCGGGAAAGGTACATGACGCTCGCATCTTCAGGAACTCTGGTCTGTTTCAAAAGCTGCAGGAAGGGACTTTATTCCCAGACCAGAAAATAACTGTTGGGGATGCTGAAATGCCTATATGTATCCTTGGGGACCCAGCCTACCCCTTAATGCCATGGCTCATGAAGCCGTACACAGGCAGCCTGGACAGTAGTCAGGAGCTGTTCAACTATAGGCTGAGCAAGTGCAGAATGGTGGTAGAATGTGCATTTGGACGTTTAAAGGCGCGCTGGCGCAGTTTACTGACTCGCTTAGACCTCAGCGAAACCAATATTCCCACTGTTATTACTGCTTGCTGTGTGTTCCACAATATCTGTGAGAGTAAGGGGGAGATGTTTATGGCGGGGTGGGAGGTTGAGGCAAATCGCCTGGCTGCTGGTTACGTGCAGCCAGACACCAGGGCGGTTAGAAGAGCACAGGAGGGCGCGGTATGCATCAGAGAAGCTTTGAAAACCAGTTTCATGACTGGCCAGGCTACAGTGTGAAAGTTCTGTTTGTTTCTCCTTGATGAAACCCCCCACCCCTTGGTTCACTCTACTTCCCTGTAAGCTAACTACCCGCCCCTCCTCCCGTCAATCACCGCTTGCAGAGGCAATAAAGTCATTGTTGCTTCACATTCATGCATTCTTTATTCATTCATCACACAAATAGGGGGATGACTACCAAGGTAGCCCAGGAGGGGTGGTGGAGGAGGGAAGGAAAATGCCACACAGCACTTTAAGCACAGCACTTTAAAAGTTTACAACTTTAAAATTTATTGAATGACAGCCTTCTTTTTTTTTGGGCAATCCTCTGTGGTGCGGTGGCTGGTTGGCCGGAGGCCCCCCCACCGCGTTCTTGGGCGTCTGGGTGTGGAGGCTATGGAACTTGGGGAGGAGGGCGGTTGGTTACTCAGGGGCTGCAGTGGCAGTCGGTGCTCCAGCTGCCTTTGCTGCAGCTCAGCCATACACTGGAGCATACTGGTTTGGTCCTCCAGCAGCCTCAGCATTGAATCCTGCCTCCTCTCATCACGCTGCCACCACATTTGAGCTTCAGCCCTCTCTTCAGCCCGCCACTTACTCTCTTCAGCCCGCCACCTCTCCTCCCATTTTGTGCTTTCCTGCACTCTGACATTATTTGCCTCCACGCATTCGTCTGTGTTCTATCAGTGTGGGAGGACAGCATGAGCTCGGAGAACATTTCATCGCGAGTGCGTATTTTTTTCTTTCTAAGCTTCACTAGCCTCTGGGAAGGAGAAGATCCTGTGATCATTGAAACACATGCAGCTGGTGGAGAAAAAAAAGGGACAGCGGTATTTAAAAAGACACATTTTATAAAACAGTCGCTACACTCTTTCAGGGTAATCCTTGCTGTTAACATTACATACATAGCACATGTGCTTTCATTACAAGGTCACATTTTGCCTCCCCCCACCGCGTGGCTACCCCCTCAACCCTCCCCCCTCCCTGTGGCTAACAGCGGGGAACATTTCTGTTTAGCCACAGGCAAACAGCCCAGCAGGAATGGGCTCCTCTGAGTGTCCCCTTAAGAAAAGCACTCTATTTCAACCAGGTGACCATGAATTATATCTCACTCTCCTGAGGATAACACAGAGAGATAAAGAACGGATGTTGTTTGAATGCCAGCAAACATACACTGCAATGCTTTGTTCTACAATGATTCCCGAGTACTTGTTACTGGCCTGGAGTGGTAAAGTGTCCTACCATGAAGGACACAATAAGGCTGCCCTCCCCAGAAACCTTTTGCAAAGGCTTTAGGAGTACATCTAGGAGAACCGCGAATGCCAGGGCAAAGTAATCCTTTCACATGCTTGCTTTTAAACTATGTTTAGTATTTTAAAAGGTACACTCACCAGAGGTCCCTTCTCCGCCTGCTTGTTGGATCATATTAAAGAAGTTCTGTATTAAAATCACAAATGAGTTTGATTCCCCAGAGTTTAAATTCCAGGGTATTACTAATTAAGAGGTCTCTTGGTTTTTGGTACTGTTTCTCTCCCTCTATGTGTGAAACTTGCAAGCTGCTAATTGTGTTAGTACATTCTAAGACAGAGTCTGTTCTCAAAGCAATTCACAGAGAGAGAGACTCAAAGCAATACTCTAACAACAGAAACAGCACCCAGAGACTCCCCACCCTTTTGTTGTATTAACAATTGTGATTAAAATAGAGATAGAGGATGTATGTGGATGGATGCTTGGTGTGGATAATAACTGAATGATCAGGGAGGTGCCAGCCTAAGAATCCAGTGTCCATCGGCTGAAGAAGGCGTCAAGTGGAAATAACCAGAGGACCCCCCCCCCCCGGAGGGCAGACTGGAATCCACCCAACAGCCTCAAGGATGGGAGAACCAAAGAACAAGATTACATCTTGGAGCCGTCAGGAATGTGCTATCTGCTGATTGATTCAGCAACAGCATGATGAAGCAATTCCCATAGACTGGCATAGGAAGAAATTCCTATAAAAATAGACTCTAAAAAGTGAGAACTTTGGGGTCTGATTCTGCAAACCAACTTCCAGGAGCATCAGATGAGCATCTGACAAGGCCCTGCTCCCTCCTCATGTCCAGGCCACCTGGCCAGTGGCTTGGCATGAGCAACTCTAAGGCTGGTAACTATGATAACAACCTTGCAGAACCTGTGTGTGTGGGTGTGTATGTGTGTGTGTGTGTGTTTGTATGAATGAATGTGTGAATAAATATGAGATTGAATGGAATGTTATAGCTATAACTAACTGCTTACTATGATTCTTTCTGTATTCACAATAAATGTGGTATTTTGCCTTTTTCCCTTTAATAAGATCCTGCTGGTTTTTATTTTATTGGTACAACATGCTGGGTCCAGGAGGCAGCCTTGGGTGGGTTCGGGGAGTACTGGCTCCAAGTCCAGGGTGAGAAACAGTTCCTGGCTGTCGGGAAATCCGGTTTCTCCGCTTGCTTGCTGTGAGCTATCTACAACCTCCTCCTCCTCATCATCTTCTTCGTCCCCAAAACCGGCTTCCATATTGCCTCCATCTCCATTGAAGGAGTCAAACAACACGGCGGGGGTAGTGGTGGCTGAACCCCCTAAAATGGCATGCAGCTCATCATAGAAGCGACATGTTTGGGGCTCTGACCCGGAGCGGCCGTTCGCCTCTCTGGTTTTCTGGTAGGCTTGCCTCAGCTCCTTCAGTTTCACGCGGCACTGCTTCGGGTCCCTGTTATGGCCTCTGTCCTTCATGCCCTGGGAGATTTTGACAAAGGTTTTGGCATTTCGAAAACTGGAACGGAGTTCTGATAGCACGGATTCCTCTCCCCAAACAGCGATCAGATCCCGTACCTCCCGTTCGGTCCATGCTGGAGCTCTTTTGCGATTCTGGGACTCCATCATGGTCACCTGTGCTGATGAGCTCTGCATGGTCACCTGCAGCTTGCCACGCTGGCCAAACAGGAAATGAGATTTAAAAGTTCGCAGTTCTTTTCCTGTCTACCTGGCCAGTGCATCTGAGTTGAGAGTGCTGTCCAGAGCGGTCACAATGGAGCACTCTGGGATAGCTCCTGGAGGCCAATACCATTCAATTGTGTCCACAGTACCCCAAATTCGAGCCGGCAACGTCGATTTAAGCGCTAATCCACTTGTCAGAGGTGGAGTAAGGAAATCGATTTTAAGAGCTCTTTAAGTCGAAATAAAGGGCTTCATTGTGTGGACGGGTGCAGGTTTACATCGATTTAACGCTGCTAAATTCGACCTAAAGTCCTAGTGTAGACCAGGGCTAAGACAGCTTTAAGCCCCCTTCGCAATGGTGCTGTTTCTATGCAAACAGGATTTAGGAGGTATTGAGGATCTGGCCCCCAATATTTATATAAGCCAGATGACCCAAAGGTCAGAGGAGAAGGAGCTCTCTGCTCCCTTATGAAGGTGAAAATTCTGCCATAGAGAGCTTCATTTGATTTTTCAGTGTGATTTTTCTAATGCCTCTAGTGGAACTTGGGAGGTCGTGACTATACATGAAATTGGATTTTAAGGGGTAGTGGGCTCCCAGAGAATCTCCAAGTGAGGAAACAGCTCTTACTAGGTGGCAAAGATCTAATTTCCAAGCAATCGGGACTCTGCTTAGAGGTCCTAAGTGCATATGGCTCCTCTCCTGTGATGACTTTGCAGAGAGCAATGACACAGAGGACAGCAGCAGAGCTAAGTAGACGCTACCTACCCAGCATCTTAAAAAGCAGACTCATTAAGATGGCTGCACTTCCAGGCAGACAGATCCCTTGGGACTGGAGACAGACCTGTAAAAAGACAGTTGGACTGCATCTACTTGTTGGTCTAAACCATGAGGGGGTTTGTTGGATTGCTGAGGTGATGCAGCCACCTGTTACCTGTGGGAAATTCTCACCAGCTGCCAAAGTAAATGAAGGGAGAGGGAGTATTTTTCTCTTTATTTATATATATATATTCTGGTTTTAAAACATAAATTCTATGCTGTGTTTTCCCTAGCCTATGACTATATTTCCTTTTTCCTAATAAAGATTTCCTTGTTTGTACACAGTCTTATAGAGCTGGCAAGTGGGGAAGTGCTGCCTGTGAAGGGCACTTAGGGAGGTGGCATTGAGTTTTCCCAGGTTTCTCCGGAAAGCTCTAGTAGCTGGTTTAGCTATTTATCAAGAAGGACCCTAGAGATGTTGAACCCAGCCCTAAATTCAGAAAAATATCTGTTAATATTAGCTCGTGTTCAACCTTTTTTAATAAAACCTAAGTTTTGTGCCCCAGACATTTGATAGATTTGCCTTGAAAGAACACGGCACCTTCCCCAACGCTCAGCCTGTTTTCCCTTTCCTCCTCCTCTAACGCACATGAAACTTCACACATCAAAACTCTGTAATCTCAGTTGATACATTAGAGAAACTTTCGAGGGCAGACGCAAATCTGTAAAAGAGACAGACAAATCTGTGTAATTACAAAAACAATGAGGTATCATTTTATTGTGGGCTTGATCCTCCAAGGTGCTAACTAGAGCTGGGCAAAATTTTTGACTGGTACTTTTTTTGAAGAAAAATGCAGTTTTGGTTAACTGAAACTTTTCACAAATTTGTTCTGATTTACCGAATTGTTTCAGCTGAAAACAAAACAAAACAAAAATCAGAAAAAAATCAAAATGTTTCATTTTGACATTAACAAAATGGAACATTTCCTTTTTTTTATTTGAAAAGACTTTTTGTTTCAAATGTTGCTTACATTTTATTTGAAAAAGTTTAAAACTCTCATGAAACTAAATGCTTTGAGTCAAACAAAATATTTCATTTGACCTGAAATGACATTTTTCTTTTTTGCTTTTATGGTTTGCCCATTTTTTGTTTGTTTTGGGTTGACTCAAATGATTTTTCTTTCAATTTTACTGTTCAGCCAGCAAACTGAAAAATCAATGATTTGTACACCTCTAGCATGGAATGCCCTTAACTCCAAATGGCCTCCAAATGCAGTGGAAGAAAGTGTCCACTTGCTGCTGTTCAAGCTGCTCTTCTGCTGGAAGAGTTGTGAATGCTCATTATGCATGATTGACTCTGTCTTGAAAGCACAACTCTGAGCTGGAACAAAGTGGAAGTGCACTTCCCCTATGGCAACTCTCAAGGTGGTAATCCCACAGACAGGGAGACCTCCCAGGGTGCAGTGTCCCCATGTGCCCATCAATTTTGCTGGCTGGTATAGAGAAGGTGGCATGGATTTACTTCTCTCAAACCCCTCTGGAGACTTCCAAGTTTTGTGGCTGCTAGCCAACAAGGAAGCTGAAGGAATGCCATTGTTTTTTGGCTACTGCACTTGGCCACAAGGTGAGGTAGATGCTGGGAACAATAATCTTGGCCCTTAATCTTAGAGGATTTGGGGTGGAGGATTTTTCCTTGCAGGCTCTTTCCTCAAAACAAGGGAGAGAAAGCATCGAAGCAGAAATCATTGGGAAAAAAGTTTTTATCACCTCTGTGGCTACACTCTGGAAAAAATAAAATGAATGTCACTTCAGCAGGAGAACATTCTGATTACACTGTTAGGACAAGGTGTAATTTATTGCAACATTGTCTCATTCAATCCATTGGATTTAGTGCAATATGTTTGAGGGCAGAAGACTTAAAATAATGAATTCTTTATGTGATCTATAGGAGCCACCAGCAAAGGATTTTACATGCAGCAGTTGTCTTGGAACAGAAATGTTATTTACCTGTAAGTGCTCTCCCCCATGTCTAATTAACACTGTGAAATGGCTTAATTTGTGAGGTACAGACTCTAGTCACACCACTCTCTTTTTGTCATATCTTTATTAGACAAGTGTAATTACCCTACAGCTAACTACTATAATTACCACTAAGTGCAGCATATAGTATTTGTACTTACAGTAAATAGAAACAAATACTGGTACAGAGTGGCACAGAATATTTTATTTCCAGTAACTAATTTATTATTCATAAATGATATTTGCACAATGTGTCTCAGGTTTTATTTGCATATTTGCATTTAAAGGCAATTTTGAAAATCCTTCTCTCTTACCTTAGCAGATGCAGAAAGAAATATCCAAGAGATTGGGGGGTGGGCGGGAAGTTGCACAAGGTAAAGGTGGTCTGAGCTAATGCAAAGACAAGAACTTACCAATTCCCAGTGGCTTGAAGAAACAAGAAGGGAAGAAGCCTGGAAAAAGGCTAATGTAGTGCCCATCTTTAAAAAAGGGAAGGAGGAGGATCCTGGGAACTACAGGCCAGTCAGCCTCACCTCAGTCCCTGGAAAAATCATGGAGCAGGTCCTCAAGGAATCAATTCTGAAGCACTTAGATGAGAGGAAAATGATCAGGAACAGTCAGCATGGATTCACCAAGGGCAAGTTCTGCCTGACTAATCTAATTGCCTTCTGTGACGAGATAACTGGTTCTGTGGATGAAGGGAAAGCAGTGGACATGTTATTCCTCCACTTTAGCAAAGCTTTTGACACTGTCTCCCACAGTATTCTTGTCAGCAAGTTAAAGAAGTATGGGCTGGATGAATGCACCATAAGGTGGGTAGAAAGTTGGCTAGATTGTCGGGCTCAGTGGGTAGTGATCAATGTCTCCATGTCTAGCTGGCAGCCAGTATCAAGCGGAGTGCCCCAAGGGTCGTTCCTGGGGCCAGTTTTGTTCAATATCTTCATAAATGATCTGGAGGATGGTGTGGATTGCACCCTCAGCAAGTTTGCAGACGACACTAAACTGGGAGGAGTGGTAGATATGCTGGAGGGTAGGGATAGGATACAGAGGGACCTAGACAAATCAGAGGATTGGGCCAAAAGAAATCTAATGAGGTTCAACAAGGAGAAGTGCACAATCCTGCACTTAAGAACGGAAAAATCCAATGCACCGAATGGCTAGGCACCAGTTCTGCTAGGCACTAGGCACCAGTTCTGCAGAAAAGGACCTAGGGGTTCCAGTGGACGAGAAGCTGGATATGAGTCAACAGTGTGCCCTTGTTGCCAAGAAGGCCAATGGCATTTTGGGATGTATAGGTAGGGGCATTGCCAGCAGATCGAGGGACGTGATCGTTCCCCTCTATTTGACACTGGTGAGGCCTCATCTGGAGTACTGTGTCCAGTTTTGGGCCCCACACTACAAGAAGGATGTGGAAAAATTGGAGAGAGTCCAGCAGAGGGCAACAAAAATTATTAGGGGACTGGAGCACATGACTTATGAGGAGAGGCTGAGGGAACTGGGATTGTTTAGTTTACAGAAGAGAAGAATGAGGGGGGATTTGATAACTGCTTTCAACTACCTGAAAGGTGGTTCCAAAAAGGATCAATCTAGACTATTCTCAGTGGTAGCGGATGACAGGACAAGGAGTAATGGTCTCAAGTTGCAGTGGGGGAGATTTAGGTTGGATATTAGGAAAAACTTTTTCACTAGGAGGGTGGTGAAACACTGGAATGCGTTACCTAGGGAGGTGGTGGAATCTCCTTCCTGAGAGGTTTTTAAGGTCAGGCTTGACAAAGCCTTGGCTGGGATGATTTAATTGGGGATCGGTCCTGCTTTGAGCAGGGGGCTGGACTAGATGACCTCCTGAGGTCCCTTCCAACCCTGATATTCTATGATTCTAAGGTTTCTCGTGTTTGGAAAGGCTGTAAGCATGAAATGCTTCCTGCTCTTTCAACATGCAGGAAGTAAGGAAATGTAGCAAAATCTGAGACTGGTAGGCTTTTCTGGCTGCATCTCAGTTTAATATTAACAGTCATCAGTTAATTTGAATTGATGTCCATCTTTTTTGTGATTTATTTGGCAGTTTGCTCTTAGCCCAAGGTATGATTTCCAGCTCTGACACAGAGAAACAAAGCTCTCCATTTCACTTCAAAGACTACTAAAATCAATACAGGGGAATGGATTTACAAGAAAAGTTGTCAACTGTTTCAATGAATAGACCAAGACTTGGAAAGAAAACTTTTAAAGCCTTGTAATGTCCTTCTGTCCCATTATCGCAATATATTCTCCTGCACCAACTATTCATATAGTTTGGTACACTATTAGTTAAAGTTCCTTTCTATAAACAAAAATATCCAGTATATAAGCATACTGTTCACCACCAAAGATTAAAAGCTTTTTTGAATCTCATAGCTCTCAGATGGCTTCAGATTTGGCTTCCTTTTACTCAAGTGATTCAGAATTCTGAAGGTCATTTCCTTCCAGATTATAGTAATTTCAGAATAGTTCAAATTATCATTCTGCAGTACATGGTATTCTCATTTACCCTGTTAAGTGCCTCCTAAATAAGAATGAATATGACTGGTCTTTTCAATAATATATCTGTCACAGTTATTGGGCAAGCTGTACCTTTAGACCTCTTTCAGTCCTTCTCGAGTGCACTCCTTAGAGACCAGCCTGGTTCCTGGTACCTCACTCTGGGTGGAAAGGGGCGATCCTACCATTCTTAGACTGGATCTCTGGGTTGCAGCCTTCTGTTTGCCAGCTGTGTTAATCTGACAGGCCCAACTGCTTTTGGCACTTATAAATGCTTGTTCTGTGGGGACCTGCAGCTAATTAAATTTACTTAGAAAAAGCATCTTCAGAATAAAGTGTCTTGTAATTGCCAAAGAGAACACAGCATTTAGAAAAATGGGTTAACACAACAAAGTTCTATATGCATATTTTCTTACCCAAGAGCAATGTCTCTATCCATAACTCTGATAGTATGGTGGTAACTCTATCCATAATCTCTGGGTTGGGAGATCCAGCCTGCATATGCAGTTTCTGTGTCTGTCTGACAACCTACTCCACCTTTCCTCCTTCCCCAACCTAGCATTTTCAAGGTTGAAGATCCCCTTTAATCCTGGGCTGTCAAACTTGTGAAGAGCAAGCCATGCCAGCCTGGATGGAGCCAGGTATGTAACTACTGCCCAGTCAATGTCCCTGCTATTGCTATCTTAATTCCTTGGAAGCTATTTACTCTAGATGCCTTATGTTAGCCATTGTTTCATTTCTTGTTGGTTTTTCCGTTAACAGCTTCCTGTCAGGTTAATATCAAACAGATAAGTTGAGGGGCATATAATAATTTATTAAAAACTGCACATAACTCCCTCATTCTCCTCAAAACCTTTAAAAAAATGCTTACAGATGTGTCCTATATGGAGTTTCACCCTTCATTTTGAATCTTTCCTTTTGGTGGACTATAAAGTAACCTTGACCCTACTTAAAGAAAATAAAAACAGACCTATTTAGGTAAAGTTTATGGAAAAGTCCCGTAGAACTAAATAGAAAATTATCACCTTTCTACATATTTTTTTAAATTACCCTAGAAAGGTAATAGACAATTTTACCCCTGCTATAGGATTCTATACAATGGTTCAAAACTGTATAAAATGGTATTATTCTCTATTAAATTTGTAAATTTTTAGAATAATTTCTAAATAATGCTATTAACATTTTATAGAATCTGTGGTTTCATTCATAAGATCTTTTAGTGATTTTCCCTTTAAATCTAAAATTCAGCAGCAAATTCAGCACTAAAATTCAGCAGCAATTTTTTAACCTTTTGAATACTGGCTGTTTTCAAAGTGAAAGAAAAAAAAGGGTAGATATAGATGGGGTAAATTTCAAAAGTTGTATTTTTGAAAACTATTCACAAAGTCCAGATCACTCTCCAAGCAACTTGAACGTCATGATTTCACAACACTGGGCTGGAAATCTCTCAAGAAAAAAGTTTCATGGTATTTCGTGCCTCATATCAGCTTGGTGATATTTTAATATAATTTTTTTCCTGGTAATTTGACACATCTGCCTTTCAACAGAATCTGAAAGTACATAGGTCATGGAAAGTGGAATTAATTGCATATTTTTCTAACCTCAAATATTTAAGTTGAAATTTCAAAAAAGTTTGAAAAGTTATTTTTTTTCTGAGCCAATTTGCCTCTTCCTACTTAAAAAGAAGGATATAAGTTCAGAACTTCCAGTGGATTAATTCAAATTTCATAACAGCAGGACCTTATGGGAAGATAACAGACAGTTCTCTGCACACTTAAGGCTTGTCTCTGACTTTGCTTTGGAAGGGTGTGTGTAACGATGCTGCCTTTGGCTGGACACTACTGAGATTATCAATTCAGGACAAACTGCTTACAGCAGGGCAGTCACAGCCCAAGGCTGGGGTTCCTTCACTTCTAAGGTACACCAAATCAGCCAGACAGAGAAGACTTTGATTTTACCCCACTGGCTTACCAGAAGTCATACAAGCAATTCCCTCAGACACTCCAGTTTCCCAGTATTACCACCAGCAGCCACTTCTTATGGGGACGAATGGTTATGAAAACCATACCCCAGTAAAAGAAAAAAGGTTCTCCAGATCCCAAAGGACCAAGCCCCAGACCCAGGTCAATATACAAATATACAATACTCACAAATCATGCTGTTGCCAATCCTTTAGAATCTAAAATCTAAAGGTTTATTCATAAAAAGAAAGAAATATAAGTGAGATCTAAAACTGGTTAAATGGAATCAATTACATACAGTAATTGCAAAGTTCTTGCTTCAGGCTTGTAGCAGTGATGGAATAAACTGCAGATTCAAATCAAGTCTCTGGAGTACATCCACAGCTTGGACGGGTCATTCAGTCCTTTGTTCAGAGCTTCAGTGTAGCAAAGTCCCTCCAAGAGTAAGAAGCAAGATTGAAGACAAGATGGAGGGGTTCCCAGGGCCTTTTATATTCTCTGCCATGTGGAAGGAAACCTCTTTGGTCTTACTGTGAAAATCACAGCAGTCAGATGGAGTCTGGAGTCACATGGGCAAGTCACATGTCCATGCATGACTCAGTTCTTTTACAGGAAGATCAGCCATTGCTCATATGCTACCTTGAATGTTCCCAGGAAGACTTCTCATGTGGATTGGAGTCTCCCAAGGTCCACTGTCAGTTAAGTGTTTCTTGATTGGGCACTTAATCTGAAAATTCATTTCTCAAGAAGCTGACCAAATGCTTCACTGATGCTATTTAGAATCAAACACATTAAGATACAAGTACATAGCCAATATTCGTAACTTCAACTACAAAAATGATACAACATACAGATAGCATAATCATAACCAGCAAATCATAACCTTTTCATAGACATCTCACACGACAACCTTTGTACAATATTTGCTGCAAATATATAACCATGGTTGCAACAATGATCTATACAGTCACAGTTTATGTCAATAACATCACAGAGTGCGAGCAGAGAAAGGATCTCAAACTGTGTGTCTGCATCAGGGCCAGCCATAGGCAGGTTCTGAGAAGCCGCAGTTCTCAAGGGCTCCTCAATGGAAACAGGACTTAAAGGAAATATAATGATCCCAGTTTTGATGTTCACAGGTTGAATGAGACTTCAGGCTAGTTCTGTTCTCCACATTATATGGGGGCTCAAAACTTGAACTGTGTGCTGCTCTATTTGTATTGGAAGATCTACAAATATGAGTTCCATATCTGTGCTCCAGGCAAATAGATCAGTTTTTATGTCTCCAATCCCACTAGTAATGCTCCTCACATTCTAACATGCTTTGTTGCTTTTGCTGCAAAATATAAAATTTATCTTCCAAAAACTTGAAATAAATTGGACTATTACAGATGACAAGAAATAGCTTAACACAGAGGGAACTGTAATCATTAGGATAAAGAATAGATTATAGCCACTGGTAGGATATCATATTTTGACATGGAATATTATACACAATACGGCTTTTTGACAGTTTATTTCTATATCATATACTATGTATACAAAAGTATTAAAGGACAAGTATTAACGGTCTCAGCCTTCATTGGTGTCCAGGGTTGGCCCTAGATATTTTGCCATCCAGGGTAGAAAATGTTTTCAGCACCTCTACCTCTTGAGCAACTGAGGGGCTGTACGGTAGGGCGGAGACTGGCTGAGCCAGAGAACAAAAAAAAACCCCTATTTAGCACCTTCCGGATGTTGATTTGTCACCCCCAGAAGTTGGCATACAGAGCGACCACCCTGACTGTTCCTTCTAAGTCCATCCCTGCTAATGTCAGGGCTGCCTTTCAAATTTCATATTGAAAATACTGGCTCAAATCCATCCCAAGAAATAGTAACCATAAGCAGTTCTGATTGCTGTTTTGTGGCCTATGTGAAGTGAGTTGGGGGGGGGGTCTCTCTCTCTTGCTGTTCTATTGTTAATGGGTTGGGGTCCACACCACAATAAACAAACAAACAAGAGCTATGGGAGTCAGTGCATGCAGGCAGGGGCAGCGTGCGGAGACCCCCTGACCCGCCCACCTAGGAGCCACTACCAGAGGGATGTGCCGATTGCTTTCGGGAGCTGTCCAAGGTAAGTGCCACTCTGCCAGAGCCCGCACCTCTCACCCTCCCTGCACCCCAACCTCGTACCCCAGTCTGGTGAAAGTGAGTGAGGGTGGGGGAGAGCGAGTGATGGAGAGAGCAGGGATGGAGTAAGCAGGGGGCTGGAAGAGGTGGAGTGGGGGTGGGGCTTTGGGGAAAGAAGAGGAGTGGGGGCAGGGACTGGGGATCAGCAGCAGGGCTTGGGGGTCCCCAACATTTTTAAAATCAAAATGTGGGTCCTCAGGTTGCTAAAGTTTGAGAACCGCTGAGCTAGAGCACCTGGGTGCCAGTTGCAGCCAAAGACTAAATCGGGATGGAAATCTTAAATTGCCTTCTTAACCATACAGACTATCTAGAGTTGCCAATTTTGGTTGGACATATTCTTGGTGGTTTCATCACATGGCATAATGTTAATTAAAGATTAATCTTTAATTTCTGGAGACTCCAGGACAATTCTGGAAGCTTGGCAACCCTAAGACTATCCCACTAGTGTAGGAATGAGGAATATTGCTGCATTGGTGTGGTTGGGAAACTTGTTGTTCTGCTCCCATGCTGGCAAACTGGCACCTTATCTGAGCACTGACGCCTTGATCTTCTACCCATTGAATCAATGGCAGTTGACTTTAATGGTACAGGATCAGGACCTCAATTCATACTGTTACTAATTAGAAATCTGCCTTTCACAGTGTATATTAAAGCATCACCATTTACCCAACTGAAATTAAAATTTTGTTGTCATTTTAATTTAAAATCTGAATCATTATATCTTGTCTAGCACTTCCCACCCCACAAATTATTTGGCTGGCATGTTCTTAGCATGAAAATAGTAATTGTACTTAAAAAAACTGGTTTAAGTACTGTTGAAAAATTGACAAGTTTTTATGTATAGCGCAAACTGTATAGAGGATGGATCTTTTGCAATTGGATGTTGTTGATGTCAGATGGGTTAAAAAAAGCATGGCCATTTAATAGCACAGCTGTTGACATTCATCAAAAGATTCCCAGTTGCTCTTCAATAAATAGCAGCCAGTTTATGGTTTTACATGACTTTTGTTTGGAGTTTTATTTAAATCTGAAGGTATAGATGAACTCTTACATGATGGGGTGTGGCAACCTAAAACCCTGTGTGTACCCCCATGTGACAGTTATGGATGGACCCTGGGGGGTGATGGGAGTCCCCATTGTCTTCAGTGGAGTTTTGCACAGAGGTCCTCCCATGCGGATCTCATTACAGGATAAAGGCCCAGGACTGTAAACAGTGTTTTGTGGAATTTTCCACAATTTTCTTTTGCTTCTTGTTACATCCCCTAAATTTTGTGTTTTCACAACTAGGGGTGGGGGGTGGGATAGAATCACTAGAAAATGAATTCAGAGCTCTAAAATATTAATAGGACCAAAAGGTAGCAATGCTTGAATTTCAGGCCTTTCAAATGCAATAGTAAGTGATTCACAGACCTTCAGTATGAACACATTCACATTAAAACTGAAGAAAATATTTGTAAGAGCAAAATGAAACCACGGAGAGGGTCACACAGGTCTTAGGTGTAGCTCAGATGTTAGTCAATTTCTTTAGCAACTGGTTTCTCAAACTAATTCCTGTGAAAGGTACTGAACATGTGTGCTCCTTGTGCATGTGTAACCCACTGGCTAGTGTGTGTTGTGTCCTGCTTTGTGCACTATCCAGAGAGGTTTTGAATCTTACAGTCCCTACCTACCAGAAGGTGCCTCTTTAGCTCAAGCTATAGTGACTTTTGCTTTTCAGCTGGAGGTCCCTATTACAATCCCTGGTGTTAGCTAATATCGTGGCCAGTACACAGGAAAAGTACAAAACAAAATGCCTATCCCTGCTTCCCAACAGCAAGGACAAGGAGCATCTAAAAATGGCAACCTCTTGGTAAAATATAAGGTGTCTATTTTAATGCTAGGCTTTTGAGTATTTCAGTTTCTTCATGTTTTACATAGTGAATACTGCAGCAGATGGAATTATTGAGAAATTTAATGTAAAAAAAAATAATGTGAACAGATAACAGGAAGAGACGTTGGGTAATGATGCTAAGATAAATTATGCCATTGTTAAATGCAAATACTCTAGAGGGCAAAAAGCCTTGTTAGTCTGTATCCACAAAAAGAAAAGGAGGACTTGTGGCACCTTAGAGACTAACAAATTTATTTGAGCATAAGCTTTCGTGAGCTACAGCTCACTTCATCGGATTTGTGTCCATTTATTCTTTTACGTAGAGACTGTCCAGTTTGGCCAATGTACATGGCAGAGGGGCATTGCTGGCACATGATGGCATATATCACATTGGTAGATGCGCAGGTGAACGATAAATGGACACAAATCAGATGTCAAGAATTATAACATTCAAAAACCAGTTGGAGAACACTTCAATCTCTTTGGTCACTCGCTTACAGACCTATAAGTGGCAATTCTTCAACAAAAAAACTTCAAAAACAGACTCCAATGAGAAACTGCTGAATTGGAATTAATTTGCAAACTGGATACAATTAACTTAGGCTTGAATAAAGACTGGGAGTGGATGTGTCATTACACAAAGTAAAACTATTTCCCCATGTTTACACGCCCACCCCCACCCCCCCGCTGTTCCCCAGACGTTCTTGTCAACTGCTGGAAATGGCCCACTTTGATTGTCAGTACAAAAGGTTTCCTCCCCCTCCCCCCGCTCTCCTGCTGGTAATAGCTCACCTTACCTGATCACTCTCCTTACAGTGTGCATGGTAACACCTATTGTTTCATGTTCTCTGTGTATTTAAATCTCCCCACTGTATTTTCCACTGAATGCATCCAATGAAGTGAGCTGTAGCTCACGAAAGCTTATGCTCAAATAAATTTGTTAGTCTCTAAGGTGCCACAAGTACTACTTTTCTTTTTGCGGATACAGACTAACAAGGCTGCTACTCTGAAACCTAGGGGGCAGATTCCTATGTAGAACTGAGACATGAAATTTGCTAATGGCAGAAGGAAAAAGACAAATGGCTGTCTTTGAAAAGAGACATCCATCTGTGGAAGATTGTGGGAACGCTGAATAAGACACAAAATAGTCCAACAGACTCTTACTGTCTTCAGAGACATGCAAATAAAAGCCTGAAACAGTGGAGAATGGACTGTTGAGTAAATATTCTGTGACTATGATTTACAGTCACATAACTCTACTTCAATCACATGTACAGTCACATTTGCAGCTGACACCAGCTTGAATCAAAGGAATACAAGAGAGCACAGAATAAGGCAAAAAGCCACAAATCACAAAAAAGGCCGGAGTTTAACAAGTCAAGAACTCCATGTGCCATCCAGTGACAGTTCTGAAGATTCTTAAAGAATTTTCTGAAGTGACCTAGATTATACAAGTGCTGCAGATGATTTATAAAACTGGTGAGAAAGCGAGCAGGTTCCAGAGGGGGAAAGCAATCTATCATCTGCCTAATGCTGATATTTCAGATACCTCATCTGAAAATGTCAGGGCTTCTTCTGTTCAAATTTTATGGGCATGCTCTCCCATTGTTTGGTAAATACTGACTGAGCAGCCAAATGCATACAGCAGTAACGAGTAGGATTTCTGTCCAGGTAAAGCTGAGCACATTTTCGGGTTCGCATAACATTGTGTTATGCGTGGATGCTATTGAATCGCTGTGACTCTGCATGGGCAGGATTAAAACCTAAGAAGGTTTATGCACACTGAAAATCACATGATCTTTTGCAACCTTGTCCAGCCCCTTTCTCTCAGGTCCTTTGTTCTCTCTACCACTTCTTTAAACTGTGTCTCTAGTCCCTACAGCACCTACTTGTTAGACCTGGGTGCAATTCTCTGCTCCACTGTGTGTGATTGTGGGGAAGTCAGCTAATTTCTCTGTGCTTCAGACAAATTAAAAATTGGGGAGGTGCTCAGACAGTAAATTAATTAGTGCCATATATGCACCTAAGATAGAGAGACAGCAAATCTTTGTGCCTGGTACAAGTAAATAACAACAAATAGCATTCTTCTACTTTAATTTACATTTAATCTATCTATAATGTATAGAATATACACCTGCATTATTTTAACTGCTTTGTCCTTTGTCCTGCTACATTGTCCTTTAGTCCTTTTGTATCTTTTGCTGTGAAACAGCTGCCTCCCTACCTGGTACTATTTTTTTGGGGGGAGAGTGGGGAATTGCTTTACTTCCTGTTAGTAGACTGAATGCCTGCCCCGTGCTCAGGTAGCTTTTTACACCTTCAGCAGGAGGCAGGGACATCAGTAGCAACACTGATTGGATGAAAACAGCTATGCTACTGCGTCAATGAGCAGAAGTAGTGACTTAGACAAGATAGGATGTTGGAGGGAAAGAATATCATTTGTCTCCCCTCCTCCCTCTCTTAAGCCTGCTCCATGAATCTGGTACCATCAGCTTTGAGTTGAAGGAAAAATCCCGCAAAATAAACAGAATGCGAATCAGAGGAACGGGGGACCAAAGGAGCAGGTCAGAAAGCTGCAGTGGACTGAGGAATTCTGAGGGGAGACTGGGTGAGGAAAGTGGTCAGTGGAAGCATGTGACTAAAAGAACCAGGCAAAGGAAAAGACGGGCTAGTGAAGGAGAAATAGAGCTCAAAAATAGGTTTACAGAGTTGGAAAATGAAGAAGGGGCTCAGCAGGTAATCACTGAAGGTGGAAAGGCAAGGAAGAAGAGAAGAGCGGCTAGTCCTATAGGAAAAGGGGAAGAGTTAATGGAGACTACACCAAATATGAGCCCCAGGAGGATACAGGATGAGTTAAAGAGGATTACAAGGGAAAATAGGAATTGAAAGAACTTGCAGCCAGAGGGAACAGGGGATAGACTGGAGAATAGCACCGTCACCAGGAAAAGGCAGGTCTATGTGACTGGGGACTCTTTACGGAGAAGAATAGATAGGCCTGTAACCAGAGCTGATCCAGAGAATAGGAGGGGGTGCTGTCTTCCAGGTGCTAAGATATGGGATGTAGACCTGAGGTTGAAAAGGTTTCTAAAGGGAGCAGGAAAGAATCCCCTAATTATCCTTCATGTGGGAACAAATGATACGGCTAGATTCTTGCTGGAAAGTATTAAGGGAGACTATGCTAGGCTGGGGAAGATGCTTAAGGAAATCGAGGCTCAGGTGATCTTTAGTGGGATTCTGCCTGTTGCTAGAGAAGGGCAACAAAGGTGTGACAAGATTCTGATGCTCAACAGATGGCTTAGGCAGTGGTGCTATAAGGAGGGCTTTGGGATGTATGGCCACTGGGAGGCATTCATGGACAGAGGACACTTCTCTCAGGATGGACATCATCTGAGTAGGGAAGGAAATAGACTTCTAGGATGGAGGCTGGCACAACTGATTAAGAGAGCTTTAAACTAGGAATTTGGGGGATATGGTTGGGAGATGTCCAGGTAATCTCCACACCGGATTTTAGCATTGAGAAGAAAGAAAACGAAGTAAGAGAGGATACAGCCATGGGTAGGAGGAAGGGAAGTGTAGATACCAGTCTAATAGGTCATACTGGCTGTAGAATGTCCATGCCTAATAGGGTACAGAATGTGAGTGAGGCCAAACAGCAAAAATTAAGATGTTTGTACACCAATGCGAGGAACCTAGGTAACAAAATGGAGGAACTAGAGCTACTGGTGCAGGAAATGAAACTAGATATTATAGGGATAACAGAAACATGGTGGAATAGTAGTCATGACTGGACTATAGGTATTGAAGGGTATGTGCTGTTTAGAAAAGTCCGAAATAAAGGTAAAGGTGGTGGAGTAGCATTGTATATCACTGATGAGGTAGAATGTAAAGAAATAAGAAGCGATTAAATGGATAAGACTGAGTCCGTCTGGGCAAAAATTACATTGGGGAAGAAAACTATAACAGCCTCCCCTGGGATAGTGCTTGGGGTGTGCTATAGACCGCCGGGATCTAATTTGGATATGGATAGAGCCCTCTTTAATGTTTTTAATAAAGTAAATACTAATGGAAACTGTGTGATCATGGGAGACTTTAACTTCCCAGATATAGACTGGAGGATGAGTGCTAGTAATAATAATAGGGCTCAGATTTTCCTAGATGCGATAGCTGATGGATTCCTTCATCAAGTAGTTGCTGAACCGACTAGAGGGGATGCCATTTTAGATTTGGTTTTGGTGAGTAGTGAGGACCTCATAGAAGAAATGGTTGTAGGGGATAATGTTGGCTCAAGTGATCATGAGCTAATACAGTTCAAACTGAATGGAAGGATTAACAAAAATAAATCTGCAACTAGGGTTTTTGATTTCAAAAGGGCTGACTTTCAAAAATTAAGGAAATTAGTTAGGGAAGTGGATTGGACTGAAGAATTTATGGATCTAAAGGTAGAGGAGGCCTGGGATTATTTTAAATCAAAGCTGCAGAAGCTATCGGAAGCCTGCATCCCAAGAAAAGGGAAAAAATTCATAGGCAGGAGTTGTAGACCAAGCTGGATGAGCAAGCATCTCAGAGAGGTGATTAAGAAAAAGCAGAAAGCATACAGAGAGTGGAAGAAGGGAGGGATCAGCAAGGAAAGCTGCCTTATTGAGGTCAGAACATGTTGGGATGAAGTGAGACGGGCTAAAAGTCAAGTAAAGTTGGACCGTGCAAAGGGAATTAAAACCAATAGTGAAAGGTTCTATACCATATAAATAAGAAGAAAACAAAGAAAGAAGAAGTGGGACTGCTAAACACTGAGGATGGAGTGGAGGTCAAGGATAATCTAGGCATGGCCCAATATCTAAACAAATACTTTGCCTCAGTCTTTAATAAGACTAAAGAGGATCTTAGGGATAATGGTAGCATGACAAATGGGAATGAGGATATGGGGGTAGCCATTACCATATTTGAGGTAGAAGTGAAACTCAAACAGCTTAATGGGACTAAACCGGGTGGCCCAGATAATCCTCATCCAAGAGTATTAAAGGAATTGGCACATGAAATTGCAAGCCCATTAGCAAGAATTTTTAATGAATCTGTAAACTCAGGGGTTGTACCGTATGATTGGAGAATTGCTAACATAGTTCCTATTTTTAAAAAAGGGAAAAAAAGTGATCTGGGTAACTACAGGCCTGTTAGTTTGACATCTGTAGTATGCAAGGTCTTGGAAAAAATTTTGAAGAAGAAGGTAGTTAAGGACATTGAAGTCAATGGTAAATGGGACAAAATACAACATGGTTTTCCAAAAGGTAGATTGTGCCAAACCAACCTGTTCTCCTTCTTTGAGAAAGTAACAGATTTTTTAGACAAAGGAAACGCAGTGGATCTAATTTACCTAAATTTCAGTAAGGCATCTGATACTGTGCCACATGGGGAATTATTAGTTAAATTGGATAAGATGGGGATCAATAGGAAAATTGAAAGGTGGATAAGGAATGGGTTAAAGGGGAGACTACAACGGGTCCTACTGAAAGGTGAACTGTCAGGTTGGAGGGAGGTTACCAGTGGAGTTCCTCAAGGATCGGTTTTGGGACCAATCTTATTTAATCTTTTTATTACTGACCTCGGCACAAAAAGTGGGAGTGTGCTAATAAAGTTGGCTGATGATACAAAGCTGGGAGATATTGCCAATTTAGAGAAGGACAGGGATATCCTACAGGAGGATCTGGATGACCTTGTAAACTGGAGTAATAGTAATAGGATGAAATTTAATAGTGAGAAGTGTAAGGTCATGCATTTAGGGATTAATAACAATAATTTTAGTTAAAAACTAGGGACGCATCAATTAGAAGTAACGGAGCAGGAGAAGGACCTTGGAGTATTGGTTAATCATAGGATGACTAGGAGCCGCCAATGTGATATGGCTGTGAAAAAAGCTAATGCGGTCTTGGGATGCCTCAGAAGAGGTATTTCCAGTAGGGATAAGGAGGTTTTAGTACCGTTATAGAAGGCACTGGGGAGACCTCACCTGGAATACTGTGTGCGGTTCTGGTCTCCCATGTTTAAGAAGGATGAATTCAAACTGGAACAGGTACAGAGAAGGGCTACTAGGATGATCCGAGGAATGGAAAACTTGTCTTATGAAAGGAGACTCAAGGAGCTTGGTTTGTTTAGCCTAACTAAAAGAAGGCTGAGGGGAGATATGATTGCCCTCTATAAATATATCAGAGGGATAAATACTGGAGAGGGAGAGGAATTATTTAAGCTCAGTACCAATGTGGACACAAGAACAAATGGATATAAACTGGCCACCAGGAAATTTAGACTAGAAATTAGACGAAGGTTTCTAACCATCGGAGGAGTGAAGTTTTGGAACAGCCTTCCAAGGGAAGCAGTGGGGGCAAAAGATCTATCTGGCTTTAAGATTAAACTCGATAAGTTTATGGAGGAGATGGTATGATGGAATAACATGGTTTTGGTAATTAAATATTCATGGTAAATAGGCCCAATGGCCTGTGATGGGATATTAGATGGGGTGGGATCTGAGTTACTGCAGAAAATTCTTTCCTGGGTATCTGGCTGATGAATCTTGCCCATATGCTCAGGGTTTAGCTGATTGCTATATTTGGGGTCGGGAAGGAATTTTCCTCCAGGGCAGATTGGAAGAGGCCCTGGAGGTTTTTCGCCTTCCTCTGTAGCATGGGGCACGAGTCACTTGCTGGAGGATTCTCTGCTCCTTGAAGTCTTTAAACTACGATTTGAGGACTTCAACAGCACAGAAAGAGGTGTGAGGTATTTTTGCAGGAGTGGTGGGTGAAATTCTGTGGCCTGCATTGTGTAGGAGGTCAGACTAAATGATCATTGTGGTCCCTTCTGACCTAAATATCTATGAATCTATGAATCCTGCTCCCTGAGCTCATACCACTTTTTCTGCACAACGTGTAATCACTGGGTTGGCGCAGACCACTACTAATTCCCTCCTAGGAGTCCTCTGATCTGCTTCTACTTAAATCAGCCTCTGTACCAGATGACTGGCGTATAGCTAATGTGATGCAAATTTTTTTTAAAGGCTGTAGAGGCGACCCTGGCAATCACAGGGTGGTAAGTTTAACTTCAGCACCAGGCAAACTGGTTGAAACTATAATAAAGAACAGAATTATCTACACACAGAAGGACACAGTATGTTGGGGAAGAGTAAACATGGCTTTTTTTAAAGGGACATCATGCCTCATCAATCTATTAGAATTCTTTGAGGAGGTCAACAACCATGTGAAAAAGAGTGATCCAGTGTGTATGGTATACTTGGCCTTTCAGAAAGCGTTTGACATGGTCCAATACCAAAGGTTAAACACAGTAGGAAGTCATGGGATAAGAGGGAAGGTCCTCTTATGGATCCGTAACTGGTAAAAAGCTAGGAAACAAAGGGTAGGAATAAATGATCAGTTTTAACAACGGAGAGATCTGAATATGGGGTCCCCCAAGGATCTGTACTGGGACCTGTGCAGTTCAACATATTTATAAATGATCTGGCAAGGAGGGTGAACAGAGAGATGGCAAAGTTTGCAGATGTTACAAAATTACTCAAGATAGTTAAGTCCAAAGCAGACTGAGGAGAGTTACAAAGGGCTGTCACAAAACTGAGTGACTGGGCAACAAAATGACAGATGCACATTGGAAAACAAGATTCCAGCTATACATACAAAATGATGGGGGTCTAAATTAGCTGTTACCACTCAAGAAAGAGATTGTGGATAATTCTCTGAAAACATCCGGTCAGTGTGTTAGGAAAGGGATAGATAATAGGACATAACGCCACTGTGTAAATCCATTATATGCTCACACTTTGAATACTGCATATAATTCTGATTGCCCAATCTCAAAAAAGATACAGTAGAATTGGAAAAAGTACAGAGAAGGGCAAGAAAATTGATTGGGGTATGGAACAGCTTCTATATGAAGAGAGATTAAAAAGACTGGGACTGCTCAGCTTCAAAAAGAGATGACCAAGAGGTGGATACGATAGAGGTCTATAAAGTCATGACTGGTGTGGAGAAACTGAATAAGGGAGTGTTTTTTACCCCTTCACATAACACAAGAACCAAGGCTCTGCCAATGAAATTAATAGGCAGCAGATTTAACACAAACAAACGGAAGTACATAGAATTAGATATGTTCGTGGAGCATAGGTCCATCAATGGCTATTAACCAAGATGGTTAGGGATGCAACCCCATGCTCTGGGTGTCCTTAAACCTCCAACTGCCAGAAGCTGGGACAAGATGACAGTGGATGGATCACCTGATGAGTGCCCTGTTCTGTTCATTCCCTCTGAAGCATCTGGCACCAGCTGCTGTCAGATACAGGACTAGATGGATGATTGGTCTGACCAAGTATGGCCATTCTTATGTTCTTGCTGTCACTCTTCTCCCAACCTCCTTTTAGAGCAGAGATTTGCTCTACTTCTCTATACTGAAGTGAGGAACAACAGAAATTGGGTGAGGAGGAGAGTGTGGGAAGAGACAGGTAGGTTTCCACCTCAGTGGCAGTGCAAAAGGTTTATAAAAAGGTATTAGAGACTGTCTGAGCCAGGCAAGCAATGGCAGGATATGCAGGGGAAGTGGAAGGGAATCCAATGGACCACTTGACTTAACAGTTTTCTCTTCATCCCAATCAATTTACCTGTCCACATGGTGAGTTTTTACTGCCCAACTCTGGATACCTTCTCATTATTTTGGTTACCTCAGGTTACCAGATGCCTTTGGAGGTGCTGTATTAGGCCAATCTCTTCTCCCCAGTGCAGATTTTATTATTGCTTTTTTACAGGTGAGGAAACTGGGACACAGAGAGAGAGAGTGTTTTAGCAGCGTCCAAGGAAATCTCTGGCAGTGAGGGATAGAACTCATATCTGCAGGCTCCCATCCCTGTGCTTGATTGATTGAACCTCAGAAGGTTCTGTGTTTCAGTTGATTACTCATGGCATCACCTCTGTTGTCTCAAGGTTTGAAGCCTGACTGCAAAGGGTCTAATACATTGACAGATAGCTACTGCTGCTGGAGTTGGTCTGCCACATACTTTTCTATAATTTTCTTCTACATGGAAGATTGGAAGCAGAGTGGAACTAGTTAGTTAGATCATAGGCATCCAATGGTAGTTTGAGTAACTGTCTGGACTATATCATAGCTCAGGTTTGCTGGTACACTAATTTCTCCAAGGAAAACATTGATTTTGCTTAGCAGTAATTTGAAGTGTTCATAAACTTACAAGGGGCTAGGATCCATCTTTCCTTTCGTGAAACAGACATCACTATGTTCTTTCAGAGTAGCTGCTACGGGGACAATTTATGACAAGAAATGTGGCATGATTACTGCTTCATTCCTTTCTGATTCTACATCCTCATTCCAACATTTTTTTGGCTCAGTTAAGATGAGAGCCCTTAGAAGGGAGAGGCACTTAACTCTACTTGTTAAACCTTTTTGCTCTACTTATCAATTAAAGTAATTTACACTTATGATGGATATGCTATTCAGAACCCTCACTAAAATGAAGTGTATTTTCTTGTCTAACCAAATTCAACAGGTAACAAAATACAGACTTTTTCTTTAATAACAATGGGTTTCTTTTGTCAGCCAACAGCGTGGTTTCTTTTTGCTGTGTTCCTATTTTTGCTGAACTTTTCATCACATTTTCAGTTTCCTTTATCTAATTTTCCCTTTTGCATTGTTTTTACCTTTTCAAAGGCATTCTTTACTTTGCTATTGACTTTGAGCTCTGTTGGGTTTTGATTCTGTTTTTCGCCTGTAGGACCATAGCCATTTTGGCTCTACCCCAGCCTTTGTCATTGCTTTTGTAGTGCGGCTGCCTTCATTGACAATGAACTGATAACCTTGCTGAATAGTTTCTACTGGTATTTTTCCATCCTTCCTTAAAGAAGCAATAAGTCATAGACAGATACTGAGAGAATTTGGAGGTGGGGAGTTCATGCAATATTGTACAAAATATATAAGTGAGACAAGACCATAACCCTTGATTTCACTCAATGTTCATCCTCCAGCTATGATTTATTGTTGGATTTTCAGCTGAAAATTTAAGTACAGATATTGTTTTCTGAGATGTCATAGATGGAGAAGTGAGTTTCATTATGCTAGCATAAACATTTTTTTTTTATTTCCTTGCGGGAGCTGGGGAGAGATTTCATGACTTGTGGTAAAGAATCAGTCATTTTTTCTTCTAATACTGAACAAGGAACTAAGTTAGAATAAGGAAAACAATATTATTCTTAAAGTTACTGGTCAATATTTTCAAAAGCAACTAGCGATTTTGGTTGCTTCAAGTTTTAATTGTTCAACTTGACGAATCTTGAAGGGACTTTTCCAAGGGAGGGTTCTCAACAGTGCACTGTCTGAACATGAAGCCCCTTTAAGGAGTTTCAAGTTGGACACTCAAGCTCACTAGTCATTTGTGAAAGTCTTGGTCTCTCTCTCTGTTTCACTGCAAATCTTCTTATAACCACCTCCAACCTTTCCTACTAGGCTTCCTGCTATAGAGTAAAAGAAACACTATGCCATCTTCTTTCCCCTAATTATCGTATCAAGAGGGATTTCTGCTAACTCTTACTACTGTGGATTCTGTCTGTAACTTCCCAGCACCCATTCAACATATATGACAATAATGTAGACAGCTAAAATATCTCTGCTGGTGGGATTTCTCCATTTCTCTACTAGATTCAGGAAAAATCTCCAAAAAAAAATGTCTGCAGGGCAACATGCACAAAGCCAAATTATTATTGAACAGTGCTTATAATCAAAAGACAGCTGCTAATACAGTTCATGTAAAAGATGGATATTAATGCAGAGCATAATATTGAAACTGATAAAGAACACTGCAAATATTTATCTGGCTGCACTTACATATATTTTTAGATACTGTCCTTTCCTTCTAATTATCCCTTTGGTCTACAGCGTGGCGAAGGTAGGTAGGGGTGTGTGTGTGTGTGTGTATTTTTTAACCAGAAATATCTCAAAACAAATGTTTCCTGTTTGGTGGCAGAAAATTGCAAGGGGATTTCACAAGGACACCTGTGTCTGAGTAATCACTTATATGAAAATGGGTTTGTTGGTTTGAAATTCTGGAGAAAGCAGCAGACCCCCTAATTGCCACATGGAATTGTACATAAGAGGGGGCCTGATAGACGAGCCTCATTTAATTGAAAAGTTGTTTATGAAACTTGTGGTGCTTCACCCTCCCACTGAAACATGGTGGCAAAATGGGAGTTCCAGACACTGGCTTTGGTCTCAGATAGGTGTCCATGAGATACTGCTAAAGAGAAGACAATAGTGTCAGAAGAGAGAAGTTACAATACTGTGTATGTTTTATAGACAACATTATGCCTGAAGTTCTACATGGAGTTTCAAATTCTGTGGAAACCCTTCAGTCTTGGATAGTGAACAAGGGGACAATTCTGATTGGGACCTGCCAAGAGTGAAGCCTCAGAGAGAGTTCAGAAACAAGTACTAGAGACACTACTGGACAAACTGCCTTGTTAGGAAATGGACTGAGGGTTTTTACTATTTGCCTAACATTTCCCAGCTGAAATTAATAGAGTTTTGGTGGATATTGATAACATCCACTGCATATAAAACAAACCTAGTCCTACTCCTCAAAGGAGAGGTTTTCCAGTAGATCATCTGTTGCTTGAATCTATGCCATTGTTTGTTTCTTTTTTCAGATAACACCTTAAAATCCAAGATCTTGTCTGTTCTGCATGGCAACTTAAGATCACACAGCACTTTTCCATAAGTGTACAGTTTTGTGTCTATCCTATTCCAATTTTTTTCCTTCACCTGCTGTTGTGCATGTTATGCACTAGAACTGCCCTCCACCCTATGCATGGGTGCATTCCAGTGATGCTGTATCTCTGTACAGTGGTTGCCATTAAAATGTAAACATTTACCAATATTTAGCAACCATCAGTGTCTGAGATACCACATTATTTCCCTATACTTAGAATGGGAAATAATTGGTATCTGACACACTCTGGTGACGTAACTTCTCATAAATATTGAGTATATAATGACTCTTTCTGTATTTTGTGAAGCACTTTTGGAATCCTTCAGGATGAAAAATACTATATAAACGCAAAATGTTATTTCGCTTGAGAATATAGTTTTAGAGTTGTATTTATTCTGCCTGCATTCCTGTTGATTCTGACATAGATTTTTGTGAGAGGCTAAAATTAACATTATTTTGTAGTATTTTGGTGATTGATTTTTACATGTGAGACACTGAAAGAACTTTTGGGCCATTTTGGTGCTAACATTTGAAAGCTTTTCTTTACAGTGTATTCTCTATTATATATACCAGTGTAAGTAAAGTTAGACACTGTACATGGAATAAATATATTGTACTGCATTGGGCTTTTTAACATACAGATATTGCTATAGAAAAATCTATAAAAGCCAAAGTAATAGAGAAAATCTGGTGTACAGAGAGGGCATATTGATATTCATTAGTCCAATGACATGTCAAGCTGGTTCAAAGCCTTTCCTTGATGCTGGAACATGTAGACATCTAATAGTGTTGAAAGATTATGTGTTTTCCCCTTCACTAACTCTACAATATTTATACTTTATATCAGTTGAAAATTAGGCAGCTGGCAAAATATTTCCTCTTTCATTATATTGCTAATGATGTAAGGCCTATATGTTTCAAATAAGGAAATGATGTTAAGTGTGCTCATTGTGTTATAAGATGCTATGTCACTCGCTGTTCATTATAAAAAGGTTAATTTCATGTCTTCAGATCAGATCATTGGTGTATTTCTGTTATAGGTAATTACAGTGTCTAGTACTTTAGATTATTGAATTAGGAGATAACTAGGAGATATGACATGAATATTCCTCTTACCAATAAAACAAGACCTGATGTGATTCTGATACCACTTATTCTTGTAATATTTTGGACAAAATAAAGATCAAAGGTAAAATATCAAAAGCAGTGAGGAGACATTTATTAATTTTATTTTTACTATGAGGTATATTGGTGTGTGCACCCAAAAGGCTGTACAATTGTCATTTTGTATAATAAATTTATACAAAGTAACCAAACTAAGTTTTCTCTTTTCTTCTCAATATCCATACATAACTTACACTAACTTTAAAGAAAATTATTCTGTTCACTGGCTACACAATAAAGTGAGAATAAACTATAAATACAAGTGTCTTTTTTGCAGAGGAGGGCATGATGGTAGTTTAAGATCAGACTCAAATATTGATTTTTGGTTAATTTAAAAACTTTTTATTGCCAGGTTTTTTTGTTTGTTTGTTTGTTTCTGCTCAAAAAATGTAGGGCAATAAACATTTCTCTGCTTTGGGCAGCAATCAAATGTAAAATAATAGGACTCCTACTATATGAATTTCATTCCAGAAGTGATAATATATGTACAAAACAGCATTATTTGGAAGTAATTAATGGTTCACTTGTAGAGGTATTGTATGCAGAAATATATAGTAATGAAGTATTTATTAAGGGAGTATTTAATATTAAGCACTGGAAAGTCAAGTTGGTCAAAAATAAGAAACTTTTTTTTATTAACACTTTCACAAGAAAAAATTGTCCCTGTTTTTCATTGAAAGTTTTCGACTTTGAAAATTTTCAACTAACTCTTCTTGAAAGTTCATGATAAAGAACATGTTGGACTTGATTCTTATTTACATTAGGGCCCTTTTCTGCCACTCTGGTAGAGTAAAGAGGCTTACACCCATTTTAAGGCCAGTATGAATATCCAGTGTGGTGTACAAGGGGTGCTTGTGTAAATGAGAATTGGAGCCATTGTTTGTGTGTGTGTGTGGGGGGGGGGGTTAAGTCAAATAGTAAGGGATATGCTTTGGTTGGTCAACACTGACTTATGATGGTTGCCACCAAATAATTGATATTTTTCAACAAATACCACATAGTTACCACAATTATTCCCCCTTCTGAGTATTGGGAAGAATTGTGGTATTTGTATAGCAAACCCTGACTTTTTAATGGTGACCGCTGTAAGTATACTTTGAGAAGGGCTTCATGAGAGTTCTTGACTGAATTTATCAGCAAGTGCCCTGGAGACTTATCCATTACCAAATTATAGTTCAACTTGATTGCAAGTTCCAGATGATTCATATACAGATATCTGCCTCTCAGCTTGGACCCTGAACTGTGAAGATATAACAACATTGCTTTTACAAATGTCTTTGCATATGCTTGTTCCACTGGCATGGATGTAAGCCTTTATCTTTGAGTGATGTGCCCAAGGTCTGATAAGGAGCCTAGTTATGTTTGTGAATATTCAGTGCTTTGATTTGAGTATCTACATTGGCACATATGATTCACAAAGTTTAAAATTGCATTCCTTTGACAACTGAAAAGGTACTCATATGCTACATATGCAGAGAGATCTTGCAGACTGTAATTGTATATTTTCAGAACAACTACGTGGTTAAAAGCAATCATATTCTTTGGACTTCGTATGCTACCTTTACCCTCCTGTTCTATTTACTCCGACCCGGGAGCTAATACCCATGGAATTGGTTGGCAGCTATGTGACCCAGATGCTAATAACTGGTATGTATTTTTTCTTGTATCACCATCTGGCTCTTAATCATATTAGCTGTTTTCCAGGTGAGCATCTTGGCTCTCTTAATTGTTGGATGTTCTCTCATGGTGGATTTGCACATAAGGACAATTGAGGGTCAGGCAGCTGATGGGCTCACTTGGGTGTCCAGGAAGCATTTTTGCATGATTGACTCTTGTATTCGAATGGTTTCCTCTCCTGTTCATATGTTAAGAAGCCTTTGGGTGAAACTCTAAGACACCTGTACAATAGAGACACTTTGACAGTAAGTTTTTAGTCATCTTTTGGAAAAAGTTGTCACACCTGTGTCTAATAGCGCAGATAATGATGTCAAGACAATTCAAAACTATACTAAACACTGGTGTATGTGTGTGTTTGTCATTAAATCATCCCATGCAGCACATAGGGGATGCAACAGATCCTCCTCCAAAGAAGAGTTTCCTGTACAATTACACTTGTGTCATATTTGTTAGAGCAAAAATATAGCTTGATTCCTAGGTCACGTTTCTGCTGATGGCACAGTAGCACATTTTCCCAGAGATTCCCTTAATTGAAATCATATTGTAATCAGCTTCTCAGTGGGCCAAAGGCAGTGTGTTTGTCTTTCAAGTCACTTTTGTCAGAACCCTTTTTCTGTGGGAGCAGCATTTAGTATTTTGTTTGACACCTGAAACCTTGGAGTGAATTTATTCACTGTTGCTGTTGTCATTGCTGCTATTATGTATATTGTGGTAGGTATACCCCCTCACGGGGCGTCAGGTCACGTGTGGCCCAAAAGAAGGGAAAAGGCTGTATCACAGCCAGTTCTTATGCTGATGACCTTTATGATAAATGTGTTAGTGCGGCCTAGTGGCTGGCATCATTAAGGTTGCCTTACCACTCAGGGCAGTTTGGCTCAATGGCCAGAGTCAGTAAATAGCCCTTCTACATGGGGCAGTGTGGCCTAATGGACAGAGTCAGTAAAGTAGCCCACTTCTGTGGGATTGCATGGCCTGTTGGGGAAGTGGGGCACCACTCAGGGTAGTGCAGCTCCACTGAGTCCCAGCCCAGGGCCCTGGTGGTGGTGAGAGTGCTCACCACTGAGTCAGAGGGGATCCTCCTGAAACACCAGTGAAAAGCTGCTTCTTGCCCTTTCCCCCTCTTTGAAGTTCCCTGCTTCTTCTGGGGTCCTCAAATGGCCAGGCTCCCAGTGGTGCGGTCCCTTCTCAGGGCTCGTTGGGCAGCCTGGCATCTGTCTGGAATGCTGCGAGCCACGGTCCTGAAGTCAGGGCCTATAGCAACTCCCTGGAGAGAGCTTTTCAAATATATTGATTTCAATTACAACACAGAATACAAAGTGTACAGTGTTCACTTTATATTTATTTTTATTACAAATATTTGTGCTGTAAAAACAAAAGAAATAGTATTTTTCAATTCACCTAATACAAGTACTGTAGTGCAATTTACTTTTACAGTGCAAATATTTGTAATAAAAATAATATAAAGTGAGCAATGTACATTTTGTATTCTGTGTTGTAATTGAAATCAATATATTTGGCAATGTAGAAAAACATCCAAAAATATTTAATAAATTTCTATTGGTATTCTATTGTTTAACAGTGCGATTAAAACTGTGATTAATCATGATTAATTTTTTTTTAGTTAATCGTCTGACTTAACTGTGATTATTCGACAGCCCTGCTCTCTACAGAAGAGATGGCACTCAAAAGGCAGGTAGGATACAATGCATCCTAGCACTCATCCCATCCAATGTGGTAGATCTGGTTGTCTCAGATTGCAATCAATGGGTCTATTAAGGTAAATTGATCAGGTTTTGGTCAAAATAGTAGAGAATGAAATTTTGTCCCAGAATCAGAAACATTAGTCTTGTATTTAGGTGTAAAAAGTCAGTTCAAAGGGACCATATAATATAGTTTCTTCAACCATGAAGTAACATAACTGAAACTGATTTGTACAGGTATTTGTCCTTAGTTATATTCCAGTGGCTGTATACATGACATAGCATTAAAACCTCCTTCAAAAGTTTAAAAGTCAGCATCAATTTTTTTGTTGTGCTTTCAATGAAATTTTGAACATATTTCACAGGTGCGAAAACACCAAAATCCAGGACAAGTCACCCTTATGAAGATGTTTCTAAGGCAAACACTTAATGGAGCCTCAGTTAAGGTTTGAATGTAGATCAGTAACTTCTGGATCAGATTTATATTTCAGGAGGAGAGCCTTGTGATGTAACAATGTTCTTTTCCATTGGCATTATCCCTTAACTGAAAATTATGAACAAAATATAAGAGTCTAGACTCATACTGAACTATCTAGCTGCTATAAATTCAGATTATATATTGAAATATAAAATTAAATAGTAATTAAAACTATTGCTTTCAATACCTGGAGGTTCTATTAGACACTTGCTCATAGATCACAAGAAGTTATTAATCCAGATCTTTAAATGTGGTCTGCCAAATTTTGGAAGTCTTGAAAATCAGTTTCTCAGACACTGAAGTCACAGAGTGAATCATTCTCACCTGCTGAGAGCTGGCAGTGTAGATTATGAGTGGAACTAAATGCTCTTTTGGAATTTAACCTATGCTGTCTCTGCAGGGTATATCCCCTCTGGACACAAAAACTGTTTGACCACAGCAGGAGAGGCATATTAACATTTTTCTACAGTGTTACTTACTTGTAATTTTGCTGTTTTAATAGAGTGATGTGTGCAAGCAAATACAAATTAATTGGAGTCAAAAACTGTAAAACCTCATTCTTCAGAACTTGGACCAAAAATATATTTTGCAGTGTTCAGTGTTTAATTTTTTTTTTCTGAATATAGATGATCTGCTCTTTCTTAAAATAATACTTTTTGGAATCATTTATAGTGGACTACTTTAGTGCTCCATCAGCCTGCTTCAGGCCTTGCACATGATCCACCGCAAATCCTCATCTAGGGACAGACTTTGGAGACAGTCGAGCCCGTCTACTATCTCAGTAGCCAACTTTCTCAAAACACAAAAATAAACAGTGAGATCCAGCACAGGATCCAGTGCGCAAGTACTTCCTTTGGGAAATTGTTCCGACGTGTGTTCATGGACCGTGAACTACGGCAGGACACCAAGATCCAGGTCTATAAGGTAAGTGTTATTCCTACACTCCTTTATGGACACGAAACCTGGGTGATTTATCAACAGCACCTCAAGAGTCTGGAGAGGTACCACCAATGATGCCTCTGGCAGATCCTTCGCATCAAGTGGGAAGATTGCTGCACTAACACCAGTATCCTCACTGAAGCCAACATCACCAGCATTGAAGCAATGATCCTCATGCACCAACTCCACTGGGCTGGACATTGTATGTGGGTGCCAGATTTTCACCTCCCAAAACAAGTTCTCTACTCCCAGCATACCCATGGTCAGAGATCCCGTGATGGTCAGAGGAAATGCTACAAAGACACTGAAAGTGTATTTCAAAGAAAACTGTTGTGGACATCGCAAGCTAGGAGGAGCAAGCCACCAACTGATCTCAATGGTGCCACATCCTGCATCAGGCAGTGGTCAGCTTCAAGGAGAAGTGTCTTGCCCTTGAAGCTGAAAAGAGAGAGAGAAGGAAAGAAGGAAAAAGAAAGAACTTTTTCCCAGCTGATAACTGACCCACCAGGAAATGTCTGTACTTACTGCGGGCAGATCTGTGGTTCCAGGATCGGACTCCTGAGTCATCTCAGATTCATAGCTTATGGAGGAGATGGTATGATGGGATAACGTGATTTTGGCAATTAATTGATCTTTAAATATTCATGGTAAATAGGCCCAATGGCCTGTGATGGGATGTTAGATGGGGTGGGATCTGAGTTACTACAGAAAATTCTTTCCTGGGTATCTGGCTGATAAATCTTGCCCATGTGCCCAGAGTTCAGCTGATCGCCATATTTGGGGTCGGGAAGGAATTTTCCTCCAGGGCAGATTGGAAGAGGCCCTGGGAGTTTTTCGCCTTCCTCTGTAGCATGGGGCATAGGTCACTTGCTGGAGGATTCTCTGCTCCTTGAAGCCTTTAAACCATGATTTGAGGACTTCAATAGCTCAGACATAAGTGAGAGGTTTATTGCAGGAGTGAGTGGGTGAGATTCTGTGGCCTGCATTGTGCAGGAGGTCAGATTAGATGATCATAATTGTCCCTTCTGACCTTAATATCTATGAATCTATGACCCTAAAAATCTGTGGTAGAGATTATCCTCGAATTGAGGGCTCGCCAATGATGATGACAGTGGGCTAATTAAAAAAGATATTGTCAGATCTGCTGCAATAATCTGCGTCTTTGGTGTGTTATCCACAGAGATATGATATGTTGATATCTTTTGTGACTGCGAACAGTGCAGTGCTTGAGCAAAGCAGACATGATTTCCCACTATTACACTAATCCCCATATTGCAAGATGTAAGATGGTGAGAATTTGGAATCTTAATATGATTAAGGAGAAGCTGTCACTCCCCAGCAAAGTGTTGAACAACCTAAAATCCCACCGTGAAGTCCTTACAAGACTGATAAAGGGTAGGGAGAATTTGCACTTTGGGTTGTTATAGAATCCAGGGAGGGAACAGTGTCTAGATATCTTTTTGAATGAGTAGGACATTTGAAAGACTGCATCCTCCACGTGTTTTGATAATGTCCCAGATCATGAGGGACTTTTCATTTTATTGAATTACAGTTCTTTTTAAATGATATTAAGATGTCAGATTCTCAGGGCTTTATATCAGCTGACAGAGAATAAACAAACCAGACATGAAGATTCTCTTCTGATTACAAAGTAAAATAAATAATACCTTTTTATTTTGGCCAGATACCACATGTACTGATGTTAACTTTCTCAAAAATATCAGTAATTGAGACCATCTCTATGGCTAATAAAGTGAGGAGCACATGGGTGGCAGTGAATTTGCCATCTTTTTTTGTTTTGTAATGGTTCACTTTAACTAATTCTCAAAGCATCATTTCAGAAAACTGTTGGTGGATGGCTGCTGCTGATCATTGAGTAGAATCATTTGTACATGGCACAAAGTCAATCTCCAGTCTCTGAAGTCCAAGAAAAGAGAGCAATCTATTCACAGAATAGAACTAAAAATCATACAAAGATCATAATAGTAAATTAAAAATGCTGAAAACTAATTGACAGATATCTACTGTGTGGGGCAGAGCTTTTGTGTTCGTTTGCCAGAATGACAGTAATATTACTTGCTATTTTGGTATTTAAGAAGTTCCTTATGGTAGGGCCTATGGGCCACCTGAGAGTGGATCCTCAGTGTGCTAGGCACTGTACAAACAAAGAGTAGTAGAAAGTCCCTGCCCTGAAGAGCTTACAATCTAAATAGACAAGACACACAGGGTGGAGAAAAGGGTATAACACACAAAATTAGCAGAAACCTTCCTACAGATCCAATCAAATGGACTCAGGTCACAATCAGACTCAATGCAACAATAATATTTAGCGGTATATACTTTTATAAGCATCAACTACTTAGTTTTCATGGTACTCTTATATGGTAGGTAAGTACTGTCCCCCTTTTCACAGATGAGGAAATTGAGACAGAGTTGTTGATTTCTTCAAGGTTCCACAGCAAATCAGTGGCACAACTGATGTTAGAATCTTTTGTTCACTTTTGTATACAATGCTGACTGTCGAACACTGCTGTTCTTTTTATACTCAGCTAAAGCTGTGTGGTCCAAATAAGAAAATTAGGGGAAAATTCTGTTCTCACGTCTATGGATCTCTACAGCCATATCTGGCCTTCCATGCAGCCAAACAGAGTTCCTGTGTGTGGAGTATGAATCTAGAATCTGCCCCAAAAGTTCCCCTGTGTGGATCTGATAAGAGAATCTGCTTATAATGCATTGCTGATAATAGCAGTGTATTATACCCCACTGTTCAGCAGGAGAACTGCACAATTGTTTTCTTGGCCTAATAGACAGTGGGAGTGAGAGCGAGTTATACCTCAGTACTATTATTAACATTTATTTATTGTAGTGCCATTTAATTGCAATGCTGCCAGATCTGCCTTTTCATAACAATGTATCTTCTTAACTGTTGCTGATTCTGGACATATTCCTGCAATAGGTACAAAGATAATTTGTTTTATTTCCAGGACCACTTAGTGCTTTTGGCTCAGATGAGGTGGTTCTCTGAATTCCAAAGGGACTGAACACCCCATCACATGCTCATTCATTCATGCAGTTCTTCTCCCACTGTCATCTATGGATTATTTCTGTGTGGTCCCTAGAACTGCTTCTGTTTTTATCATAGAATCATAGAAATGTAGGACTGGAAGGGACCTCAGTAGGTCATCTAGCCCAGACCCCTGCACTTAGACAGGACTAAGTATTATCTAGACCATCCCTGACAGGTGTTTCTTTAAGGGCAAATCATTGTTTAGTTTTCGAGCAATGATGCTTTGTTCTCATTGTGTCTAATTGTGTCAACTTGTGTGACTTCCACAAGTTGTTTTAGTAAGGTAAGCTAAAAACAAATGTCCTCACCACACTAAAAACAACAAACAAACAAATCCCCTAAAATAGTCAAGCATCTCTCTGCTTCACATCTGTTTTTGATCTGGTTTTTTTCATAGAGGAGCGTTGACCAAAGCATATCCCTTACTATTTGACTTAACCCCCCTCCCACCCCCCCAAACAATGGCTCCAATTCTCATTTACACAAGGACCCCTTGTACACCACACTGGATATTCAAACTGTCATAAAATGTAAATATTGTAGAGTTAGTGAAGGGGAAAACACATAATCTTTCAACACTATTAGATGTCTACATGTTCCGGCATCAAGGAAAGGCTTTGAACCAGCTTGACATGTCATTGGACTAATGAATATGCCCTCTCTGTACACCAGATTTTCTCTATTACTTTGGCTTTTATAGATTTTTCTATAGCAATATCTGTATGTTAAAAAGCCCAGTGCAGTACAATATATTTATTCCATGTACAGTGTCTAACTTTACTTACACTGGTATATATAATAGAGGACAATTAGTTAATAGAGTTAGCTCACCCATGATTAAAGCTGTTGACAACATAAAAACTGAAGGGGTATGTCACAGGCTTGCTGGCCCTTTAAGGCTAGCCAGGTTCAGCCTTGCCTGTGATTTAACAGCTAGCTCACAGCTAGGGGCGACAGGTTTGTAGAAATTTTGGTGGTGCCCAGAACCTGCTCCCCCAAACTCTTCCCCCCACCTGCCTAAGGCTCTGGGAGGGAGTTTGGGGTGCAGGTCCTGGGCTGGGGTAGGGGATTGGGGTGCAGGAGGGGTGCAGGCTCTGAGAGGGAGTTTGGGTGCAGAAGGGGTGAGAGGTTGGGCTCTGGGAGGGAGTTTGGAGGTGGGTGGGGGTGCGGAGGTGGGGGGTCCAGGCTCTGGGAGGCAGTTTGGGGATGGGAGGATGTGCAGGGGTAAGGGCTGTGGGGTGGGGTTGGGGATGAGGGGTTTGGGGTGTTGGAGAGGCTCAGGGCTAGGGCAGAGGGTTAGGGTGCAGGGGGGGTGAGGGCTCTAGCTGGGGGTGCAGGATCTGAGGTGGGGCAGGGCTGGGGATGAGGAGTTTGGGCTTCAGGCAGGCTGTCCCGGGGCTGGGGCCAGAGAGGAGGACTCCCCCGAGCCCCCTCCCTGCCAGCAGCAGTGAGCTCTGGGGGAGGGGCCCCCCTCTTGCAGCACACTCACCCCCACCACTGTCACTGCACGTGGTTCTAGGGCCCCTCTCGGGTCCAGGAAGCCCCCTCACCTGCCCTGCAGGGGGTGCTGGTGGTGGGGGGTTGCCATCAGATGTGCGCCTCCTCCCCTGCTGCTGCCCCTCACTGTAGTCTCGGTGGGGGATGGGGCTGCCCCTTGCCCAGTGTGGGGCCGGAGTGGTGATTGCGGGTGGGGGGCCCCTGTGCTGGTGGAGGGTCCTGCCGGAAAAGGGAAGGGTCTGAGGGGGAAGGGCAGGGTCAGGGCAGCCTGCTCTGCCACTAGTGGGTGGCGGGTGCTAGGACCCTACGGCGGCAGTTGATGCTGGGAGCCAGAAGAGCGGAGTCAGCATGGAGCTGCAGGGGAGAGGCAGGGACGCTGTGCTCCTGAGTCCCAGGGTGGCGCATGGGGCCAGTGGAGAGACCCGGCCCAAACATTGGTGGAGCTGGGTCCCCAGGCCCTGAAAATTGCTGGAGCCCGGGCACCACGGCCCAATACAATTTGCTGCCCCTGCCCTCAGCGAGTGGTGATATGGCAGTTTAATGATCATTAGTGACTGCAGCTGTGAAAGCGTGAGGGAAAGACAATACAAATGGAATGGAGAACTCAGTGGGGAGAGACTACAGAAGTGGTCTGACTCTCCCGTGGAGAGAAATCCACAGAGAACAGGCCAGGGGCCAGGGAAAGGGGAGCCTGAAACAGGCAAGGAGCCAGTTTGGAGGATCCACAGGGACTAGGTTGGGCTCCTGTGGGGAAGGCCTTAAGGTAGAGACAGTAAAAACACTTAAATGGAGAGGTTAGTTCTGCAGAGAAAAGAGAAGGTCGGAGGAACTAGGGAGAAGGCAGAGGCCTGAGAGCTAAAAGGAGGCCATGTGAAGCACATGCTGTGGGGAAGCAGCACAAAGGGGCTTAATGGTAGGAAGTGGCCGAGGAAAACAGCAGCATATGCAAAGAAGCAGACCTCGCTGCTTAATGTAGATTCCCTGAGCTGGAACCCAAAGTAGAGAATGGGCCTGGATTCCCCTGCCAACTCCTGAGGAAGGGGAATGCAAGCCCAGTATTGAAGGAATATTGAACCTGGGGAGTGGCTGAGGACAGACGCAGATAATAGGTCAAGGAATAGCACGGGGGGGGGGGACGACAAAAGCTCTTTTCTGTTGGGATGTTTTGTAAACTTTCAGTTGGATCTTCTTATTACCCCAGAAGGGGACTAAACTTGCAGAGCCACAGAATACCTGGTGAGAAGCAGATGAGGACACTTTGCAGCATTTCATTCTGACACAAGAGGTTGCTACTCAAGATGTAGATACACCATTACAGAGTGACTGAATGGATGCACAGTGGAGAATTTTTTGCAGAAAAATACCGGTCTGTATTTTAATTTTCTATTTGACACCATTGTGATAAATGCATTAGAAATGCCTAGATATGTACTTACATAGAAAAGAAACAACGTGTACATTAACTGAAGAAAAGGAGGCTAGAGCCTCCTGATAGTAACAAGAATACTTGAACTTTTATCGAACATACTGGCCTCTTTTCCTGGAAATACTTATGGATGAGTACATGAACGTGTCTGGCAAAACAAGCACCTTGTTTTCCTCCTTTTTCAATAACAGAAAATCAGTATCAGAAATCAGAAAAACAGTATCAGCAAAACTTGTAGAAAACAGTCCCCAAAAAGTAGAATTTTTATATATAATCCTACAACTGAAGATCATAGCTACTAAGTGAATTTGAGTAAGTTGCCTTGGATAATAGAAATGTCAGAGGCAGGCTGCAAATCCTCTGCTTTGAGTTGAGATCACGTTCAAAATGTTTCAGAGTTGTAAAACATCAGTAAGTTTTTAAAAATAAAACTTACCTTTCTCAAATGACAGACTCAAAATTGCTGTGCTAGGAAAACTTAGCCCCCGGTGCACAAAGAATTTGGCTTGTACTGTAATAAAAAATTCCCTAGGGTCATTCAAATGCTATTAAAACTGCCCCCGTGCCCCTGGGAGAAAAACAAATCTCTACTGTCTTAGTCTTTTAAATACAGATGACAAACATTTGCTCTAGCTTTACTGTTCTCCCTGAAAGGAAATTAGGTTATCTTGGAATTGTTGCATTTTTCAGACAAGTTGATCCAGAATTAAATATTCTATTGGATTTTAAATTGTGCTTTAAATTACCTATCTAAAAAGACAAACATTAATTATTCTCCTACACATTTGTTTGCAAAGTTAAGAACATTAGTATTTTGGGGACCATCAGCTAGTCTCAGCATTTCAACTGCTGGGGATTAATGATACCTGCCTTTTTAGTGGTGGAAGTAAAGAAATCGACTTATCTTTGAAAATAGCAATATTTTTCTCTGGGGAAAAAAGCTGCAGCCAAACTGCATGTTTTCAAAAAGAGAGAATTTCCCGGTATGTGCAAAAAGAAAAGGAGGACTTATGGCACCTTAGAGACTAACCAATTTATTTGAGCAGAAGCTTTCGTGAGCTACGGCTCACTTCATCGGATGCATTGGCTCCAGTATGTGCAGTAATCTCGATGCAGAATGGTTGATAAACTAGGTTCAGTGCAGTGAACCACTGTGCACAAGCAAAGGCAGTAAATCTGTATTTTTAAAATGATCACTATACATCCTGTGCTCTGCTCCACTAGCATACCCCTTTGTAGCCAAATCTCCCATTGAAGTCAATGGGAAACTTGAGTGACTAAGGCGTGTGGAAGGAAAAATCCTTTGTAAAACAGAAAAATGGTAAGTAGCAGTAGGAATAGCGAGCTGAATGAATAACATCCAAGGACACTGTGGCTTAAGGACCAACTTGTGCCCATTCCTATGTCTGTGCATTTACAAGATGGAACAGAGAACTGCAAAGAGCTTTTCCCACCTTGAGGAAGTAATAATGTTCAATACAGGTCATCGCAATCAGGGACCATAAGGATCACATTAGTGTACCACTGTTGGTAGTGCTAGACTCTCAAAGAGGATGAGGAGGGAATGCTAAGGCCCTACCCTCTGCTACATCGGCCAGCAGAAATGGCCCGATGTGGGGGAAAGGGTGTGATAGTTCATGCTGCAGCCTTTTGAAAGGTGCCATGGCAGTCTGCTTCACCTGCACTTCCAAGAGCACTGAGCCGTCCTGTGATGTCCTGTCCCTTTAAATGTTTGGGCACTCATTTTCATGTAGTTTCTGTTTTGTGGTCAGAACAATAAGGTCATCAGAGCAGATAGACACAGTGGGAGCTGATAGACACATAAATGTAACATTGGCTATGAGCAGCTTCTATCCTAGGCGTGTTTCGTGCTCTTACTGCCTTAACAACAGGAAGACCTAGTAAGCTGTTAATAATGAATAAAATAGAGAGTTCAGCTAGTGGTACTAAGTGGTAGACTGCTGCTTTTTTCATGAGCCAGGCAACAAGAGAGGGGGAGTAGGCAAATAAAAAACAAAACAAAGGAGGAGGTAGCTGCAAATTGCTGCTGAGCTGTCAAAGACAGAGGGGTAGCAGCCATCTTGGGCAAGCTAGGCAGAGGAGTACTGCCTGTAGCCTGTGCTCAGAGTCTTCAGTCTAGCAGTGAGAAACCAAGAACAGCCAAAGGAGGGATTCTGCAGAATAAGCACACAACTAGCAGAGGGAGATCAAGGATCGAAAGTTAACAGTTTTTTAAAAAAATGCAACCTGCAGAGAAAAGCTGCAAGACCAGAGAGAAAAGAGGGAAAAAATGTTTTCCTGTGAAGACAGAATATCCAGCAGTGTGCAAAGTTCAACAGGAGAGCAGCGAAGTCGCAATATTTGTGGGCAACGTTGGTGAATTCAACAAAAAACACAAGTCTTGGGTGTTGTACCTCAAATGTTTTCAGTAATTTGTAACCTGCCATTCCATTCCAGATGGACGAGTTTCACCCTTGTTGACAGTGATGGGTCAGAAAACATACAGTGCTGCATGACCTATTATCTCCAACTATGCCCAGAAATGCCATGTATGCGGCAATTACTGCAGCAATGCAGGAATATTTCTCTCTTACCCCATCACTGATAGCAGAACAATATCAGTTCCATCAGCAATATCAGGGAAGAGGAGACTCAGTTGCACAGTTTGGTGCTGCTTTAAGAAAGTTGGCAGAGCATTGTCAGTTTGGACAAATATTAAAAACCCTGTGTGACCAATTTATCATGGGACTGATTATGCAATGTCCAGATCTGGAAGAAGTTACTGACTGTATCAGTACTCACATTCAAGAAGGCTATTGAGATAGCTATTTCCATGGCACCCACAGAGAAAGATTCTCTGGAATTTAGTGTGAACTGAAAAGTACATCTCCTAAATCAGCGAGACAGTGCTTCACAGAAACACAAGGAATTTCTGTGTGGTCCTTGTGAATAAACTGTGCACACAGAGAAGGATTGCAGGGCGTGCCAGATCATTTGCAGGAAGTACCAGAAGAAAGGACACATTGCTGTGACCTGTTGCACAACTCAATGACCATTAACACAGAGTAACTGTAAATCCAAGAAGACACCGCTGAAGACTGAACCTAAGAAAGAATGGAAGTTTAGGAATTCATAATATGAAAAAAAAAAAACAAACCTACAAGAGCTCTTGTGACACTGACAAAGACCTACCACTGCATGCATTATCAGAAGCTGGGGTTGGAGTTTGCATCTGGGTCACACCCTTGATCAAGGGAATTCCTATGAGAATGGAGCTTGAGAATGGAGCGGCTTTTTCATTGATTTCTGCTTCTACTTATCACCAGATGTTATCACAAGTTCCTCCAAGGTTTTGAAGACTTATAGCAGAGAAAAGTTAGTCCCAAAAGGGATACTTAGTGAAAGTTCAACTACATGGACAATCGGTCATTTTACTCTTGTACGTGACTGAAGGAAAGTATCCCCTGTTATCTGGCAGATCTTGGCTTGAAAAGCTCAAGGTGAATTGGCCTGGGATCAAAGCATTCATGAAAACACCTTGAAACCTTCAAGAAATACTGGCCAGATGCTGCAAAGTTTTTGAAAAAGAACTTGGACAGATGAGGAACGTGTCAATGAAGCTCACTGTTAAATCTGATAGCCAGCCAAAATATTCCAAGCCCAGAGTTGTGCTTTGAAGCCTGTGGGGAAGGCTGATTTAGACCATTTAGTGAGCGTTGGAGTCTTGCCACCAGTTTCACACAGTGAGTGGGCTACATCCATCATACCAGTGATCAAAAAGTATGGCTCTGTCCCAATTTGTGGAAATTTCAGTAATACTGAACTTAGTTTTATGTGCAAACCAGTATCCACTACCTTGTATTGAAGATTTGTTTGCTACTTTTAGTGGAGAATAATATTTCAGTAAATTGGATTTGCTTAGTGTGTATCTACAAATGAAGAATGAACCAGTATCTTACAAATATCTTACAATCAATATGCAGAAAGTTTTGTTTTCTTACAAATTGGCTTTCAGTATTACACTGGCACTTGCTCTGTTCCAGAAAGGGAGTGAATGGAGTTCAGTGCTATTTGGACAACAGCCTTGTTACAGGAAAGGATCCAGAGCATCGTCTTTGAAATTTGGAGGCTGTCTTGCAACATTTGGAAGACCATGGACTGAGAGTACATTGATACAAATGTGAGTTTTTCAAACCTTCAGCTGAATACATTGCATATGTAATTGATGCCACAGGCTTAAGGAAATTGCCAGAGAAAGACAAGGCGATTCTTCAAATACTACCCCCAGAGAAGGTGTCACAGCTATGTTCATTCTTAATGCTGCTTAACTACTACGTTAACTTTTTACCTGATCTGGCAACAGCACTGGCTCCTTTACATGAACTGTTGTAGGCAAAAAAAAAAAAAAAGGATTTAAGGAAGCAAAGAAACTGTTGACCTCAACTGTACAATTTTAAAATGTGTGTGTGTGTGTGTATATATATATATATATATACACGTGTTTCATTATTCTTGTGCCCTGTACTTGTGTCTGATCTGATAGGCCTTAATGGCACTAAAGCAGCCATTATGATCAAGATATTGTCAATGATTCATAAAGTGCTTTAAATTCTCTTCATAGACCAAGTACTATGAATGACATATTTAATCAATCCTTGATTAGTTAATGGAATTCAGAGTCATTTATTTAGCCTATGGTTTTGGGAATGATAACTCCTCAGTTATGTACTTACTCAATCCTCTCAATATTATGCATTTTAAACAACTTCATAATTAGGCATCTACATGATGTTCCACAGATACTCTATTGTGGAGTGTTTTCAAGAAATCAGTAATTAGGGACTTTTAAAAAATGCACGGATAATATAGGCAAAGGTTTGAACCTAGTCAAAAGAGAGTTTTTAACTTAGAGAAAACACATTTTACCACATATGGACCCAGCTATGTCTGCTTAAAGTCTTATTCTATTCTTAAGACATCAGAAAGTTGTATTTGTAGAGTTCCATATTTCTTGACTCAGTGGCTTCCATATCAATTTTATTACTGTTGTTATGAATTACTTATTTATATTTTGGAAGTGTCCAAAGGTTTCAGCCACTGGGGGCTCATTGTGCTGTGTGCTACAGAAACACTTAAGACAAGGACCTGTTTTTTTAAAGGTATTTAGACATTCCTGCACTCAGCGTTGCAACGCCTCACTGATTTAGGAGCCTTAGTCTCATTTTCAAAAGGTACATAGGCACAAGTATACAGGCACTGAGATGCCAAAATCCCATTGGAATTTAGGCTCTAAGTGCCTACAACACTTTTTAAAATGACACTTAGGCTGCTAAATCAGTTAGGCATTGCTGCAACACTGATCACAGCAATGCCTAAATACTTTTTGGAATTTCTGGTCCACTCAACATGTCAAATTTCAAGTTTTCATCCTGATTCAGGACAAGAACAAATTTGAAAGTTGGAATTTCCTGTAGGATGGAAATTTCAATTTTCTGACCAGCTTTGTTACACACATTTGGTGGATGTGGGTATGGGTGTTCACACACATGTATAATAAATAGTACACATTAGCTATGCTCAGCTGTCCCTCCACATGTCCATTATTAGTAGGCTAGTTTCTTGTAGGTGTCGTGGAAGAGATGGATATTGAGTAAGGATTTGAAGAAGGAAAAGGCTTTACACATTATTTTAGGTAGGGGAAGGGATGGAAAGACACTTGCAGCAGAAATGGGCTACTGGACCGTCAAAGAAAACTTAATTGGCCCAATAAAGGGGGGGTGGGTGGGAGAGGCAACAAAAGTTGCAGAGGTGAGCAAAAAATGTAATGAATTAAAATAAGTCTGTGCTGTTAAATTAACTCTTCCCCTGATGGTAGGAACAAGACAAAATGTCACTTTAAGGCAGTGGAACAAGAGGAACTAATGGAGTGATTTACAGAGGGAGGTGAGATGTTCAGAATTACGGACAAGAAAGGTGAACTTTACAACTGATTTTTTGTTATAAGCACAAAATGTTAGGGAGATGATTAATGTGGGCAAGAGATTTAGTTGTTTGGACTGAAAAAAAGTTCAGATTTTAGATCCGCCTCGATGTGCAAGTTAAAAGAGATGGAAGACTCAAACATGGCTCCCAGATTATGGGCCAGCAGAACAGGAAAGATGTGCTGTTTTGTCAATGGGGGAGATGAGTGAGTATCTGAGCAGAATGATCACAAGCTATGTTTTGGCCACACAGAGTTAAAATTGATGACCAGGTGTCTTTGTGGATGTCTTACACAGGCAGAGATGGCCATTTAGATCAAGTGGAAAGCTGAGGACTGGAGAAGTAGATTTGTGAGTCATTAGAATAAATGTGGTTGCTGAAGCTCTGTGAGAAGATGAGATCACCCCAGGGGGAAAAAGTGTGAAGAGAGAGAAGAGGACCATGATGGAACTGTGTATCATCTCTTCATAGACTGGTAGAGGGGAAGAGGATCCACTGAAAGAGAAGCTGAAGAACTGATCATGAAAGTCTTGGGTGGGACAGCTATTTAGAAGAATGTTTTAATCAAAAATGTCAAAAGTAATAGAGAGGTGGATGAGGATAGAGTAGAGGACCTTATATTTGGATGAAAAGATGCCACTGGAGGTTGGGTGAATGCAAATAAGCAATGGAGAGAAGTGGGTGTGAGAATCAATAAAAGTCAGAAAGCAGTGCTGTTTGACAAGTAGACCAGGTCAAAAAAATGCAGAACTTTTGCAAAACACTTGAAATTGTTTCGAGGGGGAGGGAACAAACAACACGTCAAAAAATTGAAAAGGTTCAACAAGTTCTAATTGACAATGTAGAGGGGGGAAGTGGAGGAGAAGATGAATTTGTAGTGAAGGAAGTCCATGTAGTTTTGAGACTTTCTCCAAAGGCATTCAGTATCACAGGAGCAGGGATAGAGGAAACAGACGATGGGGATGAGCAATGGACAGGGATCTGTGGAATGGACTATGTGTTTGGGCAGAGTTGGTGGAAGAGCAGAGTGAGTTTACAATTAAAATGATGTGTGTATACACACGTGCACACACACACACACACACATGCGTGCACACACACACACACACATGCGTGCACACACACACACACATATATATATATATATATATATAGTGTGTGTGTGTATACATGTATCACCACTGATAAAAATTTGGCAAGACACTTTCTGCCCCAGTTACATTTATTCCAAACCATTGTCATGAGATTCAAATGAAACAACATAAGTGTGACTTGAGGCAGAATTTCGGGTTTGCATTTCAAATTTAGTCAACAATTGTGCTGATATGTGAGTGAGAATAGAACCCTTCTCGCTCTCCCAGAACTATGTTGAATCTGTATCACTTACTAGAGGACAAGGGATAAATATGTACGTTTATCGCTAAAAGTAAACAGATGTGACTGAATTTTGCACAAGGAGTGGATCTATGCAGTAAGAAGGAGCCATTTTTACACGGTCACTTTTCAGAAGACAACCATATTTCAAAAGGATCAACCTCTCTTCCTCCTAATATGTAAAAGTTACTTAGTATATCAAGTATCATGGCACTGTACTTCACATTCATGTGTCGATCAACTTTTGTTCTTCCAGAAATTATTTTTTAAAGAATTTACTGAAGCGTAACAAAAAAAGTTTGAAAGTTATTGTCTATTGCAACATGTTTAGGTTGGAGACCCTTATTTGAAGTCAATTATTTTTTGATCCTCTTATATCTACTATTAAAGAAAGAGGAAAACATGTATCAATGATAACATCAATAGGACCATATAATTTGTGTGTGTGTTTTGAGAGGTTGACAGAGAATACTTGGATTGAAGGGTAAGAGCGTGTGGGGAGTGGGAAGAGATATTTTGTACTTTAGATTGTAATAATATTTTCAGTGCCTCCTGACTGCACTGATTGTCTTTTATTACTCCCCTGAGTATGGCAAACAAGTGTTGAGAAACACTTTTATTGAAACCAAAGGGGAAACAAAGACATACAAACAGATACCTTAGTTACTTAGTTAGAAAAGTAATTAAACAAATGATTACTACTAATAATGAGATAATAAAAATTATCTACAGCCATGCGCATACAAATGCATTCTGTCATTATTAATGGAATCTTTAATTATCCTTATTTTGTAATTTGCCTGGAATGTGTTAACATTTAATATGAGAAATGTAACTTGTGCTTTTCTTTTAGGATAAAATTAATACAGACATTTTGAACGCAAAATGTAGAAGAGAAAGCATTTAATAATATATAATGTATGACAAGTGACTTAGCTTCTTTTGCTGGAAGAGAAATCAGGATGAAAATGATCTTGTGTGAGGGAACTTGACTATTTACCTACAGTATATCCAAAAGAGTGAAAAATTAGTGTTCTAGCACTGACATGCACTTAATCTGATATGCTGGAGAAAGAGTGCTCATGGAAGAAAGCTGGGGGCAGGTACTGAGGAGATTCTACAAACAGTTGGTGCACATTAAGAGCATGATTTTCATATGTACAGAGCATCTGAACCTATCCATGATTTCAAATAGACTAGTGTGCTTCTGAAAAATTAGGCTCAAAAGACCTGATCTTACAAGGTGCTTGAGCATCTCCTGGAGGTGCAAAGCACCCGCAACCCCTACTGATACCTGCTGGATGTTAGGGAACTCAGTGACTAGTATAATCAGGCCCTAATCATCTGAGTCCTGAAAGTCACTAAGTGCCTTAGACTCCCATTGACTTCTGTGGGAGCCGAAGATGCTCAGCACACAGCAACCTGCATGAAACGGTAGAATCACTATAGACTGAGTCTTAGTTCATGTCCATTGCCTCTATCTTTTTCTCCCTATTGTCAAAATAAGGATGAGCACTTCCCGATTGTGTCCTTTATTGGTGCTTATATGTTGACTTTTACAAAAGAAAATCTATACCCTATTCTCAGCAATTTACCAGAAAGAAAGATACAAAGAAGTAGAGATGGGTTGTAACTACAGTAGCTGATAATAGCTCATCTTAACTAATTAGCCACTCACAGTTTGTATGGTAACTTCAAACTTATTTGTGTGTGTGCATATATATATCTATATATCTTACTATATGTTCCAGTCTATGCATCTGGTGAAGTGAGCTGTAGCTCACCAAAGCTTATGCTCTAATAAATTTGTTTGTCTCTAAGGTGCCACAAGTACTCCTGTTCTTTCTGCGGATACAGACTAACACGGCTGCTACTCTGAAACCTGTAACTACAATGTAAGTTCTGAAAACCTCCTTCTTTAGGTTACTTCAGATACAGATTCAAATTCTGTACCTTGGACTTTTGTCTAATGGGAAGTGAAAATGTATTTTCTCTTCAATATGTTTAATCATGTGGTCATCTCAGCTCTTTCATTGCAAGGGTTATAGATTATTTGCCATAACCCCACTTCTCAATAATAAATATATTTTAAAAGGGAGAGGAGGGAAAGACCTTGGAATAAGAACACACCAAGGTATTCAATTTTTTTGTACACCACTACTCTCTCCTTCGGTTCAAACACTTGACAATATAATACATGCCATAAATTCCAGAGATGGAATTATATTAAATTATGCATTATTGACATCAGAAGGATAGAATACCATACACACCATGTATTGTACCCATCAAGTCACCTAGGAGATTTGTGCAACAGACAAAAATGTGTATAAATCAAAAAGATTTTAATACTCACCTTGCCCAAGACCTTGAAGGGGGTCAATATATATACCAGTGTTTTTTATTTTCATTTCCCATAATGTGAGAACAATTTCTTAATCATTTCTAATAATTTCACTTGATCATATTTCATGTTATATTTCACTGTTATTTTTCACTAAATTAATTTTAGCTGAAATCTACTCCATGGTTTTTGTCTGCCTTTATTCTAAAACGTTCATTTTTATATTATCATATATCCATGTACTTTGACTTTCATCTGCTATCAACCTAGTGTTCTTGAGGAAGCAGAGAGGCTCAGGCTTCAATAAAATGCTTGCATTTATCAACTGCATAACAATTAGGGTTGCCAACTTTCCATTTTTTCAAAACCAAACACTGCAGGCTCCCCTGTCGCTTACTCCCCCAACCTGGGACTTACCTGCCACAGAGCCAGACTGGGAGGAGTTGACATGGATCCTACGTGCCCAATGCTCGGAGTGGTGGGCGGAGTCTCTGTTGCTGGAGTGAGGGGCTAGAGAGAGCTGGGGCCCAGGAGGCTGAGAAGGTGGAATGGACCATCACAGGCAGCAAGCCCAGCTGCTGGCTCTGCTCCTCAAGCACCATGCATTGTCAGGATCCCTCCTCCTTCAGCAGCATTTGCTCTTACCACCCTCCTGGTGGCAGAGGCCGATTGCACTTACTGCAGTAACCAGATTTTTGGTGTCCAGTCAACAGTGCTGACCGGACACTGTGCAGGTCCCCTTTCGACTGGACTTTCTGGTTAAAAACCGGACATCTGGCAACCCTAATAACAATGCTGGATAGAAATGGATTCAGTATCTTAGTCAAAGTATCCCTAAACTCTGTCTGCCTACATCTCTCTCTCTAGCCTACTTCTGGTTAGCAAGGTCTAGAAGAGGGCACTGTGCCACAGTCAGAAAGCTGTCCTTCCCTAGATTACTAACCCATTGGGATTGGTGCTGCCGAACCTCTTCCCCCTTAGATGAAGGCTCTGAAATTGAGGAAGACGCGTGGATGTCTACTAGGCCAAAGATTCCTCTTTCCCAAAAATAGACAGTGGAGGGAGAAAAAGGGAACTCCTATTTAAGACAGGGAAATCCCAGCTGTCCCTCCATAGATATGGATATGGAGCCCACAGTAACTGAAGGTACAACGAGTAGGGTTGTAAAAATCTAGGTAAAGAGGACCAGGATTAGGAGGCATGTGTCTTCCTATTTGTGTGGTAAGGCAGGACTGGACAAACATCTGTGCCTTCAGAAGCTCCAGCATAGCAGAGAGAACTGAAGTCAGGACAGGGGAGTGTGGGAGTCCATTTACATGAGTTCCCCATTCCCTAAGCAGGCCCACAACTCTCTTATGCAGAACTGTTTCCACTTCCATCCCCATGAGACCTTTCAAAGCGACCTTTCCCTTGGCTCTGTTGGCACCCAGTGCAGCAGACCCTCTCTCTTTCTCGCTCTTTCTCTCCCCCCCCCCCACATTCACACATTCTTCTGGAAAGAGTCTTCCTTGTTTAAAAATAATATAATTTTCTTATGCAGTGGCCAAGTGTTATTGGAAAGGGCATTTCAAAATGACTGTGAAACCAGTGCTTGAATTGTTGCCATTTTTAAACTGATGCAGGAGCATAAAGAATGTTAAAAGTGAAATTTCCAAGCATTCGTGACAGCTGGAGGACCAATGCAGAACACAATAGCTTTTCCAGTTGAACTCAGCTCAATATATTGATTTGTAAATACATCTTCTGTGAAAGGGAGAGCTCACTGTGTAAGTAGGTTTCAGAATATCCAATGTTGGTTTCCTCTTCTTGGCTTATCAGTGTTTGTGTGATATGGGATTTGTAAGAATAAACTAGGTAAACAGATAATTCCTTAATATATTTGTGCTACAATATAACGAACAATTAAGGCTCACTTTCTTAGTCTACTCTTCATATAAACTAAGAAAACAATGGAAGGGAGGAAAGGAGAACCTCAGATGTGCATACATATACACAGAGCTGAAGGAAGAAATAATTCTAGCAATATACTAGGGAGCAGGAAGAAATGTATACCACTAGCTGGAGTCTCTTTGCTCAGATACTATAGTGGTAGGCACCTGATTACAGATGTGAGTTCTGTGCATAAGGAAAGCATATCATACTTCTGAGAACTGTATGCGAGAGAGGATGTAATATATTTGAATGCATTTATGGCCATAAGACTAACTCCTTTGAAACAAAACATCAATGGAAACAACATAATAGCAAGAAAATTCCTGCATTGTGCTCTGCAGTTGGTAACATCTACTGTTCTTTTATCACCTCGACGGGAGTTTCACAGTCGTAGGATAGTTGGCAAAAATACTCTGTCCTTCTCTCTCACAAGCTTGACCATTGAGGTTAACTTGTCACCCTTCCTCTGAAGCAAAACTGTGCTGGGAAGATCTGTTCCCGTATCAAGTGGCATGACTGCGATGGCCCTTAAAGATGAGCCCTTCTACCTTGAAATTAACCTAGTGTGGTATGGGAGGCCATGAAGTTGGCAGAGTGCTAACGTGGTGTGCTTTCAGTGATTGGTGCTGGTCAGGAGATGTTTGCTGTATTTTGGACAGTCTGCCTACCTCCAGGCGCTTCCCGCTGCCAAACAGCTGTTTGGCAGCACTTAGCGCTTTCCAGGAGGGATGAGGGAGGAGCGGGGAGCCATACGCTCAGGGGAGGAGGCGGAGAAGAGGCGGGGCTGGGGCAGGGATCTGGGGAAGGGGTTAGAATAGGGGCAGGGAGGGGGAGGAGTTGGGGTGGGGACTTTGGGGAAGGGGTTGGAATGAGGGCGAGGAAGGGGTGGGAAGAGGCGGGGCAGGGGCTGGGCCTCATGGAAGGGGTGGAGTGGGGGTGGGGCCGGGAGCAGGTGTGGGAGTGTCAGTGATACGGCCCTCTGGCCAACGTATTAGTCCTCATGTGGCCCTCTTGGTGATTCGAGTTTGAGATCCCCGGTCTAAATGGACCACAGGTTTGATCCAAATGGCTATTCTTATCTTCCCATATGAGGATACATTGGAAGTCTGCACAAATGAGAACCTTATCTAAGCAAACCTGTGTGAAAGCAATCACTTCAAACTTCCCAGTACAATTTTAGGCATCTTTTAGTTATTGGCTATGTCTAGTATGCCACCGATTTTTACTGAACCCATAAGTGGTGACTTAATAGAACCTCACTTAATTAATAAGGTGTTAAAAATGATAATCTGATTCCTAAGTAATTACAATCTGTGCTTAATTATGTTATCATGCTTCAGTGAGTGAAGAATGACAATATTTCATGCAGCTAATTTCTTTTTGTTTTCTCCTCTCTACACGAGTTGTTAATGATAAAATTCATAGCCGGAAAGTGCATGTATCACTTTTCTTGATAAATGAAAGTGACAGGATTCATTTGTTTTAAGATTTCATATCATCTGTTTTGGTTAACCTTCACGTAGGGAAGTAAATCAAGTAGATTCTTTTCTGGTGAAGTCTGTCTTAAAAATGCCACAAGATGGCAGTGTTTCAGAATATTAATGTTATATTTGGGTAAAGTATTTGTTAGTTCAAAGTCAGTGTTGTATGCTTGCATTGTTTAAGGGCTAATGGTCAGCAGTCAGCACTAATATTATGAGCATAGTAATATTCTATACTTGAGACCCTGTCATCCAGAATGGTGTCCTTTGTGCACCAGCAATGCTGCACCATTTTTTTAAAGAAGGAAAGTGAGAATAACTTCTTCAATTTCATAAATTAAGGTGCTTGGATTGATAGGAAGCTAATAACTACCTATGTTGGAAATTATCCAGGAAACAAGGTTTAACCATCCAATACTGCGGGATCCTTAACACTGACCACAGATTTATATCTCATCCAGAAAATGGCAAACACCAAGAAATCAGGGTGCTCAAACATCATCTATTTAGTATTGTCTCAGGTTTATTATCCAACTACTGACTAGGCCCAATACCTCAGAGCTTGAGATGTGACAAAATCATAGTCTGAAGTGGTATGACTGCAGTGTAGACCTCTCTAGATTTGAGACACTAAAGAGCATGGCAGCATAATATAGTGATTTGCCTGATCAGCTGTTTGAGTGGAAACATATTGCATTTTCCAATGTTCCATCATAAAAAAAATGAAGCTATGGTAGTTTACCCCATCTGAGGATCCTGCTCAGAATTCTTAAATGTATGTTGCAGCATGACGGCATTAGCTCCCTTTTTATTCCAGCCTTTAATAACCCTTGACTGAAGTACTGAACCTGTTTCTTTAATACAAAAATATGATATGATATGTTCCAGCTTGAGAGGAATTTCTGTGTTTGGTATTCCTAAGACATGGATAAAACTCTCATAAATGTGCAGGAGTGGATCAAGAACATAAGCTTTAAGGTCTACTGTTATTAAATCAAAGACAGAGTTTCTTCAAAGGGAACATAACGTTTATATGGTTCTCCAGCAATTGAGGAGATTCAAACAATTGAGTACGGGAGATATCCAGTATACATGGAATGCATTGTACAGTACTCATGGCAAAATAATGAAGACACTGACATCACACTGTCACACATAAGTCATGACCATAAATGTTAAAACAAAACTATTTGCATTTTATCTTCTGGAATTAAAATGAGTAAACTTCTTCAGGGATAAAAAATGTTTAGCTGTGTCTAGTAATGTGACCAAGAGAAAAAGAGCACATGGTTATTTTAAACAACAAAGGTGGTTACTTTTTTCTTTTGGGCACCGCTTGGTATATAAGAATTTAAGCCTATTAGGCAAAATTATAATTTGATTCATTCATCTCTAACAGGCCATATAATAATATGGAATAAAAAGAAATGGGCTATCTGTATTTGGAGGTTGCTTCTTGCTCGTCTAATGAGTTCCTCCTCTACTTTCATGAGATGTTAATATTGTTTCCCTACTGTTGTGACAGTGGAAACCACTAGATGGAAGCTGTCTTTATGGCCATTCCTTAGTTTTTAACCAAAGTTATGCTAAGAAAGCCTATTATATTCTGGCCTCCTTGGCACTTGTTTTAGGATCTAAGACTTCTATTGCTAGGTGCACAGACTGTTTACAGATAAGGTGTTTCCACTGCATACTTTTCCCTTCCCCATGAAATAAGATGGACATTATTTTCAATCTTATGGTATACCAAGTATTACGGACTTGGAGCTTTTTACCACTGCAACCAAAGGAGAATCCCGCCCATCCACTCACTGGCTGAAATCAGTAACTCATTTTTTCCAAAGAGGAGAGAGGTGGACAAAGCTCCAATGCTAATATACTCCTGTGCAGAGACATGCAAGACTGAACCCAGGGTAAGCTTGAGGGATTGTCTGCATTGTTGCTTGAATCATGTGTTTTAGGCCCCTTAAAATATCTTTCGGTTTTCAGGCCACTTTGAACATTCTTGGCTTTCTTTACTTCAGAAGTCTAGTCTGTATTAGGAAAATAGGTTGGCCCATGTGTGCCAAACTGTGTAAATCCTTCACATTTTATTTATAAACACTGGGGCTAATTTGCTTTTGAAATTCATACTATAATAGCCCATCAGGGTCAAATGAAGTCTATTTAGTAAACTAGTCCTTTAAGAGGGAAGTCCTAGAGAAGATCATAGAAGGATAAGAACAAAAGGAAACAGCTTCCACAAAAGTCCCCTACTCTCCCCATCTTCTTGTTCTGTTTCCTTGCAAATGGTTCGTCACTGGATGACCATTAGGAAGGAATGTTATTATATCCTGACTTCAGCAAACACAGCCAAAGAGACTGATTTAAATTATACATCTGTGGGCCAAACACTGAAGAGTTGTTAGTGCTGTAATGAGTGACAAAATACAATATGAATTTTCAAGGCTATTACCATGGAGTAGCTGATTCACATGCAGACACACATCTGTGGGATATGGGGGAAAAAAGTTAATGGGCATCACACAGTGACAAGCACTCTGGAGAAAATAGGGTAATTTTCTAAATCAATTTATCTTGGGCTTCCTCATGTTAGGTGGGTTAGGACCAAGATAGTGACACAGATTTTTTCCACCAGCTTCTGTCGCAGGGAAAGTCAATGCCAAATCACTTACCAATAAAACCCCAAAGTTAGGGCCTGATCCTGCAATCCTTACTGTCGCAAGTTGTCAATTCACTGGCACCACTCACATGAGTAAGGGTTCCAGGACTAGAGTATTAGACAGGACTTGGAACAGACTGTCTTATTAAGCTGTCAGATCAGGGCTGTTATGCAAATAGCAATGGCTTCTGAAGAACTGCTTGACCAGAGTGCTCTTTCAAAGTGGAACATTTTGATGAACTATTAAGAGTTTTGTCTGGAGCTGTCCTCCGGTAACACCCTACTTACCCAGAACTCTGTCCTTCTGATCTTTGAGCAATCCCTTAAACCACAGGGCACTGGAAAATATAATCCTGACATTCCATCCAATTCTCTGTAAAACAGACAATTTATACAAAACGAAAAGAGGCTACAATTACACTAGTGGACAAATTATGACTTGGTACATTTGTAAACAAGGCAGACATTTTAAATAGGAAAATGACAAGAGAAAATACAACTCCTATTTGGACTAGCTCCAGTTCTCAAATATCTGTCTTGGGCCAGTGAGTCCATATTTTTCTCTTTATTCTTCCATATTATCTGTCTTATCTATCTAATCTATTAATTATATTCCCTGGCTTGGGTAGTGGAAGTGCGAAAGGTCACACTTGTTTGCATAAATTGCACTTCAAGAGAAAAACAAACCATAATAAAGTAGTTCATTAGATTGATACAGAATGATCTGGATCACTTGGTAAACTGGGTGCAAGCAAATAATATGTGTTTTTAATACTGCTAAATGTAAAGATATACATTTAGGAACAAAGAATGTAGGCCATACTTACAGGATGGGGGATTCAATCCTAGGAAACAGTGACTCTGAAAAAGACTTGGAGGTTGTGGTGGAGAATCAGTTGAACATGAGCTCCTTGTTTGACACTGTAGTGGAAAGAGCTACGGCAATCCTTGGATGCATAAACAGGGGAATGTTGAGGAGGAGTACAGAGGTCATTTTAGCTCTGTATTTTGCACTGGTGTGACTACTGCTGGAATAACGCATACTGTTCTGGTGGCATTTGGCATTTACTTTCAAGAAGAATGGTGATAAATTGGAGAGAGTTCAGAGAAGAGACATGAGACTGATTTAAAATATTAGAAAACATGCCTTACAGTGATAGATTGAGCTCTTTGATTCTATTAAGTTTAGCAAAGAGAAGGTTGAGGGGCGACTTGATTATAGTCTATAAGTATCTACATGGGGAACAAATATTTGATAATAGGCTCTTCAACCTATCAGACAAAGGTATAATATGATCCAATGGCTGGAAGGTGAAGCTAGACAAATTGAGACTAGAGATACGGTGTTAATTTTTAATCATGAGAGTAATTAACCATCAAAACCAAAATGTTTACCAAGAATTCTGGTGGATTCTCCATCACTGGCAATTTTAAAATCAAGATTGGATGTTCTATCTATCTATCTATCTATCTATCTATCTATCTATCTATCTATCTATCTATCTATCTATCTATCTATCTATCTATCTATCTATCTATCTATCATTTTGGGAAAGATCTATGGTCTGTGATATACAGGAGGTCAGACTAAATGATCATAATGGTTCCTTCTAGTCTTGAAATCTATGAATCTGTGAAACAGCCTTTGAAGCATCAAAAGTGTGTCAGTGATTTTTATAATCAGCTAGGCGCACTCCTCTGAAGAGGAGTGCCCTAGCTCAGAAAGGAAAATAACATTTGCTCAGCAAATCTGCAGTTTACCAGTTTACCCAAGATTTGTCTTGTAATCCAAGGTTCAAGAAATTTTTTTTGGATGAAATACATGTGTCTTTCAGATTTGCTTTAATGCTTATTCAAACAAACATATAAAAATAAATTGAACACGTTCTTCAGTTCCATTGAACACATTTACAGTTGGAGATTTTCACGATCAATAGTTTCTGACATTGCAGTCGATACAAATTTGCAACAGAATGAAGTGTCAAAGATGGCATTGTAATTTCACAACAACAACAGGAAAAGCATGATTTTTACAGTGAGATCCTAATGTTATAATTCGCAAATTCAGAGGTGATGATTTTAGCACAAAACACAGATTTGGATCTTTGTAAGTTTTGGCTAAGATAGTTTTCTAAAAGCATTCTGTGTGCATAAATTACATCAGACAAAGTAAAATTGGATCATAAAAGAACATCATGTTGGGAGAAAGTTGTCTATAACAGAGTAATTATTTAAAGATCTCAACAACAGATTTCCTGCATCATTATGATTGGATTCCCTGTGGGAACGAAGATTCTCAAGTGTCTAGGCTTATCCATCAACCACAGCCCTTAAGCAATGGTGATCTGCTTCAGTCCTGAAGCTTTGTGGGGCAAGTTATCTGGCTTGAAGCTTTCAGGGCATCTGTGGCCCTACCTCCAGGAGCTCCCTGCATGACAATAAAGCCCAGGAGTCATTATAGGTACTTGTGTGGCATTTGTGTTCCGAAGTTCCTTGACACAAGGCTGCAAAGGGTCAGTGGGTATGCACTGGACCTTTACTTAATACACGGTCCACATGTTTAAACTGGTTTTGCATAATGGCCTTCAACCTGAGATGCTGTAGTTAAGAGTTGTTTGTTAATTTTTGGTAAATAAGCAATACTCATTGTCTGGAGGCATTGAACATAGATGAGTCTGTTAAATGGAGCAGCTAAGAAAAAGCCTGTTCCGCTCAAATTAAGTCTTGTGTCATGGCTCTGTGCCAATACCACCTTAATAGAAAGCTTGAACATTCATGAATTGAGGCAATCCTGAGCTGACTCCTCAGCCTCTTCATTAACCTCATGTGCTGGGATAAGAAATGGCACTAGAAATGTTTGGGTTTGCATTTATTTTAGTAACTATGACTAAATGCTGATCCTTCTTGTAGCAATAAGGCAGGATGCTGCCTATACTATTCTGAGGTTTTGCCTGCTGGGAAAATATTGCATGGTAATAACCGTCCTTTTATAGCTCTTACATTGTCTTATTGCTACTATTTTGTCAGTTTCACAGTGTTTCATAAATCACAGAGGAAACATTTAATCAAATAATGAGTCACACCATTTTACGCTTCCAACCCGTTACCTTTAAACAAATAATTAGAGACTCCAATAAACATTTTGTGGTAGGACAGTCTGTATGCACACTGACAATTCATTTGCTTTTTAATATATGATGAGTCTGGGTCTACTTGCTTTTTCTGCTTATTTCATGTTTACACTTGTCTTGAACTGAGGAGAATGCAGGGGAACACTTGCTGCTTTGTTTTGATTGTATACTGCAAGCTTTCAAAGTAGAGCTAAGCAAAATTTGTTTGCATCCTATTTGGAGACAAAAACTTGAAATGCTGATATTTTCCAGGAAGTGGATCTTCCAAAAATTTAGATTCAGAAATGCATAATATTTGGAAAAACTTCATAACTGTAAGGGTAGTTAAGCATTGGAACAAATTACCTAGAGAGACTGTGGAAAATCCATCATTGGAGGATTATAAGAACAGGTTAGACCAGTGGTTCCCAAACTTGTTCCGCTGCTTGTGCAGGGAAAGCCCCTGGCGGGGGCCGAGGAATGTACTGGCCACCGCTTCCAGCAGCTCCCATTGGCCTGGAGCAGTGAAACGCGGGCACTGGGAGCTGCGATTGGCCAAACATGTGGGCGTGGCAGGTAAACATACCGGCCAGGCTCGCCAGGGGCTTTCCCTGCACAAGAGGCAGAACAAGTTTGGGAACCACTAGGTTAGACAAACACCTGTCAGGGATATCTAGCTAATACTTAGTTCTGCTTCAATGCAGTGTACTGGACTAGCTGACATATCAAAGTCCCTCCCACGCCTACATTTCTATGATTCTATAATTCCTGTAACAGAATTGCTTCAGTTTGTTGAGCCACATTTTTCAACATTAAATTGGATTTCCCTGATGCTTTATGGAAATTGTAGTTCTGGCCCCTTTTCTATCTTATTGGCCAAGCTCCAGGGCTAGACTACATCTTCCATAATGTACCAAGAGTCATGTGACTCCCATGATGCACCACACAGGGAAAACACTTTTTAGGAGATGCACTGCTAGGGAGTATGGCCCATAGGAGAGAATGGGGGCCTAATTATGACTCCCATAATGCAACAGTTAAATGAAGTTTGATGTTTTTTTAACAAATTTAAAAGTAAATGTTTTGGGTCACGTTAAAAATGAAATATTCCAATTCAGGTTGAACTGACCCAAAATCATAGAATCATAGAATCATAGAATATCAGGGTTGGAAGGGACCTCAGGAGGTCATCTAGTACAACCCCCTGCTCAAAGCAGTACCAATCCCCAATTAAATCATCAATAAAATATTTAAATCATAAATGAAATATTTCATTTAGTTATTCTTGATGGACGATCAATATCTATTTTTTTTTTTACAAAATCAAAGTTTTCCCACAGGAATTTTTTTTTTTTTTGCAGGGATTGCATTTTCTGTAGGAAATTAATTCTGATGGAAAATTCCCAGCCAACTCTATTTAAAAGGAGCTTTTAAAATGAAATTAAAAGAGAACACTAATATATTCTGAATGACTACAACAATTCATCCACAGTCATGGTTTTACTGAGAAAAAGAGTCTTTGAAAGAGCAAACTATAATATTTTAGTATCCACTTTCACTGTTAATGTTAGTAAACACAACCTGAAGTAATTTGAACTGATCAAATTTTTCTCTGAAAACATTTTGATAGAAAATGAATTTTTATGAAAAAAATACATTTTTATTACTTTCATCAGTGAAGAAATCCCAAATCCAAATATTTTAAGTTTATTTCAACCCCATGTCTCCCAATTCCTTCCCCCAAATAAAAATTAAGTTTTTCACCAAAAATTTTCATGAAGGGGCAAAAACCAAACCAACCTACCACCAAACAAACAAAAAATCAACCAGAGAACAGCAAATTGAGGGAATAGTTCTGCCCCTTCAGTCAGAACACCGTCAAACTTGGCATGAATGTAATCAAAGAATTCCATAACCTGGATGCCACTGATGACTATATTCTGCCCCTCACACCTGATAGTCTAAGTACGAGTCTCTCCAGTTTCATCATTCCTTTGGATCATTGTTGTCTTTTGGGGTAGTGAATAGAGTCTGAGTGGTCCCGGAGGTAGCTAAATCAATATCATTAAGGGGTTTGTAGTTCAGGGACAGTACTTTGAGTTTTGTTCTGATACAAATGAGACAAATGTGAAGTTGTGTTCTCACCAACTTTTCTTGCTTTCCTATATCAGTCACAAGATGACACTGCTATTCCAAAGGTTGTATTCCAGAGTACACTTAAGTTATCATATGAACAGCTGTCTCACAGCAGTGTTCTGAAATGGTTGTATAAATAGGTAACAATCTATCTGAAGATTGCTTTTTCATGAGTGAAAGGAGCAACTATCCTCTCTCATTCTACCCATAACATACAAAGTTGCATAGAAGTTGAACATTTCATGGACACATTAGGCACTGAAAATCTCTTTGTTCAGTGTATGTGTGGAGGGGATTTCAGACTGATAATGAAAACTGGTTTAAAGATAATTTCAACACGATCAGATTTATGGTAGCTTTGGGCAATAAGTTAAATCTGAAAACCCAGTGGAATATTTGTCAGCTTTCAGCAGGGTATTTTTCCATGACCAGACTGCACTATCACAGCTGCACCTTTCATTAAAACTGAAGCTAAGTGTCCATCACTCTTTCCATTATAAACTCAATTTTCCACAGGTTTCAAACTCAGCCATAAAAATTCAGAAAAGGCCATAAAGTCACAGGTATGAGGGAAGATTTTATTTCTGTTTTCCAGGAAATTATGTTGACCATTTGTAAGCTTAAGAAGTGATAAAGGCTTCAGCTTGCTCCTATTGAAATCCCCTCATCCTCCCTCCTCCCAGTTCCTTTCAGCGGCATAGATTGTGGCCTTTTGTCCTAAACCTACTTGAGACCTGATATACAGCTGGATCTCCTTGTTGGGGAGGTCATGGAAGACTTGTCATCCAAGGACAGACAGTCCCTTCTGAAGCTCCATAATGCGAAAGTGGAGTAATGCAGGCTGTGCTATCCTTTGAGCTGTGAGCTTTTATTCCTGGCCCAAAACACTGACTAGTGCTTTTTTTCTATATAAAAAGGGAATGAAATGATGTTTGTTTGATACTGTAGTGACTGGTGCCCCATAAGTACTTATAGTAGATATTTTACACTGCAGACTGTGCATATACAGGCCGAATTTTATAGATTTTTATCAAGGGTACTTATGACTGCTGTGACAGGGTCAGGCCAGATGGCTACAGGAAAGTGATAGAAGGCAGATATATTAGCCCCAGGTTAAGTAGGTCCCTTTTCCCTAGGTAATGTAACAGAGAAGGTTCCAGAACAATCAGGAACTTTCTGGAACCAATTAAGGCAGACAGGCTGATTAGAACACCTGCAGCCAATCAAGAAGCTGCTAGAATCAATTAAGGTAGGGTAATCAGGGCACCTGGGTTTAAAAAGGAGCTCACTTCAGTTTGTGGTGTGCATGCGAGGAGCAAGAAGCTGAGAGTGAGAAGGAGTACTACTGGAAGACTGAGAAGTACAAGCATTATCAGACATCAGGAGGGAGGTCCTGTGGTGAGAATAAAGAAGGTGTTGGGAGGAGGCTATGGGGAAATAGCCCAGGGAGTTGTAGCTGTCATGCAGCTGTTACAGGAGCCACTGTAGACAGCTGCAATCCACAGGGCTCTGGGCTGGAACCCGGAGTAGAGGGTGGGCCCAGTTTCCCCCCATCCCTCCATTTCCCCCAACTCCTGACTTGATACCAGAGGAGTTGAACTGGACTGTGAGTTCCACCAGAGGGGAAGGTCTCTGGCCTGTTCTCCAATCCACTAGGTGGATCAGCAGAGACTGCGGGGATTGTTCTTCTTCCTTTCCCCATGCTGGCCAGTGATGAGGCTAACTGAGTGAATGGCAGATTTGAGCCATGAAAGTGGCCAAACTGAGGGCTGCCGTGAACCTCTGAGGTGAGCAAATCCGCCAATAAACACAGGTCCCACCAAGGCAGAGGAGGAACTTGGTCACACTGCCTTTCTGATATAGCATTATAATCATATATTATTATATAGTGAGCACAAATTGTGTGCTCTGAACTGTACAATACATAGAACAAGATACAGGGTGAAACCCCAGCCCCATTGAAGTCCATGGGAGATTTACCATTGACTTTAGCAGAGTCGTGATTTCACCTACAGTATCTATCCTAGGAAGTTAACAGCTTAAAAAGACAAATTAAGACACAATAAAGCCCCCACATCATTAGACAACCATGTGGTCGAGTTGGTGCAGTAGGGGCTTTTTTGCCTGTATATTTATTTAATTAGCTGTATTTATTTTTGTTGTGGTCATGCCTAGTGTTACCTGGGGTGTTCTCAATCTGAAACTATTGTAACTTATATTTTCTTATCTCCAGGCAGTTTCAGGAAATAAATCGATGGGGATACAGTTCCTTCATCTGACAAATGATTGGTAAAAATGAGAGTGCTTTCACCCAAAATCTTTTTTATGGAGTCTAAAGCACACATCTAAAATAGCAATGGTCTAACTCTAGAGCAACCCAGATATAGTTACCCAAAGTTTGAGATGGTGTTGAGTGGTCAACAACAGGTTTCTGGTGGCCAGCCTTCCTCCTAGCCACTGAAGATTTGGATGTCAGCCTCCTAGCTCATAGAAAACCTCTCTAAACTTTTCCAGATTACACACTCTGAGAGATCTTTTTATAGGTTGCTCAAAACAAAGCTAATAACTCATAGTGACCCCTTGAAAATTAACAATTTTTCTAACATCAGCTAGCAACTCCTCGTCATAACATCCTCATGATTCTTCCAATTTTACTTTCCATCCAGCTACAGCTATTTTGTATGCTTAATCAAATGCTCAAGTTATTTCTAACTGTTATCACTTCCAGTTAATGGTGGCTGAGTGCACAAAATGGCTGTCAGTTTCTCTTGTAACACTAAAAGCCCCCTATTAAGAATCAGGCCCCAATTCTGCTAGCGAAACGATGGTTCCCATCCCAAAGAGCTTACCATCTGTAAGACAAGGCAATGAATACAGGGAGAACAAAAGGTGCTCATGAAATAGTATTATTTCATTTAATAAACAGTGATCACAGCACACCCTGGTGCCTAGCGATTGTCAAGTGTCAAGATTTTTTTCATTTGATTATTTTAAAAAGACAAACAAACTTGATTTGTCACATGGGTTATTACGCATGCACTTAATTTCCACTGAGTAGAGGAGCAGTTATAGTCTGTCATGCCATTGAACCACATATAAAAGGACACTGATGTGTTTTTAGCCCACAGACTAGAAAGTCTCTAGATTTCAATAGGATTGGTCATAATGGTTCCAAAAGGGCCCTTGTAAGCTGCTGTGTCAACTTATTTGCAACATATGTACCTCTCTAATCATATTTTTATTGGATATCATGAATATTATACACTGAAAGCATCTAATTGAATGATCATTGCATCACCCTTACATAATCGACACTTAAGCAACAATTTTTTATACATGCTTTCTGTTTCATACCACAGTGCATGGTAATGAGGAATGGAAATTAATTTAAATAGATTTTCCCCCCAGAAATTGTAGAATTTGACTTATACTTGAAGAGGAAAATGAAGAATATGCGTAACCTCTGCTTCCCATCATTATTGAGTTTGAAACATTTATTTCTGACTCCTCTGGTCCCAAAAGAAAAAATGTAGCAAAGGATTTGGTGGCTAATTCTAGAGGATAGAGTTGAATTGGTTTATGGTGCCAGCAATGTCACCTCTTTTCATTTGAAAGAAGTGCTCACACTAGATTCATTTCCTCCTCAAGTTACTGTTCTCTAACTGTAAATAGGTGAGAGAAGTTAAAAGACCAGCTTATTTTACCACAACTTAGAAACTATCAATGGAGGGAGATAATGTGATCTTTATTACTTGTTGTAAATTGATTTCTAGCACACCTTTAGGTTTTAGCTTTGCCTACCTACTTTCAAATGTTACCACCTCCCCTGAAAACTTCAGGCTAAAGGCAAAATAACAGCAGAAAGAAATAACGCAGTAGGAGTGGTATGGTGTATGAATTGTCAACAACCCTCCTCCAAAGTTTATGCAGCTTAATGTTACACAGTTAAGCACTTGAATACCAGTAAATGTCAAAATTAAATGAAGTATTTAATCCCTATCTATACAGAAAAATCAGAAACCACAACTTTAGCAATTTGAACTCTGCCCCCTTGGTTGATATGCATTATATGACATTTATCTATTTATTTACTTGTATTACCTTAGGGCCTATGAGCTCTAGTCATAGACCTATACATCATTGTAGTAGGTGCTGTATAAATGCAGAACAAAAAAAAGGTCCCTGCCCCAAGGAGCTAAGTAAGCTTGCAACCTAAGTATAACACATGATAATTACATGATTGAATGCTATTTTTAAGTATCAAGGAAAATGGAGCAGCACAGAACCTTAGCCCTTATCCCCTTAGTAAAAGTTATCTTTTCCCAAATTTGGGAATGTGATGGGGTATATAAACCTCTCATTGCAAAGGAAGCAGTTGAGAAACTTCTCTTGGCCCAGGCGGGTGGTGCACCCTGCCAACCTTGGAAGCATGCATGGCTTGGAGGAGGAGCACAAAAGGAGAACAGACTAGCTGAGTTGAAGGGCAGGCAGTGGAGGTGAACTAACCTAGCCTCCCAGCTCCTGGCAAGGAGCACTGCAGGATGTCCAGCTGCTTGAGACCTCTAGCTATGGTGATCTTGCCAACCCCACAGAGAAGAGATTCACGACACTCAGAAGGTCTGAGCCTTTACTTTTGGTTTCAGTGTTTAATGAGTTTATGCACTGGGAAAGCAGGGACTGGTAGGATGTGTTCCAGGCAAGCAGCAGTATAGCAGAATTTATCTGCCTGTTGTTGGGCCCTGGCATAGAACCAGGAGTGGGTGGTCCCAGGTTCCCCTACCAACTTCTAAGGGATGCAGAAGGCAGAAAGCCTGTCCTTAATACTGGGGAGTCTTGATGAGAAAAGACCCTGAGGCCAGAAGGAGCAAGACCTCAAAACCTCGACCCAGGGGAGGCCTGGAGCCGTTCACATGACCACAGAGCTATTGTTTGCCAGACTCTTTATATTTCCTGAAAGAGAGAGACATAAATACATGACCTGGGTGGAAGGCTGAGTGATTAGAGCGGGGAGACCATCTCAAGGCTGTAGTGGTGGTCAGCAGGGTGTGCAGGGAAGAGGAGAACTTGCTACACACAAGTGTGGAAACAAGAGGGCACTTGCAGTGAGTGAACTCCTTCATGGGGAGCTAGCTAGGGAAATGAGAAGTACAGAGGGAATTTGGAACATTTTTAAAGGACCAAGAATAGTCTTGCACTGCAATGGAACTTTCTTAGGAAAAAATAATCATCTGATTGTGGTTAAGGCTTTGGATTGGGACTCAGAAGATCTGGATTTGAATTCTCATTTTGCCACTGATTTCCTGTCTGTCCTTGAACAAGTAACTTAATCTTTTTCTATTTCAGTTTCCCATCTTTAAATGTGGATAATCCTTTCTCCCACAGGCTGTCTCTCTTGTTTATTTAAACTGTTAGGTCATCAAGGCAGGGACTGTACACATATTTCTATAATACCTAACACAGTGAGACCACAATCTTGTTTGGGGCATTTAGGAACTCATATAATAATAACAACAATAAATAAAGTTATCTTAATATGTAACATAATATTTAAATATGTTCATTTCACATGAAATATTTCAGCCTTCCTTTATGGGGCATATTGTCTTCCCACTGCCAAACTGGAATAACAGTGCTGGTTTCTGGGGCAGGAATCTCAGAGTTTCAGACTGTATTTTCCTTATGTTTTAATTTTCTTGCTCATATGGGAATTTCATCCCAACCCCTAATGTTATTAAGTGTTTAATTTTTGTTACACATATAGATATTACTTTGTTAATGAAAATCTTAGACAAGAATGGCAGCAGTAGGACACAAATGGTGGGTTACATATAGATTTGTTCATAACATCACAGAAGTAATTCTCTTTTTCCACTCTAATGTTGAGTTGACATTTTGAGTGTAGTTTTTTTTTTTCTTCCACTGTGTGATGTTTTCATCATTCTTAGTTTTGCTTTATAATTTCTTTATTTCCTGAGTGGCAGAGTAAGTGCAGGGGTGAACTATTAAAACACAAAAGCAATTCTGTTGGTCTGTCTAAATTGCTCAAATCTTCTGTGTTTTATGCTTCTGAATTATTAAAATATTTGACTTTGATTGTCCATCAAGCACCATATGTGCATTCCAAAGAAACCTTGATTAAAGTTTCAGCTCTTCAAGCAAAACAAACACCTCCAAGCTTTGACCTAATTTTGCTAGTAATTTATTTAATTCATCCTGTCCATTTTAAAACACAGCTGAGATTTGTTAAGGGTTTCTAAAATCCCTGGCTATTTTAGGAGTTGTCTTTTGTGCCATGGTTATCTAAGAGCAGAGTGTACTACTGCGATGATATTCAGGTTGGTGCTGTGGGAAGAACAAGGTTTGCTTGAGGTGAAGGTAAATTATTCTCTTGGGCAAGGAAATGGCTGATTCCTGTTCCTGACATTGTTCATATCAGATAATGCTGTTAGAAAGACAACAGCAAAGCCCGTGTTTGAAGAAAGAGAGTGGTCAGTAATTTATATTCATGGTGTGAATGAATTAAGTAACATGCTAAACATGGAAAGGAAGGGAAGGGAAGGAAAGGTTGATTGAAAAAGGTATTTTTCCCTCACAGAAAATCTTGAATTTTTAGCAGGAATTCAAATTCCAAAAAAATTTCAGCTGAAAACCAAAATAATTTGATGTATGAATATTCATTTTTTGACAAAAATTCAGTTTTCTGTGCAGAGGAGACATTTGTCACAAAAAATAGCTTAATCAACAACGCGATTTCTCCCAGAAAACAGTTTCAAGTGGAAAATTTTTGATCAAACCCTAGTTATTTAAACTACTGAATTGTGCAAACTATTTCATTGATAAAAGTCTGCTTTAAATTTCACCTAGCCAGACTTTCTCTGAATCAGAATCTGTGATAAGTTGTAGAACATTTTACAGCGTTTAACCAGGAGTAAACCTGAAGCAGGATTATTTTAGCAATTGTGCTAAAAAGTAATGAAATGAATGTTAATTTCCCAATGTGAAGATGAACTTTTCACAACTCCCACTAGAATTAATGGCATTTAGACAAGTACAACTTGCAGTGTGTCAACATGAGGACAGACTGTAAAGTGTATTTTGTCTCTCCGGTTCATGTTGTCTTTTTACAATCTATTTGTCTGAAGCATATGTATCCAAGTCTATTTACATCGCTCCTATGGTAGCAGATGTTCAGAGGAGAAGCTTATATATTTATCTGTGTATCTTCCATGGAGGAAGACAGTGTACAACATTAACAGAACTTATCCTATTGCCTTATCTTTAGATTGTGTATTAATTATATTGATTACTTAAGAATCCCAAGTTATCACTTTGAGGATGGACAGGTTCTTGTCCCAAAATCAGGCCCAGCATTATTTAAATTATTATATTGTTGGGAATCCCGATGTGCACAGTTGTAACATCACACTGTAAGAACTATTTTATATTTACAAATATAGTTTATTAATACATTTAGCACAGTCACAAACACCCCAACTCAGTAAGGTAGATAGAAATACTACAGAATGTATATTTGCACATCCATATACTTACTTCCCTTGTAGAACAACCAGAAATGTTAGCATCATCTTCCTCATTACTTTCCTCAACATCACCAGTGGCCATTATTCTGGCATCTCCCAAGGATTACATCTCCTTCTCTTATTGTCCCCAGGCTGGTATGCCACCTTTATAATACGTTATGCTGACACTGTTATGATTGATGCATATTCATTAGGGGATTTTTCCCCTTTTCCTTATTTGTATTCCCTCACCTTACTAATGTTGGAGTGTCTTTTCCCTATAGGTGGGTATATCAATGATCTCAACTCATCATATATGTCAGTTCATTACCATGGTCCTTTTGTGATTAGGTACCACGTTTGTTATTTCTGTCCTAACCGGTTATTTCAGTTCTTTCCAAGTCGTGGTGTACCTGTTAAGTTTAAAGGGGTATGAACTTAGGAAAACCCCTATGCCAACCTGCTTTAATGCATTCTCCATGTTCAAGGTCACAGCCATATACAGGCCTTATGCTTTAGCTCATCACCATCCATCTTGGTGAAAGGTCCCAAACATATGTATGCTAACTTTGCCTTAGCTCAACGTACAGGATGTGGCCGGCAGGTCCCTTGTGTTGTGGCCAAAATATATTCTAATATAAACCTATAAAGCTACACATAAACCTATAAAGTTACACTAAAACAAATACTCAAACCCATAAGAAGCTTGTATGAAAAGATATCTAGGCAAGCAAGCAGGCTAACCTTAGATGCATCTCATATACATCAGTTCATTGGCAGAACACTTCTGTGGCTGATTCATGTACCTGTGGTTAGAACTTCCCCTTAAACTCTAGTTTCAGCTCCCCAAATACAGGAGGCTTTCTATTGGGCTGTTTATCTATGCAAAGTTTATCTGTTCAAAGTTCATAGGCCTCAAGCCTTATGCTAACTTGCTGAAGCCAATGTCTTACAGGATACAGGCCTGTAGGTTTTTTGCATTACTGCTGAATATAATTCAAAGCAGATGTGGCAAATGGCCAATGCTACTGTATTGGGTCCCGCACTTTTTCTTGGTGTGGTGGGTCAGGGTGTCGACCCTTGCCCTTATTCTTGGGCGTTTTGGGCTCCGCTAGTGCCCCGGTGGAAGGATATAATGGAAGTTCATGCTCTCTAGAATAAATGTAGAGCAATACCACCAAAGTTTCCCATATCACTAATGGCTTGTCTACATGAGAAAGTATCACCAGCTTAACAAAAGGTGTACATTTAAACTTATTTTAGCGTTCAGTGCAAATTCCTGCCAGAAACTGGTGGGCATGTACTTGGCATAGCTCAGCCATGCTGCCGCTACCTATGCTACTGTGGCTACATTGCTGTTTATATTAGTGTTAGCTTCATGAAAGTTAGCAAGAATATGTGTATATGAGCAGGAGACTCACACCCCTAATACAGACATAGCCTTATATCAATTTGAGTGGCTTTTTTTGGCTTAGGTAAATCGATTAGGAACAGGTTTAAGCTGAACCATAATAAATATCCAACTAGGGGATTGCATTGGTATAACTAAATCAGTTAAAAACTATTAAATCAGTACAGCTCTACCTTGTAGGGTGGTCTTGAGAAAAAATTACTCTTTTGATTGCTGTATTTTCTTATTATACCCTGCCAGCCATAACCTCCAGTGTTGAGATGAGAGAGGGTACAGTAGTTGCAGCTTTTACCCTGATGTTTCCTCCTGGTCCAGTGATCTGTTTATCTCTTGCATTGGTGTGGATATGGAAACAATAACTGCTTTTTATTCTTCTCCGTCTGCTCTGGCATTTTGTACAGCACTGCAAGGGTTTTACCTTTGAATCTGATATTATGATCAATTCATACTTTGTCCTAGAACACAGATTGATGCTAAACCTGAATACTGATAGTAGCCTCTTTGCCAGGCACTGCTCTGCATGAATCTTGCACTTCTGGTTTGTAACAATTTTGCAGGAATATCATATGGAGCTTTCAGGAATATGATGGTGGCGCTTTGTCATCTCAACATTCTTGCACCATAGAATTTGCGAAGTACTGTGAATTCTTCGAATTTTACTGAAGGATGATTTTTATGGGAAGTCTGAAATTACTGAGGAGGGACACCAGATGCAGTTGACATGCTGAAGCTCCTAGAAGAGGATAATTTTAATGACGATATTTCACCCTTAGCTAAAATATCTGATGTTCATGCTCTTCAGTGTAGTCAAGCTAATACTGTAGCCTCATGACTGTGCAGGTTTTAGTTTTGTTCTCATGCGTCATAACACAATGGGTTATGAGTGGTGCCAAGTGTAATCTTAAAATAATGTTACAGTCCTCCAATCTAAACTACAATATACTCCTGTTGCAGAGATCGCTCATGCATCTACAGAAATCACTGCTGCTTTGGGGATGAGATAATTTTTCATTCAGTTATAAGAATGTGCTACTTCTCTCTGCTTACAAACAGGATTTCACCAAGTCACCAGAATTATCGAAGCAGGAAATTGTCTCTATCAGATATGATAGAAGTGAGCTTGATTTTATAATGTGAAACCGTTTCAGACTTTGTTAAAACTGAAGTTGTCTGAAGAGTTGAGAACCACACTCTTAAGAAAATTGAAGGGAAAATAGAAGAAACAGATGAGGTTATGCTGAAAGAACTTAAAATTCCAGTGTCATTGTGAACCAGCAGAATCTACAGATTTGATTAGCAAAACATGGCATTTTCAAAGAAGGTCTGACAAGCAAACTTCGCATTTTTGACTGAATAATTCAAGGGACACTAAATAACTTTCCAAACCCTCTGACTATATTTCAATGTACAAATCTTTGTTCTTCCCTGTCACCTAACAGATTCTACATAAACTGTTTATGCCAAATCCCGTGAATACAGCATCCTGTGGGAGAATTTTTCATGTCTTTGTCAATTTAAGTGATCTAACGAATGCAGTGCTGGGTAGAAGATTTTCCCAGAACATGTTAGTTCCTTCTCTTTGGAGAAGCATACTGCTAACTTCAGTTCATTAGCATCTGACCACAAGATGATGTCTTTCTTTCTACGATGATAGGAGCTCTTTTCAGAAATGTTTCTTATATAGCCCATGCTAAGTGTGGATCTTCTTTTCCATCTAGTGGTTGGACCACAGAGGGGTTTACTGAATCAGCTACAGCTGTTAGCTAGGGTGCCAAATCCTTTTCCTCAAGTAGTTTGGGCTTATACATTTACCTCTGAAAAGTTCTCTGTTTAAAACCTGCTATTGGCCAAAGTTGGGACAATTAAACTTACACTTAAACTTTACTCTTCTCAGACTGAGCGTTGCTTTGGTCCTTCACTATCCATTGCCCAGAGTTTTAGGTTTACCAATTTATCCTAGTTTTAACCCTGTAAACCTTTGTCCTGCAAAGAATTATTCACATGCTTAACTTTGCTGACTGTGAGCAGACCCTCTGAAGGGACTGGGACTACTTACCAAGCATAAACATAAGAAAGTGCATAAGTCTTTGCAGGATTGAGGCCATAATTTATGGGTTGAATCCTCACCTACATCAGAAGACGTGTAATGAGTCTTTAAATTATAGACATGTCTTGTTAGCTCTACTGAGACAAATGCTTGTTTCAAGAAGTAATCAACACTTCAGAAATTGGCAGAATTTTTGGGGTAACAGCTTTGCAAGAATGAAGTGATTTTGATCCGTTTCCAGAATATTAACAACAAATTTGTTTTCTTTCATAGTAAGGCTAATGTGTTATTCTGTTATGCCTAATTTAATTTCCTAAAAACATATTTATCCCACTCTCCGTTTAGGCATGTATTGCCTGATCTATTGATTGTGTATTAAATATATTGATCACTTAAGGATTCCCAACTAACACTCTGATCACCGTCATCTCAAGGGTCATCATCCTGGCACCTACCAAAGGACTACATCTCCCATAATGTGTTACACTGACACCACTGTGCCTGATGCATATTCAGTAGGGGTTTGTTCCCTTTTCCTTATTTGTATTTCTTCATACTACTAATGTTAGAGTACACTTTTCCCATAGGTTACTAGTTCATTTACCTGAAGCTTATTAGCATATATGTCAATTAGTTTCCATGGCACTCTTTTGATCAGATATCTGCTGATGTTCCTAACTTAAAATATCCCAAGCTGGTATAAACTAACCTCTTGTTGTTACCTATCAGCAGTTTAATCATTACAGCATTCTATCCTGTGATATTTGATGGTTGCTTATGCTAAGGCTTGGTCTACATTAGCAACTTATGTCAGTATAACTACATTGCTCAGGGTCAACCTGGGTTAGCCCTAAAAGACATTCAGTGCTGACAGATTACTACATCTCTGTAATATTTTGTAATAACTTGTTTATTGTATACATCTTGCCTGCTTTAACCCGTGAATAAATCTCATTTCTTTTTCCTAGTCAATAAATCCTTAGTGAGTTTACTATAGCGTTGGCTACAAGTGTTGTCTTTGGTGTGAGATCTAAGATACAAATTGACCTGGGGAAAATGACTAGTCTCTTGGGACTGGGATCAACCTGAATATTTTGTAATCTTTGGTGTAAATGACCATTTATCACTAAGTCCAGCTTGTCTGGGTGGCAAGATAGACTGGAATGCCCAAGGAGACTTTCTGTGACTTCAAGGTAAGACTGCTATAGTGCTTCAGGAGTTCACATATGTTACTGGGCTGGTGAAATCTAATTTTAGAACATACCACCAGTTTGGGCTGTCTTGCCTGCTTTTTGACAGTCTGTCCTGAGTTCGGCACTCATGGTCATGAACCACTCCAGCCAGCATGACACATCCCTCTCCCTTCTTCCCAAATGCTGTAAAGGGGATTTGGCTTGGCTTGTATTTCATTTAACTTTTTGCATTAGAAATGTAAAAACCTGAATATAGTTTACGGATAGGCTTTAAGGCTGCTGTTGTAAAATAACGGTCATTTTTCCCTGTCTAGGAACACGTGTTGCATTGAAAATATAATTTAATCCAAAAACTTACCACTGAAAATGTATATTTCATGACCTTAAGGGTTCATGGGGCTCCTGATATGGACACATTATTCTGAATATAAGTGGTGTAAGGTAGGAAGTAAATAAATTTGAAGTAAATGAATCTAAAGCTGACAACTAGGAAATGAATTTGAATAGAGCCCAGCAATATGCACATAGCAATCTAAGTACGGCATTACTTAAAATGAGTATGTGAAATCTCACATTTTCTCTGTTGTTAACAGTAATTGGAGACTGCGGTACACACAGAGTGAGCTGCCATCAATCTCTCGCTTTCTTATTTTCTATTGCAAGGCACTAGGAGATTAATGCTAATGTAAGGTGAATGCCAAACTACTTTGTAAGGGAGAAGCGGGGGTTGCACTGTCTATTGTACTATTTAAAGCACAGCCTTTGCTTCCACATTTCATTTGTTATTAATGCAGGTGGCCACGTAGCTTACCAACACAGGCTCCGGATCACACAAGACAAGCCTTCTGAGACTAACAACATATTTTACCTTGAGTGTCTGTTGTGCATTTTCTTGAATCTCCATTACCAGAGTAATTTGCTACACAGTGAAAGGAAGGAGAATAACTTTTGCTCATTAACATGGCTAATAATAATTGTTATATTCACAAGTATTGAACCCACTGTTAGCCTCAGTTCAGTGGCTAAGAGTTCCCATTTGGGATGCAGTTAAAATAAAATGCCCTTGCTTCCCCAAATCATTATTTGGGTAAAAGCAAGTACAGTTGTGAAATGTTTGAAAAGGGAATCTAGTACAATGTCTGTTGAAGAGAAGAACATGACAACTCTAAAAAGGGAGTTTTACCCCTTTAGGTCCCTAGACATCAATATTATACTCAGGTGCATGTTTCTTCTGTACTTCTACTGTGTGTATTTATAACAGGGGTGGGCAAATTTTTTGGCCTATGGGTTACATCAGGGTGCAAAACTGTATGGAAGGCCAGGTAGGGAAGTTTGTGACTCCCCAAACAGCCTTGCCCCCGCCCCCTATCCGCCCCCTCTCACTTCCTGCCCCCTTCAGAACCTCCCCCCATCCAACCCCCACCCCACTCCTTGTCCCCTGACCGCCCCCTCCTGGGACCCCCCCCATAACCGCCCCCCAGGACCCCCCCCATCTAACCTCCCCCATTTCCCATCCCCTACCCCGCCCCCCAGAACCTCTGTCCCATCCAACTGCCCCCTGCTCCCTGCCCCTTCACTGCCCCCTGGAACCCCCTGCCCCTTACCTAATCCCCTACCCCCTTACCATGCTGGTCAGAGCAGCATGTCTGGCAGCCATGCCACCCAGCCAGAGCATGGGCAATCTTAAATTTGGCAATGTTCTGTTGATTTTGGTATGAAATTTAATTTATTTTACTCCGTCTCATACTTTCAGATTTCAGTACAGTGAAGATTTTTGTACTGACAAATCTTAATAGCATAAATTGCCAGGGGCAAATAGTTTTAGCTCTAAGGTTACAAAGAAAATCTTGGAAACATTAGCAATTTTGTGTCCTCTTCCTGAGTCTGCTGACAGGCTGAGAGAATAGCTCTGATAAGTGTGAACTGCCCCCTTCATCTAAACAGGGCTAAAACCATTTTTTTTAATGGCAATGTAGATTCTGGAGCTCCAAGCTGTGGCAAGGGTGGCTTCTGTGGCAAAATTCAAGCCTTCTGAGTCACAGAATACAATGTGCTGTAATTATAATTTGGGAGTGCCTGAAGGAGCAACTTAGAAGTTAAGAGTGAACTAAAAAAGGAGAAACTCACCTAGCTTATCTCTTAGGCTACTGAAATGACTAACCTCCCAGAGGATTTGAGGAAGGTTTCAGTTCAAATACTCCTGTCACTTAGGAAGGCATCATTTTCTAGGAATTTCAGCTTAAATACCTCCCTTTTCTTTCAAGCAGCAAGGTTATTACACTAGAGAATATCCCAGTTGGCTACAGGGCAGCAGTTGAAGTGAGCTCAAGGGAAACCTTCAGCATGGCTGAGATGCAAGAAATGAATATGAGGACAGCAATCCTTCCAGTCTTTGCTACACCAGTAACAATGCGGTGTCACAACCAGTTCTACAACGTGAATCTGAAGCATACACTGCGCAGTGGTATTAGTCTGACCTCTTCAATTATTATTTATCTTGTGGTATTCAGACAGAGTACAACAAATGAGCTGCATGAATATGTAATCATGCAAAAATAAATTTCATGTCTGGAAACTGCATACAGTTTTCTTTCAGTTGGAATGCAGAGAGGTGACAGCCAGACACTCAAACCGGTCGGTGCAGAAGCAGTCAAAGCAGGGACTGTTTTATTAAGGGAGGTTGTAAAATGGGCCCCAGCCGGGGTGTCAAGGTTCCTCCCCCACTCTGAACTCTAGGGTACAGATGTGGGGACCTGCATGAAAAACCTCCTAAGCTTATCTTTACCAGCTTAGGTCAAAACTTCCCCAAGGTACAAAACATTCCACCCGTTGTCCTTGGACTGGCCGCTACCACCACCAAACTAATACTGGTTACTGGGGAAGAGCTGTTTGGATGCGTCTTTCCCCCCAAAATACTTCCCAAAACCCTGCACCCCACTTCCTGGACAAGGTTTGGTAAAAAGCCTCACCAATTTGCCTAGGTGACTACAGACCCAGACCCTTGGATCTTAAGAACAATGCACAATCCTCCCAACACTTGCACCCCCCTTTCCTGGGAAATGTTGGATAAAAAGCCTCACCAATTTGCATAGGTGACCACAAACCCAAACCCTTGGATCTGAGAACAATGAAAAAGCATTCAGTTTTTTACAAGAAGACTTTTTAATAAAAAATAGAAGTAAATAGAAATAAAGAAATCCCCCCTGTAAAATCAGGATGGTAGATATCTTACAGGGTAATTAGATTCAAAAACATAGAGAACCCCTCTAGGCAAAACCTTAAGTTACAAAAAAGATACACAGACAGAAATAGTTATTCTATTCAGCACAATTCTTTTCTCAGCCATTTAAGAAATCATAATCTAACACATACCTAGCTAGATTACTTACTAAAAGTTCTAAGACTCCATTCCTGGTCTATCCCTGGCCAAGACGACTACAGACAGACACAGACCCTTTGTTTCTCTCCCTCCTCCCAGCTTTTGAAAGTATCTTGTCTCCTCATTGGTCATTTTGGTCAGGTGCCAGCGAGGTTACCTTTAGCTTCTTAACCCTTTACAGGCGAGAGGAGCTTTCCCCTGGCCAGGAGGGATTTCAAAGGGGTCTACCCTTCCCTTTATATTTATGACAGGGGCCTTCCTTCCCCCAGTCTCCCTGGACTCAAAACTGTGCAGGAAGACCCTCCACACATACACACTCTATAGGGATACTAGGACCCAGGGGATGCTGCCCCTCTCTTTGCCATGTAAGGCTGACAGGTGTCCGGTTTTGGACTGGAATGCCTGGTCTAAAAGGGACCCTTGTGGCTCCGGTCAGCACTGCCGACCGGGCCATTAAAAGTCCGGTAAGTGGTGCTGCAGGTCTAAGGCAGGCTAGTCCCTACCTGTCCTGGCTCCGTGCTGCACCCCGGAAGCAGCCAGGTCTGGCTCCTAGGTGGGGGGGCCATGAGGCTCCAACTGCTGCCTCTGCCCTGAGCACCGGCTCCGCACTCCCATTGGAACCACAGCCAATGGGAGCTGGGGGGGGTGATGTCTGCGGGTGAGAGCAGTGCGCAGAGCATCCTGCCCCTCTACCCCCACCTAGGAGCTGGACCTGCTGGCTGCTTCCGGGGCACAGCACAGATCCAGGACAGGCAGGGATCCTCCCTTAGCTCTGCTGCACTCCTGACCGGGAGCCACCCGAGGTAAGCCTGCACCTGAGCCCTGAGCCCCCCAAAACTTGGAACCCCTCCACCCCAAATCCTGCACCCCCAGCTGAAGCCTCACCCCCACTGCACCCCAACCCCTGACCCCAGCCCGGAGCCCCCTCCCACACCCTGAACCCCTCATCCCCAGGACCATCCCAAAGCTCATACCCCCTCCTGCACCCAACCCCCTGCCTCAACCCACAGCCCCCTCCCACATTCCAAATCCCTCAGCCCCAGCCTTGAGCCCCTCCTGCACCCCAAACTCCTCACTCCAGCCCCACCCCAGAGCCCGCACCCCCAGTTAGAGCCCTCACCCCCTCTGCACCCCAAACCCCTTCCCCAGCCCAGTGAAAATAAATGAGGGTGGGGGAGAGCGAGCCACCCGGGGAGGGGGAATGTAGTGAGCAGGGGGTGAGGTCTCAGGGAAGGGGCAGGGCTAGGGTGTTTGGTTTTGTGTGATTAGAAAGTTGGCAACCCTATGGCCTGGGGAGAAAAGTGCAGAGAGGAGCTGTCCAGAGACCATAGGTGCCGACTCCGTGGGTGCTCTGGGGTTGGAGCACCCACAAGGAAAAATTAGTGGCTGCTCTGCACCCACCAGCAGCCAAGCTCCCCGCCCTGCCCCACCACGCCCCACCTCACCTCACCACCTCCGCCTCCTCCCCTTGCGCACCACGTCCCCGCTCTTCCGCCTACCTCCCAGCGCTTGCTGCCATCAAACAGCTGTAGCAAGCTCCGGGAGGGAGCGGGGAGGAGCAGGAACATGGCACGCTCAGGGGAGGAGGTGGGGCCGGGGCGGGGATTTGGGGAAGGAGTTGGAATAGGGGCAGGAAGGGGGCGGAGTTGGGGCAGGGACTTTGCGGAAGGGGTTGGAGTCAGGGTGGGGCCGGGGACAGAGGGGGGCCTAGCACCCACCGGCGCCAGTAGAAGTCAGCGCCTATGCCAGAGACTCCAGTTGGTGTGGGCAGAAGCAGCCCAGACAGGAACCTCTGAACATTCAGAGCTCTTTCTACAGTTTTGACTCACTTGCTCTGCCCTGTGCTGATTGGTTGCTTGCTCCCACCCTCACCTGGCACCCTACAATCTCTTTTCAGCTTTACTCTGCTCCCCTGCCCTATCCCTCTCAGCCTCTTTCCTTCACTTTTCTTTCCAGTTAGCTGACCCCTCCTAAGTAAACCCACCCCTGAAAAATCATGGCACTAACATGATGTTTATCGCAATTCCATTGTTGAATCTGCTGCGATGTTCTACCCACCCCTCACCCTTGTCTTGTCTGTGTAGATTGTGAACTACTCAGGGGAAGGACAGTCTGCTGCTCTGTGTTTGTACAGTTTCTAGCACAATGGGGCCTCATTCTTGATTGGCCCTTAGGCACTACCATAATAAACAAGATTAAAAATAGTAATAATACAGTTAACTTTTCAGTAGCGTATTTCATAAACCACATCAGAAACGTTGTAATAAAAGAATGAATCAGAAGCGAGGCAGAGGAGTGCTGTTAGAAAGCCAATGAGTCCAGGGGAGATGCACTTGTGTATACTAAGTCTGAATTTGGTGCAGGATCTTGAAGGACAAAAGGAGAATGTTACTGATGGACAGTATAACACAAATAAAAGAACACCTAATAATGGAGAGTGAAGGAGAGTGGATGGGCAAGATGCAGTGCAGAGGAAGAGAGAATTTTTCCTCAAATCTACTAATAAAGAATGTACACATTACAGTGAAGTCAGTTTTACCTCCACTTTTGAAGCTGAATTCCTTATGCTCCCTCTCTTCCTCCTTCACTGTTGACAATATCTCCATCCTCCCTGTTACTCAAGCCCATAGACTCTGCCCTTTTTCTTGCCTTTCACGCATCCTGATTCTGTTGCTACTTCTCCATAACACTTTCAAAATCTCACCTTTTCTTTCTGTCTACAGAGGTAAAACCATAGTTCCAGTCCTCATCTGCCACTTATATTACTATATCAGCCAGAACAAGGGGCCATTCATTAGTCTTCCTTTACAGCTTCTTACTGTGAAACAAAACAGTGTCATCAATATTAAAGTGCTGACAACATGTTTGGTGCTATATAAGACACAGACAAACAGTTTTTAGCCCAAGGGCAGGGCAGACATAAATAAGCCAAGATGCCCTGGGAGATCCTGAGGTCTTGACCTACAAAAGTGATTTCACAATCCTGAGAAGGGTTACTGTTGTGGAGTTCATGGAAGCAGTGTGTCTTTAGGAGGATAAGATAAGTCTGATTGGTTGTGGGTTTTTTTCTTAGGGACTGGTACAGTATCCAATGAAGAATACAGTTCCTTCCAACTCACTTCAAATAAAAGGTTGTCAGCTCAGCTGATATAAACTGGTGGAGCTTCACTGACTATTATTATTTTATTTGCAGTAGTGCCCCACTCTCTGGTAGGCACTTTCCAAATACTTAAAAACACAGTTTGTGCTCTGAGATGCTCACAATCTCAGGTGAAGGGGAGAACAATAGACAATTCATATAATTTACCTCCAACTTAACAAGAATTGCTAGAGGCATCTGTGGAATTATGCTGTCCCAGTACTTTCAATATTTTCTATCTTGAATACATTTTCTGTTTCATTCATGAGATCTTATGAGCTTTGTCTCTGGCTCATTTACTAGCTGAGAATCGGCTTTTTAGTTAATTTCTTTTAGAGGAACAAGTCAATGAATACCGGAAGGCACAATATCTTTGGAACCCAAAGCTTCAAGACGAAAACTTAGGTGGTTCTGACAGCACTGAGTATTTTAACATTGGGATCTGTTCCTTTCTTGTTGTGAGTTGAGAAGTGTATTCAGATTATTCAGTTATTTTCCTAAACAGCAAAGGAGGAAGGAAATAAGGATGGACTGAAAAAGGCAATATTGGACCAAAGACTTTACTGATGACATTTTAAAAGTGAATGCAGATATCATAGAAAGTGCTAACTGGATAATATTATCAGTTTCTCTCTAGATAAAATACAGCACAGTGACAGTGTAAGTTTCCCAGCCTATTTTGCTGAAATCCCCTCTGTTGGGGAAACTGGATCTGACTCACAACTATGATGCACTGTGCATAGTCACACCTGTGCAAAGTTTGGAAAACTTTCATTGAACCTTAGCTGAGTTTCTTGTGAATAAGGGCTGATTTATGTCAGAGAAAATTGGAAGAAACTAAGTGCTTTTTTGGCTAGTTCACTCCAAACCAGGCAAATTTATAGCACATGGTTTTAAAATTTTAATGAGGATTTTAGGGTCAACTAAATCTGACATTTCGAGGAGCAAGTCAGGAGTGTAATTTCAAATCAACCGAAACATAAGAAAGACTTGCACAAAGCCCTTCAAACTGAAATGGGCGTGCATGACTCTTTGCTACCCTCCTTCATGTCTCTTCAGCCAGACTCCAAAACTAAGTTTTTATTTGTTTTTGTATCTATTCACCTCTGCATGCTTGTTGGTTTTGTTTTTCCTTATTTCCTTGTAATTTTAAAAATAAAAAAGCTGTGTGTCCCAGCTGTTTTTCAGATCATCTGGCTGCTCTCAGTGCTGCCATGTATCCTGAACTCCCTACTCATTTTAGTGGGGGATTTGCATAGCTAAAGAAAGCACAATACGATCCAAGAAAATGAAGCAACTACATGGCACAGAAATGGCTTAATAGTTCAGTAATTGGTGCTCTGCTGTTTAGGGGAAATCGGGGCTCTGGGCTGACTCCAGGTGCTTGCCACTTAGGGCCAGCAGGGGTTGCAAGTGACTTATTAAGGCAGCTGAACTGAGCTTTTAACTGTCACTCACTGGTTCCAGTCTAGTGATCTTTCCACTTTTATTTCCACTGAGCTGATTTACAATGCAAAAGAGCATCATGCTGTCAGCTTGCTTGTTTAGCTTCCCATTTTCACTGGAATTTACTGATTCATTGGGCATTAAAAGGATATAGCACCTGATCACACAAGAAAATAGTGTGAATTTATGAAGCTTTTCACACAGTAAAATACACATACCGGTAACCATTTTGCTTCAATCTCAGCCCAACAATGTAGTGACAGAAAGGTGCTAATAAGAGAGTCCTAGAATTACTTTTCTACAAAGAGGGACTCTAGTGAGCCATTCAATCTGCCACCCTACCTCCAGGTTGGATTGATTTAATTATTCTTGACCTCTACCATCCCTATGGCTGCACTGTGATATAAATAATCACAATAGGCAAATCCCTCCCTAAGATTCTCATGGGGCAATGGTGGTTCTGTAACAGCCCCTACTTGTATCAGCGTAATCTTCCACCTTTAATAAACCATCTGAACTGTAAAGAACAAGAGGGAGAAAAAACCCAATCGATTGTCAAAAGCCACACTGTCTGGACTATTTTACAAATCTGAATTTATAGACAGAATATATGAATATATACATCATTGAGTTGAAGGTCAAAAGAGACCACCAGAAGAGACCATCTAGTCTGACCTCCTGTCACCCACCAACAACATCCAGCACCCGCACACTAAATCCAGCAACTGAAATTAGAACAAAATATTACAGCCCACAGAAGATCAGGCTATTATGTGCCACAGGCCGAGAATAGGAGTGGTCAAGGTGAGATATACTGAGATAATCCTGACAAGAAACCTGCATCCACACACTGAAGAAGAAGTTGAAAAAACCCCAAAGATGCTGCCAATCTGAGCTGGGGGAAAATTCCTTCCTGATTTCACATATGGCAATCAGTTAGCTCCAGAACATGTGAGCAAGGACCAGCCAGTCAAGCACCCAAGAGAGAGAATGCTGTGTATGTAAATGGAATATTGTACATCTGTAACCAGAGCACATGCATATCAATTACTGTTGTTATGTTGTACATAACATATGTATAGAATTACATAATAGCAACATTAAAAAAGAAGTTTGTTGCTTTCTTTAATACAAACAGAATTTGCTGCGCTGATATATGGCAGAGGGTTTTATCCAATGAGTGCCATATTATCAAGCTGTGATTTTCACCACTATGTAAACTTCCATCTGAGCCACTTAGCAAATCTGTCTTTGCATCAAGTGGAGTGATTTTTTGCCACTTTAGTAAAGTTACCGAAATAATCCATACTTCGTGTGTGTGTGTGTGAGAGAGGGAGAGATCTCTCAAAAGCTTGTCTGCAGCCCTGGGAATTAGTCTGAAACTCAGATTCCACTTTACAGTCATTTGCTAGATAACTAGAAGAACCATATTCAGAGCTAGTAGAGCATTCTCTTTTCCTCCCCAGTGATCTCCTTTTACTGCTCAGCCCCGCCAAATGCACACAATGCCTCTGCAGCATGGTCAGTACTTTTATTAACGTTCAAAAGATGCAAAACCTGTTGGCAGGCCTGGGGGAGGGAAGAAGACCTGATGGGCTGGAAATGTGTCTGTTAGGAGACAGAGAGGAAAGGAACAGGGCTCCTTTTCTGACCTAATCAGAACCAGACTATATGAGTGTACTTGGGTTAGGGGAGGGACGAGGTGTACGGCAAAGATGTGTTTTCATTATTTTCGCAGCACTAGAATGTTCACTAGGTTCTTTATAGATAGCAAAAGTTGTCCTCTGCTGTGAAGAGCTAACATTTTAATTGTAGACATGACACTCTGAGTGATAGGGTAACAAACATTTTGGGAGGAGATAGGATGAGGCAGAGCATGAGTTGCAGCAAACAGATGACACATTTACTGAGGTCATTTTGGGGTGGTTTTACGGTTTTGTTTTCTACTGTTTTTTTAAATTCTGTAGATGTGTCTTTTGGACGGATAGTATTGTTGAGTTACTTCTTATAGGGAGAAAATGAGACTTAAGGAGCAATTTGAATAAGGTCATTCATGGATCTGGGTGGTTATTTTTTCCACACTGGTTAGCTCAGCCCCAAAAACTCATGCTTGCAATTTCTCTGATTCTGCATAACATACTTCTTGTGCGTAATCACACTCTTTGACTCAGTACATCATGGGTTAAATGTGTTACCAAGCTTTTTATTTTAAGATAAATCATCATTCTAGTCTCCTCTGGCATTCACAATTTTGAGTGTATAATACAAGAGTATACCTGCTGTGCTGAGCTTTCTTTTTAATATTGCCTGACCTATGCTTGTCTCTGTGGTGTTTGTTTTATCTGGTGAGTTTTGTATGTTCCTGGCTATATTTCTTAAGGGCTTATGTATTCTGAATGACTAATGGTATGTGTGTGCTTTATAGTCTGATTTCTGCTTCACATTATTATTACCTTGTAAGTTTTTTCTCTTTAAATAATGCACTGTACCTCCTGTAAGTGTGTGTGTGTGTGTGTGTGTGTTGTATTGAGAGCAACAGCAGTAAAATATTTCCCAAGTGAATAAAGTATTTCTTGAGATGTTGGTATCTTGTCTATAAGCAAAGGCTGAGGGATATTCTCAGTGAATATGTATCTGCTGCTCCCAGGTACAATCACTATTAGTTTTATTATCCTAGCACAGTGATGCTCAGATTTTTTTTATATGTATACTTATTATTTTATTATATATAAAATTCTCACAGCAATCTGACCACGCATTATTATTTTATCAACTACAAATGGTTAGTAACCTGGTAAAAGCATCCTGATAACTTAGATTGGTTAATAATTAAATCACACGGTATGTTAATATCATATGCTGCAAAGAACTGCAGGAGACACATTAAAGAGCTACTTGTGGTTCGTGAGCCTCTGAGTATCTCTGTCCTAGCACCATAGAGACTCACCTCCCTTTTATGCCTTCAGGTTAACTGATGAAGTGTTTTGGGTTCTTCTTTTCCCCTAAAAGGAATATTTTTGGTGAGGGGGTTGATAGCTGAAAGGAGCATTTTTGGTGCGAGGGTGGTATTGAGAACTGTACCTTTAAACAATTTAGCTTTCCATATAGGAAGTCTTGGAGAGGGGCATTGCAGAAGCCCATGCTCTGCTATGTGTGCAGAGGCAGCTGGGAACTCTGTGACTGCATAAAGAGACCTCGAATGAACAATGACATTGAGGGAGCTGTCAAAGTTTGTATTATACCCAAAAAATGCAGGCAAGGCAAGCAGAAGAGCCCAAGTTCATAGATTCCAAGGTCAAAAGGGACTATTGTGATAATCTAATCTGACCTTCCGTATAACACAGGCCAGAGAACTTCCCTGAAATAATTCCTAGAGCATATTTTTTAGTAAAACATCCAATCTTGATTTTAAAATTGCCAGTGCTGGAGAATCCACCATGACCCTTAGTAAATTGTTGCAACAGTTAATTATCCTCACTGTAAAAATTTAGCCCTTATTTTCCAATCTCAATTTGTCAACTGTAACTTCTAGCCATAGGATTATATTATACTTGTTCTCTACTACGCTGAAGAGTCCATTATTAAATGCTCGTTCCCCATGCTCTCTCTGAGCTCTCTCCAATTTATCAACATCCTTCTTGAATTGTGGGCGCCAGAACTGGACACAAGTATTCCAGCAGCGGCCACACCAGTGCCAAATATAGAAGTAAAATAACCTCTCTGCTTCTACCTGGGATTCCCCTGTTTATGCATTCAGGATCTCATTAACCCTATAGCCACAGTGTCACACTGGAGCTCATGTTCAACTGGTTATCCACTCCTACTCCCAGATCTTTTTTTTTTCAGAGTCACTGCTTCCAAGGATAAAGTCCCACATCTTGTAAATATGGGGTAAATTCTTTGTTCCTAGACATATATATGTATGTTATTAATATTAATATTAAAATGTATATTGTTTGCTTGCGTCCATTTTACCAAGCAATCCAGAGTGCTCTGTATCCGTGACCTGTCCTCTTCATCATTTACTGCTCTCTAGTTTTTGTATCATCTGCAAACGGATGATTTTGTTTCCTTCCAGGTCATTGATAAACATATTAAATAGTAGAAGGCCAAAAAGAACCAATCCCTGTGAAACTCCACTAGAGAAACATCTGTTCAATGATGATTCTCCATTTACAATTGCATGCTGAGGACTCTGTTAGCCAGATTTTAATCCATTTAATGTGTGCCACGTTAATTTTATATTGCTGTAGTTTTTAAATCAAAATGGCATATGGTACCAATGTAAAAGCCTTACAGAAGTCCATTACATCCATTACTTGTGTTACCCAAATTTGTCATCTCATCAAAATAAAATATCATGTTAGTCTGACAAGATTTATTTTCCATAAACTCATGTTATTTGGCATTAATTATAGTACCTTCCTTTAATTCTTTATTAATCAACTCCCGCATCAGCTGCTCCATTATCCTACCTGGACTGATATCCGACCAAAAGGCCTACAGTTACCTGGGTCATGCCATTTACCCTTTTTAAATATTGGCACAACACGAGCTCTCTTCCAGTATTGCTAACATTGCTAAAACACATTGAGTATGTAAACATATTCCAGCAGGCCAGCCCAGGAACACCCTAACCTGTCACACAATAAAATGGTTTGACAAAAGTGATGAATAGTAATATTTTGTCTGACACAGCAGGAGTAAAGTACAAGGGGAGGTAACAAACATGTCATGAAACGTGTAAGATGATACATAAGTTTATTCCAAATTGTTTGTCTCAGTCTCTAAATGTTGGGATCCCTCACTTTAACCCTTCGTCTGGCCTAGGGGCCAGTGGAAAGTCCTGCCACTGACTGAGCTGGTCCATTGTCACAGGCACACATGTGCTAGTGTACCTGTAACCATTGAGCCAGAGCATTAGACCCGTGCTTTGTCGGCAATAAATCTGACTGAGTGCCTTTACTACTGAACTGATCTCTGGTTATTGGACAGTTCCATCGGAGCCTGCTGTACAGGCGATCTGGCCAGAGACAGTGCAGCAAGCAGAGAGAATGCACGCAGACAAACATCTGACCACAAATACCACAGATACCATAGTTCTATTACCCCTTGTGGTTACAGTCATTGGAGAGACTATACCTATTTCTGCGGGCCTAGCAGACAAGATGTCCAGCTGATGATGCCAGTGTGTTGGGATTGGCAGTTCTAGAGTTGTGCTGGCAGCTACGACTTGCAGATGTTCATATCAGATGTCACTGCTGGCAGGCCACAGGACCATTTCCCTCCTGTTCATGTGCTAATCTCCTCTGTGGATGATCTTGAAAAAAACAGCAAATGGTGTTTCATGCACATGATATTTTATATATATATATATATATATATATATATATATATATATATATATTCCAGGAGCTGGAGTGTGTCTAGCTCTTGTGTAGGTGTGAAATTCCTCAATCGGGTCCACAACAGACATAAAAGTTTCATATCCTTTCCACTCCTGTCCTTTCAATAAATGGTGATAGGTCATTGACCCAGAGTTCTTTCTTTGCATCCAGATGGCACGGCCTCACCACATGCTTGGCTGCTCCAGACCATCTGGGGGCAGAGCTTTTTATTCCTTCCATTCTCTTGTACTTCAGCTGAGTGGCAGGATGCATCAAAGTGCTATTCCTGTACAGGAACCAGCCAAAATCCCAGTCCTCCTGATCCGGCTCATGATGAAGGAGATCACTGCTAGCAGGGCTAGTGCCAGCAGTGATACAAAGACCTCAAACTGGGGAGTAGAAGGGGTTAAGTACCCCACCCTCTTCCAGATCAGCTGGAGGGATGTGGGACAATTTGAACCTAGTACAAGAGTAGCATGGAGCTCCACCTGTACTCCTATGGGCATTTTAGCTGCGTCAAGCTAAATGTCTGTGAGAGCTTCTGCATGGTTTCTTTATCGTGTTTCCCAGCCTCAATGGTTGGCAGGGACTTCAGGCCACACCTTGCCTTGGGATGCTGGTTTTACTGCCCTCTGTCCTTCTTGCAAAGAATTCATTATTTATACAGGCATTTCTGATTTTACATGAAATCCCAAGATTACTTCTGACACTTTCTAATTAAGAAATGGCTTAAGATTGAGAGCTGACATTTCTTTCTGCAGCAGGCAGCTGTTTATTCCTTATGGCAGAGGCAGTCTCCTCACAATTATCTTTAAACCTTTCTTATGAATTGTGTGTTGCTGTGCGTGCAGCATTGGCTCCCAAGATGTCTGCAACAGGGTGCACACCTGCAAGTTTGACTCTGTGCCAGAATGATTTGCCTGATTTAACTTCTATATAAAGCCAAGGTGGCAGCTCTGCTAAATCGTACAGGACAAAATGCTGCCCCCCTCCCCCTCTGTAAGCACAGGGGAGTAAAATACAACAGATCGAGGCTGGTGGGGGGATCGATGAAGAGGAAACTCTTTCTCTACAGTCTTCTCCCCAAAACCCAGAGAAGCCTTTTCATTGGTGAGTTCATGGACATGCAACTGTAAAGGGGACAAGGTCTGGTGGATCATTTCCTCCTATACAACCCTAAGGGGGTCCATGTGCATTACTGAATGGTGACTCAGAATTGACTGACACTATTTTCTGAACTCTCCTCCACAGTTGGGGGCTGGGTGCCAAGTAGTCAGCTGCAGGGAGCCAATATGAGCACAGCTCCTGTATGAGCCACACTCATTTGGAGACCAGGAAGCAGTACAGTGACACAGACTTCTGCCAGAAGGCCTTGGCTTTCATGGAAATCTGAAGGGAATCGATGGCCTTAATGGCCAGACTTCCTACTGTTCCTCAGAAAATGAGCAGGCAACAACTTCACTTGTCCAGGCTGGCTGAGTTTCCAATGCCCTCTGTGAGATAATAAAAGAGAGTTTTATCATGTAGGATTTTTTTTGTGCATGGAATTTTAAAACAGAGTCAAGGTTGGGGGTAGAATTTTCACAATTTCTCACATAAAGCCAAATTGTGATTGTGACTCAGGACATCTCCCTCCTTCCTGTGTGGTCTGTGAAAGGCAGATAACAATAGCAGTCCTTGTAAGCAGTGGCTACTTACCCTATCCTCCCCTTGGTAAGCAAATCACTCTAAAGGAGATGAGGAGAGAGCCTAGGGGGCATCCAACTGCGCCATCATAATGTATGATGCATACTGTGTATCCTTCATGAGCACCAAAGAGCCCTGGGGGAGCTTGTGCCCCTCTTGATTCTCCCTGCACAGGGCTCTGTGCTAACCACACAGGCTAGCCTAAAATGTGCAGTAATGCAGCCAGGCTCAGAGAGGAACTCCCTCATATTAGCAGGGTCCTGCAGTCCCCCTGCTGGAGCACTTTGATGGGAGACGTAGGAAGCTAGGGGATTTTTTTAAGCAGTGCTGTTTTCTTTCCTTACTCTATCCTTGCATGTACCCTGTGGACCAGACAAAGGTGGTACTGGCGGTGAGCCTATTTACAGGGGAACCACTGAACTGGACTTCACACCTTGTGGAGCAGGACAGCCCAATTCTGACCAACGGGGACAGTTTTTTGCAAGCATTCTACTTTATTCGATAACTCGCATTGAGCCCATACTGTGGAAGTGGCTCTGCGGAAGCTTGGGCAAGGACAAGCCCCCCCCCACCAAAAATGCTGCTCACTTTTGACAACTGGCAGCAGATACAAAATGGACTTTAGAAACCGCTGGAGTCATAATCTGTACTCTCTATTTGTACTAAAACTACAGTAATTTTACTAAAATCCCAGGAAAAATTACATTCTATTTACATTTATGAAGTTATTGACTCTAACATATCCTTAATATCATCTCTTTTTCACCATACAGTGTTCTCATCTCAATGAGTTCATGTTGTTTTAATGTGATAAAGTAGCCATGTTTTAAAATACAACCGTAGTTTAACTGAATAACTAGTGATATACTATTTAATATTTTCACATACTCGGGAATAGTGCTTTTTTTGATAATCAATGTCCTTATGATTGTATTTTGAACAGATCTGGAAAATGAGGATCATTTCATTTCATTGTAGTATGTTACTTGATTGTCAAACCAGTACAACCATCTGTTGTCCTCAGTATTAAAATACAAATTACTGCTTTTCCTTATGAAATGTTACTTTCACTTTGTTTTCTCATTTTTGTTTTATTTATCTAATTAATATTGTGCTTGTGTGGCAATAGACTTCAGTCAAATCGGTTAAAAAGATTTTTTTAAATTTAACTACTAGATAGCATAGGTGTAACTGACTAATTATAAAAAGAAAAGGAGTACTTGTGGCACCTTACAGACTAACAAATTTAGTTGAGCATAAGCTTGCATCCGATGAAGTGAGCTCACGAAAGCTTATGCTCAAATAAATTTGTTAGTTTCTAAGGTGCCACAAGTACTCCTTTTCTTTTTGCGAATACAGACTAACATGACTGCTACTCTGAAACCTGACTAATTATAGGAGTTTGGCATCATTACATGGTGGTTCAAAAATCATAATGATGAAATGTTGTTGAAACATTACAACATTTCTAATTTTAACTAAGTCCAAGTGCATATTGAAAAACTGCAACAGATTTGCAGACGTTAGGACCAGATTTAATAAAAACTGCAACCAGTTTATGCCTTATAGAAACCTTCCCCCCACCCTCCCAAAAATGGGGCTTAGTGGAGGGTCCTTTTGTATCTTTTCCTGCGATGCAGAAACTGGAGGCAGTGTTTTCGAGTTTGGCCCATAGTGCTACATTCTATATTGGTTCCATTCCAATACTTGTAATTTAGGATTGCTTGTGTATGGTTTATATGGGAATTTAAAAGTATCTGATAAAGATTAAAGTGGGGGAAACCAACGACAATACTAAAAGGATGATTTCTTTTAACATGATCAGCGATATAAATTTATTTGTGTGTTTATATCATGGTGAGGGAAAATAATCCCTGTGAGATAAAAAAAATAAAAAAAGCAAAGAGAGTTAGACTTCTGAACATATGATGGCAGTAGCACCAAAATGTACGTTGTCACGGCTGCTCAGAAATGGTAGTCCAGCTGTTACAATGTGACTGAGACTGAAGAGGAGATTCAGAATATAATATATCATTCTGCATGTCAGGAAAGCACATGAGTTGTTCATGGAAGGCCCAGTTATGCAACGTGCTGAGTGTGCTTGTGCTTCCCATTGGTAAAGGACTGACCATTGGATTTGCACATAAGGTATTTACACAGTACATGTGATTTTTTTTTAAAATGTTCAATTAGCAACTTAAACAAAATTCAGCAAATTCTGAAAATTTAAAATAGTCTACATTCCCTTGGAGAATTGTGCCCACTGCACAAGGTTCACATGTGGTCCAATGTACCACTTAAGCCTCATTTATAGCCTGTTTCTACGATGTGTTGAGCACACTCAGCTCTCCTCTTCACAGCACCTTACCCTCGGGTCCAGATTATTAAAGGTATACAGGTATTGCTCTGCTCAGTGTTGTGATGCCTAAGTGATTTAGACAGCTAATTCCCATTTTCAAAAGTGACTTAGTTGCCTAGTTGATTTTCATGGAGACTTGGGTGCCTAAGGGAATGTATACACAGCAAAAGCTGTAGCTAGGTTGAATCCAACTAGCATGTGTAACAATAGCCGTGAAGACAGTGTAGGCTCGGCACAGGTAGTAGAAGCCTGGCACAGACTCTGGGTAAGCACTTGATTCACTACCGGCTCTGAACCCTGCTCTGTGCTATTTTCATTGCTAGCTGGATTCAAGCTAGCTTGCATAGGCTAGCCCATGGACAGATTTGGTTGTATAGACATACCCTGTTCACTTTTGAAAATGGGACATAGCTGCCTAAGGCTTTGCAATGCTTAGCAGAGTATTGCCTAAATACCTTTAAAAAATTTGGGCTGCAGGCTTCTAACATGGAACTACAAATGCCACCCACCTGCAACAATGGGTGGGGAAAATTGATGGGGGCTGGCAGTGAAAGGGGGACAGTCCCAGTAGTAAGGGAGGGAGACGCTTGCTCAAGGACAATAGGTAGCTTCTCCCCGTGACATATTGTACCTCAAAATAGCACCCTATAATCCCCACATTCACCACTTGTATATGATTATCAAAGAATGCCTTGTAAGGTATCCTATGAAAAGTCATGATTTGCTGAAACTCATTATTATGCCAAAATATGAGATTTTATTATATGGTCATTATTGAAATATGTTGTGAGTCTGGGAGTCACAGCTAGATCTCCAGTGGCAACAAAGGGGGTGACCCACACCCAGATGGGTGTTAAGTGACCATCACCAGCCATTGACCAGCAGGAGAATTATAAATAAGTGATTTAGAATTCAGTAAGAGACAGTTGTTCAAGCTCTACATAATGGGGATTGCTTAACTTTGTGATTCACCCAGGTAGCACGACATGTGATGCTTGACTCCAAGTTTGAGTCAGTATTTTTCCAGGCACATGAACTGAGAGTATAAAATAAGGGACAGTGGCATCATGAGTCCACTTATCTCCTCCCCACCGATCCAGAAGGCAACAAGAACATTTGGAAGTAGAGACTTTGAACTGGGAAGATTGGTCCCAGGCTGAGCAGGGAATTCAGCCTGTGTATTAAGAACTATGAACTGCTTACAATGCCTAGAGGGGTGAGAAAAACTGCTTGATTCAAATATTGCATAATCTAATAAAGTTTAAGATTTAGACTCCAATTTTACCTTTTATTTCTTATGTACCTAATTCTGACCTCTATGCCTAACACTTATAATTACTTAGAATCTATCTTTCTGCAGTTAATACATTTATTTTAATGTTTTATCTTTACCAGCCAGTTTGTCTAAAGTGCTTGGGGAATCTGCTCAGATTACAGAGGCTGGGGCATGTCCACCACCCTTTGAAGGAGTGGCAAACTAATTAATGAGTTGACTCTGATCAGGAAGGTCTTGAGCACTGTAAGATGGCACATTTACGGAGTGCAAGGCTGGGGCTGAGGGGTATTTGCTGATGTGTCCCTGTGTATAGTTCATGAGTGGCTGTGAGAACTTGCATGTACTTTGGGTGTGCCTTGACATACTACTGGCAGTGTGAGAGCGAAGGGGCTGCTTAGTCACTAGCGGAGCAGTGCGAGAGAATACCCTGATCCCAGAGAGTTAAAGGGGACACAGCAGTCCTACAGTCCAAGCTGTCACACTCCCCCAAGAGTCTCTGGCAGCCAATGGTCAGCTGGGAGAGAGGAGTGCTGACTGGCCGCATTCCCAGCTTCCAAGATTTATCCTAGTGCAGGTGCCATGTGGAGCCTCTTTCAGCTCTGTTCTAGTAGCCACCCTACCCACCCGAACTAGGATGGGAACCTGGCCTGACAGATGCTGTAAATTTAGCCAATCACCTGTTTCAGAGTAAGAAATTATATTATATATTTCTATGGGCCAATTGGCAGAGAAGCAGGGTTTTGTTTTTTTTGCCTTCCTTGCAGCACTTTCAAGCCGCAGTGGGTTAAGTAGGAACATGCTTAACTGAGGTACTGGGGTGGTGGTGTTTATTCGTCACAACTTGGGGACGGTTTCCAGTGTGGTTACGGGAATAAAATAAACAGTTCCCACAAGTAATAGACCTGGGATTTTGGTGATGGGCCTTGGGCTCATGTGATAGGGGGAGACCTTGTGGTCTTCATGGGCTGAGGTCAGAGCTGTTGGCCCTCACAGGCCGAGGTCCCCACCCTGCTGCATTCTCTATCCCCCTCATGGGGACTTAGAGAGAGCTGGGTCCTGAGGGGTATGCTGAGGAGAGCCACCCTGTGTTATGGGTTATATGGTAAGGAGCCCTGTATCTCCTGCATTGGAACCACTTAAACGCCTGATATAGTAGAGTATAGGTGATGGGTGGGTACCAGCCTCCCTTGTGTTAAAGTTCAATAAAAGTTGCAGGCTGCCACTTAATTCAATGCATGTGTCTGCCCTCATTTTGCTGCTATGTCCACACCAATGGTGCATAAATCCTTGGTATAGGCCATAGTATATAGGCCATAAATGACCACATTTGGTAAAAACTGCTGATGCAGATTTTCTATCTTGAAGTGATAGATCAGTCTTTGAGGAAACTTGGAAGAGTGTGTGTGTGTGTGTATATATATATATATATATATATTAAAAAAAGCATAGTACTAAAACTAAAACCTTGAGAAATGTCTTTTCACATTGGTTTTAATGAAATAGTTGGCATTTTTTGCTGCTGTTGTTGGCTTTTCTATTTTTTTTTTAAAGTTTGGCATCAGTCAATCAGTCAGGAGAATATGGGAGATGGGTGGGTACCGCGCCTCCTTTGTGTTAAAGTTTAATAAAAGTTGTGGTCTGTTCATTATGGTACAGTATTATAGATAATGGCCATATTCCATTTTTTAATTTTTCCTTTAATGTCTATTGTCGTGATATTAGAAACGATTAAAAAGTTTGTTGTTCAGTATTTTGTTTTGCACTCCCATTGATTCTTTACTATGTTTGAGGAATTAGAAGGCAAAAACAAAGAGATCCATAATTTTGAACATAAGATGGTAATAGCATCAAAGGGTGTCTCATTACTCCAGTTCACATATGAGACCGTGTCAGTGGGCCAAATAGGAATACCCTTGTTCATCTTGAATAGTAACTTGTTCCACAAATAGTCCCATAGAAATCACTGATTGATTTTTATGGGACTATTTGATGGTACAAAGCTGTAGGTGAGAAAGGTATTGTAATCTGGCCCAATGGCAGTTGAAGGTACTCAGCACTTTATGTGAGGGGTCAGCATCTTTCAGAAGCAGATTCAAAATGGTAAGTCATGTTCCTGGTTCTCAATTCACTGCACATAATTGAAAGCTAAAACAAATTAATCAACAGCAAACTTTAATATCTTTAAAATCTCTTGGTTCTTGTTGTTCTTTGTTTAGTTTTTCCTCTTGCTTTCCTATTCATGCTGCCTACTAAATTCTATTTATATGGATACTCATATGTGATACTACACTTTAAACTGTGAACAGTATATGTAGTTTGTGTTGAATAATAGACTGCATAATTCTGCGTAGTTTGAACATTACTTTTTTTTCCTAATGTTTACCAAAGCCTTTCCAGCATAAGAATCTACCGTTGGATTTTTAAAGGATTAGTACTGAATAAATAGTCTTCTCTAAATAACTTCATTTTTTGGATTGTTTCAAACCGTTAGCCTTGTTCACTCCCTACAAGGAAATATTTTATATATTGAACAAGAAATTTAGCAAAGGTGAATTCCAATGTCATTGAGGATTCATAATTTTCTCCTTTGTGCCATGCTGTAATCCCAATAAAAGTGTGCTCTGCCACATCAGACATCTATCAACATCGTATAGTGTTGTTATTTCTTCACTGTGGATAACAAGATGTTGCTCAGAGCAGCTTGAATAAAAACCAAAAGAGAAAACTAAAAATCCAGCAACATCATCCCATAATTTTGTAGCTTTCTTAAGAACACCTCCTGAAATGTATGTATGTGTCTGAAGATTCTAAAAACGAATACATTGATGCCAAGTGCGCAATTCTTTGCTCTAGAATCATGTTTCATGTTTAATGCTTCTTTTCTCTGTGAGTAATTCCTACTCACAGAGAAACTACTTGCAGAGGAAACATGGTCCAGTCCTCAAAGTGTGTACAGATATCCAAGTAGGATCCTAAATAATTTGTACTGTGATTTTATATAAATGTCACCTACAAGGCTGCATCTGAGGGAAGTTGGAGGTAGGTCCTTGTTATGAACTCTGCTCTCAACTCTCTGAGGTGTAGGTAGGAGGTGAGGCATTATAAGCCGCTCCCCAAACAAGTATATCTACCTGCTGCATCTGATGCTTAGAGAAGAAAGAGATGCACCGCCCCATCAAAGGGACCACTGGAGGTGATGTCAGTGTGGGTGGGTTATAACTACAGCAGGTCAATATCTTTCAAACAAAGAGGGATTTTTTAATTGCTTTTCAAAAAATGTTTTTTTTCATGAAAAATTGTCATCACTTTTTTTTTTACAAAAAAAATTCTGTTTTTTATAATTGTCATCAAGCACATTATTGAAAATGTTATCAAAGTGTTTATCAAATGTTTAAAATCAAAGCTGGGTTTTCAGTAAATGAAAGGTTTTGTTAACCATTTTGATAACATTTTTTATTTTGAAAAATGGGGAAAAATTGATTAAATGTGAAAAAAAGATCAAAATCATAAAAATACTCATCTGTTTCAAAACCCTTAAGAATGAAAACAATGCAGATTTTTTTTATTTTTTCCACGAAAGGTGTTCATTTGCCACCAACTGCAGTTTGAAGCCCCATCTTTCACTTGTCACTGCCACTTCTGAGAGAAAGAAGATGTGAGTCCATCCTGCTAAAGACTTTATTAAATTTCTGCTCACATTATTTCGATTTTAAAAATATTTCTCTCTTCTGATATCTAAGAGAAACTCTAGCACAGCTCAGCCCCGGAGAAAAGTATTAATCTCAGAAAGTTAATTGTGTTTCTTCCCTCCCCCTACCCCCACAGCCCCTCTATATTAGGTAGTGTCATAAGTTTAATTGTGTGTTTGGTTGTAAAAAGCCCTTTTTATTCTACTTTTTCTCCCTTAATTATGTCTTCTAAAGGAAGATGGAAGGGGAAGGATAATAGAAATATGGAAATATTTATTCTTACTGTAACACCACAGGGAACTGGATGAATATAATGCTTAAAATTAGGTTTGTGGGTTGACTAGATCAGAATTCACTTTCCTTAAATACTCTTTAATATCTCTTTCCAGGAGTGCCCACAACATGCTTGGAATGTACAAACATACAGCACGGCTTGGTTTCTGCCCTGGAGAACTTACCATCTAAAAGACAAAACAGACAGATAAGTAAAGGGTAGGAGAAATGGATCCAGTGGTCAAGGTGATGATTGGCCATGTCTTGATGTTAATTGTACAATGGATTGAACAAAGATCCTCCAAAGCAGAGACTGAAGAAGAATCAGAGAAGTGAAAGGAGAACTAGGAGAGGACAGTATCATGAAAGCCCAAGGCAGGACAGGAAGTCAAGAGGGTGTTTTGTCCACTTGAATTGTAGTTGTTCCTGTGAACACTGCTGCTGGTAGCATTTGCTAGAATGACACTGAAGTAAAGCCCAAACAAGAGAAGAGTTCAATTGCAGTTCACTGCAGGCAAAGACTATCAGTATAAAAGAGCTTGTAAAAGGAAAAGTCAAATGTTAAAAGATTCAGCTCAAACCAAACAGTCAAAAAGCATCAGCAGTTTACAATAATGCTCAAAATTAGAGTAGAAGGTGCTGTGACAGCCTCTTTCAAATTCACAGAGTGTTTCCTTAAGCATGAAAATGATACACAAGTTGACAAACCTGAAAATTAAAAATGCTTGTATTTGCAGTTTTTTAAAAACAGAAAATATTAGGTGCAATATGTGAGGATAGGTGGTTGACCTTCCTTAGCAGTATCAAGTACAGACCACAGCTGGAGGTGCGTCAAATAAAATGGGCCAATTATCTAATCTGGTAGGACAAATTGAGATGAGGTCTGTCCCTGCAATATATTAAATAATGGTGCGATTTTTAAAAGTATCTAAGCCACTTAGGAGCAAAAGTCCCAGGAGAGTTGTGCTCCTGAGGAACTCAGGTGCTTTTGAAAATTCCACCCTAAATGTTATTCTGTTTGTATCTGTCCTTATCTGATCATCAGCACACAGGATAATGAGAGGTAGTAGTAGAGAAAAGTGTCAGTTAAAATACAAATGACACTTTTAGCCTTAGGAAGATGCCAAGGGAAAATTCTAGTCTGGAGAGGGACTATCTTCTTCTGTGTTTGTACAGCTTCTAACACAGTGGGGTTCTGGTCAATGACTGTGGCTGCTGTATGCTATGATATACAAATAATTAACAATTATAAAAATAAACCATTGGCAGCAAACAGCCAGCAGTTAATTTTGACAGATGAACTAGGGAAGAAAACCAGTAATATACTATTTCTGCCCAAAATGAATTTAAGTGACTTGCTAAACAACTGTTCTATGGCAATGGGCCTAAAATTCATATTCTGCAAACATTTGTATAAACAAAATTTCATTCCCACAAATGTTCATGAAATGCAGTGTGAAAGTGGCAAATGAAAATTCAGTCTCTAACTTGCCAAAGTGTCCATGAATAACTTTTCTCTCCGTTCATCCAGCTCTCATTTGATTAACTTTCTTCCACTTTTGCTCCTCTTTGTTCTTGCTGAGTGCAGCTGAAACCCAGAAACAAAAGTGTTGAAATACCACCAACTGTTCTTGTGATCCTTCTGTCCCCTCCAGAAGCAGGATGTACTGAAAAGCTCATGGTGTTTCCAGACCAATGGAGTAGAGTCAGGAGGTTCAGATATCTTTTAGATAAACATCAGGAGCTTGCTTCTGCTGTGGAGTAGTTCAGTAGTAATTCCACTAAAACCAATATTGTTGCACAGTGTAAACCTAGTACAATGAAATCAAGGTCCAAGCTTTGGACACTTGGATGTTTACTTGAACTGCACTTCTGAATCTCTTCAGCAATACCTAACTTTAAGCAGTAAGTTCTTTGTGGCAGGGACCGTATCTCTTTCTGTTAGATATACTGTTGGCATTTAACAAATAACCATAACCAATAATTATAAGATCCTGTCATCAAAATATGTATTCTTATCTTTAGACAACAAAAAAATGCAAAGTACTATTATTGAATTCTTTACCCTGTTCTTACTCAGTCAAACTCCCTTTACTGTCACATATTGATTGCAGAGCCATTGGCCATTATCTTTGAAAACTCATGGCGATCCGGGGAAGTCCCGGATGACTGGAAAAAGGCTAATGTAGTACCCATCTTTAAAAAAGGGAAGAAGAAGGATCCTGGGAACTACAGGCCAGTCAGCCTCACCTCCATCCCTGGAAAAATCATGGAGCAGGTCCTCAAGGAATCAATTCTGAAGCACTTAGAGGAAAGTGATTAGGAACAGTCAGCATGGATTCACCAAGGGCAAGTCATGCCTGACTAATCTATGCCCTGGTCTACACTAGGACTTTAGGTCGAATTTAGCAACATTAAATCGATTTAAACCTGCACCCATCCACACAGTGAAGCCCTTTATTTCGACTTAAAGGGCTCTTAAAATCGATTTCCTTACTCCACCCCTGACAAGTGGATTAGCGCTTAAATCGACGTTCCCGGCTCGAATTTGGGGTACTGTGGACACAATTCGATGGTATTGGCCTCCGGGAGCTATCCCAGAGTGCTCCATTCTGACCGCTCTGGACAGCACTCTCAACTCAGATGCACTGGCCAGGTAGACAGGAAAAGAACCGCAAACTTTTGAATCTCATTTCCTGTTTGGCCAGCGTGGCAAGCTGCAGGTGACCATGCAGAGCTCATCAGCACAGGTGACCATGATGGAGTCCCAGAATCGCAAAAGAGCTCCAGCATGGACCGAACGGGAGGTACGGGATCTGATCGCTGTTTGGGGAGAGGAATCCGTGCTATCAGAACTCCGTTCCAGTTTTCGAAATGCCAAAACCTTTGTCAAAATCTCCCAGGGCATGAAGGACAGAGGCCATAACAGGGACCCGAAGCAGTGCCGCATGAAACTGAAGGAGCTGAGGCAAGCCTACCAGAAAACCAGAGAGGCGAACAGCCGCTCTGGGTCAGAGCCCCAAACATGCCGCTTCTATGATGAGCTGCATGCCATTTTAGGGGGTTCAGCCACCACTACCCCAGCCGTGTTGTTTGACTCCTTCAAAGGAGATGGAGGCAATACGGAAGCAGGTTTTGGGGACGAAGAAGATGATGATGAGGAGGAGGTTGTAGATAGCTCACAGCAAGCAAGCGGAGAAACCGGTTTTCCCGACAGCCAGGAACTGTTTCTCACCCTAGATCTGGAGCCAGTACCCCCCGAACCCACCCAAGGCTGCCTCCTGGACCCAGCAGGTGGAGAAGGGACCTCTGGTGAGTGTACCTTTTAAAATGCTATACATGGTTTAAAAGCAAGCATGTGAAAGGATTACTTTGCCCTGGCATTCGCGGTTCTCCTAGATGTAGTCCTAAAGCCTTTGCAAAAGGTTTCTGGGGAGGGCAGCCTTATTTCGTCCTTCATGGTAGGACACTTTACCATTCCAGGCCAGTAACACGTACTCGGGAATCACTGTAGAACAAAGCATTGCAGTGTATGTTTGCTGGCATTCAACCAAAATCCGTTCTTTATCTCTCTGTGTTATCCTCAGGAGAGTGAGATATAATTCATGGTCACCTGGTTGAAATAGAGTGCTTTTCCTCAGGGACACTCAGAGGTGCCCGTTCCTGCTGGGCTGTTTGCCTGTGGCTAAACAGAAATGTTCCCCGCTGTTAGCCACAGGGAGGGGGGAAGGTTGAGGGGGTAGTCACGCGGTGGGAGGAGGCAAAATGCGACCTTGTAACGAAAGCACATGTGCTATGTATGTAATGTTAACAGCAAGGTTTACCCTGAAAGAGTGTAGCGACTGTTTTATAAAATGTGTCTTTTTAAATACCGCTGTCCCTTTTTTTTTCTCCACCAGCTGCATGTGTTTCAATGATCACAGGATCTTCTCCTTCCCAGAGGCTAGTGAAGCTTAGAAAGAAAAAAAAACGCACTCACGATGAAATGTTCTCCGAGCTCATGCTGTCCTCCCACACTGACAGAGCACAGACGAATGCGTGGAGGCAAATAATGTCAGAGTGCAGGAAAGCACAAAATGACCGGGAGGAGAGGTGGAGGGCTGAAGAGAGTAAGTGGCGGGCTGAAGACAGGGCTGAAGCTCAAATGTGGCGGCAGCGTGATGAGAGGAGGCAGGATTCAATGCTGAGGCTGCTGCAGGACCAAACCAGAATGCTCCAGTGTATGGTTGAGCTGCAGCAAAGGCAGCTGGAGCACAGACTGCCACTGCTGCCCCTCTGTAACCAACCGCCCTCCTCCCCAAGTTCCATAGCCTCCACACCCAGACGCCCAAGAACGCGGTGGGGGGGCCTCCGGCCAACCAGCCACTCCACCACAGAGGATTGCCCAAAAAAAAGAAGGCTGTCATTCAATAAATTTTAAAGTTGTAAACTTTTAAAGTGCTGTGCTTAAAGTGCTGTGTGGCATTTTCCTTCCCTCCTCCACCACGCCTCCTGGGATACCTTGGTAGTCATCTCCCTATTTGTGTGATGAATGAATAACGAATGCATGACTGTGAAGCAGCAATGACTTTATTGCCTCTGCAAGCGGTGATTAAAGGGAGGAGGGGAGGGTGGTTAGCTTACAGGGAAGTAGAGTGAACCAAGGGGCGCGGGGTTTCATCAAGGAGAAACAAACAGAACTTTCACAGCGTAGCCTGGCCAGTCATGAAACTGGTTTTCAAAGCTTCTCTGATGCGTACCGCGCCCTCCTGTGCTCTTCTAACCACCCTGGTGTCTGGCTGCGCGTAACCAGCAGCTAGGCGATTTGCCTCAGCCTCCCACCCCGCCATAAACGTCTCCCCCTTACTCTCACAGATATTGTGGAGCACACAGCAAGCAGTAATAACAGTGGGAATATTGGTTTCGCTGAGGTCTAAGCGAGTCAGTAAACTGCGCCAGCGTGCCTTTAAACGTCCAAATGCACATTCTACCACCATTCTGCACTTGTTCAGCCTGTAGTTGAACAGCTCCTGACTACTGTCCAGGCTGCCTGTGTACGGCTTCATGAGCCATGGCATTAAGGGGTAGGCTGGGTCCCCAAGGATACATATAGGCATTTCAACATCCCCAACAGTTATTTTCTGGTCTGGGAATAAAGTCCCTTCCTGCAGCTTTTGAAACAGACCAGAGTTCCTGAAGATGCGAGCATCGTGCACCTTTCCCGGCCATCCCACGTTGATGTTGGTGAAACGTCCCTTGTGATCCACCAGAGCTTGCAGCACTATCGAAAAGTACCCCTTGCGGTTTATGTACTCGGCGGCTTGGTGCTCCGGTGCCAAGATAGGGATATGGGTTCCGTCTATAGCCCCACCACAGTTAGGGAATCCCATTGCAGCAAAGCCATCCACTATGACCTGCACATTTCCCAGGGTCACTACCCTTGATATCAGCAGATCTTTGATTGCGTGAGCTACTTGCATCACAGCAGCCCCCACAGTAGATTTGCCCACTCCAAATTGATTCCCAACTGACCGGTAGCTGTCTGGCGTTGCAAGCTTCCACAGGGCTATCGCCACTCGCTTCTCAACTGTGAGGGCTGCTCTCATCCTGGTATTCATGCGCTTCAGGGCAGGGGAAAGCAAGTCACAAAGTTCCATGAAAGTGCCCTTACGCATGCGAAAGTTTCGCAGCCACTGGGAATCGTCCCAGACCTGCAACACTATGCGGTCCCACCAGTCTGTGCTTGTTTCCCGAGCCCAGAATCGGCATTCCACAGCATGAACCTGCCCCATTAGCACCATGATGCATGCATTGTCAGGGCCCATGCTTTCAGAGAAATCTGTGTCCATGTCCTGATCACTCACGGGACCGCGCTGACGTCGCCTCCTCGCCCGGTATCGTGTTGCCATGTTCTGGTGCTGCATATACTGCTGGATAATGCGTGTGGTGGTTGATGTGCTCCTAATTGCCAAAATGAGCTCAGCGGCCTCCTTGGTATGGCGTCCGCACAGAAAAAAGGCGCGGAACGATTGTCTGCCGTTGCTCTGACGGAGGGAGGGGCGACTGACGACACGGCTTACAGGGTTGGCTTCAGGGAGCTAAAATCAACAAAGGGTGTGCCTGTACATCAAGGAGTATTTCAGGCAGGACTTCACGGAGGGTTCCAATAAGAAATGGTGCACCTAAGTTATCGTTGTTATTGGAACAAGGAGGTTAGCCTGGCCTCTGATTGATACATGGCTAGATTTACCTTGCTGCACCTTCTCTGTGAGTGACTGCAGTGTGATCTAGACAGGGGAGGAGGAAAATGAGTACAAAACAAATCTGGTCTATTTCTTGTTCTGACCCACTCCATCTATCTTTTACATCTTTGGCTGGCAGCAGACGGTGCAGAAGGACTGCATGCCATCCACATCTCATGGCTGCTTGGCAGAAGATGGTACAGTACGACTGCTAGCCATCTTCATCTCTTGCCTGCCTGGCATAAGATGGTACAATACGACTGCTAGCAATCCTCATCTCTTGCCTGCCCGGCAGAAGATGGTACAGTACGACTGCTAGCAGTCCGTATCGCCTGCCCGCTCACCATAAGACGGTTCAATAGGACTGCAGGCCTAAAGAGAATGACCTGGTCAAGTCACTCCAAATTTAGTCCCTGCGCCCATGTCTGCCCAGGCGCTCCCAGCCGACGTGGCCAGGAGCACCTCAGACACGACGAGGACGACTACCAATCGTATTGCACCGTCTGCTGCCAGAAGGCAATGGGTTGCTGCTACTGTGCAGCAAAGCCGTACCGCGTCTGCCAGCACCCAGGAGACATAGGGTGACGGTTACCTGAGCTGGCTCCATGCTTGCCGTGGTATGGTGTCTGCACAGGTAACTCATGAAAAAAGGCGCGAAACGATTGTCTGCCCTTGCTTTCACGGAGGGAGGGAGGGAACGGGGGCCTGACGACACGTACCCAGAACCACCCGCGACAATGTTTTAGCCCCATCAGAGTGCTCCATTGTGAGTGCTCTGGACAGCACTCTCAGATGCCCGATTGTTTGCCATTGCTCTGACGCTGGGAGGGGCGCTTACAGGGTTGGCTTCAGGGAGCTAAAATCAACAAAGGGGGTGGCTTTACATCAAGGAGTATTTCAGGCAGGACTTCACGGAGGGTTCCAATAAGAAATGGTGCACCTAAGTTATTGTCGTTATTGGAACAAGAAGGTTAGCCTGGCCTCTGATTGATACATGGCTAGATTTACCTCGCTGCACCTTCTCTGTAAGTGACTGCAGTGTGATCTAGAAGAATGAGTCCCCTAGACAGGGGAGGGGGGGAAGCAAATCTGGTCTATTTCTTGTTTTGATCCACTCCATCTATCTTTTACATCTTTGGCTGGCAGCAGACGGTGCAGAAGGACTGCATGCCATCCACATCTCATGGCTGCTCGGCAGAAGATGGTACAGTACGACTGCTAGCAGTCCGTATCGCCTGCCCGCTCACCATAAGACGGTTCAATAGGACTGACTGCAGGACTAAAGAGAATGACCTGCTCAAGTCACTCCAAATTTAGTCCCTGCGCCCATGTGTGCCCAGGCGCTCCTGATCGACCTCACAGAGGCGACCAGGAGCACCTCAGACATGACGATGACGGCTACCAGTCGTACTGTACCGTCTGCTGCCACAAGGCAAGGGGTTGCTGCTACTGTGTAGCAATGCCGTACCGCGTTTGCCAGCACCCAGGAGACATAGGGTGACGGTTACCTGAGCGGGCTCCATGCTTGCCGTGGTATGGCGTCTGCACAGGTAACTCAGGAAAAAAGGCGCGAAATGATTGTCTGCCCTTGCTTTCACGGGGGGAGGGAGGGAACGGGGGCCTGACGATATGTACCCAGAACCACCCGCGACAATGTTTTAGCCCCATCAGGCATTGGGATATCAACCCAGAATTCCAATGGGCAGCGGAGACTGCGGGAACTGTGGGATAGCTACCCACAGTGCAACGCTCCGGAAGTCGACGCTTGCCTCGGTACTGTGGAAGCGCTCCGCCGAGTTAATGCACTTAATGCACTTAGAGCATTTTCTGTGGGGACACACACACTCGAATATATAAAACCGATTTCTAAAAAACCGACTTCTATAAATTCGACCTAATTTCGTAGTGTAGACATACCCTAATTGCCTTCTATGATGAGATAACTGGCTCTGTGGATGAGAGGAAAGCAGTGGACATGTTGTTCCTTGACTTTAGCAAAGCTTTTGACATGGTCTCCCACAGTATTCTTGCCAGTAAGTTAAAGAAGTATGGGCTGGATGGACTATAAGGTGGATAGAAAGCTGGCTAGATTGTTGGGCTCAACGGGTGGTGATCAATGGCTCCATGGCAGCTGGTATCAAGTGGAGTGTCCCAAGGGTCAGTCCTGGGGCCGGTTTTGTTCAATATCTTCATAAATGATCTGGAGGATGGTGTGGATTGCACCCTCAGCAAATTTGCAGATGACACTAAACTAGGAGGGAGAGGTAGATACACTGGAGGGTAGGGATAGGCTACAGAGGGCCCTAGACAAATTAGAGGATTGGGCCAAAAGAAATCTGATGAGGTTCAACAAGGACAAGTGCAGAGTCCTGCACTTAGGACAGAAGAATCCCATGCACTGCTACAGACTAGGGACCGAATGGCTCGGCAGCAGTTCTGCAGAAAAGGACCTAGGGGTTACAGTGGATGAGAAGTTGGATATGAGTCAACAGTGTGCCCTTGTTGCCAAGAAGGCCAATGGCATTTTGGGATGTATAGGTAGGGGCATTGCCAGGAGATCGAGGGACATGATCGTTCCCCTCTATTCGACATTGGTGAGGCCTCATCTGGAATACTGTGTCCAGTTTTGGGCCCCACACTACAAGAAGGATGTGGAAAAATTGGAAAGAGTCCAGCGGAGGGCAACAAAAATGTTTAGGGGACTGGAACACATGATTTATGAGGAGAGGCTGAGGGAACTGGAAAAGGAGTACTTGTGGCACCTTAGAGACTAACCAATTTATTTGAGCATGAGCTTTCGTGAGCTACAGCTCACTTCATCGGATGCATACCGTGGAAACTGCAGAAGACATTATATACACACAGAGACCATGAAACAATACCTCCTCCCACCGCACTGTCCTGCTGGTAATACCTTATCTAAAGTGATCATCAAGTTGGGCCATTTCCAGCACAAATTTCACTAGGAGGGTGGTGAAAGACTGGAATGTGTTACCTAGGGAGGTGGTGGAATCTCCTTCCTTAGATATTTTTAAGGTCAGGCTTGACAAAGCCCTGGCTGGGATGATTTAGTTGGGGATTTGTCCTGCTTTGAGCAGGGGGTTGGACAGATGATCTCCTGAGGTCCCTTCCAATCCTGATATTCTATGATTCTATGATATGGGCTTCAGGATTGGGCACATATTTTACTACTAGTCTGTAGGTTTGCCAACTTTCTAATCACACTAAACCAAACACCCCTGCCCCATCTCTTCATTCATCCCCTCTCCCTCCATCGCTCGCTCTACTCTCACTCACTTTCACCAGGCAGGGGTGGAATTTGGAGTGTGGAAGGGGTATAGGCTCTGAGGTGGGGTGCAGGCTCTGGGGTGGGGCCAGGTATGAGGGGTTTGGGGTACAGGAGGAGCTCTGGGCTGGGCCAAGGGGTTGTAGTGCGGGGGGGGGAAAGGGAGGGCTCTGGTAGGGGGGTGGCGCTGGGGATGAGGGTTTGGGGTGGGGACTCTGGGCTGGGGCAGTGGGTTGGAGGGTGCACGGTCCTTACCATGGCTCCGAGGAAGCAGCTGCCAGGTACCTGCAGCCTCTAGGTCATGGGCAGCCAGGGAGGCTCCATGTGCTGCGTTCGCGCCGTCCCACGCAGCCCTTATTGGTCGCAGTTCCTGGCCAATGGGAGCTATGGAGCTGGCACTGAGGTGGGGGAAGCACTCAGAGTCTCCCAGTCCCTGGCTGCCCCAGCACCTAGGGGCTGCAGAGACCTGGCGGCCACTTCTGGGAGCCACGCGGACCTAGGGCATGTAGGGAGTCTGCCTTAGTCCCAGCCCACTGCTGCACTGCCGACCAGAGCCGCCAGGGACCCTTTTCAACAGGGTGTTCCAATATAAAACCAGATACCTGGCAACCCTACTAGTCTGTTCACAGCAGAATACTTAACATTTCAAGTGCATTGTTGGTTTGCAATTAAAGTGAAGCATTTAAAGGTAGAATGACCAACTGCAATCTCCTATTGGAAACCCACTGCAATGATATTACTGTTTTAATGTAAAAATATGTGTAGCAGCATGCAAGTTAATATGGTATGTAAGATTAACTGAGTAGGTTTGAAAGCAGACGTCTGCCCTGAAATACTAATTGTGAAAATGTGTGCATGAAGACACACTGGTCTGGAAAAATCTAGCTGTGTTTATCAATATTATGAGTAAACAAACTAAAGGAATTTTCCAAAGATGTACACAGGAAATGAAATAAAAAACACAGAGTAATTAGTAGAGGTGATTTTTGGATTGTGTGAGGAAATCTGAATGAAATTAGCATACTTTTTCCTTGGGAACAGAGGAATTTTGCAGAAATGGGCTGTTGGACCCTGTCCAACCATTCACATGAAATTTGTTGTAATTTGGCCAGTTTTGCTCACTTTTTTTTTAAATATAATTTTCATATACTCAATGAAAGCCATTGATTTCCATCTGTGATGACAGCATAGCAAGGTTCATGGCTTCAATAGAGACAAAGGGCCTTATTATGTTCTGATTTATGCTGGTGTAAATTAGGAGTAACTCCTTTGAAGCCAATGAAGTTTCAGAGGGGTAAAACCATTGGTAGAGATGAAGTGTATAATCTGCCCTCAGTACTCCTAGTGAGATAGAGGAGTGTTCTTTTCATTTTACAAATGGATAAACTGAAGCCAAGCATTTGTAGGATTTGCCAAAGGCAGATTTAGGATTAGAACGCAGGTCTCCAGAGCACCAATCCTGTGCTCTATCCTCAAGATGGCCATCCTCTCTAGTTTGGTTTTAGAACTTAAACAAGTTTCCTCTTAGCCACAGAGGGGCTAACTAAGCCTTAAGGCCTAAAGGACAGCCCATCCTTAGTAAATTTCACTGAGGTACTGAAGACAGGTACTGTTTAAGGAACCTGAGGAGCTGAGGTACCTGATGGCCTCCATGTAGTCCATGCCATTTGAGAAGAGATCCTTTCCATTAAAAATGAGCCTACATGTCTCTCTCACTCTTAGGGTTGCCAACTTTCTACTCTATCCCACCCCCTGCCCTGCCGCTCCTCTGAGACCCCACCAATGCCCCACCCTTCTCCGAGGCCCCGCCCCTCCTCACTCCATCCCCCCCTCCCTCTGTTGCTTGCTCTCCCCACCCTCACTCACTCGCTAATTTTCACCTTGCTGGCTCAGGGGCCTGCGGTGTGGGAGGGGATGAGGGCTCTGACTGGAGGCGTGGGCCCTGGGGTGGGGCCAGAGATGGGATTTGAGGTGTAGGAGGGGGCTCCAGGCTGGGGCTGAGGGGTTCAGAATGTAGGCTGGGGATCTGGGCTGGGGCAGGGAGTTGGGGTACAGGGGCAGTGATGGGTCCAGCTGGTGGTGCGGGCTCTGATGTGGGGCTGGGGGTGAGGGGTTTGGGGTACAGGAGGGTGCTCCGGGCTGGGATTGAGGGGTTTGGAAGTCAGGAGGGGGATCAGGGCTGGGGTAGGGGCCCAGGAGGAGGTCAGGGGTGCAGGCTCCAGGCAGCGCTTACCTCAAGCAGCTCCTGGAAGCAGTGGCATGTCACCTCTCCATCTTCTATGCGGAGGTGTGGCCAGGTGGCTCTGTGTGCTGCCCCATCTGCAATGTGGGGGTGTCACTTGGGGTAGGGGTAATGTGTGGAGCCCTGTGGTTGCCCCTTACATCGAAAACCGGACACCTGGTCACCCTCATCACTCTGGCCCTTTCTTAGCTTCCACACTAGCTGTTTGAGGAAGTCACCTTTTGAGGAGCTGCAGAGCCCCACTGTTCTTGCCCCTGGTTTTCAGCTTCTAGCTATGTCAGAACCACTCTGGCCCAGGAAGGCAAGTCTCTATTGCTGCTTTCTGGGTTAAGAGAAAAGATGGGTCCCAGCAGCAAAGGAGAGGCACTCCCCTCAGCACTCTGAATATCTCAAAGCAAGTGAAATCTAACTGTGGGTGGGACTCCCTATGGCAGAAATCCAAACCCAACCCCTTCACTTGATGGCCAAGACTCTCCAACATCCCTGGTACCCTAGTGGCCACACCAAAATTGGCAGCTTTCGTAGGAAACTAAGAAACTTGGCTATTTCCTAAGGACTTATATATCTGGTCTGTGTGACAAAGGCATGTCTCGTTCTGTTCTGTGTAACAGGGAGATCCATTTTTGAGTTTCAGTGTGTTAACACTCCAAGAATACAACAATAACCACATATATGCTAATAGAAAGGAGGTTAATATCATAACAATAAAATCTTATATTTGCTCACTAAAGAAAACACTAATTTGTAATGAATATCTTACTGCATTTTAAACTTATTGGAGCTCTGTATGTTGAATTCTATCAAAAGAGCTCTATGATATTATATAGCCCTCAAAAATATATGGTTAAGATTAGTACTTTCAGTTCAGCCACTACTACATGATACAAAATAGGTTTCTGTACCTATAAGTGGCAAAAAGAATCATTCTTATAAAATGGAAATCAGTGCTCTTGCCAACTTAAATAGAGGGCTGAATAAATTATCTAACACTTTGCTAATGGAGAAATTAATATTAGGTGGTAGGCATAACTGGAAAAAGTACAATAACATTTGGAGACACATGAAAGAGTTGCATAAAGCATCCCTTTAATATAAACTCTTATTTCATCCTTAAATTCCTGTTATCAGAAGGTGTTCTGAAAGTTCTGAGAGTCTCCCAAGTGGAGCTAAATACTATACTATATCATATCATATATTATACTTCCAGTTCTTTTTTAATTAAAGTCCATTGAACTTTATTGATCCATAATGGGGGAGGGGATTGTAAATCCCAAACTGTAGCAATCACCAAGGGGTTAATGGGCAGAATAGTTACTTCCCCAGGTGTGATTAAGTGGCTGATGAGCAACAACTGAGGTAAAAGTCTGCTCCAAGAAAGCGAAGTCTCCTAGAGACAGGAGACTGCAGAGGAGAAGAGAGGAGTTGAGCTCAGCTCCCAGGGAACAGAAGAGAGGAGGAACTCTCAGGAAAACAAACTTAAGGAAAAACCTTCCAGATAGCTGTAGGAGGCCCAGCCACTGAGGGGCCCAACGGGACTGTGCATCAGATTGAAGGTAGGAAGTGGTCCAGGAAAACAGCAGTGAATTTATGAAAGCAGATCTTAGCTGCTTAATACAGAGCCCCTGGGACAGAACCCTGAGGTGAGGGTACCCCCTAGGAAGGGCAGGTAAAAAAAATTCCTGACACAAAGGGGGAACTAAGAACCATCAAGCACAGGGTGGGGCCAAAGGCCTGGGATAGGGTCATTAGACTTCTGCTTTATTGTACTCTTTATCACCCAGGAAAGTGCAGGACTGTTATTGATTTGTCTGGAGGGCTGACTGAAGAGGGGCAAGCCACCGCAGGCTCAGAGTGACCATTGACAGGGGATGCAAGGGCCCAAAGAGAGTGCTAAGCCACACTCAGTCATCAAGAGCTGCACCAGATGGAGAATGACCCCTTTACAGACCCTTTTTCATATGTGTGTAATATTCCATTGGATTCCTCACTCTGGTCCTGAACCAGCAAAGTATTTAATCAGTGCTATGGTTAAATACTAGACATGAGTGGTATTTAAGCACTTGCATAAGTGCTTTCCTGAACCACGGCCTCCCTAGGTAACCAGAGTTCTCTTTTATTGCTCTGTCCTATGATTATTGGCTGTGGTTCAGACCCTTGCCAGACAGTCTAACCAGTATGCTGCTCAGGAAAACAATTCAGAACTGCTGGTTAAAAAGTCTTTATTAATTCATCTGACCAAAGAACAGCACAACTTTCTTTAAAGTTTAAACACAAGGCAGCAGAAGGAAATGAATTCTGTTCAAAGCATTTAAGTATTATTTTGTCTTTGTGTGGGCAGCTGTGTTAAAATGGTGTATGGAACCAAAAAAACCTACAAATTCCAACATTATGGGCAATGATTAGATGCAATAAATGGTATGTTCAGACTTCCTAATTGGTTACAAGATAACTGTACGATCAAAATGAGGTAAAGTCCACTCTGAGCTTCTTAAGGAATGATATTAGCATATGGTGAGTGTCAGACCCAGTCGAAAAAGTACATCAATTTTATCTTAAAGGAGAGAACAATTATATTAACTGCGTACTTACAAGTTAATCGTGTGACCAGAGTCATCAATAAGCTGTCAGTTATTGTCTGCTAAACTAGAGCTCTATCCCCAGGTGAAATGTTCATAAATATTTCATGTCAGAATATGAAAATAAAATGAGACATTTCAAGTATGTGGATGGTCATGAACCCTTTAATAAAACCTTTATGAATTTTCATGAACTTTTAATTCATGAACTGTCAAGAACAAATGCATGATTATAGCAACCTGATAAACGTTCATGACATTTTCTGAAAGTGTCTGAACATTCACTTATTCATGAATTATTGAATGCTCATTTAAAAAATAATGTACCAGCATTGTGAACAAGACAGTGTTTTTTTCCTCTAACAAACCTAAAATGAAGGTGGGGAGACGGAGGAAAAAAGAGAAATTGTAGGATTAAATGCACTGTATGGCAATTCTTACAGTACTGCTTGCCATTTACCTTCCTGTTAGAAAAACAACATGCCACCAATATTCTAGAGACAAGGTATGTGAGGTAATATCTTTTATTATTATAAAGACCTTTCTGTTAGGTCAAAAGCTTGTCTCTTTCACTGACACAGAGCTCTTCTTCAGGCTTTTTCAGCTTTATGGATTTCTATGGTAACAAACAAGAGCGAATTGTTCCAAATGGGTACAAGATATAAACATTGCATGTCACACAAGGTGAAATGTTCTTTGCATGAGGGGAGCAAAAGCTGGCAGAAATGGCTCTGAGAGAGCACAAAAAGAGGAGAGTAGCGTCTCTAATTTATTCCCGTCTCTCCACAGTTCACAGAAATGCCTGTGAGTCTGAGGCTCTGTGGTTCAGGGGAAAGTGTGTTGACGTGTTGCAGCATGTGCTATGATCCCCCTCGCCCTCCCCCCCCGATATAAGGATACAAGGACTGGTGTTCTGATTATCCCATCACAGCATTAAGACTTCTAGAAGGAAGAACAATGTTCAGCTGTGGTAGGGGTGCTAAAAATACTATGCCTGTGAGCTGGGCCTGCTGCCATGGGTTAGAGAAGGGCAGGGATTCCATATGGAGAAGTGACTGATCATCCACAGTGTTCTGGGAGCTGTAATTAAGGAAGTTACCTGCAGCTCCTAGGCCTACACTGGGTCTGTTGGGCAGGCTTTTCCATACTTATCCATTACAAGGTTTCTTGAACCTTTCTATGAAGCTACAGGCTACTTTTATTGCTACTGGATACCTGCAGAGATATGGTATATTGGACTAGATGGACCACGGGTTTGATCTAGTATGACTATTCCTATGCTTCTGGGGTGAGGAGGAGTTTGAGGTAAAGAATCTCCTTTTATAGCCAATAGTCCAGAAGGTGATCCTGGTTTATTAATCCAACTTTAATTAAAGGAGCAACTTGCTGTTCTCTGCAGTGTCATTGGGGTTCCATTCCTGAAGGATCACACGGCCTCCAGAAGTGCTGAGCATCCCCAGCTCCCACTGACTATACCCTAAGAGGTACTGGGTGAGATCTAGAGTTCATTATGCAATTCACAGATTCACAGGACTGGGGGAGAGGGAGCATGGGGAGCCACTGAGACTCACCTGGGGGTTGAAGCTGGAAAGAGGCATCCTGGCAGTTCCTACCACCATTCTTTTGCAGCAGGTGCCCAGAAGTGTGTGCTCCCCTCACTCCCTGGTGCTGGTGCCCTGTTCCCCATCCCAGCAGCTGGCACACATGCTCCTGCCCTTCCCCGGGGCTGGATATCTCCATTGGGACCCGCAGTGGCTGGAAGGTGGAACAAGGTGCACTGTTCCTGCCAGCTTCCTGGTGGGCAGTTAGATCTCATGCAATGCGGTGGCTTTTCCAGCCCCTCCTCCAAGTCCTTCTTTCACCTCTACCCCCTCTGTATGTGCACGGAGGTGGAAACCTATCTAGGTCCCACTCTGACATTCGCAAGATATTGTGGGGGGCATAAACATACCTCAGCCCCCCCAATCTTTCCACTGATGGGGTTATAGCCTTGTTCCTCTGCCACCCCTGCATGAATTCATAGATTGGTAAGGCCAGAAAGGACCAATATGATCATCTAGACCAGAAGTGGGCAACCTGCTATTCCTTTTTCTACTAAAGAGCTGTTTATTATGGGACCACAATCCTTTAGCATGGATCAGAATGTATTAGTTATATTTGTCTTCCTCAAATCAACATACCCCCACCCCCTAAAATGAAAAGAAACAGGGGGGGAAATGTTTAATGTTTTTTTTTCCCATTAAAAAAAATCAGACCTCTGAGTGAGTGTGTACATATATATTTTAATCAATACAACATGAAAGAATAAACATTCCGTATTCTAAAACGACTACTGTGTTGAAATTGTAGCTTGAGTTCCAGCCATGGCTTCTGATTGAAGTTTCAGCTGAAGATGCTGCAGCTTGCTTTGAAGCTGCAATCAGCTAACAGGTCTCTGAAATCTAATTGCCTTGTGAGTGAGTGCTCTGGAGTCTTATGCTTTTTAACAAAGCACATATTTTTCAGTTCTTCTCCCCTTCCAGTACATACCAGTACCTATTAAATATTCTGATCCTGTATATTTTCCAAGTTTTTTTCATTAAAGAAGTGTTGCATTTGTGATATCAAATGATACCTATCTGATTTTCTGCTTTTTTTTTGTTCACCTTTCACCTTCTGCTATTTGCTATGATCAAACAGCTTGTACACTTGAAAGTAATGTACAGATTTTTTTATAAACCAGGTTGAAATAGTTCAATCATCAGGAACACGACTCTTTTGTAAATAGACAGTCTTGCAGAGCATGTGCTGGACAACAAAATGCCGTCGGAACTACTTTCTGCAAACTTTAAACCGCAGCATTATGCAGCAGTTTCTGATTTAAACTTACCCCAAGGGAATTCAACTAAGCTCACTGGTGTCATATTCAATTATTGTCCTCAAACGTTAATTGAGAGGTCAAGGGGAAATCCTAAATTGGCTCCAAATGCTAAAACTGAGAAGAAAGCCTGCAGTGGAAATCTGTTCTTGTTTTAGCTCAACCGACTTATTCTTTATTTTGCAGTCTTTCTGATGTTTCTTTTGAGAAGAGCAACAACAAATGAAAGCCAGTTCATTTCATCTTGAGACACTATTATCTATAAAGGGATTATCAAAAGACCTGGGGAAATATATTAGGTGACATTTACTAGCCATAATGAGTAGCATTCAGACTGAAATTTGAATTTAATATTTCAAGATTTTTTTAAGGTTATTCAGTGTTCTCTTAGTAAACTGTTCAGTGAAAATGATCAGGCAATGCAATATGTGTGTATGTGTGTTTTTCTGTGACTTTCTAGACTTTCTAATATTTAGGGATTTCTTTTTTTTAATACACTATGTTTAAAGAGGTTAAACATATTGGCTAGATTGACTGTATAAGTGGTAACAGCCTTTCAAATATAACTATTGTTTGACAAAGTTTTTAATGTGTGGGAATTTCCCAGGTTTCAAAATTTTATTATTTTTATCTTAATTTGTATATAGAATCATAGAATCATAGAATATCAGGGTTGGAAGGGACCTCAGGAGGTCATCTAGTCCAACCCCCTGCTCAAAAGCAGACCAATCCCCAATTAAATCATCCCAGCCAGGGCTTTGTCAAGCCTGACCTTAAAAAGTTCTAAGGAAGGAGATTCCACCACCTCCCTAGGCAACGCATTCCAGTGTTTCACCACCCTCCTAGTGAAAAAGTTTTTCCTAATATCCAACCTAAACCTCCCCCACTGCAATTTGAGACCATTACTCCTTGTCCTGTCCTCTTCTACCACTGAGAATAGTCTAGAACCATCCTCTCTGGAACCACCTCTCAGGTAGTTGAAAGCAGCTATCAAATCCCCCCTCATTCTTCTCTTCTGCAGACTAAACAATCCCAGTTCCCTCAGCCTCTCCTCATAAGTCATGTGTTCCAGACCCCTAATCATTTTTGTTGCCCTTCGCTGGACTCTCTCCAATTTATCCACATCCTTCTTGTAGTGTGGGGCCCAAAACTGGACACAGTACTCCAGATGAGGCCTCACCAATGTCGAATAGAGGGGGACGATCACGTCCCTCGATCTGCTCGCTATGCCCCTACTTATACATCCCAAAATGCCATTGGCCTTCTTGGCAACAAGGGCACGCTGCTGACTCATATCCAGCTTCTCGTCCACTGTCACCCCTAGGTCCTTTTCCGCAGAACTGCTGCCTAGCCATTCGGTCCCTAGTCTGTAGCTGTGCATTGGGTTCTTCCGTCCTAAGTGCAGGACCCTGCACTTATCCTTATTGAACCTCATCAGATTTCTTTTGGCCCAATCCTCCAATTTGTCTAGGTCCCTCTGTATCCTATCCCTGCCCTCCAGCTTATCTACCACTCCTCCCAGTTTAATATCATCCGCAAATTTGCTGAGAGTGCAATCCACACTATCCTCCAGAAGATATTGAACAAAACCGGCCCCAGGACCGACCCCTGGGGCACTCCACTTGACACCGGCTGCCAACTAGACATGGAGCCATTGATCACTACCCGTTGAGCCCGACAATCTAGCCAACTTTCTACCCATCTTATAGTGCATTCATCCAGCCCGTACTTCTTTAACTTGCTGACAAGAATACTGTGGGAGACCGTGTCAAAAGCTTTGCTAAAGTCAAGAAACAATACATCCACTGCTTTCCCTTCATCCACAGAACCAATAATCTCATCATAGAAGGCGATTAGATTAGTCAGGCATGACCTTCCCTTGGTGAATCCATGCTGACTGTTCCTGATCACTTTCCTCTCATGTAAGTGCTTCAGGATTGATTCTTTGAGGACCTGCTCCATGATTTTTCCGGGGACTGAAGTGAGGCTGACTGGCCTGTAGTTCCCAGGATCCTCCTTCTTCCCTTTTTTAAAGATTGGCACTACATTAGCCTTTTTCCAGTCATCCGGGACTTCCCCCATTCGCCACGAGTTTTCAAAGATAATGGCCAATGGCTCTGCAATCACAGCCACCAGTTCCTTTAGCACTCTCGGATGCAACTCGTCCGGCCCCATGGACTTGTGCACTTCCAGCTTTTCTAAATAGTCCCTAACCACCTCTTTCTCCACAGAGGGCTGGCCATCTACTCCCCATGTTGTGATGCCCAGCGCAGCAGTCTGGGAGCTGACCTTGTTAGTGAAGACAGAGGCAAAAAAAGCATTGAGTACATTAGCTTTTTCCACATCCTCTGTCACTAGGTTGCCTCCCTCATTCATTAAGGGGCCCACACTTTTCTTGGCTTTCTTCTTGTTGCCAACATACCTGAAGAAACCTTTCTTGTCACTCTTAACATCTCTTGCTAGCTGCAGCTCCAGGTGCGATTTGGCCCTCCTGATTTCATTCCTACATGCCCAAGCAATATTTTTATACTCTTCCCTGGTCATATGTCCAACCTTCCACTTCTTGTAAGCTTCTTTTTTATGTTTAAGATCTGCTAGGATTTCACCGTTAAGCCAAGCTGGTCGCCTGCCATATTTACTATTCTTTCGACACATCGGGATGGTTTGTCCCTGTAACCTCAACAGGGATTCCTTGAAATACAGCCAGCTCTCCTGGACTCCTTTCCCCTTCATGTTAGCCCCCCAGGGGATCCTACCCATCAGTTCCCTGAGAGAGTCGAAGTCTGCTTTCCTGAAGTCCAGGGTCCGTATCCTGCTGCTTACCTTTCTTCTCTGTGTCAGGATCCTGAACTCATCCAACTCATGGTCACTGCCTCCCAGATTCCCATCCACTTTTGCTTCCCCTACTAATTCTTCCCGGTTTGTGAGCAGCAGGTCAAGAAAAGCTCCCCCCCTAGTTGGCTCCTCTAGCACTTGCACCAGGAAATTGTCCCCTACGCTTTCCAAAAACTTCCTGGATTGTCTATGCATCGCTGTATTGCTCTCCCAGCAGATATCAGGAAAATTAAAGTCACCCATGAGAACCAGGGTGTGCGATCTAGTAGCTTCCGCGAGCTGCCGGAAGAAAGCCTCATCCACCTCATCCCCCTGGTCCGGTGGTCTATAGCAGACTCCCACCACTACATCACTCCTGTTGCTCACACTTCTAAACTTAATCCAGAGACACTCAGGTTTTTCTGTAGTTTCGTACCGGAGCTCTGAGCAGTCATACTGCTCCCTTACATACAGTGCTACTCCCCCACCTTTTCTGCCCTGCCTGTCCTTCCTGAACAGTTTATAACCATCCATGACAGTACTCCAGTCATGTGAGTTATCCCACCAAGTCTCTGTTATTCCAATCACGTCATAATTCCTTGACATCACCAGGATCTCCAGTTCTCCCTGCTTGTTTCCAAGGCTTTGTGCATTTGTATATAAGCACTTGAGATAACCTGCTGATCGCCCCTAATTCTCAGTATGAGGCAGGAGCCCTCCCCTCACAGACATTCCTGCCTGTGCTTCCTCCCGGTATCCCGCTTTCCTACTTACCTGAGGGCTTTGGTCTCCTTCCCCTGGTGAACCTAGTTTAAAGCCCTCCTCACTGGGTTAGCCAGCCTGCTCGCAAAGATGCTCTTCCCTCTCTTTGTAAGAGGGAAGAGCATCTCTGGACTTGAGGGCCAGGTCACATCCTTGTGACCTTCATGTAGATCCCATAACCTCATGTGGAAAGTGGGGGGGGCAGTTTCCTCTGTCACGGTGTTCTCCCTATTCAACATCAGCCCCCAGGAGGGAAGTAGTCAGACAGGCGCCAACTTTCCAAAGCGCCGGGGGCGTATGCTCGACCCCAGCTCTGACCCAGGCCCCACCCCCACTCCACCTCTTCCCCCAAGGTTCCACCCTGCCCCATCTCTTCCTGCCCAATTCCACCCCCAACCCTGAGTGTGCTGCGTCCTTGCTCCTCCCCCTTCTCCCTTAGAACCTTAGAACGCTGCGAAACAGGCTGGGGGGTGCTGATCCATGGGGCCCGCTGGCAGGCTGGAGCACCATTCCTGGAGCACCCACAGAGTTGGTGCCTGTGGGCAGGCAGGTCTATGCCAGAGGGTAGGGTCTTAGTGACAGCTGCCATTTGAGGCAGACCTGTTAGCGCAGCTCAAATGAAGCTGTGATGCCCAGAAGAAACAGGAAGAAGGCAGTGCCAAGGACTGTGTACCCAACAGATCCATGGTGCTTGGAGGCCAAAAAGGAAGTAATAATCATCTTATATAATGGAAGAAAGCACGATCGTGCCTTTCATTATTGGGGAGGGTAGATGTGGATATTTATATTTCTGTTCTCATGCACAAATATTTATGTCTTTACCACCTTAACTCCAATGTAATGAAGGTGTTTTTCTGGGACTTCACAAAAATAACTGGGTTGTATTTAAAAAGTCTTTGCAGGGAGCTGGTTACCCTTTGTTAATCTTTTGCTTTTCTGAGAAATTAAAATGAACTTTTGAGGAATTTTTGTAACAACAGACAGTGCCTTTGCAGAGGATTAGCCCATTTCTGAGCAGAGGCTTGCAAACGCTACATAAACAGAGGGCTCAATTATTCCTCTACAAAAGTAAATCTATGCTGAGAAGAGGAGGGAGCAGCAATGTCCAAGCAATGTTAAACACAATCATTTGTTATATACTTTCATGGCTTCAGAGGCACTGTGGACCACTTGCTAGACAGGGGAGTTTGATAATCCTGAGCAACAAGCGTAGCTAGTGCTTGTCAGGGATATGGCCTGCTCTTGCATTGGACAGAGACTCCCCTCTTGGTACTGATAGCATCCACATTCTTGCAGCCAAACAGATTGTTTCCTCCTCCCTGGATGTGCTGTGGGGACAAAGGGGTCCCTTACACCTTCTCATCTCTCTGGCAAACCTGCAGTATTTGGCCCACAGTATTGGAGTGTCTAATGGGAGTCATGTGTTCCTAAGGAGTGTCAAACAGACTCCCTGAAATATATCCAATTCAGGGATTACACTCAAACATTTTGCTGTATGCTAGTCTACTTATTCAGTTTTATAGCCAGGGATTTCAACCCCATTTTTCAGTCACAATCTTCTTTCTGTGAGTCCAATCACACTAAACCCTGCCAAGTTATACATGTCTATATGCTATGTAATTCTGTCACAATATCGCCCCTGCACCTGAAATTCAGCTCCCACATCAGTAGTTTCCTGTTCCCTGGCACTGGGTTATTTCTTCAAAATGGGAACTACATTAATCACTCCTCTGTTCTCTGGCAATGTGGCAATCTTCAGAAAGCTGCTGGCTAAAGAACCCTCCTCTGGTGTCTTTGCTACCCATAGCTGAATTCTAAATTCAGAACTTCTGGGCATCACTTCTTCTGACTGTATTCATTTCTTAAAATCATTAAAGAGTGGTAATTAATGTCATTAATGCCTTCTTCCAGAGAAACTGTATTCCTATGCTCTGAAACATAACTTCAATTTCTTCTGAACACTAGGCATGAAATTCTGGCTGAAATCCATGGCTTCAGTGGAACCAGGATTTCACCCTAACTCATTCTAGATATTTACAATATCTGCACCATCCATCACTATCATTTCCACTTTGTTGTAAAATGGTCCCACTTATTCCTTGCCTCACTGATTTCACCTTCCTATACAACATCAGGGCAATCTTTATAATATTTGCTAATTATTTTGCTATTAATAGTTAATTGAATATTTTGGCTATTTCCCTCTCATTCTTCAGCTCAAAAACCTTTTTTCATCATTGTCCCTTCCATTTCCTTTCCTGTTGTTTAAAATTTAGCAATTCAAATATACACTCTGAAGTAAGTCATTTCCTTTAGACGAATGTAAACATTTTTGTAAATTACTCACTGATATGCATCGGAGAAGGGATTGCAAGTCTGCACAGGCTGATGACAAGTTTGATGATAGCAGTGAATGTAGTACTTTAGGTTGCTGATTTATAGGAATAATTTAAACTGGAGAAAACAGTGATCACTAGAAAGACAATAGCATTGGAGATTGATATGATTTATGGAATGGCATGAAATGCATACAAGTGAATAATAGAAGAGATGGCAGAGTGACCCTGAGATCCCTGTTGATTTAGGCAGCATGAGCTACTGTAATACAAATGCATGTTTAAGAAACATTAATATATTATTTGGCATTTAAAGGCCTCACAGTTCTCTTTAACCTCTAAGTTATAATTCTAACCCTTTTTTATTTCACTTTTGTTCTACCCAAATAATGGCTGCACTTGCTTTTATTCTCTTGTTGTTTGTCTATGAGATGATTTGAATAAGATTCCCAAGAGTTCTGGGCAACTGACCTTGTTTACCAGCCTAAGACTTTGGCTGTACAGCCTAATACCTGCAGTTTGCCATTCAGCTGTACACATTGTAACACGCAGTGGAGTTTGACTTGCGTGCCAGTCTCTCAAGACCAAGATTAAAACACATCAAGCTGCATTGTTTTTTCACAAGTGAATGACAGGGGCATAATGTCACAGGAGAGGGACTGAGCACAAGAGTTCTCATTAAGGATCCCTTGCTCCTTTGGGCTAGGTCTGTACAGAGAGAGGGGAAACCTGTGCTCATAGGGTAGGGGACCATGGCTACCTCCTTTCCTTCTGTGGGACCTGCAGAGCCCCTTTGTGGGGACTCCATGGGGATTCAGAACAATAGTTTTGGATTAGCTAGGGGAAGAGGCTCCAGGGCAATGAGTTGAGACAGTCCAGAATTGTTCTGCTCAAACCTATGGGGGAAAGCAGCTGAAGTTAGTACAACCTAAGCCTAAGTACAGCCATACTGTGAACCCTCCAAATGTGGATCCCAAAGGTGCAGCCTAGTAGATGGTGCCCCTGGATGCACAGCTCTTGCAGGATCCTCACTGTCTAGGGTTAAGCAGAAGCCAGAATGGCCAGGCTACAGTGCAGAAGGAAAAGGCATGAGTGAAAGTGCCCCTTGCCTTTGGTAGATTCACAGAGACCCAGATGGATCTTGGGGGCCTGCTGGTTTAGTAGGACAAAACCCTCTGCTTCTTCCAAGGCAAGGGGTAGCCCACAGTTTCTTCTGAGCTGGGGAGAAGGCAAACCACTTCCTTCCCCCACATGGAAGAGTGAGCAGGAGGATTCATGAGTTCCACCTCTGCTATGTGAGTTATTCCCATGTAGATGAGAATGGGGCTCTAAAGTGCAGAGGAAGAATCTAGGAAACCAGTCCCACAAGCCTGAAGTACAGTACCAGCATTGGCTGACACTTCAAGGGCTGGGAAGCTCTGCATTAGCAGTGTGTACAAGGTGAGGGTTGAGAAAAATATCACTTCAATTGCACAGCATGGTTCAGAGCACAGGGATTACTCTTTTCCATAGCACCATCAGTGAGTCCCAGAACTGAGGGCTCTCCACTAAAGATGGCCAGTCGCCACCTCCCTAGACATGTGCATTTAGTGTCCATGCCAGTCTCCATGGTAAAACATGGGATGAAACAGTCTCTCAGACAGGTGGGGTCCAGATCATACAGTATTTTAAAGATCAATGTCAACAGCTTAAATTGCATCAGAAACAAAATAGCACTGACCAAATATGTTCACTTTAGCACTCCCCACTAAGCAGAAAACTCCCTGTGTGCAATCTGTCACAGTTCAGGGCAACCACACCTGTATACACCCACTGTGGTCCACCAAGGGTACCCACTGTCAGGCTTCTGGCTCCCTGGCCATCAGCTCTTTTGGGCAGAAATGTGCATGTCACTCTGTCCCTACTGGAATATTTCTAGGCTGCGCAGTTCGCTGCCTACACTGTGAATTCCCCAGCAAGTCAGAGTGCCTCAGCAGGCCTGCTTTGCTTTTCTCCTCAGAAGCTGTAAACATGGTGATTGTGCTCACAGCTATGAATTACCGCTGAATTCCTTCTAAGCAAAGACATTTATTAAGAGAGAAAACATATTAAAACAATAAAAGAACCTACACGCATGCTAATACACTTACCAGAGATCACCCCATCTCCAATAAGAGTCAGTCCTTCAAACCTCACCAAGGTTACAAGTGACATATCCTTCTTGCCTCAGAACAAGCACACCACGAAAACATAAGAATGGCCATCCCGGGTCAGACCAATAGTCCTTCTAGCCAAGTATCCTGTCTTCTGTTGGTGGCCAATGCCAGGTGCTTCAGAGGGCGTGAACAGAACAGGAAAATTTATTGAGTGATCCACCCCATTATCCAGTCCCAGCTTTTAGCAGTCAGAGGCTTAGGAACACCCAGACCACTGGATTGTGTCCCTTACCATCTTGGCTAATAGCCATTCATGGACTTATCTATTTCTTTTTTTTAACCCACTTATGCTTTTGGCCTTCACAACATCCCCTGGCAGTGAGTTCCAGGGTTGACTGTGCATCATGTGAAGTAGTACTTCCTTTTGTTTGTTTTAAACATGCTGCCTACTAATTTCACTGGGTGAGCCCTGGTTTGTTTGTTATGTGAAGGGGTAAATAACACTTCCTTATTCATTTTCTCCACACTATTTACAATGGCTATAGACCTCTGTCGTATCTCCCCTCAGTTGTCTCTTTTCTAAACTGAATAGTCCCAGTCTTTTTAATCTCTCCTCATATGGAAGCTGTTCCATTACCCTAATTATTTTTTATCCTTTTCAGTTCTTTTTCCAATTCTAATATATCTAATATGTATTCCAAAATACACCCGTGAATCATAGGTACACCTTTATGCAGTTTGGACCTCTGATCTTCTCCTTATGTAATAGGTTCTTTGCGGATCACCTATCTTCACGGCAAAGCTTCAAAAGGCAGAGTTCTTGTGTAACTGGAGTGGGTACATTTGCATAACCATCCCCCAGATATTTCTGGGAAATCCACTTAACTTTAAAAGTTCATTTTTTGCCTGGCTTATTATTTTAAATAGTCCTTTGAAACTAATAACATTTCCCAAAGTTTGCATTCGTCATGTCACCCCTCTAGTGACGTTATCCACAATCCCATAATAAACCCCTCAATTTTGCATTTCTAATACAATGAACTTCTAAGATATTTAAAGTTCATTCAATAAGCTTTAATTTACTTCAGTAGAGTATGTCCAGGATATTGCAGGAAATTGACATATCTGTCTCACAGTCTACTTGCCATTTTTTGAAGGACCTTGAAAGTGGAGTTCCTGCACTTGGTTTGGAGGGAGATCCTTCTCTTTCATCTCTCTCCCTGAAAAGGCTGAGGATTCAAAAAAGCCCTGTTCTTCTGATTTGCATTTTTACTCTCTTATCTCTCAGCAGGGGCAGAGGCAGTATCAGAGAAGGTATCTGGTCATTGATTGTGTGGAAAATATTTTCCATAATGAGGAGGTTGCCTCATGCTGTGGTCTCAGGCAAGGTATTTTAATGAAGCACTTTGGAATTTCAAGATCCTGATTTTCATTGGGGTGCAGGCACCTGGTTTTCTAATCATCATTTACCAAGCATGGTTAAACTCTGCCCGCAATTGCATCAATTGGGCATATTTCTGCTTTCTTCTTTGCCAGCACAGCAGTAATAGTATGCCGTTCTCTCAAGATGGATATGTGTTTAACGTTTTTTCTATTTTTAGTGTATGATGGCCACAAAAAAAAACCCCAACAACCCAAACAAACGAAAAACCGACAAGCCAGGTCAACATATCCTGAGCACAGAAGCACAACTGGCACTCTTTAGTAAAAATAATGAGCAAGGATGTTGGAATATGTCCTGCAGCTGCAAGTAGATGCTGACAGGAAATCTATGGGAGGGAAACCATTAAAACACTGACTAGTATTTTTTTTTTAAACAATGAAAAACCTTAATAATTTAAGTACATTCAGATCTTCTATACATTATTATATTTCACAATTGTCAAACAAAATGCAAAAGAGCTAAATCAACTTTAAAGCAAACGTACAACCAGAAAGCGCAGGTGACTGTAGTGACCATGGGAAGAGCTGTTAACAAATGACTCACTGTGGCAGCCACCTGCATAGGTTTCGGCCTCGATACAGCAAACGGCTGGGCACATAGAAATACATGCATAACTTGTAAACTCGTGATGATGAAGTCAACGGGAGAATTCTCATGCTTAGGTTCTTTGCGGGATCAGCAAGGCCAATTAGTACATGAATTTAGCCTGTCCAGTTGAGACTGCTGCTGAAGTACATGGACCAGAATGCTCAATGTAAACACCTTATGGTTTTGGTGTGGAGAGGGCATTTCCAGAGAATGAATATCCTGTAGCTCAGTCTTTCAGTTTCAGGATCCATTCAGTTCATCGGCTATACTGCAGTGGAGTTCATAGAAAATATTAGAGCTGAGCTACTGTTTCAAAGCTTGAAGCTGGGTCCTAGCTTTATGAAAATTCAGGGATATGGTGTTTTAAGTTTGAGCACATCTCTAAATACATATCATGGATTTCTTTATTACTGACATACTAGCTTTCTCTTCTGGTACATTGCTGTGTCATAGGATTATGATGATACATGTTGAGTGGGGCATACAGTTTATGTAAACACAGCCATTACTCTACTTTTACTTAAAGAAGCACTGTAGTGTTGTCAAGGTAGGTGGTCCAAATTTGATCTAATGTAGCTTATTCCTTTTTATTTGGTTGCACAGTTTACGTGATCCTTTCAGTGTGTGTTTTTTTTTTTAATTCCAGATGGAAAAAAACTCCAATGGTCCTTTTTTTCTTAAAAATAATAGGGAAAAAATAAACCAGTAACAATAGCCCAGCACCAACAAACCACCATATTTAATAGTTCTAGTGAACAAATGCAGTGCTCACATTCGGAGCTATATAGAATAATGGAAAAACACCATGTCAGTGTCATTTTAATTTTCTTGTTAGGCCTTTATAAAGGGTTAAACCCTTATTGAATCATTATTTGTCCCCCTTCCTCCTGGTCTTATTTTTCATTAGATTTATAAATTTAAAGTTTGAAATAAAATTATTTAGAGCTGCCTGATCGTGTACAATAAGATATTGCATGGGGAATCTGGGATTTCCTATATAAGCTGCAAAGCACAGCAGTTAGCTGAGCACTGGTGACAGCAATAGCAAGAGGAGAAAAATGTGAAACTATAATTAATGTAATAATATAGTACTGTATATAGCTTCTGGTAGCTAGGTGTTAGTTTGAAATACAAATATGTAGTAGTAGATTGGAGTACCAGCCACTGTCCCGCCAAGGCTGTTATACCTATATGTGCCTGCACACAAAGATTCAACTGCTCCTCCTTGGCCTGCACATCAAAATGTCCCCTCTACACTGGCATATTCCAGGGCCCTGACACACAGGTAAGGTCAGAACCCCTGGTGTAATTCAGTAGACTTAGCAGAATGGACAGTTATTGTCCATTCCTGCTGCACATAGAATCATAGAATATCAGGGTTGGAAGGGACCCCAGAAGGTCATCTAGTCCAACCCCCTGATCCTCTTGGCTTCCTGGTCCAAAAGTGCTATTGCCTTTATATACAGTATATCTACCTCATTTTCAGAGTGCTTGTTGTGCTTCTTTCTATGGGTGTTATGCCAGGGTCACATTAACAGTCTTTATGCTGGTTGGTATATAATGAGGCTATCGTTTATATATATTAAAAAGACTGCATTCAGGGCAGGGTGGACTTGTATTGTAACAGGCTTTTTACTGCTCTTGATGTACAGTATTTGTCCTCAGTAGGCATTTTTCATAAATCACTCAAAGGCAAAACCATCTAATTCTTTATCATAGAATCATAGAATCGTAAGAATGGAAGGGACCTCGAGAGGTGATCTAGTTCAGTCCCCTGCACTCATGGCAGGACTAAGTATTATCCAGACTATCCCTGACACGTGTCTGTCCAACCTGCTCTTAAAAATCTCCAGTAATGGAGATTCCACAACTTCCCTAGGCAATTTATTCCAGTGCTTAACCACCCTGACAGTTACAAAGTTTTTCCTAATGTCCAGCCTACATCTCCCTTGCTGCAATTTAAGCCCATTGCTTCTTGTCCCATCCTCAGAGATTAAGGAAAACAATTTTTCTTCCTTCTCCTTGTAACAACCTTTTATGAACTTGAAAACTGTTATCATGTCCCCTCTCAGTTTTCTCTTTTCCAGACTAAACAAACCCATTTTTTCCCATCTTCTGTCATAGGTCATGTTTTCTAGACCTTTAAGCATTTTTGTTACTCTTCTCTGGACTTTCTCCAAATTGTCCACATCTTTCCTGAAATATACAGGACTGGACACAATACTCCAGTTGAGGCCTAATCAGCGTGGAGTAGAGTGGAAGAATTACTTCTCCTGTCTTGCCTACAATACTCCTGCTAATACATCCCAGAATGATGTTTGCTTTTTTTGCAACAGCGTTAAACTGTTGACTCGTATTTAGCCTGTGGTCCACTATGACCCCCAGATCTCTCTCCGCAGTATTCCTTCCTAGGCAGTCATTTCCCACTTTATATGTGTGCAACTGATTGTTCCTTCCTAAGTGGAGTACTTTGCATTTGTCCTTATTGAATTTCATCCTATTTACTTCAGAACATTTCTCCAGTTTGTCCAAATCATTTTGAATTATAATTCTTTCCTCCAAAGCAATTGCAACCCCTCCCGGCTTGGTATTGTCTGCAAATTTTATAAGTGTACTCTGTCATTATCTAAATAATTGATGAAGATATTGAACATAAATGGACCCAGAAGTAATCCCTGCAGGACCCCACTCATTATGCTCTTCCAACATGACTGTGAACCACTGATAACTACTCTCTGGGAATGGCTTTCCAACCAGTTATGCACACACCTTATAGTAGCTCCATCTAGGTTGCATTTCCCCAGTTTGTTTATGAGAAGGTCATGTGAGACAGTATGAAAAGCTTTACTAAAGTCGAGATATACCACGTCTACCACTTCCCCCATCCACAAACCTTGTTACCCTGTCAAAGAAAGCTACCAGGTTGGTTTGACACGATTTGTTCTTGACAAATCCATGCTAACTATCACTTATCACCTTATTATATTCTAGATGTTTGCAAATTGATTGCTTAATTATTTTTTCCATTATCTTTTCTGGTACTGAAGTTAAGCTGACTGGTCTGTAATTTCCCGGATTGTCCTTATTTCCCTTTTTATAGATTGGCACTATATTTGCCCTGTTCCAGTCTTCTGGGATCTTTCCCATCTTCCATGACTTTTCAAAGATAATCGCTAATGGCTCAGATATCTCCTCCGTAAGCTCCTTGAGTATTCTAGGATGTATTTCATCAGGCCCTGGTGTCTTGAAGACATCTAACTTGTCTAAGTAACTTTTAACTTGTTCTTTCCCTATTTTAGCCTCCAATCCTACCTCATTTTCACTGGCATTCACTGTGTTAGATGTCCAATCACCTTGTTGGTGAAAACTGAAACAAAGAAATAATTAAGCATCTCTGCCATTTCCACATTTTCTGTTATTGTTTTTCCCACCTCATTAAGTAACGGGCCAACCCTGACCTTGGTCTTCCTCTTGCTTCTAATGTATTTGAAGAATGTTTGCTTGTTACCCTTTATCTCTCTAGCTAGATTGATCACATTCTGTGCCTTGACTTTCTACATTTTGTCCCTACATGCTTGCCTTATTTGTTATATATATCCTTTGTAATTTAACCTAGTTTCCATTTTTTGTAAGACTCTTTTTTGAGTTTCAGATAATTGAAGATCTCCTGGTTAAGCCAGCATGGTTTCTTGCCGTACTTCCTATCTTTCCTGCACAGTGGGATAGTTTGCTTTTGCACCCTTAATAATGTCTCTTTGAAAAATGGCTAACTGTCTTCAATTGTTTTTCCCCTTATACTTGCTTTCCATGGGATCTTACCACAAACTCCCTGAGTTTCCTAAAGTCTGCCTTCATGAAATCCATGCTCTTTACTTTGCTGTTCTCCCTCCTACCATTCCTTAAAATCATGAACTCTATCATTTCATGATCACTTTCACCCAAGTTGCCTTTCACTTTCAGAATTTCAACCAGTTCCTCCTTATTTGTCAAAATCAAATTTTAAACAGCCTGTCCCCTAGTAGCTTTCTCCATCTTTTGAAATAAAAAAAATGTATCCAATACATTGCTCCAAAGATGAAAATCTGTATATCACATAATCAGGTCCTTCAGAAATATTTCCCAAGTCCTGATTTGCTCAATGGGAGTTGGTTGAAATTCCTCATCACTGTAGGAGGCTCTCAGCATCCCTCAGAACTGGACATCAGTTGAACTAAGTTTTCTAGCATAAAGTAAGCTTAATTAAAATCAAGTCAACAAAAATAGTTTAGCACTTTGTTTGTAAGCTATGTGTACCTTTTAATCATAGCAATTCAGTATCTACCTACATGCAGATTAATTGGCTCACCTCATCCTTAGTGCACATCACAATTGTTCAGGGTGCCATTTTGAATGACTTCACTATCACCAGTGTTGTCTCCGATTTCTGGAAGTCCCATTCCTGCACTAGACCAAGCTGAATGCTCTGAATTCTAATTTTTTTCTTTATTACAGTTTAAAGCCTTGCAGCTCATACTTTCTTATGACTGAGAATGTTAGGGTTACTAGAACATAAAAGATGATGTAAATCCTTCTGAGGTTGTGTGATTTCTCTCTGGGGTATTAAAGATGCCACCCTTCTTTTCCTTATCACTGAAATCTCACCCATATTACTTTCCCATATTTGATTTGTGTTTTCCCCTCTTCTGAAAAAAATGAGATGCCCCCACACCTCTAGAGCCTCCTTACAATACACACATTAAGTGCTAGAAGATTTCCTGTCTCTTGTGTGTGCCGGTGGTCTCATGCTCCTCATCAGAATTGCCGAGTCACTGGCCACACCTCCCTGCTGTGACATGTTGCTAACATCCATACCAGTTCCTAGGTTGACCTCATGAGGAGACACATCTTCTCCCTGCTTGTTTTCAGATGGGGGATGAGGGTCAGGAAATGGCTGCAGGCATAGTTCTGACAATTCATGTCAGATGCGCAATACAAAGTGCGGAGGTTTTCCAGAGAAGGGCCTAACTGTGATTCCCTTACTCCTATTAAGTGATACCTTACTTCAAAAGTACTTTCATTGACTTCAGTTATTACCTGGACTATTCAACCTGGTAAGTAAGGATCTCACACTTTTAGGATTCACCCCTCCTAAAAGTACCACCATGACATAGCTACTTGGGACTAGAGGCATATTTTCTGCCTCCAGAGCAGCATCTACTATTAATCCCCGCACTGCAATCCCAAGGAAATTAATCAGCTTTCTGTGGGTTAAAACTGCTACAGATGGAGAAAACAGGGGCATTGGCATTTTATCCTTAGCCCAAGTTAAGATCACAGTTCAAATCAGCACAATGTATCTCTTTATGATTGTTCTTGAGAAGAAAACATACTGTGTATCTGTGTATAATCAGTTTTGTTTCATAAAGAGAGAGTTTATATTATAGACCTCAGAATAACTGAGAAGGGAGGAGGGTTGAGGGAGATATGCAGTAACTTTGTACAATGCTGAAAGCTCAACTGTAGGAGGGATTTTAAGATTCCTGTGGTCATTTCATTCTTTTCAATGAGATACCCAGATGATATTGTGAAATTCCCACTACTGGTTCACAGGCAGGTATGCGACGCATCAGAGTAATATTAAAATAAAGTATCTTAGATATAAAGAGAGCCCCCTATGGGTAGAGTGAGAAGCTGAAAATGGGCTATACATTTTTTGTCCAAGAATATGCTAGTTTCTATGGCTGTAATTTCATAATAAAATATTTCCCCTATTAATAAATCATGGTAACAGTAAATGGAGTGCTGCTCCTAATGAAGGGTAGTTTAGAAGCATATGTCAGATTCTTTGATTGTCTTCTCTTCCTAATTGTTTTCACTTGGGTAACAAGGATTAAATACATGATAAATGTTAGTTATCATGAAAACATTACTTGCTTGACTGGATTGGATTGCAGAATACTTTGGAAACTACCTGCAAAGGTGGTGAATTAAACTACTTGTAATAGGGCTATCAAATGTTGCAGTACATTTTATTGTCTATGGTTCCTGGAAAGAAGTCTACTGACTCTTCCTGCTGATTCAGCAGAATTGTGCTGACATGCAGTTTTATTTATTGTTGTACATCTGATCAGAGTCAAACAATGATTTTTTTTCTAGCAATATTTTTAGCACCAGCAGCATTTGCCAAAAGACTGTGTATCTTCTTATACTGCTATGACAACATTTTCCTCCATGTGAGATGGTTCTGAATGGCATGTGTTTTTTTTTTGTTGGTTTTTTTTGGTTCACAGTTGTAGAATTTGAAGCCCTGTTTTGGTATCTCAAATTATTTCCACAACAACACTCTCTTAAAAAATATAATTGTACTGATTATCTGTGCAAGTAACAATACTTGCTAGTACAGACTTAACAATATAAGTAAAAGTCTGTACTGGTATTAACAATATTTTATATCAGCCATATCCTGCTGTCAAGGTTCCTTCCCCACTCTGAACTCTAGGGTACAGATGTGGGGACCTGCATGAAAACCTCCTAAGCTTACTTTTACCAGCTTAGGTTAAAACTTCCCCAAGGTACAAACTATTTTACCCTTTGCCCTTGGACTTCCACTGCCACCACCAAACGTTTATTTGGGTCTATTTTATTAGGAAAAAAGAAAAGGAGTACTTGTGGCACCTTAGAGACTAACCAATTTTTTTGAGCGTAAGCTTTCGTGAGCTATAGCTCACTTCATCGGATGCATCGATGAAGTGAGCTGTAGCTCACGAAAGCTTATACTCAGATAAATTGGTTAGTCTCTAAGGTGCCACAGGTACTCCTTTTCTTTTTGCGAATATAGACTAACACGTCTGCTACTCTGAAACCTTTATTAGGAAAGCGTTGTTTGGAAACGTCTTTCCCCCAAAAATCCTCCCAACCCTTGCACCCCACTTCCTGGGGAAGGTTTGGATATCCTCAAGGTTCCTTCCCCACCCTGAACTCTAGGTTACAGATGTGGGGACCTGCGTGAAAACCTCCTAAGCTCACTTTTACCAGCTTAGGTTAAAACTTCCCCAACGTACAAACTATTTTACCCTTTGCTCTTGGACTTCCACTGCCACCACCAAACGTTTATCTGGGTCTATTTTATTGGGAAAGTGTTGTTTGGAAACGTCTTTCCCCCCAAAATGGTCTCAACCCTTGCACCCCACTTCCTGGGGAAAGTTTGGTAAAAATCCTCACCAATTTGCATAGGTGACCACAGACTCAAACCCTTGGATCTTAAGAACAATGAAAAAGCATTTAGTTTCTGAAAAGAAGGATTTTAATAGAAGTAAAAAGTAAAAAAGAATCACCTCTGTAAAATCAGGATGGTAAATACCTTACAGGGTAATTAGATTCAAAACATAGAGAATCCCTCTTGGCAAAACCTTAAGTTACAAAAAGAGACACAGACAGGAATATCCATTCTATTCAGCACAGCTTAATTTCTCAGCCATTTAAAGAAATCCTAATCTAATGCATATCTACCTAGATTACTTACTAAATTCTAAGACTCCATTCCTGTTCTGTCCCCAGCAAAAGCATCACACAGACAGACACAAACCCTTTGTTTTTCTCCCTCCTCCCAGCTTTTGAAAGTATCTTGTCTCCTCATTGGTCATTTTGGTCAGGTGCCAGCGATGTTATCCTGGCTTCTTGACCCTTTACAGGTGAAAGGATTTTTCCTCTGGCCAGGAGGGATTTTAAAGGTGTTTACCCTTCCCTTTATATTTATGACACATGCATATAGTTTAGGATGCTTCACTATATACATTGTAAACTTTACTGTTCTATTACAGGGTAGCCATAAACCAATGTAGTTTCTGGTCATTATAACTTCAGTCCCAAGGGGACATAAAATGCTCCTGCATTTGCTGAGGGCCAAAACACAGTGGAAATGCTGTGTTCTTACTGTGTATCAGGACAGACAGCAGAATATCCTGGTGGGGAGACTCACTATTTTCCCAGCTGCTCCCTTTGTTGGAGCAAGAAGGATCTACTTACTGGAAGGCCAAGGTAATGCATGGGGTATAATCATGCATGGGACTATGCATGCATTGACTCATAAACTCCTTATGGGGAGGATAGCAAAGGTTAAAAGAGCTAAATATTCATGACTTGGCTAAGTACAAACTGATTATTATTTATGCATTTTATAGCCTAACATATTTGTAGGTGCTTCACAGAGAACACATGGTTCCTGCCCTGAGAGCTCACAATGTAAATGATGAATTTACCAGAGAAGTGAGGATATCCTATAGACTTGCAATGGGAATAAGGAGGAAGGACATGGGTTACTGAAGTAAGATCCGATGAAGTGAGCTGTAGCTCACGAAAGCTTATGCTCAAATAAATTTGTTAGTCTCTAAGGTGCCACAAGTACTCCTTTTCTTTTTACGAATACAGACTAACACGGCTGCTACTCTGAAACCTAAAAATACATAGTTACTCAGTTTAGGCTAGCATCCATTTTAGTTGTTTGAAGCAGTTTTGTTTTGTGTGTGTGTGTGTAATAAACACACTCATTTAAAATTGAACTGGGCCAAACACTAGAAAATGTACTGTAGGGATTTAGAACAATCTTTCTCTAACAAGGGAGTAGACTAGATGATCCTGTAGGCCTTTTCCATCTCTAATTATATGGTTTTAGTGTATTGACAGCAAACCTTGTATGCCTAGCAGCCCATGTGAAACTCACCATATTAAGAGAAATTAATGTGTAGTAGTTATATTCAGATAACCAGCAGGTAGGAGCTCCATTCACATTATATGTGTATGTATGAACCTCATCGATCTGCTTTTGTCAGATATTGTCATAATATTGTCAACCTAGTTTGCCCTGTGACTGTGATTTGACCATGTATTTGTATTTATATTTAATCTTGTCGTGTATTCAAGATTAGGGTGACCAGATAGCAAGTGTGAAAAATAAGGATGGAGGTGGGGGTAATAGGCGCCTATATAAGACAAAGCTCTGAATATTGGGACTGTCCCTATAAAATTGGGACATCTGGTCACCCTTTTCATGGGAGAGCCCAAAGGGCTGGAAAACTTTGGAAAAGTTGTCTACCATGATGCATCCTTATTCTCTGTTTTTGTTATACCTGAGGAATGAACAAGTTGTAATTCAAAATGCTTAAATTTTCTTTTTTCATAAAATCTGACAACCCAATTGAAATAGTTTGGATTAAAATTCTCTGGAAGGCAGTTTTTTTCCCCTCAAATTACAATAAAAGTGGTTTATCCTTCAATCCATAACATTAAAAAAAAGTTTAACTGCAGCTTTGCGAAGAATTGGATTGCTCTCTCTAATTCTGTTTGTTTTTAGAAGTATTGTCTCCAAAACAAGCTGAAGCTATCTGTTAATTTTTCAGCATAATCTCCAGGATAAGCAGAGGATTTTGTCAGATGCTGTGGACTATTTATCAGCAAGTATCAGCCTGTGCTGCAGCCACATAAATTTCACTTGATAAGGGAAACTGGCAGATGAAGCCTTATGTTAAGTATAGAATAAGATATTTCCTCTTGATGGTGGTACAGGTTGCTTGGTTTTATCTTTAAAGTGACAACCTATTGTTGTGCTCATCGGTACAGATTAGTTGCTGACTTTGCTTGACAAAAAGAAATGAGTCTAATGCAACTGAAGGGCACAATACCAGGAAAAGACTAATGCTAAAATGTGTAGCTTAACCCTTTAGTTGTCTTAACACTAGTTTCAGGCTTTAAAGTTAGCAGAAGCTAAGGCAGATGAGTTTGTCATTGAAAAAATGTTCCGGCCCCTTCCCTGAGTCCCCACACTGAATCTATATGTGTTGTTCCAAGCATTACTGAGCGCCCACCGTAATTCTGCTTCCCCACTAGAAGACCATGTCAGACTTCAAGGTTAAAACTCTCAGTTGTGCATTATGACAGGTTTCAGAGTAGCAGCCGTGTTAGTCTGTATTCGCAAAAAGAAAAGGAGTACTTGTGGCACCTTAGAGACTAACCAAATTGGATGGTTGTGCATTGTAACTTATTCATATAGCCTATGAAAGCAATCTAATGCCAGTGCCTTCAGCCCTGGGAAATGAACCAAAAGCATCATCAAGGTTTGTAATTACATAAGTTAAGGTTTGAATTGGTGATCTTTACTCTCTGTTGCCTGATGTGAACTCTTTTGTGGCTCCCCAAAAGCCTGAGGAGGAAGGTCTGAACAACTGGGTAAAGATAAGGCCTGGGTTTTCAAAAGAAACTAAAGATATTGGATGCCTCCATTTTTTGGTGCCCAACTTGACACACCTTAAAGGGACCTGATTTTATGAAGTGCTGAGCACCTGCCTCTGAAAATCAGGCCCTTTTCATGTGTTTCAAATTGGGCCCCCCAATATCACTAGTTATTTTTTAAAATATGATTTGCCTCTGTTGCTCTTCCTCTGCTTTCCTTTCCGTTAGCTTCTCCAGTTTCCTCCCCTGTTACTTCTTGGCTCTTCTCCTCCTTTTCATCCTCATGTCTGCTATTTGGAGGAGAAAGATTTCATCCTGATCAGGTTAACCAAACCATTGATAGCTTCTTTTTCATTTAGACTTAAATGCTGATTGTGTGTATGTATGTAATTTGCCCATAGAAAGTAGCATTGCATACATGAGATCAAAAACTGTTAAGAATACCTGTGATATTAAGTTAATCCAGAAGGCTGGTTTTTGTACCTAATTGAAGGGAATTACATACTTTAATCAATGCTTTATTTTTTTTTTCAAGTTTTACATGCTCAGCCTCTGGACGATGATGAAGCAGAACTGAAAGTCTCTATAAACAACCAGTGGGACACTCAAGCAAAAGCAAATGCTGCCTCTTCATTTAAAGTTGTATTGCAATTTAACAATGTGAAGTGCACCACTCCTCTTCCATGTTGCCATTAAAACCACAAATCACTGAGACGCAGTAAGCATGCCATAGCGGATTATCGAATGTCCCACTGAGAAAAGTTGATGGCAAGGAGCCACTTCCCTACAAAGCACAGCTGGCTCTTTATTTAAGCAGCACAGCCGAACACATGTTAAATTGTCTCAAACTTTGCAGACAGTCCTCCTAGCAGCTTCTGCATACAAATTTAAAGCAGTGACCAGATAAAATATTGAATAAAAGAGAGAACCCAACTGTGATTTGGAAAGTAGTGATTTGTTTTCAAAACATATTTTATATAGTCAATTTTCTTGCTAGGTATCATATGGAATCTTCTACTATGGTAATGGATAGTGATTCGCTAGTAGGAAAGTAAGTGAAGGAAATCTTCCCCCAAACTGACACTCTTGTTTTGTTTCTCTATACACTTACAGTTAGAGTGGGTTACAGTCTGGTGTAGCCATACCTGGAGGGGTGTGTGCAAGGAGCCTGCCTCCCCAATTGCACCATTGTGAAGAGTCTGGGCATAACCTGAGCAGGGATTAGTTGGGTTTAGATGAGGCTGGAGCTGGCCTGTCGTATATTGAGGACTGTGGTGGAATTACAGGCTGTCACTTTAAGAGTGTGTGTGTGTGGGGATTTACTGGTCCTACGTGCAGGCTATGCCACTCTATAGGGAAGAGTGAAACCTAGGCAGTCTATAGCCTGCCAGCCTAGAGTGAGGTCGGATGATTTGTTACTCTCTGCATTAGGGAGCAGCCTGCTTTGCTATCTCTGTTTTTGGGTTCTTGTGTGTTATTGTTCAGTGTACTAAGAAATAAAATAGCATTATGCTTCAGCAAGAGTGTTTTATGTTTTTATCGAAGAAATTAGTTTCTGTGTTGTGAAACATAGCATAGAGGTGAGGATGGAGCTGGCCCAGTGCAGGGACTCTTCAAATGAAGCCCCAGGAGGAATTCTATCTGTCCTGCAGTCAGTGCCACCTTACCTAATGCAGCTGGTGATTTAAATGCCAACATCTGGCCCTTAATGATTAGCTTCTGAGTCAGAGAAAGCATATTCCCCTCACAAGGGTGGGTTTTGTTGGGTATATTGGGTCTCACTTCCTGTCTTTCTTTTCCTCCCTTCTGCTTCCCTCCTGTTGCTCATTACACTCACTCCTTGCATCTTCTTTCAGTTTAATTTGTAAACTTTTTTGTGTAAAGGGCTGTTTCTTCCCAAGTCTTTGTATAGCACTTAGATCTGGGGCACTGCAGTACTCCCTTTGGAGCTATGAGCATCCCCCAGGGACCATCAGTATAATGTTTTCATGCTGCAGGAAAATCAGAACCACAGTTTGGGGGTGGGAGTGGTGAAAGAATACAATGGCTCCCATATGTGTAATGATATGAGCTTTTCCCCCTGACATTCCCAATGTCTTATATTGCCACCCCACATTTAGGATTTGTGATTCAGGAGATTTAGCCATTTGTAGGCAGGTTGCAGGCACCTCAAGATTTCAGATTCCATACCCTAAATAAAAAAATGCTGGCTCCATACCAAAGTTAAAGGATAGTAAATGTCCTTTTCTTGTGTAGATATTTATCTTGAACCCCTCAGCAGGTGTACTGCATTCTTGAATTATATTGGTGTGTTACACATTCAGGACTGTGGAGTATTGCATGACATTTTCCTACTTGTCAGAAGTAAAGTCTGAATAGCTAAATTTCTGTCTCTTCTCCTCAGGCCAAACATAGCACCTCAGTGCAGCAAGAAAATGTTGTACAATCTTCCAGGCCCATTTTACTGATCGTCTCCAGATTGGCTTGAAGGGCCAGCTTCTCCATGGAGGAGAGTGTAACTTGATTTCCAAATTAAGCATTTTTCTCAAAGCAAATTCTATGCATAGAAATGTAATAAATAGGTTTACACAGGATAGATCTTTAAACCCAAGCATGTCTAATACAGAAGCCTTCGCATTTAGGATTGAACGAAGCCTAAAAACATGAAAGGTTATAAGTTGATTTACTTTGTTTTCATTATATTTGTGGAAAATACTTTTTATCTAGTTACTAATTCTGGCTTTCATTAAGATAAATCATATACTGTAAGTTCTCCCGCCCCCAGCAAATTTTCTAGGTGTCATGCTGATGAACAGAGAATATCTGATCGGAAACCACCACTGTATTTTCCTCTGTGCCTGAAGATAAGTAAAGTCATATTTTCAAAAAAATATTTTCTTATAATAGTAAATTTAAAGCTAAGTATTTTTTTTCCAAACACTTAGGTCTCATGTTTTAAAAGGACACATTCAACTCCCTGTGAGCTAAATCCATTTGTCTGGGAAGACACTTTCTTATATAATGGGAAAAAAGTAAGAGAAATTCATCATATGGACAAAAGTTTTATTGAACTCAGACATGGAAACTGGCTATCTGTGTCCTAGTCTCATGCTATTCTTATATAATTCTGATCCTATTTTATCTTTTTTTTAACCTGTGGTCTTTCCTTATTTCACTTTTTTCCCTCATTCTTGATAGTAATAACTCATCAACAATAATAAACAATAAACGGGGCCATTTGTGAAATACCTGAACGTAATCACCTGGGCCAGCATTTGCAAAAGAGACTAATGATTTGGGATGCTTCCATTTTTGAGTGTCAAACGTGGAACATCTTTAAAGGGGGCTTGCGTCTTTTCAGAGGGTGGGTGCTAAGCACTCTCTGAAATCAGAAGCCTGTCTCAAATTTGGCACCTAAAATCACTATTTACTCTTGAAAATATTGACCCTTTTGGATTGTATTAACGTTTATATTATAATTCGTGAAGAAGGCATATTATTTTTCCTTCCAGGCATATCATCAAGCTTTTAAAATGGTCAGCTAGGGTTCTCCCAGTTCCATGTGCTAGAAAGCTTGTGATTAAAGGTTGTTGGAAAAACTGCAAGAAAACCAAGTTCCATCAGAAAGTGCAGTTCTGTTGAAGAAAGGCTTTGCAAAATCAAAATAATTTCATTTCGGAGAATAGCCGGGGAAAAAAGTTCTGACCATTTTGAAATGTTGTGATTTGACGTTTTGGAATGAATCATTTAGACTTTTAGTTTTGAAGTGATTTTTTTTCCATTTTTAAAAAAATTGTATTAGAAAATTAACAGTATAAAAATATACAGATTTGTGGAAGTGAAATGTTTCAATTGATCCCAAACGTTTTTAAAAAAAATTCTTTCATGGAGAATTTTGAAATGTTCAGGTTTCGTTCTGAATTGGAATGAGAACAAATTTCAAAATCTCAAAATATTTCATGAAACAGAATTTCCATCCTCCATATAACTCTACTTGTGACTCTTCTAGAATGATCAAGTCCAGCACAAGCCGTGGATTTCCACACATCATAAAGGGGTAGGAACCAGTGATGAGCTGCCAAATCTTAACAACGGGTTCCCTCCTCACCCCACGAGGGGGTCGTTGCCCACCCCCCAGGACTCCTGCCCCATCCACCCCCCCCGTGTTCCTTGACGCCCCCCCAACCCCATCCACCCCCATCCCCTGTCCCCTGACTGTCCCCAGAACCGAGCAGGAGGGTCTCATGGGCCACCATAGTAGGCGCCCACCCCACCCCTCAGAGCCAGAGGCACCTGCCGGGGGGCGAGGTGGGGAGTCCTGGCGGTGCTTACCTGGGGCAGCTCCCAGGAAGCATCTGGCAGGTCCCTCTGGCTCCTAGGGGCGGGGGAGCATAGCTGGGGGGGGGACAGGGGGAGTGGCCACTCCCCCACTGATCACATCAAAAGAGGCGCCTTAGGCGCCGACTCCCTGGGTGCTCCGGGGCTGGAGAACCCACAGGGAGAATTTGGTGGGTGCAGAGCACCCGCCGGCAGCTCCCTGCCCCCCGCCCAGCCCCAGCTCACCTCCGCTCCGCCTCCTCCCCTGAACGCACCGCCCCGCTCTGCTTCTCCGCACCCCCCAAGCTTCCCGCGAATCAGCTGTTCGGCGGGAAGCTGGGGAGGGCTGAGAAGCAGGCGGCGGGCTTCCTGCTCAGGCTGAGGGTGGCGAAGGTGAGCTGGGGTGGGGAGCGGTTCCCCTGCGCACGCCCCCCCCCAGGGTTACCTATTGCGGTGCGGGTGGCCCTCCTTGTGCCTCCCCATCCCAGCTCACCTCCACCTCCCTGGGCTTGAGCAGGAAGCTGCGGCCTGCTTCTCAGCCTGCCCCAGCTTCCCTTGTGAACAGCTGATTCGTGGGAAGCCTGGGGGGCGGAGAAGTGGAGTGGGGCGGCGCGTTCAGGGGAGGAGGCGGAGCGGAGGTGAGCTGGGACTGGGGCCAGGTGCGGGGTGGAGAGCTGCCGGTGGGTGCTCTGCACCCACCAAATGTTCCCCTGGGGTGCTCCAGGGCTGGAGCACCCATGGAGTCGGCGTCTAAGGTGCCACTTTTGGCCCATTCAATTTAGAAGCCCCTTTAGAACAGGTTGTCCCTCGCAGAACAACCGGTTCTAAAAGGGCTTCTAAATTGAACAACTGGTTCTAGCGAACCGATGGGAACCGGCTTCAGCTCACCACTGGTAGGAACAGACTACATCATTTGAGAACAGGATAATTCTTTCTCAGCTGCCTGTTAAACTGCTAAGAGAGTACATCTGTCAATCTGTGGCAGTCTTCACTTTTTTTCTGTTTAATGTTTTAGTTTCCATTTTATTTTTGCAACTTTCTCTGATGGGCTGATGGTGCCCATCCACCATCTTCTGACACAATTATAAACAGAGTGTAGATGGGGAGGGCTGTCACTGCCTCACTACACAAAGACTATAGCAGGCATTCAGTTTCTGATGCACAAGGGAATGATCCCCAATAGAAAGCAGAAAGATTCAAAGCTTTGAGATGAGGACTGTGTGCTAAGGAAAGCAGTAGAAAGTTGCTGATACAGTGACTCCCTTTGTTAAGGATAGGTTTCAGAGTAACAGCTGTGTTAGTCTGTATTCGCAAAAAGAAAAGGAGTACTTGTGGCACCTTAGAGACTAACCAATTTATTTGAGCATAAGCTTTCGTGAGCTACAGCTCACTTCATCGGTATGCATCCAATGAAGTGAGCTGTAGCTCACGAAAGCTTATGCTCAAATAAATTGGTTAGTCTCTAAGGTGCCACAAGTACTCCTTTTCTTTTTGTTAAGGATGTTAGACTGTTTTGAAATCTGTTGAATGGGATTCTCTGAAGCCCATTTCAGAAGCAGGGTCCTGTCACTTAACAAATTATTCTGTCAACCCTAATGGCGGAGCAGATCCAGAGGCATATCAGTGGTGCTGGGTGTTAACAGTTGCTTGTCCAGGTGGATAAAGCTCTGCCTAAACCACAGGATTTCCCCAACCTGATGTACTGGCTAGGCAAAAATAACAGGTAAAGAATAGCATGGTGGGGAGTTTTGAACGACTATCTATAAACAAAGTGTTTATCAGTATTCCAAGTATTTTATTTTAAAACATAACAAAGCATGTCCTGGAAAGAAATGCTACATCAGTGGAAGGTAATGCTGTTTGCTCTTTACTTTGCCTCAGCTCCCAGTCTGGATGTTCTGGGGTTCATCTCACATGCCATGGCTCAAACTCTTTATTGTGGGTGCATCAGGCTTCAGCATTGGCAAGGGCAGGAGCCGGACAATAAGTTCTTCAGTACCATTCATGAAGATTTGCTGTCCTGCCCTACTTCTTGTATGCTTGATGAATCATGTGATATAACTTGCTTGTCGTTATGTTCTGTTCTGTGCTTGGTGATAAAGTAACATTGGGCTCCAACACTGAAATGCAGATTCCAACTCCAGATCACATCTCATCCAAGTCCCATTTGACAGCATCAAACTGCACCAAACTGAGCAAACTCCGGCTGCTTCGCTAGAGGAAAGATAAGAAGTTCACACCTAAGCACAGGCCTTCCCAGGTAGGGCTTTGATGAGGCTATTATTTTCCCTTAGGACACTCTTGTGAAGGGATCCCACAGCTCCACCCTTCCTATTACCAAAAGCCTCAGGTGAATCTCAGATGTATCACAGTTTGATCAAGGGGGCTCTGCATTTTTTTTTATTTGAGGCCTACACCAGTATGACCGTCAACCAGTGGATTGTGGAAACATTTATTCTGGAGACCAGAATGAATTCTCTTCCCTTACTTACAAAGTATCACATTGCTCCACCCTTCCATTCCAAATAGACAAGACACAAGGTCTCCTGGATACAGTCCAAAAGCTGCTGTTCCTGTTTCTTACGGTTCAGCCTTAATTCCATTATTTTATGTTTAACAGGGACATGCACCTTCCCTTTTATTCTACAGCTTTTTATGTCTCAGTGGTAGATTCATTGATTTCTGAAGGGATTCTAAGTTGAGAGCAGGATAATTTTGGCTTACCTGAATGCTAGTGTTCTAAAAGGATCCATCTGCCAATCCGTGGCTGCCCTCACCACTTTTCTGTAAATATGTTAGTTCTCAACTTAGCTTTGCAAGCATCCCCGGAGTTGTTGGTGCCTGTTGGTGCCAGGAAGGGGATGGCCATGGTCACCAAAACAAATCTACCTGAGACTGTCTCCTTGCTTTTATATGACAAGGATCAAACACTAACGGAGTAGCAGAGGGATTCTGTTGAGAAGATCAATGTACAGGCATGACAACAATGCCCTTTCCACTCGAGTAAACAGAATCACCTGATCTTATAATCAAAGTTAATCTGTTTTTATTTGCTCATGTATATATCATCTCTTATCCTTTCTACAAAGGAAAGAATGTCTCGATTGTGAGCAATTGACACTGATACTCCATGTGTATTCATTAACGCTTTCTAATATTCATTTCCTTTTCTTTCTTGCCACAGTTATAACAATTATATGTATAATCCTGGATGTAGCCAGTTTCCTCACACAGCTGTGTTGCATTCTGTACACCCTAAATTAAATATATAACAAAAAATCAGTAGGTTATCTAAAAATTCAACTAACCTGCCAAAACAAACACCCCAATAAAAAACAACAGCCACCAAGAACGCTATCCACAGTGGCTAAATTATTTCACTTTGTAGTGCTCTTTCACACACTATGTGCTACATAATACATACTTCCTCCTTTTAAGGTGTCTGAAGTGGCTTTCAACCTTTCCAGACTACTATCCCCCTTTCAGGAGTCTGATTTATCTTGGGTACCCCAAGTTACCCCTCTTTTAAAAACTACTTGAATCATAGAATCATAGAATATCAGGGTTGGAGGGGACCTCAGGAGGTCATCTAGTCCAACCCTCTGCTCAAAGCAGGACCAATCCCCAATTAAATCATTGCTGACAACTTGCTGACAACATCAGTTGTAAATACAAAAGGGTCACAGCACACTATTACGGAAACATGGCTTTCTTCCTCATTTTACCAAATAATTAGAAAACAAATCAATCGGAATATAAATATTGTACTTAAATTTCAGTGTATTGTATATAGAGCTGTATAAACAAGTCATTGTATGAAATTTTAGTTTGTACTGACTTCGTTAGTGCTTTTTATGCAGCCTGTTGTAAAACTAGGCAAATACTTAGATAAGTTGTTGTACCCCCTGGAAGACCTCTGTGTACCCCCATGGGTGTGTGTACCCCTGTCTTAAGTAATACACAATATGATGGAAATAAGATAAAAACAGTATAGATGCTAAATTATTCACAAAAAAACAGCTATAAGACTTGAAAATATTCTTCCTGATTCAGTACATCCAAACAAAGTGGAATTTATTGCAAGAAGATACTTAAATAAAATCATGAGACCCTCTCTGATCTTCATGAATATCAACCTGCAGACAACTACCAAACAGTTGCTATTCTATTTAATGCCGGAAAGGACTGTGACAGAGTAAGGTAGGATTATCTTTTTAATGCCCTAGATAAATTTGGATTCAGAAACAAATTCTGTAAATGGATTAAATTCTTAGTGCCAGAAGCATGGCTTACTGGTCTAAGCATCAGGATTGAAATACCTATATTCCTTAGAACCACAGCTTTGAAGTCTTTGCTTGGATCACTCTTTACTTCTTCCTTTTAAGATATGTACATTAAGTTTCAATCATTTAACTTTGGGGTTGGGGTTTGTGTGTATATATATGTGTGTTTTCTGAGAGAGACCTGAAAAGCTAAGGTCCTGCTACATGGGCATTGAAGATCCCCCTCGCCACCATTATTAAAGATTCCCTGGGACTCTAACCATTGTCCCTAATCAATATGTCCCTTCTCCCACTACTACCACCAGCCTATTTGCTGCCTTCTTTCTTATAGCTGGCTGAATTTTGGCAGTGGATGCAGTGATTCTAGTGGGAGATTCTGGGAGGGGCCAAACAAATGCAACTCTCAGTGAGCATTTAGGATCAACGCTGTCCTGTCTTTCTGTAAAGTGACCTATTAGAAGGCTCAGAAGAACTCACTGGCTGGCCTTCTGCTAAATTGTTGAACTTTCCTAATTATTGTGACTGCCTTGTCTATAGCATAGGTAGCTGAAAGGTAATGCCCCAGTGTTACGAATTTGCCTTCCCTCAGCACATCTCAGGATCAGATCCACGCACTGTAGAGTGCTTTGCAGTCCAAAGGGAGTTAAAAATGCTGCATACAGGCAATATCCTATTCCATTGGAACTCCACCTATTATAAAGTAAAAGTGTACAAGTTTCTGAGTCAGATTCCTGGGCAGTTGTTCTCCTTTTATAGTCCAGACAGAAGGAATTTGGGGGAGATGATGATGCTTAATCAATTAACCTAACACTTCATGTGCTATTTCTGTGCGCAATAACTGCCAATTCCAAGTGAAAGGCAATGAAAAGCTAATTGGGACCTATTAATTTATTAATCAATTTAAGCCTTCACAAATGCTGGGAAAACATATTCCTTCCAAACAAAATAAAAACCCAAAAAACAAAAAACAAAAAAAACAAAAAAGAGAGAGAGAGAAATAAGAACCCCTTTCCAGCCAAAATGGTTGAAAATGACCCATAAAGCAAAGATATATAGAAAATCTTTATCTCTTGCTCAGAAGATCAAAAGAAATAGGAAGATTTTCTGCTTATGGAAGAACTGAATAGGCACCACAGCCAAATTAGGGATTGGTGTGTGCATTCTTTCAACTTTACTTAAAAACAAAGAGAAAATGTAATTCGACTTGGGTAGGTGGGAAGGGAGCAGTGCAGAAAGAAAGGGAATATGGGAAGGAAAAATAGGTAGCAACGAGGCATTGCTTTTCTAGGTTATCTTTGCTGTTGGTAAGGGAAGCATAATTATTGGCCCTGTTCCCCTTGGTAAGGGACAGAATTGAGCAGAAGGCGAGTGAGTTCTTTTGAGCTCTCTGATGGATGGCTCTTCAGATGGCAAGACAGAACAATATAATTCCTAAACACTCAAATGTAGCCTGATTCATCAATCCTGTGGCCCATTTACATTGGATTTGCCAGCTCCACGCAACTGGTTTTTTTAAGTGTAAAGCACGTTAGTGGGTACTACTCATGTAGGCACCAGGCACAGAGATGTGCACCCTAAGGCAACCCCAGGACAGGGGCTGTTCGGGGGGCTGGCAGTGTGACTGGGATGCTCATACACTAGCTACTCCCAGCTGTGTACGGCCCAGAGACCATGGCAGTCTGGACACAACTAAAGGCAGCTTTCAGAGCTGCCCTCAGCTTATGTCAGTGGTCAACCCAGACCCCAGCAGCCTAAAGTCAGGAGGTACAACCAAAAGCCACAATCCACAATCTTTGTAGGAGCCAGCCTAAGCTTGGCTGGCTGTGGATTAGAGGGCCAAGATCAATCCGAGCACGACACAGCGGATTTTAAGAAATTTAATTAAAATGAACAATAAATGCTGCATAAGTCATAGATGAATGTTGATGGTTCTGTATAATTATGCTACTCATGCACAAGTTAGTCTTTGTGATGTCATGCTAATTTTGCCTGCCCCCAAGCAGTAGTCATTTATACAGATGAAGGATCAATGAATCATGAAAAGGTTATGTGGGTGTATTTAACTCCCAGTGACCACAGACTTGAGGAAGGCTGATGTTGGCTTACACCTCAGTGGCAATTAGCTGACAGTAGATCATTTTGCTTAACATTATTCAGAGGTGGTTCGGGGCTTGGTTCAGTTGATTTAGCCTGTTATAACTACAGTTACTATAAAAATAGATTTATTGATTGAGGAACCTCCCCCATCATTTGTAGAAGTGCTGAGAAAGTGCAACCATCGGAAGTTTCTCTCTCAGATAGAATTAAAAAGGTATGTGAACACTGGCAAGGAAGCTGAGAGCACAGGAAATGTTATGGATGCGGATGTTGGTTGTACAGTCAAACTGACAAAAGAGGAATGTTGAGAAAGGGAGTACGGATCTGATGTCCCCATCACTTAATGCACATTCTTATTTGGGCAACATAAGATGCTGCATTACCTTAAGGGGAAAAAAAATGACAGCTTGATTTTATGCTTCAGTCACATACATCATTTGTCACTTCTTCATCAGGAAAATGCTCGGAATGAGTCACATGACAAATGGAAATGCCGTGTAAGAGCAATTTTTAATGCTTCTGTCTGTGGACTTATGGATAAAACTGTGCATGTTTTGAAAACCACATCCATGCTCATAATGAAATTATAGAGGTCAAATCCTGCAGTCTTAATCAGTGTAAACCTGGATTAAGTTCAGTGGCTGTGTTTCCTGAGTAAGGAGAGTAGAGTTATGCTCTGAGTGAAGCCCTTGCTATGGAAAAAAAAACACCTTCACTTTGATAAACTGTTAATACAGATCCTACTTCTATGCTGCACTTTATAGGCAAATAAGAAGACAGAATATTTGTCTCCCCCCGCCCCCAAAGATCTGACAGATGAAACCATATAAAATTGAACGGGGACAAAGATGGGTAGAACGGCAGCAGCAACAAAAAAGTGTGTGTGTGTGGGGGGAAGGTGTAATTATAAGTTTCTGATATGTACATTGATATTTCTACTTTACTGTTTTAATACTTTTAAAATGTGATCCTGGATGAGAAAAATGAATTGCCACAGAGTTGAGGTTGGTAACAGGAAACCAGTCCAAGGAAATGAGTTTAACTTAGAGAAGTGAGAGTATGCTGGGCAAACAGGAGGCTGGAAGCTGGCCCACTCCAAGCACAGGAAATAATTCTATTATTGTAATCAATAAATTGAACTTTTGCAAAACAAATGGCTGGTGCTCAATATATACACACCAAGCAACACTCTCCTCACTGACCTGTCCCCTTCTCGCCGTCCCTTCCTAATTCCATGGTCCTCCTCTCCGGACACTAGTGTAATATTTGTTACATCATGCTTGCCAAGTACTAGATACTTTTTTCATTTGACATTATTTCCGTTGCTTCTTTCTCTTGTGTTGCGTTTTTTAAAAACCAGCCAAGATACTCAGAGCAGGAATTACCAGAAGTGGCAGATAGATCTGTCACACATTGCAGAGTAAGTGCTAGTTTAATGATACAAGATAGTGGATAATTGTCTTTCTGTCTGTCCTGTCTCAGTGGGATCTCTCGATCACAGACTGTTTTTCTTTGCTTGTCTAACTAAAACCTTGGCTTATGCTGCTGAGGCTCAACTGTTTTCTAAGTGAAGAATCAGTGTCCCTGCCCAAAAAAAAAAAAAAAGCCTGGCTTGAACTTTATCCACCACACACTTGCTGCAAAAGTATTACTATCCCAAACAATAGAGTAATGTGAAGATTCTTATGATGCCTTCAAATGCCCCCCGATTAAAAATGTTATTGTCTGAGCCTTTGAAGAATTAAGATACATTTGCTTAATCAAAAGTAGTGCTCTGACTAAGCAGGTCAGATCTTCACCAGGTTGACAGACATTTTGCTGGTGACACTCATGGCACTAAATTGTGTCTGGCAACTATACACTTTTCTGAGACATGCAATCAACATTTGATTAAAATGTTCTCCATAAGGCCATCCCAGTGCTTGTACTCAGCTGCCACTTGCCTTAGCCTACTTAAAGAGTTTTCCTCACCACATTTTCAAGTTTTTCTTTTATTAGTCTACTCTTCATGGTAAAATATGTACTTATATAGCTTTGATCAGAAGTTGTCCTCTTTCAATACCCATGTTTTTTTTATTTGCCCAATCAGTCTCTCCATACATCTGCAAGTCCCCAGTAACTCTGGCAATCGATTTTTAGAAGTTCAGGCATTCTTGTTTTGATTTTTTTGTTCAACAAAATGACAGCAGGTGATAACCCATGCTTCCCAGGTGCTGTTCTGTAATTTGACTTTGCTAAATACAAATTAGGGTCTGACTGCAATCTTTTTCAGTAGGCACTTAATTATTTTGTCACAGTTTTCCACCAACCTTATGGATTGGGTATAATGGGGCCTAGAAGTTACATGTCTAAACCCAAATTCCAGTGCATACTATTTAAACTCATGCCCACCAGACTGCAGTTAGTTGTCAGACATCACTATATCACATATACCAGTGGTTCTTAAACTAGGGTCACCGCTTATGCAGGGAAAGCCCCTGGCGGGCTGGACTGGTTTGTTTACCTGCCGCGTCCGCAGGTTCGGCCAATCGCGGCTCCCACTGGCCATGGTTCGCCACTCCGGGCCAATGGGGGCTGTGGGAAGTGGTGGCCAGCACATCCCTTGGCCCGTGCAGCGCCCCTAGTTTGAGAACCACTGACATATACCATGTTTAGCAAAAATAGATCTGACATGCACAATCATCTGTTTAGCATTAGTATTTTCTAATAACGTTTCTAGTAAGGCTATCTCAGGGAAGTGACGATAATAGTCTAGGACAAGTGCATAGTTTTTTTTTACAATCAATGTAAAACCTATCCCTACTTTGTGGTCATTTTTCCTGTGTCACCAACATGGACTCTTTTGCTTGACTTGGCCAGTATTTTTGCCACATGTGACATGTCTTATAACAGCTTTCTCAATATCACTGTTCATTTGAAGCCAAAAGAAAATGTGTTTGTCCTTTTGTTATATTTTCTCATGTTAAAATGCCTGCATGTATTCTTTAACATAGTTTTATGTTACAGCTTAGAGACAATCCTCCTGGAGCCTGCAAACAGAATGCCATCTAGTACTGAAAGCTAATACTTTTGCTAATATGCAAATATGTTGCTAATATGCTGTCCTGGCCACCCTGCACTAGAAGTCTTCATCCCTTACTGCAGGGTCTCTTCCTGAGTTGTAGCTCCAGCTATCACAGTCACATTTTGTCTGAGACCAGACAGGTATTTCTCAATCAGATTGACTCCTGTTCGATAAGGCACTTAAGAGCATGGTTAAGTCACACTGAAGTCATTTTTTATCAGTCAGAACCTTGCACGAACAAACCATTTGAATTTTGGATTCATTAGATGATCTCTTTTTACCTCCAGGAACATTTCATTTTCTTATTTTGACCACTCAATGTGAATGTATAATTTTTTTAAAAGATAATTTGTGAACATTTATTTGATGAACTCAGTAGAAACTTAAAAAAAATCTCAAAGTTCAACTTATTGTTTCTAATAACCAAAAGGTTAGAAAATCCTTGACTAGTGATATAAAGCATCCTTGTTGGATAAAGACAAAGAGATAAAACTAAAAATGTTCACACACAATTAGATCAAGGTAGTGAAGCAATTCTATCAATGTGGCAGATTAAATGATGCACAGGTTACAGTCAAGTGGGATTTAAGAACATTGTAAAACACTTTTTTACACTATTACCAGGCTTCGTTGGACTAGTGAGTTGTACATGTAGGACTTCTTGTAGGATGTGAGGCAGAGCTAGCTGCAGTACAGACTGTAGATTAAATGTGGTTTCTGGAGTTTTACAGTGCGCCCACTGCATGTTGGGACATGCAGTCTCTGTAACTCTCACTTGTTTTACAGAGGAGAGCAGCTGCCATCTGTTCAGTTTTGCACAAATTAAGTACAGCACACAATCTCCTAGGAAGTTGTCAATAAACAGTTTTATGTACTTGTGCTTTAAGCATCCAAATCTCATGACCATTTATTGTGAAAGGCACATCCTGCAGGCATGAATGTACTGCACAGAAGTGTACCCAACAAAATTGGATAGCATCATTGCCAGAAAGCAAGGTTAGCTATAAAGCTGACTGAAAGATGACAATTTCCATTTATGGAAACACTTGTGGTTTCAAATTTTGTTGCATTGAAATGTCCATTTTTTTTCTGATCAGTATCTTAGTTTTTCAATTCGGGCTGGGGATATCTGTGTGTGTGTGTGTGTGTGTGTGTCCTGGGATGTGGGAGACACAGGTTCAGGTTCCTGCTTTGTCTGATTGAATGATCTGGGATGAAAAACTCTACTCTGAATCAGGCAGAACAGGGATTTGAACCTGTCCCCTACCCCAGACCAATGGCCTAACCAGAAAGCTATAGAGTATGAGTCTCACTTTGAAACACTTCTTCCAAAACATTCCAAGCAGTTCTGCGATATTGTGTCGAATAATACTTTTCAGTGTAATAATAATAATAATAATTAATAATAATAATACTTAACAGCATTAATTTTTGTGTGCAGTTGGATTGGCTAACAGTGATGGGCAACCTGTGTCCTGGCTGCCACTTCCCGCAACTCCCATTGGCTGAGAAAGGCAAACCACAGCCACTGGGAGCTGGGGGTGGCCATGAAAATGTGAACAAATGGTCTGGCGGCCCACCAGCCGCTTACCCTGACAGGCTGCAGGTTGCCCACCACTGCTCTAAAAGGTACCTAGTGTATGCTGGTCTAGTACTATTTCAAACAGGACTAGGTTAACATGCACTAGGTATCTTCTAGAGCTAATCAGTGTGGTCTGCATAAGGCACTTATAGAGCACTCTAAAGTGTTCTCTAATTTACAGCCTCCAGTGTGCATGGCTGCACCATGTAGACAAGCCCCAAAGAAGTCTTGTTGCAGTAAAGTAGGCTAATGATAGTAAATCAAAAGGAATTTCTAAGCAGGTGTAATAGGCTTTGGGTAGGGATGATCTTGATGAATGTGTGAATTTAGAGTCCCTCTAGGCTCAAATCCTAATATAGCTCAGAGAATGGTAAATTAGAGCTGTTATAGAAATAAGTATGTGTTAGGTCTTGCAAGGGATGGTCATATAACACTGGCAAGCAGGGGTAAGGAGGGAGAGAGTCAGGGGTGCACAGTGGGCCCATTACAGTCCCAGACCGCACACAGAGGGGATCTAGTCACATAGAGTATTGGGGTTCTTAGGGATTGGTTTGTTTTGTCCTAGTTTTGAAAAGGGACAAGCTTGATTTTGGCTTATTGTGAAAGTTGGGTGCTTATTTACCACATGAAAGTTGGCACCTGTGGTTCTTGTCTGTGTCCATCTCTTGTATTTGGTTTAAACTGTACCATTTAGGGTACATCTCTGTGGTAGCGGTGGTGTTGATTTGTACTGCCAGACAGGAACTGTATTTCATGCTGATCAAGGCAGATACTGGAAAGCTTCAGTTCATCAGATGGATTGTTAGGGGTCTCGTCATGTTCCACTCCTGGGCAACAACTAAATCTGAGCTTAAATTTTATGATGCTCCTAAACACTTCAGGAATGGAATGGAAATCCTCTGCAGCTCAGCTCTAGTTTCCAATGCCATATTTTAATATACAATTTCTACCCCATGTCATTACGTATCATTTAGAATTATGCAAAGCTTCAGGAACTAAAACTAGAAAAAAATGATGTTTGTGGCTTTATTATGGACCCTAAATGTGGCACATTGCATCGAGTTTACAAAGCAGGTCTGAGTTTCTAAAGAAGTCCTAGTCTCCCTGCAAGTGCCAGTGAAAAACCATGAAACATTCAGGGGTTTTGATCCAAAACCAGAAAATCTCTGATGTTTTGAATACATTTCAGTTTCAACTCTGATTTGTTCAAACCTGTACTCCAAAGCAAACCTCCGGTATTGCCAAATTATACTTACTGGAGTAAACAAATAATAAAAAAGGTTCACTGGGCCTTATTTGTATTGAAACTTACAGGTTTTATGCAGAATTAATAACGTTACCTTGAAAATTTGCAAGGCTACTTTAAAAGTAATTACCAGATAATTCAGACAGCGCATTTCCCAACTCTTTTATCCCTGATGCCCATATCTCATGCAGCATCTTTAATTAGAACAAGCTAGCCATTGGGATCCTTTCCTAAAACTGCTGCTACTTCTCTTATATTTAGAGATGTCACACAATTCAAAATCTGATATAGTAAATAGAGCCTTAAGGCTGTATGTTGCAGCATGTGTGCTCTTACTCACATACATACACCCATGGGGAAAAAAATTGATACTATCTTCATTGTTCACACATGTTTCTTTTGTTTGGTTCGTTGGTTTTAGTTGTTGTTTTTTAACAAATTAGCTTAGGGTCCAAGAGGTTTTTATCTGCTTACATAAATAAATGTGGAAAAAGTTGGAGAAATAATATGAAAGGATTTAGATCTCCTATTTATCTCTTTATCCACAGCACAGAGAAAATAAACTTGTTACTGATTATACCTTGACCTAGCTATATAGCTGCTGGACTAGTACTTTTTGTATGTCTCTCAGCAGTTGTCCTTGAAAATTCAAAACCTCCTTCATTTGCCTTTCTTTTTAAACAAAAGTTGGACAATTGTAATCATGTGGGGGAGAGGGGGAGAAAGAGGATGCATTATCTTACAATTACCTTAAATAAAATTTCCCTCTTCCAAAAGAAAATGGGTAAAATCTATCTTCATGGGGAGGGAAAATACAAAAAGTGGCTGACAGATGTTGGCTGCCTGCCAAGGACAGATAAAGCACTCTTTCTAAAGAACCATTTTGTACAGCTTTTAAATTTTACAAAGAGTCTTCCTGGTGCCTGTGGTGAAAATTATGTGAATGTTCATTATTTGATAAATTCAAATGGTATTTTATCATTCTAGTGGGATGAGTGGGTTATTGTTCAGTTACTAATGACCTAGAGTATAAAAACTAATAATTGTTAGAGTCTTAATCCCCTGGATTAATTTACTTGAACTATTTTCAGAGGGCTAGCACAGTGATTTTTTGTTTTTGTTTTAAAAAGCAGCTGTTTATAGAGACAAAACAGACCAGATTGAGGGTGAGGGGAATCCCAATGTGGGGGGAACATAAATACTAAAATGAATACAGCACTGATGGTAGTATTTCCCAAAGGCAGAGTTATTTATAAAACAACTGAGAGCCTAACATACAGAATTTTCAGGTTTAACTTATTATATTTGAAGAATTTGTTCCCTGGATGATGACGCCATATTTTCAGTCACACATCAGGGACTCATACACAGAAATGCCACATTAAGAAAAGCATTGCTTAGTGTCAGCTAATCTAATCATCACTAAAATGATTTCTTACTGTTCAACTCTTAGAAGTAACATGATCCAAATCCCCTTTTTCAAGAATTTTAATAGGAACTTAAAGCTCTCTGTCTCTTAAAGGAAAGTCTAGGGACACATTCATCTTGTTTGCTGTGCAAATCCCATTGACTTCAACAAGAGCTGTACATGTGCAATTGATGATCGTGCCCCAAGGAGAGTTATTTAATTAACATTCCACAACGGCCAGAAACACTGATCTAATCTCTCTGTGATCAGCCCTTTTTAAGTAGAGGTCTCAGCAGTATGCTGTGTGAATTAGTGCCTCCGATCTGATTTTAGTAGAAATATCTGTACATCTTGATCAAATAGAGCTGGACTGGTCAGATAGTTTAAAGTCCAACAGGTAGCATAAAATATTCTAGTTAGACATGATTAAGTGAGGCTATAGCAGCTATGCCCTTCCCTGACAGTATTGGTATGAGAGCTGTAACAATCTGGTATTCTGAACATTTCCAATAAACCCTAGAAGTTTAGGTTCTTAAGCAAATCTCATCTGAACTGTGAGGGTTTCTAAAAATGTTACCTTGTTCACAAGAAGATTGTGCTCAATGTCCATTGCCCTTCCTACCAATGTACCCTATATTCAGACCACAACTCCCTTTTGAACATCAGCTCCCAATCCCCTTTCCTTCACCAACCTTTCTTCCTGTTATGTTCCTATGATATGATGCTGTTCCTGGATCATGGTACCTCACACCTGTGTGGAGCTCCCGTAAAGACAGTAGGACTCCACACTGGCACAGAGAGTCATCTGAGCAGAGCAGTTTGCAGAATCAAGACTGACTGACTGACCTGGAGTAATTGTACTGAAGTCTGGAATTACTGTTTTTATACTCTTGTACCTGAGAGCAGACCTTGGATCTTATATTCAAATTAATCAGTCCATCACAGTGTGTATCAAGTAGTTTTTTTTTTTTAATAGCTTCACCCTCTGTTGTGACATATCTGTTTGATTCTCCCTAAGCAGAAAGTGGCTTTGCAATGAATGTATATTATGGTTCTTCTAGATGCACTTTTCTGCACCCCAGGATCCTTAAAACATCAGAACAAAAAGTAGAGTTTGCTTGTGAGGTATTCTGATCTCTCTCTCTCTCTCAACGAGAAGTATTGTTGGCCCATATAATTTTTTTAAAATGTCTTAATTGCATTTCTTAATTAATATTTAGGATCTAATATAATAGGATTAATGAGATAGTGTTGAATTGATTAAATGGCAAACACTGAGTGCTGCATTCAGCATGATTGTAATCTGTCAGCAGCCTTGGTGGTTAACTTTTTTCCTTGCAATAACTCTACTGCTGTGGTTTTTTTTTGTTTGTTTGTAACTGACCCTTTTTTATGTACTATAGACTGAAAATCTGACCTCATTCTAGGTATCTATTTTGCCAGGAGTGTTGGGTTTTTTTTTAAAAGAACATTTTAGAGAAAACCACCTCACACTGAAGTGCAATTAGGGGTCATTTCTGTGGCCATTAAAATAAATGGCAAAACTCTTAACTGACTTCAACGATACAAGAGTCTTTAATGTTTTTTAAAAAGGAAGGAAGGATGGGGGGGGTTATGAATTTAAAATACTCTCTCCAGTAATTTAAAAGTTAATTTACTTTTTATGAATATGTCTTAATAGAACATGTCAATGACATTTCTTGACATTTTTCTAATTCAACACCTGAACTAAAAAAACCTAGCAGTTTCATCCAGTCTGCCATTACTTTAAAAAGTAAGGGTGAATCTGTGCTCTGCTTCTGAGAGGTGCAGCACAGACCTCACTGCGAGGAGTAAGTGGGAGGGAGGGTTACTAAGGTGGCTTTAAGCACCTTTGCACACTCCTAGTCCTGGACTGGTCCAGGGGCTGGAGTAGGGTTGACAGTTTTGTTTGGATGTATTCCTGGAGGCTTCATCATATGACAATCTTTAATTAAAGATTAATCTTAAATTCCTGGAGACTCCAGGACAATCCTGTAGGGTTGGCAACCCTAGGCTGGCATGGCCCTCAGCATCACTTAAATAGTCCTGGGAGTCTGTGTAAGTTACAGCTGCCCGTTTTTATGTTGCCATGTGGGCAGCAGCATTGAGTGTGTGCGCCCTGCCCTGGCACATTCCTATGTCAGGGTTTGTGAAGCATTCCTTAGAAGGCAGTCTAATGGCTGTTCTCCTTAGTACCTGCCCCAGAGGGATTCCTATCCTGGCTAGACCTGGGCCCCTTTATTCTGCCATCCTTTTTACCTGGTATAAATGGGCCAGAGTGATGTGTAGAACTCACCCTGTGTATTGTAAAGGGGAATGAATGGTATTCCATCATGCTAGAAGCTTAACACCAAAGACCTCTTCAGGGTGAGAGTACATGCTGAATTCATATCTATACTCTTTGCAATATTTCTCTCTCAAAAACCCTCAAGCTAGAATATAGTGCCAAATATTCACAATACAATTTGCATTTCTCATTTTGTTGCAATTTGTGGGAAAATCTATGGTTTTCCTCTATTTCTTATTTAATGCATTTCTTTACAGGTATTCCTATATATTTCATTCACTTGAAAATCATTTGATTTTTTTCTAGCAGAAAATGTAAAATGTGAAATTATCCTAACAGTCACATTTAGTTGGATGTGAAATTTCCAGCAAAGAAACTGCAAAATCATTTACCCCAAGGATCACAAACTTGCATATCCCTAGGTATGAAGGAAGAGTGAACCTTTTTAAATTGGAGGTACCCAGTTCTTTTTCTCTTATTCACAGTGACAGTGCTTATGATGGAGTGAGCATACTCCATGCTGGAGCAGGGAGACAAGGGGTTAATTCCTAGCAGGGTGTCTTCCTTGCCTCCCAGAATTTGCCATACCTGCCAATTAGGGTAAGGAAGTTTTCACGTGGGTTCAGGGAGGCACATATTTAAACAAATTAGGAAGGAGAAAAGACTTTTCTCTACTTCATTTCTTAAGTATATAGAATAGACTAAGAGTGTAGGGGCATGAATCATGGAATTAAAGAAATGTAGAGTTTGAAGGGACTTGAGGAGTCAAGTCCAGCCCTGTGTACTGTGGCAGGACCAAATAAACCTAGACTATGCCTGACAGGTGTTGGTCCAAACTGTTTTTAATAACCTCCAATGGTGGGGATTCTGCATCCTCCCTGGGAAGTCTGTTCCAGAGCTTAACTACCCTTACAGTTCAAAAGTTTTTCCTAACATCGAACCTAAATCTCCCTTGCTGCAGATTAAACCCATTAGTTCTTGTCCTACCTTCAGTGGACAAGGAGAACAATTGATCACTTCCCTCTTCATAATAGCCCTTAACATATTTGAAGACTTACCATCTCCCCACCTCAGTCTTCTCTTCTGAAGAATAAACATGACCAGCTTTTTAGACTTTCCTCATTGGTCAGGTTTCCTAAACCTCTTATCACTTTTGTGGCTCTCCAGGGCTCTCTCCTATTTATACACTTTCCTTAAGTGCGGTGCCCAGAACGTAACATAGTATTCCAGCTGGGGGCTCACCAGTGCCAAATACAGCGAGGTAATTGCCATTTGTATCTTACATACCACACTCTTGTTAATACATCCCAGAATGGTATTAGCCTTTTTTGCAGTTGCATCATACTGATTCATATTGATTTGTGATCCACTATAACCCCCAAGTCCTTTTCAGCAGTCCTACTGCCTAGACAGTTATTCCCCATTTTGTTGTTGTGCATTTGATTTTTTTTCCTAAGTAAAGTACATTGCAATTATTTTTCACGAATTTCATCTTGTTGAATTCAGACCAATTCTCCAATTCGACAAGGTTATTTTGAATTCTAATAATATCCTCAAAAATGCTTGCAAGCCCTCCCAGCTTGGTGTCATCTGCAAATTTCATAAGCTTAGTTTACACTCCATTATCCAAGTCTCATTAATGAAAATACTGAGTAGCACCAGACCCCGGATTGAACCCTGGAGGATCCCACTATATATGGCCTCCCAGTTTGACAGGACCATTCATAACTACTCAGAGTACAATTTTTCAACCAGTTGTGCATTCACATTATAGTAACTGCTTATGAGAATGTCATGTGGGACTGTTCCAAAAGCCTTACTAAAATCAAGATATATCGCATGTGCTTATTCTCCTCTATCCACTAGGTCCATAACCTTGTCCAAGAAAGAAATGAGGTTGGTTTGGCATGATTTGTTCTTGACAAATCCAAGCTGGCTGTTTCTTATAATCCTATTTTCTACTAGGTGCTTACAAATTGATTATTTAATAATTAGTTCCAGTAGCTTTCCAAATATCAAAGTGAGACTTACTGGTCTATAATTCCCTGGGTTCTCTTAGTACCTCCCTTTAAAAAGAAGAACAACATTTACCCTTCTTCAGTTTTCTGGGCCCTCACACGTCCTCCATGAGTTCTCAAAGATCATTGTTAATGGTTCTAAGACTGCTTCAGTTAGTTCCTTAAGTACTCCAGGATCAATTTCATCAGGCCTTCCCAACTTGAATACATCTAACTTATCTAAATATTTCTTTAACCTCTTCTTTCCCTCTTTGGCTTGCATTCCTTCACCCTTGTTGTTATTACTGAGTTGAGAATCTGGTCATCACTAACTTTTTAGCGAAGACTGAAACAATAAAATCATTAACACTTTAGCTTTCTTTATCACTCATCTTCCCTGCTAATTAGAGGACCTACACTTTCCTTCATCTTTCTCCTTCTCCTAATATATTTAAGGGAATCTCTTCTTATTGCCTTTTTATATCCCTTGCTAGGTGTGATTCATTTTGTGCCTTAGCTCTTCTGATTTTGTTCCCATATGCCTGAGTTATTTTGTACTCTTAGCATTTTGTTGATGTTTCCACTTTTTGTAGGATTCATTTTCGATTTTTCAGGTCATTAAAGAGCTCTTGTTGGAGCCATATTGGTCTCTTACTATTCTTCCTATCTTTCCTTCAGATCAGGATATTTATAGTTGTACCTTTTTTTAATATTGTCTCCTTGATACCACCATCTCTTTTGAATGTAATGTTGTAGCTATGTTGGTCCCAGGATATTAGAGAGACTAGGTGGATGAGGTAATATGTTTTATTAGACCAATGCATGTTGGTGAGAGTGACAAGCTTCAAAGCTTACACAGAGCTCTTCTTTGGGTCTGGAAAATGTGCTTAATGTGACTGCTAAATATAAAGTGGAACAGATTGTTTAGCATAAATAGTTAACACATTTCAAGGGACCTTTCAAGTTTAAGTGGCCCATTAAACCTCTACAGTCTTGGGGTGTGGGAGACATCTTAGTGGGTTATAGATTATTGTAATAAGCCATACATCCAATATCCCTATTCAGTCCATGATTTTTAGTGTCCAGCAAAATTATGAATTTAAGTTCCCAGACTTGTCTTTTGAAGGTTTTGGACAGGTTTTCTTCTGAGAATGAGGACTGAGAGGTCAGATATTGAGTGATTACTTTGTGAAAAGTGTTTTGTCTTTTATAATTTTTCTGCCTGAGTTCATTTGAGAGTGTAATGATTGTCATTTCACCCACATAGTTGTTGGGGCATTTAGTGCACTGGAGGAGTTACAAAATGTTGTGATAGATATGGGTAGGACCCATGGATCTTGAAAGGTGTGTTGTGAGGGGTGTTGATCATCATAGCAGTGGAGATATGTCTACAGGTTTTGCATCTATTCTGGCAGGATGTGATGCTGCTTTGTATTGGTGTCCTGGTCTGTGCGGAGCTTGCCTCTGATAATGGGCTTGCCCACTAGTGAGTAGAGGGACAGATGAACTGCAGCAAATTTTCCTTAATGTCTTGGAAACGGAGATACGGGCAGGCAGCTCAAATCCGGGGCATCGTGTCAGGCCAGCAAATGGATGCCTCCATTCCTGTCAGAAGGGAGTCCCTGTTACATCTCTTCCTCTGGGATGCAGTAGTGCTTATAGACTCTCAGTATATAAACTTGCTTCCCCATAAAACAGAAGAGGAAGAAAAGGGTTTTAATTTTTTTTATAAGGGAAGGGACCAGGAAGGAACTTTCTCCTTAGGCTAGGATGGAATGGAGCCCATCACAGGCAGGAGAAACCTGAAGAAATTGATTACGTCTTGTGTGATCTGACTGTAGAAGCTTTCAGATAAGCCTGCTTAATTCCCTCTTTTGTTTTAAAGCCTGAGCCTGTCAGGGGTGTGGGAAGAGGATTGCTGTTATGGTCTGAAGTAAATAGCATGAAATTCAATAAGGACAAATGCAAAGCACTCCAGTTAGGAAGGAACAATCAGTTGCACGCATACAAAATGGGAAATAGCGGCCAAGAAAGGAGTACTGTGGATCATAATGGATCACAAGCTGAATATGAGTCAACAGTGTAATGCTGTTGCAAAAAAGGAAACATTCTGGGATGTATTATCAGGAATGTTGTAAACAAGAAATGAGTAGTAATTCTTCTGCTCTACTCCACACTGATTAGGCCTCAGCTGGAGTATTGTGTCCTGTTCTGGGAGCCTCATTTCAGGAAAGATGTGGACAAATTGGAGAGAGTGCAGAGAAGAGCAACAAAAGTGATTAAAGATCTAGAAAATGTGATCCCTGAGGGAAGACTGGAAAAAAACTGTGTTTGTTTAGTCTGGAGAAGAAAAGATGGAGAGGGGACATAACAGTTTTCAAGTACATAAGATGTTGTTACAAGGAGGAATAAATTGTTTTCCTTAACTTCTGAGAATAGAACTTGAAGCAATGGGCTTAAATTGTAGCAAGGGTGGTTGAGGTTGGACATTAGGGAAAAACTTCCTAGCTGTCAGGGTGGTTAAGCACTAGAATAAATTACCCTGGGAGATTGTGGAATCTCCATCATTGGAGGTCTTTAAGAGCAGGTTAGACAAACACCTGTCAAGACTGGTTTAGATAATACTTAATCCTGCCATGAGTGCAGGGGACTGGACTGGATGATCTCTCAAGGTCTCTTCCAGTTCTATGATTCTATGTGTCAGATCACAACTAAGCATCAACCTTTTCCTTGAGAAACAGGCATCTGCTTTAAAGAAAGGAATAGGGCTATAATATTTAGATACTGTGTTTATTTCAGTGCTTGATGCTACAGACCCAGGAAACCTAACATAATGGTAAGTCTTATGTCATCTGTATATATGCTGTTTTCTGATTTGCTGAGGTATCACAAATAATCTTGCAGATGCAACTAATCAATCTGGGAAGCGGGGTGTGGGGGAGTGCATGCTGGTGGAGGGGGTCAGACAAGATGCAGTGGGTGTGGAAGTACTTGTGAGGACTTGCTCTGATCTATCATTTGAAATTTATCCTTAAATATTGTTTTGTTTCCAAAAATAGAGCTTTGGAATATAGTCTGATAGGAATTTACAATTGTGAAATATATCAAACTGTGTCTCATCCCATATTTCTTATAACCATGAGTCCTGGTTATAAAATTCTGTGTAACAGAGATATTGCTTGTTACTAAGTTCCTGGTCCATGCTGTTTTGAGATGCCATGTAATAACAATCATTCCTATATGACCATAAATTATACGTTGATTTCCCTTCAGAGTACAAATACTTAATATTACTGGTTTGCTGTTGTTGACTAGTTTCCTATTGAGAGTATGTGAGAAGGGAGGGGGAAGGAAGCATGGTTTTTCTTTTCAGAGCTTTTGTTTGAGTCAGGGTGTTATTGGAACAATACTTGAGGGACCAAATCATACTTTTCTTCCGCACGTGAGTGGCTGCACTGAAGTCAGGGGACCAAACCCTAAATTCCTTACTCAGTCCTTCTCAGGAAAACCAGGTACCTCAGGATTTGGCACAATAGAGAACTTATATAAATAAGATCAGGATTTGGCATCAAATGTATGAATACAGATGAGGAGGGAGTTTCTAATCCCCTAGTACATTACTTTTCTGTCTTCTGATTCTTTAGGGGCAAATACTGGCACTGTAACTGAAAGGCCAAGACCAAGGTTTTCAGGGAAGTAAAGGGGCATAAGTGGTGCATTAGCTTGCACAAGGAAGAAAAGTGTCACATCTACATTGTAAGTCACAGTGCAGGGCAGACAGCAGACATCATGGGACTGATACTGATCTTTCTGTGAAAGTGTTTGGAATGAGCTGGAAATAGACAGGGCCTTAACTCCGCTCCTATGGCATTCTAGCCAGTCAGCAGAACAGAGCCATTTCAGAGGGTCATTTATCTGTATACTGGCATATACCAGTAGCAGATTACATATCTTGTTTTGGAGTAAGTGGGGGGGGGGAGAGGGGAGAGTGACAGAAAATAAACTGTCTTTCACAGTCATAACTCATTCTTGGGTTTGTTCTGGGGAAGTGTACCAACATGCTGTCTCTTACTCAGGGCAGATAACATTCTAGCTTAAAACTAGTAGTTAAAAAAATAATTTGTGCAAGAGATGCAATATTTTCCTTAGTTGAGTGCTATGAACAAATAGTACTTAGATATTGTGGTGACAAGAATTATAATAAATCCTTTGGTTGAAACAAAAGGATAGATCCTGAGGATAAATCCTATAAATTCTGTTCTTTGTTAGGCAGATGTATATTGACTTCAGTGACGATCTGTCTGAAAGACTCAGTAAAATCTAAATTAGGTTTTAAGATTTTGTCCCCAAGACAATTAACCAGTGGGATAGATGGAGAATGAGAAAAGAAAAAATATAATATAAGGTCTGGTACTTCAGTATTGTCTGTACAGTTGCAATCCTGCAAAGGATTGACAATGGGAACAGCCTAGGGAAACAAGTTTTGTGTATAAAGATTAAATGCAAAGCATTTGAGATCATGCATATTTATCTCCATTAAGAAATCAGTGTGCTATTAAATGATATTCCTTCTAGAAAGAGAATCCTTATAACTCACATACCTTGGAATAATAATTAGGTCTATCGATTAGGTTAGACTCTTCAGAAGAGAGGCACTTGAAGAATCAGTGAAATATACAAGATTTCATGACTATGCCACTTTGCTTATATCAATATTGTGGGGGAAGGTGTGAAATAGAAATCTCAGTGCCATTACTTGGTTAGTACTTATCACATTCCAGAATATTACAGTAGTGTGTAGGGTGTGAATACAGGGATGCATTCGGTCACAGTAGTATGAACCAAAGTGTTTCCAAAACTTGGGCTTTAAAACAGTGGTCCTCCACCTCTTTCTTGCTGTGACACCATATTTCAAATGGGGGCAAGGAGAAGGAACCCCTCATTTGTCTTCATCAGGAAAGAGGGCACCCATGATCTGACTGGCCTTTCTCATGCCCCCTATTAGGCAGCACATTCCCCCTGTTTGAAGACCCATGCTTTAAAGTAGTAACTATTCTGCCTAGTATTTCTCATATGTAGTATAAATAAAATTAGGCAGAACAAGGTAACCACTTTCTTATTCGCATCCTCATTTTTCTTGTTTTTTACAGCAAACATAGCCATAAAATAGTGGGGAAGATAATATTTTAATTTAAGTCAAATTAAACCACATGAGCTGGAACCAATGATTAACTCTATCAACTAACCTTTTGTGGGGATGGAGGGAAGAGTATTAAGCAATAAACCATGGTGATAGAAAACAAGCACTTTAATTGCAATAATAAATTCCTTAATTAAATATTTGAGCTTTTTATATTGCACTAATGTACTGATCTCTGTACATTACATTCAAAGTAAAGCTATTAGGGAATTTTCCACCAAAACCTTTTTTAAAATGTCAAAACATTGATCCTTTCCCATGACAATTTCAGTTTCAATTTCTACAAAGGTCTCATCAGATTTAGGTAGGAGGTGTCAAGGGGGGTAAGAGCCCCAGAATAGCCAATACACAATGATTAGGGCACTCACCTGGGATGGGGGAGACCCAGATACAACTCTCTGCTCTGCCTGATTCAGAGCTGAGACTTGAATGAGGATCTTCCACATTCCAGATACGTGCCTGAACTATTGGCTCCTCTGGGATGGTCACTCTTGTTTTTTCCACAATTCTTTTTTTCTGAAAAGTCTTGGTTTCATCCCAGTGTAGAGCAAAAACAATTTCCAACACTTCATTTCTGGGTCAAACGGAACTTTTTTTTTGCCAACCGTGATTAAAAGTGTGCTGTAGAGTCTGAGTATGTAAAGCCTCTTTAAATGTCAGCAACACATACTAGTACATCTTTTCACTTTAGGCTATTGATACTTCAGAGGTCAAATATTTGACTTTAAAATGAGTTACACGGAAACCAAAGCACAGATAAACACTCTTATAAAATAAGGACTGATGTCGAATTGGGCCACAAAGCTGTTTTAGCTTATTCTTCAAATACTAAACAGCTTTACCTCTAAGCATGTAAGAACCCGCTTCCCTCGCTAAGCTTTTTTTCCTGTTTTCTTCTGGTCACTTGCTCCATTACTATTCCATCACATAAAAATGTTTTTGGATGGGGCATGTTGAAAACCTTCAGGTGGAATAGTCTCCCAAAGGAAGTTACTACTTGGGAGTCTTACTTGGGTAATGCACCAGAAAATGTACCATAGGGGAAAAATCATCACAAGGATGTTCTAACTGATATTTTCCATCTCATCTCCCTGTTAGGTTTCTTGTTATGTTTGTTTTGTACTTCTCCGCCTAGAACTCCTTTAATTTTATGTTACTTGATGTTAGAGGTTGTGATATATTTAGTAACAGCTTGAATTTAAATTTGTTGTTTTAGTAATCTTTTATTGTTCCATCTCTTGGATATTGCACGATAAGCTCTGGGGCAACAATTGGTTGCTGTACGTTTTTCAACTTAATTAGAGAGAGTCTTATTTTTGCTAATTAAATTATTGCAGAGGCTTTGGAAAGTAATTCTTTCTTTAAAGCTAATTTATAGAGATGAAGTAGGTTATAGAGGCTGATAAAATTGGCATGTGTTGGTATTGCTTAAAGGCTAAATCACTAAACAGTGATTATTTTAAAATGACTCTAAATTTCCTAATTTAATTATATTTTGTCACTAAAAGCATGAGGCCTTGAAATATGCAGGAGCAATTTTTGCTACTTTGTGGCGGGATTACAGAGATGAGGGTCTCCAGGATAGTTCTCTGCAAGTAGGATGCTATCAAATGAGTAGGTGAAGTTTGGTGACAAGCTCTCACATTCTCAACTTAAAAGGAGAGGGATCATCTTAATTTTCTTAAAACCAAAAACTGCTATTTTAGAAATCATTCTCAAGGGCTATAAAGACACTGGAGGTGAAGAATGACTCGTATTCTCCTAGGACTGTGAAGTTTAAAACCAAAGTGGATCTATTGGATACAGACTCTAAAGCACACAAGACAAAATTGAGCATGATCTGGGGCACTGATAACCCTACTCCCATTGAAGTCTCTCTATAGCAAAAGTCTCTCATTCTTCAGTTGAAGCAGGATCAGGCTCAATATCATTTGCACTCTAAAATATGGATTTTGGAAAGGTCTCTCTTCTCATCAACTAACACTAAACAACAAATTTAGCGTTAATCTGTCAAATGGTCATGATAGACATAAAACTTAACCTCAATTAAACAGGCTTACAGAGGGGGAAAGTACTCAAGTTTGCATCTGTAGATTTGGACTGAAATAGTAAGAATCCCATATAATGGAAGACTATTGTTCTAAATGGTTTCTTAAACCCAGATCCTTCCCCTGGAATCTCCATGTGGATATCCTCCCGCCAGTGCTATCTTCTATCCCTTAATCCCTGGAGATTCCCATTCATTAAGGTTTCACACAGGTGAGGCTCCAGAGGGTTTGAAAGTGGGGTTCAGAGCAGGAAGGCACCAGCAGAAACCATGCAACTGTCTTTCCTAATCTTTCTAACTTTTTTGTACAGTAAAATAGAGAGAAGTCCAATAGGAGTTTAAGTATGATAACTATGGGCTAATTATAGGAACCCAACCAAGAGAACCAGCTAATGCCAAAGCACTGCACTCTGACTAAAGAATTCATATCAATGGACAATAGAGATCAGAGAAACAATAATGCAAAACTGAAGAGAACTCATACCTTTTATAAGCCTTGTAAAAGCTCAGTTAACTTACATGTGATTACTTCCTACTGTAGCTCCTGTGGTGAAAACACCATGGAAGAATTTGTCTCTAAGTATCTTCCTTCATATTTTTGATGTTAAAGGACATGGATGGAAGGCTTACAATAGTTCTTCTTTCCTCCTGCCCCATGTAGGAAGGAAGGTATCTGATTCAGAATCCGCATCTCCTGATTAGAGGCTAGATTGCAATAATTCCCCTGATCTACCTTACTTTTACTAATGGTTCCATGGCTTGCAAAACAGGGAATGGGGCAGCTCCAAAGAGGATGCTTAAAGGCAATTCACAATGGAGAACAAGTAAAAACAGATATATGAGAAAATTATGTGCATAATTTCGACCTACACTATCCTTTTATAAGACTGATGTGTATGATACCATTTCATAATGTTAAAGTTATTCCTCTTTGGAATTTCAGTGGAGAGACCAGGTGGATGTGAGGTAATATCTTTTACTGGATCAACTTTGAGTGTACACAGAGCTCATCTCTTTCACCAACAGAAGCTGGTCCAATAAAAATATTACCTTAACCCCCCATGTCTCTAATATCCTGGGCCCAACATGGCTACGACAACACTGGAATTATAATATCATTCAATTGCCTTGGGAAATTTTTCATTATCTTTCATCTTGGGTGATTCTTTGCATATGAGACTCTGTAGTTGCTATGCTAAAAATGACCTTTCTTGTCAAGACTGCAATCACACCAGGATTATTCTGACTAAGATCCACAAGTCTAGTCTCCCTCCTGCATTCTTGATTTCATTTTAAAAAATTCTTTTAATTATTGATTTTCCTGTTAGCGATCTCTTGTCTCAGCTTTATAACTGTGCCCAAAATTGTTACTAGTGTGACCAGACAGCAGGTGTGAAAAATCAGGACAGAGAGTGTGGGGTAATAGGAGCCTATATAAGAAAAAGACCCCAAAATAGGGACTGTCCCTATAAAATCGGGACATTTGATCACCCTAATTTTGACACAGAAGTTAGCTCTGGATTGTCATCTGAACCTAGATACCAACTGAATTTCCAGGACCTGTTATATACCATGTATAAATATGTGGGCTAGGACTGTATTTGTACTTTACTTGAATGTGTGATGCAGGCTCATTCCATGGTGATATTCACCTTTATGCAGAGAACCAATCTTGGGTACTCTCAGCCATTTAAGCCCCATGATAGAGTTGAGCATGTCAGTGAAGCAGCCATGTGGAGAGCCTCTGTTCATCCAACATGCCACATCCACATAAGAGTGGCTCTGGATAGACTACCATGGAAACTGGGCTGAGGCACTGGAGGATCTATAACCGTACGGCTCCATTGGCTCTGCCACACTGTCCCAGTAGTGCAGAGGGGTTGTGTATTCTCTTCCAGCCTACAGTGGCCATAGGAAGGCTGCTCTGCAGGCTCTGTCATCCTGCCCACAGACTGGAAGAATAGATTTTGCTTCTGGCTCTTGTGCACTTCACTACATGCTTTTGGCTTTCCGGGACGAAATATAGTAAGTTGAAAAAAAATAACGTGAATTTGATCAGTAAGGGAGATCTATACCAGAAAGTCCCTTATTGATTCACTTTGAAATTGTTCTGGCACAGCAACATATTGGTCTATAGATTCAGCCTAATGATACATAAGATATGGCTTCATCCAATACCAATACCTTGTCTGGTCTAATTGACAAATGCAAAACAGCCTCCCCAGGCACTTCAGCACCTGACACTGTGTGGATGGATGAAGCTCTGAATTTGTAAAAGGAATGGAAAACTTAACGTTCCCCATGTGGTGAATAAAATTTGCCCCTTCTCCCCTCTCTTACCCCTTCGCCTACAGAACACAGTTCCACAGCATGTAGGGGAGAGACCCCATGTGGGTTCCTGGCATACTGTACCAACTCCCTACTGCTGGGACACACCCTTTCTGTGGCTAAGGAGTAGGGTGAGAGTGGACCAGTATTGAACCATATATAGTTAATTTTTTTTTTAAACTCATGTTGACCATTTGCTCCCTGTCAGTTGCACACCAGAAGAGAGGGTGTAGGAGTACAAGCAAAACAGTGATTGATCAGGTTTTAATATCTGCAGTGGACTTAGCTTACCTGTGGTTTTAGACAGGTAATGAGCAAAATGCCAAATCCCATTTTCACCAGCTTCACTCCAAATTCTGCTGCACTCAAAATCAATAGAAATGTTGCCATTGACTGGGATGGCAAGTAGTATTAGGGCCTATGTGTTCCCACCAGTGTACACACTTATTCCATATGCCTGTCTACAGCTCCCATCTTTTAATACACTGAAGACATTTGAACACCAAGTTACTTGGAAGCATGCAGTAACACTGATTAACTACAGATAAGATTTTTTTTAAACTTTGTTGGTTGTGAACCCCAAAAGATTTTCAAAAATATTAGACTATAATATATATTTAAAAATCAGTGACCTAGTTAGGAGCCAGCTGACAATAAGAATATTTTATGCCAGCCAGATGGCCTCTTGGTTACCAGTATAGAAAAGCACTTGATTTATTGTAATCAAAGGGCCAGATGCTACACTGGTGTAAATCAACATAATTTCTGTGGAGCTATGCTAATTTGCATCAGTTGAAGCTCTGTCTCAAAAAGTTTCAATTTATCCATATGGGAAATACTTATTTCCAAGTATAAAATACTTATTCCAAGAACACCCAGCATCAGCACTGTGTTGTATATCTCTTGTCTTACAATAATGTTAATTCTTTGTAATGGCTTAAATTTTTCCCATTGTTGGTTGAGCAGTCATTTTTCACAATCATACTTAATCATCCTTGTTACATATTCCATGAGTTATTAGATTTAGACAAAGCTAATTATTGTCTAAGTTTCAAAATTCCATCTTCCTGATTATCTTTCAGTAGAGTGGGATGACAGCTTCCGTTATTCTTTCTGGGAGGTAAAGAAGAGAAAGATCTTTATGCAAATAGTTATTTCAGGATGCTGTCTTCATCTTTAAATAATTTGACATTAAATCTTCAAGGTATTTACCATATTAAAAGGAAGGAGAATCTAAATTCCATTAGACTTAAATGGACAGATTTTAAAGAGCTACAGTAAGTAGAACTGATTAGAAAATTTATCTTTCCATCCCATTAAAAATGTCGACATAAAAAAAATCCTGAACCCAGTCTGAAAACATTTTATTTCAATTTTGAACTTTATATATTACATTTTGAAATAAAAAATCAAAATTTTCTGATCCAAAAATATCAAACCAGGATATTTTGAAAATGTTCTTTCTGATTTTTAAACCAATATTTGGTTTAAAGAATTTTTTTGGTGGAAAAAAATTGGTTGAAACAGCATCTTCTGACTGAAAAATTTCTGACCAGCTGTACTAGTGAGTGTGAATTTTATGGTAAAATCCAGAGGCAGTCTAAACTCTACCTAAAAGAAGTTATTACAAAATATATAAAAGTCAACTGCTATCTTTTTTTATTTTTTTTGGTACAGTGTATCAACAAATACATTTATTATCCAATTAGGATCAATTCATTTCCATCCCTTCTTGTGTTAAGTGAAGGGGTAAATAACTAACTATTCCTTATTCACGTTCTCCATGCCATCTCATATTTCCCCCCCCACACACACACCAGTCATCTCATTTCTAAATTAATCAGTCCCAGTCCTTTATGTTATTGTATAGAGGGATCCCTAATCATTGCAGATGCCGCCTTCTGCATCTTTTCTTTTTTTGAGATGAAGTGACCAGAACGGCACACAGTACTCAAGGTGCAGGTGCACCATGGATTTGTGTAGCAGCATTATGACATTTTCGTTTATCTATCCTTTTTCTAATTGCTCCTGCCACTGCACATTAAGTGGATGTTTACAGAGAACCATCCACAATGGCTCAAAGATCTTTCTTGACAGGTAACAGCTAATTTAGAACCCCTCATTTTATATGTTGGGATTATTTTTTTCAGTGTGCATCGTCTTTCACTTATCAAAATTGAATTTCATCTGCCATTTTGTTCCCTAGTCACCCAGTTTAGTGAGATTACTTTCAGAGTAGCAGCTTGTGTTAGTCTGTATCCGCAAAAAGAAAAGGAGTACTTGTGGCACCTTAGAGACTAACAAATTTATTTGAGCATAAGCTTTCGTGAGCTACAGCTCACTTCATCGGATGCATTCAGTGGAAAATACAGTGGGGAGATTTATATACACAGAGAACATGAAACAATGGGTGTTACCATACAGACTGTAAGGAGAGTGATCAGGTAAGGTGAGCAATTACCAGCAGGAGAGCGGGGCAGGGGAGTGGGGGGAAACCTTTGTAGTGATAATTAAGGTGGGCCATTTCCAGCAGTTGACAAGAACCTCTGAGGAACAGCGGGGGGTGGGGGGGAGGGAGGAAATAAACATGGGGAAATAGTTTTACTTTGTGTAATGACCCTCCACTCCCAGTCTCTATTCAAGCCTAACTTAATTGTATCCAGTTTGCAAATTAATTCCAATTCAGCAGTCTCTCATTGGACCACTCTCCTGCTGGTAATAGCCCGTCCAAAGTGACCACTCTCTTTACAATGTGTATGATAATCAACGGATTATCATACACATTATAAAGAGAGTGGTCACTTTGGACGGGCTATTACCACATTGATTATCATACACATTGTAAAGAGAGTGGTCACTTTGGACGGGCTATTACCAGCAGGAGAGTGAGTTTGTGTGTGTGTGTGGGGGGGGGGGGGCGGAGGGTGAGAAAACCTGGATTTGTGCTGGAAATGGCCCAACTTGATTATCATACTCATTGTAAGGAGAGTGATCACTTTAGATAAGCTATTACCAGCAGGAGAGTGGGGTGGGAGGAGGTATTGTTTCATGGTCTCTGTGTATATAATGTCTTCTGCAGTTTCCACAGTATGCATCCGATGAAGTGAGCTGTAGCTCACGAAAGCTTATGCTCAAATAAATTGGTTAGTCTCTAAGGTGCCACAAGTACTCCTTTTCTTTTTGCGAATACAGACTAACATGGCTGTTACTCTGGAGCCTCTGATAGTGTGGCTGATGTGATTAGGCCCTATGATGGTTTACCCTGAATAGATATGTGGACAGAGTTGGCAATGGGCTTTGTTGCAAGGATAGGTTCCTGGGTTAGTGGTTCTGTTGTATGGTGTGTGGTTGCTGGTGAGTATTTGCTTCAGGTTGGGGGGCTGTCCGTAAGCAAGGACTGGCCTGTCTCCCAAGATCTGTGAAAGTGATGGGTCGTCCTTCAGGATAGGTTTGTAGATCTTTGATGCGTTGGAGAGGTTTTAGTTGAGGGCTGAAGGTCATGGCTAGTGGCGTTCTGTTATTTTCTTTGTTGGGCCTGTCCTGTAGAAGGTAACTTCTGGGTACTCTTCTGGCTCTGTCAATCTGAGAGAAACACCTACAGGATCTCTGTCAAGTGTTCTTACAACTACAATAACCACCTGCTGAAGTGAAGAAACAGATTCCCCACCACCACCCCGCTGTTCCTCAGATGTTCTTGTCAACTGCTGGAAATGGTCCACCTGGGTTATCACTACAAAAGGTCCCCCGCCCCCACTCTCCTGCTGGAAATAGCTCACCTTACCTGATCACTCTCCTTACAGTGTGTATGGTAACACCCATTGTTTCATGTTCTCTGTGTTTATAAATCTCCCCACTGTATTTTCCACTGAATGCATTTTATGAAGTGAGCTGTAGCTCATGAAAGCTTATGCTCAGATAAATTTGTTAGTCTCTAAGTCCTCCTTTTCTTTTTGAGATTACTTTGTAACTCTTTGTGGTCAGCTATGGACTTTAGCTATCCTGACTAATTTTGTATTGTCAATAAATTTTGTCACCTCACTTGTTTATGCCCTTTTCCAGATCATTTATGAATATGTTGAACAGAACAGGTCCCAGTATAGATCCTTGGAGAACCCCACTATTTACCTCTCTCTATTCTGGAAACTGACTGTTTATTCCTACCCATTGTTTCCTATCTTTTAACCAAAAAGAAAAGGAGTACTAGTGGCACCTTAGAGACGAACCAATTTATTTGAGCATAAGCTTTCGTGAGCTACAACTCATTTCATCGGAGTGAGCTGTAGCTCATGAAAGCTTATGCTCAAATAAATTAGTTTTTGCCACAAGTCCTCCTTTTCTTTTTGCGAATACAGACTAACACGGCTGCTACTCTGAAACCTATCTTTTAACCAGTTACTGATCCAGGAGAGGACCTTCCCCGTTATTCCCTAAGGGTCTTCGGTGAGGGACCTTGTTAAAAGGCCGAATACACTATATTGATTGGATCCCCCTTGTCCACATGCTTGCTGAATCCCTCAAAGAATTCTAATAGATTGGTGAGGCATGATTCCCCTTTGCAAAAGCCATGTTGTCTCTTCACCAACATACTGTGTTCATCTATCTAATTCTATTCTTTAGTACAATTTCAACCAATTTGCCTGGTACAGAAGTTAGGTTTACCAGCCGGTAATTGCCTGGATTGCCTTGGGAGCCTTAACAATTGGCGTTACATTAGCTCTTTTCCCGTCATCTGGTACAGAAGCTCATTTTAAGTGATAAGTTATGTATCACAGGTAGTAGTTCTACATTTTCACATCGGAGTTCCTTCAGAAATCTTGAGTGAATACCATCTGGCCTGGGGGACTTATTATGTCTAATTTATCAATTTGTTCTCACTCTGGGACAGTTCCTCAGGTTTGTCATCTAAAAAGAATGGCTAAGGTGTAGGGATCTCTCCCATATCCTCTGCAATGAAGACTGATGCAAAATTCATTTAGTTTCTCCACAAAGGCCTTGTCTTTCTTGAACACTCCTTTAGCATCTTGATTGTCCAGTGGCCCCACTGACTGTTTGGCAGGCTTCTTGCTTCTGATGTACTTTATTTACCCCCTCCTCCTCCCCCCCCCGCTGTTGGTTTTTGTCCTCAGCTGGTTGTTCAAATACTTTCTTGGCCTGTCTTCTTACACTTTTTACTCTTGACTTGTTGGAGTTCATGCTCCTTTCTATTTTCCTCCGTAGGATTTGACTTCCAATTTTTAAAAGATGCCTTTCTCTCTACTGCTTAGCTGTGGTGGTTTTTTTTTAATAAAAATAAAAATACATATATTTTGAGCCTCATTTTGGTGTTTTTAAATAGTCTGCATGCAGTTTTCAGGCATTGTACCCTGGTGACTGTTCCTGTTTATTTCTGTTGTAACTAGCTTCCTCATTTTTTGTAGTTGCTCTTTTTGAAGTTAAATGCTACTGTGGTGGGTTGTTTTGGTGTTTCCCCTCCTCCAAGGATATTAAATTTAATTGCATGATGGCTTCTATTACGGAGTGGTTAGGCTATTTTCTCCTCTTGGACCAGAGCCTGTGTTCCACTTAGGGCTAAATCATTAATTGCTTCTCCCTGTATGGAGAGACTCCAAGAAGGAGTAATTTTATAGTTTCTAGAAACTTTATCTCTGCGTTGTATCCTGAGGTGACATGTACTCAGTCACTATGAGGGTAGAAATCCCCAATTACTGTTGTGTTTTTTGCGTTTGCAGCCTCTCTAATCTCCCTGAGCATTTCACAATCATGGTCACCATTCTGCTCAGGCAGTGGATAACCTATTTCTACTGATATACTATGCTGTTCAAGCATGGAATTTCTATCCATAGAGATTCTATGGTTCAATCTGATTCATTTAAGAGGTTTTTATTTTATTTTATTTGACTCTATGCTTTCTTTCATATATGGTATCACTCCCTCACCAGCATGACCTACTGTCATTCCTATACATTTTGTACCCTGGTCTTAACATGTTCCATTAATTATCCTCATTCCATGAAGTTTCCTTTTGACTATTATATCAGTATTCTGATTTGGTGACAGGCACTCTAGTTCACACATCTTAGTATCTAAACTTCTTGCATTTGTTTATAAGCACTTGTACATTTTGTCAATATTCAGTTGATTGCTATTTAAATAGGACTTTTTGAAGTTTGACATTTCCTCAGTAGCTCCTACATGTACTTTTACCAACCTCTTTCCTTTCTCTTTACTAATATATAGTTTCCCCTGTAATACATTTTTCCCTAAAGGATGTCTCCACCCAAACTGTGTGCTCCTCTGCACCTGCTGGCTTTCCCCTCTTCTTTAGTTTAAAAAATCCTTTACAACCTGTTTAATTTTACATGCCAGCAGTCTGATTCCATTTTGGATTAGGTGGAGCCCATCCTTCCTGAATAGGCTCCTCCTTTCCCCAAAGGCTCCCCAGTTCCTAATAAACCTAAAACCCTCCTCTGTACACCATTGTCTCAGCCACACATTGACACCCTGCAGTTCTGCCTGTGTAACTGGCCCTGCACATAGAAGTAGAAGCATTTTAGAGAATGCAACCACAGGAGGTCCTGGACTTTAATTTCTTACCTCACAGCCTAAATTTGGCCTCCAGGACCTCTCTCCTATATTTCTCTGTTATTGGTACCTACATGTACCACAACCACCAGCTTCTCTCCAGCACTGCACATACATCTATCTAGATGTCTTGTGAGATCCACAACCTTCTCACCTTCTCAAACCCAATTGTCTAGATTTCTAATAATCAAATCCCCCATTACTAATAACTGGCTCTTCCTCTGGGGAAGGGAACCTCAAAGCCCAGGGATATCCTCAGTGCAAGAGGAGACCACGACATCATCTGGAAGGAATGTGCAAACTATGGGATTGTTTCCTTCTGCTCCAGCCTGATGCTCCTTTCCCAAGACTTTAATCCTCCTTAACAGCACAGAGGCTGTCAGACTGGGCGTGGGTACACACTGTGTCCCTCTGTCTCCCTTAGCTCCTCCAATTCAGTGACTCTGGCCTTGAACTCCTCCTGTGTCTGAGTGCCAAGAGCTGCTTGCACTGCATGTGCACACATGCAACCTGCTCAGTACTCATATACTCTGCATTCAGTGCAATAAACCAGATAGCTCTCACTCTGCTGCTGGACATCTGCCTGCATTATTTTTTACTCTACTGAGTTTTGTTTTGGGGAGTGGGGTGTACTGGCCTAAGGTTACAGTATATATGTGAGAGCTATCTGCCTCTATCACTCCCACTCTGAACTCTTGCAAAACTCCCATTTTCTGCTCCTGTTTGCTAGCTCCTCTGGTCTTGTGGTAGAGTTTGCTTTTTAACCCCTGTTCTCCCTGAGTAGCCCACCATGTGCCACAACGAGGGCCATAGTAGCTGATGTTTGCTCCGGTTATATGATCAAATATGAGTTGATCACCTGCTGTCCATTATTTGTAGATGAGCAACCTTTCACTGCATATTTTTTCACAGAAGCTCCATCAACCTCTCCAAAGGGCCAACGATACACTGTACTTCTGTAAATATGTTACATTTTTTTTCTGGTAAACAGTGAATTATATACCAACTTCAGGATAGGAACTAGGGTGCATGTGACATGTTCTGTTTTCCTAAACTTACTTAATACAACTTGGGACTCTTAATTTTGTTGTTTGAGTAAATGTTGATCACATAAATATCCTTTCAAGTTATTGAATACTGTAGCTAGAGAGATGGAGAAACTGTCATACACACCATGTTATACTATTTTCCATATAAATTCATATAGTTAAATTGTAATGTATTGCTTTGTACTAAAGAAACACATGGTGCCATGTTGCATTTAAACTGTCCATACAGGCCATTTCAGCAGCAGAAGCAGATACTCTTTAAAATGAATTTAGTTTTGTATTGGAATAGACTGAGATCAACAAGTAACAGCTGCTAGTGCTTTCAGGTATGTCCATATGATTAATTCTTTATCTAATGCAAGTGGATGTCAGTAGATATCACATAACTGATGTCATGCATCTATTTGCAATGGTATTTTTCATAGCATTAAATTGAATGTCTTCAGAGCATGCATCCAAAATCTAGCATTTCTGTAGTGTTTTTATTTGGCCAACCTGTTAAACTGGTTATAAATCAGAATTTCACAACTGATTTTAACATGTTGACTGAATAAAAACATTACAGATATGTTGGGGATTATAGTAGGCACTAAATGATGTCAACTTGCATATCTCAGAGCATTTGGAGTACAGGCAAGAGACTGCAGAAGATGTTGAGAGCAAACCTGGGTTCAGCACGTCCATTGGGTATTAATTTTCTCCTCGGTCAGCTCTGAGTGCTGCGACAGCTGTTGGTTAAGCAAATGCCCAGTAGTAGCACATTTAACTATACATTCAAGCTATAATAGGCATCTCCCTCAATTCTGAGACATCTGGGCTGGTCCTCTTCCCCACTTCAGCTCATGGAGGTGATCCAAAATTGCAGTTCTGCATTCACTGGCCATGCCCCTGCTCCTATTTGCTGCCAGATTCTCTACCTTTGCGGCCAAGGTCAGTTGGCCATTTTAGCTGCTCCTGTGTTTTTTCTTTTATTCCTCTGTTTATTTTTTGCTCTTGGTTTCACACAGTGGCAAGCAGAATGTTGTTCTTCTTAGCCCATTCTCCTCCTGCTGAACTGCAGCAGCTTGGTGGTGAATCCACTTGAAGCTGCCGTCGCAGTGTCTCCCCGCAGCTCCTGTGTCTCCCTCCCAGGCATGGCAGAGCAGCCAAGGAAGTACTGGATCAAGTCCAAAGGTGCTCTGTTGGCAAGGCAACCCTCCCAGGCTCACAGACAGTGAGTTGTGCCCTGTCTGCACCCAATCAACTGACCCTAACTTCATTAGGGCATGGTGTTCCAAGCTAGACAGGCATGTGGGGTCCTCGTTCAGCTAGCTCAGGGGTAAGGCCCAGGGTACTCCAGGACTCAAAAGTGAACAGGCTTGCATGTCTACAGGTAGCCCCCTCCCTGTCTTAAAATGGCTCCTAAATGCCCCGGGAAAAGAAGCAGGACTCAAAGAGCCCCCTCCCTCCCAGTTTGAGCTGGAGGATTCAGGCAGCAAACCCCCGTCACCTGACTTAGGGGACTGGGGTGCTTCTGAGAAAGAATCAGACAAATCTTTCTAGAGGGCTTGAGGTGCTGCGAAAGGCAAGCCATAAAAAACCTCAGAGCTACAGATGGGCTCCTTCACGTTGAGCAAAGGGCTCCACTTCATCCAGTCCCCTGTTTCCAACAAACCTGCAAAGCCCACGCTCATCCACAATGAGATTTTTCATTTTCTGGACATGAGTATTAGAAAGTATGCTCTCAGAAGAGAGATTCTGAGTGTTTTACTCCATCTTCCTTACAGTGCACAGAGATGTGGGAGAACCTTATGTTCAAGAGGCTCAACAGATGGATGAGAGAGATGAATTTCTGGGTGGAGACCTTGGCCTCTGTGGTATCTTTATCTTAAGGAGATTTCAGTGGATCTGGTGGATGCCTGTTTCCACATCCCCCTAATGCTGTGTCACTGCAGAGTGCTGAGATTCACACGTGGCAGGAAGCATTACCAGTCCCAATACTTCCTTTTGGACTTTCCTCAGACCCAAGGGCCTTTACTGTAGCCCCATCTATAGATTATGTAATAATTATGCTGCTTACTTAAGAATTCCCAATTATTATGTTGAGGGTAGACAGGTTCTTGTCCCAAGATCAAGCCCAGTATTAAAATTTACTATATAGTTGGGGAACCCCAAGGTTCAGTTGCAACACTCACACTGTAGGAACTCCTTTATATTTACAAAACGTTTACTAATACATTTAGCAAAATCAAAAACATTCTGATTCAGTAGGGTGGGTAGACTACAGAATGTATATGTGAACATCCATTTACTCACACCATCCCTTGCTGGACAACCCATTGTCTTCCTCATCACCAGTGACCATCATTCTGGCACCTCCGAAGGGCTACTACATCTTTCTCTCCTACTGCCCACCAGCTGGGATATAACTTTTATAATATGTTACACCAGTGCCACTATGTCTAATGCATATTCAGTAGGGCTATTTTCCCTCTGCCTTATTTGTATTTCCTCAATCTACTAAAGTTGAGGCATCCTTCTATAGGTTAGTATATTAATACATGTAACTGCAATTTCAGCTCATGATCATACCATCACCCCTTGCTTAAGCTGATTTGTGGTTATTACTTCCACGTTCCTTGCCGTAGCACTTACTGGAACCTTGCTACCACTTACTAGTGAGCAAACTCTTCTTAGTGCCCAAAGTCTAAAGGTAACCATTAATCTATAGTCCGGATCTCCTGGAGGTGCATGGTTGCAACATTACTGTAAAAAAAGCTCCCTGATTCCTTCAGTTAGCATCTATCATCTGAGAGTGGATGTAGACATAAAAAGAAAAGGAGTACTTGTGGCATCTTAGAGACTAACAAATTTATTTGAGCATAAGCTTTCGTGAGCTACAGCTCACTTCATCGGATGCATTCCAGCTCACGAAAGCTTATGCTCAAATAAATTTGTTAGTCTTTAAGGTGCCACAAGTACTCTTTTTCTTTTTGAGAGTACAGACTAACATGGCTGCTACTCTGAAACCTGTCATGATGTAGACATAGACACTCTGTTAGCAAAACTCTATCCATCATTTAAAGGTTCTACATGATCCAGGGGTTTGTCACCTTACTCTAATCTTCAAGAGTCCCACTATAACACAGTGTCTTCAGCTTCTGGGCCTTCCTATTATGTATAGGAATCACTTCATAGGCAAGGTTGCACATCAGGAGCCTTCCAACTTTCCTCCTGAGATTGTGGAACCACTACCTGGAATACATGAAAGGCCAAATGTGAATCCCGATCTAAGTACTCTAGCTCCCTAGAGTGGTGGATCATCCATGGGAACATCCACAAAGGCCTGCCCATATGCATTCTAGAGCTTCTTGTCCTTACTACAGAAACCAGCCTGAGGTACTTACCTGGAGTCTGGGTGACCAGACACACAGCATAAACCTTATCATGATCAGAGAAGTCAAGCTAGCTTTGCAAAAGTTCTGGATCTCCTTGGAGGGAAATCCATGTCTTGACTTAGTCAGACAAAATAACTACTGTTTGCATACATAAACAACCAAGGAAGGACAAGGACCCCTAGGCTACATGCAGAAGCGATGGAAATAATGAAACAGGCAGGACAGCTCTCCCTCAGAGCAATCCACATAAAAGGGGAACTGAACCAGAAGGCAGACTAGCTTAGCAGGCACAAGCTCAACAATCTGAAGTAGTGCTTGAATCAGGTCGTCTTTGGTCAGTGTTAAAGCATATTCAGTCATCCTTCAGCCTATCTGTTCATGAGTAACAAGAACATGAAGAGTCTGAGGTACCTCATGACAGAGACAGATCCTGACTCTGGAGGGACAAATGTCTATTTGCACAGATGGCCATGGGGCTTACTTGAAGTGTTCCCACCTTTTTCCCCTCCTCGGGACAGTGATTCAGAGAATGAAAAGGGAGCAAGTGAAATGCATATTTATAACCCCCATAGGCCAAGAAGACCCTTGTTTTCCCTCTTGATGGACCTGACAATGAAATCTCCACTACAGTTACCACAGAGACAAGATATCATCTCCAGGGATTGTTTCTTCATCCAGATCTGGACTGGCTTCAGTTGATAGACCCAGCATTGCCAACACTTTGATTTCAATAACCAGGCTATCTTCCAAAGTCATCAAGACTTTACTAGCATTTTGAGTGTAAAGGCAAACTCTTCCATCCGGTTCAGGTTCAGTGTCTCTGGTGCCAAGAGCATGGTGTGGGCCCCAGGAATATGGTATCTCATATTACTGGTTCTGTGGATGAAGGGAAAGCAGTGGATGTATTGTATCTTGACTTTAGCAAAGCTTTTGACATGGTCTCCCACAGTATTCTTGTCAGCAAGTTAAGGAAGTATGGGCTGGATGAATGCACTGTAAGGTGGGTAGAAAGTTGGCTAGATTGTTGGGCTCAACGGGTAACGATCAATGGCTCCATGTCTAGTTGGCAGCTGGTGTCAAGTGGAGTGTCCCAGGGGTTGGTCCTGGGGCCGGTTTTGTTCAATATCTTCATAAATGATCTGGAGGATGGTGTGGATTGCACTCTCAGCAAATTTGCGGATGATACTAAACCGGGAGGAGTGGTAGATATGCTGGAGGGCAGGGATAGGATACAGAGGGACCTAGACAAATTGGAGGATTGGGCCAAAAGAAATCTGATGAGGTTCAATAAGGATAAGTGCAGGGTCCTGCACTTAGGACGGAAGAACCCAATGCACAGCTACAGACTAGGGACCGAATGGCTAGGCAGCAGTTCTGCGGAAAAGGACCTAGGGGTGACAGTGGACAAGAAGCTGGATATGAGGCAGCAGTGTGCCCTTGTTGCCAAGAAGGCCAATGGCATTTTGGGATGTATAAGTAGGGGCATAGCGAGCAGATCGAGGGGCGTGATCGTCCCCCTCTATTCGACATTGGTGAGGCCTCATCTGGAGTACTGTGTCCAGTTTTGGGCCCCACACTACAAGAAGGATGTGGATAAATTGGAGAGAGTCCAGCGAAGGGCAACAAAAATGATTAGGGGACTGGAACACATGAGTTATGAGGAGAGGCTGAGGGAGCTGGGATTGTTTAGCCTGCAGAAGAGAAGAATGAGGGGGGATTTGATAGCTGCTTTCAACTACCTGAGAGGTAGTTCCAGAGAGGATGGTTCTAGACTATTCTCAGTGGTGGAAGAGGACAGGACAAGGAGTAATCGTCTCAAGTTGCAGTGGGGGAGGTTTAGCTTGGATATTAGGAAAAACTTTTTCACTAGGAGGGTGGTGAAACACTGGAATGCGTTGCCTAGGGAGGTGGTGGAATCTCCTTCCTTAGAAGTTTTTAAGGTCAGGCTTGACAAAGCCCTGTCTGGGATGATTTAATTGGGTATGGTCCTGCTTTTGAGCAGGGGGTTGGACTAGATGACCTCCTGAGGTCCCTTCCAACCCTGATATTCTATGATTCTATGATTCATCCATTTTGGACTTTCTCCAGGAAGGTACAGACAAAGGCCTTCAATCCAGTACCATAGTACACCAAGTTTCTGCTCTCAGCAGTGTCCTTTCTGCCAAATCTGCAGGATGCCTTGAATAGAACTCCAGATTACTTAGAACTTTCAGGCTGGCTCTCAGGGCAATATTCTTGAAATTTGGTTCTACCGCTGATTTTGAAGGGTTTAATAGATCATCTCTTCAAGCCCCTACCTCCTATGTGTTAATAAAAAACAGTTTTCTGGTCACTACTACATCTGCTAGATGGGTATTGGATAACACTACCAGCTGTATGCAGAAATCTTACTGTTTGGTCCACTACAACCAGGTGATGCTGAGAACTCCAGAGTCTTTTCTTAAAGTAAATTCTCCCTTCTGTACTTCCCAAGTAGTTGTTTATTCTTCATTCTGTCTGAAGCCACATCTGCTGGAAAAGAAATGGCACATCTTTAGATGTCAGTACAGCTCTGAAAATCTACATCAAGCATGCTGAATTGTAGCGGGGCAGTCACGCTGCTCTGGCTCAGCAAGGGTTAAAAGCCAGCCCTTGGAGAGGGCTGGGGCTGAGAGCAAATCAAAAAAGGCTGAGAGGCAACCAATAAGGGCCAGGCTGGGCCCTATAAAAGGTCTGCAGGGCCAGAAGGCACAGAGTCTCTCTCTCCAGCCTTGGAGAAAGAAGGGCCTGGCTGCTTGGGAGCTCAGGGTATCAGGAGTAGATCAGTGCTGGGGAAAGGCAAGAGGAGCTGGGGAGCTCCAGCCTGGCAAATCCCCAGGCTGCGGGCCTTGCTAAAGGCCAAAGCAGTTACTGGGGTTGCAGAGGTGCAGTGCAGGGTTAGGCAGGGACAGCTGGTCCAACCCCCCCTTGCCAATGATGAGTGGTCATTACACTGCAGTCTGCCCCAGTGAACGGAGGCTAGATGATGACTGGCAGTAGCCACTGAGGTGAGGTGGGGATAGAGGGTTGGGGGTTCCCCTGGGAGGGGAGACCCAGAGAGTGGGGATACTGCTGGGGCAGAACCCCGAGGTAAAGAGCACCGGGGTCTGGGAGGGACATGGGGCTGGAGGCTGGTGAGACACCAGCAGAGGGTGCTCCAGAGCTGGGGTTTAGCTAATTCCCAGGACAGCCAACAGGAGGTGCTGCACCAGTGGGTCTCACTTTGTTACATGAATCCACAAGGAGCTCAGGTGCCCTGTTTGTGTCCTTCCCGCCTAAACACTGATGTGAGTTTCCAAGTAATCAATCGCTAGATGGATTAGGCTACAAGGCCTCAGAAATCCCTGCTCCAGAGGGTCTCTCTCGCTGCCTCATGGGCAGAATGAGCAAGAGCTTCCACTTGAGATCTGCAGAGCAGCCACCTCATCATCAGCATCATCATCATCTGCAGAGCAGCCACCTCATCATCATACCTCCATCAAACACTGTAGAAGGTGGACTTCCTATCATCAGCAGGGAGACCTTCTTTGGCAGGCAAGTTCTGCAGGCAGTATCCCAAAACTGATGTTGCCTTTTCAGCAATTCTTACAGAAGAGGGGGTCCACTGTGTTTTTTTGTTTGTTTTTTCCTTTTATTTCTTATTGCTGAATTTCTTATCCTATCCTCCCAACCTCTGCTCACTACTCACTACTTCCCAAGAGTCTCAGAATTGTGGAAGACACTGAGCAGCAGAATGGAAGATTTTAGCAGCATCTCCCACAATTCTACCTGCCCTGGATGGTCTTTTGCCGAAGGATCAGATATCTTCTTTTTTGGATCATTGATACAGGCTGTTTGCCAGTTAAACATAGCTGTTGTGTTCCCGCTGAAGTTACTACTATCTGACTTCTGCACAGCTTTGGTATGACTCATCTGGTAGAAGGCAGGAGCAGGTAGGCATGGCCAATTCACATAATGCTGCAACTTTGGACTGCCTCTATGCGCTGCAGTGTGGAGAAGAGCAACCCAGATGTCTCAGAATTTTGGAAGATGTAGCTAGCAGAAATGAGATTATAAGGAAGAAATCTTCCATTCTGGTCCATTTGCCAGATATCTCCATGTACCAAGCACTTTAGTTTACATTTGGTAATCATTTGTAGTGGCTGTTGTATATTTTTCATGTTTAATCAGTTTAGCAAGGTGTGCATTTTCCCCAACTGCCGCGGTATGCACACGCTAGCAGATATTGCATATTGTGACAAAGCCAGGCTGGACAGCTGCAGGAGGGTCTGGGAAAACAGGTATGTTAGCCCTAGACTGTTAAAGACCCTTTTTCCTACAAGCTGGGAAGGGCTTACTTCAGGTCAGTTAGGGACACCTGAGTCCAAGTAAGGGCTGCCTGAAACCTGTTAAAATCTCTCTCCTGGTGAAAGAGGGTGGTGGGGAGAGACAAACTGCTGCAAGGCTGGTGGCAGGCAGGGAGATAGGCTTCTCCAGTGTGGGAGACTGTGCTCCTCCCCATAGGGGAGACATCCAAACCCAGTGCCTGTTTATAGGAAGGACTGACACCCTGGGGCCAGTGACAGGACAACACCTGTCCTAGTGAGGGGGGCAGGGAAAGAGGAGCACTCCTCAGGCCTGCCCCGGGAAGGCTCTGAGAAACAAACCCTGAAGGGGGAAGACAGACATGCTCCAGAGTGGGGCTGATCCTGCCAGAGGAGGGAACACGAAGTCCAGCAAGGCAGAAGGGATGCCTTACCACAATATATAAAGTCCACAGTAGCAACAACTATCACAGGTCCACTAATGTGGGAAGGGGTAATCTTATTGAATCTCACTTTTGACTTACCTGCATGCTTTACTGGCACCTAAACATTGGGTCACTAATCGGAGCACAAAATGATGCCTGACATAGTTTTTGTAAGTGTTGTATGGCATTTGAGGATTAGTACAGGAACATAAAATCCTTGCTAAGAGAGCAGTAAAGCAGAGAATGGGCTGTTTGATTTTTAAAAAGAGGGCATACCACGCCACTGCCATTGCATCTCCTCCAAAAAAGGCATTATTCGCTGCCATTTTGACACTGGCACCTAAGCATATCTGGAACGCACTTTGCTAATTTCAGGTGAGTGGAAGGTCTGAGTTAAAAGATGCAATATGTGAGAGCTTGTAGATTTCTGCAGTTGTCCGCATAGGGACAGATGGGGAATATTTTTCATATTAAAAGCACTCACTGTAATTCTTTAGTTTAAAAAAAAAATCAATTCTTTATTGACTAGAACTACTCAAGCACCAGACAGATTAAGACTAGGTCCTGAGAAAAATAGACACATTTTATTTAGACATGTTTCTTAACTTAATTAGAACAGTGAGTTTTAAAGATGGAAAGAAATACAATAATTGACAAATAGACCTAAGGAGGCATATTAGAGAAGAACTGGCCCTATCGAATCAGGATTGCAAAAGGTAACTGAGAATAGAATTTGACCTTAATATTGTTTCCCCTCTGATGTGCAAGTCCTTGTAGACTTTTTTCCCCATGGAGTAAGCAGTGACATGGAGTCTGGGTATATTCGAAATGTAAATTGTCTTGTTTTATGCCCATATAAAAAGCCTGGTGAAACAGCATGCAGCGAATCATTTTCTCCTTCCAAGAATCTCAGTGCAACACCAATGACTGTTTCCTAGAGAGTCTAAATCTATTCGAAATAGAGACCAAGGCAGAGAGCAGTGTCTCCTGTTGCTTTTGCAGTTTCCTTACACAGAAAAGTACCTAAACCAGAACCACTGATAATACATAGTATGTCTTCTGAAGACTGAACACTTTTTTTGTACTCTAAGAAGAAGTTTTTGGCAGACCATATGTATCAGCAGCACCTGGTGACTCCTTCCATAATAATACTAATAGTTTCCTCCCTGTTCAACAAAAAGAATCTTCTTACTGTTTGGTTTTTATGTTGAATTAATCTGGGTTAAACCAAAAGTATCAATTCAGTGTGTTCTCCTTGTTGATGATTGTACTTTATTTAGCCTATGCCTTTATCCATTAGAATATTAAAGTCCATATCTTGCCCTCATGCCAAAGGATATCATCTACAAAGTTTACATTGTTGTCGTATGCCCTGTTGTAGGCAATTCTAAAGAATTGAAAAGTATTTAGTTTCATTGGAATGGCCTTGCTTGGCCTCAGTTCTTAGGGTACCTCATCTTCTCAAGAAGAGCAAACCATTAGAAAGACTTTTTTGCTTATTTAAATGAAATGATTTTAGTACTTAAATTTTATGAAGGAAGTACTTATTAAATTGATAATGTGGGATAATACACTATGACCTCAGATACCTGTGAAACTTAACTTAGTTTTAACAGAGGTTTCAAGGAAATGTCTGAGCCATATGTGGTCCCACATGTGCATATAAATCAAAATCCATTTCAAATATGGTAAAAGGAATTTGTTGTGGCTGGAGCAAACTATCATGAACTGTCATGCAGCTATAAAAACAGGGTGGTGGGTTGTTTTTTTTTTTACTTCACCATGAGTTAAACCTTTAACTTTAGTGCCAGTATTCTGTCTGTACTAGCAGGTAATTATTTAAAACAGCCAGTTGGACAAGTTACCTGCGGTTCTTAATACCTATTTTTGTGCTTTCAAATTATATTGTTTAGAGCTTAAGAGATGATGGCAACAATTAACTGTAAGAACTATACTATATAGCACTATTTTAATTAAACCTGGGTTTGGATTCTGCTAGTTTGCCTATTTGAACTCAGCACAACTTGCTTTTTTACTAAGAACCTTCATTAAGGTCACATCTGTTTCTCTTTAGTATTTCCTCAAACATGACCTTGTTGTTTATACTGTTTCATAGTTACAAATATGCTCAATGGTAAACTCTTAAAGTGCAATTATGTTCTTTGGCTCCTAGTGTTCTAAAGATTAATTTTAAATTGCCAGTTTACAAGAGCGTCAGGTACTTAGAGAGATGTAGGGCTAAAAACCCGTAATACGTAAAACTCTTCCAAGCTTTCCAAGGGTAGCAGGTGATGTTTAAAATGCAAAACATGAAGTAAATATTTGCTTTACATTATTGGTGTACTAAGAGATCTAAGGAGGGTACATCATTGGGCTGTTTGACACAGTCAGCTCAAGTGTTTGGAGAACTGAGTTCAAGTGACAATTAAGGGTTGTTGGGAATCCATAGAGGGACTGCTCCTTTAAGGCTGAGTTTCAGAATAAGATTTTGGTATTATAACCTGTTCTCCCATGCCACTGTTATACTGGTGCAACTATGACCCCTCTCCCAAGGGAACTGGAAGAACTAGCTCCTACAGCTCCCTGGGGGATTATTTTAGTATTTGTCTTGCAATAGTACTGAGGAACCCCGGTCATGGACCTGCACGCTGAACAGAGGTGTCACAAATGTTCCCTGCCCCAAAGAGCTTACGCTTGCATTACTTGCTCCAGCAATCTGAAGCTGTAGGGATAAGTGGACTTCCACAAAAAATCATTCCAAATATAAATAGCTTCAGTAATTTGGGTGTAGTGTATATTAATATATTTAATATTGTCACTTTTATGCCCTTGCCCAATTCTGCTGTTATGCTGGTGAAAATCTGGGGTATTGTCTTACTTCAGTGGAGTCACTTCAGTGTATTACAACATCACTGAAAGCAGGGTAGCCCACTGATTGTGAGGTAGTGGTTTAATCACTTTTAAAAACAATATTTCAACCACAGTATTTCAAACCACTTCAAGGTTTATCCTTGCTAACATAACTGGCATAATAACTGGGTGAAAATATTGCTCTTGAACAAATTCCATATTTCCCAATCATATGCAAGTTGTGAAGCATACATTAATAGGACAAATCCAATAACCGTGGTAAATTTAAAATAGACTAGACAAACATACTTATATTTGTAAATCTGCTAGTACAGCTCTTGGTACTGCAGGATTGTTCTCTATACCATATTACTATCTTTACAATTCAAAGTAGAAATTAATATCTGACAGTATTCAAACCAGGTCATGAGGGGTTAGATCATAATATGTATCAGAGCTAGTTAGAAAAATGTCTTTTTGCAGGAAACTTTGAAACTGTCTTTGAGACATTTCATGATTTTTTTTCCTCAAACAAAATTGAAACATTTTCAATCAAATCTTCATAAAAATCCAAATCTTCGACCAAAATAATTTTTTTAACTGAAAATGAATTTTGGTCAACAAGCAAACTTGCATCAAAAAATGCTTTAATGAAAACATTTTTACTCTAATGTACCATTGGTCCTTTGAGTGCTCTTTCTGAGACTATCATTGTGCCTATTCCTTGACAATATGGCTAAAAATAAACACACTGCATGTGTATGGGAGAAAACAGAACTCCCCAAGTCATGGAATACTCTAGGAAAATGACTTTAATATCAACGTATTGGGAATCATTAAAAAAGGGATAGATAACAAGACAAAAATATCATATTACGTCTATATGAATCCATGGTACGCCCTCGTCTTGAATACTGAGTGCAGATGTGGTCACCCCATCTCAAAAATTATATATTGGATTTGGAAAAGGTTCAGAAAAGGACAACAAACATGATTGAGGGTATGGAACAGCTTTCATATGAGGAGAGAGTAATAAGACTGGGACTTTGCAGCTTGGAAAAGAGACAGCTAAGGGGAGATATGATAGAGGTCTATAAAATCATGACTGTGTGGAGAAAGTCAATAAGGAAGTGTTATTTAGTCCTTCTCATAACACAGGAACTAGGGGTCACCAAATGAAATTAATTGGCAGCAGGTTTAAAACAAACTAACACAAGTATTTTTTCACACAACGCACAGTCAACCTGTGAAACTCTTTACTAGAGGACGTTGTGAAGGCCAAAACTATAATATGGTTAAAAAAAGAACTAGATAAGTTCATGGAGGATAGGTCCATCAGTGGCCATTAGCCAGGAGGGGTAGGGATGGTGATCCTCGCCTCTGTTTGCCAAAGCTGGGAATGGGCAACAGGGGATGGAGCACTTGATGATTACCTGTTATGTTCATTTCCTCTGAAGCACCTGGCATTGGCCACTGTCAGAAGACTGGATACGGGGCTAGATGGTCTGACCCAGTATGGCCGTTCTTATGTTTCTATTATGTTGCTAATTTACTCTTGTTGTTCAGCTACAAGTAAACTTTAACAGTCCATTTTACAGCAGTTCACATTTAAAAACCTGTGACTTCATACTTTATTATAGAAGTGTGCTATTAAATATTTAAGCTTCTGAGTATCTTTTGCAGTCACTTTGGGGGAAATTTAAGAAGCTTTAACTGGGTTTGGAAGAAATGCATGCAATCAGCTACAAGTGAAAAGAGCTCAAATTCTTTGATTCTGGATTTATTGTATACAGTTACTCAGTATGGAACAACTTCATGGCCTCCAACTGAACTTCTATCCAAAACTGAGATGAGAGAGAAAAGCTAAAATGTTTTTCATTACTCATAAAATTGTATATGACAAAGTGAAGTATTGATAAGGACATAAGATCATAGAATAGAATCATAGAATATCAGGGTTGGAAGGGACCCCAGAAGGTCATCTAGTCCAACCCCCTGCTCGAAGCAGGACCAATTCCCAGTTAAATCATCCCAGACAGGGCTTTGTCAAGCCTGACCTTAAAAACCTCTAAGGAAGGAGATTCTACCACCTCCCTAGGTAACGCATTCCAGTATTTCACCACCCTCTTAGTGAAAAAGTTTTTCCTAATATCCAATCTAAACCTCCCCCACTGCAACTTGAGACCATTACTCCTCGTTCTGTCATCTGCTACCATTGAGAACAGTCTAGAGCCATCCTCTTTGGAACCCCCTTTCAGGTAGTTGAAAGCAGCTATCAAATCCCCCCTCATTCTTCTCTTCTGCAGGCTAAACAATCCCAGCTCCCTCAGCCTCTCCTCATAACTCATGTGTTCCAGTCCCCTAATCATTTTTGTTGCCCTTCGCTGGACTCTCTCCAATTTATCCACATCCTTCTTGAAGTGTGGGGCCCAAAACTGGACACAGTACTCCAGATGAGGCCTCACCAATGTCGAATAGAGGGGAACGATCACGTCCCTCAATCTGCTCGCTATGCCCCTACTTATACATCCCAAAATGCCATTGGCCTTCTTGGCAACAAGGGCACACTGCTGGCTCACATCCAGCTTCTCGTCCACTGTCACCCCTAGGTCCTTTTCCGCAGAACTGCTGCCTAGCCATTCGGTCCCTAGTCTGTAGCTGTGCATTGGGTTCTTCCGTCCTAAGTGCAGGACCCTGCACTTATCCTTATTGAACCTCATCAGATTTCTTTTGGCCCAATCCTCCAATTTGTCTAGGTCCTTCTGTATCCTATCCCTCCCGTCCAGCGTATCTACCACTCCTCCCAGTTTAGTATCATCCGCAAATTTGCTGAGAGTGCAATCCACACCATCCTCCAGATCATTTATGAAGATATTGAACAAAACCGGCCCCAGGACCGACCCCTGGGGCACTCCACTTGACACCGGCTGCCAACTAGACATGGAGCCATTGATCACTACCCGTTGAGCCCGACAATCTAGCCAGCTTTCTACCCACCTTATAGTGCATTCATCCAGCCCATACTTCCTTAACTTGCTGACAAGAATACTGTGGGAGACCGTGTCAAAAGCTTTGCTAAAGTCAAGAAACAATACATCCACTGCTTTTGCTTCATCCACAGAACCAGTAATCTCATCATAAATGGCGATTAGATTAGTCAGGCATGACCTTCCCTTGGTGAATCCATGCTGGCTGTTCCTGATCACTTTCCTCTCATGCAAGTGCTTCAGGATTGATTCTTTGAGGACCTGCTCCATGATTTTTCCAGGGACTGAGGTCAAAGATCAAAGATCTGGAGATGCTAAATTGCCTAGGGTCTGGGAAGAATTCTCTGCATGAGACTTCAAAATCTAATATGCATTAAACAGGGTATTTTGACAGCACTGGAATAATGTGACTATTCATTCCTGAAAGGATATTGATAATTTTGCTAATAATGTATTCACAGCTGTTAACATTTAAAAAGAGAACATGGAATTGTCCTTGGCAAGATCCTGAAATGAGCACAAAGTACAAATACATGAGCAGGGAGAAGTCTAGAGGCTTTGTTAGGGAGGCTGGAAGAGCTTTTGCACTCTATTTGCAAATGTGTTGACCCTTCCACACTGAGTGTAGGGTTCTGATCTTGCTTTAGCAGGTTTAGCACCGCTAATGCCATGACATCTGTGGAGTTACTCATGTATTAGATTTGGAATGGGATCATTTATGTTTTGGCCTTACAATATAACTGACTTTGTCATTGTAATCGGAGAAATCTCCTACTGCACTAGTGGAAGTTGACAATTGTGCACTGCTATATGTCTCTTAAAAAATTACATTTATCTAAATTTACAAAATAGCCTCAGATCTGATCTGCAAAATGACACCACTGTCTGAATAATTCAGCCATTTTTATAATAAATCCTCAATAATTATCCCTAACTGCAGTTTGAATAAACAATGAAAGGATAATGTACTAGAAAAAGTTCTTTGCTCACTTGACCAGTGTAGTTTTAATCTTTCATGAAACACGTTATATTAGCTACAGTACCATGGTGATAACCTCTGTAGAAATGTTAACTTGTAAACGGAATGCCTAATCAGATGCCTTTTCAGTACTCTGTATGAAATCTTTGGGAAGTGGGAAGAGACTCTGTGTATGTGGCAGGGAGTGGTTAGCTAAATGAAAATAGAGCACAGGTCAGTGTTGACAAGTTTCTGACACTTAGGCTTCCAGATAAATGTCCTAATTTTCGGAGGTAGTGAGCAGCCACAGCTACCGTTGATTTCATTGAGAGGTATGGGTAAAGTCAAGAATAGCTGTGGCTGCTGAGCACCTCTGAAAATTAGGACATTTATCTAGGAGCTGAACTTTAGGCATTCAAGGCTGACATTTTTAGAGTAGCAGCTGTTAGTCTGTATCTGCAAAAAGAACAGGAGTACTTGTGGCACCTTAGAGACTAACACATTTATTAGAGCATAAGCTTTCGTGGGCTACAGCCCACTTCATCGGATGCATAGAATGGAACATATAGTAAAAAGATACAGAGAAGGTGGAAGTTGCCATAGAAACTGAAAGAGGCTAATTAATTAAGATGAGCTTTTATCAGCAGGAGAAAAAAACATTTGTAGTGATAATCAAGATGGCCCATTTAGACAGTTGACAAGAAGGTGTGAGGATACTTAACATCGGGAAATAGATTCAATATGTGAAATGACCCAGCCACTCCCTGTCTCTATTCAAACCCAAGTTAATGGTATCTAGTTTGCATATTCATTCAAGCTCAGCAGTTTCTTCTTGGAGTCTGTTTTTGAAGCTTTTCTGTTGCAAAATTGCCACCCTTAAATCTTTTACTGAGTGGCCAGAGAGGTTGAAGTGTTCTCCTACCGGTTTTTGAATGTTATGATTCCACAACAGTAGTTCCCTTAACCCACCCAACAACACAGATCTGCACAGATCTGTTCCTGTGCTTTTTCAGGGAGTTTCTTGAGCAGATGGTGTAGTTTCTTTTGGTAGTCCTCAGTGGGATCAGAGGATTATCACCTGTAGAATGTGGAGTTAGAGAGCTGCCTAGCAACCTCTTGTTCATATTCCAACTTATTCGTGATAATGACCACACCTCCTTTGTCAGCCTTTTTGATTATGATGTCAGAGTTGTTCCTGAGGCTGTTGATGGCATTGTGTTCACCAAGGCTGAGGTTATGGGGCAAGTGATGCTGCTTTTTCACAATTTCAGCCCATGCACGTCAAAGGAAGCACACCTTCTTGTCAACTGTCTAAATGGGCCATCTTGATTATCACTAAAAAAGTTTCTTTCTCCTGATGATAATAGCTCATCTTGATTAATTAGCCTCTTACAGTTTGTATGGCAACTTCCACCTTCTCTGTATGTATATATGTATCTTCTTACTATATGTTCCATTCTATGCATCCAATGAAGTGGGCTGTAGCCCACAAAAGCTTATGCACTAATAAATGTGTTAGTCTCTAAGGTGCCACAAGTACTCCTGTTCTTAAGGCTGACATTGTTGATCTTATTTCCCCAAATGGGTCACCCCATTAATCTCTTATGTGACTTGTAAAGATATTAGTAAACATATAGACACTCCAGTTCTTCTGTGAGGTCCACGAGGCACAGAGGTACACCTTTGCAGAGCTCACTGCAGGTTTGGGGGCATAGACTATAAATATTACTTTCTTTGCAGTTGATCTAAGGTTTCTAATGATTATGAGCCTTGTTCTTATGGATAACAAGTATACTTATTATCCCCACTGGAATTCAGGGTGTGCAGCAGCTCACTGGCATGTGCAGGGTCATGTACCAGTGAGCCCATTATTTCTTCCATTTTATTCTTACTGGATTTACAATCTTAATTTAGCTTGACATAGCTGTTCTGAAAATGGTGTTGATTAAATTGTCAGTTCCCCCCTTTTTTCCACTATTTTGATGGTGAAGTAATAATCTGCCTCTCTCCCACAAGCTGTGTTGAGGATGCGTGTGGATGGAGAGAGGCTGAAGGAGTGGAAGTAGACAGTGTTCTTTTAGGAGTGGAACTGCCTGTCATCTCTCTAGGGCCAATGGGTGCTTCTGTGTGAGTACTCTAAGGATTGTTGGATTTCGTAATTTCTTCAGATACCTAGTGCTACAACGTTCTTAGGAGTTGTAAAGTGAAATGAAGCTGAGTAGCTTTAAGCACAAAAATGAGTTCAGAAAGTCCTTTTTCCCCCCTCCAACAGTGAACCCCAGCTTTAGCTACCTACGTAGATCAGTGTTTCCAATACTCGTGATTTTACTGAGTCTTGCAATTTGTCAGGTTTTTGAATCCCCAAAGTGTCTGGAATTGGGTTATTACCAGAGAATTTGAGCGCGCTTTTTTTTTTAAATGACCATGCTAGCCCTTCTTCTCCTAGAAAACATGAACCTTAAACACTCAGTACCAGAAGGCAAACAATTAAACTTCAAATGTGTTTTCAAAATCCCATGATTTTTAAAACAGACTAATGACTGACTTTTTGGGTACCTGTCTTACGATTCTTTTCTTAAATACTTCAGGTCAGGGGTACTGGAACAATTTGTATAGTGAGGGTGCTGAGAGCCATTGAACCAAAACTATAAACCCTGTGTATAATGAAAAACCTTCAAGACAGGGGGTGCTGCAGCACTCCCCACACCCTTTGTTCCAGCATCTATGCTTCAGGTGGAGTGCAGGGTGTTTAGCAAAGTATGGAAGGTAAATGTTGACTGTCAAATGAATAAGTGAGCTACTGTGTCCCACCCTTAGAAACACCTTTACTAAAATAGAAAAACATGAACTCAAGAGAAGATGGATTGATTCTATAGATTAAGTCAAACGTGAAAATGAAATGTATATGGCAAGTATTGTCTTTCTACATCTGAGTCTTTGCTTGCATGTTTGGAAAATGTTCGCAATTATTTTAAGTTTAGCTATTTCAAATGTACAAATCTCAGCGATTTGGGCCACGCTTTTATGTTATTGTTTAACATTGTGGGAACAAATCTCATCCCAGCAAATGTGGGGTTATGGTATTAAGTATTCTGAAAAAAGACTTTCAGAGATGCAAAGGGGAGCTGGGGCCCAACTTCCCACTGTGTCTTTGAAAATCCCTCCCCTCTTCCTCCAGTTTAATTTTATCAAGTTTGTGAGCAAAAATACATGAGAGTCAGAGGGCAGGAAAAATTCCAGCTTTGCAAAAAAACCCCTTGGCACCGGCTAATCTATATTTCACAACCTCCCATCGTTTGCTCAACCTGGCTAACTCTACCATTCACTCTTGGGGCAGTTTTTGGGCAAACTGTTGCTGTTCAAGCCAGTAAAGACCCTTTTGCTGTACAAAGGGGGAAAATAGTCAATAGGTTTTTTTGACGTTGGGAAAACTGAGATTGAGAGGATAGAGAATGGTATCTGAAGAATGTTGATTGCTTCATTTTAAGATTAAGCATGCAATCCTTTGCCTTGTTCTCTGTTATGTGTGCTGAGATGTGACTTTCCTAAATCTCACTGGAACTTCACTCTTTTATGTCTGAGTCTAATGGAAATGGTTTGCGTCTTTAATGTCGTCATCTGATATATGGATGACCAACTTGGAAAGAAACAGTATTCCTGAAATCTTTGCAGCAGACTCTGGTAGAATGACTTCAGATTTTGTAAACTACATTGATTTTTTTTTTATAAATGCATGGCTCATTTCTGTTAACCTTTGAGATTTGGTCTTTCCTTATGAGTACCTAGCCAATGCTCTAGCATGGTATTACAGGGCCCTGCGCTGCTCGTGTATGTCAACAAAAGTTCTATTGAAGTCAGTTCAGTCCTGCATCTGACACTGGGATTCTCTTCCGAGTAGCTTTTTGGTTCCTATTAAAGGAGCTTAAACTGTTATGTAGGGCACTGGTAAAAGATTAGTCTTTCAAGCCTACTGAGTAAGGGACAGGAAATGGTACCCACCTATGTCCAAGAGACCGACTGACTCGAATCAAAACAAATAGTGGTCCCTGGACCAGGAAATTGAGCTGGTGAAAGGAACTATGGGTCTTACTTTCAGTGCTGATATTGTACCATGGACTCCAGCTGGTATTGCAATTGCTTAGTACTTCTTAATATCAGGCCCTAGCATGTATTTCAAGTTGGTTACCTAAAAATAGGTACACAGAGAATTAGAGGCTACCCTTGAAAATTCAGGCCTCTATGTGACTTGCTAATTACCCATCATGCCTGTAGCAAAGGTGTGAACTTGGTATTTATACTCTACTACATCACACATTTTTTTTTCCACAGGTCATATTCATTTACTGAAATACTACGTTTAAAAAAAAATGACCACAAGTAACATCACTTCTTAGCATTTTGACAGAGCAGAACCTGAAGTATTAAATCCTTTCTTGGAAAGACTTGAGACACATTCACCTGCTGAGTTTTAATATCTCCATGCCAGGATAAAGACACCAAATAGGCCAATATTTCACTACCTATTAGATGATAATGGGTACTGAGATTCATTTTCTATCAAGGTAGTAGTCAATAAATATTGGCAATGGACAGTGCTTTGAAGACACTTCTGTTGTACAGGAAGGCTAGCAGTATTTCTAGTCAGTATAGAGAATGTTAATTGGTGTCCATTTTGATGTAGAGAAGACAACTGCTCAGTATGCATTCCAGTGATCCACAGCCTAAATGCTTTCCTGGCAAGTATATGTTGAGAAACTTAGTTCACACACTTTCGCAGAATTATCGACTGAGAACTGATTCTAATGTCAAATGAATACTATCAATGGGCAATGGAACTTTGTTCTTCCTATGCTTATTACATATCTTCATGCTGCATGCTTTTGTACTATCTTTTGTTCCAAGTAAAGTCCATCTTTTTAATTCCTCCCCCATTAGCACTTATCACTATATTTGCTAAATCTATCTTAAATAACTCTGAATATTGTCTTAAACAGAATTCTGGGATTTTTTTTCCAGCTGTTAGGATTTGGGCACCTATTTTGATGTCCACTTTATAATTATCTTTAATATAACCCCAATTCCAAATATTAGACTTTAATTTTCACGTGTCATAAAGGTTGCTACATGATCCCAAGAAATAACCATGCAGAAAACCAAAAGTTTTCCCAATGTGATATTACATCCTAGCTGCCTCATATGCGTACAGAGCAAGAAAAGTTCCTTCATTACAAAAAAAGTTCCTTAACTGTCTCAGAAAATTACTTCTGAGTAATGGCTATATTCAGACATATGGATTCCCTACCCTGCCATTCTTTTTTAAAAAGAGAAGTACCTATTGGTGCTGTCTTGGGTCTCAGTAATGAGCCATGGAACCAAACAATAGTGGAAACTAATGGACTTTAATACTGGAAAAGTATATACTATAGAAAGTTTGCCTAGGATGATGGAAATGTGGGAATACTGGCACCAGCCATACACGGAAGCTGTATAGCAGATGGAGGTAGAGAGATACAAGACAATGATAGCTGTGGTCTATGACCAGCAGAAGATACATTATGGGGAGAAAAAATAGACTCTAGGGCTCCAGCAGGGAGTCCCCCACACCCCCATCGCTCCTCCGAAATCAATGATCTCCAGTGTAGTGGAGGAGCTAGCAGCTCTTACTATTTTGTATTTATTAAGTGGGATATTGAGGCACACAAAGAAATATAACCTCTATGGTTCAGCAAAGGTTCATAGATTAGAAGGCCAGAGGGACCATAGTGATCATCTAGTATAACCTCCTGCATACCACAGCCCATAAGACTTCCCTGAATTAATTCCTGTTTGAACAAGATTGGGTGTGTTTCTGTGAGACATACTCTTGATTTAGAATGCCAGAGAATCCACCGCAATCCTTGGTAAGATGTTCCACTGGTTAATTATCAGTGTTGCACCTTATTTCCAGTCTGATTTTTGGTCTAGCTTCAGCCTCTAGCTGTTGGGTCTTGTTATACCTTTGTCTGCTAAATTGAAAAGCCCATTATCAATTTTTTGTTCCCTATGTAGGTACTCACAGACTGACCAAGTCACCTTTTACCCTGCTCCTTAAAAAAATGGCGCTCCTTCAGTTTTTCACCATAAATCATGTTTTCTAATCCTTAAATAATTGGTGTGGCTCTTTTCTGAGCCCTCTCCAATTTATCTAAATCCTTCTTCAGTTGTGGACATGAGAAGTGGTCACACCAGAGCCGAGTACGGAGGTAATATAACTTCTTTACTCGTATGCGATATTCTTCTGTTTATACAGCTAATGAACACATTAGCCCTTTTGCCACAGTTTTTGCTCTGTGAACTCCTGTTCAGCTGATTATTCACCATGACCTTTTCAGACACACTGCTTCACAGGATAGGATCTCCTATCCTGTCAGTATGACCTGCATTCTTTGATCCCAGATGTATACATTAACATTTGCACATATTTAAATGCATATTGTTTACTTATGTCCACCTCACCAAGTGATTAAGATTGCTTTTTATTCATGACCTTTCCTCTTCATTATTTACCACTTCCCTGAACTTTGTCTCCTCTACAAACTTTATGAGTGGCTTTTGGTTTTTTCCAGGACATTGTTAAACAGCATAAGGCCGAGAACCAGTCCCTGTGGGATCCCACTAGAATCACACCCACTCAATGAAGATTCCCCACTTACAATTACATTTTGAGCCCTGTCAACCAGCTTTTAATCCTTTTAGAGTGCCACAAATGTTGTCATTCTAGTATCTTCATCAAAATGTCTGATACAAAGTCAAATACCTTTCAGAAATCTAAGCAGACTGAGACCTGTGATGCCTTAATATACTTAATCTATGTATACTACAATTAAGGAGTTGCATGGTGGCTGTGCAGCTAAATGGTGGAATGTACATGCTCCTGTGTGCTCATACGATAGCACAGGAGAATTTATTCAGAGGTGGGTTACTGAGGGCAACTATCTGCTTGGGTCACCCACGCCTGTGGAGAGTTTCTGACAGTTCTTGGCTGTAATTTCTCTTCGTGGAAGGGGACAGGTGCAGTGACTCCAGGAAGGGGTGTCCCACTCCTTGTCCTGGGCAATTGCCTTAAGAAGAACCTTGGAAGCACTTTTCATCTCTTGGATTCCAGAGCATCTACTTGGAGCATGAGATCTCAAATCTGGCTCAGGGCCATGGCACAAGCAGCGGCACAGACAACAAAGAAATTGGTCACAGCTCCAGCCACTACTAGCAACAACATGACACTTCAGGACTTGAGTTTTGAGTAGACTTCACAGGATAAAATAAAGGCTAATACATCCTGAGGCTATGTCTACATTACATCTTATGTCAGCATAACTGTTCCTAAGGGGTGTGAGTAAACCACCATTCTTCCCTCCTCCCCGGAGCAACATAAGTTATACTGACATAAGCACTGGCGTGGATAGCGCTATGTCAGCAGGAGAGCTTCTCCCATGAACATAGCTACTGCTGCTCATGGGGGGCTGGAGTAGTTAAGCCAATGGGAGGGCTTTCTCCTGTTGGCTTAGAGCAGCTACATTCGAGAACTGACAGTGGCGCAGCTGCGCCACGGTAAACTCCCTAATGTAGCTGTGCCCTGAATCTTGTTCTGTGGGGAAAGCTATGTAACTAGGTGGCAGGAACCTTCTATTGACCCGTCTCTAAGCAGGTATTTGAATTCTATCTAAAGCTGCTGAAGTGCTGCTGCTCCTCTAGCCAACTTTGGTTTGTTTAAAGTCACCTAGTTTATAAGTAAGTGGGAGTAGCCAGTGCTTGAAGTGGACTGAAAAAAGTCAGGGCTTTGTCTGTCTAGGACCACTCTTGACTAAAATGTTTTTGCAGGGCCTGTGATCCCCTTTCCCTCCCCACCCTGCATACACAGTTTAAGCACTAGGAGTAGCTCTCTAGAGAGGGAGCTAGGGACAGTTGAGGCCCTCATGGGAAACTGTAGGGACAACTAAGTTCATATTCATAAAGTTTATATTTTACCTTTACAACAGTAGCATTCTGCAAAAAAAGTGAGAATCCCCCAGGATATACACATCAATAATATAACTAGAAACTGGAGTAATTCAAATTGTCTGTCTAACAAAAATGTCACACAGTACTTTTGAAACAAGCTATTGTGTAAAACTAGCCCTCTCCTTATTTTCAGGCTTTTGTTATTCATTAGTGGAGTTCACCAGACATGCTTATAAATGAGCAATAACTAGAGGAAGTTAAAATAACTGCAATGCATTTAAACTATTATATAACTACTAGCACTCAGGAATATGACTCTAGCCACAATGACCATGCTTTTTACAAAGATTATGCATGGAAAGGACTATTTAGTTGTCTAGTCTATTCCCAGCCAAAAATGAAATTTTGTTCAGTTTTCAGGCAGAGATCAGTAATTGCAATAAAATCAAATGTCTGAAAGTCAGGAAATTCTGAAGTAAGATTACCCTTCCACAGACTTTCTCTCAAAATATTCTGGCTCAGGAGAGAGAATTAAGACAAAACTCATACTTTCAAATGGGAGGAAAAAAGCAACAACCAGGATTACATTACTCTGAATTGTTGTCTTGATATGAATAAATTGTTTCTAATGCTGCACTACAGAATGCACATAATTGAAAACTGACTTTTCATACACACACAGAGAACAATAGATTTTTCCATTCTACTACTGTGTACATATAGGAAACCTCTTTCAGCTTCAAAGGAGACAAGTGCTCTGCTCCTCTGTCAAGAGTCAGATGTTCAAAGGCAGCAGTGCTGTCTATTTTTAATCAACTTATTTTCCTAAAAGATCTTATTTAAAACTATGAACACATTTTTTCATACAAAGGATTATGGTGACATTTCTCAGGTGATTATATGTTAAATTACAGATGCTCAAAGTTGTAGGCTGTGGATTTACACTTGTATTTGCCAAAAAGATAATCAAACAACCTTCCAGGCTAGACACTCATGAATCAGAATTAGACAGCTGGTCAATTAATCAAGTAAACAATCCACTTCAGCTGGTTTAAATTGGCATAGTGAGTGGAGCTATGCTGCCTTTCCCTAGCTGAGGCTCTGGCCCCAATTTCTCTGACTTGTGTAGTTTAGCCATCCAATTGAACAGACAGCCTTAATCTAAACTGTGGAAATATGGTACCTAGCTTCCTAAAAGCTAGATACTGTTTCTCAAGTTGAATAGTCTCATTGACGTCAATGTGAGAGTAATTTTCTCACTCACCCATAATATAAACAAGGGTTTCACAGTCTAGATCTAAATCAACCTTGGAATGTGACATTATTGCAACTCTACTGGGGCATGGTAAAGTGGTGGTGGTTTGAGTGCCCTGATGCACTGATTAAGGGCTGCAGGAGATCCCCTTCTCTATTGCCCCTCTTCTGAAATCTTCCTATCTTTGCTCTCCAATGCTTCTGGAAAATCTATGCTTTCCTCAGCCCAACCCTACCCATTCTATATAAACACAGGCACATACTGATGCACCTTCTACAAACTGTAAGGTTGGAAACGGAGGCACAAGTCCACCCAATTTAAACTTAATCAATTTTTACCTTTTATTTAGAAATCGTCACACAAAATCACTGTTGCTTATATTGTCTTATCAGACCCAGGCCTGGTCTACACTGGGGGTGGGGGGATCGATCTAAGATACACAACTTCAGCTACGAGAATAGCGTAGCTGAAGTCGTTGTATCTTAGATCGACTTAGAATCACTTACTTCGTGTCCTCGCGGCATAGGATCAATGGCCGCTGCTCCCCCATCCACTCCACTTCCGCCTCTCGCCCTGGTGGAGTTCCAGAGTCGACAGCAGAGCGATCGGGGATCGATTTATCGCATCTACACTAGATGCAATACATCGATCCCCGATAGATCGATCACTACCCGCCGATCCGGCAGGTAGTGTAGACGTGGCCATATATAACAGATAAGCTGGAATAGGCAGGGGCCCAAGTGATAGGGTACTGGGAAGCTCTTCTCCACTGTCTGGTGGTCACCTGTCCCTGGTCTGGTATTCTCCATTCTGGGGCCTTTTTTACTCATGTTTTTGTATCTTTCCATATAACATTGATTGGAGAAAAGCTAATGAATATGTAATCTAACACTACATACCCAGTTATACATTTACTCAAACTTTTGTAATTTGTATTTCATTTTCCTGTGTGAGACAAATTATTAACATTATATCAACACAACTCAACAATAACTAACACAATGTCACCCTTATTTTCTACCGTTCAGCAATTTCTTTAATATTTTAATATTATAGTTCAGTATACATGGATTATCCTAAATCACTCATTAACATACCTCAACTTTTCTATGCATATAAAAAATGATGGGGGACAACCTGACCCTAATGTCAGAATCATCTTACCATTTCCAAACATGGGTTTTCAGGGGATTTTAAGCATCATGCTGCTAAACCGCTAAAAAAACCCCTTGTCAGTAATTCTTGCGTGTTGCATTTTAGGGTATTTTATTCAGTTCAGGGTCTATGTTTTTATTTTTTCCCCAGCAAGACATTTTAAGATCCCCTCTCAAGCTAAGACCTTTAAATCTGTAGGAAAGAGGTACTGTGCCTCGTAGGGAATGGGATAGATATGGAGCAGGAATATCTTATCTAAATGGAAACTTATTTCTAATTTTCTCCCACTGTCCATCCTACAAGGTAACCTCTGATTTTTAATTTTCCAATGGCTTGTGCAATTAAGGTGGATAACTTTTTCCAATGACAAACCTCCCTGTCAATCAGGTTGTACTTCGAGGTTGTCTCTGCAAATAAAAGATTTTTTGTTTTTAAATGAAAGCTTATCTCCACATCTATCGTTTCTGAGGCAAGAAGAAAGTAGCTTTTCTTCCTATGGTCCTAACAGGCAGATGTAAAAAGGTGTAAGTTAAAGTGGGTCAAGGTCTCCTCCTATCTCCTTGATTTGCCAATCAAACCAACTTGGACTTCTTTACACTTTGCACCTTGGCAAATTTTTGTATATAGGTGTAAGTGAATCCTGTATATAGAAACTAACTTATGCATTACCTCTGCAGCTGACCCAAAGACACTGATCCAAATTAAAGCTACTAACTTTGGACTCTTCAGTTTAAGGGGGTTCCTTTTCACATTATCAATGTCAAGATGAGGAGCCATGCTCCAAGACTGCCTAAAACAGTAATGTTTTCATTTCAAAGACACAAGGTATTTACTTAGAAATAGAAGTAAAAAAAAAAAAAGATTTTAAACTGGGATGTTGATCACACTGATCTATGGTAAACCTTTGTCAATAACTTTTTACACAGACAAAGCATGCTGTTCTTTAGTGGTTTTTTTCCCCCAAGCCTGAAATATAGCATGCACAGGGGCTTTAATAAACTTTCTGGAAAATCCATTCATCACTGCCCTAAATGTCACTGACATACAGATGTATTATCTTGATGGATTCTTTTGAGGGCCAGCTATATGATCTTTATGTTCGAAAAGTGAAACATCCGAAAAGCAACCTAATTTTACTGGCTCCAATAATAAGGAAATACACTATGCCTTATGGATAGTCAATCTTCGTTTAAAAAACAAAACACACTATTATCCTAATGGACTGCGGTAAATGGAATGTTAGGTTTCTCTCAAATACTCTATTGATCTACTCATCAGGAATACTAGAATGCTGAGGAAGCTGTGTTGTACCATTCTGGTACTTAGTGATCAAAAGTATTTGTGCTTTTTTGAATGAGTCATGACAGTCAATGTTGTTTCAGCAGGAATAACTAACCTCTTAATAAGAAAAGGAGTACTTGTGGCACCTTAGAGTAACCAATTTATTTGAGCATAAGCTTTCGTGAGCTACAGCTCACTTCATCGGATGCATACTGTGGAAACTGCAGAAGACATTATATACAACATCACTTTCTACAAGCCATTACCCTATGATCCCACTGAGAGTCACTAAAAGCAACTACAGCATTTGCTCAAGAAACTTCCTGAAAAAGCACAAGATCAAATCTGCACAGACACACCCCTGGAATCCCGACCTGGGATATTCTATCTACTACCTAAGATCTATAAACCTGGAAATCCTGGGCGCCCCATCATCTCAGGCATTGGCACCCTGACAGCAGGATTGTCTGGCTATGTAGACTCCCTCCTCAGGCCCTATGCTACCAGCACTCCCAGCTACCTTCGAGACACCACTGACTTCCTGAGGAAACTACAATCCATCAGTGATCTTCCTGAAAACACCATCCTGGCCACTATGGATGTAGAAGCCCTCTACACCAACATTCCACACAAAGATGGACTACAAGCCGTCAAGAACACTATCCCTGATAACGTCACGGCTAACCTGGTGGCTGAACTTTGTGACTTTGTCCTTACCCATAACTATTTTACATTTGCGGACAATGTATACCTTCAGATCAGCGGCACTGCTATGGGTACCCGCATGGCCCCACAGTATGCCAACATTTTTATGGCTGATTTAGAACAACGCTTCCTCAGCTGTCGTCCCCTAACGCCCCTACTCTACTTGCGCTATATTGATGACATCTTCATCATCTGGACCCATGGAAAAGAAGCCCTTGAGGAATTCCACCATGATTTCAACAATTTCCATCCCACCATCAACCTCAGCCTGGTCCAGTCCACACAAGAGATCCACTTCCTGGACACTACAGTGCTCATAAACAATGGTCACATAAACACCACCCTATACCGGAAACCTACTGACCGCTATTCCTACCTACATGCCTCCAGCTTTCACCCTGACCACACCACACGATCCATCTTCTACAGCCAAGCTCTGCGATACAACCACATTTGCTCCAACCCCTCAGACAGAGACAAGCACCTACAAGATCTCTATCAAGCATTCTTACAACTACAATACCCACCTGCGGAAGTGAAGAAACAGATTGATAGAGCCAGAAGAGTTCCCAGAAGTCACCTACTACAGGACAGGCCTAACAAAGAAAATAACAGAACGCCACTAGCCGTCACCTTCAGCCCCCAACTAAAACCCCTCCAAATGCATTATTAAGGATCTACAACCTATCCTGAAGGATAACCCAACTCTCTCACAAATCTTGGGAGACAGGCCAGTCCTTGCCTACAGACAGCCCCCCAACCTGAAGCAAATACTCACCATCAACTACATACCACACAACAGAACCACTAACCCAGGAACCTATCCTTGCAACAAAGCCCGTTGCCAGCTGTGCCCACATATCTATTCAGGGACACCATCACAGGGCCTAATCAAATCAGCCACACCTGCACATCCACCAATGTGATATATGCCATCATGTGCCAGCAATGCCCCTCTGCCATGTACATTGGTCAAACTGGACAGTCTCTACGTAAAAGAATAAATGGACACAAATCAGATGTCAAGAATTATAACATTCATAAACCAGTCAGAGAACACTTCAATCTCTCTGGTCACGCAATTACAGACATGAAGGTCGCTATCTTACAACAAAAAAACTTCAAATCCAGACTCCAGCGAGAAACTGCTGAATTGAAATTCATTTGCAAATTGAATACTATTAATTTAGGCTTAAATAGAGACTGGGAGTGGCTAAGTCATTATGCAAGGTAGCCTATTTCCCCTTGTTTTTTCCTACCCCCCCCAGACATTCTGGTTAAACTTGGATTTATGCTGGAAATGGCCCACCTTGATTATCATACACATTGTAAGGAGAGTGGTCAGTTTGGATGAGCGATTACCAGCAGGAGAGTGAGTTTGTGTGTGTGGGAGGGGGAGTGAGAAAACCTGGATTTGTGCTGGAAATGGCCCACCTTGATTTTCATGCACATTGTAAGGAGAGTGGTCACTTTGGATAAGCTATTACCAGCAGGAGAGTGAGTTTGTGTGTGTGGTTTTTGGGGAAAAAAAAAAAGGGGGGGGGTGAGAGAACCTGGTTTTGTGCTGGAAATGGCCCAACTTGATTATCATACACACTGTAAGGAGAGTGATCACTTTAGATAAGCTATTACCAGCAGGAGAATGGGGTGGGAGGAGGTATTGTTTCATATTCTCTGTGTATATATAAAGTCTGCTGCAGTTTCCACGATATGCATCCGATGAAGTGAGCTTGTAGCTCATGAAAGCTTATGCTCAAATAAATTGGTTAGTCTCTAAGGTGCCACAAGTCCTCCTTTTCTTTTTGCAAATACAGACTAACATGGCTGTTACTCTGTAACCTCTTAATGTAGTTTCTAGTGAGTCCGTTCTCAAACCTGAGTGCCTAGTTAGATACCGAAGGCTATATGTAGGCAACAAAATACCTATACTAGGGCTCAAAAGGCAAATTTAGCCACCTAAATAGGAATTCAGGAATCTCAACAGGCATTTAGGTACTTTAAGCACACTAGTTTGACCATATGGCCCATTGGCACCTTCATGTGAACATGCTTACCCCAACCCTGACCTGCTTGTTTGTCTCATCCAACTGTTACATCTTGTCTTTTTTTGTAAGCTCTTTGAAGCAGGGGCCATCTTTTATTTATTTATTTAATCTGTATGGTGTCCTGTTCAACGCAGCCCTGAACTGCTAAGTCTCTAGGCACTACTGCAATAATAAGATTTCAATAATATATCAGTAGTAGCAGTACATGAAAACTAATTGTGGAAAAGGACCCTGACTGTCTGCATTAGAACCCCTCTACTCAGGCACTTTTAACTGCCTCAGGCTGCATCTACCCTTGGAGCTAGGGGCTCTCATCTGAGCTTGCATGCTAAAAATAGTGTCGCTACAGTATCACAGGCAGCAGTGAGTAACAGCACAGGCTAGCCGCCCCAAATACATGTGAGGGGAGTTCAGGAGGGTTTGTATGTGGGGCTGCTAGTCCATGCCTCTGCCGTTGGCCTGTACCGCAGCGACACTATTTTTAGTGTAGTATATTTAGAGAGTGTCTGTGCAACCTGGGAATTGTACTCCTAGCCTCAGACATCCAAAGCCTCAACAAAAGAAACTGGCTGGTTATTAATCAGCATCGTCTCCCTCAGGGTACAATGCTCTTTTCAGCTATTTCCATAGTGCTGATCTAATGCGGAAGTTTGACTTCAGTGTGGGCTCTCATTTTAATTGTTGAATAATCAGCCATGGCAATGCCTCTTAGAGATTTTGACTGACAGAACTTAGTGAACTTTAGGACTTGCTGAGAATCTCTTATACACGTTCCTTTTTTCTTACTCATTCTCAATGAGGGATGCCAAAATAAGCTCCTGTACCAAATGGGGCCCCAAATGGACCATTTTAAACATGAAGGACCTCTTTCTATTTTCTATTTTTATTAATTTATCTTTTTGCTCTGATTTCTGCACAGTAATGATAAAAACAGCCCCTATCTATACACTACATCATCTAATACGATGGTGTGTTTTGTGTCTGGTCCAACCTATTGTGTTAATACGAATCAGCAACAACACCTAAATATGGTGGTGTCTTGCTTGCATCACCAATTTGACATATTGCTGCTGACAGCCCAATTAAATAAAATGTCATCGATTAATATCTTTACTGACAAGTGTATTGAATTAGGAGACATCCATTTAATATTTGTCAGTAATTAAATAACATTGAAAGGCAAGGGCTATGTCCAGTTTTGTTATGAATAGTATCAGTAATGCAATCAGAATGAAAATTCACAATTTAGCCTGTGGTTAACAGAAATATGCATAATTTTAAATGTTGTGCTTTCCTGGGGTATTTATTTGCCAAATGTACACACATAACATTACTATTGGATTCTTTTTCTGTTGATTTGTATAGCTGCACTTGGCTCAAAATCTTCAGCATATTCAAAAATAATTAAAAGCCACTTAATTTGCTTTAACAGTTAGATATTTGAATACTGTGAGTTTTTCATAGAAGCATAACCTTTCTTCTGATTTAGAGCCTCCTAATGAGTTGCTTCAGAAGGATAATGCACCAAAACTGCAGTCATTATTCAGAAAGAACTGAAATCAGTGGGAGTCTTGCATGAATTATGATAGAAGGATTTGGTCTATTGTTTATTTTTGAAGAAGAAGGTTAGTAGCCACTCAGAGTGGTTCACAGAGTGATCTCATAAGAGGCCTTGAGAGAAGGTAATGGAAATAGTATGACAGCTACAGGCAGTTTGTCAGTGAGAGAGAGGCTCACAAGTCAGTCAGATGGTCAGGCTGTGATATGGGGGAGGAGGGATTCTTCACTCTCTCAGTTCTGATATCCGTGCCACTAAAATTAGCTTTTTAATGTAGAAATTTCCTGTACTCATTGCAGTTTGTTGGGTCCTGTTAATCTAACATTGTACAGAATATACTTTTGGAGGGTATAACTAGAGACCATCTACAGCAGTGATTCCCAAACCTTTTACTAAGGTGACCCACCAACTTCATCTTATTTTTGTTTTTTGGGTTTTTTTTGTTTGTTTGTTTGTTTTTTTTTGCAATCCAGCCAGGGTCCAGATTCATGGGGGAAATACAAAATAATAAGCCAGAACCCTTCTCCTCACTTTGATGAGAGGGCACTGACCACCCTCTGCAGCACCTTCTGCCCTGACACTGCAACCATAATCCTGGCCTCGTGTGGAGGCGGGGTTGGAGGGCAAGCCTGCTCCACACTCACCACACAGCAATGACTCCTACTCTGTGGGGAGAGCTTGGTTCCCCGCTTTAGGGGTTGCGGCACTATTCAGGTTTGGACCAGCTGCCCCTTCCTCATGGCAGAGAGATAGCTAGGACAAATATGAATGACTGGTGTTGTGACCTGGCGCACAGGGTTGCACAAGTTTGCCCCAGCCATCTCTCCATCATGGCATAGTGTTATAAAAATTACAGCACTTATTGTTTTTTTTTTTTTTTACCAGTACATCCCTTTTGACTCTACCTTCCCCAAACAGTTGAGTTACTAATCTAATACAGGCAATACATTTTCCATTTATCTTTGATTTTTGTTTTTATTTTGGTTAACTGCATTTCTATAAATGGGATTTGGTGTTTCAGCCATTGTAATTAAAATACACCTGCTGATTTAAGTCACAAATTCTAAACAGGTGCCTGTCTCTGTAAACAGGTGCCTGTCTCTGTTTTATTTTCACCATACAGGCTATTTTTCCAAACATGATTGTTATGTAATAGGAATCTGAGGGAGGGCAGATGGAAGGAGTGATTGTACTCTCCCAAGCTCCGACCTCAAACCAAGCTCTTCACACTGAAGATCCCCAGATGAGATTCCACTCTCAGAAGACTGGATAAGTTCAAAACATGATTGTATGTACTCTGCTGTGGTTCTCAGGCTTTGCAGTCTCTCAGTGGGGTTTGCAGTCTCTCAGACAGGCCTAGATTCCGAGCATAAGATGACATATTAAAAATAAACAAAATGAGCATCACAGACTTGGCATCACCTAACCAAATTGAAATCCTACAGGGAATATGCTGTAATTCTTGCATTAATTACAAGACCATTCAATTTGGGATGATCCCAGAAGCATTCAATCATGGTACCTACCTCAAAAGTGCCTTTTCTCAGCAACGTGCTGCTCTTTCAGCAATCTAACTCATTTTCTAGTGTAAAAGCTATATTAAGAGCTGTTCAGTATTTCAAATGCCTATTTAAAAAGGCAGGTTGTACTTGACTTAAGGCTGAAAAATGCTGCTGAATGGGCTGCTGAGTTCCTGGGAGATCTGGAACAGGGAGGGGAAGAACAGCCAAATGGTACAGAGAATCTTAGACCATTAACAAACCACACAGATTGAAAATTGCATACATGTACATAATGTCCTAGTTCCTCCTATTAGCATGGCCCAGATTCTCTGCTGTGTCCACCACGGGAGTAGGCACATCAGTCCTCATGGTATCTCTTCACAACCAAGCACCAGTCACACCCCTTCCCAACCCTCAACATGTTCCCTGTACCAGAGACTGTAAACGAAGAAATGTAGACTGATTTTACACTAGATGCAGACTCCCTTATGCCAGAGATGTCCACAGCCAAAGATTTACACTTAGTCTCCACTAACTTTGCCTCCTTGAGGGAGAAGAGCTCGGCCCAGAACCTGCCCCTTGTCTCTCTGTTAGAAGCCGCTTGGGTTAGTGAAAGAATACAGTGCATAAATCCCCACAAAACTGTTATAGGTTTTTACAGAAACTGAAATGTAACATAAATGAGCCCTATGATAATAGCAATAGACTGCTCCAAGATGTCCATGAATAGGCGCAGTTCTTGTGTGGTTGAAATAATTCAGCATTTAAACTTAACCCTTACTTATAGGCTATTCATGCATCATTATAGCAACTTTATAATAACCTGAATGTAGGGATAAATTAGAGGTACACCGCAATGTAGTGCTCAAGTTCTAGATTGAACATGCAGTATTCTCATTATAATTCCACCCAGGGATTCAAAACATAAGATCTTAATTTAAAACAATTAAAAAGTAAGAGAGCTAATTTACTTGGTTATTCTATAACTAACATATTTAAAATCTACAAATTCAATATGTAGTAACAATAATTTGAAAAAAATCCCATTGCAATTCCATTCTTAAATGACATCAGTTTCTTCTCATTCCTACTTGGAAGGATAGTGCCTAACTTGCAGGTATTAGAAGTAGTTCAAAGAAACGGGCATGTGGAAAATCTTAATATGTGGGAAATGGGTCTGAGGGAATTTTAGTTTGATTATTCCCAATGGAGTTTAGAGTGAGGTTAAAATTGGTGCAATGAACACATTCACAGCGTCAAAAGAAGGCATCTTACATCCATTTAAACTTACTTTAGACTTCCTCAGTCTTATCTCTAAATTTAGTCATATGCACCTTATCAGGACGGTAAGGCCTGTAGAAAGAGATGAATCTGTCCAGCTACACATATGACCCTCATTGCTTTTGTACTTGAGAACTTCATATTCACAAATCGAATTCTATCATTGCAGCTGCCCTTTGAGATAAAGAAAATCCTGTCCCCATTTGTGGGAAACTGAGGCACTCGTTAGCTTAAGCTACTTGTCCAAAGTCATAGAGGAAATCCATGGCTAAGCTAGGAATCAAAATGAAGTTCTCCAATCCTAGTCCAGTGCCCTGTCCACTAATTAATAATCAATAATGCTTAGCTCTTATACAACACTTTTCATTAATAGATCTCAGACCATTATAAATCCTTTTCAGCCTCTCAAAATATAGTAGTCCTCAAATGTTCCAAAATGTATTTCTCCCAGTATTTGATAGTGTTCAGCCACTTCTGAAGCTTAAGTGTCAAGTTAGCTAGGTGAAAAAAGTCACGTTTTATGTCTTCCCTGATTGTCTCCAAACATTTTAGACTGAAATATTGGAGTTTAAAAGGTCAAGCAGTCAGAATAGAAAGTATCTTTCTTGTTTTTAAGCATTGCCAATCTCATTTAATTTCTGTGATCAGAATCTCATTGCACTATTAAGTGGAAAATGCCCTATGTAATGAATCCCTGGTCTAAAACTAATTTTATTATCTGCATATCTTTGTGGCAGGAGAAAAAGGTGAATTCAAGGAACTTTCTTGTGCTTTCCTAAAAACATCAATCTTTCTCTGAGTGCCCTACTTTTCAGATCAGAACTATGATTAGATGCAGGTAGAAATGGGGAAGTTCCCTTTTGGTTACCTCTTTCTCAAATCTTATTGCATATCATTATAAGTTTCATTTATTAAGGTAATGTCCAGATGCCAGATTCTCAGAGTTGTGCATGCCATTGAGTGCAATGTGGGTGCTCAACATCTTTGAAAATTTGGACATTGGACTCCTTTGGCATGCCACGCAAGCCTCCTGCATCAGTGCTGCATCTTCCTCCAAGTTGGATTATTACAATGAACTCTACTTGGGGACACTCTTGAAAAGTACCTCAAACTTTAAAGTAGAGCAGACTGCAGCAACTTTCCTGCAGAGGCATCACTGTGGAGTGTATTTTTCAGGGTGCTGATTCAAAGCTGCTCATCGCTTTGCAAGACTTGTCTCTATGATCATATAACACATTCTGTATTGGCTACCATTTCACTTCTGAGTACAGCTCAAGGAGTTGGTTATTTAGGCAGCCTTACATGCTCTGGGATCCACTGATCTGAGAAATCACTTCTCTCTGTGACCCATCTTTTGCATTATGACCCACGGGTCCCACTCCTAGATGATATCTGAGCTGGGATTTATCATTTCAGGGTTTTCTCCATGGATTGCCCACAGACTTTTTCACAACTCACTTTCAGTCAAGTGGTTTGTCAGAGCTTGAGCTTAAACAACTTCAGGTTTGGGTTTCAGAAGCATTGGTGTTAAACCTAATTCTGCCTCTGTTGAAGACAATGTACTGTCTGCTTGGCCAGGTCTTTGTCAGATCTTGTATTCATAGTTAGAACAATGCAATGTTAATTATGGAGCAGGAGGGTTCCTTAAAATAAAAGTCTGCTGTTATAAAATTATTTGGCAGCTTTATACATGTAAAGTATCCAGGTGATAGACACCAGTAGAAAATTCTAATAAATAAAAGGCTCTAATTTAGCAACTCTGGTTTCTTTTTCCTCTTTAGCAATCTTTCATCTTGGATACATCATAGCTGTGTTGCATACATGCCTTCCAATCAACTCCTTCCCTTCCCTCAGGTCACTGTGGATATAAAACATGATCCTTATATGATGTGACTCAAATGTGGGAGAACCCTAACTTTGGGTCTCCTGCTTTGGGCATGAATAACTAAATCAAGCAAGCTTACTGAAATAGTCATGTGCTGGCTTCATCTTTGTGTAGAATAAGGGATTTTCCTTAATCTGCTCCAGAGGGCCATGACTGCATGGCAAGGAAAATGGCCTACTTTTGTTACTAAAGTTGAGATTCAGTGATGGGGCAATGTGGCAAAGTGCCACTATTCATGCTACACTTTGTGGATAAATAGTGCTATCAATCTCTCATTCATTACATTCAATTAATGTTGTTCCCCCTCCATGACCCGCACACACAATTCAGCAAATCTTTGCTCAGGGAATGCAGAGAGGCAAAACAGACAGAAATTTATCATGTCAGAAGTGAGTAACCCCTGCCAGGATTACTCAATTCTGATGAGTTTGGTCTCTAGTCCATGGCATTTGTCTCTTACTTCAATGAACACCAACTCCTCTTGGATGGCAAACCAAAAACAAAAATAAAAAGTCATATCAAGATCTCTAATCAGGATGGTGGAGGATAAAAGAGAATCAGCCTTTAAGAATCAGAAGTCTCATAATATTAAAAATAAGGTGTTCTTGGTGTAGTGTATGTGAGATGTTTAGTCTATTAAGCCAGACAACTATTCAGACTGTTCACAGATAAATGCCCACAGCCATTTCCAACCTGACTGCTAACAATGTGCGTGGGGTGGTATTGTCACAGTAACTACTGTTAATAAACAGAGTAATTGCCATAGCAACATCTTTCTAGCATGGGACCCTCATATAGATCTGTACTATTAAGATGCAAAGAAGAAGAATGTATTTTGCTATCACTGACAGTCTTGTCTTCCCACTGAAGAAGTGAGCATGGGTGGTATTCTTCATAAAGAACAATGAATTCATTAAGCTTTTCATAGCAGGAGGGAAAAGATACTACAGTACTTCTTGAATCCTTGCTATATGTTTAAATCTGCCAAGGAGTTACCGCCTGATGCCCTACGGAAATCTCTAAACATTTTAGTTATAGTGCATGAAACTCTGCTGACATGATTGACGCTCTTGATCAGGTTTAAAAAAAAAAAACCAAAAAACTAATGAATTCCATGGTATGGTTAATCTGAGTAAGAATTTCAGGACAGCATTCAAGGGCATTTGCACAATAATAGGATTATTATTTGATAAGGGCTTTCTTTGCTCCTGCTGCTTTGAGTCATAATTCTTTGTTTCTTTTATCTTTTCCACAGCAACTAATTGTCATGTCATGGAATTATTACTTCAGGTGAGAGAAAAAAAGGAGATGAAATGCTAAACTACACAGATTCCATTAATAAAATGTCTTTTGGGGAATAACAGAAGAAGAGACAATGCAAATATATAACAGAACAGTTTCTAAATAAGATTGCTTTCCAGCATTCTTCAGGAGGTGGATGTGAGTTTTAATATGTATTAGAAGAGTGTCAGGGGGAGAGAGGTTTCACAAAAAAACTTGTAGAATGAACAAGAGCAAGTCCCAACCTATAGCTGAATTTAGTTAATCATTGTACATTATTATCTCCATACTCATATGTGTATCAGAGCTGGGCAAAAATTTTCAGCTGAAACTTTTTTCACAAAAACTATAGATTTGGGTTCACCGAAATATTCAGGAAATTCATGTCAATTTCAGTGAATTGTTTCCACCCCCCAACCCCAAATATTGAAATGGTTCAGTTTGACATTTTTTGGAACAAAAGCTTCAGATTTTGTGGGGGGGGGGGGGCGGGAGGGGGAGGAGGAGGAGCATTTACAAAACTGAGGTGTAGGAGGTGCCTTTGCCACTCCTGTCCCCCTGCCCATACCCAATAGCCCATTGGTAGTTAGGACACTTGTCTGGGACGTGGAAGTTCCAGCTTTGAATTACCACTTTGGAGCAGGGACTCGAAACCAGCTCTGCCCCTCACAGTGGAGGGGCCTAACCACCAGGCTATTGGCTTCTCTGGCATAGGTCTCTCTCAATCTCTCCTGCTGAAGTGGTTTCATTTTGTATCAATAATTAAGTACAAGGTGAAAGCCTGTGCTCCTGTACAGGTATAATTCATAGGTGTTAAAAAAAAAAGCCAAAAATGCATGAGAACGTAAAAATTGGAGGGTAACAGATGGTGAATCCCAGTGATGATTGAATCTGGTGATATTCGGAACAAAAAGAGCACTCAGCCACGCTTATAGCTATTTCCATTGCTTCACATTGACTCAACCCACAGTCTAACTTCCAAGTGGTACACAAACAGAGAGCTTATTATATAGACATATAGATTCATTGGGTCGGAGAGAGAGAGAGAGAGCATGAGTTTGAGAATGACTCTATAGCCAAGTGACTAGGGTATTTACCTTAGGTGGGTATTTTCCCCTCTCTGTGGTATTTATAAAATCCTGACTTAGGGCCTGAGCAAATCCTACTGAAGTAAATTGTGGGGGAGGGAGGGGAACCCTGCCATTGACTTCAATACGCATTGGATCAGTTCCCAGTAAAACCATTCTGAGCAGTGGGTGGCATGGCCTATATAGGTAGTTTCTCTTCAGAGAGTAAAAGATTTTTCATTATGAAGAGCTTTCTATCTGCTTAGTGAAAATTCTGATCATGCTCAAACCAACTCAGTCACTTTTGTGATAGCAGATCCATTTAAGTTGTTGACAATGTTAAAGCTTCTCTGCTTGGATTCTAACCAGTCTCACTCAGAGCCTCTAGAAAGGCTAGGGGTGACTTTGGACTGTGACCTGTGACTTGGAACAATGCTTCTCTTGGGTGGCAAAATCTACCAGAGAAAATATGGAGTCCATTAATCATGACTGCATTTCTCAAAGTGAGCAATTGTTCGGCCTGTGACCCAGGAGGCAATCCATGGTTTTGATATACTTGCCATTTAACACCCTGTTGCTAATCTTTCTTTATGGGAATGAGGGGAAGATTATTGAGCAGATTGTGGTGGTGCAGCTCTGCAGTATCTGTGGACCAGAGAGACCCTTGACTCCTTTCAATCCATTTTGGTTTTGTTCTGGGTATAGTACAGACACTTTCTGGCACTGACACATGTTAAGTGTCCATGATGTCTTTTTGTAAAGACCTCTTGCCTATCCACTGTCTGTCAAGCATCTGTCCTTGATAGAGTTGATCAACATGGTGATGTTGATCCATCTAGAATCCTGGCAGAGAAAGATGCATGAGAGGCTATGTTCCTTTTTGGAGAGAGGACCAAAAGAGCTGTCTGAAGGGCTCTGATATGTAATTCATGGATCTTTTCTGTTAGCCCTTATACCTGATGTGTATTGGGCAGCTTCATTTTTCTACAGTGTTTGGATCATGTTGCCATCTGTACGCTGATGACAATAAGCTCTACATTTTGTTTCTCCAGGCTCAGATGGCTAAATGGTTTGGATTTCCCACTCTCCAGCCAACTCTGAGCCCGAGATGAGCCGCTTGTGCAAAAGTCAATCCCAATTAGAGAGAGGTGATACTAGTTGACTGGTAGTCCTGTTAGAGTCTGAGATGTTTCTGGATATCCAGATAGCAACCGTGTCTAAAGTGATTTTTCTCTTCTTTCTCCCTACCCTCTCCTTTCCCTCCCCATCTTTTCTTAGCAGGGAGTTTGTGGTCTTTTCTCTCAGATATGGACCAGTTATCAATAACTGGATTATTTCAATGCATTCTACCTAGAACTACTCTTGAAACCCACTCAAACATTAGCTGATGTAAGCAGGGAACCTCATATTATGGTACGTAAAGGTAGTTCACACACATAGAATCATAGAATCATAGAATATCAGGGTTGGAAGGGACCCCAGAAGGTCATCTAGTCCAACCCCCTGCTCAAAGCAGGACCAATTCCCAGTTAAATCATCCCAGCCAGGGCTTTGTCAAGCCTGACCTTAAAAACCTCTAAGGAAGGAGATTCTACCACCTCCCTAGGTAACGCATTCCAGTGTTTCACCACCCTCTTAGTGAAAAAGTTTTTCCTAATATCCAATCTAAACCTCCCCCACTGCAACTTGAGACCATTACTCCTCGTTCTGTCATCTGCTACCATTGAGAACAGTCTAGAGCCATCCTCTTTGGAACCCCCTTTCAGGTAGTTGAAAGCAGCTATCAAATCCCCCCTCATTCTTCTCTTCTGCAGGCTAAACAATCCCAGCTCCCTCAGCCTCTCCTCATAACTCATGTGTTCCAGTCCCCTAATCATTTTTGTTGCCCTTCGCTGGACTCTCTCCAATTTATCCACATCCTTCTTGAAGTGTGGGGCCCAAAACTGGACACAGTACTCCAGATGAGGCCTCACCAATGTCGAATAGAGGGGAACGATCACGTCCCTCGATCTGCTCGCTATGCCCCTACTTATACATCCCAAAATGCCATTGGCCTTCTTGGCAACAAGGGCACACTGTTGACTCATATCCAGCTTCTCGTCCACTGTCACCCCTAGGTCCTTTTCTGCAGAACTGCTGCCTAGCCATTCGGTCCCTAGTCTGTAGCTGTGCATTGGGTTCTTCCGTCCTAAGTGCAGGACCCTGCACTTATCCTTATTGAACCTCATCAGATTCCTTTTGGCCCAATCTTCCAATTGGTCTAGGTCCTTCTGTATCCTATCCCTCCCCTCCAGCGTATCTACCACTCCTCCCAGTTTAGTATCATCCGCAAATTTGCTGAGAGTGCAATCCACACCATCTTCCAGATCATTTATGAAGATATTGAATAAAACCGGCCCCAGGACCGACCCTTGGGGCACTCCACTTGATACCGGCTGCCAACTAGACATGGAGCCATTGATCACTACCCGTTGAGCCCGACAATTTAGCCAGCTTTCTACCCACCTTATAGTGCATTCATCCAGCCCATACTTCCTTAACTTGCTGACAAGAATACTGTGGGAGACCGTGTCAAAAGCTTTGCTAAAGTCAAGAAACAATACATACACTGCTTTCCCTTCATCCACAGAACCAGTAATCTCATCATAAAAGGCGATTAGATTAGTCAGGCATGACCTTCCCTTGGTGAATCCATGCTGGCTGTTCCTGATCACTTTCCTCTCATGCAAGTGCTTCAGGATTGATTCTTTGAGGACCTGCTCCATGATTTTTCCAGGGACTGAGGTGAGGCTGACTGGCCTGTAGTTCCCAGGATCTTCCTTCTTCCCTTTTTTAAAGATTGGCACTACATTAGCCTTTTTCCAGTCATCCGGGACTTCCCCGGTTCGCCACGAGTTTTCAAAGATAATGGCCAGTGGCTCTGCAATCACAGCCGCCAATTCCTTCAGCACTCTCGGATGCAACTCGTCCGGCCCCATGGACTTGTGCACGTCCAGCTTTTCTAAATAGTCCCTAACTGCCTCTATCTCCACAGAGGGCTGGCCATCTCTTCCGCATTTTGTGATGCCCAGCGCAGCAGTCTGGGAGCTGACCTTGTTAGTGAAAACAGAGGCAAAAAAAGCATTGAGTACATTAGCTTTTTCCACATCCTCTGTCACTAGGTTGCCTCCCTCATTCAGTAAGGGGCCCACACATTCCTTGGCTTTCTTCTTGTTACCAACATACCTGAAGAAACCCTTCTTGTTACTCTTGACATCTCTGGCTAGCTGCAGCTCCAGGTGCGATTTGGCCCTCCTGATAACATTCCTACATGCCCGAGCAATATTTTTGTACTCTTCCCTGGTCATATGTCCAACCTTCCACTTCTTGTAAGCTTCTTTTTTATGTTTAAGATCCGCTAGGATTTCACCATTAAGCCAAGTTGGTCGCCTGCCATATTTACTATTCTTTCGACTCATCGGGATGGTTTGTCCCTGTAACCTCAACAGGGATTCCTTGAAATACAGCCAGCTCTCCTGGACTCCTTTCCCCTTCAAGTTAGTCCCCCAGGGGATCCTGGCCATCCGTTCCCTGAGGGAGTCGAAGTCTGCTTTCCTGAAGTCCAGGGTCCGTATCCTGCTGCTTACCTTTGTTCCCTGCGTCAGGATCCTGAACTCAACCAACTCATGGTCACTGCCTCCCAGATTCCCATCCACTTTTGCTTCCCCCACTAATTCTACCCGGTTTGTGAGCAGCAGGTCAAGAAAAGCACCCCCCCTAGTTGGCTCCTCTAGCACTTGCGCCAGGAAATTGTCCCCTACGCTTTCCAAAAACTTCCTGGATTGTCTATGCACCGCTGTATTGCTCTCCCAGCAGATATCAGGAAAATTAAAGTCACCCATGAGAATCAGGGCATGTGATCTAGTAGCTTCCGTGAGCTGCCGGAAGAAAGCCTCATCCACCTCATCCCCCTGGTCCGGTGGTCTATAGCAGACTCCCACCACTACATCACTCTTGTTGCACACACTTCTAAACTTAATCCAGAGACACTCAGGTTTTTCTGCAGTTTCGTACCGGAGCTCTGAGCAGTCATACTGCTCCCTTACATACAGTGCTACTCCCCCACCTTTTCTGCCCTGCCTGTCCTTCCTGAACAGTTTATAACCATCCATGACAGTACTCCAGTCATATGAGTTATCCCACCAAGTCTCTGTTATTCCGATCACGTCATACATGGCAGATTGCACCTCTATGCCATAGATTAATCTGACTTCCCATACCTTTTCTGGAGGTAAAGTTGCTTGTTCTAGAAAGTACTTTTTGACTTAGATTTTGGCTGCCTTAGTGACAGCTTCTTTGTTTTCTGCTAATTTTAGATCACCTAAACCTCTTAAAATGGAAATTCTTAGATTTATATCTCTGGGGACCAAGAGTAGAGGGGAAAAACTCTAACGTTACCTATCCCACTTGATCTGTCATAGTGTGGTTTATAGGCCTTTAGGGAATGTGTGCAAGACCTATCTATTCTTCTCAAGCTTCTCTTAAGAAGGAGGAATGAGTTTCTTTTCTGTTTATAGAGGTCGGAGTGGCTTCCTGAATACTAATTTGACTTTAGTTTAATTAAGGAATATATGTATGTTCTTAGATTTAAAAAATCACAGAAATACTCTGCACACAAAAACATCTTGATAGGCACATTTTATAAACTAAAAGATTAAAATATGAGCACTCACAAATTCCACCAATTCAAAAGACTCTAGAAGTTTCAGAGATTTATCCTCTTTTTTAAAAATTGGGGTTCTTTTAGATTCAGGGTAATCTGTCAAACCACTAACAAGCATTTTAATTATGGAGGAGCAATTTAGAATTATGGCAGTGGCTGGTGCTCACACTACAATGGATGAATCACTAAATCCTCTTATGATGCTACCAGTCATCCTCTGTAATGAGTTTGGCTTGTTAAGACCAGCAGAGAGCATAAAAGTAAAATGAAACAGAGATAATATGTTGGTACTTGGGGGAAATCTAAATGCAAATTGAATATTTTGGGGCCAAATTCTGGCAAGCACTGGTAGGTTCCTATCACAAAACTCCAGCAGCACAAGCATGAATTAGAAATCAGCCACCTTCTGCCCAAATACATGGATTCACTTTTCCACAGGCCTCCCATGAGAGGAGCAGAGGTGGAGCCAGGGGTCTAAACATCAGGTTGAGTGATCCACATGTTCATACATGCTTCCTGACAATAGTACAGATATCGTTTGGGTTTTTTTTTTTAAGGCAGGCAAAAATAGGTCTTCAGGAATACCTTGTTGATTTTTAAGGCCAGAAGGGACTACTATGATCATCTAATCTGACTTTCTGTTTAACACAGGGCAAAGAACTTTATCCAGTCATTCCTGAATCAAGTCCATAGCTTGTAGTTGAGCTGTAGTGTTTCCTAGAAAGACATCAAGTCTTGATTTAAAGATGTCAAGTGATAGAGATTCCACCATATTCCTTGGAAAATTGTATTTACTCCATCACTGTTAAACTCCATTGGTTAACTCCCTCAATGTTAAAAAAATTCATTTTATCTCTAGCCTAAATGTATCTGTCTTTAGCTTCCAGCTGTGGGATCTTGTTATGCCTTTGCTTACTAGAGTAAAGCACCCTCTACTATCAGAAAGCATCTCCCTATGTGGATATTTATAAACGGAGATGTAGTTACCTCTCAACTTTCTCTTTGATAAACTATATAGATTGAGCTTCTTTAGTCTCTCGCTGTACGGCAGATTTTTCCAGACCTCATTTCATTCTTGTAGCTCTTTTTCTGAACCTTTTTCAACATACTTCTTTGAAGTGCGGTCACCAGAACTGGACACAGTATCCCAATAATGGTCTCAGCAGTGCTATATACAGGGGCAATATCATATCCCTACTCCTACTCAATATTCCCAAATTTATGCATCTAAGAACTGTAACATCCCTTTTAGGGAACATATCTATGCAGCAAGTGGCAGCCTGCGGAAGTGAGTCTGGACCTGGGTCTATAGAATTGCACCAGAGTGCTATAAAATATTTGTGTAAATTTTCAGGATTGGGCTGGGACTCTGAAGCCTATGAATGGGGTTGGGTTTTTGTTAGCTATTTTTAGCGCCATAAAATGTGTCTGAGTCTGTAGACCCAGGCTCTGAGACTCGCTGCTGTAAGCTATGGGGATGTACCATCAGCCAGAGCATAGCATTAGGTGCTCAGTGTTTGCAGTCAACCTCTTTATAGCTCAGGCAATGAAGATCCAGTTAGTGTTGCTTGCCATCTTTGTGCATTATTTAGAGGTACCCATACCCCAAGCAACTGAGAGCACATCTTACTCTTCTTAGAAGGTATAGCTACCCTTAGTCCCTTGTGAGATTATGGCAAAAAGAATAGGTGTATGAGGCTGTGGCTGCCTTAAATCTTTCCTGGTAAGGAAAATGTGTTTGCAAGCTGTCTAGCAATACACCATCCTGACTGGGCTGTTAGGTACTCTCATAATAGAAAATTAATGAGGTTCTTGGTCTGACCCCTCCCCTCAACACACACACTTTTTATTTTTACACATTCAGGAGCTACTCAGAATTTGTTGACTCATAGATAGAGAGATCAAACATCTGCAGGAATGGTCTAAATTTACTTGGACCTGAATCAGTGCAGGGGACTGAACTTGGTGACCTCTTGACGTCCCTTCCAGCCCTACGTTTCTATAAATCTATGATCATATAGTAGTTCCGTGTTGTTCTGGGGGAGCAAACGAAGGATTGGGATTGGGAACTAGGCAGAAACCCTTCATGGGAACCAGCTATCAGATGGCATCCAACAATGATGGCTAAGCACAATAGCTGATTCTCCTAAAAGGATCAGCATTTAACAGTGTTTGTTCTTAAGCCTTCATCACTGAGATTCATAGTTAACACACTATGAGATAAATGGATGAGTTTATGCTTCTCAGTACCGTTGAGAAGGCTACCAGTTTACACATGCAGGTTAGGACTACCTGAAAAATGTAGGTCAACTCAGCTGTGTCACTAAAGAATTCTTCTGTCAACTTAGCTACTGCCTTTCGGGGAGCTAGATTAGCTACAGTGATGGCAGAACCCCTCCCATCACGGTAGTGAGTGTCTACACTGAAGAGCTACAGATGTGCAGCTGCAGCGTTGCAACTCTGCTGCTGTAGTTGTTTAAGTGTAGACATGGCATCAGAAGAAGAACTCTACATCAGTTTATGTCCAAATGGTTTTATAATGGCCGAGACTTTTTTTGAAATGAAATGAATCAGAGTTTCTGGTGCACATTGTGCAGCAGGGGGTAGATTCTGTGGGAAATTCTGTTACTATGGGATTATGTAAAAGACGGGGCTTTGGTTATGTGGAAAATAGACTTCTGCACTGTATGCCTCGGTGTATTTCTGAGGTGTGCATTAATCTTCACTGCAGCATGGCCTGCCATATCTTATTGCTTCATTCTACTCAGTTTAAAAAGGAATCAGTTTTCAGTCTGAGCTGTTAGGCCAAGAATCTTCATTACAGTCTTAATTGTCATTCCTAAAGAGTTTTTAAGTGCCAAGAAAATGGGTGCCTCCTTAGAATTGTGCATAAAGAGTCCTGAAGGCTAGCGTTAAGGGAGCCTGAAGAGCAGAACTGGCAGGCAGAATTTCATTAATGATAATTAACAGCTCCCCTATGTATAGTATGACAGCTTGTTGTGTCAGTTTTTACTTATGGCTGTCAGATGGTGGCAGTATTTCAGGTACTGGAAAAAGACCAAAGAATCAGCTGATTTGGGGTATATTATAAGATAGGGAAATACAGCTGGGTACCCTATAGCGTCTCTGAGATAGCTTATATGCTGTTTCTATGAGAGAGTCTCTGCACAACAGAAAAGATGTTATAAAATGAAAATCTGAATTCCCACAAGTCTAGGAAGAGGCTCATTTTTCTTTAAATATTAAAATATATATTTTAATATGAATAGTATTGTAACAAATTTCCAATATGGAGAATCAGCTGTCATGGCTGTAAACATACTTTTCTTCCTCTCCCCGTCCGCACTCCCTGTTTTCATTTTGCACAATATGCAAATCAAGAAGTATTTAACAGGATCTCTCTTTTGTAGACCTGACAGATACTGATTACATTACATAGTTGCCCTCCCCTGGAAATGTCCAATATTGCATACAAATTCTGATAATAGTCATGTGATTTTTGATGAACAGGAATGAAATACTGATTCATCATGGAAAAGATGGCTGGGAGGAGTTGCAGGCACTTTGGAGGACAGGTTTAGAATTCAAAACAACCTTGTCAAATTGGAGAATTGGTCTGAAATCAACATCGTGAAAGCCAGTAAAGACAAGTGCAAAGTACTACAGTGAGGGAGGAAAAGTCAAATGCACAACTACAAAATGGGGAATAACTGGCAAAGAAATAAACTGCTGAAAAGGATTTTAGAGTTTATAGTGGATAATAAACTGAATATAAGTCAACAGTATGATGCAGTTGTGAAAAAGGATAATATCATTCTGGGATGCATTAAGAGCAGCGTTATATGTAAGACATGTGAGGTAATAGTTCCATCTGCAGGAGTAACTGTTTGCAGATTTTTTTTCATTGTTACAACCCAGGGCAATCTGGTCTTCAATGCAAAAGTCTTTTAAGGTTCCATACTCACAGGAATATTTGCAGTTTTAAATCTGTGACAGAATCCTCTATTGTTTCCCCTTCTTTCTGTGCTCTCACAAAATATGTCTCTCTCATATGAAACACTTATTCTAGGGCCACAATGATCATCAAACATTTTCAATATTTCTGCAAAGCTTTTCTCTTTCTCCCCATCACCATCAATATGGAGTACACTGTACTTTTTTGCCTGTCACTATTAATAGCAGAGAAATGATTACTTGCCCCTGTGGCCTCCAATACAGCTCAAATTTCTGTTTGAACCTGCTCAAGGCACATTGAGCATTTCCCCTGATTCTCAGGACTGGTGGGGAAGTTACCTGCAGATGCACAGGCTTTGTAACAGCTGGGTCTTCCAGCATGCGTTACCTTCCACTTGTGCTAACATTTAGTATCTTACTGATGAGCAAGCCAGTGTCAAAATAAACATTTTGTTATGAACAGAAACTATGTAACAAAACTTCCTCAGCCTGTGACTGCCATATCCTGAGATTTTTTTTCTTTTGTTTCTCCCTCAGCAGGAAGTGTGTGTCAGGAAACCAAAGACTGAATCCAAAGTGTACAGGAAGTTTGGCATCTCTGCTTTTCCTGGAGGACTTATGCTATAGCATACCATCTCTTCATTTTGCTTGCGTGTGTATACCGTGATGGCATTAGCTTTTTTTTTTAAGAGCTTGTGTTTAATTATATAATGTTCACTGTGCAGTGTCGTGTGGTCTAAAGGTTTTGTTAGCATGAGTTTAAGATGGCTGCATTACTCCTAGAGTAATAGATTCATACATTTTTAAATTATGATCATCTTAACAGTCCTTATGATCTAGTCTGACCTCCTGCAGTCTACAGTCCATAGAACCTCATCCAATAATTTCTGCATCAAGGGTTACTAATTAGCAGTGAAAGTTAATGACATTGCACTTGTAATTGAGGGCATAATATGGCAAAAAGGTTTCTCAGTTGTAATTGAAGGCATAACTTGACCTGCAGTATTTTATTATATAGAGTGGTTGGGGTGGGGGAGCATTACCCCATGACTGAAAAATTTTGGACAAATTTTGTTCGAAATTATATTTGTTTTTGTTATTATTTTTTGTAGAACAATTTGCAATGAAATATATGGAATTATTACATCCCTCGGCCCGCGCTGCTTCCAGCAGCTCCCACTGGCCTGGAGCAGCGAACCGCGGCCACTGGGAGCCGTGATCAGCTGAACCTGAGGACACGGCAGGTAAACAAAGCAGCCCGGCCTGGCAGGGGCTTTCCCTGCACAAGCGGTGGAACAAGTTTGGGAACCACTGACTTAGTGCATTACATTGGAACTTTCCCTTATTTAACATTAAGCCGTATCTTTTTTTTAAAGAACAGGGAATGTCAAGTTTGCATTAAGTTTCTCCCCCCTATCATTTACCCATAAATATGAAATGAGAGAGAGAGAGACTGAATATTAAGTCACCAATGGAAAGGGAAAAGGAGGGCTGAATTAGCCAATTCCCCCACATCCACATTCATATATTTTAATTCTTTACTCAAAGGATTATACACACAAACACACATTTTAATCCTTTGAGTAAAGAATATATGCATATATATATATATATATACACATGGATGCATATATGTATACATATATGTATAATAATAATGAAAAGAGGTACATAGTGGAGTATCAGCTCAGCTATGCCAGCTCTCTACCAAATAAATCATCAGCAGTTACCTTAAGGCTTCTTTAAACTCCTTTCTGCTGCTAAAGAGGTGCAAAGGGAATTTAAGAGAGGTCAAGGAGATGGCCCAATAACTCCTCTAATGTCCTCTAACAAATGTAGTATTTTCTCTCACAATATCTGTGTGGAAAACTAAAACAGGCTTTGTTTCTAAAATCAAGCTTTTCACTTGACGTTTTTGTAAACTCTAGGGATCCCCTTATACTTGGCTATCTAAAAAGTATTCTGCTGCTCTGGGGCTGGCTTCCCCATCAAGAGAACCCTCCTTGCCCCAGCAGTACCGGATTGGAGGGAACTGCATTGTTGACCCTTTCTCCATGGAGAGGCCCTCTGTGGAAAGTACGGAGCAAGAGAGGAGCTGCCTGATCTCCGTTGGTTCCTGCTTGACTTTACACCAGTCCAGTTATGGCTGCTCAGTGAGGCATCCTAAGGTAGCTTGCTTGGCATATACTACTCCAGAATAATACAGATGGAAGTTCACCATGCTTTATTCAGCTACTCGAAAGGATTTGTTGGAAAACAAAGAAGAAAGTGATGCCTTAGCTTGGTCAAAGAGATTATTTCCGAGACAGAAAATGGGCTGAGGCTTTATTCTCAAACTACCATTTAAGAAGCATTTATTGTCTCCCACCAAACATATATTTAGTTTAGCTACAGTTTGTTTTAAATAAAAAAAGTAAAACCAAATTATTTAGACTATATTGGGCACCACAAGACTACATAAGATGACAGATCTTCCATTGGATGAATGCTGCCAAGTTAAGGGTGCACTTTTTGTGCACACTGTGGGAGTGGCCTGCAGTAAAACATTTGTGGAAAGAAGCTGACATTAGAATTGAAATGGTTTGGGACTTTAGCAATCAGACATCCATTGAGAACTACATTTAACCATGTATTCGGGCCTCTCATCAGTCAACATTCTTAGTTCCTGACATGATCATGAAGTGTGTGGTTTTATAGAGGTAGAAAAGGGAATCAATGGTATTTTGACTCCTCTGACCTAGCAGCCACAGGGATCAATAATATGAGTTTGAAGAAACCCAGGCTCCATTTTTAATAACATTTGACTAAGGAACACCCAATGTTCAGTGGCCAGTCCTGACTTCCCTCCCTTTTCTCAAACCTATGACACCTTCCTGTCTCCCCCACTTCCACACTTCCCCTCCCTTATTTATCCCTGATGTCCGCCCTCACCCCACCCCATCTCGTAAAGTATTGATTTTATTTTCTCACTTAATACTAAGGTGGTTAAAATGATTTTTGCATGTGTATGTTAGTACTGTGCTGTATTCAACAGATGGCAATTTTTAAGTTTTATCATTTTCATTTTTTGTATTGGGATGTTTAAATTGAGGAGTAAAAATAATAAAAACCTTAATCAAAAATATGAAGACAGACCATGATCACTGTAATATATGTAATAAAGAGATCTAAAATTTGAGGTGGTGAAAGCACAGGTGTTTTTTTTTTTTTTTTAAATGAGCATGGTCAGTTATGGTGCTAAGAGATTGAACAGCAGATCTGAAGAGACAGCTTGATGTTCCCAGGAAGATCAATGAATTTGAGAATTTTATTGATGATCCAAGCCTAAAATCAGCCTTGTAAAACATGATTTTAGAGGAGGACAAGCTGTTTGTTATAGGATGACTGACTATATTAGGTACCTATAGGGCACTAATCCGTGGTAACTACAATGCAGTAGAGAAGATAGACTATGCTACATACATAGCACACTGGAAGACATTTTCCCTTCTTTGGTCATTTCTGAACAAACTTTCAGAAACCAAATATAACTACTAACTTCATTCTCTATTGTCACTGTTTCTAAGAATAGATCTTTTCGGTTTGCAGAACATGCACCAACAATTAATGTTTTCTTTTTTCCCCTTTCCAAAATGCCATATGTACATGATTTGTAGAAGGGAAGAGTGGCTAAGATAAATGATCAAAGTGAAAATCAATAAATGCAAATCTTGAATAATGAAACAAGACTTAAAGCAAAATGGATCTCCAAGTCACTGAGTGGAAATTTTGGTTTAATGCACACAAACATAAATACTGGCCCTATTTTTCATTCTTTGAGCACCCACAGCTACCATTGACTTCTGCAGGCACTTTGGGTAGACAAAGAATGCAGATTAGCTCCAATGAGATTGAGGCTAATGAGTATCTGTGAAATGAAACAGCAATGCAAGTGATTTAATAAGGAACCCTTTTCATTAGTAAATAGCGTGTTTTGCTATTTCATTGCTACTGAGAAACTACTGCAGAATTTTTTTTATATCATCCAAAATTATTGCTTGCGGCCTAAAAATACCCTAGGCTATACCAGAGGTGGAGATAGTACAAGTGGATGAATTTATGCAAGAAGCAGTGATTAAAAATCTTCCTGAATACAGTGTTCCTTTTCCCCCCATTTTGTAAAATAGGATATTTGTTGCGCAGGAGTGTATAACGTTAGGCAACTGGAATGACTCAAAATTAGGTAGGGTTCTTGTATTTTAGAGACCTCTTCTGTAATGCTTGACTAATATTGATTCTTTCCACGGCAGCCATGGTGCTTGGCCAGCAAACCTCAAATAGTACTTACTGAGGTGAGGGAATAGCGGACACTTCAATCTGGATGGACCTATGCACTTACACAAATCCCAATTGAAATCAATGGAGAATCATGCACAGATGCAGTTGCAGGATCAGCACCTAATTCAGTGTCTTTATTTTTAAATGAACTCAAATGTTAATTTACATTTATCTAGTTTTATACGCTGTGAAAGGGTCGGGCCAGATGGCTATCAGAGAGTAATAGAAGGCAGATATATTAGCCCCAGGCTAAGTAGGTCCCTTTTCCCTGGGTAAGGTAACAGGGAAGGTTCCAGAGCAATCAGGAACCTTCTGGAGACAATTAAAACAGACAGGCTGATTAGAATACCTGCAGCCAATCAAGAAGCTGCTAGAATCAATTAAGGCAGGCTAATCAGGGCACCTGGGTTTTAAAAAGGAACTCACTTCAGTTTGTGGTGTGCGTGTGAGGAGCTGGGAGCAAGAGGCACTAGGAGCTGAGAGTGAGAATGTGGACTGTTGGAGGACTGAGGTGTACAAGCATTATCAGACACCAGGAGGAAGGTCCTATGGTGAGGATAAAGAAGATGTTGGGAGGAAACCATGGGAAAGTAGCCCAGGGAGTTGTAGCTGTCGCACAGCTGTTCCAGGAGGCACTCTAGACAGCTACATTCCACAGGGCACTGGGCTGTAACCCAGAGTAGAGGGCGGGCCCGGGTTCTGCCCAAATCCTCCCAATTCCTGGTCAGACACAGGAGGAGTCAACCTGGACTGTGAATTCAGAAAAATGGCCAAGCTGAGGGCTGTCATGAAGCTTCAAGGCGAGCAAATCCGCCAGTCAGCGCAATACCCACCAAGGTAGCGCAGGAACTTTGTCACAATGTGCACACACAAAATATAATTTCAAGCTTTTTAAGCACCATGTTTGAGAACTGAGAACAATAATTTTTTTAAAAAAATCTAAATTTAAACTGAATTTAAATCTCACAGAAATGATGCAACCCAGAAGTCCTGTATTACAGTATTTGATTGAGAACAAGTTAATGAAATAAAGGCAGTAGTCAGAGGTATTAGTGAGTGTCATAAATATAAAGGGAAGTGTAAACACTTTAAAATTCCTCCTGGCCAGAGGAAAAACCCTTTCACCTCTAAAGGGTTAAGAAGCTAGGATAACCTCGCTGGCACCTGACCAAAATGACCAATGAGGAGACAAGATACTTCCAAAAGCTGAGGGGAGGGAGAAACAAAGCCTCTCTCTCTGTCTGTGTGATGCTTTTGCCGGGAACAGAACAGGAATGGAGTCTTAGAACTTAGTAAGTAATCTAGCTAGATATGCATTAAATTCTGATTCCTTTAAATGGCTGAGAAAATAAGCTGTGCTGAATGGAATGGATAGTCCTGTTTTTGTGTCTTTTTGTAACTTAAGGTTTTGCCTAGAGGGATTCGCTATGTTTTGAATCTCATTACCAATATTTACCATCCTGATTTTACAGAGGTGATTCTTTTTACTTTTTCTTCTATTAAAATTCTTCTTTTAAGAAACTGAATGCCTTTTCATTGTTCTTAAGCTCCAAGGGTTTGAGTCTGTGGTCACCTATGCAAATTGGTGAGGATTTTTATCAAACCTTCCCCAGGAAAGGGGGTGTAACATTTGGGAGGATTTTGGGGGGAAAGACGTTTCCAAATGGACTCTTTCCTAGTAACATACCAGTTAGACGTTTGGTGGTGGCAGCGAAAGTCGAAGGGCAAAAGGTAAAATAGTTTGTATCTTGGGGAAGTTTTAACCTAAGCTGGTAAAGTAAGCTTAGTAGGTTTTTATGCAGGTCCCCACATCTGTACCCCAGAATTCAGAGTGGGGAAGGAACCTTGACAGTGAGACCGCTGGTGGAGATGGCATCATGCTGTAGAATTTTCTTCACTAATAGTTCAGATATAGTCAACTGTTCAGGTTGGCCTGTTTTAAGGAAATAGCACATGTTCCCACCAAGCATGGGGAAAAAAAATTTTCCTCCTCCACTTAAAGGGGGTAAATGAGTAGCAGTTATATATTTTGCATCTCAGAACATAACTAACCAAACCATTATATTCATAAATATTTTTCTCTCCCTTTGTATAATTCAACAGCATGAGAAATGGAAAAAAAACAATGCTTATTTCTGCTTTGTTTGGCATCAGAATATAATATATTCAATATTACTTATTCATCTTAATAACTTATGGTGCACAAGGTAGGACAATTCCAGAGATATTTTACTGTAGAAGCTGGTTGTTTTAGATCCAGATTTACTGAGCTTAACAACTGTATTCATCTGAACCTATGCAATACTGGTGCAGACATCTTCTTTCATCCTGTTGCAAACATTGAATAATGTACTACATCAGTCATATTTTCATCTTTAAAAAGATTCCTGTCTGAGTGCTTTGGGTGCAAAACACCTTATTTACAGCTTGTCATTTGATGTGTAAAGAAAGTATCCCACACCAGTGAAAAGGGTCTTCTTTTCATGCAGCTTCTGACTGGGAACTTGAGAATTCCATGAACTGATCTTTCTCCTTTCAGGCAGACTGCTGCTGCTACAAGTTGGTGTATATATTCTGGCTTGCCTCCTGTTTTTACTGTTTTCTGTTGAGCTTCTTATTCCTTTTTTCCCCATTTTTGTGTGAGCTTCCAACTGGTTTCTCGTCCCCTGACCCTTCATTAACCAAATCTAACAGCACAGCGCTGACTCCCCACTGTTTTTCTCCTTGTGTGTTCATTTACATAGGAACAAATGATGAGTCCAAAGAGAATGTAAAACTTTATGAAGTCTGAATGGTGGGACATAAAATCCTGTTGCATTCAATTTGCATAGGGGTAAAGAACTATGCCAGGTGTAAGGAAATAGAGAATTGGATCCAAAAAGTTCCAATTGTGCTTAAATATCTGTGTGTGTGTATGTGTGTGTAAAATATATATATAAATATAAATAAAATTTGGGCCAAATTAACCTTTATCCACACTTGTCTCTTTATACTTCTCATGTCACAGCAGGCTCAGCTTTACCTTTGAGCTTTATTTCTGTAAAGACATTAGTTGCCATTTCCAGTTTCTTTAGGTATAAATCAGCCAGCAGAGAGACTGTTAGTCCATTTTTCAGAGTGGTAGCCGTGTTAGTCTGTATCCACAAAAACAAGGAGGAGTCCTTGTGGCACCTCAGAGATGAACAAATTTATTTGGGCATAAGCTTTCATGGGCTAAAACCCACTTCATTATTAACCAAAAAAACAAAACCAGATCCAAAGATTTGGAGTATATGCACACATTAAAGGCCCAGGTATCTAGAGTGTGTATGGTATGAGGGAGGGGGGAGGACAAGTGTGTATGTGGGAGAGAGTAAGACACACATTTTTGATTTTAAGGAAAATTCATAGATTTATCATTTTGTGCACCGTTTTTAGTCGCTGAGATAATATCAAAGAACTCTATATACTCTTAAAAGCATAGTAAAGGAGTTTAGATATAATGTATTCTTTAAGAAAAATTCTTACACAAGTAGCAATGACTTCTACAGGTATCCTTACTATGACTGCAACACATATAAGTAAGGTTCCTGTTTTTATTACAGCACTCATCATTTGCCCTGTTATTTCATCAACAATGCCCAACATGCTTGCTTTCTCTTTATGTTCTTCTGGTGTCCAGTGAACACCACTGTGGTCCTAGGCATCCCATTCTACCCACTGCTGCAATGTTATTTGTACATACTATTTCTTGTAAGGCATCATTTGAAAATCATTAACGCTGGTCAATAATATCATTGGGGCAATGCTGTATGTGGAATTTTCGATACTCACTGATACTATGTTTTAAAGTCTGTGACTAACAGGCATGTTGGGGGAAGGGGGTCATAAACAGATTTTTTCTGAAAGAAAGGAAAGAGGCCATCACCTCAAACCAAGTGTGGCCAAATTCAGTGGGTTATTCATTTGTATCAGGAGTTGCAGGAAGATAACATTTACATTGTAAAATAGCAACAGGAAACATCACTAGGAAAAACACCACGTAACACTTTAATCAAGATGGAGTCGGCCCCCCAGAGGAGACAGGAGACTGAACCCCAGAGAATCAATTTGACCCTTGAAACAAAGGCAGATTTTAAGATATAAAGGACACACAGAGTTTGGATTACCTGAGGAGACAAGGAAAACCAGTGCTTTGGATTCTGTGTGGATCCTGGCTAAGAGTTAGCCAGCTATTGCTGGGAAAGGAGGTTTGGTGCAGAAACTACCTTGAACAAAAACTGTAACTTGTTAAGTTAGGTCTTTGCTTTTGGAAAGTGTATTTTTACTTTTCTTTTTTTGTAACCATTTCCATCTTTATTCCTTCTACTTGGTATCACTTAAGCTATGTCCTTTTGTAAATAAACTATTTGTTCTATAAACCAACTCAGTGCTGTGTTTGAATGGCAGGGTGTGCTTACCTCAGTTAAGTTGATAAGCTGTTATGTACTGACTCTATAAGAAAAGCAGCAAACTTACCATCTTCTGTGAATGCACGATGGTAGGGGCTGCGCATGTGGGGAGCTTTGAGGAGCTTGGGGGATGGAGCTCACTGATTGACAGTTACTTTCTAGGCAAATTTTGAGCTGGGAAAGCCTAGAGGGGTTTGCTGGTGAGGAAGATGGCCTGGTGTGGAAGGGAGATGAGACACAGTCTAATCTCCAGCAAAGCTTACTCTTGCTGAGGCAGAGTGGCTCATAGCATTTGCACTGCTCTTTCATCAATAACGTCCAATATCCTTGCTTTCTCTTTATGTTCCTCTGCTGATTAAAGAACACCATGTTAAAGGCACATCTGCAATGGCTTTATCCTCTGATCAAGACTCTGTAGCTTTTAATTCTTTGTTACTGCTAACCAGCACATATAGTTGTTCTCATCTTAGCCTTATTCTATCCACAGCAGAATGACAGTAGCAACAAAGATACGTCCAGGCATTCTGGGTTAGTCTGTCCTGACACTATAGTCCTGCAAAGGTTTCCTGTTTGTGTGTAGAGACATTTATCACTATGTGATGCTGTGACCAAAAGAATGCCCACTGAGGTACCAGGCACAGTGGTTCATGTGTCAAGTTTGTTTCGAAAATGGTGGCAAACAAATGATGGTGCTATCAGTTCCTGAAGTGTGTATGCCTGCCCAAAACAAGATCAATGTGTGCCTTGCAATATGGAGATAGAACTTTAATAGTTTTTCTTTGACATATAATACTAAATATCAAAGACTAACAATCCAGTCTGTGTATTCCACTTTGCTATGCCAGGTTCTCTTGTCTTGTCTACTACATTTAAATCAAAAAGTCTTAATTACTACCCCTTAGTTGAATATGTGTGCTAGTTAAAAAAGAAATCAAAGATTTACAATAGTGCTTAGTGGAAGTAAACTTTATGGAAATAAGTCCCAAGCTGCAGGTGACAGAATGATTAGCTGCCCTGCTTCTGAAAGGATGATGAACCGCTTCTGTTCACTGTTGTTGAGCCAGAGTATGCAGAAAGAATATTTGCATTCCCACATACAGTGTGTATAATTGAAGAGAAGGCATTCTTTTGAACTTTTTCAGTCAGGCAATACATTTTTCATACTTCAAAACATCTTGCTTTCAAACCAGCTTCATTTTCAGCACAGTTAGCAGCAGATATTTTAAACAAAATAAAACTTGAGATAAATGTACCAAAGATCAAAGATGTTTTCCCATTTTACATGACACATTGTATCTCTTAAGAAAGATAAGAGAAAAAAGGATGGTTTTATTATTAGTGAACAACCTCTTATGGATTAAATTCACACAGTGGCTGAAAGACCGTGAAGGTCAGATCCTTCACCCAAATGTCCGGTCTATTATGCTAAGATCATTGTGTGAGTGAAGCAATCACATATAAAAAGGAAGGTGGGCAAGAAACAGATTTGATATGAAAGATAAAAATTATGCTTTTTGTATACAAATTTCACATTCCACCCAAAAAGAGAAATACAGATTTTTTTATTTTATTTTTTGCCATCTAAGCAGTTTTTGCTTTGCAAGAATGAAACACTTGCATCACAGCATGGAGGAAAGGAAAAGATCAAATGATAAATTCTTCTGATCAGATGCATGTAGACTCATAGCAAGGAGAATGTAGAAAAAGTTTCAGAGTAGCAGCCGTGTTAGTCTGTATTCACAAAAAAAAAAAGGAGTACTTGTGGCACCTTAGAGACTAACCAATTTATTTGAACATAAGCTTTCGTGAGCTACAGCTCACTTCATCGGATGCATTCAGTAGAAAATACAGTGAGGAGATTTATATACACACAGAACATGAAAAAATGCGTGTTTATCATGCACACTGTAAGGAGAGTGATCACTTAAGATGAGCTATTACCAGCAGGAGAGTGGCGGGGGGGGGAGAGAAAACCTTTTGTAGTGATAATCAAGGTGGGCCATTTCCAGTAGTTAACAAGAACGTCTGAGGAACAGTTGGGGGGGAGGGGGAATAAACAAGGAGAAATAGTTTTACTTTGTGTAATGACTCAACCACTCCCAGTCTCTATTCAGCCTAAGTGAATTGTGTCCAATTTGCAAATTAATTCCAATTAAGCAGTCTCTCGTTGGAGTCTCTTTTTGAAGTTTTTTTGTCGAAGAATATCCACTTTTAGGTCAGAAATCGCGTGACCAGAGAGATTGAAGTGTTCTCCGACTGGTTTATGAATGTTATAATTCTTGACATCTGATTTGTGTCCATTTATTCTTTTACGTAGAGACTGTCCAGTTTGACCAATGTACATGGCAGGGGGGCATTGCTGGCACATGATGGCATATATCACATTGGTAGATGTGCAGGTGAACGAGCCTCTGATAGTGTGGCTGATGTGATTAGGCCCTATGATGGTGTCCCCTGAATAGATATGTGAACACAGTTGAATGTAGAAAAAGGCATTTGAGTGGGCCTCTCCAAAACAAACACCTGAGGAACATGTAGGGCTGCAAACATCATGTATGTTTGTGTTCTATTTTTGTGTGGTTTTGTCCACTGGCTTTTTAAGTAAACATAAAAATTAATTGACTTAGGTTTGCTGTAGGGTTTAGGTACCAATTGGCCATCTTAAATTTACCTATAGTTGAGGAACAGCAATAACAACTATGGGATAAGAACATCCTCTGGACGCATGATCAGAAATGTGGTGAGAGCAAGGTCATTCAGAAACTACCAGCTCATCACAGTCATTAATTGTGGAGCCAGCAGCACTAGTCTAAATTAATAGCAGCAGAGTTAGTTGTTCTGCAGTGCTCAGTGGTTGCAACTGATTGAGATTTAATTGCGTTCACAAAATTATTATGATAATGAGACTCAGTTATATATATCCAGCAGACTAGTATCCATTCCACAGTCAGTCCAGACCAGTTCCCAACTCCTTCATCACAATTAAACCACTTTATGAAGGCCAGGAAAGAAAAAGATTTAGGATGAATATTTCTTTACTCAAAGATTTTTAAATTATAGAACATCCTCAGTCTTTAATGTATCTGAAATACCTGGCACACTTGAAGCCTTTTATAAAAATACATGAAATAGAAGGGACTTGAAGGCTAACAGACTTTCATTTGGAGACTTATTCCAATTTGTTGATATCAAAGCCTCATCTTATAGGTGTATTCATGGACCTCTGAGCTTTCAGAAGAATCGGTTCCATGACTTGATTTCAACTGCAGGAAGTTTGAAGAAATTTAGAGTGTAGTTCATTGCTTTCTTCCAGTCTAAATACACTTTAAAAATGGACTTTGATTCTAACTTCTCAGGATCTCAACTGTGTTTAAAAGTCCCTGCTAACAGAGATAACATTTAATAGCTTTTCCTTAATGAGGGCACAGACTCATTATTTTAGTGATTTTTTTTCTTTGTTGATGCCTAAATTGAGAGCCCATTTGTTAGGGGCCTGATTTTCAATGGTGCTCAGCAGTTCTTGCAGATTGGACCTCTTTAAAATAATTTCCAATGGAGCATCCCAAAATGGAGGCACCCAAGTCACGAGTTACTTCTTGATAACTTAGCCTGTCATATTTTTGTATATCTTCATGTGAAAGTGACTGTAATATGTCTGCACTTAACTGAAAGATATTCTGTAAACTAAAATGAAAATAATAACATAATTTCTTCATCGGCCATCAGTTTCACTATTCTAGTGTACTCTGCATACATCCCAGAATGCTTCTACAGTATTGAATAGTCACTTAATACTCATATAGCCATTCTCCCAATCCAGCTGCCATTAAAGATCCTGAAGAGCTGTAGGGCCAGGACCTAGGAAGAACAGATGACATAATAGGACAGGCAGTCAACTGTCACTTACATGGTAAACGGTCCTCTTGCCAGTCTTTGTCTCTGTTTTTCTTTGAACTCTAATTTGGGCAGAAGTATTTGTCTACCCCACCATGATGAACCATAACATTGTTTTGCAGTGTTTTTAGTATGCTCCTCCCTGCCATGCTACATCAGCACTTCAAGAAGCAATGGTTTTTATTTTACCTATTTTACCACCCCAAAACTGGATCCATAATAGAAACTCTTAAATAATTTTTGCCTTCTGGCTGCTCTGTGGGGACCTGGGGACAGACATAGGGATGGGTAGGTAATCATTCCTAAGATTCTGACAATCATCACTTTGTCTAATTGACTGTATTGAGCTATAAACACTACAGCTAGACCCATTCCAACTAAGAATTGGAGTAGTAGCGACTGGTGTTAGTCCAACCTGTTTATGCTTAAAGTGCAAAATCCTTAGCCACCAATACAATTGAGAGATGAAACAAACTAGAACATGGTCATCTCTGAACCATAACATGGAATCTCATTTGCTCCTAGTGGTGTCATGAACAATGATATGCCCACTGCTTGGTGCATTGATTCTCAAACTTTATTTTTTTTCCTGGTGCTCCACAGAACTAATCTTTAACATCCTGCAGATGGCTACATTTCATATCAGAACTTCTGGACATAGTTTATAACACTAGCTGATCGGAGTGCCCCTCCCCACAATGATGGCTCTTTTTATCCCTTCCATCCTTAGACATTTTTAATTGTTTTGCTGAATTTGGCAGGGTCTGAGAGAGAAACTAGGGAAAAAAGAGAAGGCAGAGGAAACTGAGAAATCAAGGAGGGACCACAGACAAACCTTATATACAGACCATCTTAAACATACGTTATAGCAATGTAAAGACTGAGTGCATTTATATTACAGTTTCATAAAACAGAAAATGCCAAATTCAGATCTGGTGTAACTCCCTTGAAGTCAATGGAATTACACCAGGGGATGAATTTGGTTGATACTGATTAAATAATGGGTATTGTAAACTCACTTCCACATCCCATTTAAAGCAACTGATCACAATATGGGCACTTTTCTATGTTTATTCTAGCTACCCCTTTATTATAATAACAAATGGAAATGTTTCCCATCTGCATACCGATTTTTTTTTAATTAAAGAGAGAAGAGCTGGTTCTCTGACTTATTGCAGCTAACTTTTTACATGTTCATATATTCGAGAGATTTTGAGCACAAAAAGATAATAGTATATCGCTTTATGAGCTGCTGGAGTTGTACTATTTGTGTTACAGCTAATATATTTGGTACTCTATTGATAATCACCTTACAACCAAGCAACTGAAAACAATATATTTGCACCTGCTACTTATGCAGAGACTGACATTCGGTGTCAATGTGGAGTATATTAGAAAGGCAGACAATGTTGGCTTTAACAATAATCCATTATTCAAATAGCACCATGTACTTGGTGCAGAAAATAGAGTTTTAGTTTCATATATCATAATGAATGTGGTTAATATTTAACAAGCACGGTGGGAGAGTGAAACCCCCATACATTATTTTATCCTGAACCTCAGGCAGCTACCATTTTTCCACTTTGATTACCCAGTGAAAGTGATAGGAAGACACAAATTGTTGCCTATAGCAGCATGAGAAAAATATTAGTGTCATATTTTTTTTAATAAAGATAAGCCAACCTGGTTCATCAAATACAGAGTACCATTTTTGAAGACCTATAAGTAGTCTTGGTGTTGTTTTGTCCTCTAGCTTTTCAAAAGGGGAATGTGCCACCTTACTCTTTTCTCAGCATTCTCAAAAGGACAATCTACATAAAATGTTTCAAAAATGACACATAGCACACTGAAAGATTCTGATGGGTTGGGACAAGATGTAACTCCTAGAGGGCTAGTTTTCAAGCACCTCTATAAAATAGGTATTTGCATTTTGTTTTACTAGGGGAGACAGAGCTTGTGGAGTGGATCTACCTTTCTGTATTCTCATGCTCCAAAAACAGACACAACAAACTTCTTGTCAAGGACTCTGGGCAGTACAGAGCAAGAAGTAGTTTCCTGTATTAAGAACTAGAACTGCCACTAAAGGGAAAAAAATCAAAATTCACCCTCCGTTTCAGTCATTTATTTCCTACTAAAATCAATGGTGTTGCATGAGTGCAACTGAAGGCAGAATATATCCTCTGTGCAGAAATAACTAATTGGTATGCACAAAAATAAAAGCTGTTCCTAACTAAATAAGATCTTAACGCATCCTCCCCTCTGAACTTTTCATATCAATTTTTTTTTCAGAGCCTTTGTCTATTCAGTTTATAGAGCCTAATTATTATTTACATTAGGGCCCCTTTACGGAATGCTGGTAGTATAAAAGGGCCTTAAAATTGCTGTGTATGTAATTTAGACTTGGTCTTAAACTTATCCCTGCATTACATAAATACCTACCAGAGAAATGTAAAGGGGCCTTAGTGTACATGAGAATCAGGCCCATACATTCTAAACTCCATGGATTTTTTTTTTCAGTTGCAAATAGAGTGCTGAATCTTTCAAACTTATATAGGACCACCACCTGAGGCAAGCTTTTATGCATTTCTTTGTTGGGCAACTTCATGGGCATGTTGCCTGAGTAACAAATATTTGAAACCGGAACAAAACACCTCAATTTGTGACTATGACATTAGCAAAGCAAATTATTTCAATAAATTTTTAAAACATCCACATCTTCATGTCTATCTTCACCCTTCACCTCTAAATTGACATTTATAAAATCAGATAGTTAAATTATACTACATATTCCATATTTAAAAGCTCAAATGAACTGTCAAATAATCAGTCAACCAGTACTTGCAAAGCCACCTTCACATCTATTAGCTAATAGATTCACTGCTTGAATCAATTTGCAAACATGTCCCAAAGAAACAATTTACTGTAAACTAAAAGCACGCTCTTCATGTGATGTGTGTACATACAGACCTGTATTACATGGGAGCCACCGCATGGCAAGTATTACTGACAATACATCATGACTGTAAAGTGGATGGACTTTGGGCAAAACTAGGTGGGTAACGTGGTGATGTTATTTTTCCACATTATGAACTACTAAAACATATGACTTGTCTGTATCTTTGACTAGAATTGCTGCTTCATAACACAACTAGTGCCTACAGCTGATAGAATTAATAACAATCTTACCTTTTGTTTGAAAGATGCCAAAATGTATTGCACTGACCAAGATGCTTCAGAAGCACTGCTGCTTTTGGCTGCTGTCAATCCCTCAACATTAATCTACAGTATTCTCTGGGCTAGCCTGATGGCTCGAATGTTGCGGGGTGGAACTGCAACAGGAATGTTGGCTGGCAAGTGATCGAGCTTCACCTTAGAAAGGACTTTGAATGCAGTCCGCTGGTTGGATCATCACTTTCACTAGTATGACCCAGATACTCATGGAGGGTGTGACGAGAACACTGATTCATTGCTCCCTTCAAAAGCACTAATTTCCATGGATTACATTATAATATTTCTTTCCTCCTCTCAGATACATAGGGACAATGCTGCTTTCTTAATGTCTGATGGTGAGTTTTACTTTTGTTACAAGATAATACATTAATTAAAACTAATTATCTCTCTCCCATTAGTATTCATATCTCTCCTCCATAGACTTTCATCTTCTGGGAATATAAACCACAGATAAGCCAGTTTTAGTGGGTGTGGGTTTAGTATATTTTATCAATAAAGGAGCAATTTTATACCAGAACACACTGAACACCATTTTAGCTGTCTATAGCTGAAAAAGTCTTGAAACTACAAAAGAATTATAAAATGTCCATGGAAGATCATCAGCCCTCTTATCACCTCTAGTCTTGTGTTTTTTTCAGTGCTTAAAACAGTTATAATTGGCTTTCTTCACCTTGTCTACTTGCTATATAATTTCAGGGATTAGCACACCGACTCTTCTATAAATTCGGTTTTATATGCTCACTCAATATACAAGTTAAAGGATGAGCTGAAATCTGTTTTTCTTTATTATGCCAACCCAGAGGAGTCCAAAATATATTACTTGTAAAGCTGCAAGTATCTTGTTTAATTTTAAAATATATAGGTATAAATAGCCACAGTTAGAGCAGATTCAAATGAAAACTCCAAATCCCAAACACCAGCATATTTATCAGAATTTACATCTAGCTCTGAAATTTGTAATTGGCCCCTATTTTTACAGGAGGCTGTACTGAGAGCATAACGTTTGAACACCCAGAAATTTGGGATGGATATGTGTCTGCTATTCAGAATGTGGCTCTGGATCTGAATTTTCTAGAGCTGGTATTTGTAACTTTGGGTCGATTAGATTATTATCTGAATAAACATCAATAGAAGCCTCTAGACTTATTGTATTCTCTCAGTTGTAGGGCGATGTTGGTTGGGGGTCATATTTTTGAATGGATATTGCTGTGAAGCCACCTAGGGCAGTGGCTTAGAAGTCAGAGTTCAGCCATTTATGGTTTGCTGCTTCAATGTATCGATTTGAAAATCACCATAGGATGGGTAATCATCATTGGCTCCAACAGCAGACCTTATTTTGGTTCAGAAATATCATTTGTAGTTCTAAGGTCCAATCTATGTACACTGCAACTTCTACCATGCTGAGGATTATGGCCACAGTGAGTGATATTCCTCAACACCATGTCAACATAAACAGAATTAACCCATGTTATAACTATGGTCCTGAAACCTCCATCAGCCCTGCTAAAGCCTAAGGCTGGAGCATGATTTGTAAGCACGATTTCATTCAAGACACTTTGTTGGCATGCCAAGCTCTAAACACTTCACTAAAGAGTAGGTATAATTTGTCCAAAATAAGGTTTTACATGCTTTTTGACATATTATCCCCTTTGTCCATTTCTTGCTGTTGTTCATTTTGACAGGCAGCAGTTTACTATATAACAGGATACTGTCTTCAGTAACACACAGGTCAGACCCATTTAAATAATGGCAATGAACCATGACCACAAAATACCATGTTGCAACTGTGTCCCCATCACAGTAGGATGTATAGTGTAGCTGGAACCTACCAGTAAGTAGGCCATCAGACCCTCGTGACTTGACGACATTTAACTTGTCTAAGTAATTTTTAACTTGTTCTTTTCCTATTTTAGCCTTTGCTCCTACCTCATTTTCACTTACATTCACTCTATTAGATGGCCAATTGCTACTAAACATGTTGGTGAAAACCAAAACAAAAATGTCATTTTAGCACTTCTGCCATTTCCACATTTTCTGTTATTGTCCCCCGCTTCTCCCTTATTGAACAATGGGCCTACCCTGCCCTTAGTCTTCCTCTTGCTTCTAATATATCTGTATAATGTTTTCTTATTATCTTTTATGTTTCTAGCTAGTTTTATCTCATTTTGTCCCTTGGCCTTTCTAATTTTGTCCTGCATACTTGTTCTATTTGCTTGTACTCTTCTTTTGTAACCTGTCCTAGTTTCCACTTTTTTGTAGGACTCTTTTTTGAGTTTCTGATCATTGAAGATCTCCTGTCTTTTCTTGTCTTGGTTTAATTATAAGGAGCAGTTTAGATTGACGGTGGCAAAACAAACTGGGATCCGGTGGGACAGCACCCTATACGCTGTGGTTGGAGTGCATGACACCGCAGAGAATCATAGAATCATAGAATATCAGGATTGGAAGGGACCTCAGGAGGTCATCTAGTCCAACCCCCTGCTCAAAGCAGGATCAATCCCCAATTAAATCATCCCATCCAGGGCTTTGTCAAGCCTGACCTTAAAAACTTCTAAGGAAGGAGATTCTACCACCTTCCTAGGTAACGCATTCCAGTGTTTCACTGGAGACCAGGATAGTGGCCTGTTCATTCCACAGCAAGACTGGCAAGGCCCTGCGTTGCATCACGATATTTACTGGGCATTTAATGACAGCAGTTGTTTTCACAGCATCTGTAAATTCAGGCATGCTTGCAAAATATGTTCTTGGGTCCATTCAGCCCATTCTTGCCATAGAGGTAGGGAAAGGTCGCAGGGCGGAAACAGGATTGGATATGGGTCCAGTGCCAGCTACAGGATATGGATCAAGTATCAACTGGAGCGGGACAGTGAGGACAGAACACAAGCAGAGAAGAAGGATGGGCTGAAAGCAGTGAGATGGGCAAGGGTACCATCGCCAGTTAAGCCAGAGATGTGAAGGTTTCTCCTGTGGGATTACCTCAACAAAGCAGATGGGGCATATTTGTGGGATGGGTTTACTGTGAGATTTTGGATCCTGTTTACAGGGACTAGGATATATGTGATGTCAAAATAATTGAAATGAGTGGTGGTGATGGGCCATACTGTGCAGAAAAAGAGTATACGGGAGTTAAATGAGGATAGGGTAGCAAGGCCATTCAAGCAATTACCTATAGAGAACTTGCAGGTTTCCCCCCTGAACTAGGTCCTAAAGAAGGCTCTGGAAGAATTATCGATTAATTTATCACCTTTCATACCCATGAGGCAGCTCCATTAACAATGGAATAGACCCAGTTCTGTGTTCCATTTGCTATTCTTTCACTGATGAAGTTGTGTGCATAATTAGATTGTGTGACCTGGACATGCTCATGGCTAAGTGTGAGATCAAGCCTGCTTTTCAACTGCTGCTGGTGCATCCATTGGACTTCAATCTTTTTGTGGGGGTTTCTTTTGAGGGACAATTTTATTTTGACAAGGTTATGCCCATGGGCTGTGCAATATCCTGTTCAGAATTTGAAAAAAAATAGTATAATGTTGCACTAGGCAGTGATGCAAGCAGCTGGTCTATGCCAAATAATGCATTATTTAGATGATTTTTTGGTTTTAGGCCAGGCAGGGTTGGATGACTTCGTTCACCTGTTGGACACATTTCAGGCCCTGACTAAACAGATGGGGGTACCACTAGCAGAGGAAAAAAGAGAAGGCCCTTCCACTACATTAACTTACCTGGAGATTGAGCTAGACACAAGGGCGGACATATCACAGTGCCCTCAGGATAAGGTTCAGGAGCTATTCCATTTGTTTCAGAGAGCTATACGAGCCAAAAAAATTACAATCTGAGAGCTGGAATCTATTATGGGGCACCGTAACTTTGCCTGCAGGGTTGTTGCCCCAGGACAGGCATTGGCCACAACATGCGTAGCAAGGCCACTACATTTCATATAAAGAAAAGGAGTACTTGTGGCACCTTAGAGACTAACCAATTTATTAGAGCATAAGCTTTCGTGAGCTACAGCTCACTTCCTCAGATGCATATCGTGGAAACTGCAGCAGGCTTTATATATACACAGAGAATATGAAACAATACCTACTCCCACCCCACTGTCCTGCTGGTAATAGCTTATCTAAAGTGATCATCAGGTGGGCCATTTCTAGCACAAATCCAGGTTTTCTCACCCTCACCCTCCACCCCCCACACAAATTCACTCTCCCATGGGCTATCACCAGCAGGAGAGTGAATTTGTGTGGGGGGGTGGAGGGTGAGAAAACCTGGATTTGTGCTAGAAATGGCCCACCTGATGATCACTTTAGATAAGCTATTACCAGCAGGACAGTGGGGTGGGAGTAGGTATTGTTTCATATTCTCTGTGTATATATAAAGCCTGCTGCAGTTTCCACAATATGCATCTGAGGAAGTGAGCTGTAGCTCACGAAAGCTTATGCTCTAATAAATTGGTTAGTCTCTAAGGTGCCACAAGTACTCCTTTTCTTTTTACGAATACAGACTAACACGGCTGTTACTCTGATACATTTCATATGAGTTACTAGAGCAATGAAGGAAGACTTGAATGTGTGGGAACAGTTTTTAAGCCAATTTAATGGGGTATATTTATGGAGAGAGGAATAGGTGGTTTGAGGTGGTTTGAAAATTCATTCGGATGCTTCGGGGGTATGGGGTTTGGGGTATTTTACCAGGGCAGGTGGTGTGCCCAGAAATGGCCTACCCTCTGATGCAAAATGGGATAGTGCATGACATGACTTTCCTGGAATTTTTCTCCACATTGCTTGCTGTGGTTATTTGGGGACCAGAGCTGGATAATAAAGCCTGTGCTTCTGAAGCAACAACATGGCAGTGGCACATGTTATCAATCACCAAACTTCCAGATCACACAGGATTATGAGGTTAGTGAGGACATTTGGGCTACAGTGTTTAAGCCTTAACATCTGTTTTTCTTCCAAGTATGTGCACGGGGTTTGATAATGGCATAGCAGATGCCTTGTCTCATTTTCAGTTTGACAGATTGCAGAAGCTTGCACCAGGAGCCAGCAAGGAACATGAGCAGATGCCGCTAGCACTATGGAGCCTTGGTGTATGATGATGTTAGTGGCGCAATGATTTCTTGCAATTTCAGGATCTGGAACACTGATCACCAATATGGCCCATTACAGAGGAACGTGTGCTGCAGTATATGGTGTCGTTGGCCACCTGGCAACTAGTGTCCTCAATGATCTTCGCGTGGCAGTTGGGGCAGTGGAGTTATTTTGGTGGATGGTGTTCACCTGTCGAACTTGGGGTGAAGATACGTTGTTCGCCGATATAAAGGGGGGCAGTGGGAGATGGGAGTTCACTTGTCAGATTTAGGTTCCAACACATTTTTGACTGATATAAAAGATGGCACTGGGAGATGTCTGGGAACCAGCTGGGTTTGGTGAGGAGGCAGCCAAACTAATTGCTGGTTCCTCTTGTGTCATAAATATAAAGGGAAGGCAAACCACCTTTCTGTATACAGTGCTATAAAATCTCTCCTGGCCAAAGGCAAAATCCTTTCACCTGTAAAGGGTTAAGAAGCTAAGGTAACCCCGCTCGCACCTGACCCAAAATGGCCAACGAGGGGACAAGATTCTTTCAAATCTGGATGGGATGGGAACAAAGGGTTTGGGCGGTCTGTGTGATGCTTTTGCCGGGAACAGATCAGGAATGCAGCCTTACAGCTCCTGTAAAGTTAGTAAGTAATCTGTCTAGAAAATGCTTTAGATTTTCTTTTGTTTAATGACTTGTAAAATAAGCTGTGCTGGAGGGAATGTATATTCCTGTTTTTGTGCCTTTTTGTAACTTAAGGTTTGCCTAGAGGGATTCTCTGTTTTGAATCTGATTAGCCTGTAAAGTATTGACCCTCCTGATTTTACAGAGGTGATTCTTTTACCTTTTATTTAAATAAATTTCTTCTTTTAAGAACCTGATTGATTTTTCATTGTTCTTAAGATCCAAGGGTTTGGGTCTGTGTTCACCTGTACCAATTGGTGAGGAGTCTTATTAAGCCTTCCCCAGGAAAGGGGATGTAAGGGCTGGGGGGATATTTGGGTGGAAGACATCTCCAAGTGGTCTCTTTCCCTGTTCTTTGTTTAAAACGCTTGATGGCAGCAGCATACTGTTCAAGGACAAGGCAAAGTTTGTACCTTGAGGAAGTTTTTAACTTAAGCTGGTAAGAATAAGCTTAGGGGGTCTTTCATGCAGGTCCCCACATCTGTATCCTAGAGTTCAGAGTGGAGAAGAACCTTGACACCTTGTGTCAGATGTCCAGTGCAGGTACTCGATAGGGAAGGTACACATTGATCGGCTAAATGGCTTGGTAAAGGACTTCAAAATGAGGTATTGGTTAAAGGAATGCAATGAGGGGAGGCCATTCGGAACCACTATGAATGGTATGGGAGGAAGCCAACCCCCTTTTTCTCATAGCCCACCTTAACCCTCCTAATACAGGGGTGGGATGGATGGTAAAGTCCCAGCAATGAGTTGGCAGAAGGCCCCCCCCCCAGATAATTAAAGAATAAACATGGGGTTACCTACAGTGTACACTTCTATTTTCCAGGTAGTTCCAGACATCTAATAATAAAGTTTCGGCCCGATTAAAACCATATCAAGTGTCTCCTGTGCTTCTTTTGGTACAGCCAGATAGCAAGGTGTGTTTTACAGTTGTTGTGCTGAACCAGTGAGTGAATGAAACCCCTGAAAGTCAGAAATAAAGACTTCCCTTTTAAAAGAAAGATTGTTTGCCATCCAAGTGAATGAGCTGTGTTACGTTTTACCCATCATCTCATGGGATTGCTATCCCTATCTTTGTGGAATCTGTTTTTGATAGCAAAGTTAATGACATCAGAAAAAACTCAATTATAGGATCTGAGGTTAATTGTGTATTAACTCAAAAGTTATCAATGCCATAATGTTTCCTCTTTATTCATTTTCATGTGCCTTTAATTTTGGGTCTGTGTCAATGCATTGTGTCCCTCCTAGACCTCATTATATTGAGATGCCATGTATATGATGGGTCATATATATGGCATATATATGCCAGATATATATGGGTCAACTGCACCTTCTGCTGTAAGCTTTGCCCTAAATTTTCAAAAGTGACTAATGATTTGTGGTGCCCCATTTTTAGCCTGATTTTCAGAGGGTGGATATATAGCTCCTTTTGAAAAATCACTTTTGGGTGTTACAAGTTGCACAGAGAAAATCAGTAGTCCCTTCTGAAAGTTAAACCTCTGGATGAAAATCTTGGCCCTAGTGAAGTCAATAGATCCAGGACTTCACTCTCTGCTGGTTAGGGACCTTTGTAACTGAATCATTTTAGATCACATTTTGTTATGATGCAGTGCATGAACTGGCAATTTGGCTGCAATGTTTTCCTAATACCTGAATTTAATATAGTCAGCTTTTTAGGCACAGCATGGATTGAAAACCAAGAAACCTAAAACAGGTAGTTTGGATCATTTTACAGAATATTCTTGTGCTATGTAGCAAGGAAAATATGTTTAAAACAAACCAAACAAGATGAAGTGTCAATTGCAAATAAGTTGAGAGGAAATAAATGATATAAGAAGATTCTTTGAGTAGCTCTAATCTGCTCTTGACAAGGTCACTTTTACAAATGAAGAGAAATAGAAATATAGTGCAATCACAATAACACAAACCACCACACAAGAGCATGGAAGACATTTTATTGTACAAGGAAGAAGAAAGGAATGTTGAAGCATGAATCTTTCCAAGACTACAGATAAAGAGTTGGAAATGATTCATTAGTCTCAGTATTTCAGAATACTGTATAATTACCACAACTCCCAAACAATTAGGGTCCTTGTGATGTCAGTTCCATTATCATCATAAAGTTTAACCAAGCCAACTTGATTTCACAATGCTCTGAGAATAATCAGTTAATTTGCCAGCGGTGAAATTGTCATAATTCAATGTAAAATTAAGTCCATGACATAAAAAAGTTTGATGAACTCAATCCTGCATGCTCTCATTTCCCACGGACCTGAATCAGTGTAAAGGGTGCTCAGCATCTCACAGTGTCAAATTCTATATGTCTTCAAAAGGCAGATTGGTTAAATGGGCTCCAAGACAAGCACCAGATGAATAGACTCTACATTGAAACTAATGTCTGGATTAGTTGTAATGCAGTCTGCAATAAGTATACACAAGGGCATAAAAAACAGCATTACCAGGGTCTAATAACATCTGTTTGAAAATACACATCCATTTATTTTCTCATTAGTTTCCATACAGACCCAAAAAAATTTTATCCAGAGCCGCAGGCGGCTGCCATTAACAAATGGTTGCAACCTTGTTATTTTCAAAATACAGATGACCTGCACAGAAGAGGGAAATTAGAAAAGGGAAAAATGAATAGCACTGCCTTAATGGACTCCATCAAAGATCAAAGGGTTGTTTACGCACTAGCAAATTATGATTAGACATTTTAATAAAATACTTTAATCCAGTTCTGGGAGAAACTCCATAGCCTGTGGCGGGAGAGGGCTGGATGGTTGTGTGTGTGTGAGTTGGGGGAGGGGGGGATCCCTTCTGACCTTGGAATCTGGAAATCCCCCTTGCTTATTATTCCCTCCCTTCATGGGCCATGGAGAGAGAACAGGAAGCTCTGCATTGTTCATAATATGTTCATAATAACACTTATAGCTCTACAAAAAGACAATGACTATAATCAAATCTCATGCTTCAGGGCTTCACATGGTCACCTGCAGAGTTCAGGAGGATTTTGTTTTTTGCCCATACGCAATTGGCCAGTTGTATTCTGTGGTGGTCTTTTTTTTTTTTTTTTGTGCCTTTCTTTGAAACATCGGTACTGGCCACATCTGTAGCTTCCCATATATAAAGGATTAAAGTGGACATTGTTAACTAAGTTTTTACTGAGGGAGTTTTATTTTCAAATGAGAAATGTTTTCCTAAAAAGCCTTTTTTTCAATATTTTGAAATAAAACCCTGCTGACTTCTTTGAAATATTGTATTTTTCATGAACTTTTTTAGCTATATTTATTACAAATAACATTCTTCATTTACTGAAAATAAGTGTTGGAGAAGGGGTTGGTAAATCATTTACCAGTAACATGGTTTTTAATAAAGGTCACATTGACTAACCATTCTGATAATAATTTATGTGAAGTTTTTGATCCTTACTTTTCTGTTAATTTTTTCACACCAAATTTTAAAGAAAGAAATCATGGGTCTGTTTTTTGAACCCTGCAAACTATAAACAGGTTGGAAATGTCAAAACTTTTCATGAAGTTTTCTCTTCTTTTTTGACACACTCTAGTTTTTACTATGGCTTTCCTCATGGCAACACTCCCATTGATTTCAGTGGGAGCTTCGCCTGAATAAAAACTGCTCAAACACTTTAAAATATTAGCCAAACCACTAAAAGGAAAAGAAAATTCGAAGTATACGAATGTCTATCACTTTTACAAAGATGAATAAAATGAAAGATGTTTCAAGAAATCTGATTGGCTTCTGTACGGGGCATTAATTGTATTAAAGCACCTTGCACATGCTAGATGAAACTGCATCACCAGTTACAAAACCCCTCACATCGTGTGTGTGTGTCATCAATGTTAATTTTGTAACAATAATAACGAACCAACTGCAGAGCACTCCCTAAGAATTAATGATTAGCTGTGGTTAATGGTCCTTGGCGAAGCTGTTTGGTTATAAATTCCTTCCAGCCAATCACTAGTCCCTAAGAAATGCATCTGCCTTTGCATCTCCCTCAGTATTGTTTAATTAAAAGCGTTGCTAATGAAGCAATAAGAAAACCACCAAACAACAAAGCCTTCTGTCATGTGGAGGAGGACAATATTAATAGCTAATTGTTGGGCAAGGGTGTTTAACAACGAATCAGTTGCATGTAACATCATATGTAACATACAATCTATATGTTGTATAACAATGAAACCTATTCTGCATCTTTCAATAATTGGCTATTGGGTTCTTAGGTGACTCATCCATTATATGAATATAACATATATGTTGAAATAATGTATAGGTTACAATGACCTTGTTCTCTTCTCCACTAATGCTGGTATGGACATTATTATATGGTGCCTAGAGTTGTGTGTGTCTGCTCATTATTATTTAAAGCTGAAGAAATAAGTAAAATAATGTTTTCATACCTTCCTTCACTTATATTTTTCTGTGACTTTGTTTTTCTTGTCTGTCCGTTTTTCAGGGAAGATAATGTGTTTTCCTGTATGTCTGTAAAATACCATTCACATTTATGGAGCTATTAAAATGACTAATTGTTAATGACTGATTATAATAATATGAATGACTAATTAAATTATGACTAGATTAGGTATTATTAATGTTACTTAGCACTTGTGCATTACTTTAGAGCAGTAGTTCTTAACCTGGGGTACACGCACCCCCTGTGGGTGCGAGATGCTCTTTCTGGTGGTGTGAGGCATGCCAGATTTTTTTAGAAGGTAAATCATCAAAAACACAAATTAAGCACAGGCACATAAGTACAACTACTTTGTTTCATCAAACCTATGTATTTATTAACATTATACATGTTTTAATGATTAAGGTAATATAAAAAAAGATTTTTCAAGTTTTTAAGCTAATTGTAGTGAAATTATCTCACTACAAAATACAGCGTACTGCCATGTTGTGGGCTATTTCTTGACGCAAATTAAAATAAATATATAATTCTATCTCTTTCATTCTATAGTTATGATAAATCTAGGTTTAAAGAACTGACCTACTTCAACAATTTTTGATAAGGGGTGCAAGAACATATTTTGAGAACCAAAAGGGTGCAGGCTGCAGTAAAGGTTAAGAACCATTGCTTTAGAGTAACACCAGTCTCCTCCCCTACACCAGCAAATCAAGGGGCAGTAGATCCTAACGCTTTTATTATAACTGTGCAGCTTGTGGCTGTTCTGTTCATTTTTTTATTTTAACTCCTTTAATGTAAAGGGACACAGTCAGGTTAGAACTCCTACCTTAAGAAATACATGTATACTAATGCCGCTTTAGATTGTTAATGCCACAATCATTTTAAAATTCAGACAACTTTTCACTGTTGCACTTTTTGGACAATGAGACAAGACTATTCTGGTTCATTTCCTTGGTCTCTTTGTTGAGATAGCCCACCTGAGTTGGATGGCGGTACATGTGCTCATTTGGAACTGGACTAAGATCATCAATGTCATTTCATAAGGTCAACCAAACAGCTATGAGTTGGAAGCAACTTTCAGTTGCTACCACTCTGGGCCGGATTTCAACTGGTGACAGAGATAAAAAGCTGTAGATGTCAGTATCCAACCCCTGAGGCATTAAGTTCCCATTAATACATGCATTTGATAATGGTAGATTTCAGACTTACTTAGCAATGTTCAAATTCCTTTTTATAGCTGCACTTATTTTGTTAGCCAAATGAAAAGCCAGCAGCAGACTCAGAAAACCTAAGTACTTCATGCACTGCATTAAGCTGTGTTTAAATGTAGTTTGCCTTGTGTCTTGCCATGACCAGTGCCTTTAGCCAGGTTCGGGTGGGCGTATGCCAATGAGTACCATGTTGAGAAACAATATGTGCTTGTTGATCCAGGAATTGCCTGTTCTAAAAATCTGCTTGATGTTCACTGGATAAGCTTTAACAATGAATGGAAAAAGATAGTTTTATTTTTTGTAGTGGTGGATTATTTTGATGTTTTAAATAAACATGCCAGTTCAAACATTATGAACAAAATTACTTACCTTACCTTAAAAGCACTTATGAGTGAGAGTGGATATTGCTTGTTGCTTACTGACAACTCTGCAGGATACAGTTTTCTCCTTTGTTTGTTTCTTCTGGAGAAAAGCCCATTCCTCTGTCTCTTTAGATGATTAGAACAGCCTTTTCAATGCAGCCCCATGGGCCATTTTCAGTGCAGCACTGTGCAGTGAATATGATTAACCAAAGAGGTAACAAAGCATCATAGCTTATTTAATTGGATTGATCATTTACCCAGTCATTTGATGAATTCTTGCAAACAAGAAAAAAACCAACCACCTCTATATCTATATATTTTCCAGGGGGAATACTCTGGGAAAACATACTTTTTGGTTTCCATATTTTACTTTTAAGGGCTTGGCTTAAGATTGCGGTTTCCTTTTAGATAAACCAACTCTTAAATCTTAGCCTCTAAGAGACTGAATAGGTAGACCATCTCCTGGGGTAGGCCTACTTCGTAAAAAGCAAAATGTGATTCTCAAGCATCCTTAACATATCTCCCATGCCCATCCCCTCTCCAAAATAAGTTAGTGCTATGTGTTGAATTTGGAATAAATATTAAACTCACTCTTTTAAAAATGTTTGCAATTTAAAGTTTCTATCAAATTATTTGTCACTGTAAGCTGTGTTTGTAGCCTATAGCAAGGGATGGTACAGAAGCACCACACCCCAGTGAGAGCACAGAGCTTTGCAACTTTGTTCCTTCTTCTTCACAGAGACAAGGTCAATGAAGTAATATCTTTTACTGGACCAGCTTCTATTGTCTCAATTAATCTCAAAGGAAAGTAATCTAAACCATAACTATGTTTGCTCCCTGTGAAGGAAAAACATAGCAGCAGCCATTATAGAGACACTGATGATACATCTACACGGCAATAAAAGACCCTGGGCTAAAAGACCACAGCTGGCCTGGATCAGCAGACTCAGGTTCGAGGAGCTAAAAACAGCCATGTAGACATTTGGGCTCAGGTTGGAGCCTGGGCTCTGAAATCCCATGAGGGTTTGTGTCTCAGAGCCCGGGCTCCAGACTGAGCCTGGACAGCTACACTGCAGTTTTTAGCCCTGCAGCCTGAGCCCTGCAAGCCCCTGCCAACTGACCTGGGCTCTGAGACTCAGTGCCACAGGTTTTTTTTTAATTGCAGTATGGACATACCTGTTGTAACAACCAGGCAAGATACTAACAAGCTTCAACAGGACTTTATTTTTAAAGTGGAAACCTCTTTACCAAGCTGCTGCTGCACCCTCTGTAGCTTTCTCCCAGCCTCTCAACTCCTCCCCACTCCTTCCTGTTTCCTGTCCCTTCAGACTCCCAACAGCCAGTGCTCCTAATTCTAATAATTACAAACAGCATCTATACACCACATTCCCTCCTCTCTTAAGAAACTCTCCCAATTAAAATAAACATTATTGTTCTAACCACAGAAACAAATATGAAACAAGACAAGATACTGTTGGCAGAAATATTACACTGAAAACACTGAAGATACCACATGACAGAGTCTCGGGTCTCTAAAGCCCCGGTTCCAGGGCTAAGTCTTGTTGTATTGGTACTATGGTGAAGTCATCCAATGCAGACTGGGTGTTGGCATAATCTCCTCTTGGTGCATAGGCAGGTGCAAGATAAGAAGCATTCCATACCCATCCATCAGAAAGTCAATAGGTGTAACATCCCTTCTTCTCTATTATTTAAAGAAGAGCTGTGAATTAATGGTCCCCTTTGTGTAAAATTCCAGGTTTTTGTATTCGAACTAAGGAACCACACTCAAACTTTGGTTCCTTAGCACCCCACCGCTTGTCTGTGAAAGCCTTAGACTTTGCTTGGTTCTGTTCAACTGTTTTTCTCACATCATCCTCATTTGGGGCATCAAGTCGTGCCTTTAACAATCCAGCAATGTTCAGTTTAGTATTCATCTGTTTCCCATGCAGTAACTCTGTGGGTGATCTTTGCGTTGTGTCATGCTGTGTTGCCTGGTATGCTTGCAAGAAATCAGTAGTGAAGGGTATCTACAAATACCCTTCCAGTTTAGCCATTTGCACATGCTCTTTCAAACTTCTGTTAAACTGTTCAATTTCCCCATTGGCTTGAGGGTAATATAGGGATGACCTTCTGTGTAAAATGTTCCTCTGTGCTAGAAAAGTTTCAAGCTCCAGGGAAGTAAATTGACTACCATTATCTAAAACCAGTTCTTTGGGGTTACCTTCCCTGCTAAAAACTGAAGAGAGGAACTTAATTACTGTGGCAGAAGAGATTTGCGATGTAAACACTACCTCAGGCCATTTACTGAAATAGTCTATTGAAGTGATGGCATAACAACAGTCAACTGGAGCAGTATCAAAGGGTCCTACAATGTCAATCACCACTTTTTCCCATGCAGATTAAGGAAGAGGAACAGGCTGTAATGGAGGGGTACATGTCACTGCTGTCTTACCATGCATTTGGCAAGTGACACAGGTTTTTATGAGTGCCTCAGTTTGAGAGTCCATCTCTGGCCACCAGTACAGATCCCATAGTCATTGTTTGGTTCGGACAAATCCTTGATCAGTATTGTGTGCCAGGTGTATGAGTTTTAACTGTAATTCTTCTGACACAAGGATCCGGTGTGTACCTCATAGCACACTGCTATCAAACAAAGAAAGTTCATCCCAAAATCTAAAAAAGGCAGCAAAACTGGGTCAAGGTTTTTAGGGTGACTGGGCTATCTCTTTGTCAGATATTCCCGTAGTTTTTGTTGAATTGGACACGCTGAACAAGCAGCTTGAAAATGTTCTCTTGTAACTGCAGTGAGCGTGCTTATAATAAGCGCAACCACTACATCCTCATCCTCCGCTGGACCATCTGGTGAAGGCAGAGGCAGGCAAGAAAGGCAATCAGTGACCATATTTTGGTTTCCACACAAAGGTGAATGCCTCCACCCTTCTTCTGCGTCACTTCTATAGGTGAAACCCATTCCGAGGAGTCTCTTCAATAATGTCCTTTTGAACAAGATTTCTAAGTTCCTCTGAAACAGCTTCCCTGACTGAAAATGGTAAGCGTCGTAACTTCTGTCGTACAGGCATCACATTATTCTGCATTTTAACTTTATGCAGAAACCCATAAGCACAGCCAAGTTTCTCCTCAACTTGGTGCTGGGTCCCAGCTGAAACTGGTGTGTGTACCGCAAGAGTGCTTTGCTGAGGAAGATCAGTTTATCCATTAACTACCCTGAGATTTAAAGCAGCCAATAAATGTCTGCCAAGGATGGGAGTGCCTTTGTGGACAATGTAGAACTCTGCAGTTACACAGCAATCACCAAAAGTAACTATTACTGGTTTTTCAAATAGCATACCAAGTGAAGTTTGGGTTCAGTAATAGGCACAGCTTTAAAGTAATGCAGATAGGTGGAATCAGGTAGTATAGATACGGCTGAGCCAGTGTCCAACATTAGCTGAATAGAGTGTGATTTTCCTGAGGGTATGGCAGAAACGTTTACAGTGCACTTCATCTGTTCTGGAATATGTGCAGTAGTGATTTTGTCCACACTCAGCACAGTAACATCTGGTATTGTAACTGCATGCACCTGTTGATTGAACTGGCTGCTGCGACATACTTTAGGAAAATGTCCAATCTTTTTGCGATGATTGCACTGAGCTACTTTTGCTGGACCTACTGTGTGGCTTGCAAGGTGTTGTGGGGATCCACAGCAGAAACATGCTTTTACTGTATTTTGAATTTGCTGATTCGGTGTTTTTTCATTAGTTTTCCTCTTGCAATTGTGTGTCTGCAGCGGTAGTGAACTTTTCTGCAAAGGAGTCACAGCCTGGACTGTGCCTCCTGTATTCATGCTCATTATTTTGGCTTCAGCTGTAGCTGACTCAATCTGAGTAGCAGTGGTTATTGCTTTTTCTAGTGTAAGTTGTGGTTCTAGAAGTAAGCGTTCTCCTACATGAAGCATGGTTGTTTTCTCAACTAGCTGGTCTCTAATCATCTCATCTGTTGTATTCCCAAAGTCACAAATTAAAATCAGACTCCTCAGGGAAGCAATATACTGCATTATAGTTTCCCCTAGTTTCTGCTCACACTGGTGAAATCTGTAGCGATTAGCTACTACATTCACTTTTGGCACAAAATTTTTTTTTTAATGAAGTGAGTGCAGTCTCATATTTATGATCTGCAAGGGGAAAAGTGTAAAATATATCCTGCCCTTCTTCTCCAAGACAGTGGATTAGCAGGGCACGCTTTCTGACTTCAGAAATCTCTGTAGCACGGATTGCAAGCAGATAAGTCTCAAATATATGGCTCCAGGTAGTAAACGCAATTGGAGGCTTACCTGGGCTTTGCAGAAAGGGTGCAGGTGGGTTCAGAGGCAGAAGATCTATCCTCGTCACCAAAATGTTGTATCAACCAGGCAAGGTACTAACAAGCTTCAACAGGACTTTATTTTCAAAGTGGAAACCTCTTTACCAAGCTGCTGCTGCACCCTTTGTAGCTTTCTCCCAGCCTCTCAACTTCTCCCCCCGTCCTTTCAGACTCCCAACAGCCAGTGCTCCCAATTCTAATAATTACAAGCAGCATCTAAACACCACAATACCCCCAGGGAAAACACCCATCCACTGAGCACAGCCATTTCCAGTGTATTGAACCTCCTCTTTTCTCAGTAAAACTAACTGAGATTAGTTGAGTATGATAGCAATGCAACAGGAGTTTTGGGAATGTCTAACAAATGCTCACAAGGAAGCAGTTAACTAATTAGTCCTCTAATACATGCTGTGTTATTTAAAGAGATGTTAACTTTATGAACCAACATGATTAAATGCAATATCAAGCAAGACAATAAAGCATAGGAAGACGACATGTGGGTAACGTTCTATTAAACAAGGAACTGGGAGAAATGAAACTGCAGAAACACAGCCATATCTGTACAACTTAGTACAAGAAAGAGATCCATGTATACAAATTAATCTAATCATCAAAGTCTAATAGCGATCAGTTTAATGGTTACTTTGCCAATATTATTGGTGGGACAAGTAGTACTGCCTATTACTAAGGCTGCCCAACATGTCCAATTATAAAACACTGTTTTCAATTGCTTATATTTTTGCCAGACTGTAACTGTTTGGGCTGAAATTTTCCATTCTAGGAATCCGTTCCATGATGAATTTTTTGGAACTTGCAGCCCAAATGGCTCAGCTTTGGTACTTTGGTCTCATTTCAGTTGTTGGGTTCAGTGTGCAGGTGCTTGCTGGTGTTGGTGGCCTTGCAATATACAGGAGGCCAGACTAGATGATCTTGTGGTCCCTTCTGGTCTTAAACTCGATGAGAATGAGCCTATAGAAAAATGCAGTGTTGTTCAATGGTAAAAAAAATCTGGGGACCTCTACTTTGGAATGCTCTAGTGCCCCAGGCATTGGAGCAGGGGTTTGAACCTTAGCAAAGAGGGGTGGCCTTTGTGTTAGGGATGAGCCTTTTTGCCATCTCTGTGAATCCACCTAAATGTGGCCATGTTATAAGCCTTTGAAAAATCATAGTTTGCACATTAACTGTGGAGACTTATTAGATCATAATAGCTAAAAATCTCAGAAGATGAAGCATGCTCAAGTTTCTCCCTGCTGACCAGACTTCACAAACAACTTCCCCATGGAGAACCTAAGCCTGTTTCCTCCACCCATAGCTACAGGGGTGAAGACCTTTCACTACAGTGGATTCTCCTAGCTGCTCGGCCTGTCTCTCCTGTGCTCTCAGTGACATGCTTCCTCTACCGCCACTCCTGCTGGTACCCAGACAGTGTGGAGAAGGAAGCTTTGTGATTCAAATGCAAAAAGGACAAGAGCTGGATCTAGGGCTTTGCAGGGGAAGGCTGGGAGAGTAAATTAGGACAAGGAGCCTGAGGGGTCGAAACAGGGGCAGAGGCTTGTGGGACATGGAGAATGGGACTGGGAGCCAGGGAGTAGAGTGGGGACTGCCTAGGCAAGGAAACTAGGTCTTGAAACCAGTGGGGCAAGAGGAAGGGGAGACAAATCTAATAAGGCGCTGGGGTGCAGGAAAAGAACTGTAACCAGTTTGTCAAAGAGACTGGGAGGCAAGGGGAGGCAAGGACACAGAAATCTGTTGTGAAGTCTGGGGAGGAACACTGGGACTGGGAGGCAGAGGGGATGAGGAACATGGGCAAGGGTGATTGGAGGACAGAAAGGGAAAGAGAGAGAGACAGATCAGGAGTAGAGGAGAGAACTGGGATTGGATGGGCAAGGAGATTGAGAGAGAGGGAGACTGGAACAGGGTGACTGGAAAGCTAAGAGTAAGATTTATGGGGCCAGAAGATCGGAGCTGGGATCAGAAACCTGAGGAGTGGAGACTGGGAGTGACTAGATGAGGAAAATGGGATTGGGATGAGGAACCAGCAGTAGAATAGTGACAGAGTTGGACAGGGAAAGATTGGAGTGGATGGGGAATAAAGGGTGGGTCAAGTTTGGTGGCTGGGGAGGAATGGGCAGAAGAATCCGTGTCTACTAGAGCCTGGAATGGAAGCCAAGATTCCTGAGTCTGACCATTCCTCTACTGGCAAAGGGTCCTGTCTTCTTCTAGTGCTGGCCCACATAGAAGATACCAATCTACTACTGCTATCAGTTACTCCATTACTTCAAACATCAGGGGTCTTAGCATTGGATCTAAAGGCTCAAACCCTGCTGTTGAACCATGTGGGTGTCAATACGATGGCAAATGATAGAATTTCTGTTTTTCAGTTTGCTCAGAGGCGGATTAAGATGTATTGGGATCCTGGGCACAAAGCACTTTTGGGGACCCCGCTACTCCACCTCGCCATGGGGCCCTGCCCCCTGTTCTTCCTCTCAGGCTGTGGTAATAGGGTGTGAGTGTCAAAAATTCACAGTACAAACACACTGGGATCCACACCACAGGCTAGCAGTGTCAGAACACATGCTCACAATATCATGGAGATGCACTCAATCCCAAGTGTAAGGGTTCAGATAAAGACAAGAGCACCTGCTAACAGCAGGATCTATACCAGGGGTCTGAAACTGTGGGTTGGGCCCCCACAGCGTGTCACGACCCTGTTTTAATGGGGTCACCAGGATTCGTGTTAAGGTTGCTGGGGCCTGGGGCTGAAGCCGACGCCTGAGTCCAACTGCCCGGGGCTGAAGCCGAAGACCAAGGGCTTCAGCCCTGGACAATGGGGCTTTGGTTACAGCGCCCAACCCCCAACACACACATGGGGCTGAAGCCACCCTGCCTGGTAATTTTTGCTATCGGAAGGGGTGGGGGGGGAGGGTCGTGGTGTAATGAAGTTCAAGAATCGCTGATCTACATGACTGACCCAGTAAGAATTGCATGACAGGGCTCTAATTCACAATCCAAGTGCAATGGGAGCCAGGCACCAGGTCTTTAGTACAATGATTTGTACTCCCAGAATAGTGGGCTGGAATTAGCCGAGAAAAAGCCCTCTGTGATCATCCCATCTTGGTCTATCTCCCTGCCAATACAGGGCTGCACCTTACAATATGTATTGTCTAGTCTCCTTTTAAACGTCCCAAACCTTGGGGTTTCCAGCCCTTCCCTTGAGAGACTGTTTCACAGCTTAAGACAGAGTTTGCTCCCTCTTAGCTGTGTCCTATCACTCGGAGTACTGGTTTGTGCAGCATGGGTAACAGACCCAGGTGTCACCTTCCTGGCAGTGTCAGAGTCGTAGGCCAGCCCCAGCCAAAGGGGATGCTCACCTACATGATCTTGGGGGATGGGGTCTGTTTCACCACAGAGTGGTGGGAGAAGGCTGTCATGCCCTGGACTCTGGAGAGAAGATGGACATAGGGAGGGGTGCAGACATGCTTTGCTTCTTGCATGCAGTTTAAACTGGAATAGGGAAATGTCCTTGGAAGGGAGAAGGGCCAAGAGCATGGTGGGGGGGGGGGGCGCCTCTGGGTGTGTCCTCAGGAGACGGCAGTATCCTGGATTGGGAACTGGGTGTGTCCAGGAGATCCCTGTTTGTAGAAAATGTATCCTCTGGGGTGGGTGAACCCAGGCTGTAGTGAAGGTATCCCTTGGGGTGAGGGGATCCCAGGCTCGGGGTGGGTGTCCCAGGGGATACCGGGCTCTGTGGAGTGGTGCACTGTGCAGGGCGGGCACAGGGAGAGGTGGGGCAGAGGCTGCCAGATCTCACACACTCCAGCCCCTGCACTCAGCACTATAGCTTCCGCAATCTGTGAACAAAAGTTGCAAAATCCCGTCCCAGCTGCTGCAGGGCAAAGAGCCCGAAATGCTGCAGCCCCAGCGTCGCCCAGCGCCGATACCCGGGAAAAGCCCCCCCCTCCAGTGGCGCTGTGGAACAAGCTGTCAGGTGGCCTCTGCACATGGCAGGGGCATCACAGTCTGCTGTGATGGGGCATGGATGAGCTGAGGATTTAAACACTGCCTAAAGGGCAGTGATAGCTGAGGTGGGCCCACAGGGGCAGTTGCATCCCCTCCAAAAACATAGTTTGGGGGATTTGGAGGAGGGGGCAGCGTGTGTGTGTGTGTGTGTGTGTGTGTGTGTGCTGAAGCCAGTTCCCCTGGCTCATTGGCTCTCTCCCTCGGGCTGGAGGGGTACCTGGGGTGCTGGTGCTGTGGGGGACAGCTTAACAGGAGAGGAGAGGGAGCCGCTGCAGTGACCTGAGCACAGGGGCTGTGGCCACTCAGGCACCTCAGACACCCAGTGCCTCTCTCAAAGCTGTGCTTTGAATACATGCAGTGCAATGTAACACTAGATCCTCCGAAAATTGGGTCACAGGTATCTCCAATTGGGCACCCAAAATTAGCGGATATTTTTTATTTGAAGCGCTCTGTGCCTCAGTTCCAAATTTGTAAAATGGGCATAATACCACCCACGTACCTCACAGGGTTGTGCAATGAATTCACTAACGTTTGTGAAGCACACAGATACTCTAGTGGTAAGCACCATAAAGAAGTCCAAGAGGAAATTAATAATTCTGTCTTCAGAGCAGATTTTCAATAGGGTGCAGTAAAGAAGTCATGGGGCCACACATTGAACAATGATTAGAAATATTGAAGAGCTGCTCATTGAGTAAACACCACCCATTCTGCGCTCTGAAAGAGGCAAGTGCCCTGTAGAAAAAAAGTAGTCTATAACACAGTTATCATAATGAGTATGCACAAATGGGGTGAATTAAGGTTGCACAGCAACCTTACTACTGGCATTCCCTCACTTTTGAGTGCTTGGCTTTGCAACCCTGATAATGTTCTTTTAATGTAGTTTTTTTGTATGGAATAAATTATTATTGTACTTATAAGTTAGTTTATATTGGATGACCACTGATACTGTGCTCTCCTTTACTGTTGACTTTATCTGAGGAAGACTAATTGGCATCTAGTTGTAATGGGACTGGCACCAAATACCTTATGTAAGATACAGGCAGTATATCACCACTTGAGAGATAAAAGCTGAAAGTTCTCTACATTTAATAAGGTCAGAATAGAAAATTAAAAAACTGGCTGAATTGGGTTCCATTTATGGGGGAAAAAACAAATAATTCTGTAGACTTTACATGTCAGTTTTATTGCTGTACACATAAGCTTAGTAAAGCAAAATCTATAATGCACAGTACTTTCCTTGTCTGTTGAATTTTGCAGCTTTTTCCATAATATGTCACCAAAGTTCAGCTGCACAACTAGGTACCTATTCTGTGCACCCATGACCATTGAACTGATGGCCATAATCACAGAACTGCCCATTTGTTCTTCCTTAAATGGAAGTTTTTAGATTCCAAAGCACAGCTTGCTGAAAATGTTTATGGCAAGGGTGGCCAGCCTGAGCCTGAAAAGGAGCCAGAATTTACCAATGTACACTGCCAAAGAGCCACAGTAATACGTCAGCAGCCCACCCATTCCCTCCCCAGCCCCCAGTGCCTCCCGCCTGCTGGCAGCCCCCACCAATCAGTGCCTACTTCCCCCTCCCCCCCCGCCCACGGCAATTAGCTGTTTCACATGAGCAGGAGGCTATGGGGCGGGAGGGGGGAGGAGCAAGGGCATGCAAGACTCAGGGGCCTTGGGGGAAGGGGTGGAGTGGGGGCAAGGCTTGGGGCAGAATAGGGGGTTGAGCAGTGAGCACCCCCCCAGCACAATGAAAAGTTAGCATCTATAGCTCCAGCCCCGGCATCAGTGCCTAGGTAAGGAGCCACATATTAACCTCTGAAGAGCCGCATGCAGCTCTGGAGCCACAGGTTGGCCACCCCTGGTTTATGGGCTTGATCTGAAGTCCTTACATCAGAACATTTAAGTAGCCTTTGGATCAGGCCCTACCTGCATACAATTGCAATGGTTTATGTAATTAGGCAAGCAATTGCCAGTCAGAGGCATGGGTACATTGAAAATCCAGTACAAACAGTTTACTATTTCCCCATGTTTATCCCCCTCCCACCCCCCACTGTTCCTCAGACGTTCTTGTCAATTGCTGGAAATGGCCCACCTTGATTATCACTACAAAAGGTTCCACCCCCCGCCCCCCACCCCCGCTCTCCTGCTGGTAATAGCTCACCTTAAGTGATCACTCTCTTGTTACAGTGTGTACGGTAACACCCATTGTTTCATGTTCTCGATGTATATAAATCTCCCCACTGTATTTTCCACTGAATGCATCCGATGAAGTGAGCTGTAGCTCATGAAAGTCGAAAGAATAGTAAATATGGCAGGCGACCAGCTTGGCTTAATGGTGAAATCCTAGCGGATCTTAAACATAAAAAAGAAGCTTACAAGAAGTGGAAGGTTGGACATATGACCAGGGAAGAGTATAAAAATATTGCTCGGGCATGTAGGAATGTTATCAGGAGGGCCAAATCGCACCTGGAGCTGCAGCTAGACAGAGATGTCAAGAGTAACAAGAAGGGTTTCTTCAGGTATGTTGGCAACAAGAAGAAAGCCAAGGAATGTGTGGGCCCCTTACTGAATGAGGGAGGCAACCTAGTGACAGAGGATGTGGAAAAAGCTAATGTACTCAATGATTTTTTTGCCTCTGTTTTCACAAACAAGGTCAGCTCCCAGACTGCTGCGCTGGGCATCACAAAATGGGGAAGAGATGGCCAGCCCTCTGTGGAGATAGAGGTGGTTAGGGACTATTTAGAAAAGCTGGACATGCACAAGTCCATGGGGCCGGACGAGTTGCATCCGAGAGTGCTGAAGGAATTGGCGGCTGTGATTGCAGAGCCATTGGCCATTATCTTTGAAAACTCGTGGCGAACCGGGGAAGTCCCGGATGACTGGAAAAAGGCTAATGTAGTGCCAATCTTTAAAAAAGGGAAGAAGGAGGATCCTGGGAACTACAGGCCAGTCAGCCTCACTTCAGTCCCTGGAAAAATCATGGAGCAGGTCCTCAAAGAATCAATCCTGAAGCACTTGCATGAGAGGAAAGTGATCAGGAACAGCCAGCATGGATTCACCAAGGGAAGGTCATGCCTGACTAATCTAATCGCCTTTTATGATGAGATTACTGGTTCTGTGGATGAAGGGAAAGCAGTGGATGTATTGTTTCTTGACTTTAGCAAAGCTTTTGACACGGTCTCCCACAGTATTCTTGTCAGCAAGTTAAGGAAGTATGGGCTGGATGAATGCACTACAAGGTGGGTAGAAAGCTGGCTAGATTGTCGGGCTCAACGGGTAGTGATCAATGGCTCCATATCTAGTTGGCAGCCGGTATCAAGTGGAGTACCCCAAGGGTCGGTCCTGGGGCCGGTTTTGTTCAATATCTTCATAAATGATCTGGAGGATGGTGTGGTTTGCACTCTCAGCAAATTTGCGGATGATACTAAACTGGGAGGAGTGGTAGATACGCTGGAGGGGAGGGATAGGATACAGAAAGACCTAGACAAATTGGAGGATTGGGCCAAAAGAAATCTGATGAGGTTCAATAAGGATAAGTTCAGGGTCCTGCACTTAGGACGGAAGAACCCAATGCACAGCTACAGACTAGGGACCGAATGGCTAGGCAGCAGTTCTGCGGAAAAGGACCTAGGGGTTCCAGTGGACGAGAAGCTGGATATGAGTCAGCAGTGTGCCCTTGTTGCCAGGAAGGCCAATGGCATTTTGGGATGTATAAGTAGGGGCATAGCGAGCAGATCGAGGGACGTGATCGTTCCCCTCTATTCGACATTGGTGAGGCCTCATCTGGAGTACTGTGTCCAGTTTTGGGCCCCACACTTCAAGAAGGATGTGGATAAATTGGAGAGAGTCCAGCGAAGGGCAACAAAAATGATTAGGGGACTGGAACACATGAGTTATGAGGAGAGGCTGAGGGAGCTGGGATTGTTTAGCCTGCAGAAGAGAAGGATGAGGGGGGATTTGATAGCTGCTTTCAACTACCTGAAAGGGGGTTCCAAAGAGGATGGCTCTAGACTGTTCTCAATGGTAGCAGATGACAGAACGAGGAGTAATGGTCTCAAGTTGCAGTGGGGGAGGTTTAGATTGGATATTAGGAAAAACTTTTTCACTAAGAGGGTGGTGAACACTGGAATGCGTTACCTAGGGAGGTGGTAGAATCTCCTTCCTTGGAGGTTTTTAAGGTCAGGCTTGACAAAGCCCTGGCTGGGATGATTTAACTGGGAATTGGTCCTGCTTTGAGCAGGGGGTTGGACTAGATGACCTTCTGGGGTCCCTTCCAACCCTGATATTCTATGATTCTATGAAAGCTTATGCTCAAATAAATTTGTTAGTCTCTAAAGTGCCACGAGTCCTCCTTTTCTTTTTGCGAATACAGACTAACACTGCTGCTACTCTGAAACCAGTTTACTTATGGTGAGCACTCTCCATGGTGCTAGCTCTTTTTGCAACATAAAAAGCTTGGTCAGTGCCAGAAGCCACTGAGGCTAGCTAGCCAGGTTGAAAGTCTAAATATCCTTAGTGGGGATGCTTTCTCTTCAAATTGTCCACAAAATCCCTGAATCCAAATAACTATCTGGGGGTTATATAGGAATAAACCGTGCCTAGATATTGTTTATGGACACTGATGGACATCTATAAAACTAATAAACCAAAGATGACTCAGACTTTATAGTATACTTTTAAATTACTTTATTCTTTCTAAAATCCTCACCTCTTTGCATACAAAGTCTCTGAAAACAAGACATTAAATATAGCATGTTAACATCATTTGTTTCTCTCTCTGTTCCACAGTGACTGGGTTGATGAGAATGTTATTAGCTTAATATTGATATTCAGTTGTGGCTATCTCAAAGCATATACAGATTTGCCAGAGGTGATATTTTCATTAAATATTTGCTTTTTTAAATAACAATTGATGAATTGTGTGTGGTGTTAGCCTTCAGTAGTTGTAGTAAGTAACAAAACAAAATGTAAGTGTGATAAAAATATATACTCTTTTCCCTCTGTCATTTTTACAATTATTCAATGACAGCCATTCAGTTTTTGATACTGTGTGGTTTTGGCGTGTGATGTTTTAGGTGTATCATTTAGGTATATTCATTATTCATTCCAACGAAGCATAATTTTATGACATCAATGAAATTTTTAAAAGAAAGTGCCTCAAATGGAAAGAGCTCATTTATAAAACTGGAGGTGGGGGGAAGAAATAGAAACAGAATTAATGAAAAACAATTATGCATACTGTTATTATGCAGGCATTATTAGAGACTTCATAGTGAAGGTTGTGTTGATTTGTTGTTAAAGCAGGATAAAAAACCTCTATATTTCACAGAGGCCTCTCAAACATTCCTGGGAGGAGGAGGGTGCTGTAATATTTACTAATATTTTTCAAAAGAAAAAGTTTAATTATTCTTTTTTTGAAGATTTCACCTGAAATTTTCATTTTTATTTTAATAGTTGTTTGAGTAAACAACCATAGTCCCCACAAACTCCAAACTCTACATACAGATTTTGATACTATCTCAGACATAAGTAAAATTTTCAGAAGTGACTTAGGCATTTAAAAGCCTGATGTCCCACTGACTTTAAGTGAGACTTAGACTGCCAAGTGTCGAAATAACTTTTTAAAATGAGTCAAGCTCTTATGTATAACTGTGAAAATAAGGGATTTTTCAGTTCATTGGCAATTCTGAAAAACTGAAAAAAATTAGGGTAAAACTAATTTAATTTTTTGGCAAATTTAAATGTTTTGTTTTGATTTCCAACATTTTAAAATATGTTTGATTAATTTTGTAAAATAAAATTAAAGGAGCTTTTTAAAGAAATGGTTGTTTTAAGCCAAAAAATTGAAACACTTCTTTCTGAAAATGTTAGAACAAATTTTTTTTTTCAGAATTTTTAGGTTTTATTTTACAAAAAAAAAGAAAAAAAAAGGTGAAACTAACATGAATTCAGAAAATATAAAATATTCCAGTGATGCCAAATCTACATTTTTCACTGAAAACAATTTTTCCCTATTCTTCTGTTATGTTACTTAAGTGCTTTTGAAAATATTAGCCACAGACGCTACTCTCATAAGCATATAGAGGGCCCAATTCCATCGCTGGTGTGAGCAGGTGTGACTTCATTGTCTTCAGCAGAGTTATGTCCACTTATCTGAGAACCAGATTTGGCCTACTGAGTTTAATATTTTTCAATCCATCCTTGTCAGAGAATGTGTGACAAGGATGGACCAAGAAAAAAAAGGAAAGTGGAAATACTTCCAGATTGGGTAGGATAGATCTGAGAAAGTTGGTGACTGGTAATATAAAAACATTTTCTGGGACATTTATTGTCCCACAGCAATTCATAGTTTAAATATCTGGACTTCAGAAAGACATTTCCTTAAGACAAAGCCTCAAGGAAATGTCTCTATAGCTCTATCTGGGGAAGAAGGCTTTATTTTCGCTAGTCTGTACATACATTACTTTTGTAATTCACAAGGGAGTTAGGGGGAATTATATATGTGAATCTATGATATGATTATGCACACTGAGAAGGGAATTCTCGAATAGAAAGTGTTCCTGAAATTAGGTGAGAGGAGAGTAAAATGCTGTATAAGAGAATATATTCTCCATGTTTATAGTCAAGTAGCGGAATTGATAATAATAGCACACCTCCATTTAAATACTATCTTTTCTATGTTTTTTTTTCTTGCTTCCCCTTAACACAGAGTTATTTTGCAGTCCTAAAAAATGGGGGCAGTGAAATACCAGATTATGGCACTTGGCTGCATATGATTTCTTGTAATGACAAAAGAGAAACATAGATAAGGTATAAAACCACAGGTGAATATCATTTTTGGCCATCTGTACTTAATATATATTGCTCTAATCAAAACAATCATTAAAAAAAAGTTAAGGTTTCTCAAGTGCATATTGGACCAAAAATAATGTCTTGAAATACTAGTTAAGTCCTAACTTAACTCCTTGAACTGAAATTTAACCTTTGCCACTTTTCCCTTCCCATAACACACATTGCTCCTCCCTCCACTTGCATGAAAGATACCAGAGTACCTTGCACTCCAAGCACAAAGCTATTGAACAAACAAAACGCAACCACTTACTTCTACACAGAGAAGTCTCTGCCCCCTTGTCTCTGCCCCCGTACGCCAAGGCAGCAGTGCTCTGGCATTAGCAAATCAAGCACTTTCCACAGCACAGAAACATGCAGTTCCTCCTCATGCCAGATTGTCCACAGAGCCTTGTTTCTCCCATTTAGTACTCTGGCTGTCAGTCATTCTCATACTTTTCAGTGATAGGAAGCCTTAGAGGTTAGGGAATTTGAGGTGACATGGAGCTGATAAAGCTATGCAGGAGGAGTCCTTCAAGTGCCAGGACATTAGCACAGACAACCCTGATTCCCCCCTCCCCTCACCGTCATGCTCCTCAGGGTACATAGCCCTGTTGGTGAGGCTTGGGAGAGGTTAACAGAACCATAGGGTAGTATGAGGGGGTGAACAGCCATGTGGGGGAACTAGCTGTGCTGTGAACAGGAATGATAGATGTCCTCCCATCTACAGGGATTGGGAGAGCTCTTCATCTGCTCTCCTTGTAGTCCCAGAGTATTGGGCCTTCTCAGGTCAGTTAAATCAGGTCTGCCCTGTGGTGAATTACAGGAGGTTCAGCATAGAAAAGAGTTGCCTTCTGAGTGAAGCTCATAGTTTCTGTCCTGAAGCTATTTCAGTGTCAAGTATTTCCCTCCCTCCCTCCCAGTCCCATGCCTCTTTTTATGATGGGAGAGGGAGATTTGCTGCTGAAGCTGCCTCCAGAGTGCAGCTACAAACTCTACTCATGAGGCAGCTTCTCCCTCTTGTAATCTTCCTGTTGTTTACTGGTGCGGAGACAAGCTCTGACAGGCTTGAGGAGATCCACCACTTTGGGACTACAACTTGGAAGGGTGAAGAGCAAAGACCTCTTAGATATTTTATGGGAATACTGAAAGGGAAGTATGAATGCAGGTATGTAAAAGGAGGCATAGAGAGGAGCATTATTAGGGAAACCAAATCCACAGCTCTCCCTGCTATCTCCCTCCAACTGTGAATTGCTCTGATGAATGATTACCTCTGCCTTGTCTCTGCAGAAACATGAGGTAATAGTTTCTGGTGTACCATAGGGAATCAGTCTGCCTGTGAGGCAGCAGCCAACACCAGCCCCTGCATGTTAGTGTTCACCTTCACATCCCCATTCTTTCATTGACTGCTCAGAGTCCCATCTGTCTACCTTACCCATTTGAGCCCCATTGCTCCCTATACCCTCACAAGAGCATCATCAACTTGACCCCCCCATCCCTCCATGCTCCCTAGATGCCCCCCCACACACCATACATATGCTGTCCATGAAGCCTCTCTGTCTCCCCAGGGTCTATACTGAGTAGAGCTGGTAGCTCAGAGAGGTAGGCTGACAGCATCAGAAAATGAAGCAGCTGATGGTGCTTGACATTCAATTAGGTCATCCCGAAGAAAAGGATGCAAGAAAGGGATGGCAAAAAGCAGTATTTTAGATTTTTTTTTGTTTGTGTGTGTGCGTGTGCGAGAGAGAGAGAGAGAATTTTGGAGTTTTTCAAGACTTTGGTGACTTCAGTTCTTTAGCTAGAAATCCGAGGAAAACAGGGAACATGTCGCAAAGGAAACATTATAAAATATTTATCCTGGAAGCGATGAAAAATATTGCATTTAAAATTAGATTGAAAATTCACTTGTACTATGATGAGTTCTTGTGCCAGATTTGGAGACTTAATCCAGTGATTAACTGTAGATCAGAAATATGGAGTTCACTGCAATGTAGACATATACATCACATTCTCTGCTCCTTGAAGTCTTTAAACCATGATTTGAGGACTTCAATAGCTCAGACATAGGTCAGAGGTTTTCTGCAGGAGTGGGTGGGTGAGAGTCTGTGGCCTGCGTTGTGCAGGAGGTCGGACGAGATGATCATAATGGTCCCTTCTGACCTTAGTATCTATGAATCTATGATGACATAACATAGGCTACATTAATGTAATTACTCTACTCACTGTCAGTCAATAAGTGCTATTAAGATTTTTGCAAATGCTGATCAAAAGGTGCAAGTTTATGAGACTGGCTATAAAAAATATCTACAGGGTAAACACAAAGCAATGAGCTGTCTGTGATTTATCACCTTTTAATAACACAGACATGAAGTATACTTCCAGGTGTCTGAATTTTCTTTATCTGATTTATTGCTTTATCCTAGCTATCTCATTCCACCCTAGCCTTATGTTACTTAATCACCCACTTGTAACTTTCCAATTAGCCTCATAGTGCCTGCTGGGACTAATCAACAACTTTTTATTTCTATAGTGTTTTTTAACCAATTTCTCAAACCTAATTCCATTTCAATGGCCACAGCAGTTTATGTCCATTCAATTTTGGTGTTTTAATAAACTCAAATTTTTTCCCTTTTTTAAAGTACAAACTAGTAAGCAAACATCAGCATTACTCCCTTCTTTCCATGTATTTCTATACCAGTGAATCTGCAATTCAAAATAGTAATTCCATTTATATGAGTGCCCCTTTATCCAAAAGTTTCAGAGTCCCCCAGGCTGTTCAGATAAATGGGAACCAACTATTTTAATACTCCCCACACTTTCCCGCTCCAATAGACCTTCTCTCCTATATCATCAATCACAATGTTAAAAAAACCACAGCTGTTTAAATGTTCAATTTATGGTGCACAGGTCTGAAAGACACTTTGAATAGCTCAAAGCATGTAACATTTTTTTTTAAATGAGCAATTTGCCTCCTTGGAATTATAAAGCTACTGGAAATGTTGGACTCCAGAGATCAGCAGCCTAAAGCCAAAAGTGCTTTTATAGGTTTGACTAAAGGTGTGAGGACAGGACTGGCTGCTAGGGACACATGAGTTCTAATCACAGCTCTGACAGTCACTCCCTCTGTTATTTTTACTATGTCGCTGTTCCCACCTCTATAAAATAAGGATGTCAATAGTTATAATGAAGGCAAAATAAATAGGTTACAACATATGAAACGAGAGGAAAAAAGGAGTATTGTATGTCACCTGCTAAATTATAAAGGTCCTCAGATGGATACATGCAACTCCAAAATTATGGCCTTAAATATATACAAAATATTATGCATGATTAAAGGGGAAAAATCAGTGTAAATTAATACTTAGTAGTTAATACATTCAGGATAAGATATGGCAAACATGTACATGCATAAGTAACTTCATTACCATGAGTAGTCCCATTCGCCTCCATGGTTCTACTCTATGTGCATAAGCATTTCCAGGACTGGGCCCTTAAAGCTGGGCTGAAAATTAAGTTCCATGTAAAAGCACTGTAAAAGCATTAACTAAGTAATCCTCACGTCCCTCCACCCACCATGAAGTACTGTGAATAAATAATTATTATTCGTCACATTTTATAAGAAATGGAGAACAGTCTTTAGGTGATTTGCCCAAAAACAGAATGTCAGAGTCAGGATTAACATTCAAGTATTCCTGGTTCCCAGTCCTGTGCCGGCACTATGCCTCTCTCAAAACACTGCTCTGGTTGGAGAGAGATTAGTACTTATTTGCGTTCCAGCAGCATCTAGCGCTCCCAGCATAGATTAGCACCTATTAGAATCATAGAATCATAGAATATCAGGGTTGGAAGGGACCCCAGAAGGTCATCTAGTCCAACCCCCTGCTCAAAGCAGGACCAATTCCCAGTTAAATCATCCCAGCCAGGGCTTTGTCAAGCCTGACCTTAAAAACCTCTAAGGAAGGAGATTCTACCACCTCCCTAGGTAACGCATTCCAGTGTTTCACCACCCTCTTAGTGAAAAAGTTTTTCCTAATATCCAATCTAAACCTCCCCCACTGCAACTTGAGACCATTATTCCTCGTTCTGTCATCTGCTACCATTGAGAACAGTCTAGAGCCATCCTCTTTGGAACCCCCTTTCAGGTAGTTGAAAGCAGCTATCAAGCTATTGCGCTTCAGCATTTCATAAATATAGAGTGAGAAACAGTCCCTACCCCAAAGAGGCAGATGAAGGGTGGGAGGAGAAACACGGGCACAGAGAGGGGAAGTGATTTACCTAAAGTCACACAGCTGGTAATAGTAGAGCCAGGAATGGAGCACACATGTCTGTGTCCCACTTCAGTCCACTGTCCACTAGATCATGCTGTCTCACCAATATGTTTTTGTATAGACCAAAAAAAGTCATAGAAGCAAGAGGACACGATCGTGGTTCTTCTATGTTATTGCTCTAACCATCATACTACAGAATCATTTTTCTTGATTGTGCATGCTCTTGCTCCCTCTCTCTGATTATTTATCCACAGTGGAACAGCTTCAACAGGAGAGACTGAGGAAGTGCTCCACCCCATTAGAATATCCAGTAGCTCAATAGTTAGAGCACACACCTGAGAGGTGGCAGATCCCTGTTCAAATCTCTTCTCCCCCTGAAGTGGAGGGGGGACTTGAACTGGGGTCACCCACATACTAGGTGAGTACCCTAACCACCAGGCTAAAAGTTACAACCACCCCCCCCTCCCTATTTTGCATACAGGGCCTGATCCAGTAGATGAGCTCTGAGTAGCAGATTGGGCCCCACATGTCAGTTAGGCAGAGGAACACCTACCTTCCTCCAGTTTGTATACTGCAGTAGGGCTAAGGTGTCCAGAAGCCCGTCATTGGAGCTGCAGTGTACATGGTCAGAAGCAGAAACATAGGTCTCAAAAAACTTTACTGCAAAAATTTAGGTGCCAAATGAGCTTAGGTGCCTACAGAGTTTGGTGGCGGCAGCAGAGTGGGGATTTTGTGAATCCCAGTGGGACCTGATATAGGATTTATGCACCTAAATCTGTTGTAAATCTACCCAACAAAGAACAAAGAAAAAAACCCCAAAACAAAAAAAAAATCTCATATGGTCCTTTGTTACCTTTTTTATTCGTGTTAAAGTTTCTGAATCCAAACTGGTGAAGTCCACTTGTAGCTGGATGAAATCCAACTCAGGATGGTATTTGTCAAAGGATCCCAGGATACCCAGTTCTATTGGGCTCCTTTGAAAATCCCTTCTTTAGTTTCCAAAAGGAGTTTCCCATGCTGACAAGTGATCTTTTAACCCTTCAATGTTTGCAGGTAAGTCACTTGAGATCAGTAAAACAATTTTTCTCCAAGAAGCCCATTGAGATAATGAGCCTATACTATAACTGAATCCAGAAAGAAATGAAATGAATGGAATTAAACAACAATGGTGTGAGTAGAACATTTTACCAGGCTCTGAGGGGAATCAGATATTGAAGAAACAGTTTAAATAATACACTGGTTTCTTTTTGTGCCACAGAGACAAGGAACTTTGAAATACATGTTTAGAAGAAGCAATAGACACAGTAACAAGACAGACAAAATAAACTCTGTGGTAGTAATGCATTAGTGCTATATACATAAAGAGAAAATTGTAATTGGGGAAATGGGAAATGCTGGCTACCTGCTTCTTTGTAGTAGTACCATGAAAATACTGGCATTTACCAGTATTCACCCCCATGAATTTTAAAGTACTCATTGCGATCACTTTTCTTGAGTCTTTGTTTCTATTTTTACCCATTGTGCATTATTTCTAGGTTATCGCCACGCATAAAACCATTCATGTGTTTTTAGCGCCTTTTTTTTTACCAGTGATTTAATACATTTGCAGCCTCACACAGAAATTATTTACAATGTGTTCTTAAAGATGATTGTTAGATGAAACAAACAGGTAAAAGGCTCTGAAGGTACTTTTACATCTATAGCCTGGAATAAGTAACTGTACCCTCAAAGTCCATTGCGAGCATTGAACCCCAGTTGATCTCAAACTGATGAGTAATCCCACCTTGAACAACAGTTCAAGGTGGGACCAGTTGTTATGGTGTCCGGTACCCACTAATCTTACCTCTTTGAAAGATAAAGATGACTTCTCATTGGCAACAGTGTTTCAGTGAATGTCCTGATTATAACTAGAACTTGTATACACAATAAATGGATATAGTGTAATTTTCCATAAGCACCAGCAAATGAAGAGCTCATGAAGAATACAGCTTTAATATTATAGACAATAAAGTCAATAAAACTAAATAACAGGTTAAAAAAAAGTCACCATTATGGCTGTTGCATTGTAATGTATTCCTTCATCTTCAATTGGAATAATATATTGATGCTTATTATATGAGTAAGGTATGCTCAGTGATGTCTTTAACCAGTCATTTTCTTTCTTTAAAGCACCTGGGTTGTGTAACTGACATGATAAGTACCGTGTTGTCCCTTAGCCACCATAACTAATTAAGATTTTTTAAAATTTATTGGTATTGTTTTCATTGATAACTTTCTTTCTTTCTTTCTTTCTTTCTTTCTTTCTTTCTTTCTTTCTTTCTTTCTTTCTTTCTTTCTTTCTTTCTTTTATTGTGAAAATGAAAAAAGGATTTTACCCTGATTAATACATGGAATGGAAGATGCATCTGATTGAATTAAAACATGGAGGTGGCAGATCCAACAATAGCTGTAAGTATCCCCAGTATGTAAGGGATGTAGAAAGGACTTGTCAATGAGAACCAGCTGCATCAATGGAACACATCATCTGATGTCTTTGCTTTGGTCATTGAAAGAATTCAGTGAAGAGAGAAATTGTTGTAGAATATCATCTCCATTTGGTTTTTCTTTTCTATCTCAGCTTCAGTGATTGAGAACTGCAGTTTTCAAAGTTTCAGGGAACAGGCAATTTCTTAACTATTTTACTCTTCCTGTCTTGAAAACTGCCAGTTTCAGAATCCATGATGAAAATCTATCTCCTGGTATATGTAGCATGGTTCTGCATATGGGCTAAAATGAGGATGCTGCCTGGAATAGTCAGTAGATACGTAAATTATTTGAAATTTGTGGCGTATTATGATAGCTTTGGGCTGAGAGAGGTAAAGAACATGTTAGTGATGTCAACAGAAATGACAAGTAGTAGCCATTATAAAATCTCTTAATCTGAAAAAGTACCATAAAGATAAATGGGCACATATTTATTGTATGCAGTGTTGCTGTTGCTGTGTTGGTCCCAAAAAATTAGAGAGCCAAGATGGGTGAGGTAATATCTTTTATTGGACCAGCTTCTGTTGGTGAGAAGGCAAACTTTTGAGTTCACACAGAGCTTTTCTCTCACCAGAAGTTGGTCCAACAAAAGATATTACTTCACCCAACTTGGTGCTCACTTATTTATTGAGCATTTTCAAGGTGTAGCTGAAAGACTCTAGTCCTCTTTTAACACCAGACTAGCCTCCTGCACCTCCCTCTTCATGCAAATCTTGGGCCAGAGACAGATAGAATCACCCATATTTTCCCCAAGCATGTGGAGTTTCTGACATACCAACCCACAGTTTTACAGGCCAAACTCTGGGGAGAATGGGCCTCCAGGCCGACAGGGGAAGGATGATCAAGCTCTGCCATTCAAAGTGTGAAAGCTTTTTAGCACACAATAATGCTAGACAGGAGTCTAGATCAGGAAGGAAACTTAATTAGGCAACATGTCTTCCACTTAATTAGTCAACATGTCTTCACCCAAGTTGTAATTTTGCCCAGATGTAGGAGCTAAAATCTTGGGGAAATTTCCACGGGAGCGCTAAAGACCAATGGTTAGAGCCTCAGTTTATGCCTCACAAATCCAAATAACACTATACTAGGAAATCAATTCAAGAACATCTCAGAGGGAAGAATATCCTAAAGAGAGTCACCCACACCTCTTCCTGCAACAGAACATCCTATATCACTGTGCTAGGGCATTGAGATCAGTATTGACTCAGCAACTTCTACTGAATCACTCCATGCTATGAGGTTTCACTCTGAGTCTTTGTTAAGGGCTTTCCATTCACCCCTCCCCTGATTCAGACAGAAAGCAGAAGTCCGAAGTGCAGGCAGTGCAATGTTTATTGGGGTTAGTGACAAGCAAGCATATCCATAGCTCTGATGCTGCAGAGCCTTTTCCCAGTGTTCCCGCTTCTCCCCTCCTTAGCAAGCATAATTATACCTTAGTGCACACTCTTGGTCCCACCTCTTACAATTCATGGTCATGTTCCGTTTTGGGGGATTGTGAGTCTCGGGGCTACAGACCACCTCTTTTGTATCCTATCGGAGGGGTAAGGAGTGAGGTTATGTTTCACTCAGGGACAGGTATTTCTTTAGCCTTTTAGTGTTTCTTCTACCTTCCCCCCCTCCCTACTGGTTGCCTGACCTTATCTCGGGAGAGGAGTTTGAGGTAGAACTGTCCTTCAAGTGTATGTGTGTATATTATACTCCCACCATACCCAGAAATCCTTTAGCTCTGTTCTTATTTTTTTCTCATTATACTAACAAACCCATCTTGCTGGGCAGAAGCAACACACAGTGTCTTTGTTCTTTGTTCACACATATTAGTAAGGATATAAGAGTATCAAAAAATCAAATGGGCAAACAAGACCCAAAATTCTCTCTCTGGTGAATATTCAGGCCTCAATCCTACATTAACATTACCAGCACTCCTAACATGGTCTCACCTAACTGACCTTTACCCTCCTTCTGTGCCTTCCAGAGAGCAGTATTCTGATTCACTTCACTCTATATCCTATAAGAGAGGGCAGGAGAGACTGAATGAGTACAACAAGTGGTGGCAAACAGGGGGGCATGACTTGTAACAAAATAATGAACATGCATACAAACTGGGAGCTGGCTAGCTCCAGGGGCTGGAGAGTGAGGCTCTTCACCTCTTGGATGGCAGTTCTACCCTATGCCCAGGTTGTTGGAGCCAATCTTCAAGGAGAAGAGAATAGCCATTTCCCTATATTTAACCTACAGTGAAGGAGATGATCCCTAGATTTGGAGTCTACAGTTCTGGCTTAGCACCTCTTTGGGCTTCACCCAACCAATCTAAAAACAGATGTTCATAAATATCTTCAATGAACTGAGGGGGTGATCCTCTGCCCCATAGAATCAGAGAATATCAGGGTTAGAAGGGACCTCAGGAGGTCATCTAGTCCAACCCCCTGCTCAAAGCAGGACCAATCCCCAACTAAATCATCCCAGCCAGGGCTTTGTCAAGCCTGACCTTAAAAACTTCTAAGGAAGGAGATTCCACCACCTCCCTAGGAAACGCATTCCAGTCTTTCACCACCCTCCTAGTGAAAAAGTTTTTCCTAATATCCAACCTAAACCTCCCCCACTGCAACTTGAGACCATTACTCCTTGTTCTGTCATCTGCTACCATTGAGAACAGTCTAGATCCATCCTCTTTGGAACCCCCTTTCAGGTAGTTGAAAGCAGCTATCAAATCCCCCCTCATTCTTCTCTTCCACAGACTAAACAATCCCAGTTCCCTCAGCCTCTCCTCATAAGTCATGTGTTCCAGTCCCCTAATCATTTTTCTTGCTCTCCGCTGGACTCTTTCCAATTTTTTCACATCCTTCTTGTAGTGTGGGACTGGACACAGTACTCCAGATGAGGCCTCACCAATGTCGAATAGAGGGGAACGATCACATCCCTCAATCTGCTGGCAATGTCCTTACTTATACAGCCCAAAATGCCATTGGCCTTCTCGGCAAAAAGGGCACACTGTTGACTCACATCCAGATTCTCGTCCACTGTAACCCCTAGGTCCTTTTCCGCAGAACTGCTGCCTAGCCATTCGGTCCCTAGTTTGTAGCGGTGCATGGGATTCTTCCGTCCTAAGTGCAGAACTCTGCACTTGTCCTTGTTGAAGCTCATCAGATTTCTTTTGGCCCAATCCTCTAATTTGTCTAGGGCCCTCTATAGCCTAACCCTACCCTCCAGCGTATCTACCTCTCCTCCCAGTTTAGTGTCATCTGCAAACTTGCTGAGGGTGCAAACCACACCATCCTCCAGATCATTTATGAAGATATTGAACAAAACCGGCCCCAGGACTGACCCTTGGGGCACTCCACTTGCTACCGGCTGCCAACTAGACATGGAGCCATTGATCACTACCTGTTGAGCCTGACAATCTAGCCAACTTTCTATCCACCTTATAGTCCATTCATCCAGCCCATACTTCTTTAACTTGCTGGCAAGAATACTGTGCAAGACTGTGTCAAAAGCTTTGCTAAAGTCAAGGAACAAAATGTCCACTGCTTTCCCCTCATCCACAGAGCCAGTTATCTCATCCTAGAAGGCAATTAGATTAGTCAAGCATAACTTGCCCTTGGTGAATCCATGCTGACTGTTCCTGATCACTTTCCTCTCCTCTAAGTGCTTCAGAATTGATTCCTTGAGGACCTGCTCCATGATTTTTCCAGGGACTGAGGTGAGGCTGACTGGCCTGTAGTTCCCAGAATCCTCCTTCTTCCCTTTTTTAAAGATGCGCACTACATTAGCCTTTTTCCAGTCGTCCAAGACTTCCCCCGATCACCATGAGTTTTCAAAGATAATGACCAATGGCTCTGCAATCACATCCGCCAACTCCTTTAGCACTCTCAGATGCAGCGCATCCGGCCCCATGGACTTGTGCTCATCCAGCTTTTCTAAATAGTCCCGAACCACTTCTTTCTTCACAGAGGGCTGGTCACCTCCTCCCCATGCTGTGCTGCCCAGTGCAGTAGTCTGGGAGCTGACCTTGTTTGTGAAGACAGAGGCAAAAAAAGCATTGAGTACATTAGCTTTTTCCACATCCTCTGTCACTAGGTTGCCTTCCTCATTCAGTAAGGGGCCCACACTTTCCCTGACTTTCTTCTTGTTGCTAACATACCTGAAGAAACCCTTCTTGTTACTCTTAACATCTCTTGCTAGCTGCAACTCCAGGTGTGATTTGGCCTTCCTGATTTCACTCCTGCATGCCCGAGCAATATTTTTATACTTCACCCTGGACATGCCTGCTAAGGACAGCATTGTGAAATCCCTCCAGGTGACTTTTAAGTTCTTGAGTTTCTGCATTTATCTATATAATCAATAACAGTTAAATTCCCTTACCTATCCATGTTGGAATATAAAGATGAATCTACTAGAATCTTCTCAGTGGCTCATAGTCCTTGCAAAAAAGTTGTATTTGTGTAAACTCTCAGTTCGGGGTGGAATTTGCCTTAGCCAAGGCCTTGCTATGGGTATAGGCATTAGGAGGAGGTGGTAACTGACTGAGATCTGGACACCTGCTTCTGACTTAAAGGTGAAGCCTCTATCACAAAGATAGCCACACCCTCTGATTGGTTGCAACACAGATCAAGTCCTTCTTAGGCTTACCAGCTGAGCTAAAAACTCCTCAAACCATGGCAGCTGTGTGTCCTTACCACGTGTTTCTTTGGTGTGAAGTCACCATGAGCAAATCTGTGATGACCCAAAAACCAGAGAGGGCAGCAAACATGCACGGGGGATAGAACAGGGCTTCACAGGGATCTAGAAAGATGGGACTAGGAGGGACTGCAGGCTGTGAGACAAGAGGCACTCCTAATGACAACAGTCCTGGATGTGGGAGGAAATAAATGGCCGACAGAGAGAAAAACAGGGCACAGCAGTTGCCCCTCTTGCACTGAAGCCTGTTCATTTGTACTTAGTGTACACAAACAATTGGACAGTGGCATCACTAGTCTGCCACAGTCTAACTATTTGTGTGCACCTTGCTGACACCCCATAACAGTTCATTAGAAAGCTTTGATCTACTCCTCTTTGAAACAGGATGAGATCAAAGTGCATTTGCGGACTATTAATGTACATCAGTGGGATGCACATAAACAGACTGTCGGGGTTAGTTCAGGCTAGATTCACTCCCCTGTTTGCTGCAAACTAAATGTTCCTTGATCCAGACCTATTTTTTTTCCTGTGACAAAGCATGAAAGTCAATTTCTTTTGTACCATGAGACCTGCCTCCTGCAGTAAGGAGCTGATGCACATGGAAGCGCTGTGCTGATTCGATGGCATAGTGCAGAAGTGTCACTAAATAAGCTCCACAGCTCCTGAACTGGGACAATGGGTGGGAAGGGGCATTTGTAGAAAGGCTGAACTGCTGGTTGTTGGAGGAACAGGGACGAAGCTGACATCCCATTCAGTTCCCATGTGGCTGAAGAGCAGAGCCTTGGGATGGTGGTGGCCTCCTCTTGCTCTGTCCCAGGCAGTGCTCCTATCCTTCAGGCCAGTGTAGTCCACATCTGCCCACATAGTCCTGGTTTCCTTCCCTCAGTGCTTTGAGCATGTAGTAACTCACTAGGTGGTTCTTCTCTCTCTCCTGGGCTTTGTGGAAGAAACAAAGCAGGATCATCACAGGATTTCCCTTACCCACTGAGGGGAACTCTAGAATGAGTAACGATGTTAGTGGACCTCCTTTCCCCCACACCTGCAAGATCTCCTCCCTCAACACACCTGGAGAGGACAGCCTGTGGGTCCAACTCATACTTGGAGAACTACCTCTTGAACAGCTTGACTAGGCCCTGAATTCAAATAGTTTATATTAAAATTGTTACTTTGATGATTAAACATCTGTCAGTCAGCACTGGCAACCCTCTTTTCTGTATATATTTGCTCAGAACCTATAGACAGTCACCTGTTTATTTTTTTCTCTCCTTCTTGAACTCTATAAAAACAAAGATGAGTTCAAGAGACTAGAATCACCACAGAACTACAGTCCCAGCCCTCAAACAAGCCCTGGAATAAGCAGAGTTTGTAATTGCTGGTTTGTCTTTCCTACCCCCACCTCCAACCTCTGCACTGAGAGGGCTATATCTATCCCTCCTCACTCCTCAATCTCCCAGGTACTTGCAGAAGGCAAACTGCAACTCCCCTGCCCACTTCATTAATAGTTCTGTAAGGTGTGTGACTTCATCCTGAGTGAAAAATAGTTTAGTGTTATGGTTTTCCTGTATCTATCACTGTACTATTCATATCCTTCTATTTATCATCTACCGTACATACCCTTGTAGCCATCCATCCATCCAATCTCGTGTTTCTGCTTTTTTTCTGTTCTCTATTGGAACAAAGGTGGTTTTTAAGTAGTTAGAAAGAGATGCAGGTCATTACAGCACCACAACCCCAGAGAAGCATCGCAGAAAAGCCTTTCTGCCCCACCACAAGAGAGGCATATTTTTCCCTTTGCACTGAAAAGGTCATCTTCTCCCTTCCCCCTACTCACATGTGTCTTGAGGGGAATGGGTTGCAGAGTCCCCGACACTTAGCCAGCAGTCCCTTGGCAGGATGTATTTTATTATGTATTTAAAACAGTTCATTTACTATGAAAATCACTGGAGTACAAGTCCATTTACATGCCATTGTATGCACTTGAGCTATACATCCATCCGTGCCTCATTCCTCACCATGGTATCTGTGCTCTTCAATGGTTCCTCATAAGACAAACACAAGGGCACATTTAATGAAACTGAAAGATGCTACTGAAGGTGAGCGCCATTTAAAGGCTGAGCTTTGTTCCCATTCCATTCCCTAAGTCTTTAAGTCCAAGGAGTCATCTTGACCCAAAAACCCTCTGGCATGTCTTGTCCCTGACCCATGGTCAGAAAAGAGGAAGAATCATCAAGGGCCCCACAAGGGTTGAAAGGCATTCCCTCCTGAGAGGAAAGGTCAGGAGGTGAGTGCAGTGGGATTTTAGTGGTGGTTTGACTCAGGCAGACTGTATCTGGTCAAGACATCCTAAAAGGTTAGAGGACAAAATGGGAGCACAGCTCAGACTTCAGCTGGCACTCAGCTTAGCCCTACATACTGGACTGTCCCAGGGGTTACTCAAAGCAGTGGTTCTCAAGGTTTTCCCCTAAATGAGAGAGAGGGAGAGACCAACCTTCCTTCAATTATCTTGTCTCCAATCCCATTATTCAGTTCTGTAAAGCCCAGGGAATGATTTTGTGGCTACTCAAGTGCCCCTGAGTAAACATGTTAGGGACTCAAGGGATGCAAAGTCCTAGCAGATAGTGCTGGATATATCCACTTGAGATTCACAGCCATGAATCCTCTCCTACAGTAGCAACTATGTTGAGATGGATAAAGCCTCCCTTATAATCTTTAGTCAACTGATTATAGCACTCAGCCAGGATGTTGGAAAGCTAGGTTCATTTCCCCTATCTACTTGTTGGAGGCACTTGGGATTTGAATTTGGGTCTTCTACCTCTTGCCCTACTTAGTGGGTTATATGATATTCTAGAGCAGCTATTTTTCAATCTCAAAAATTAAATATGCAGACACTGTGTTTCCCTCCTTCCAGATGAGTATCCTAAAACTGGGCTATTGTCATTCTCACACTATTGCTAGTCCTTTCTGGAATGTTCACTGGATCAGGCCCCCAAAAGCAAGAGAGGTGGGGTAACACCTAGTTGGTGACTCCTGCTGGGGCTTAGGCACCAAGTTGCTGGGCGGGGTCAGGACTGAGGTGGCTGTCTGTATGCATAGCTGCTGAAAGTAAGTCTGGCTCTTACAGGACTGTAAGTGCTGCCAGGGTTAGATGGCAGCTGAACAGGGGTTCTCTGAATGTCAGTGATGCCTAAGTGTTAGACTTAGGTGCCTAAAGTGGCATTTAGTGGCCTAACTCCTTTTGTGAATCTGGCCCTTTGTCTAAAATACTTTATGCCCATTTAAAGTTACCAGACATAAACACACCAAGAGCAACCCTCTATATATGGCATAACCTGTCAGCTGCAGGGAACTTCTGTGGAAAAGCCTGTGTCATCACTCATTTCCCAAGACACTCCATTGCCTCTCATGAACTTCTGGCGACTGACTATATCCAGGAGCAGCTGCAGCATGCATGTGCCAGCAGGTCTGGCTATTGCATTCTACTTCTAGTTTCCCCAGCCTTTCCAATATGAAGCATACCCTTCAACTGTGCCCCTGTTGGACACCAACAAGTGAGGCAGATACTGGGTTGGCCCATGCTAAGGGATTGAACCAGTGATCTCCAAAGCTAAAAGCACACATTTTCACAGTTTCTGCTAAGATCCCAGACCTTAAGCTAATAGCTGTTACTGACTCACATCCTCGGTGGATTGAGTGGGGCAAAGTCTGATAAATTACTGAAATAATAAATGTATATTTTGGTGATTATAACCATAATTTACAGGTTACTGTAACCATAATTACTGTAACCATAATTTACAGGTTATAACCATTTTTAAGTAGAAAATCTGTTTTGAAAGAGGTATTTTTGTTGTGAGTCATATGTATCCCATTCATATAGATCAACAGTACCTTTTGGACTTCCAAGAACTTAGTTTTGATCCTTACTGTTTGAGCTACAGGAATAATTATCAGCTCCATTACAGACCAGTCACTGGAACAGGTCTTTCCCAGTGAGTTACACAACTATTTACTAGTCAGCAGCACAATATTAGTTATCAGGAATCCTGGATTCCAACCCTGGCTCTGGGAGTAGAATTCTGTATATAGTGAATAGAGATAGGGTAACCCAAATGGTTTAGGCTCTTTGTAATTGAACTTCTGGCTTCTTTTTTCCCTTCTCAGGAAGCTTCTTCCTAGGTTACACAAGAACTTGGTAAGAAAATTATTGCTCCTTCTCTCGCTTTCCTTTTTTGTTGCCCATAGAAGTGCATGGCAATATTCACATTGCAACAGTCTTGTCATCTACTTCAGCAGGCTCATCCTGCCACACAAATTAGCAGTTGTGGCTTAAAAATTGTAAAATGCTCTGTAGACAAAAACTGTAGAACTGATATTTAAGTATTTAGCACATGAGGAGCCACAACGTGGCCAAACGACAGGTCCCAGAGGGTTTCAATTTCTTGCAAAAGGAGTACAAAGAAAAAGGAGCCAACCAGTGGAAAAAGTCACCAAAAGGGATGCTTTTTGAACTCTTCTTATTCTCTTTATATTGGATAGTTTTGGTCTGAAGCTGAACTTCGCAGCTGGTCTCTATTTCTATATTAAGCCAGCCAAATAATTGGATTGGCCAATCCTTTAATAATGGAAAAGTTTGCTTTGGGATCCTCACTTTAGCGCTCAGACCTATGTATCAGTCGGCTCTAGTCAGGTGCAATTATACTGACATTTCTCAGGTTTATAAAGATTCAGCACCGTTCAGTTTCTTGTTGTCTAAGCAGCGCCTATCAATAGAGGAAAGCAGGTGCTATTTAACTGCGCATACGTGGTGACACTAATAACATCAAGTTATTGTACAGCACATAAAGCAGCTACATTAAAAAAGCCAAAATTTTATCAGAGTCATCCTGCACATCTTTTAATCTAGGGAGGAGTTCAAAAGTTTTCCATTAACAGTACAACCATGAATACCATTAAACACACTGGAATTATCAGCTTAAAAACCTAGCTAACGGAACTGCCAACGTACCTTTCAAAGACACAGTGTGCACGCTATGGCACTCAGGAGAGACACAGATACATGATATAATAGCACTGCTATTATAGCCTAAAGGTGGGTTTCTGAGGGTATACTGCAGGCAGTTTAGATTCAAGCGTAACTCTTTGCCTGAGGCTCTCCCTCTAATCTACAAGGCCCAATCAAGATTCAGTGTGTCTGATTCCCCACCTGCCCCAAGTTGCTATGCTATGACTCCTGAGAGCGTGTTAAAGTCCACAGCAAGGAGCTGAGAAAGGAATAAGACAAGGAGACAATGTGAGGTACTAGTGAAGAAACGTCTGTTAAGGGAGACTTGTAGCTCCCCATCTATGTTGTGAAAAAGCTAAACCAACCTTATAAAGAATTAGGGTACTGTGGTGTTTAGATGCTGCTTGTAATTATTAGAACTGGGAGCACTGGCTGTTGGGAGTCTGAAAGGACAGGAAACAGGAAGGAGGGGTGGGGAAGTTGAGGAGGCAGAGTGAGAGCAACTGAGGGGGCAGCAGCAGCTTGGTAAAGAGGTTTCCACTTTAAAAATAAAGTCCTGTTGAAGTTTGTTAGTACCTAGCCTGGTTGCTACAATAGGTATCACCCGTCAAGACGGCTGAGCTTGTGCGCCATGCTAATGCAGCACTGTAGCATTTCAAATTTTGTCTCTCTCAATCTGCCTGCCAGCATACCCCACCACTTTGCTGTGGAGAAGGAGTTTTTCAGAGTACTGTCACTGACAGCAGCCATTGGAATTTCTAAAGCTTCTGCTGTTGCTGCCACCAGGGACTGCTCTTGATGACTTGGAAAGTATTGAAAATTATTGTGAAAATTATACACATTTAAAACCCATCCATCCATAAAAACCTAATTTCCCTAGCCCATTGGTTTTATTTTTATTTTTCATGTTTATGGGGTTCTCTAAGCTACCATACACCTTTCCCCAAAAGCTAAACCACAAAAGACCACTTTAAAGTAACTGAAATATACAAAAAACAAGAAATTGAGAGTGAAGGCTGAATTCCTAATATGCTTTCCATTCATAACTCACACTGTTTTAGTTTTCTTTTTCAGCAGCATCATTATCTACATTTTTCATTGTGCAACCTGGCTTTCCGTTCATTTGACTCACTGCTCCATTTCAATCCACAGCAGAGAGGCAAGCAGCCGTGCTGGGGTTAAGGACAGAGCAGCAGCTTGGATGTTTATGACTTGCCATTCAGATTTCAAGAAGGCTTTATATATTAAAGTAACCTAGTACTTTGTGTGATGCAACTGAAGAAGTTTTCTTCATCTGGGTAAACCAATTTAAAATGTCTTGTGGCAAAGCCCAGAACCATGACTCAGGAGAGCTGGGTTCTAATTCTGTTTCAGGCTTCCCATGTGCTGCAGTATTCCTTAAGTAGAAACACAAAGATGTTATGAATGTAAATGCATTCCTGTTTATAAATTGCTGTAGATAACTGGGTATAAGCAGCAATGGAATTGCAAAACACTGTGATTATTACATTACAAAACTAAAGCATAGTTCACATGCTGTATATGGAATAAGGCTGATAATCGGAATTCCCTAAAATATTTTTTATCATGACCAGAGCTGGTGTCTTTCTGCCTGTAAAAGTCTCAGTTTTTGTCTCAGAATGATGCATTTAAAATGTTTGAGAAAGGATATGGCTCGCAACACTGTAACTGTGACTGCTTCATTAAAAACGTTAACAGCCTTATCATTAGGTGGAGAGAGTTTTCTTGCTTAAATCTCACTGCAGCATTAGACCACCATTCACTTCTGCTGCTTCGCTTGTCCTCATTAGGTGTCTCAGGGAGAGCTGTTATATTGGTCTGTTCATTTACCTTTCTTAACTAATGGAAGGTTACAGTACAGTTCATGGTAATGGTACTAATTCTACTACATATGATGTGAGGTCATCTTATATTCAAAAATTTAAGCCTGAGTTTTGTTTAACAGCTCTGGTATATATTCTTATCTCTCTGGCCATGTACATGCTTAGATAAAAATACAAAGGCAGTCATGAGCAACTTAGCATCCAACATTCAACAGTAACTGCATTACTACTGTATATCGGGTTCTCACCCAGTACTTGGCAAGTTAAATCTTCAAGACCAACTGTCATTTAGCTTCTGGTACCATAGAGGGTGTTGCAGAGTTGTACTGCCCCCCGGAGAGCTGAGGAACGGAAACACACTGCCTGCCTCAGCAGCCCAATGCATAAGCGGACAATGCAGGTTGCCCCACTTTCAGCATGAAGCAGCCTTCTCCCTCTGTTGCAGCTGACCCAGGCTGTAGTCCTGTAACAAGAAAGCCATGGCGTTGCCTCCTTCCTGCCCTCTTTGAGACTGTGTGCCTCTGAGATGCACCGAAGGAGCAATCCCTCTGTTCCCCTGATTATAAGGACTGCAACTGGAACAGGCCCTCCAAGGGAGGTTCTTTGTCTGCTTCCCTTCCCCCTGCAAAGGCCTGCCACAATGCCTCCATCAATGTGAGGGACCCGGGAGACTTAAGCTCCAGCAATAATGATTATCATGGTAACAGTCACTAGTTTATGTAAAAAACAATGAGCTTTCAAATATGTATGTCTATAAGCTTACAACACAAACACATTGACACTTCTTTTGTAACATCTATATTATACAATTGTTTCAGTTCTAATTAGGACTTTGATTTCTGAGTGTGATTTTGTGTTAATGCACAGGAAAAGTATTCTAAGTTACTTGAATATGTGATAGAAACAATTATGCCTAAATAAACATAATAAATAAAAATAAATATATTGCCCATGATCCACAGCCCACTGACTACAAACAAAAGACTCCCTTTAATTTTACTGGGCCTTGGATTAAGCCCATTCTGGAGATCTCTAGCCCCTGAGAGTCATTGCAAACTAGTGAACAGTACTACATGTTTGTTAATAGAACCCTTAAAATAGAATTCAATGTGCATCTGGATTTAAAAGAAGCAATCTCTTTCTTACTGAAAGTTAACTGTATCAGTGTGGGAGATTGGTGAATTCTGAGAAATCCAGCTATGTAGTTTTTCCAACAAAAATATAATTGGCAGATTACATTGACTTCTGTACTGGATGTGTATTTTCAACATCACTTCAGGATGGAGGCAAAAAAGCAGAAGTACTGAAGTCTTGGGCATTTCTATTAACTTGAAGCATTCAAAATTTCCTGCTTGCTTCAGCTGTAATAAAGCACGGAGATTCAGTTCTGTGATTTGGTTTTGATTATATATTGTTCCTTAGAGGTATGAGCTAGCTTGGATGACTGATAGTGTTTGGTGCCTTTGTAATACTGATGTGACATTGTACAGATTCACATCAAACTCTTGGTTTTCTTGCAAAAGTTTAGATAAAACATGAATGATTTTGCCAGACTTGGCCACAAACTTTTGTTATTTATTATCTGCTGATATTCAGTTTAAAAACAAACACAAGTAACTTTAAAATAAGTGAAGCTATCATAATGGCTCCATCACTTTTTACTCTTAGGGCCTTAACCTGGGGCTTCAACGTTTTCCTGAGTAAAAGCTACAGGATCTTACTCTGAAGACATTTTGCTGCTTATTTAACTTATGTGGCATATACAGTAGACGCCCTTATTAAAATTCAGCATTGACCAGTCATTTCCACACTGTTACTACAAAGATGCCCTAGTATAAATAAATAGAAAACTGTGATAATCTCAGATGCTAGAACATAGAAACTTGATGAATACTATTTTAATGGTAACCACTCTTGCTGAATTACATGACTTAAGAGTGCTTCATTGTTCTGTTATGTAACACCGTTATGGAAATGCAACTGTACCATTCCAAAATCAATATGAAACACAATGAGCTATTCGGTTAGTCACATGGAGCTTGGGGTCAGCCACAAAAGAGTTCTGGTCAAGCAAACCACCTTAATGCTAAGGAACATTAGAACCTTAAGAGTGAGGAAGACTGAGCTCAAAGTAGTTGAAATAATTAATTTGAGTTAATTAAGCCTGAGTACCGCACATTACACTACTGTCTACTCCATGGCACTTAGGAGAAGGGTGTCTTCCCCCTTGGCAGAGAAGTGGCTTTGGACCAGTTCCACAGCTGTTACTGTAGCTTTGAGGCTTCAGTAGCTTTCACTCACCCTCTCTTTGGTGCCTTGTAGAAGTTAAATAGGAGCCACCTAGCCCCTTCCTTTGCAAGGGAACACGCCACGGCTAGGGAAGCAGGAGCAGGATTTGATCCTAAAAAAACACTTAGGGTCTTCTCCTGCAGTCCTGAACCATGTTCCACTCCCACTGGCCTCTATGAGAGTTATGCAGAGGTACAGCCTGCAGGAATGGGTTTTTGTACAGGACATGACTTTCCAAACACAGAACTCAATACTGAGTGGGGATTCATTATGGAAATATAATTATACTAATATCCTAAAAATGGCCCTGGACCTGCAATTGACACCATTTGGACACACCATTATGCTCACATAGCGTCCCATTAACATCAGTCGGGTTCCTCCCAGATATAGAAGTCCTATTGTGTTGCCTATGGAGCTGTTTTGTAATAATCTGTTAATACTGTATGTTGGCCTGACTCTGGCCTACTGTTTTCTGTTCAAATATTTTCATTTAAGTGCCTCTCGCTAGAGGTCTGTCTGAGATGGGTTAGGCAGCGAAGTGAGGACGTCTCAAGATGGTTACCATCAGTGTCCACTTAAGAGTCACTGAGGGACAATACCAGACTATTAACTCTGGCTTCTGGCTCAGTCTTTTCTCAACCTGTGGAAGTAGTTTGACCAGGTGAGGGTAAAAGCCTGCCACCACCGAGAAACAAAGAACCCTTCCAGGATTTAAAAGAACAATCTTGGGGATACGAACAGGAAACCATATTGAAAAAAAAATCATTCAGCAACAGGAACCCATGAGCTTGTCTAGCGAAACTAGGCCTTCCTAGGTCACCAGTATGGGCCTCTAGGACTTTAGGTAAGAATACCTTTGTAGACCATTCTTTTGTTTTACAGTCTTTTTTTCTTCTTTTCCTAATGATTTGTCTAAAGCAAAGGTTCTCAACCAGAAGTTCGGAGCCCCCTGGGTGGGCTGCAAGCTGGTTTCAGGGGGTCCACCATGCAGGGCCACTGTTAGACTCACTGGGGCCCAGGGCAGAAAGCCGAAGCCCCACTGGGCAGGGCTGAAGCTTGGAGCCCTGAGCCCTACTACCTGGGGCTGAAGCCGAAGCCTGAGCAACTTAGTTTTGTGAGGCCCCCTGTGGTTGGGCCCCAGGCAGTTGCCCTGCTTGCTACCCTCTAATACTGGCCCTGGCTTTTATATGCAGAAAACAGTTGTGGCATTTGTGGGCCGTGGAGCTTTTACAGCATGCTGGGGGCAGGGGTCTAAAGAAAAGCACTTGGTTTTAAGAAAGCTGTTAGTCAGTGTCATAAATATAAAGGGAAGGGTAAACCCCTTTGAAATCCCTCCTGGCCAGGGGAAAGCTCCTCTCACTTGTAAAGGGTTAAGAAGCTAAAGGTAACCTCGCTGGCACCTGACCAAAATGACCAATGAGGAGACAAGATACTTTCAAAAGCTGGGAGGAGGGAGAGAAACAAAGGGTCTGTGTCTGTCTGTAGTCGTCTTGGCCGGGGACAGAACAGGAATGGAGTCTTAGAACTTTTAGTAAGTAATCTAGCTAGGTATGTGTTAGATTATGATTTCTTTAAATGGCTGAGAAAAGAATTGTGCTGAATAGAATAACTATTTCTATCTGTGTATCTTTTTTGTAACTTAAGGTTTTGCCTAGAGGGGTTCTCTATGGTTTTGAATCTAATTACCCTGTAAGATATCTACCATTCTGATTTTACAGGGGGGATTTCTTTATTTCTATTTACTTCTATTTTTTATTAAAAGTCTTCTTGTAAAACACTGAATGCTTTTTCATTGTTTTCAGATCCAAGGGTTTGGGTCTGTGGTCACCTATGCAAATTGGTGAGGCTTTTTACCAAACCTTGTCCAGGAAGTGGGGTGCAAGGTTTTGGGAAGTATTTTGGGGGGAAGGACGCGTCCAAACAGCTCTTCCCCAGTAACCAGTATTAGTTTGGTGGTGGTAGCGGCCAGTCCAAGGATAACGGGGGTAATATTTTGTACCTTGGGGAAGTTTTGACCTAAGCTGGTAAAGATAAGCTTAGGAGGTTTTTCATGCAGGTCCCCACATCTGTACCCTAGAGTTCAGAGTGGGGGAAGAACCGTGACAGTCAGTATACCTGGTCACAAGTTCCTGCAAAGAGAAAATGTGTGTGCTTGAAATCCAGTTGGACCTCAAAGGAGATTACGTAATTGAGGTATACAGAAGACTCCACGATTTTATCATGTGAAAGAGGTCAAAGATGTGAGCTGAGTATACTCAGGGAAACCAGAAACAGGACAAACATGCACTTAGTGCATTAAGTGGGGTACGTACTTCATGTCATCTGCAACATCAGGCCTATATTTGTCATGCATTTGACATTTATGGCCCTGATCCTGTAGTCTTACACACCCATAGCTATCATTGAAGCCTGAAAAGCCTGTAGGCTAATAGTTTATATTTGATATTCTAGTATGTATTTGCTGTATTGTCAACTTGCAACGTTCAAAAATCATGAATCAGTCCCTCCCACACAGAAAAGTCATGGCATTAAAAGAAAAAAGAAAACACCAGTGTTTTTCATTTTCCTTTTGATTTTTTTTTTCAACTTGTGTGTGGTCATCTCAGGTCAAAACTCCACCTTAATTACACACAAAAATGCTGGGGATTCAACATACTCTTCTATCTCAATGGGTGTAGAGAGCTACCATTTTATCCCTCTCTTCTCCACTCCCTAGCTGGACAGGATGACCAGTCATCATGCTCTCATTCCACCTGAATGTTCCCTCACAGTTGCCAGTCCTGCACTTATCCCCTCCATTTATTTGCCCTCATATCACTCCCTTTATGCTTTCTGCTTCTCCTGGGGAGAATAAGACCCTGGTACTCTAAGAAGGGGTGGTGCAGTACAGAACCCCAAGGGCAAATCCAGGTGGGATCGCTATGTCACAATGTGCCGAGGACATTTAACTTCTTCAGTCTGGCCCAGAACCCAATACTTGTAATAAAATTGTGAGAGCTGGCAACACAGTACTGGTTTTGCATGTGGGTTTAATTAAAACTTTGACAAATCTGTGCATCACTTTTGATTCAAACAGGGAATAATTGTTGGGGGAGGGGAGTATACTTCCTCAACAATAAAGTGGCAGTGGTTTGTGACAGAATCTTTCACATGGCATCAAGGTCACAGGACAGAGGCAACTGGGGAGGGCAACTATAGACCTATAACAGCTTGAGAGCTGCTTTTGCTCTGGAAATAGCTGAGGAACTGATTTTATTCAGGTCTTCTCTGTTGCCTCACTTCATCCCCAAAGCTTCACATGGAATTTAATTACATGGCTTTAGAAACTCCTTCAGAGCTCAGCTTTAAGCCAAATTATTGTATCAATTGCCCTGAGTATTATTTATTTCTATTTTATTATCCTAATTATGAATTTAGATTAGCTGACAGCTTTGACTATATGCACATACATCCTATGTTGTATGCCAAAAACGAGCCAGAAACTGTGACATTAGCTGGGAAATGTGGTGATCTGCTGAAAACATTTGTCAATGCTGAATTGTAAAATATATTGTGAAAGAATTTTAACTCCTTTTAAGGTTCATTGCTTTTCATTGTATTTTTATTTTTTTCATTTGACAGCTGCCACAGGCAATGCTGCAAATTCTTGTCCTAATTATGTTGTGACTATATAGGTTTCACTTTATGGTTATTAACATTTGACTTTCATTGGTGTTACACCAGATTTAGAAATGTAACTGAGAGCAGAATTTGGCCCAGAACAAGTTAAAAAACACAATAGACTGTAATTATTTTCATATAAACTTTCTCAATTTAATTTATAATGGCATTCCGACAAAACCTTTTTACATCAATTCATTGATTAAATTCTGTTAAAAGTGCTGCTCATTTCCACACCAATATTATTCAGTGGAATATTTCAAACCTTTACTTTCAATGGAATGATATTTCTTGCTAAGATTTATAAACGTTATAATGGAGACCAAATTTGGTTGGGGCTTTTAGTTATTCGTTATTACAAACTGATTTTTTAGAGGACCAAAAATGATAGACCAATATCATTTTTTTCTCTTGCTTGTAAAATGCATGGCAAATAACTTGGGAAACTGTCCCTCTTTAACTGGAGTGCTTGAAAGACCCATGCCTGTGAGCTGCTGATCATTTTCAACTAGTGAAACATTTCACATGCAGGCACAACTGTATTTATAGTGACAGGTTTCAGAGTAACAGCCGTGTTAGTCTGTATTCGCAAAAAGAAAAGGAGTACTTGTGGCACTTTAGAGACTAACCAATTTATTTGAGCATAAGCTTTCGTGACCTACAGCTCACTTCATCGGATGCATACTGTGGAAAGTGTAGAAGATCTTTTTATATACACACAAAGCATGAAAAAATACCTCCCCCCACCCCACTCTCCTGCTGGTAATAGCTTATCTAAAGTGATCACTCTCCTTACAATGTGTATGATAATCAAGGTGGGCCATTTCCAGCACAAATCCAGGTTTTCTCACCCCACCCCCCCTGCCACACACACAAACCCACTCTCTAGATAAAGATATCACTTTAGATAAGCTATTACCAGCAGGAGAGTGGGTTTGTGTATGTGTATGGTGGGGGAGGGGGTGAGAAAACCTGGATTTGTGCTGGAAATGGCCCACCTTGATTATCATACACATTGTAAGGAGAGTGATCACTTTAGATAAGCTATTACCAGCAGGAGAGTGGGGTGGGAGGAGGTATTTTTTCATGCTTTGTGTGTATATAAAAAGATCTTCTACACTTTCCACAGTATGCATCGGATGAAGTGAGCTGTAGCTCACGAAAGCTTATGCTCAAATAAATTGGTTAGTCTCTAAGGTGCCACAAGTACTCCTTTTCTTTTTGTATTTATAGTATATATTTTGTAATGAGACGTCACACAGTCCGCCATCCAAACCACAGTCGTAAAAAACTTAAAAAATGAGAAAAACTATGTTTTTTAATACAAATGTCAAATCACTGCTGTTCTAAATTTTCCTGCTATCATGTTCTTGTTTTTTTTTATCTCCCTTCCCTGGAACTTAATTTTTCAAATTTTTAAATGAAAGAGAAAACAAAAACACATTTGGCAGATTCTCCTCTCATGTACACCAGTGTAATTCCGTTGACCTTAATGAAGTTACTCTTGATTTTCACACTAGTGTAAGTGGTGGAAAAGCAGATCCGAAGGCATTTCAACACTAAATATAAATGTCTAGCACTTATATAACACTTTTCATCCACAGATCTCAAAACACTTTACAAAAAAGGTATAATTATAATTTTACAGCTGGAGAAAAAGTCATCACACAGCAAGACAATTAAATACTTAGAACTAAAACCTCAGTTACCCAAGTCTTAGTCCATTGCCCTGTCCACTGGACTATGTGTTGTTTTTGAGGAAGTCAAATACAATCTTAAAGCATACTGTTCAGACTCAGTTTAATCTTAATTTTTACATGTGATTTGATGAGCAATAGTGGAATCCAAAGACAAGTGAAATTTGCTGTGGGGAGAAATGTAGAAGTGCTGTGAGATCCTGCTGATAATTCAAAGGAATATATCATACATTGTTACCAGAGAGAGGATCTTACACTCTTGAAGGGAATGTCTTCTGATCTACCATTCTGCCTTACAGTGAGAAATGCTGCATTAGAATTAAATCAAACTGGAAGCCTGACCTCCCTGGGGAAACTTTCGTCTTTCCTAGGGAAGAATTCAAACAAGCCAAGGGAATATAAGAAAAAGAATATTTTCTCCTTTTTTCATGGATTTTTCTGACCTAACGCATGGCACCCACACAATTCATTTTTGGTACACTGAGTACTTTTCTCCCTTTAAATTAAATGTGAATTGAAATTGTGGTGCGTGAGACCCATTCATATATATGAAACTTTACTTTATATTAGGAAAAATTCTTTTCCATTGTCAAGGTTAATACAGTAATTTGCATATCTGAAGTTATATTGTTTAATGTGCCTTTAATCTACAACAGTACTGTTCTGGCTGGATCCAGAACATCTTAGTATAATGTGATACCAGACAAACCTATCTTGAAACACATGCATATTCACAGTGGAAGTTAAACAGGTAGGAAAGGTGCTAAGCAGAGGCACATGGAAATGGAGGAGGAGAACTTTCCCCCTGTGACCACAGAGCCACTTTGAACAGACTCTGTCAGTCCAATGGTTACACTCTGTTCATATCAGCCACTTATGCAGCCTTCCTGTAGGACAGAACACAGAAAGATCTGCATAGAGACAGATCTTCTAGTTCTGTTCCTCCCATAATCTCCCCTTGCTTACACCTCCTTGCCAGCTTATAGGAAACTGTTATGCAGCTCTGGGCAGTTCATGCACCTCTAAATGTCACTCCTTCATGCCAAGTAGAATTATTGGGAATATAAGATGGGAAACTGAGCACAAATCCACCCAATTTAGGCTTCATTTAACCTTTATTTTCCATCAGAATTATTGTCACATAGTGTCTGAACACACATTTATGCCAGATAATACACACATAAGAAGGAAAAGGTAGGGACCCAAATTTCCCAATTCCAGGGTACCAAGAAACTATTCCGTACTTCATGATCATCATTGCCACCTATGATTCCTGGTCTGATCCGTCTGTTCTATTCCTTCAGTTTCTGGTCCAGTATTTCTACAATTCGGGCCCCTCCTTCACACGAATTCTTATGCATGTCCACATTACATATTCATCAACTTTTCTCCAATCAGGATTAAGCATTTGTCTTATTTTGCACAACTTCTGCTGTTCAGACAATTTTCATATCATGATGGTCCCATGTCACCTTAGTGGTCTTGTCTTTTCCAAGTTACTTTAGTCTTGTTTTCCCAGTAAAGGGACTTTGAGCATTAAAGTTTGTGTATTTGTTTTACTAATTAACTTTTCCTTTTACCTAAAATCTTCCAACACAACATAGCAACTTTTTTTCTGTCTGCAGTGACATTATTTAAGCAAATCAGCAAATCTATGTAAGAGGAGAAGAACTGGAAAGACAATACTCAGGCCAGGCAACATTAGCCTGGGCCTTGATCCAAGTATTACTTCATTTACTATCCATAATTATAAATTAGCGAATAATAACTAACAGACCTTTTAATCTTATCAATCAGCAATTTTAATTTCTTTCTTTTAATATTGTAAATCAGTATATTTACACACTGTATAGACACACACAAGCATATTATCATGACCTTTATTTGGGGGTATTAGAAAGTGCCTTGACATCAAGGGGTCAATATTTCTTTCTCTTTTTAAAGATGGGTTTTTAGGGACATTTCAATTCAAAATCCAGCATTATGTATGTAAACTATACATAATATACATATAAAACTATATACACAACTATACATATAAAATATGTATATTTTAAACTTGTTAGTAATCTTGCTCATTGCATTCTGAGGGGTGCTTTTATTTTAGGACCTTAATAGCCATTATTTCACAAGAGCACCAGACTGGTTTGGCGGGAAGCGATCTTCTGTAGCTGAGAAGGCAGAGGCAGTGTTTAATTAATATTAAACATATAACAGGTATGCAGAAGAGAATCCTAGGTTAGATATACAGACAGAGACATCCCATCCAGCTGGGACAAAAGCATGAGAGAAAACTGCAAAGTAAAGAGTAATCATCAAAAAATTGTTCACAATCAATAACGAGTAGCTGAGCTGGTGAGAGGACCAATTTAAATATCTGAGAGGAAAAACAAGAAAAAATACACTCAGGCACTTATAATGACTTTGCTTTTTCTGCATCCTATGAGAAACTAAACCAGCAAAACAGGCTATGATGTCCACTTACTTAAACTATGTAAATGTACCATTGCTTCTAAGGTACTTAAACTATGTAAATGTACCATTTCTTCATAAGCTTTCAGGGGTGAATACCCACTTCTTCAGATGCGTGGGTATTTACCCACGAAAGCTTATGCTCCAATACGTCAGTTAGTCTATAAGGTGCCACAGGACTCTTTGCTGCTTTTACAGATCCAGACTAACACGGCTACCCCTCTGATACTTGACATTTCTTCTAAGAGTTTTCAGAGAAGCAATTCATCTCCATCATCCTCATTCTCCACCGCCACCTTAAAAATACCAAGCTTATGCAGCTTTAGAATAAGTCTATTTTCCTGATTCCTGCTAAACTCTTGATTTGCTATCCGAGGAAAGCAACTCTTTGTCTGATTCTTTTCCATTGTCTCATGAAAGGGGGTCAGAAGTTGATATTTTGACCCAAATAAAAGGAAAAAATAATGGCAAAATTCAGGTCTCCACGAGAAGTTTCTGGGTGATAAAGCCATAAAATGGCCAGAGCAGAAGTGCTTCACCATATTCCAAACCATAATGAAATTTAATACAGAAAGTGGTGACATACTGGTCAAATCATTAATTTATGCAATGCGGAGCAAAAGTGAAAATAGTTAAGAATTATTAGGCGTCACTTAGGAATGCAACAGCTGTATGGAAACCCTATGCTGAGGAGGTTACAATTTAAGCCCCAATTCTGCAATGAGACCCTTGTGTACCCAATGCATTCGAGGGGAGCCTACACTGGGCATAGCTGTCTAGCTGGGTGAATATCATTGCAGGACCAGGGCCTAATGTTAAATATAACATGAGGACTGAAGCTACCAAATACAAGGGAGGATATGAGATGAAAAAGGATAGATTTAAAGCAACAAACTCATACGGTTGTTCGGTTTTGATATGTGCATGCCTTGATGGCTCAATATAGTATATATATTAAATGTGTTTGTGTAATTATTATTATTAACTTACTTCTAGTGTGCATCTTCCAGATGGGCCATGTATCTATATGGATATGTACTTTTCAGAAACTTCTTGAAAAGTCAGCTCAAGTATTTCCCTGTTTGATGGAAGATGAGGGGAGAAACTTTTGGCCAATAAGTCCCAGGACAGTACAATTCCTAACTATTCCTTCTTTAGCTACTCAAGATCATTCACTAATAGTTTTCATCCTTTCAACTCAGTCCATGTAGTCACGCCAGATGCACACTGGTGTAACTGAAGGCAGAATTTGGCCCAGTGTTTTCTGTGTTGTTCTATGACTTGACCCAGATTACAACTATTTCACAGTCTATCTTAAAAATGTGTTGTTTATAAATTGTTCTCTGACACAATATGAGTACAAGGCGGTGCACAGTGCACAGATTAAAGTGCACAAGTACGTGAAGTTGATAAGATATTAATATGTAAACACCACATTTAAATTAATTGAACTGAAAAAGAAAATGAAACTTAGATTTAAAAATAATCACAGCTGAAATTAAATCTTATAATACATTTAAAACATTTATTAAAAAAATAAACAGTGGGCCACATTAGAGTCAACATTTGCTAACAGCTAACACCCAGTTAGCTTGTAGTTACGATATTTAGTTCTTATTCTGTATAAAGGGAAAGGCTGTGGTAACTGTTGGTGAAAGGTAAGTTATTAATGGTGATGGCCACTGAATATATTTAATAAACTAAACGAGGGGATATAATTTTGTTGTTTTAATAAAGGGAACATTTTTTTTTCTATCTTGCTTTTGCCTTTGGCTGTAAAGGAATGCAGGAAACAAGGAATATCATTCGCCTGTTACTGCTTACCATTTGTGTCTTTGCCATGAGACATTCCAATGTCTTATGACTCAGAAGGATAAAGAAGTTATTTTCTTGCATAGGAATACACCATGACACTAAAGCTGCCTTGTATGTAGACAGTTGTCTGGATCTATTTCTACGATTAATTTAAAACTGATGTTTCAAATAAAATGTATTTCAAATACTTGCTCCAGTAATAGCCTCAGGCAGATTTCTCAGTCTCCCAACTGTGGATATTCTTGAGACCTATGGCTGTTTTTTTAATTCTTTTTTAAAAGCCTTGATTCAGCTAAAATAGCTGTTATAATCCATGGATACACAGTAGTTTGGTTTGTGCTCATGAGAAAACAAAAGTTGTGCAATTTAAGCATCAGGCCTGCCTTTTCACACATATTTACGGTTTTGCCCAGCCAGTGTTGGATGGCTATACTCCTACTGCAGCAAAAAATAGAAAACAAAAAAGGTTTCAGAGTAACAGCCGTGTTAGTCTGTATTCGTAAAAAGAAAAGGAGTACTTGTGGCACCTTAGAGACTAACCAATTTATTTGAGCATAAGCTTTCGTGAGCTACAGCTCACTTCATCAGATGCATACTGTGGAAAGTGTAGAAGATCTTATTATATACACACAAAGCATGAAAAAATACCTCCTCCCACCCCACTCTCCCGCTGGTAATAGCTTATCTAAAGTGATCACTCTCCTTACAATGTGTATGACAATCAAGTTGGGCCATTTCCAGCACAAATCCAGGTTTTCTCACCCCCCGCCCCCCCCTCACACAAACCCACTCTCCTGCTGGTAATAGCTTATCTAAAGTGACCACTCTCCTTACAATGTGTATGATAATCAAGGTGGGCCATTTCCAGCACAAATCCAGGGTTTAACAAGAACGTCTGGGGGGGGCTAGGGGTAGGAAAAAACAAGGGGAAATAGGTTACCTTGCTTAATGACTTAGCCACTCCCACTCTCTATTCAAGCCTAAGTTAATTGTATCCAATTTGCAAATGAATTCCAAGGGCCCAACTTGATTATCATACACATTGTAAGGAGAGTGATCACTTTAGATAAGCTATTACCAGCAGGAGAGTGGGGTGGGAGGAGGTATTTTTTCATGCTTTGTGTGTATAAAAGATCTTCTACACTTTCCACAGTATGCATCGGATGAAGTGAGCTGTAGCTCACGAAAGCTTATGCTCAAATAAATTGGTTAGTCTCTAAGGTGCCACAAGTACTCCTTTTCTTTTTGCGAATACAGACTAACACGGCTGTTACTCTGAAACCTGTCATTATGCAAGGCACTGCATTTAGCCGTATGGAGTGGAAATCTATCAACTGCATGAAAAAACTTATACAGATACAGACAGACATCATCTTCCTTTCCAAATGCAAACAAATGGACATTGTACCAAAAGGACTGAAGGTAAAAAATCCACTACAATCTACATACCACACAGACTATGCTGACAGCTTGTGCCACACGCTCTCAAAGAAACTGTGGAATCACCTGATCAACATCCTCTACAGCAAACAGGGAAAGATTAAGAATGAGCTCTCAAAACTGGATACTCTCATAAAAAAACAACCTTCCACACAAACTTCCTCATGGCTGGACTTTACGAAAACTAGACAAGCCATTTACAACACACACTTTGCTTCTCTACAAAAGAAAAAGGACACTAAACTTCCTAAACTACTACTATATGCCACAAGGGGCCACAACAATGGTTCCCTCAACCCACCCAGCAATATTGTTAACCTATCCAACTATACTCTCAGCCCAGCAGAAGCAGCTGTCCTATCTCGGGGCCTCTCCTTCTGCCCCTCCACCCCCACGAACATGATACAGTTCCGTGGTGACCTAGAATCCTATTTTCGACGTCTCCGACTCAAGGAATATTTCCAACGTACCTCTGAACAACATACTAATCCACAGAGACCTCCCTACCAACACTACAAAAAGAAGGATTCTAGGTGGACTCCTCCTGAAGGTCGAAACAGCAGACTGGACTTCTACATAGAGTGCTTCCGCCGACATGCACGGGCTGAAATTGTAGAAAAGCAGCACCACTTGCCCCATAACCTCAGCCGTGCGGAACACAATGCCACCCACAGCCTCAGAAACAACTCTGACATCATAATCAAAAAGGCTGACAAAGGAGGTGCTGTTGTCATCATGAATAGGTCGGAATATGAACAAGAGGCTGCTCGGCAGCTCTCCAATACCACTTTCTACAAGCCATTACCCTCTGATCCCACTGAGAGTTACCAAAAGAAACTACAGCATTTGCTCAAGAAACTCCCTGAAAAAGCACAGGATCAAATCCGCACAGACACACTCCTGGAACCCCGACCTGCGATATTCTATCTACTACCCAAGATCCATAAACCTGGAAATCCTGGGCGCCCCATCATCTCAGGCATTGGCACCCTGACAGCAGGATTGTCTGGCTATGTAGACTCCCTCCTCAGGCCCTACGCTACCAGCACTCCCAGCTACCTTCGAGACATCACTGACTTCCTGAGGAAACCATCGGTGATCTTCCTGATAACACCATCCTGGTCACTATGGATGTAGGAGCCCTCTACACCAACATTCCACACAAAGATGAACTACAAGCCGTCAAGAACACTATCCCCAATAATATCACGGCTAACCTGGTGGCTGAACTTTGTGACTTTGTCCTTACCCATAACTATTTTACATTTGGGGACAATGTATACCTTCAGATCAGCGGCACTGCTATGGGTACCCGCATGGCCCCACAGTATGCTAACATTTTTATGGCTGACTTAGAACAACGCTTCCTCAGCTCTCGTCCCCTAATGCCCCTACTCTACTTGCGCTATATTGATGACATCTTCATCATCTGGACCCATGGAAAAGAAGCCCTTGAGGAATTCCACCATGATTTCAACAATTTCCATCCCACCATCAACCTCAGCCTGGTCCAGTCCACACAAGAGATCCACTTCCTGGACACTACAGTGCTAATAAACAATGGTCACATAAACACCACCCTATACCGGAAACCTACTGACCGCTATTCCTACCTACATGCCTCCAGCTTTCACCCTGACCACACCACACGATCCATCGTCTACAGCCAAGCTCTGCGATACGACCGCATTTGCTCCAACCCCTCAGACAGAGACAAACACCTATGAGATCTCTATCAAGCATTCTTACAACTACAATATCCACCTGTGGAAGTGAAGAAACAGATTGATAGAGCCAGAAGAGTTCCCAGAAGTCACTTACTACAGGACAGGCCTAACAAAGAAAATAACAGAATGCCACTAGTCGTCACCTTCAGCCCCCAACTAAAACCCTCCAACGCATTATTAAGGATCTACAACCTATCCTGAAGGATGACCCAACACTCTCACAAATCTTGGGAGACAGGCCAGTCCTTGCCTACAGACGGCCCCTCAACCTGAAGCAAATACTCACCAGCAACCACAAACTACACAACAGAACCACTAACCCAGGAACCTATCCTTGCAACAAAACCCGTTTCCAACTGTGCCCACATATCTATTCAGGGGACACCCATCACAGGGCCTAATAACATCAGCCACACTATCAGAGGCTCGTTCACCTGCACATCCACCAATGTGATATATGCCATCATGTGCCAGCAATGCCCCTCTGCCATATACATTGGTCAAACTGGACAGTCTCTACATAAAAGAATAAATGGACACAAATCAGATGTCAAGAATTATAACATTCATAAACCAGTCGGAGAACACTTCAATCTCTCTGGTCACATGATTACAGACATGAAAGTTGCAATATTACAACAAAAAAACTTCACATCCAGACTCCAGCGAGAGACTGCTTAATTGGAATTTATTTGCAAATTGGATACAATTAACTTAGGCTTGAATAGAGACTGGGAGTGGCTAAGTCATTATGCAAGGTAACCTATTTCCCCTTGTTTTTTCCTACCTCCCCGCCCCCGAAGTTCTTGTTAAACCCTGGATTTGTGCTGGAAATGGCCTACCTTGATTATCATACACATTGTAAGGAGAGTGATCACTTTAGATAAGCTATTACCAGCTGGAGAGTGGGGTGGGGGGAGGTATTTTTTCATGCTTTATGTGTATAAAAAGATCTTCTACACTTTCCACAGTATGCATCCGATGAAGTGAGCTGTAGCTCACGAAAGCTTATGCTCAAATAAATTGGTTAGTCTCTAAGGTGCCACAAGTACTCCTTTTCTTAAAACAAAAAAGATTAATCATTCAAAGTTAAACTGTCTGAGGGTAAAGCTAGAGCACATTTTGGTAAATGCTTGAGATTTATTACCTCTACAGAAGCTTTCCTGTGACCCGTCTTTCCTTGCTCCTTTGCTCTTTACAGACCATTTTATTTTCTTCCACCCAGTGGTGGCTGGGGACCAAAAAGCAATGTGGGACTGGTGCTCACATATAGATCCGCCCACCTGCTTTCCAGTGGGAAAAAAAGAGTGTTTTGGCTAAATAAAATTGGCCAGCCAGCTAATCAACCCTCTTGGGGCTCTTCCCACCTCACAAAAAGAGCATGCTGTACCCACAACATCATCCCTTCTGGAAATGCCCCCATCTGCTCTGCTCCCCACTTCTACCTTCCACCAAAAAAGCTGGCAGCTCTAGCTTGAGAGTGACAGGTGCCCTTTTACCCCTTTCATCAGGTCCAAGCCCCTTCTGCCCCTACACTAGGTCACCACACGCACCCTCCCTCTGACTTATAGTCATCAGATAATGTGGCTCTGTTTTCTCTCATACACACACCACACAGGCACATAGAAAGCAGAGAGTGAATTTATCTTTTTCAATAAGGAAATTAAATGGTTTAGCTCTCCAGCTGTACCTAATACAGGTTGCACCATAAAGAGAAATGCTTTTGGAAAATAAAAAGTTTATAAATAACTTGCTTATTTTTCCTAAGTCACTGGAATAGGAATTAGTATTAAATAACTGAAAAAATAATAATACAATCTTGAAACACTGGAGAAGTTTACAGGTGACTCAATGGTGAGATAGGAATACATACTGTCTCTATTTTATTGCTCAAATAAACTAACAGTTAGCTTATACTTTATGTTACATAAAGCTAGAATAAATTATTACATAAGTGAAACAATGCCTATCCGCCACTTTTGTTGTAGAGTAAAACCCATTGTTTCATGTTCTCTATGTATATAAAGCTCCCCACTGTATTTTCCACTGAATGCGTCCGATGAAGTGAGCTGTACGTCATGAAAGCTAATGCTCAAATGAATTTGTTAGTCTCTAAGGTGCCACAGTCCTCCTTTTCTTTTTGCGGATACAGACTAACATGGCTGCTACTCTGAAACCTATAGGTACAAGTGATCCCTTTTACCTTTCTAAACCCAGACTCCCTACGGCCCTCCTACTCTAACTACATCAGGTGCCCCGAGTGCTCTAAATGAGCATGGTGCTGGCTTTCAATGGGCTTATTTTATAGCTGCTCACAGCACCCTGTCATGAACGGCTTGTATTATTAAGTAAACTGCTCTCACTGAACTCAGTGTTATACATCTCCTTGATTTGAATGGTGCAGGATCAGACCCTGTGATTCTATTAATTGGATTTCGAGATTTTTTGGCAACCCTGTGGTATAGTTAATAGCTATTGAATATGCAGAGAATCCCTGTACCACATCTGGCAGAGTGTGCCTGCATGCACAAAGCCACAGAGAAGCACCACCCTCCTTCAGTATTTGCATGCCTTTAACTCTTATCAAAATCTATGGGAATTTCTCTTATGAAAAAAAAAAACCCTGAAAAACTGGGCAAAAATATATATACATGTACTTAATAAAGTAATTCAAAACCACACCACCATGATGATCAGCCATCAACAGTAATGAAACGATATATGATCATGTAGGACAGTGGGTATGATGATCTGAGTGTTGGATGACTACTTCCATCAAAAAGAAAAGGAGGACTTGTGGCACCTTAGAGACTAACAAATTTATTTGAGCATAAGCTCTCGTGAGCTACAGCTCCTTTTCTTTTTGCAGATACAGACTAACACGGCTGCTACTCTGAATACTTCCATCAAGTTACCTCTTCCAGTTGATAGTATTAGGCTTTCAGAAATAGTTTATTATCCCAAAATGGTTAGATAGTCTGATGGTCTCTCAGACTTGCTTAGAACAATACAACACACACTGAACAACTGAACACAAAAAAATAATTTAAAAAGTATTTATTTTCTATTTTTTCTGGTATGTTCCTTTACAAAAAGAAAACAAACAATAAAAACCCAAAACAAAACAGAGATAAAATTTTATTAGTGGTACATTAATGATCTTAAACAACTATGTGACTTATGTTTGTCACACATACATAATCACAAACAGCCACAAAAACATAATTAAAATGAAATAAATAATTTGAATGGTTTCATCTTCATTTTTAAATCTTTAATATTTAGAAATATATAGCAATTTCTGTTACATTTGTTCAGTCATTTCTTTCCATAAGAAATTAAAACTCATGAGATATACTGCAGATGTGCGAAGGGATAAGAATAATTCAAAAATAGCATTTTTGGAGGTGTGGGAAAATGAGATTGCTAATGAAAATCAATTTATTTATTCCATATCCAGATTGTGCACCTTTTTCAACAATAGTCATTTCTTGAACTAATATACATATTATTACTTTAAATGTATATTCTTAGCACGTGAAGTGTTTAAAAGATAATATTTTATGCCTTCATGCTTGCTTTGGTAAGTTGTGCCCAATGGATATATTTTTTCTTAATATATATTACACTGGCTGGGATTTTTATTTGGAAGGTGTTGAAGCTGGAGGTCATACATATTTCTCAGAAGTGACAACTGATTATATTATCTGAAGGAGAATGGTTAGATTATACCTTGGCCCAGTCTATTTTTATCTAGACTATGATACAGGGAAGTTCTGTTATAATATACAGAATCCAAATAGAAAATATTTTTATTCCCTTGAGTAAAAGGTGATAACTAACATGAGTTGAGTGGTTGCTAGCATTTGCCACCAATTACAGCACTATAATGCAGATAGTACAGTATTTTCCAGTGCTCACAACAGAAGACAACTGCCACATCTCAGATACCACTGCTAGAAAATGGTGACTTTTTAACGGAAACTTGTACACAAAATTTAGTTGAAATTATAGGCCTTGATTCAGAAATGCACTGAATAGCATGCTTAAGACCATTCCTAATCAGGAAAGCACTTATGCACATGCTTAGCTTTAATCACTTTGATCTTAAAGTTAATCACAGGCGTAAGCACCCTCCCAGAACAGGGATGCTTTTCTAAATCAGGACCATACTCCTTATTAAGGACACATACTGTCCCCTCTTCCACAGGTACAGCGAGTTCTATGTGTAGCTGAAGCAGTATAGCTCTTCCGCATGACAGGGATAGGAGCTTAGAAGGCTGCACAGGGGCTCTGCAGGCATGCAGTGCTTCTGGGTGGGGTATGTTTATAGCAGGGCAATGGCTGGGTAGAGCAGCATTACTCATTGCTCCTCAGGTTTTGCACCTTGTGTAAAGGGAAAGGGGCCCATATTAGGCTCAAACATTGGCTGTATTGGGATTCCACCATCACTCTGCAACTCGAAGCCAGTGAAATGTACAATATAATGTACCGTGATCACTATTAATTCATCAGCATTTGCCAAATGATTCCATGGAGTCAGCACACACTTGCCCGAATTAATTCATATTTTTAAACACAGGAAAAGTTATGGTATCGTAGATACCACTGTATGTAAGTGTTGGATGCTGCCTTTATAATGGCATCCACTGTACATTCGCATGATCTTATGCCTCTTTGTCAGTTTATTGGACACAAGATACATCTTAAGGCATTGAAGGAATTAACATCATTTGTTTAAAACAATATGCTGTGGATGGCCAGGGTATGTCGACAGTGCAATTAGGTGGTGTGAAGGCAGCATGTATAGACATACCCGAGCCAGCTTTGCTCTAGCTACACAGGAGGTAGTATGACTGCATGGTGGTACCTGCTTGAGTACATTCCCAGGGTTCTGGGTGGGTGGGGGTAGGCCATGCAGCCTCCCATGGTGCTTTGGCTTCACTGCTATTGTTATTCAAGCTAGCTTTGATCCAGCTAGATCTAGCTAGATCAAAGCCAGCTCGGGCATGGCTACTCATGCCGCCATTATACCATCTGATTGCAAGGCAGACATACCCTTAGTTAAGGGAGCTGACACTTTTGTTCCAATCACAGTGAAGCCAAAGGGATTTTGACATTTACTTCATTGGGAGCAGAATCAGGCATTAAGACCCCAATCCTGCAAAGGCTTACTCATATGTTTAACTTTATGCACTGTGAGAAGTCCTACTGAAGTCAAGTTAAGCATGTGTAAGTCAGGGCCTAATTTGGTGAGAAAGTGTTTTGGTGTCTAACTCTAAATGCTATAGATACAGTATATTATAATTTTAAGGAATGAGGCTCACCGTATTCCTAAGAATTCTGGTTTGAGTAGTCCAAACTGAAAGCTAGGAGCTGGGTTTTCAAAGTGCTGAGTGCCCATAGTTGGGGCCCTATTTTCAAAAGATCTCAGTCAGCTGAGTACTAAATTCTTTCAAAAATCTGGTCCTAGATTTGTAAATAGATTTAGGAAAGTGAAACATATAATTTCTTCACTGGTCAAATACAGAACATTGTATCATCAGAATCTACAATACTTTTATAACAGAATTACATCTATATTATACCCATGAAACATACCAGCCTATGGTTAACTCTGTGAAGTTCAGGTCAATATAAAATTTTCCATCATGACTCAAATCAAGTATTTTAACCTACAATTAACAGTTGTATATCTTATAAGATAGACAAGGTACATTTTGTGTAAAGAAATATTTTGATCCAACTAATTCCAGGCTCAATGCCAGAGATAGTACAACACACATATTATTCCAAGAGTTTGTTTTTTTGTTTGTTTTGGTAACAGAAAGGTTGGTATCAATTGTAACACAGCCTTTTCCCAGAAAATGATAGTTTCATTACTTGTATACAGTTTTTATAGTTGCTTGGATGCACAGAATTATAAACTTTTTAATGCATCCAATTGTTTGACTGTAATATTTCCTGTGTTAATACTACTATACATACATTTTGGGGTTGAACACATGTCCATGAAGTGATTAAAATGGGAGACTCATAAATGTATCCAAGAGAAGTTAATGGCCCTTAAACATTTTTATAACGCATTTCACATTTCTCATGACTTTTATAGGCTGTGTAATATATACTTTGAAATTTGCCTCCCTTGGTCCCAATGTTGACTTTCCAATTACCAGTTACCCCTCTCTAGGATGAACAACCTGACAGGCATATCCATCGCTGAATAAATTGGGAAAAGATTTATTTCTGTGACACTAGTATGTAATGGTGGGGTAATACATGCCAGTCCCAGGACACAAGAAAGACGAGGATATCTCTGTCATTGGACCAACTTCTCCCAATAAAAGATATTACCCCATTCACCTTGTGTCATTAGTATGCAAGCATTCTTGTATTTGTATACCAAGACAGAAATGCAGTCAGTGCTAATGTTATGACTTCAGCTTTTTGAAATAAAAAATACTGATGAATCCCATAAGTCCATTTAGATCTTCCAAACCAAGGAAAAATTCTGCTTTCCAATTTTCACTGCAGCATCTTTTAAATATTCTATACTTGTTACATGTGCAAAACTCCCTCTGGTGATAATGGCAGTTCTATATACAGATTATGTAACAAATCTCCAGTGTAGCTTGGAAGGGGGGATTTTGCCTCAAACATTTCACTGATCCTCTTCAGCACTATGTAGAATGTGTTTGATTTCAAATCACATTCTGTCATATGAAACTCTTCAAATCTTAGTGCTTTCACATGGAATGCTATCCGTTATGTTTCATATATGGTACTATATTCAGAGTTTTATATGAATTTAAAGAAAACCTCGTAAATTGAGTTGAGCCAAAGTCTGCTCTCAATTCCAGTAGTAGAATCCTGTGTATAATGTGTACTGGTGTAAACTGAGGACAGACTTTAGCTCTATATATGTTGATTGGTTTTTAGTTCTGGTACCACTAGCAATCTATTTATCTAGGTATTTATTTACACCACTACTGCAATAGCTGAGAGCCATAATAATGATTTTTAAAAGGGGGGGGGGCAGTAAAACTATTCTTAAAACAAAACTTGTCTCCTGTTTTTAAAATTTTCATTGTTGCATTATAATGTTTCCACTTGATGCTTTCTTGACAGGAAAAGAAGCCCAATTACTATGCTTAACCCCTGAGATGGTGACAGTTTCAGATTCAAAACATCTGGAGTTCATGTTATCTAAGGGCCAAATCCTGGGTCCCACTGAAGTTCATAAGAATTGTTCATAGGTTTCAACAAGGACAGAATTTGTTCTTCAATGTATTGAGAATATATACACACACAATAGTTATTAAAAAATCATTTTTTGCCAACAAGTAGCTGAGATACCACAGTATGGTAGTTAGTATGAGAAATAACCATGCTAACTAGGTAAAATGTGCTGGCAGTTTTTTTAATGGGGCAATCAACGTAACTGTACTTAATGTTCTGTGAGTCAGGCCCTACTGTGAGTATAATGGGCAGACTTTCAAAAAGGTGGGCTCCCTCTTATGTGGGTAAAGCCAAGTGTTGGTGATAAAAATCACACACACATAGAGAAACAAGCAATCAGGTATGTCCCAAAAATTCATTTTGAATTGTGCCCCTTCTGAAAAAAAAAAGTTCCTCTAAATGTATGTATGAAGATAAAATAATATACATTACCTGGAACACTGATGGATTTAACCTGTCTGGCACATAAGGCAGAGCTTTAAAAAGTGTGTCCATAACTCTCACCTGATATGTACATTTCTAGCTGATAGAACGCATGGAGGAGTTAGACCGATCCTGCAATTTATGACACATAGATGGATCCCAGCAAATGTGCAAGGGTCTGCCCATACATTCTAAATGGAAGGACTGGGACCTAAATGTAGAATTGTTACTTTACATTCATACTCAAGTATTCAAGTTTTTTGTTTTTAAACGGCTGAATCCTTTTCCAAACTTGGGAACTTTTCTTTTCCTCCCCCTAACTGCCACCCCAACATAGTCCAGAAATAACAAAAAACAACAGAATAATGATTAGTATTTAAAACATTGTACATAAGCTACAGCTGCAGCAGGCTATATATATATATATATATATATATATATATTTTTTTTTGCAATAAAATTTGTGTGTGTTACTGTAGGTGTATAAATATTTGATTCTTTTGCGTTATGGGGTCATGTTTTTTAAAAAAAGACCCTCAATTTACTAGGTTTCAGCTACATCACACTCGTATTCCCAACATTTGATCATATTCAGAGATATATCTGCTAGTTCAAAATTAAAGTCATTTCCAAAAAATGGGTATTCAAGTAATGTATCTTTGGATGCGTGGAGAGTAGTTCCAAATTTACTCTTTGAGTTTTACATTCATCATGAAGTGAGGCTCTTCGAATAATATATATAATATGTAGTCCTGGATTACGTCATATTTTAAATATAGAAAGCTATTGTGTATTATGTCAATTATTCTAGCTTTGCAGTTTATTTAATTTGTTCCTATCTTAAACTAAATAAATACATAAATAGAAAGGAATAATGCCATTTAATTGATAAGAATTCAAGGTGTGGAATCATATTTCTAGTGTTACTGCTAGTGCCTGTTTTATTAAGAGCCTGAGTGGAACAGAGTTCTTGCCTCCTTGCTTATGATATGAAATCAACATTACATACTGAAACAATCCGCTAGATGTATATCTGAAACAAAATTCAATACTTAGGTTTTGTGTACAAATACCGTTAGCTGACAAGACCTCCTTCCCTTTAAAACAGGAGAATGAACAAAGCAACTGTTGTACCAGATCTATCTCTAACTTGTACTTAATTTATAATTGAAATCAAAATCATATCCCACCTATTTTGACTTGAAGAGGGTCCTGTGTCTGTAAAAGTTTCTCCATTATATTTGTCTTTATGTGCTCGACCAATATGGCTATAACTTTATCATTACTATTAGAACAGAATGACAACAAAATAAACAACAATAGCAGGTTTCCAAATAGGAAAACAGTATGAATTTACAAGAGTGTTTAAAGTGCTTTCTTCTTTGCGGAGATACTTACACAAATGCCCTTTCATGCTTATGTCCTTGTTGTCACAAACAATATGCCTCTTGCTTGCTGTTGTGTCATTTATACTATTATGATATTGCCCTACGTTCATACTCAGAGCTATGTATGTTGTCATATAAAAACATCTGAAAACAAGTAAATGACAATTCTAGTTGTGTGTTATTACAGACAGCTGAAAATTTTATTTAATACTTAAGTGCTTCACTGTATCATTTTTCCCCTTTTGCCTCCAGTGTTGCTTAAAGCACTATGTAAGTACAAACAGATCATACTAAAAGCATATCCATCCTATTCCAGGGTTTCAGCTAGGATTATTTACTGGAGTTGCAGAACAGAGATGAATGTATGATCCCATGTGACCATTTTTCTGCTGAAACTGAGGCATGGCTTGCCTTTTGGATTGGTTTCCATGTTCGCAGGTCCCCAAAGGTCTAAATTTGATTAATATTTATACATTGTTATGTTCTGTTGGTAAGTGGCAGTGCCGAAATGCAAGATGTCAAGTAGTATACTTTAATTTGCCAGTACCAGAAGTCGTGGCAACAGCAGATGTGGCAGCTTGACTGCCTACATACAATGGGTCCAAACAAGCCACTTTGGCAGCGAAGAATGAGTGGATGCAGTGAAGGACTGCAAACAGATTGGAAAATTCCAACTCCTGAAAGTGAAAGCAAAGAGATTAAATATAAGAAACAAAACAATACATCACAAAGGCACCCCCGTTACTGAGCTTACATAAGTGGTCTTAATTGTATGACAGAAGGTTACTAACATGGCTGGCTTTCTTTTTCATGGTGGAAAGTTGAACACTGAACTTGCTCCATGCATAAAGAATTGTGCATTGTGGCAAATATGGTTGAATTTCTGAGTTGAATACATTCAAAATTCCCACTGAAATGTAAAAGTCCATCTAGTTCAGTGTAAATTAAAGGAGAAAAAGAGAACACTTTGATGGCTTCTTCTTTTTTCCACATTGCCAAGCAATATATAGGGTCCGTTTACAGACTGTTTATTTGATCACTCTGGACGGTATTTCTAGGGTGTCTAGAATAGATTTTTTTTAAGAATGCTGAGAATATTGTAGAGTCAACAAAAATTGCCAGATCCCCCCAAAGTGACTGTATCTCTCATATTTTTAAGACTGTCATTTTCTCCTGTCCATGACGTTGAGGGATAGATAACTTATCTAGATAATTTTGCCTTGTGTAATTCAATGAAACATTTACAACCTTGTGCCAAATGCTGAAACAGCCTGAAAGTAGAAACCCCGGCTCGGGGGATTGTGCAGTGATGTAATAAATGGGTGGGTCTTCATTAATCTCTGTTAAAATCTGAGCAGATAAAATCTGGCCATGCTCAGAAGTGAATTTTTAATTGCTCCAGAGTTCTTTCTCAACTCCCCAAATCACTAATTCTCAACTAAAATGACTAAGTTTATGCCAAGTTTCACACATCTGCCATCTGTGCTTTATTTTTTAAAAAAAATCTGTTTAGAGTGTTTTTTTGTTTTTAAACATTGGGAGAAGTGAATTGTCACCACTCTGCCAGGGATTTTACTCCAATTTTCCAACAAAAAATTATTTTCAGATGGAAGCCAAGAATGGAAATTCAGAAAGCTTTGAGCATGAGAAAACAGGGTGTTGTCATAGAAGCTGCTTTGCAACATGAACCAACACTCACTATAATAAAGTAAAAAGAAAAGGAGTACTTGTGGCACCTTAGAGACTAACCAATTTATTTGAGCATGAGCTTTCGTGCTGTAGCTCACGAAAGCTCATGCTCAAATAAATTGGTTAGTCTCTAAGGTGCCACAAGTACTCCTTTTCTTTTTGCGAATACAGACTAACACGGCTGTTACTCTGAAACCTATAATAAAGTAGTGTTCCATTTCCTTTTCTACCCCTACTTCTGCAAGTACAATTAAATTATACCTAAAACTCAAGAGCAGAAACCAATACTACACTGGAACACTGAAATATTTATTATATTGATACTAGGTATTATGAGTACAAAGCATATAGTTTTCCCTGTTTTTTTTCTCAACAGACTAAGATTTAATTTAATTTAATATGTAATTATTATTATAGTCTGAGAATTATAGTCTGAGAATTATTATATTATAGTCTGAGAATTTTTCAAGTCAATTCAGTAATCTTACTAGCTGAATGTTCCTATATGCTTCATAATTATCATTACTGGACATTACATTTTCAGTGCATTAGCATAAATATTATCAGTTAGCACATGTGTTTCGGTAATTGTAACCCTGAAAAGATTCATTGTTCATGGGCCTCAAACAGGTACCTGTGAGGTTCATTAAGACCTTGTAAAGATTCTGCTGTTATTATTATTCATAAATATTACATTAAAAGAAAGTTATTTAGGTTACAAAGTAAAGCACTTAAAAGTTAGGAAATGCCAGATTTATGGTTGTTTGTGTAACCTTAATTCTATCCCCTTGTATATCCACCCTGTACACTAAATTAGGCAGGGATTCTGTGGAAAAAATAGTATGTGATCATGTAATAAAGGAATGTATCATAATGCATATGAGAGGTTTAACTAAAGATTCCAACCAACGTTCAGGAAGTCCCAGTTCTTTCTGTTTTCACACCATTTGCCAGCAAATCAGAGTTTCCAAACTCCATGCAGCAAATGAGAGCAGTCAAACAACCTTGTTAAATTTTCTGATATATAATAACTTAAGAAAATGTGAAGACAACAATGCTTTAAAGCAGCGTCATATGAGTTGTGGAATATCCCTCCCCCCCAAAATAGTTAATGATCGAGGTGTGGACAGACTCAGTTCTTCTCGAGAAACTCAGCTTTTCTTTCATCTCTATTCTTTAAAAACAAAATCTTGAATTGCTATGGTTGTGAAGAAAGCCTTCTAAATATTATCTGAGATCAACAGGTGCAAAGATGTCTACTTGAGTTTGCAAAGAGCCTGAAGCTATAGCTTTGAGGTATAAACTGCATCATTCATATCAATGGGTACTAACTCAGATATAAAGAACAATAGTTTAAAAGGTAAACATTGTTAACTGTTTCACTGATCATCAAAGCATGTAAGAAAGGAGAGAAAGTATCATGTTATGATGGTCTACAACAGCATTTTCCAAAGTGCTAAGCAGGAATGAATAGACAGGATCAGGGTGCAAAAGACATATAAGTTATGTTGATGCCACAGAACTAAACGATTTGTGTCAAAGTTCTTGTATATTTGTAATAATAATAATAATAATAATTAATGGCAGTGAGACAGCCTTGGATTCAATCATTTGCTTAGAGGAAAGGGGGACAACTGATAATCTTGGTTTGTGCATCATTAAAAACTGATTCAGATTTATGTGCAGGCATTTTAAAAAGCATTAATTGAATTTAAGTGCTGCTGAGAATTATACTACATTACACTGTAATTTTGCTCATGGATGGATAGCAGGAAGGATGTCATGGGGCACACAAAGAGCTTACCTGAATTCATGTATCCCAAAATAAATAGAAGACCCAGAGGGATTTCTGTCAGCAGATCACCACCCAGGGATCAACAGAAGATGGTCCCTGATCACCAATCAGGGAGAAAATGATTTTTATCAGGGCCAATCTTACTTATAGTCTTTCCTGCCACCATCAACAACATGAATGATACTTTTCACCTGCATAAACACTGTCAATGTGCAATAAAAATTAGTTTGAACACACAAACTTTTTCATTATTTGTGAACTAGGGAAAACACTGATTTATTCTTGGTTTTGCCAGTTCTACTTCTAAATTGTACTGTTCGCGTCTTTCCCAAACTGTTAACTCTAAGGGCATGTCTACACTTGCCATTTAAAGCGAAAAAAGTCCCTTTTTTGTGCAAAAGCCATGGGAGCATCTACACTTGCCAATGACTTTTTGCAGTGAAACTCAGAAATTTCACCGCAAAAAGAAAACCACCTCCACGAAAGGCGTACAGCTCTTACAGGTGATGCTTTTGTGGTGATGTGCAAGTGAAGACACGTTCTTCCTGTTTAAACAGACTTTTAGCCTCTGGAGGCTATCCCATGGTGCCTAGGTGACCACTCTGGCCAGAAGCTCTGTTGCCAGGTAAACAGACATCCACCCATCCCCCTGTAAAGCCCCGGGAACTTTGAAACTCCCCTTCCTGTTTTCTTGACAAGTGCTCACTTATCTGGCCAGGTGACAATGCCTGCCCCAGGGAGCAAAAGATCCTCTGCTTGGAGCAATGCTGAGCTACTGGAGCTTGTCAGTGTTTGGGGAGAGGAGGTTGGGCAGGGACCCAGGATGCCCCATGATCACACACACCCCTTTCCCCTACCCGTCAAACTGGAGAGAGCTGCACTGGGGGATAGCTGCCCTAGAGTGCTCCTCTCCTCGGTGAAAGTGCTGCTAACGTAAACACTCTCTGACGCCTAAGGAATTCAGCGAGCACACAAACTAGTGCTTTACTTTCACTAGTTCCCTCTCACCTGTGAAACTTACAGCCCAAAAACTCTGCAAGTGTAGACATACCCTAAGAATCAGTGACTAATTGCCAGGTAAGTGCATTTGCAACTTTACTTGAAAGATCACTAGATACTTATATTGATCACATAGACTAACCTTGATGAGTATTGCCCTAAGAATGCCCAATAGGATATAATAATTACTATCCCTTTAAATAAAATGTAACTAGATCTGAGTTACTCTATTGACTAATTTTAATCTGTTACTAATTCACAGATCACAACATATGAAAGCTAATAGCAGTTACCTTGCATTACTGTGGAGAGGAAGGCAGAATTACTGGACAGAATACAATAAAACACTAACACTTGCTTTCAAAAAAACTAAATATGTGGAAAGGCTAGGACTTGAGGCTTGTTCTTACTTAAAAAGATATTTTGTGGTAATCCAGGAAAAGCTTTTTAGATTATAAAAGGGATTGGTAAAAGTGACAGGTAATTTTTTCCCAATGAGGAAGCGTTCACCCAATAGTAAAAGGGAGACTAAAATGAGAAAACTACAGAACCTGGGCTGAACTGTTGAACAAGAATAATGTGGAAAAATCTACAGGGAAGGCAACTAAAGCACAGTTCAAGAGCCACCTACTGGTACTCTGGTTTCTGGGGAGGGAGAGAATTGGGGAGTATAGTAAAGAACTGGAAGGTGATTTTGAAAGCAATGAAAAATGTTCAATTATAGAGGGGACCAGATGGATTTTTCTCATTTCTTACACTTCTTTTCATGTAAGGCGCTGCTGTGATTTTAGAAATACACCTCAGAACAAGTTACAATACAGAATCCTGCATAATGCACTCAAAAGATATAAGTGGTTCTACAATGGTTGATAGTAATCTATTAAAACATTTATATATTTAATAAAAATCGAGTTAGAAAACACAACATATATGTAAATAGATAATCTAATTAGAAATGTTTTGTGAATAAAGTCTGTATAGCTCAGTCACCAAAAGCATAAGAATGCTAATTTTTTTTTTAAAAGATCCAAGTATCTTTAATAATGTACCATTTTATGCTTTCAGAAGCAAGTCCCCTATACATAGCTTTGAGGTATAAACTGCACCATTCATATCAATGAGTACTAACTCAGATATAAAGAACAATAGTTTAGAAGGTAAACATTGTTAATGGTTTCTCTGCTTATCACAACATATAAGAAAGGAGAGAAAGTATCGTGTTATGACGATCTACCACAGCATTTGTAGAGACACAAAGAGAAAATGAATGGATGAAGACCTAAAGGGTTTTCAAAACAACACAAGTGACTTAGGAGCACAACTCCCATTGACTTTCTATGGGACTTGTGCCCATAATTCAATTAAGGGCCAATGAAAACTCCACATCTAAACCACTGAAGGAAAAAGAAAAACGTATATGATGAACATATCAACATGCAGCTACCTGGCAGTGATTTCCTAGTTAGGGTTGCATTCTAAAATGTGCTTAAAAGGGGACAAAATTCTTGTGTTTCTTTAAAAGAAGGTCGCCACTTGGTGTGAAATGTCATACGGGGTTAGTTTTTATGTCCTACGTAGTGTTTGTTTGGTTTCTCTTAATAACATATGAATAAGAAGTCTTTGAATTTGGACTCTGGATGAATTTGTTGCTTGACAGTTTTACTTTTCATTGATAACTAAAAGCTCTTTAAAAGTTTGTCTATCTACACAAAACTTGGTAAAGATGTGGATTTTGAACAGATCTAGTACAATGGGTAGTTTTTGTTTGTTTAAAGGTTAGGGTCATCTTTATCTATTGTTCACATTATAATTGAAGATTTATGCATTATGCACACAAACCTGATTGATCGGTGCTGAAGGCACACAAATGTGACTAGTGAGAGGCACAGATTCATGCAAGCTTCACTGATGGAAACAGGAACACATAAAAGCTTCTCCATCAGGAGCTACATTTTTCTGACTGATCCTATCCTATAAGAGAGAAGGGTTGATATGCAGCTGCTGCCAGATAAAAGTCACCCAACAGTACTTGTCCATCCACAATTACACACCTTACTGTTACCACAACTACTGCTCAACACAGACTGAGCACCTCAACCTTAACTTTGCCCTCCTATGGATGCCAGCCTTCTGTCTATCCCTCTACTAAATGACCTTCTCCCAACACAACCAAATACTACACCAAACATCCATCAGTTCTATGGAAGGGGAAAATCTAATTTGGTAACAAGGTGTGTGCAAAAGAGTGAAAGCAGAGCAGAAATTAAGTTTGTTGTGCAAGTTCTGTGTACAGTAATTGGGATAACTCTCAGAGTAAATATACACTGACAGGACCAAGTAAAAGAGAAGACAACACGTCTCAAGTGTGTAAATGTATATTTGTGGACTCAAGCATCTGAGTATGAATGACATGGGCAATAAACATCTTCTCTTCTTTCAAACACAGAGAAAGAGGACTTGTGTAGGTTGATTTGTTGTTTTCTAAAATCTGATTTCAGTCTCTATAAAAACTGGCATTATATAAAGAGAATGACACCACAGATTTAAAAATATGGTCCATGTGATGAGGTTAACAGTGCTGGTCATATAATGTATACAGCTACTTTAGTACTTTGAGCTAGGAATCTAGCCATCAGAATTTGAGTTATTAGGCTGTACAAATCCCAAATCTATACAATTACAACCCATTTAGAATTGGTTATTCCTCACCTGAAGATTGCTTTGAAAATCACAGAAAAATTCAAGGCTGTCATTCAGTGAGAGTTATAATTTGGAGGACACAGAAGATGGTTGAGATAGGGGAAAGAAAAGCAGAGATAGGGTATGAAGAAAAGGTGAGTGCATCACAAAAATATCTGAAATACTATATACAAGCAAAGTATTCACACTTGAACAGCAGCACCTCATTTCACCTGTTTTATTTTAGGTTATTTTTGGTAGATGACTTAAAGAACACTTTAAATGAATCTCTATTTCTCCCATTGGAACTGTTCCACTTTGTATAAAATACTTCAAGAAACATCAGAGCAGGGACTTGAACTTGAGTCTCCTGTGTCCCAGGGGAGTGCCATTACCACCCATAGAGTCTCTCTTAATCCTTCTGGCCCAATGATTATTCAATTATTTTATGAAAAATGAAATATACTCAAAAGGAGACATGAGAGAGTATAGCCTCTGGTGGTGGTTAGAGCACCTATGTGGGAGTGGGGAGATGTGGATTCAAATTCCTGCTCCAGATTGGAAATTCAAATCTGGGTCTTCCACATCCCAGCTGAGTGCCCTAACTGGACTAAAAGTTATTGGGTCGGACCACCTCTTTACTCCAGCGTGATTTTTTTTCCCCAGGACCAAACTGAATAAACTATTGATCTGAAAAATTCACCAAGCTCTTGTCTCTAACTTGTGTCAGCAGATAATAGCTCTAAGATTTTGTTTTGATGGCTTGGATCACCTGAGCTCACTGCACATTGGCTATCTGCCTGAAGCCGTGATACATAATATCCCATCTCCCAGCCTCTACAATGAGCACCTCCTATACTGGAAGGACAAGAAGAATAGATTCCAGCTGAAGATACTGCCATGCTAGAAAGATTCTCTGACGATATCTTGGAGCAGCTTGAAATCACCCTCTATGGCATGCTCCAGGACCTCTGGTTAGTGAAAATTTTGATAATACATTGTGATCAGAAGTGGGTTGAGCTGGATATCATTCAAAAGCCCTTTTCTCCCACAAACACAATGGTACCAAACATGGCAAACTAGAACAATTGTGCACATATATATTCAAGAAAATGTTTTTTATGCTTTATTTTAATACAGGAATGTCAAACGTGCAGCCCTTGCGAAGTTAAATTGTGGCCCTTGCCTGATACTACTTGTGGCACCTTAGAGACTAACCAATTTATCTGAGCATAAGCTTTCGTGAGCTACAGCTCACTTCATCGGATGCATACTGTGGAAAGTGTAGAAGATCTTTTTATACACACAAAGCATGAAACAATACCTCCTCCCACCCCACTCTCCAGCTGGTAATAGCTTATCTAAAGTGATCACTCTCCTTACAATGTGTATGATAATCAAGGTGGGCCATTTCCAGCACAAATCCAGGTTCCCCCCCCCAACACCTTCCCCCCCAAAAAAACCACTCTCCTGTTGGTAATAGCTTATCTAAAGTGATCACTCTCCTTACAATGTGTATGATAATCAAGGTGGGCCATTTCCAGCACAAATCCAGGGTTTAACAAGAACGTCTGAAGGGGGGGAGGGGTAGGAAAAAACAAGGGGAAATAGGTTACCTTGGATAATGACTTAGCCACTCCCAGTCTCTATTCAAGCCTAAGTTAATTGTATCCAATTTGCAAATGAATTCCAATTCAGCAGTCTCTCGCTGGAGTCTGGTTTTGAAGTTTTTTTGTTGTAATATCGCAACTTTCATGTCTGTAATCGCGTGACCAGAGAGATTGAAGTGCTTTCCGACTGGTTTATGAATGTTATAATTCTTGACATCTGATTTGTGTCCATTTATTCTTTTATGTAGAGACTGTCCAGTTTGACCAATGTACATGGCAGAGGGGCATTGCTGGCACATGATGGCATATATCACATTGGTGGATGTGCAGGTGAACGAGCCTCTGATAGTGTGGCTGATGTTATTAGGCCCTGTGGTGGTGTCCCCTGAATAGATATGTGGGCACAGGACAGGCCTAACAAAGAAAATAACAGAACGCCACTAACCGTCACCTTCAGCCCCCAACTAAAACCCCTCCAACGCATTATTAAGGATCTACAACCTATCCTGAAGGATGACCCAACACCCTCACAAATCTTGGGAGACAGGCCTGTCCTTGCCTACAGACACCCCCCCCCCCCAACCTAAAGCAAATACTCACCAGCAACCACATACCATACAACAGAACCACTAACCCAGGAATCTATCCTTGCAACAAAGCCCGTTGCCAACTGTGTCCACAGTTGAATAGAGCTTGAATAGAGACTGGGAGTGGCTAAGTCATTATCCAAGGTAACCTATTTCCCCTTGTTTTTTCCTACCCCTCCCCCCCTTCAGACATTCTTGTTAAACCCTGGATTTGTGCTGGAAATGGCCCACCTTGATTATCATACACATTGTAAGGAGAGTGATCACTTTAGATAAGCTATTACCAACAGGAGAGTGGGTTTGTGTGTGTGTGTGGGGGGGGGGGGGGGGGGGGGTGGAGAAAACCTGGATTTGTGCTGGAAATGGCCCAACTTGATTATCATACACATTGTAAGGAGAGTGATCACTTTAGATAAGCTATTACCAGCAGGAGAGTGGGGTGGGGGGATAGAAAACCTTTTGTAGTGGTAAACACCCATTTTTTCATGCTTTGTGTGTATAAAAAGATCTTCTATACTTTCCACAGTACGCATCCGATGAAGTGAGCTGTAGGTCACGAAAGCTTATGCTCAAATAAATTGGTTAGTCTCTAAGGTGCCACAAGTACTCCTTTTCTTTTTGCGAATACAGACTAACATGGCTGTTACTCTGAAACCTGATACTACTTGTTAGAGGAAGAGGAGCAGGTTGACCCAGAGGCGGATTGAGTAGATGGAATCCTTTATTGTGATACTTGTTCCCCTGGACCCAATTGCTCAGTAAGCACTGAATTGATTACAATACACTTTTTTTGTTTAGATTAGTATGCACACACTTAAATTTGTTACAATACCCCAAAACACTTATTAAGTAATAGAAATACCCACTGTTAGTAAACCCTATTTATTACTTATAGCATTACACATTACTTTTACCTCGAAGATACATTTCTTTGCAACAATTTGTTGCCATAAATCTCCCTCATCAGCAATTCTCAGGGGAGGGAGGGAGGGCCTGTGAACAGTTCTCAGGGGAGGGTGGGGAAAGGGCCCTAAGCCAGGGCTTGTTTATGTAGCTGGGAAAGGGAGGAAGGGGACGATAACATTCCTTTTACCTTCTTTTACACAAAGAGCATTTTACACAAGAGCAGTGGGGGAGGTTTAGGTTGGATATTAGGAAAAACTTTTTCACTAGGAGGGTGGTGAAACACTGGAATGCGTTACCTAGGGAGGTGGTAGAATCTCCTTCCTTAGAAGTTTTTAAGGTCAGGCTTGACAAAGCCCTGGCTGGGATGATTTAATTGGGGATTGGTCCTGCTTTGAGCAAGGGATTGGACAAGATGACCTCCTGAGGTCCCTTCCAACCCTGATATTCTATGATTCTATGATTCCTGAAGTCTCCTTTTCAGCTGCATCCTTATCCATCTTTATAAGCAACAGAGAAGGGAAGAATCTATCAACTTATATTTTAGACAAGGAAATACTGAAGAATTTGTAAATTATGTATTAGACAAAGTAATACTAAAGAATCTGTAACTTATGTATTAGACACAAAAATATTGCCTACATATGCCTTTGTCCCCTAATAGCATGTCAGCACATTAGCAGCTTATTGTTGCACTTAACCCTAACATATCCCAACACTACCGAGTTATCAATTAGTGCTCAGAACATGCTGCCTGATTAATTTTTTCCATGTTACAGGTTACTATAAATGGAAGGAGTACTTTAAGTTGATTTGCCATCATTGGCAAAAAGGAAGTGGTTCAGTAGTACTGGTTATCAGCTTTGTTTATGATGCCAATAGTGTTGTAGTGAGGCACTTGTTAACATGTCAGCATACAGCAAAAAATTACTGGAATCTATCTGCAATCAGTAAGCACATAGTTACATAACATACATTACATAACATAATACATTACAATCCCAAAGTAATTTAGAACAAAATCCTTGGTTTTACTTTGAATTTGATGATTTTTTAGGCATCAATGGGGAGATGAACAGCACTGACTAGTAGCCAAATTTTTGGAGAATACCACTGTGGAGGATCTGGTTAAATACTATGCTCAATGGCACCTTACATGCTATAAGAAGTGCACCCATAAACTCATCTGGCAAGGTTGGAGAGGAATTATGTCAAGCACCAGTAAAAAGTTGAAGATTCCAGGACAAGTGTCAGCTGTGGGCATGTTTCACCTTATACTAGGTCCCATGGCATGTGTTTCAAGAGGAATACCTGCTTCTTCCACCAGAAGCGCAATGGCATCAATTAATCACAGTTTCAAGACAGGTGAGAAACTGTAGGAAGCAGTCGCTCTTAATGAGAATGTTGCAAGAAATGTAAAATTAAGTGCGTGTATTGACCCAAAAGATGCCCACACATATGACACTGCATATCACATCAAGTGCTATATCAAGACTGTGTTAAATGCTTTGCATGAAAAGGTAAAAGGAACAGAAACGAATACTGATTTTACTACTGCAAACTGTGTGACTCAGCTGGATTCACAGCGCTAATGGATGGGAAAGCAGTGGCATTGGTTGATATAGAGGCTAAGTACAGAGAAATAGCTTCTTTGAATGGAATTGAAGAGGAACAAAATGTGAGGGATCATGGACCTCAAACCCAGGCCGGGCTCAGACCACAGCTGCCTTCGAGCAGTTCACCTGAACTAGTGCAATAGGGGGCCAGTGAAGCTCTAGCTTGCAAAGGCTCCCTGGCCCCAAAGCTCCTGACTGGCAGGGAAAGTCCAGCTCCACCAATTCGCTGGGATACTCTACTTAAACCAGAAAGAGGCTCAGGAAGTTGCCCAGGCAATGAATCCTTGGCTGGCTGTTACTACAGACCCTGCCTGACTCCTGAGCCATGCCTGTTCTTGGTTCCTGTCCTCCTTATTCCAGACCCCAATCTGTTCCTTGTTTCTACTTTCCTGCCTCACTCCAAGCCCCTGCTCCTACGCTGTACCACTGACTCTGGCTTTGACCTTCAGCTTGGCACTTGACTCTGACCCCAGCCCTAACCCTGACTCTGGTTCCAGGCACCTGACTCTAACTATTAGGCTTGACTGCCCATGCTCCGGTCGCTACAGAAAGGCTCTTAAAGCACTTATTGAAGATGAACTGTGGGATAGAGACATACATTTTAGCAATCCTATTTGCAGAAATCAATCATAGCACATATCCTTAAAAACTGAAAAAGATATATCACCATCAAAAGCAGAACATGCTGATGTCAACAGTAGTATGAAGACTGTTTGCAGCTGTTACATTTTTATGGAAAAGCATTTTGTCCTGCAGTATATGGGCGTTTCAGGGTTCCATAGCTAATGCCAAACCTGAAAAGGACCTGTACTTCTTCTCTAAGTGGTGTACTGGTGATTGCAGTGACCTCAGCACAGGCAAGTATGATGGAAAGGAAGGGGAGCACAAGGATCCCATGTTATCACAAAGCCTCATATATGAGTGCTTGAGTGAAAGGCAGGTTTCCAACACATACACGACAAATGTGCACTGTATGTGGAATTTCTTTCTCTCTGAGTGGCTGTTAGCTTAACAATTCATTCCAAAACCTGAAGCAAATTCCTCATGCAGCTGATGCACAGCATTGGCTTCTCCATTGACTATGATGACAAAGTACTCTGCCTAGAGACTGAAATTACAAAAAAGGTTCTTCACTACGTGGCACTGCATGAAGGGTTGTACATTCCCCCAGACCTTGTCAATGGTATACCTTGTCATTTTGTGCTGCTGCTAACTTAGATATCGTAGAAGATACAGCAGATGGCAAAGGTACCCCTCATGCTACTGTTATGGTCAGCTATCAGGAGCATCCTAAAGGGGACCAGTCCGATCCTCAAGTGCTGTCTGGACCAGCAAGGAACTATTCCTTGAAGAAGCTTCCTGACTTCAAGACTCACTTACTTTCCCACAAAGGTCTGAAAATTCTGAAGCCAAGAAATCCAGTTTTCAATGAAGCAGCAGTCAAATAGACTATAGTAGATCTTTCTACATTCACTAGCCTTGACCTCAGCTGGTTATTGTGCAAAAGTGTGATATAGACCAGCTGCAAGAAAGGCCTTGAGCATGGCTTCAGCTGAAGAGAGGCATGACATATCTGAAAATGATGTAGACACCCAGGACATAGAATAACCATTTCAGGAGATCTGTCGGGACTGCTAATTGGGATTTGAACCTCACAGCACTGGAAGGTTTTAAGAAATACTTTTTTGCTTTAGATGTAACCAGCTATTCTGCAATGATTGCCTGGTAATTCACTGGCATAAGAAGTGTAGAAAAGTCTGTAGAAAGGAAATATTGGAGGAATTTCAGAAAGGATATTGGGTTGTTAAAAGGTTACCAGTTCCATTCTGTGCACTTGGTTTTGACAAAGTCCTAGAACCTAAAAAAAGATAAATGAAAATTGCTGGGGTTTTGGTGGGCACAACACAATATCCAAATCCTCTCTCTCTGTTATTTCTTACAACCCCAGAACTCAAATATTTTAAAACAAACAATTGTTTGTTTCTTAAACAATTTTCATATGATAGTTCCACGTTTGTCATGTTTGGTACCATTGTGTTCATGGAGAAAGAGCTTTTGAATGATACCCAACTTGATCCATTTCTGACAAAATAGTATTATCAAAATTTCTGCCAAGGACCTGGGGGGAGCAGTGAGTCCCCATTGCCATGCCACAGAGGGTGACACCACTGGAATTATTATTTGTAGATTTTTGCAAATCAAATGACACCTCTCTTTTCTTTCTATCTATAACTTGCTCATGGAATTAGATTTTACTATATTATGCTCTCAGTATTACTAATATTACTTGCCCCTACCATCTGAGCAGCTGTGTTCCCCATTCCAGACTTATAGTTTTGTTGCCAGAGTCAGGATGGTCCCCCAGTTCTTCCCTTCCTATTGACTTCCCATCCCCCTGAAGATTTGTCTATAAATGGGCCTTCCATTGTTTTGCTTCCATAATGCTAAATTTACATTGGAGACAGGTAGATAGCTACCTTCACTCCTGTCTGGAAGAAAACCTGTTTCTCTCTTTGTTTGGTCACAGACTTTAAAGCATAATATCAATGACTAGGCATGATTCCTCATATAGTGATATTACATAATATTTCACAATGATATTAATCACCAGTGCATCACCAACGTTCATAAAATACCTTATTTGAGACACTTTTATAACACAGTAATATCGTATACAACCAGTTACTTATTCTTCAATTGCTTATTCTTTGGTGTTCAGGCTCCCTATTCTCTCCCAAGGTATCTGGACCCTAATTATCGCAGTCCCTTCTTTCTAGGGCCACCTTTATGAGGACTTATAAGGAGTACAAACAAAAAATAACAGTAGCAAAACAAAGATAGCACGACAACGAAGAGTCTCATCATACAGACCTGTGGGCATAGCTGCAGCTGGACCCCTCCCTGCTACCTCCTAGACAGCCCTTTATGTTTCCACTGCTCCCGCTAATAGATCAGAAGTAATTGGCTGCATAGGTGCTGACTCTGTGGGTACTCCAAGGCTGGAGCACTCACAGGGAAAAATTGGTGGGTGCTCTGCACCCACCGGCAGCTCCCGCCCCAGCTCGCCTCTGCCTCTGCCTCCGCTCCGTCTCTGCCTCTGCCTCCTCCCCTGAGCTTGCTGCGTCTCCACTTTTTCCCCTGGCTTCCAGTGCTTGCGCCGCGAGACAGCTGTTTCATACGGCAAACGCTCGGAGGGAGGGGGGAGGAAGGGGAACACGGCGCGCTTGGGGAAGAGGCGGGGCCGGGGCGGGGATTTGAGGAAGGAGTACAATAGGGGCAGGGAGGGATGGAGTTGGGGCTGGGATTTTGGGGAAGGTGTTCGAATGGGGGCAGGGCAGGGCAGGGGCGAGAGAGGGCAGGGGTGGAGTCGGGGCAGGGCTGGGGGGAGGCTCAGCACCCACAGGTGCCAGGAAAAGTTGGCACCTATGACTGGCTGTGGCATTAAACCATTAGGGTCAGGCCTAGGTAGTGGTCTTTTCCCTGTCACAGAGTTTTATAACAGGGATGTTGAAAAAGAGGGCCAAACTCGTCACTGGCAAGTTTGGATGCAACTCTTTCCACCATGTACACCATTAGTAATTTGGGCCATTGAGGTGTTCTTACTTGCACATCTACAATATTGGTGTTAAAACAAAACAAAGGAAAAATAAAATTTCCAAGTTATATTACTCAGTCTCTGTTTTACAAACTATGCAGAAGAAGTGGCATTAATTGTAGATTATCTCCTCTGCTAACTATACTCACAAGTATAATATAATTGTAAAAATCTAGGCTTGGATAATAGTGGCAACAAAGGCAAATGACAGAATACAAACAAAAACCCCAAGATAGTCTATAGTATAGTATAGTATAGCTTTTTTTTATCCCCACCAGTATGGCAGGCATTTCAATGGGTATATTCCCCATCTGAATGTTGAATGATGTGAAGTTTTGTACTAACATTATAAATTTGTGCTTTTACTTTACAGTGCACAAATGTAAGGTACATATTATTTACTCAGTATGTGTTAAAAGTAAACCTCTGAATCATATAGGTCCAAAATCTATTCTAATTTACAAACTGTGCAATCCCATTTAATTCTATCAGGGCACACAGAGTGGTAGTTTATGAAATCTTTATGTTTCTTTGCTTACTAACCTCAAATGGAAATGATGTGTGGTGAGGAAAGAATCTCATAATGTCAGTGTCTCAGTTTGGAGGGCAAATGGTACTGTGTTTTTTGGACATACCTCTAATAAAACAGAGTCTCATATTATTTTAAATACTTTGTTTTTGTCATAAAACAATATCAGAATTGTCTCCATTGTATTAGTTCATCATTTCTTTACAGAACTGAATTAAACTGAGAAATGCAGTGCCTTTTGAGGTTACTGCAGCCCGGCGACTGCATTAACACCCCGGAAGCTCTTGCAATGGAGAAGAGGGACACTAAGGAGCCACCCAGGCATGCACACCCACAAATTTGTAATTTAGAGGGAGGAGTAAGCTCTGCCCTTGTTTCTCTTCCTCATTTCATCTCCTGATTCTCAGGGAATGGAGAAAGTAAAGAGAATCCTGTGCTTCATAATTTCTCAAGCTGACAGCTCTATTTTGTAGCTCTTATTCAGGAAAATCCTGTTTGGCTGCTTGGATCTGTGCAGTCTCTCCAGCTGAGTGACAGCTGGGAAATAGCCACTAGGAATCAGAGCCCCTGGAGGGTATCTGTGATTAATGTTGCCCTTGAGTGATTTTCTCATCAGGAGAAACTTAGGCTTTGCCTTGCAGCCCATCAAGGGCAGGTGGTTTCTTCTAGGCAAGGCTCCATGAACACTCCAGTATTTGCCCTATTAATGGATTGATTAGTCAGAGTAAAATTGCTAAGGACTATCAAGAAACAAACTATCAAGAAACAACTAACAAACTGGCCCAGAAAAAGCTACAGTACAGAGACACTAAATAAAAGTAAGCCATATTTGCATATTTGTGCAGAGTAATGTAAATGTTAAAATGTACGTTAAATGATTTTTCCAGGTGAAAAGAAATACCTCTGCTAAAGCTGTAACTAAATCTATAGCACACGGTGATGTGCATGACGTCAGAGCATGCTATTTTGCATTTTGTTAAGTCAGGCATGAAATACACTATAAAAAACACAGTCTAGCAGCACTATAAAAATATTAGGTATCAGTGTCACTGAAGGGCTTTCCATTATCATGCGGGAATATAAACTCCGGGATGATTCAGTTAAAAAAAAAAAGGCTAACTTTGATGAATGGGTGCTGTTCTACATCTTCTGGCAGCAAATTGTTTTTGTAGCTTTTTCTAACACTAAAAGTGATAGTGCTACATAGTCCACCAAAATATTGGAGAATTGCTGGACACATCAGGCTATACTGCAAAAATTTAAAGTGCAAGGTTATTTATTCTTTAATATAAACTTCATGCTATGATCTGTGTTATGCTTTGATCATTAGGAGAAAATAAATACAATAAAACTAGCAGACATGTTCTTCCATTTTGCTGCATTGAGAATGTGCAGACATGATAAAGTGAAAACATTATGAAGCAACAAGGGATTTAATAACATATAATGATGATGATAATAAATTATGGCTGGATTCTGTCACCCTCATTCAAATGAGTAACATCTTACACTGTGAGAAGTCCCACTATTTCAGTGGAACTTATTACAGAGAAACGCACCGTTCAGTGTAAACTCCACTTGGAGTTTCCCAGCTCCTGGAACTATGGACTGAACCTCTAGGTTTCCTACTCAATGAAAAACACAATAATGGCTACCAGAGCTCTCTAATATCCCAGTATGCTTAGAGTCAGGGGTTAGGGAAGAATGGACTAGAAACTCCTGCTGAAGCCAATAGCGAGACTTCTGCATTGCACAATATGGACAAGCAGTTTGCTGGGCCAATGATGAGCCGGAGTGGCTCAGAACCTCAGTGGGAGGGGACAGCCTGACTAGTTTTTTGCTTCATCTTTGTGTTTGGGAGCTGAGTGAGGCAGAACAGCCCAGGGAGTCTCTGATTAACTGCCTTTCCCCACAAAGGGAGTCGTTGAACTGCTGAGCATGGGTCAGGCAGTTCCAGCCCTTCAGAGACCAACATCCAGAGTGGCAGAGATCCAACCCACCACTGGCTACCAAGAGCCAGCTGAGACCTTCACAGACACCAGAACAGGGAGACAGGAGAGGACCTTTTGTGTCCTGTGCACAGTGATGAGTTGTCTTGGGTGGAGGCACCACACACACACAAAAAAAGCCAGGACTCACTTGAGGACAAGGAAGAAAGCACTCCAAGTAGCAAGCAGCAGGGAGAATGTTTGAGCCACAAACATTGGCTTGAGTCACTTGGAGGAGAAGCTATATCAATATGTGTAAGAATGGCAGAATCTAGCTTTTGGGAATACTTAGCACTCATGTAGCATTTTTGTGAGGCCATCACAAAGGTAGGTAAGCATTATGGGCCAGTTTTTAAAGGTATTTAGGCACCACTGATTTCAGGGGGATTTAGTTGCCTTTAAAAAGCTGGCCCTATGATCTTAATGTAGGCATACAGAAATATTCAGTGCCCAACTGTGGTATTCCTTCAAAATGCACATTTTGTAATAAATATTTTGTTAAATTTTATCCATAACATGGTTATTTTTAGTTCATCTGAAAGCAAGAACCATCTTTGCATTCCTAGAAATTCCTGAAGAAATACTGCATCATTAATTTAAGTAGTTATAAAAGAAGAGCCTATGGTACTAGAACAGCAGTAAGAGACAGATAAGAACAAAAAGTGAGTGGTTAATTTTGCACTGTAGCTACTTAGAAGTATGATAAAAGTTCCTAATTATTTGCTGAAAGGAAAAATATCATATGGCATTGGGTTGGTGGGCTGTGCTTTCCTATTAGCTAAGAGAACAAATTCTACCTATTACTACATTATTTGAAGGAAATAATAATTAGGAAAATGTCTCCCTTTAAAATACATTAAAACCCTAATGTACTCAGGGACAAATTCTGACACCCTTTACTGTTGATGATTTCACTGGGAGCTTTCACGGACCAACTGAGGACAAGATTTGGTATTGAACAGATAGGTGTAACTCATAGTATCAATAATCATGTAATATACACATTACTAAAAGAAAGAAAAGTGTAGGGAAAAAGATTAGATTTTTACTGTGACTACTGTACCTCAAGGTTTTTTTCTTGAATTTCACAACTAACCCAAACAGTGTCTTTTTCCTAACATAATTTATCATGTCATAATTCTTTGATACAGTAATTTAAATGTGTTTTGTTTCCTTTCAGATCTCATATTATTATTCAGAGTACTGTTCTTATTTAAACTCATTTTGCCAATTCACCTCCAGCAAAGCAGGATGAAACTCCATTGGCTTTAGTGGTGCCGCACTGCAGCATCGTGTCTGCCTGGAGAAGTTTAATTCTGTGCTGTTTGGATACAATTAGATAGACATTAGGTTTGGAGATTCTCATTCAAATCACAGTGAGGTTTCAGATTCAAAGGCAATTCTAACTAATAGAATTCTTGTGAGATCAGCTCATCCTACAAGGGTTAGACTATTTGGGATGGTAGAAATCTTGTGTTATCATTTATTCTCACAAGGCATTCACCAACCTATGCAGAAGTCTCACAGGTATTACTATTTCTATGCATTTTCTTTGAATCAAAACCAGAACTGGAAAGCAAACATCTCTGAATTTTGAATCTGACATGGAACCAGAACTGTAATGACAAGCTTTTATATGGCGATTAGAAGCTACCCTATATCTTTCACTCCTGAGAAAGTTCACATGTACTTTGGTCCACATGTACTTTGGAACATAATACACATTATTGCTGCTGCTCATGGAGAGAAGCATGAAGATACGGTAACGTGGAGAACACACCAGTTCAAGATGACGAGACATGCGTCTTGGCTTTCTCTCTTTCTGTGATAAAAAAGTAAGCTGACTATCATGCACAAAACATACATATTGATTTAATTTAAATAAAAGATTAAAACCCCCTCTTTTAACATACTAAAATTCCTAACTAATCAATTGCACTGTGCACCTATTCACACACCTCTGCTTAGTATCTACTGTGTTTTCAACTTATTTCACATACCACATTAATCTGAACATCCTCTCAGCATCAGTAAATTAGACTGAACTTAATTCTCTCATTCCCTGGTTGTTCTGTTGTCAACCAGTTTTAATATACTTCTGGCTTTATAACACAATGTTTTTTTTTTTACCTTTGCTTCAATCTGCTTAGTATCTGGATTTTGAAACAAAAATTTAATTTTGCTCTTGCCATCATCTGAAGACCCTTTAAGCTGGGAAAACTTGTACCTCCAAAGCACAGCCTAAAGGAAACAAAACATACACAGAAAAGTCAACACAGTTAATGTACAGAAGTGTATTAGAAACAGAGGATCTTCTTCCTAGGTAGTTTTTTAACCTGCCTATGGTACATAATTAAACCAATGTAGTGCCATCTAGCCTGAAGTCCCTTTGATTATGTGGATGTATTATACTTTGGCAGTGTCTGATTCAGATCAGTCAGACTGCATTTGTGAAATGTTCTTTGAAACCCCTTTAGCTTTATTCAACCCTAGTTAATGAAGAAAGGGTCACTTAATTCACTGTGATGTCAAAAAATAAAAGCCTTTTCCCTTGAGGATAAGTCAGACTCCATCTCTTAAGTGCTAACTTGTCATGGAATTACTTTATTTTATTTTGTTTTGTTTTGTTTATTGATTTACTTATTTCCATAGAAGAAGGTATCCAGTCGTGTATGTGAGTCTGTATTTATATGAACTACAAAATAAAGCATGTATTTTTAAAAGTAAAAATAAACAAAACAATAGAGATAAAAATGACACTGTACAGTTTAGCACTTACTCACGGAAAGTGATTGTCTTTGGTCCAAATGAGCACTTAATGCACATGCTTCAGTTTAAGCACGTAAGTAGTTAAGAGTCAATGTGTTTGATAATTGCTGAACATTAACCATGTGTTGAAGTACCTTGCTGAACTGGGACCAAAATGCTCAGCCCCTTACAGGATTGAACCTTTAATGTGTTAGCAGATCCAAATATTAAAAGATGACAATATATGACAAAGTTTCCCACTCCACTATAAATTTTGTAATAAGGTTATCAACTAAACAGAAAAGCAGTAAATATTCAATGTTACAGATACATAGAAATGTATCTTCTTGGTATGATGCAGTACCTTCCTGAAGAATATACAGGAATATTGTTCCTAAAGTCTGTTGCATTTCAGTAACTAGTAATGTTACAGAGCATCACACCCATCAGCCTGAAATCAATATTCAGCCTACAGTCAATTTCACATTTCATGTGTAAGTAAGATGGACAAGAATGTGTCTTAGTGAAATGTAAATGATGAGCAGAACTATTACGGAACATTACGGAACAATCACTGTGCATCTTGTACATATGACTTCACACTACTACTGGCTGCTATTGGCTGAATTCTTTCTCATTGCTGCACTAAAAAATCTGCATATCTACCAAATTTGTTTACATTCACAGTAGTGTCTGCATCAGATTCATCTTCCTTTTTTCCCTCTGCTTTTGCCTTCATTAGCACTGTACTGTTTCCATCAGAATCTCAAACTGAATAATTTTCTTAAACAGAATGCCTCTATGCTGTAGGGAGAAATACAGAAAAGTGGTGAAAATTTTATCTCAATATTCATTTAGATCCTTATTGTTTGCTGCCAATTGCTACAGAAATAAATGTTAACCTTTTGATAGCTCAGAATTTTGTAAACTTTTTTTTTCCTTTTTGCGCGGGCCTTACTTCCCCTAACAATAGTATACATATCTAATGAGCAACAGCCAGCATGAAGCACAGACTTCTGGATAAATAGGTAAGCACTTTAATTTCAAATTGACTTTACATTGCTAAGCAAAAATTTTACCTTGCAATTGTTAAAAATAATATTTTTAACTTTAAAAATTGGGTGAAATTGGTGTTAATGAAAGTGAAGGATCAATAGCATTGTGGTATTCAGAAGCTTCCCAACACAGCTCTGTCAATTTGCCTCGCTCTCTACCTGCATCACTCCTACTAGTCCAGTCCTTGCACTTATCTGAACAGAGAATGCAGGTCATACCAAATCATACCCTAATTCAGAAAAGTACTTAAACACACACTTGATTTAAGCATGTGGGTGGTCATACTTCAAGTCAGGCATCTGCTTATGTACTTTTCTGTACTAGGGTCCATAGCAATGAAGGGACAAAAGACTTCTAGTAGCCGGAATGTTCTCACAGCACATTAAGCCATGGGGCCCTTGGGCTAGCTGGATAGAGAAAGTGAGTTCCCCCTTTTAACTGCAGGGATGGGGCTTGTCCAGCAGGCTGCTAGGAAGGGGGTCATTGCCCCCTTTAAGGCCTCTGCCCACCCAGAGAGGATTGCTGGATTCCAGGTAAAGAGACAGAAAGCCGTACAGCTAGAATAGGTTGCAGGGGCCGGGGACAGGGACACTGTCCCTTTCCTCCCCAGCTGACCAGATACAGGGTGGGATTATACCCAGGACAGTTCCAGGAAAGCCCTATTTAACCCAGACCAGACTAGCAGCACCCACCCTCACACCCACCAGCATAGTAAAATTACCAGCTTTTGTCATTATACACCACAGACATGACACTCGTTGCCCCTTTTCTTGGGGCTTTGGGAAGGAATTTTCCCTCTCTGCCACATTGGTCGAGGCGAGGTTGGCATCTTGCCTTCCCTAGAGTGAGTTATGGACCTGGTGGGGTATGGATGGGGGAAGGGAGTTAGGCTACAATGATGCAACACATTATGTAAGTTTGTGGCAGATGTCTAGTGCAGGTACTCTGTATGCAATGGATATAGTGATCAGATAAAATTAATTGGTAAAGAATTTAAATGAGGCATCCTTTAAAGGGGAGGAGAAAGGGGGTTCAGGGCTCCTATACTTGGTATGGGATGAAGTCCACCCCACGTTTTCTAGTTCCCCTTAACCCTTATACAAGAAGGGATGGTGGGGTCTCAGCAGCAGGAGATATGGAACTAGGACTGGAAAGGGGAAAGGCTGACAGCCGCTCCCCTGGAATATGGAAGTATATATGGAATCACCTGTATTGTACAAATTTATCTGCAGGGTACTTCCACATATTTAAGAATAAAGTTTCAGCCCATTTAAAACCACATCCAGTGCCTTCTGTCTTCTGGCATAGCCGAACAATGTGGTCAGAATGAGATTTCACTTGTTCTTCTATCAGGATTTTTAATATAATTCCTAGAACTGAAAGTTCAAAAAACCCATTGAATAGAGGCAACCATATCTTACTCATCCTGTGTAGTAAGGGATAGAATCTTCACAAATATTGCAAAAAAGGATTCACGAACACAAAGCAATCAATTTGCTTTTGATGGCTGTTCTCACATTTTATTCATTTTTCACAGACATTCACATGAAGCAAGTTATGTTTGCAAAATGTTTGTGAAAATGTGAACATTCATCTGGCTATATATTGGTACATAAATACTTGTACAAATTCTAAACGAGGATTCACATCAAAAGTGTGCCCCATGATCATCTTGAAAGCTTTTTTGTATTTAGAAAGTTTCAGAGTAGCAGCCATGTTAGTCTGTATTCGCAAAAAAAAAAGGAGTACTTGTGGCACCTTAGAGACTAACCAATTTATTTGAGCATAAGCTTTCGTGAGCTACAGCTCACTTCATCGGATGCATTCAGTGGAAAATACAGTGGGAAGATTTATATACACACAGAACATGAACAATGGGTGTTATCATACACACTGTAAGGAAAGTGATCACTTAAGATATATATAAATGTATATAAATCTCCTCACTGTATTTTCCACTGAATGCATCCGATGAAGTGAGCTGTAGCTCACGAAAGCTTATGCTCAAATAAATTGGTTAGTCTCTAAGGTGCCACAAGTACTCCTTTTCTTTTTGGATTTAGAAGTCATTTGGTAAGGAAACAAATAATACCATGTGACTTAGGTGACCATGTGACACATATCGAATAGGAAATCAAGTATACAGTTTATTCAACCATTGTTCATGAGTGAAACATAGGCTGAAATATGTCTGCATGAGCCATTAGTCAAATTTTGAATAATAAATACGTTTGTAAAATTGAAGTCTGTTCACAAATAGAAAGAGAGGCTAAATCTGTTGTATAAACTATTCCCAACTCTATTGTTATTACTTATAAGTACAATAGCAGTGACTACAAACCTCAGGCAAGTTGGGGTATTATTTTACTAGGTACTCTATGGTCAATTCTGGTGTGTGTGGGGGGTCCTTTATTTAACAAGAAATTAAAAAAGGCTATGCCTTTGTATGAATCTACAAAAACTGTATAAGCGTAAGTAAGTACATATTTTAGGAACAGTATAGCATGTTTCACTCTAACAGACTTGATTTGACAAAGTATTTTAAATACTTTTCTATAATCAACAACCCAAACGTAAAATATCTTCCCACTCTGAGATGAATGTTCTGGCCACATTCACAAAACTCTGGATGTTCAGAAAACCTGACAAAGTTAACCAGTTCTTATAGAAATGTATAGTATGGCAGACAATTCCACTGAACAAACAAATCTGATATTAGATTTAACATATTAAACAAATGCTGCAACTCCTTTTCCATGTATTATTCAAATATCCCTAGAACTTTATCACTAATGGTATAGCATCATTTCAGACCTTTAGCATCAATAAATACTGGAACATAATCCAAGCAAGTAAAAAAAAAAACAGGCACCTGGCAAACTAGATAGAAGACATACCCTGAAATGGTGATACATTCTGGCAGTTTGGAAATGCCCCAAAATGAAATCCTATAGGATAGGAATTTTGCCATTGATTTCAATTGGAACAGGATTTCACCCCAACACTTTAATTAAGAAAGAGTTCATTATAATTTACCATTTAGCATTTGTGTGTCTTATATTCTGTTGGTGGAAGAGACAAGATTTTGAGCATTGTAGGAGATGACTCAAAATAAAGTGGGCAATTAACACTGTGACGCTGGCAGACCGGGTGCCAGCTCATGCCAAGGCTGACTGCTGACAAATATATGAGCAAGTCTGGCTCATCTGTGTGTTGGTATTGTTAAAATAGGAATTAGAATTATAAGACTGTGTTTAGACTTTATGAAATGCTTGTAAGTTGTTGCATGCACTAATCTCACTTATAATATCTGTATCCCTTGTTATAAGATATTATTTAAGTGTTTGCCCTGTTAACTGTAAGACAGGAGAGAAGCATTTACAAGCGTGAAATACTAGTTTCCAAAAGAAGGCCCACTATGCTATTGTGGAACATCAGAGAACAAGAGACTATTGTTTGCTCCCTTACCCACAAAAAGGAGCCCTGCAAGTGAATTCTTCTCAAAAACTGAATTTGCAACTTAAGCCAAAGAAGGAAAGGAATAAAAAGCCATAACAAGGAGAAACTGAATCTTTTATGTTGCTTGACTCCCAGGGGCCAGGGTTACTAAGCATAAGCAAACCCCCTCCCACCTGGCGCTTGGCCTGGGGTAGCAGTAAAGGACATATAAAGCTTGTTTATTATAGACTAACTATATACTATTGCTTTTTGAAACTTAACATTGGAACTTATTTGTGTGTACATATGTTTACACGCTTTAACCTTGTAAATAATTTTTATTTTATATTTCTAGTTAATAAACCTTTAGATAGTTTATTACACAAGCATTGTCTTTGGTGTGAGATCTAAGGTGCAATTGACCTAGGGTAAGTGACTGATCCATTGGGACTGGGAGTAACTTGAATATTGTTGTGATTCTTGGCATAAGGAACCATTTATCACAAAAGCAAGCTTACCTGGGAGACAAGATCGCTCACAGTACCCTAGGGGACTGTCTGTGACTCCATGTTAGGGCTCGTATAGTGCTTAAGGAGTTTACCCTTGATACTTGGTTGGTGAAATCTAAGTATGAAACTCACAACCAATTTGGGGTTTCTACCCTCGTTCTTAACAGTCTCCTTTGAGGTTGGTGCTCACGCTCTTGAGCCACTGTGGGAAAACTTCGCAAACACTTCTGCAGTCATAGGGCAATGGAATAGGCAGCAGGGTGTTGCAAATTGATTAAAAGGACAATGAAACCAATGTCTCCATTAAGTCCATGGTTTTTAGTGTCCAGCAGAGTTATGAATTTAAGTGCTCAGTTTTGTCTTTTGAAAGTGCTGTGCAGGTTTCCTTTGAGGACAATTGGTAATTGTTTTGTGAAAAGGGTTTGTCCATTGGTTATAGGGTGTGTTTGTCTTTTATCATTTTTCAATTAGTTTATTTGAGAGCATAGTGATTGTCTGGTTTCACCCATGTAGTTGTTGCTGGGGCATTTGATGCACTAGATAAGGTACATCACATGTTGTGATAGGCATATGTAGGACCCATGATTCTTGAAAGGTGTGTTGCAAGGGATATTGATCATCACAGCAATGGTGATATGTGTGCAGGTTTTGCATCTGTTGTTTTGGCAGGGTCTGGTGCCACCATGAGTTGGTGTGTCCTGGTCTGTGGGGAACTTGCTTTTGACGATGAGCTAGGCAAGCCTGGGGGATTGTGTGAAGTTCAGAAGAGGGCTTCAGGAAACATTTCTTCAGGATGTGGTCCCCGTAAGTATAGGTTGTAATTGTTTGATACCCCATATAAGCTCTAGTGTGTTGTGGCAAGTGACCACTAGGAATGTGCAATGATATTTTTTTCCTTGTATTGAAGCAGGTTCTCCTAGCATATTTGGGAGGTCCGATTCATGATGAAATCTACTTTTCTGGTGGCGTGTCCTTATATTCTTTGTAACAGTGTTGCCTATTATGTCCTGCCAGTGTAACATTGTTATAATTCACCCACCTCTTTTCACTGGTTGTGTATTTGTTTTATAGGTACAGTATCAAAGCACCAAGAGAAGCTACTGCCTCCAGCCTCTGTGGTATTTTGGCATGGTTCCTCACAAGCACACAAATTGATGAATGCTACATTCCTTTTCTCTTTCTAATTCTAGAAGACATGTTCTTCAACAATGCGTAGAAAATGTTCTCAGTTATATCTGAGTCGTACTGCGTTTTGTTACTTATTACAGTCGTTTCACATTCTTGTACTACAAAATGTGAGCTTCTGAGGAGGTACTACATTCTTACAATGGTACAGTTAAAACTAGTTTGTTCTGCCTGACATATCAGAAAATAATAAGTAATCCATCATGGTTTCATGACTATTCAGGTTTTTTTTTATCCAGAGAAATATGAATTCTCCAAAGAACTCAGAATAATCAGGTCTGTTTGTGTTTCATTTACTTAACATACTCCTAGCCAGATTATACAACATGAGAGTATAAAGTAATCAGTAGCTCCTTCCATGACTGTTTGATCCAGGCAAGGACTCAGAGAAGACCTCCCTAATGATGCAAGGAAGCAAAAGCTATGCTTAGTCAGGCTGGGAGCTTAGAGAGTGAGAGAAAATTCTAAACTGTCCAGTAGTTTTCAGAAAGGGCTAACTTCATATTCATTACAGCAGTCCTCCCTCTTCTCTGTCACATTAGACCTTACAAGAACCCTGAACTGTATCTGAAAAAAAATGTGCCCTAACTGAGCCTGTAAAGTAGAATTTGCACAGGTAAATCAGGTATAGTAACGGCATGTGCTGAAGTAAGTAACTACCTAATCGAAGAATGCAAATACCAGTTTCCAGGGGTAAACAAAATTTCTGGAAATGAATCATAGGTGTACACACTTCATATTTTGGCCCTATATTATGAAGTGTTCTACTGTAGGCATATAAACGAAAATACACCCAGAACAGCAATTCCAACACTCCCTTTCATGAATGCAACACATAATGACAATGGGCCTCATTTGGCCTCCAATTCTGTACATGGAAACAATTAAAGGTGTATGTCAGGATTTTACAATGATTAGACAACTAATTTCCAGACTGTGCGTACAAATGCTATAGAACATGCTTATTATTTAAGGATGCAAAATTGGACGCTATATTTTTAAATATTAGTCTCAATAAATAAGTTCTATTTTTTGTTTTATACAATATACCTTCAAAAGACTTAGCTGTACTTTTTAATCACATTTAGTCTCATTCAGTACTTTGAGTTATTAAATCATACTTTTGAACAGCTTTTGAAGACAAAATAAAATATAGAATTCTTCTCAGTTGCAGTTAAGATTCCTTTTAAGCTAATGTTATTTGTCTGTTCAGTACCATAAGTGGTGCTGCTACAACTTAAACCTAATCAGTGCTAGATACATCTGTCCTGTGGGTCCTTCCTGTCAAGGATAAAAGTAATTGATAGCTTGGGCACCTGGGATGTGCATTAATTTGGCAACACATTGCTTCTTCCCATATGGAATTGAGAGATTGCATTCCTGTGAAGTGACACTCTATCCATATTACTAGCAGTAGTCTGGAACTGACTAGGATCAAAATTTGGTTCCTACTCAATTTCACACTGCTACCAATCTCACAGGAATGCCTTACTGTAAATAATTATGATCTGAGTCAATTACCTTTGTCAACAGGTAGGGCTTTATAAGTACAATGGGAAAACCAGAAGAGGACATGGAGAGTGAAAAACAAAGGGGTACAAAGGAACAAAGAGAGGAAAAATCCCTACTAATAAAATAACCAATCTTGGCAAACTCTAATATCCTATGCACTGTTTACAGAGTACAGTCTATTTTCTTAGTGTTGAGTGATGAACTACAAGATCTTGCCTTTTGTTTATTTGCTGGACTATATGGCTACACCAACAGTGCCTGGTTCTTTGAACTAGAGTTGTAGCCACCACTATTCAACTTTAATGATTTAGCCACATAATGAATTATTATTGTTACACAGAATTGATATTTTAAATTTCCCATCTGTGAACCAAGTGAAGTTCCTGTTTGGTATCTGTGCTGTTAATAGTAATTGTCATATTGGTGATGAGGAGAACTTTAATACATACTGGATCAATTCATTTGGATATCCAGAGTGCACATTAAGTCAGTACAAATGAAAGAAATGGTAGGCTTCTTTTGTATGTCTCATCATGAGTAACCTTAACATAGACAGAGTTTATTATTTCAGGAACAATAGAAGTCCTGTACTATGTGGCTAAGTATCCATTTGGCACAAAAAACGTAAAAGTATTTACCATGCTACTTATTACTCATAATGTAGTCTCTTTTGATGAAGCAATGTGTTTGTAAAATAACAGATGACCACCACAATGTGTTTTGTTGATATACACCTAATGGGCCATTATGGAGCCTTTTCTTACTTTGTTCCAGCAGCATTGTATAATTTACAGCATTTACAATTTATTATCATTTTCTATAGGAATGAATTCTTCTTCTGACAAATGGACATTTTTTACAGCCATTTTAAAGACCAGTAAATGCTCTAGAGTGCAAACACAGCACTTTTGTGCAGGAAGATATATTGCATTATATACACAACATGCACACATGTATATGAGTAACTGTAAATGTGTATATGCACACATGTGTATGTGTATAACATATTCTTCTGTATGTGAATGTGTGCAAATAAACACACACAAATGAACAGATGTACAATTAGATGTATAATGCTCTGCATACACATCCACACACCCCATTTCCACCTGTTAGCAGTCCACCAGGTCTACAGTAACAACGTGGGAAGAGAGTGGAGTTCAATTGGGGAAAGACCCTCTGACTCCCGTGTATACCAAGGATGCCAGCCATACAATGTAGGTTTTTTTTAGCACAAGTGACTATGTAGGTGCAGTTTTGTATTTTTGGCAAGTTATCAAGTTATCAAAGGTCAGTAGTACATATAAAGAGAGGTGACACTGGCTTATATGTTTCTCCGCCAGGGGCTGGTGGGAGGGTGTCTCATACCTATGCCAGAAGTTTGCCTCCCTCCAGCCTGGCAGTCCGAGGCCAACAGGATATCTGGTAGCCAGCATCAAAGCTGTCCTCTAGAGTCCAGGATGAAAAGTCAGATGAAAAGCAGTGACCTGCACACCCATATTATAAAAGGACCAACACTGAATATATCCCTTTTGGCTAGTCAAGGGGTAGAAGTAGTTGATATGATGTAAGGAGAGGTATTGATGTTCTGTGCCTATAGGAAATATGGTGGATGGAGAACACAGTGAAGGATTTGAGCTTAGATTGTGAACTCTTCCACACAGGTGAAAAATGGGTGTAATGCAATGGGTGGTAGTAAGAGGAGCAGATGAGGAAGATGGTGACTGAAATTTTTAGAGTAAATGACAGGCTGAGAGCTGAATGAGTCCAAGTTAAAAAATGTGCTCTGTTTGTGATATCAGGGTATGCACCTCAACAAGGAGGCAATGAAGAAGAGAAAGTTTCCAACAATGCTAACAGACACTAGCAGACACAGCAACACCAGAAGAGCTGATATTGGTATGTGGAGATATGAGTGCACAGAGAGGCAAAAACCAAAGGGAGTATGAAATGTGCTTAGGAAATATCAGTCTAGGCACAATGAATGAAAAGGGAAAGTGTTACTAGATATAGAATCATTGTACTGGAGGGGATCTCGAGAGGTCATCTAGTCCAGTCCTCTGCACTCGTGGCAAGACTAAATATTATCTAGACCATTCCTGACAGGTGTTTGTTCAACCTGCGCTTAAAAATCTCCAATGATGGAGACTCCACAACCTCCCTAGGAAATGTATTCCAGTGCTTAACTACCCTGACAGTTAGTAAATTTTTCCTAATGTTCAACCTAAACCTCCCTTGCTGCAATTTAAGCCCGCTGCTTCTTGTCCTATCCTCAAAGGTTAAGAAAAACAATTTTTCTTCCTCCTCCCTGTAACAACCTTTTATGTACTTGAAAACTGTTATCATGACCCCTCTCATTCTTCTCTTTTCCAGACTAAACAAACCCAATTTTTTTCAAGATTCCCTCACAAGTCATGTTTTATAGTACCTTTAATCATTTTTGTCACTCTTCTCTGGACTCTCTCTCTCTCTCTCTGGACTCTCTAGATATGTGTATTACCAATCAATGGATGGTAGCCAATACATGGTTCCAAAAGAAAGAGTCATTTGGTCATCAGTGGTGCATACCAAAGCTAGATTGACATGTTATTCCTGAGGAAATTTCAGTTGAATCAAGTTATGGACTGCAAAGTGATACCTAGTTAGATGGTATCACAAGCTTTTCACAAGAAAGATTGCAAATAAAGCTTCGGACAAGAAGGGGAAGACACAAGATTAAAGTATGGGAAGTTAAGGGGAAATGCAGCAGAGAAGTTTGCGGAAGCAGTACAGGATAAGTACCAGGAAACAGACATGACATAGACTCATAGACTTTGAGGTCATGACCTTCTAGTCTGACCTCTTGCACATTGCAGGCCACAGAACCTCACCCACCCTCTCCTGTAATAGATCCCTAACCTCTACCTGAATTACTGAAGTCCTCAAATCATGATTTAAAGACTTCAAGTTACAGAAACTCTGCCATTTACCCTAATTTAAATCTGCAAGTGACCCATGCTCCTGCTGCAGAGGCAGGTGAAAACCCCCCAGGATCTCTGCCAACCTGACTTGGGGAAAAATTCCTTCCTAACCCCAAATATGGTGATCAGTTTTTTATCCCTGCCTGATGGACCTTCCTGTGCATGCTCTAACTCAGCGGTGGGCAATCTGCAGCTCGCAGGCTGCATGCAGCACATCAGGGTAATCCACTGGCGGGCTGCCAGACAGTTTGTTTGTATTTGCATGGCTGCCCGCAGCTCCCAACATGCTAAAGGATTGGCAATTATTAGGTAAGATCTAAGTTATATATAGACCTGGGTATGTGGCTGGTCCTTTGGGAACAGAAGAACCCTTTGTTTGATGAAACTGGTTTTAAATAACCCCTCATCATTAAGTCCAGTGTCTGGGTGTTGAATCCAGGCCTGGAATACCCAAGGAGGCTGCATTTCTGACTTTTTGTTAGCCAGTGTGGTGAGACAGAAATTTACTTTTGTTACTGGTTTGGTATATCTTATGGAAGAATAACCATCAACTGAAAAGGAGGGAACTACCCCAGAAGAACATGGATTGTGGCATCAGCAGAGGTTTGTGGACAATGCAGATGGGGAAAACCCAGAGAGAGAAAGGAGTGGTAGCAGACCTGTGAAGTGCAGGTAGGAATCTAAAACAATAAAATAACATGTAAAAGAAATAAATCGAGTGCAAATGAAAGCAAATACAAAAAAATCAAAGCATCAAAACTACCCACAGCTGGCTGACAAAAAGATCTATAGCATTGCAAAAGTAGACACAAAGGGAATGTAGTCAATTATTTTCGTTTAATTCCTATTTATAGTGTGATGTTATGATCAATCAATATATATATCAATCAATATATATATCAAGATATATATATCTTCATTGTATGTTATTAGAGTTAATTTGTAGGATTATAAAAGTATAAGATTGATCAGTATTTAGAGGAATCAAGTATTAGACATGAGTAAGACAAGCTACACAAGAACCTGTAGGTTGAGGTAGGCTGCAAGCCTTTAGATTAGCTTTTTTGGGCCTTGGAGACAAGAAATGATGGCATAAATCAATGACTGAGAAATAATCCAAAAGATTATGGGAAAAGAGGTACCAACTGGTAATATTGTGAAAGTATAGTTGGGAAAATTAAATTTAAATGATAAAATGCTGCAACGGTAAATATTGTCTCCAACATATGCCTTAACCACAAAATAAAAGTGGTATGTCAATGTTAATGAGAACCTACACAGCCTATAGAATGTGGGGTCCCTTGTGTTTGTAGGGGACACAAACCAATAAGAAATAGAGGGTTGACACTTTCATGTACATGCGCAGAATGTAGGTATAGACAGAATCACAGGATAAAAAGGGTGCCCAGAGTAGGAAAATTGAGCTTCCTATGGGAAACTCCAGCAGGAACCACTCTCATATTGATGATCAATACATTAGAGAGCCTCTAATACCATCTAGGAGGATGAGAGTATGTCTGTAGGTATAACTGGTACATGGTACTTATCTTTAGGAATTGTATATGCTGTGACATTTATAACTTTTTTGGTAATCTTAATAAAACTGCTAAAAGTAGATGTCCTTGTAATTGTATGTTATTTGCCTATGGTTTCATGTCTTCCTATGGACTTCAGATCCAGAACAAACTGTTGAACTTTAGAGTGTAGCTGCCAGAACTGAACCCACTGCAGTATAATTAACATTAAATAGACTAAAAGGCTCCACAAAGGAGGATGGTACTGCAACACCATTTGTAAATGATGACCAGAGGAAACTTATAATAACACCCAAACACGTGAAGGAGAAGAGGAAACAATACTTTGAGAGTCTCTTGAATGATGCAACTCCCTTTTGGGTGGAGTTGCTAACATGTGATCTTAATGTTGTGTCTGAGTCTGATATACAAGAAGAGCAGAAGAGAAATGCAGTCCAGGTAATGAAGAACAGTCGGGAAATAGGACCCAAAGAAGTGACAGCAGACCTGGTGAAAGTCTTGGGCAAGAGAAGCATAAAATGGATCAGCAGAATAGTTAAAACTGTATGTTGAGACAAGAGAATTCTACAAGATTGGCGCACACCTATCTTGCTTCCAATACATAAGAAAGGAAGTATCCACTGAGAGATAAAGTTACTGTTGCATGGGATGAAGATAGTGGAGCACATCTGGGATATGAGGAATAGGAGACTAGTATAGCCCGTCCTCTAAGAAGAGTTCGGCGTTAGGAAATTATGAGGAACCACAGATGCTATGTTTGTAATTCAGGAAGTGATAAAGAAGTGGCTAGAGTATCAACAGGCTAGCTTCTGAACTTTGATAGACCTAGAAAAGGTATACAATACAGAGAAGAAAAGGATGGTCACACCAGTGCTGAGGAAATATGTGTGAAGATTTAATAAATATGGTGAATACACTTGATAGATGATGTGAAACAGTGATGTGAACATGTTTTGGAATGACATGCCCTTTTGAAGTGAAATTCAGACCTCATCATGGGTCAGCCCTTGTCCTGCCACTGTTTATCATGTTGATGGACCATGTCAGCAGGAAGATCCCAATGGAAAAAAATGAGAAACTACTATATGCAGATGACATAGCAATAAAAGCATCCTCAAAAATAGCCTATGGGGAAACAGTAAACTGGTGGTATGACCAACTAAACTGGCAAAGAATGAAAATGAACATGTCTAAGACTGAGGTCATGTGGGTCAGCAGCAGTGCCATGGGGAAACTGGACAGAGATTTATGGAGTGAGACTAGACCATACTGGCCAATCAAGTACCTTGGCAGCTGGAGTAATGGAAGACAGCAAGCTTGAATGTGAAACACAATCCAGTGCGGGGGAGTGCTGGAACTGTGTGGAGTAACATTCAAGTCTTATGTATGCCACCAAGACTGAAAGTCCAGATGTACAGAACAATAAGACACTCTGCAATGCTCAATGGTGCAGAAGCATGGGTCCTAAAGAGACAGGTTCAATGCCTACAGGTGTTTGAGACAAGATGTCTTTGCTCTATTAAAAGAGTTACATGAAGAGACTGATTTTTAAATTAATAAAGTCAAAGTATGTGATGTGGCTGACAAAATCCAAGATGCACCACTTCACTGGTTCAGCCACATACAGAGGATAAATGAAGAGGACCTGGTCAAGACTGCATGGCAGGAGAGAGTCTGTAGGAAACAGATACCCAGGCAAAGCTGTGGAAGTGATGGATGGATTGCATCAAAGAAGATGGTAAGCAAGTGGACCTTAGTGCCGCTTCGGACAGATGAAGGTGGAAGATACTTGCATGACGACCCAACCCCAGATGATGGGATAAGGGGAATATGATGTATGTGTGTGTGTGTGTGTATGTGTATACACATACACACACACAATGCAATGTATATTGTGCAGCAGTGATATGGTCGCATACCAAGGTGATAGGTGTAAACACACATACAATATTAGTTTTTGTGCCCATTACTTTGGTATCTGAGTACCTAACAAATTTACTAATGAGAACGTAGGGGTCAGTTCCTCCCCTGTACTCTGTCTGCTTTGCCCATGTTGCCAAACTGCTCTTAAGTCAGCACTAACCAACTTCAGCATAGGGGAATCCTTAGGAGTGAAGAGCCACTGGTATGGGTCCTATGACACCCCACTTCTTGAACTCCAGTACAGGGGGTATGACCAGGGCATTCCTATTCTCTTGTGCCAGTCCCCTGGGGATGTGAACAGTTGAGTGTAAGCTAGAGTGGCGATGACTCTGCTGTAACTTAAGTCAGGGCCTGCACTGACTCCCAGATAACCAAAGAGTATGAGCATAAATACTCTTCCACCCCCACCCCACCCCCAAACTATGCTGAACTTAGTTCAACCACAGCTCAGGATAAAGTCCAAGGAGTCTAAGAATGAAACTTTAGGTCTTAGGGATATACTGCTGACCTTTGTCATATTTAAACTTAGGAAAAGGCGAAGACACTTTACATTACTTTAAACAAAATGGAATCTGATGCACTGTAAAATTATATGTCAGTAATATTGCATTGTTGAAAAGGTCTTCTGCTCTGTCTTGGAGATGGTGTTTTGGAGATTATGGGAAACAGGTCAGGTAAACATGCACTTTGTAATTCATAGAGAATTGGGTTGGTGCGTTAGTCACTTTAGAATGGAAAAAAATCTATTTTGTTCCCTTTTGTAACATGGGTATGAAACTGAGGGGGATGAGCTGAACTCTGAATCCACTCATCTCTGATGGGCCACGCTTGTCATTAGGAAAATAAACCTGAAAAAAGTTAATTATAAATTATAAATGAAACCCATCTGAATATTTAAGCAATTTTGAAGTTAATCATTTATAAATAAGGTTGCCAGGAGTCTGGTTTTTAACTTGAACGCCTGGTCGAAAAGGGACCCTGGCAGCTCTGGTCAGCATTGCTGACCAGGCTGCTAAAAGTCTGGTTGTAGAACAGCAAGGCTAAGGCAGGCTCCTTGCCTATGCTGGCTCCGTGTTGCTCCCGGAAGTGGCTGGCATGTCTGGCTCTTAGCTGGGGGGCCAGGAGGCTCCGTGCTCTGCCCCTGCCCCGAGTGCCAGCACTGACACTGCAGCTCTCATTGGTCGGACCCATAGCCAGTGGGAGTTGCTGGGGTGACACCAGTGGACTCAGGCATTACACAGAGCCCCTGTCCCCTCCACCTAGGAGCTGGACATGCTGGTCGCTTCTGGGAACCATCTGAGGTAAGCGCTGCCTGGCCAGAGCCTGCACCCTGAACCCCCGGCCCAGGTCAGCACCCCCTCCCATATGCTAACTCCCTCAGAGAGCCCTCACTCCAACCCCCTGCCCCAGCCCTGAGCCCCCTCCCACACTCTGAACCCCTCAGCCACAGCCGGGAGCCCCTGTCTGCACCCCAAAACCCTCATCCCCAGCCCCACCCCAGAACCCGCACCCACAGCCAGAGCTCCCTCCTGCACCTTGAAACCCTCACTTCTGGCCCCACCCCAGAACATGCACCCCTAGACAGAGCCCAAACCCCCTTCTGCACCCGAACCCCATGCCCCAGCCTGGCGAAAATGAGTGAGGGTAGGGGAAAGTGAATGACAAAAGGAAGGATGGAGTGAGCAGAGGCAGAGCCCTGGGTAAGGGGCAAGGAACGGTGGGGTAAGGGTGTTCAGTTTTATGTGATTAGAAAGTTGGCAATCCTATTTAGAAAGATTCACGGTGCTAAAAATGAGCTACACTGAAAGGATGTAGAAGTGTATCCAGATCATTTACTGTACATCAAGAACCCAAGATGTGATGAGCAAAATGTTCAGTTGGGATTACATTAAAGAGATGTAGAACTTGATGTAACATTTTGCAGAACCAAGGGAAACATCTCCCACAAACACATTCTGGCAGCAGCAGCTGGGAAACTGAAACAGAAAGTAAAACATTGGCCTTACACTCTTGAACTTTGATGTATGTCTATCCACACCACAATTAGACAGCTAAGGCTAAGGGGCTGTTTAATTGTGGTGTAGACATTTGGGCTTGGGCTGCAGCGTGAGCTCTGGGATCCTCCCACCTCGCAGGACCCAGCCCAAGCCTGAACGTCTAAACAACAATTAAACAGCTCCTTAGTCCAAGCCCTGCGACCCCAAGTCAGCTGGCACAGGCCAGGTACGGGATTTTAATTGTATACTAGACATATCCTAAGAGCCTACAGAAAGGAAAAGGAGCCTCTGGGACTTCAGTGGTCCATCTAAATTAGATGCCTGAGAATAAGAAGACCTGTAGCAAAAGCGGAGATGTCAACTGGCTGGTAGTCTGACAGACGTGCCTGGACAACCAAGAGGAAGGAGTCCTGCACTGGTCTTTTGAGCTCTGTTTAACTTCATTTTAATAGAAAAAGAAAGAAAGAAAGAAAGAAAGAAAGAAAGAAAGAAAGAAAGAAAGAAAGAAAGAAAGAAAGAAAGAAAGAAAGTTCAGTAACAGCATTCTGTGTGACATCATACATCTTAAATAATTTTAATGAAGTAGCTTAATAAAGCTTTCAAACTTTCCTCGGTGAAGCTGCTAATGGCAGATATGCTGTGAGTACAGTTATGAACCATCTGAATTAGCTTCACATATATGCCACTAGCACAATAAACATTTTTACACAATATGCATACTGACTATTTCAGTTGGCACTTCTTGTGAATTTGTCCACATAAACCACTAAGCAGGTTGCCTTTTCACCACAGTTATGTCATTACTGTGAACAAGTGAGCATGTGGTAGAATTTAACCCTAATCAAACACTTGCTAAGATCATTACTAAGCTATATATTGTAGGGCTCCATTACATTGTAAATCTTGAATGATAAAAAAAAAAAATCTCTGGCTCTTGAACTTTAGATCTAGAGACTGCTTTAGAAGAACAAACACTTCTTTGAGTTATAACTTTCCTATATCAAAGGGGCAAGAGAATTATATCCTTCCTTATTTATCTTGTAGGGCCATCATAATGCTACTTGGTGGTTTACAAAACTGTTTTGGTAGGTAATTGATATTTTCCTGTAAGGTTGGAAGAATCAGATTTAACTAGCAAGTCTGTTCATTCAAATCAAAATAGCTTGTTTGTAGAGCAACATAAACTGTCAAAAAGACAAACTGCTGTTGGCTCTGTTTTTCAGCTGTCAGCTAGGGAATGAATGAGAGAAAGCAGGAGAGATTTAAGAGAGAGAAATGATATGATTTATATCAACACTGTTTAATCACTTCACACTATGGATTTATTTTAAATAACACAGTTTAAATAGGTTCCATATTTATGTAAGTTTTTGCACAGATTCAGAAAAATGTTTTCTAGATATTTTTATTGAAATATGACATGATCCAGTTTAAATAGGGTTGATACAGATGAAAATCTATATCACTGAGTTAGGGCTACAATTGAAACATTACTGCTCATTAAATGATACTAGACAATGTAGCAATCCATGGAGATTTTTTATGCTTTTTTGTCTTGGAAGTCCTAATTTACACAGAGACTTGCTTACATGTAAACACACACATAAGTATTGCTAGTGACTTTCTTCTTTGTCACATTTGTGAAATTTAGCCCATTATTTGCCCATCATATTGAATAAAATTTATTAATCCACAAAAAAATCAAGTAATTTAACAATGGGAAGTGTGATAATTTGGGATTAAGGTTGTAAGGAAACAAAACAATTAAAATGCTGATACCTTGTTTAAATAACTTAACTGTCAAATTTTACCATTGGCAAAATTGCAAATGGGTAGGAAATTCATAAGCACAGATGTGCATTGAAATTCACCAGTTATCTATCTAGGGGGAAGGGATCGCTCAGTGGTTTGAGCATTGGCCTGATAAACCCAAGGTTGTGAGTTCAATCCTTGAGGGGGCCATTTAGGGATCTGGGGCAAAAATTGGGGATTGGTCCTGCTTCAAGCAGGAGGTTGGACTAGATGACCTCCTGAGGTCCCTTCCAACCCTGATATTCTATGATCTATCTATCGCTTTGGTCTTGATGCATAGTACAAATCTTGATGCAAGAAGGAATCAGTCATCTCAAACAGCCTATTAGACTAGATGGATGCTCTGTTCGGGCACACATAACAGCCATTATGCATTTAAGAGCCAGGCCAACTCCTGAGTTATTCTAATATCCAAGTTTAAGTGTTGCTTTTTTTTAAAAAAAAGCTCATTTCCTGTTCAGGCAAACACCCACTGACTTAAATGGATGTTTGTCTGACTAGAGTCCAAGTAAAAATGGAATAAGGAACTCTGAGTTTCTTGTTATTAATCTTTTGGAGAAAACATCATAGCACCTTTAACTTTATATCCAGAGAATTATCAGATATAGGCAAAAGGGATCTCAGTTTAATGAAAACCTGCCTTAATAAGCAAAGAATACAAATATGAAATTGGTACTAAAATATGCTCAGCATAGACACTGAAGAAAATACATTTTATAATAGTATCAAGGCTCATCCTAGCATGAAAATGTCCTATAGAATCCTGGAGCTGTAACAGCCTAATAAGGCCCTATCAGAAAAAAAGTCAATAGTGGAACTGAGAAATTCTCAGTGGTAGCAAACCACAAAAGTTTGAGAAAGATTTTCTTTGGGGTTTCAGTTAATTGGAGTATGATGTGTTTCAAATTCAGGGAGCTGTATTTCTCCTGTAGATCAGAGCATTTGGGGGCACTCAGTTCAAATTTCTGACTGCTTTTTATTGTTTCCAAGCATTAAGTTTCAGAACACAACAGTAGTCCTATTGATTCTGCAGTGGAAACCACAAGGGATTAGTAGAAACCAAAGAAGATCAGATGAAATATTCTAGTGGAAAGTGCTGGAATTTTAACTAGGGGAGCTGAAGCAGGCTGTCTCTTGGAGCTCCTCTGGGTTCTGATGCTGCAACCTAGGGAGGGATGGAGGCAGCCATCTCCTCTGAAGATGTGGCAGATAGAAGAGTGGGCTATCCAGGTACCCACCCATGAAATACTCTGAAAGGAGGAGGAGGATTGGCAGCTGCCCCAAAAGAAGTGGGCTCAGTACAGTGCTAAAATGATGAAATGTAATGGCCTATGACTAGATGTTTTAATGGTCCCTTCTGGTCTTAAAGTCTATGAATATATGAAAGGGGTTTGCATGCCAATCCACATCCAAGAAGATGAAATATCTGGGAGGGAGAAGGAGATTGAAAATGAAAATGGCAAAGGGATGTGAGCCTGGGTCTGCTTGGTGGAAACAGAATCAAATGACTTGTATGTGTTAGTGGAAGCAAAACTGGGACAAGCACATGCAAGCAGGTGCATATATATATATATAGGTTCATATATAGGGTCCTATCTGCATTTTTGCTGGTAGTGAAACACACAAATGAACTCAAGTGTCTGCGATAGGTTCTCTTGTGAAAGGTTCTCAGAACTCTTGTCCGAAGCTGAGTTTAATTTCTTTTTGAAAAAGTCTTTTAATTAAAAACCAACAAAAGTCAAGTATTCTTTAAATTATTAATATCCTTGTGCCAAAATAAAATAAAAATATATTGGAAAAGTATTTTTCCTCAGTGCAGTGTTCATTAGTGAACATACCTAGTGGCAGTTGGAGCAGTACAAGGAATTTTGTAAAAATCCTAATTTAAAAAAAATTACAGTTTACATTTTTATAAGACAAGTTTTTTTTAGTTTAGTTTCATTCACATTGCTGCCCTGCATACTAATCTCTGCTTTGATTTGTTTCCATCTGCATCCTTCCTGCCTAGCCAAAGCTCATTTGAACCCTCCAGCAAAATGAATTTGATCACTAGGCAGAGATATAATAGTTTAACTTAAATCATCTTTGCAAAATTATCCTGAAAAACTATAAACACTAGCTCAAAACTGAGTCACCTGCTCTCACCTTAATAATTAAAGGCTGAGCAAGGCTGAGCAAATTCAACTCATGAAATTTTGCCACTTTTCTGCGTGCAGAATGTCTGTGAATAGATTGAGATTTCCTTAAATTTATTCATTATTCAAATTCACCTGACACATTTTTAATGAGATTCAACATCATCTTTAATCCTATGGATATTTTGCAAACAGTTCACTTGGTGTATCTGAGCTTGTGTCAGTTACCTGGAGATGGGTCACACAAGCTACATGATATTCTTTTTGTTCTCTGATTGGATGAACATCTCTCTTATCAGGTGGAAGTTCTGGAGCTCTAAATCTCTCAATAATTTCGGGAGAAGGTGCAGATACATAGAATTATGGAATTTCAGAAATTTCACTCTCTCATCCACTCAGGCCTTTTTCAAGGGATTCTTCCTAGAATAATTTGGCTCCTGTAAAATGTATTTACTGGGTGCAGAGGTTACAGCAAATATTTTCTCACTATATTCACGTAAAGACATTTTCTGTATATGTGCGGTTCTAGTTGTGAAAGGTACTGTCAGATTATTGTCTAATCATTTAACTGCCTAGGTCACATGCCAGGGCGTGGAAAATCTCTTAGGATACTGGTCTCCTTGTGGTGTTAAGCAGTGTTCCATCCAGACCCAATATACCAAGAGCACTACATTTACTAGCTGGCAATTTTCTGTCATTCTCCCCCAGTCATTGTTACAAAATGTGTGTGTGTGTGTGTGTGTGTGTGTGTGTGTGTGTTCATTGTTGTAGCAGCAAAGGTAGCGGCACCCTCTCTTTTGGCTGCACCTAGCAGTCTTATATGCTTTATGGTCCAGATGCGGGCTTGGGCCCTAGCACTGCAGCTTTGGGACTGTATAAGCTGCAGAACTCTGAGTAACAGCAGGGCTAGCAAGTGAACCTGCAGCCATATATATCCCAGCTTCAGTCAAGGTTATAAAATCAAGAAGGTTGTGTGGCAGTTCCATCTGTCAACATTTGTCAAGGTCTGCTGGCCTTTTTTCTGGGCCTATTTTTTCCACCATCTGGCTCAGGCACTCTGACAACTGCCATTCAGAGATAAGCAAATCAGTTCACCTTGGCCACACTTATAGATAGCAGGAAGATCCTACCCATCACCTTCCTACTTTGAGCCCTCATTCTTCCTTTGCTACTTCTGCCCCCATTCCCAGACATTACTGTGGGGAGTTACCCCTTTGCTTGGTGACTCTTACTTCCTAGTGCTTTCCTTTCTTCCTTTGCACGTGGCCCGATGGGGTGGGAGGTACACAGGTTCACATATAATTTACTGTGCCACACTTGGATATGGACTTGTGCTTGGCTTTAAAATTCCCCACCAAACCATAGTCTCAGATTCCTGTCAAAACAGGAAACGCTAATGACAGCAGATAGCTGTGGCTACTCTTGCAGGATCACTCTTTGCCTCATTCAGCCTCATACTGTTGCTAGGGCTATTGTTTTTGGGCTCATTATCCCTCTCTGATTCTCTCCCTTCTCCTCTTACCTCCTCTCTCCTACCTCCTCCCCTGACACTCCCAAACTCACAAAGCAATTACAAACAAAATGTACAAATGCTCATACAAAGCACATTTAAAACTCACTATCTCAAAGTCTTAAAATGTTTGTTAAGCAAAACTCAACTGATCTGATGTGCATGGAAAGTGAATACAAAAGGGACACTTGGATAGACCAAAGTACATTAATTCCTTAATTCAAGCAAATAGTCAAGGAAAGATACTCATAATATTTGGTGCAGCTCTATGAGAACTAGATCCAAAGTGCACTGAAGTCAGTCAAAAGACTCCATCTGACTTCAGTGGGCTTTGGATCAGGCCAATAATAATCATAATGTGAAAACTGATGATAATGAAACAACTTGTCTGTCAAAACAAATTACTCGCCTCAGGTGACTGAGTGAGTAGATTTTTTTTAAGGCTCGGTGGAAATATTACAAGGCATACAGACAGAGGCTGAATCCAGTGGCTGCTGTCTGCTCCTTTTTAGGTGGCTGATGTACCTGTGTTATCCTGATGGGAAAGCCAGAAGAGGTACACTTTGATCAAGATATTTGTGTGATGACTTTTTGTATTATAAAATTACAAACACTACACATATAAATATGAAATAATACAGATATGAAATTGCAATAATAATCATACTTTCTACTAGTGCAATGGGAGATGGGGCATGATGGGTTCTCTTTGAGGAATTCCTGTGCCACTATGGATTCCTACAGGATGATTTTGCTTTAAAATTTGATGAAAACCAGGCAACACCAGGAGAATGACATCAACCTGTATCCATATCCTGTTAAATTATAGTATGAGGATTTGACACTTGGTCAGGGTTGACACTGGCTTCTCTGTAACAACTGCATTACAGATTGCAACATCCCATATCATTCAGAAACAACCCCGCAGGATTACAAAAAAAGTACAAGGGATTTGACATATGATGGCCTACCAAAATACTGAAAGAACACATTTCAAGGATGGCTTAACTCTCCATCTCAAAACATAATACTTGGAAGAAGAATATTAATACCGTATTGGATGCAGGTCTCAGATCTTTACCTTTGTGGCAGCATCAAAACAGACAAAACCCATGCCGAAGTCAATAGTAAGCCCCATAAGATGACTCTCCAAAACACAGGCATATGTCTTGCACTGCAAAAATCAGAAAACACAGTTACTATACTAAGTAGCACTGCACTTTGTCTGTTAGCTCCAGTAAATTCTTTTTGTTTGCTCCAATGCACACATCTCAAAATTATTGTCAGAGAAAGGATTGCGTATATGTATTAGGTCAATTTCATCCCAGTTGTAGCTCAAACTAGTGGATTTACACCAGAGAGGAAATTGTGCCTTTAGAAAGAGTCTTTAATTTTATTTTGAAAAAACAAAAACATAATTCAACAGTAATTTTAACGGATTACTGTAGCAACTGATAAAAAGAAAGTCTCATTTTATAGCCAGATTTTTCAATGATTTTAGAAGATAAAACAGAGTACCATCACTAAACCTTCTTATATCCAGATTTAGAATAAATAACTGTGTTTGCAAAGAAAATCTGTTTGAGATGCTGTTTGCTTCTTTGTTATCTGCTCAACCTCAGTGGTACAATATGGTGAAAAAGAATTTATGCAATCAAAAGAGAACTTTCATTGTCGACTAGCACACAATATGTAGCTCTAACCATAAGCTTTTATGAGAAAACCTTGACATTTTAAATGGCATTCGTTCTTTGGTTTCTTTTTTTAAGAACATGGCATTTTGATATACGACATGAGAAATCAATTAGTGACATTTTCTTGATCAAACTGAGCTCTCTACTTCAAAGCCGGCTTCAGGTTCGTAATGGCAATCTTGCAATGTTCAACACAAATTCTGATTTCCCTTGTCAAAAATATTTAATTATGTCAAAATCTGATGCACCAAAGTGCTTTAAAAGACCATATTTCACACAGCTGCATCACAAGGGAACTATTTATGGGAATTTTACTTTTCAGATTAAAGTCAGAGACAATTAAATTCCCCAAAATCTTCGCCCTGAAGACCCTAAGCAAGAGCACAGATTGAAGGATTTTTCATTTTCATCCAGTTCATGGATGTTAATACAATGTGCACACTGTGTCACAGGACTGAATATTAATTATTAATATTGACGTAAATCGGTTATTGTTGTACTGTTTTTATGAAGACACTTATTTCTATGGAACTGTGACTATCAATGAATCTAAAATAAATAGCATTTATTAAAATTTCTCTTTACCAAGAAACACTCCACCAAAACACTATCTTATTTTTCTCATGGTGCTGGCTTCAGAGCTACCCCAGGTGTGGACACCATAGGTAAATTCCTGGGCCCACTAAAGTTAATTGGAACATCTTTATTATTGTTTCATGAGTTTTTTTAACAATTCTAAGACTTTTTCCCCAAAACGTAAAAGCATAGGAGTTGTGGGTGTTCAGAGCTTCCAAAAGCAAGGCCATATTTAGTTAGGTGCCTGAATATGGATTTAGGGGTTTACTTTGAGAAATCCTGGTTTGGAAATGTTGACCTTATTGTCTCCTTAAATAAAGAAACTTAGGATAGAATTTTCAAAAGTGATCAGTGTTGGCCTAACTCTGACGACAATGGGAGTTTTATCATTTACTTCAGGAGGAGCAGAGTTAGGCTGACGCTGAGTATTTTTGAAAATCTTACCTTTAATATTTTAGTAGTTATATGTGTCCTGGTGTATTATTGCATCTTTAAACAATTTTCATTGAAATATGTTATATAGCAGGAAACCTGACAATGACAAACACAGAGTAATTTTCATAGTACAAACACAATAAAGTCAAGAGCTAGGGTATTTGATGGTTGTGGAAAATATGCATTGCAGATATTCATATCACATCTTTTTGACATTTTTATTACTGTAAATGCCATTGATTCACATGAATGAAGTACTATTTCGACATTAACATTGTACCACATAAGGGGCACCCTAAATAAACACACACACACACACATACACACACACACTTATTTATTTACAGCTATGAACAGAATGGCTTTACTTTTTGAAGCACACTTAAATGGGCAGCCCCCTGAAGACAAGGACCACAAACTACATCTTCTTTGTGGAAAGGTTCTTCTGCGCTAAAAAGATGAACCATGTACACCTGCTTCTTAAATTGCAAGAAACATTTATTACTTGATATATTATTCTCGGATTTGAACACAGACATTTTGAAAACTTTAAGCTAAGTACACTTTGTGGAACTGAAATAATTGCATCTTGTTCAGTTAATATGCTGGCTGATATACAGGTGCACTACCTTTCTCTCCAGGATAGAATATGGTGATGGCTGCATCAAGACACATACCATAGTTGTTAGATAAACTGTACAAGCACATCACATAATTCAAGGCTTTCAGCTTCAAATATGCAGACTTCTAGCACCTAAACTAAAGTAAAATCTCCATTAGTTGTCATTAGGGCAGATATGAAATTTTTCTGCCAGTCACTAGAGAGAGTGAGAAATGAGAGAGCAGTTCTAGTTCCTTCCTGTAGGGAGAAGTTGTACACACACACTTCAACCATTTGACCATGCAACATGTGAAATGCAATTTATTTTGATGTGGTCCCATTCATTAAAAAAGTTAACTAATGCTACGTTAAGAAAACTCCCACTTTTATTCAAAAATCAGGGTTTCATTTTGTAGGTTTACCTTCATATTTTATTTGTTGTTGTGTTTTCAGAAGTGAGAGGCAGTTTTCACTGCAAATGTATTGTAAAAATGCTATTATATTATAAATATTAAATCTTTTTCCCATGGGTCAAATATGGGGGGCAAGGGGCGGGGGAGGAGATGATTTTGGCTTTGGCAACATTTCATCCCATTGAAGGAAAAATGGGTTCACATTTGTAAAGTAGCACATGTCACACTCGATCAGATTTATGAATTCCCAAATATTGAAAATCTCTCAGGTTTTTAACATGCAAAGCAAAAACTGGTAGCGGCAGAGTGCTATTATTAACTCACTACAACATGTATAAAACAACAGCTGCTTTATTTACATTGCTCCAGCTACATTAAGTAAACACGAACACTACACTGAGGACTAAAATTTGTCAAAAAGACAATATCTCAGACTGGGAATAACAGTCTGCTCTAACGGAGCTGACCTCCTATTCCAACAGCATAATCATCAACTCCACCCATATGGAAGATCAGTCTCAATCTATCACTTCAGCCTAAGGTTTCCGCTCATCTTTTTAACTCCTAGAAATCTTGCAGAGGTATCTAAAACACAATTAGCAGAGTAAAAACAAACAAACATAAAAACAGGTAAAATTTATAATGGCCTTTGACCAAATGAGACTTTAAGGTCTTTGGGACGGGGGCCATCTTTTCTTCTGTGTTTGTACAGCAGCGAGCACAATGTGGTCCTGATCCAGGATAATTAGGGCTCACAGGGACAGTGGTAATACAAATAATAATCCTAAGTAATAATTCATTATTATTAAATTGTTGCAGTAAGTTTGGAATATGCACTATAGGATAAAGGTAAACCTAGTTAACTCTATTTATTCTGGGTGTCTCTTCATATTGAATTATTCTGCAATCTTTAATTCAGCTCCTCCTTCATGAACTTGGAGAGAATAAAATGAAGAATACTACCCAGGTGCATGGATAATGCCAAAGTTATTACAGCTTTAAGGAAAACCCTTAAAGGTGTACTAAAAACCATAACAAACCATGGAATGATTTCACATTGATTATTGGCTTCCTACACAAAAACATGAAACCTTGTCAAAAATGTGTCCCAAAAAAACAGCCACAAAATATTTCCTCTCTCAGTCCCAGTGCACTCCCACAGTATGGAATCTTAAACTGGGATCATGAATAATTCAGGAGCTCAGCTCCAGAAGATGACAGCCCAAAGTACTATGTTCCTCAGATCCTACGCCCTCAGTTCACACTACAGTTCCAAGGAGGTGTTTAAATTATCGAAGGCGTGATGTGCTATGAGCATATTGTAAGCTATTTCTGAAGCTTGGAGAACCTGAAAACACTTGGGTTATAGGTTCAAGAATCAATTCAGACTTTAAAACTCAACTTTTCAAGCACAGAACTTCCATGGGGGCAAACTTTACAATGTAATCACAAGACAGGCTACACAATAATGCTCATCTTCTGGAGTGAACAGCTAACATAAAAACAAGAACAATAGTAAGAAAGTACATAAAGGAAGCCCATAAAGCAAGGAATGCAACATTCAACATAAAATAGTAGGGACTTCAAGAAAGACTGTCAGCCGCATTCAGTTGACTTCAGTTAATTTGAACACTACTATAAATGCTGCAGATGTCTTGGGTTCTTCTCACACTTTAAAAAAAATGCTATAAGACAACAGGGAAAAGGATTTTTTCCCCCACTATCTATGTGACTTCTGTTTTTTCTTTAAATATCTAATTATACGCATGGATGTTCCTTATTGCTCTATAGAAAACTAATTAACTATAACATAGGTATAACATAACTCTACAATGGCACCTCTACATTATTATAAATTGCATGACATGTTAATGTCAAAGTGCTATCAGCTTTATTGTTTATTTGTCTTCCTGAAATCTTATTTTTTCCTAAGGGAAGTTTGCTCTTTACTTGTGTGTTAGAAGCTGCAGAAGCTATGAACTTGGGTCCCAAGTCAGCAAGGTACCTATCTGACTTCATTGACTTTGACTTCAGTGGTATTTCTCACATGCTAGAAGTGCGGCAAGTGCTTAAGTATCTTGCTGAATTGTGGTCTTAACCAGGTTTATTTTTAAATAACTATATTTGTAATAAACTCTATGGACTGTATTCTTTGCTGTTGTAAATTGGCATAGTTCCATTGACTTCTATGGAGATATGTTAATTTATACCAGTAGAGAAATTTTGCCAATAAGTGTGACTATAGTAGAGTCCAGCCTACATTTGGATGATCTTTTTAAAATGAAAAATTAACAAAATCCCAAATTTAATTAAAATGTAAAAAATATGGATGGCTTATATGCAGAAATATCTGCATATACGTGGGTTTGCATTGAAAGTGAATTGTATATGCAAATAAGACACTGAATGCAGTTACCCATTTGCTTGTGATGTGACTTCATAGAGACTTGATTATAAATATCAATATAATTATTATTTGAGAGTGCCCGTTTATATTTTTCTGATCATCCATCCATGAGACCCCATTCTGATTTTAACCTGGCTCTTTCCTTGTCACAGAATGATGAGACTCATTGGCACTTTGTAGAGGCCAATCATGCCACTTCTCAACTACCACTGAAAATCTATTATGTGTTTGATGATAAATGTGCAACAAAACTGTGGGAAGAAGGATTAAGTCACAAACTATTGAAAGAAAATTAGAGCAAACTAAAAGTAATTCAGGTAATGGAATGGGCATCTGGCCCATCCCCTTTCCCCCCTCATTGGGATGTAGGAAGAAGTTCACATACAACACTAAAAGTGTATACACAAAAGATGAAACTGATTCTGTGAATTTTGGCTTTCTGTCAATTTCACAAATGATAAAATATTTTACTGTTGATAGTTCAGTTTCTCACATGTGCTATAGCCAAAATGTAACTTTGGCACGTAAAAAAATACTTTCAGCTCAATAAAGACAAGATCACAGTGGGGAGACGTGGGAATAAGACTGTTAGAAGAGGTATTACTGGGGACACTGAAGCACATTAAATACATTTGAAGTATAAAATCTAAGAGGTAGAGCCAAAAATCAGAAGTGGAACAGCAGGTACCCCTATAAGAAGAGACAAAATTGAAGTAACTTGAGTGCTGATGGTTATTATAGATGTTTTGTTATATTTTCTTTTGTGGAATGCCCTGTAGTGCAGTTACAAACATTGCCTCAGGTAATGATATGAGAAGTAAGAGGTATCTTGATGTTTCTGAATTAGGAGATTATTTGTTTTTGTTTTGTTTTTTTTTAAATAGTAACTGCGTCTACATTTTCCAGCACAGTAATAAAAGTTAAAACTATTCCTTTAAAATGTAACAGAGAGTAACATTTTTAAGTTAAAAATTGGCATTTCTGAGATTAACGGAATTAGCTATATGCATGAAAAGTGACAGCATGTGTAATTCTGCCATATGGGAACCAGTTTTATAAACTAAACATATTTCATCTCAGCTCTGATGGTTTTGAGATCAGGAGGGTATTGCCATATATAAACATTTAACATTTTGCTTAAACAATAAGCGCCCGATGTTCAAATGAGGGCACAAAAAAGATGTATGCATAGAAACTTGTCTTTGAGCACAAACCAGCATTTACATATACCAAATAGGGGCAGCATCTAACACTTAGATGCACAAATATTCTACTGATATGCAAATATGATTTTTTATGTGTTCAGCTGGAAGACTAATCATGACAACATCTTTGCAGATGTATCCAAAAAGATATTTTTCTGATTGCTATATCAACATTACAGCTAGGAATGGGTGAATCAGAAAGAACTGGGAACTTCTTTTTATATTTTAACATAAACTATCATTCACTGTTGGTCACCTTAATTTCACAGTAAAATGCTGACTGGGCAACTAATATTACCCAGCTTGCTCTATAAGTATAGCTATAGAATAGTCCACTACTAATCTCTACTCTGGTATCACCTACTCCTCACTCTGGCATCTGATAATTAAAAAGAAATGGCAACAAACAAGAAATGTATGGAAAAAACAAAACAAAAGTGTTAGGCTCAGTTTTGCCCTCATATTGGTGCAGCACCTATTAACTGCAATGAGAGTTTAATCCTTGTGAGGTCAGAATTGGGTCCTTTATATCATCTGATTGTACAACAATGCTGTCCAAACAGCTGTGTTACCTCCCCATTGTTTAAAGACTCTCTCTCCTGTTTTCCTTCTGTCCCTACTTTGCCTATTGCCTTTTGTCATTATTTATTGAGTTACCTATCCATGGTAATTAAAGGCAGAAATTTGAGATGGGTAAGGATGTCCTAAGAGCCTTTGATTACAAACTCCATGGGAAAGGTGACAGTATCTTCTTGTACTTAGAGCTGAGCAATATAGAGAAATGCTAGACAGACATATAATCAAAACACCAGGAACAACTAGGACACTGTATAGTTACAATAATAATAATGTGAGTAATCCATTAGACGGTTAGATGATTCCATCTCACTTTGGCTTTTTTCTTATTCATTTTCATCACTGACCATCACTTAAGTCTCCAAAACACAGGCATTATGGCAGCTATCTCACCTGAATTCGTTCAACTTCTAAAAAAGTTGCTGTTTGGAAGGCTTTTTCCCATAGGGTTAGGTCACACTCTAACTCCACGGAAAAGTAGAGGTCCTCTCCAGATTCAGATTGGACACCGAAGCAGTGTTTCCGACGATCCAACAGATCACTGTCCTGATGAAAGCTTGAAGTTATATAATCTGGCATACATCATTTATATTTCTTACTGTAAATATCTATGCCTCAAATCTAACATTATAGTTGAGCATTGCTAACTTTGTACATACTGCATTAGTAGGTGAAAGTTCAGGAATTGCGAAGGAAGGCTTGGGTCTAAATGTTGACATCTGAAGGAATTTGAAACAAGACGTTATGTTGAGAGCTGTGCATTTTAACAACATACTGTACTAGGGTTTACAGAAAACCACAAGCATAACTTTCAACATCTTAACAAGCCATTTCTCATAAAGGCTGGGTGTTTATTTTTAAAGTAATGAAGCGTCTATAAAATATGTCTTCTATTTATCCACAGAAGAGGTCAAGCACAGAGTAAAATGAGAGATTCTTTAAACTGCCAACCTCACCAATGTACCCCATTGTACCCCACCAATGGAGTGACAGAATACTTCAGCATAAATAGTAATTCTGTCCTTGGCCTCTCTACTGAGACCACCAGGAAAGAGTCCATATTTGTGCTAGTTTACTAAATCCAGTATTAAAAGGTATACATTGTTACAGCCAGCCAGAAGAGATTTTTGTTCATCCCAATAGTAGAGTTGCTCTTTTTAGAATTGTTTGTCCATAATTTAAGATCCAGTGAGAGGAGATTACATATACTACCAAGAAAGACATTTGATATCAGACTGTAAAAAAATATAGCATTGAATAGTTGACAGGATTTATAATTGAGAAATTTGCAATGAAATCCACCATTAAAAAAATGTATCAATTAATTTTTTAAAAAGCACTTTGAAAAACAGGAACATCGTGGTTAAAATTCTGGCACACAGTTCACACAAACACACTTGTGAAAACAAGAAAAGAAGCACCCCAAAGGATCACAGTGCAATAAATTCATTGTCACAAATGACAGGCAACAAGGTCACCACTTAAACTGAGCACATATGGCATCAGGAATAAAAAGAAATGCCTTTGGCTCTCAAGGTGGGTAAGGTCATATCTTATCTCGGACCAACTTCGGTTGGTGGGAGACAAGCTTTCAAGCTTACACAGAGCTCTTCCTCTACCAGCTGAGTTAAAGGGAAGTCTCAGTTAGCTATAGTTTATTAGCATCTGCACGCACTGTAGGCCAGATATTAGAGAGTGACTTAGTATGTGATTCAAAACCTACTGAAGCCACAAGGAATCTTTCCATTTACATCAGATAGCAATGGATCAGGCACATAATCACAGCCATTTGAACCACAATAACACAGGGAGTAGGTACTCAGATACCATGGAAATGTGATGGCAGTTGTGAACTGCATACATTCTTGGAGGCTCAGATCCTCAACTGGTGTAAATCAGCATAGATCTTTAAAAGACAATGGAGTCATGATGACTTACATCAGCCTAGGATCTGGTTCTCTCCATGTGAGAGAGCACAGTGTGAAAATACAATGTACAAAATACAACATTTGTGCATGCACATTTACAAACTATACATAGATCTTCCACATACTCGACTATTTAGGATGTTTCAAACTTCTCACAAAATAACAATTGCCTGAATTGACGTATTTATGTAGGACTTGTAAGATTGATTATCTACCCAAACTATCATGGTAATATATGGTTAGAGCCTGAGAACTGAACACAACATTTGAAAAAAAAATCAATTATTACTTTGGGACAGAATCACTGTCCCGTTCCTTTGATTTTGCACCATTCAGGCAGTGTAAAAAGTGTGAAGCCCACCAATCAGTCCCTTTGTGGGATGTCCCCTGGCATAAAGGGTCTCCCAAAAGGGTGTAGAGCTGACATAGCTGGCTTCGTCTAGTCTCTGGTACAGGGGGTGTATTGAGGGTGAGGGAAGGGGATTGGCTGCAATGCTCGGCACTCTGGCCTGATCCTTCAGGGACCACAGCCAACAGAGACAAGTTAGGGCAGCACCCTATAGTGTTCTAGCCTGCACTGGGGCTGAGGGAGAGAATCTGTTTGTTGGTCCTCAGTGTCTCTTTTTCTGCTGTACTGTGTTGCTCTAGATGGCTGAGGGAGGGAGGGAAGGATGTTATCCTTAGCCAGGCTCACAGAGCCAGTTGAACTATCCTGCTGACTCTGGGGCTCTCACTGATGGGTAGGTAAGCAGGCAATGGGAGCTGCCTGAACTACTTCCCTCCTTTCCCTTTGATGGACCAGTCAGACACCAGGCAAGATGCACAAGAGCTGAACCAGGGAAGGGACAGCAGCTGCTCAAGACCGCCCTAAGCTCACACTAGAACTGCTCCTAGAACTGCAGGGAAGTAGTGGGAGACAACCGGCGAGGTGACAACCCTTATGCTTCTCCCCATAGTGAAAACATTCCAATTTAAAAATGTGTAGAGCACCACTTAGCAATCTCATTTTTCAATAATAATCAAATACAAATTTTCTTAACAGCCACCTTAAAGGCCAGAAGTTAGAGCCCAAGGGCCATAAGTGTCCCCCAGTCCTCAGGTTGGACACCCCTAGGTGAGAAGGGCAAAGCATAACACTTTTATATTTGGATGGTAGCAAAGAACTAAAAATAAACATTATCCCATAATGTGCACATATTACTAACAACTTAGAAGGTACCTGGAATTGAATCTATCACCATCATATTTAGAACACTGATAAATAAGGCTAAGATTTTGTCACAGGTATTTTTAGTAAAAGTCACGGACAGGTCACGGGCAACATACAAAAATTCACGGAGTCCGTGACCTGTCCGTGACTTTTACTAAAGATAACCATACAAGCTGCGTGGCAGAGGTGCGCAGCCCTGGCTGCAGCCCCCCGCTGTGTGGCAGGAGTGCACGGCCCCAGCTGCGGCCCCTGCCACAAGCCCTGTGGTTGGAGCTGCCCCCATCATGGGGCAGGAGCACACGGCCCCGGCTGCGCCCCACATCACAGAGCTATGTGGGGAGCATAGCCACAGTTCCAGCCCCAGCCATGGCTCCAGCCCCGGGTTCAGCTGCGGACAGCTGAAGCTGAAGAAGTCACAGTGGCCCGGTAAAGTCATGGAATCCGTGACTACCGTGACCCCTGTGACTAAATCGTAGTCTTACTAATAAATAATAACATATTGCTTATTGAAAACACTCTTGTAACTCTTGTCCAATGAAGTGCCCTGTGCTAATGCTAAAGCTTCTGGGTGTTTCTGGCATGTCTCACACAGCACTATGAAGTCTATAGAAAACAGATAATAATGGCTCTATATTCATATTTGGTGAGCAACTGAAGATGATTTCTGAGGACTGTCAACCACATACATCCTAAATTTGGCATTCACCCTCAAAGCTACAGTTACATTGCTGCAGGTTTTTATCCCAATGAGTGTCCATTTGCCATAGCAACACACGACTCTCAGCCAATGTGAACTCAAGCACCGGAAATGATGCAATCACCATCAGTAAGGGGCTGATGCGTAAAAGTGCTAGACACCCATTTAGCACAGTCTGCAACTCCTGTCCCAGGGCTCAAGCAATGATTTAATTTCAGATTTTAACCTGGTTATGACTTTGAATGTGTGGTGGTCATTATCAATGTCAGTAATACCGCTGCACGTTCAGTCATAAGTTTATTTGAAAGTGTATTAGTGTTAGAGGTTCACACCACATATTATACCAGGGCAGCAACCACGGCAGGGTGAGTGGGGCAGCCACCCAGGGCGCAAAGCCAGGGGAGGGAGGCAGAAAAATGGGATGGATGAAAAAAGAAACAGTAGGAGGCAGAGCCCTGCAGTGGAACAGGGATTCACGGGTCCCATACCTGCCACCCTTACTTTTGCGCTGCTTCTCATGGCAGTGCTGCCTTCAGAGCTGGGTGGATGGAGAGTGGTGATTGCTGGCCGGGCACCCAGCTCTGAAGGCAGCGCTGCTGGCAACAGCAGTGCAGAAGTAAGAATGGCATGGTATGCTAATGGGACCCATGGGACCCCCTGCCATTTTATTTGTTCATCCTATTTTTACACCCCCCACTCCCCCAGCTTTGCACCATGGGTGGCTGCCCCACTCACTCCACCCTGGTAATGGCCCTGATGGATACAACTGTGTTGAGAATTTTAAAAAAAAACATATTTCAGAGCAAAAAGGAGAGATTTTCAAAACTTTCATAACTGACATGACAAGCACAGATGTGCCAGGGCTATGAAGTTCCAAGCCTAGCAGTGCCGGGACTGAGCCCAGGCAAGCTCCCCCACAAATTAAGCACTGAATAGCATACACAGGGACAGGAGAGTAGTGCCTGTCTTCACAAGGTTGGATTTAACTCATCAGGGTTTCATGGCCACACTCAGATAAGTCAATGGATCTGTTCAGCAAGGGGCATGACAAAATAAACATGTAAATATGCAGTTTTCCAAAGAGTGAGCCTCACCATGCTAACAAGACTCTGAGCTATAGCTATTCCTTTGGCCATTTTCCTTCTGCTAGGCAAAAATTATCCGGTAGCTGAGCAGCACTCCTCAATGCAGGATTGAGTTCCCTTACACTCCCTGAGTTCCCTTACACTCCCTGCCCTTTTTATTACTTTTTCACCTGTGCATAGGTGTGCAACACTCCAGACCTGTACCTATGTATCTAATTGTACTTTCTGTTAAATAATGGATAAGCAGGTCAATGGACTGACCAGTGTGTGTATAAATTCTTTGAACAAAAGTGCTATGTGCTTGTCCCATATAAGATATTAGTTCAGGGTAGTATGCCCTCCCCCAGAAAGCATGAGAAATTCTCTAACGGATGCTGTAAATATGAGATAACAATGTCTGGAGTCTTGTACACTGAGTTGGACTAAGAAGCCATTCTTATTAACTAACTTTTCATCTCATGGAAGCTGTTTTGTTGATAAGATGTTTCACTTCAGTACAACTATAATGCATTCAGACACTCGCCTAGTGATTATCATAATCTTGTTCTTTTATTATCACTTATTAGTCTGTGGCGGCTTTTATTGAACTTTGTGATGACTTCATATGTGCTGTATGAGACTAATAATGATTTAATTGTAGTATTTGCCTGGGAGCACAATTAAAAACAAATTCTCTGGGAAAGAATTGTCACAAGAAGGGAAAGTTGTACCAGTCTCCTGACTCTCCACTCCAAAAAGGTCATTTTATCTACCCATTTATTTATTTATAACAGAAAGTCCAAAGAAACAGCCTTGCAGCAGAACTGACTGTCAGGAAGGTCTTTGGCTCATGTCCACATGCTGTGTAATCCAGCATCCCTGCTGTCAGGAGGGGTGACTCCTGTTTGCCCAATTAATAATGATGTACATATTAAATAAGAGCAATACATTTCTCCCAGGGAAACTAGCATGGTTCATTAACTTTAAAAGATCAAGTGAAAGTGGAATACTTCACAATCATTGGATAGTGGCATTATCTTCATATTTCTCCAGAAAGTCTATTTTCTTTAAAAACTCCATGCTCTCCAGATAAACACTGTTCCTTTTTTGAAATACTCCCTACTTTTTATTTTACTTAAAATGTAGCTGGTAAACACTAGTAGGTAACCTCTTCTTTGGGCCAGTCGTCCAATATGTGAATGGCCTGAGCTTCCACGACAGTCAGTGGGAGCTGAAGGTATTCAGAACCTAACAGTACCTACTCAGCAACAGCTTCCAAGACTGGGTGACCAAAGTATGCCTCACTCACATGGATCATATTGGGCTAGACGGAATCCCTTCCTCATGCTGGTGAGCCATTTTTGCAGTCCCACTGATGGCAACACTCACCAGCATGAGTAAGGGGTTCACAGTCTGTCCCAATGAGAGTTATTGGGCAAAACAGACTCTTTGGTATCAGGTGACTTTAATTTCATTTTTTAAAATAGATATTTAGTTCAGCTACCACCTTCACATTAATGGAAATGATTTTCTTATATCAAATTTTATACTACGTAGATGGGAAAAAGTTGATAAGTTCCTCTGCTGACTGGTGAAGCCAGCTCAATGACCTCTTTGCATCACAGTAGAAATGCAAAAGGGGCTTACCAGACACAGTAATTGGGCCCAATACTTGTCTAGGTTCTTTAAAGATAAAAAGCACTATACAAATGTAAGCATTAATTCTAGAGCACATTAGGTGTAAAGAGAAGTTAAAAAAACCATTTAGCAGGAATTTTCCACCTCCAGTCATCATTTATTTAGTCACTGAATATTAATTAGTTCTTCACACTCTCTGCCCTGGTTTACTATTATTTTAGATATTAATCTTCCCTCACATTTAGCTGCTGGGTATATCTGCATGAATAAAGAACTCCATTTTCTAAGTGGTTCACATGCTTCCTTTTGTATTCCTCTTTTTAAGAACAATCTCCTTGGCATCACAATTAGTTGCTATGGAGATGATTTTGATAGCACTTACAAGCAGCAAGAGCAGATTCACTTCAGAGTAACAAAGATATTGTTTCATGAAACATTCTTATTAATAAATAATAGGGAAGAGAAGGCATAACATAATGAGTGTGTGTACACACACACACGCACATATATATGCACCCAGGATCTGCTGCCTGTACAGATACTTTTCTCAGATTTCTGTTTGGTGAAAATAGCTCCTGGTATTTATTTGCTGAGAAACATGCTGAAGTGTGTGTGCGTGCTTGTGTGTGTTTGAATACGCTGAGATTATATAATTCTTCTAACATTGCAAAGAAGCATTCATGGCGGTTTTCACCAAATGGAAATCTGAGAAAAGCCTTGGTACAGATGATTGGTGCAGTGAGATGCAACATGCTGAACATTACCTCGGAGGTGCTGAGCTCCCAATGAAGGGCAGCATGCTGCAGGATCAGGCCCTTGAATATTACATATTAGTATAGGTGGAGAAAGTAGTGACATCCAACATTAAGGTTGCCTGATGCTTTCCTTTATAAGACCCTATTTTCAGTTGCTTATAACTTTGCCAGTCTTTAACTGTTTGAGCTGATATTTTCCATGAAAGGTATCTGCTTCAGGCTGGAATGTTCTTATTAAGTGTCAGCTAAAACAGTTTATCCAATTCTGAGAACGAGGTTACAAAAACTATGTTGTTTTGCCCATACTAAAGAACTTTGTACAACTGTGTTGTTGACAAGCTCTCGTTTCCATGCTTTGCAGCATGAACTTCAAATTCAGAGATGGTGGGTGGTGATGGTGGCACTGATGTCAGGGATGTGCCTTTTGCCATACCCATTAAAATCTGTCATAATTTTGTCACGTTAATTGCTTTTTCAAAATGAAAAGGAGTACTTGTGGCATCTTAGAGACTAACGAACTTCTTTGAGCATAAGCTTTCATGAGCTACAGTTCACTTCATCGGATGCATACATTTTCAAAATGGTAGTTCACACGCGATCAGTAGAGACTTGACAGCTAAATTCTCCAGAGAGTGCACACTGAGCATGCTCTTCACTCCCCATAGGGCAACTGAGTTTGCTCCATCGCAGGGTTGCAGTTGACAAGCAGAACTTTCCCTGCCATTACTCCTCCTGCCTTCTGGGGGCTGCTGTATAGCCAGGTACTGAGAATGAGGAGAATGTTTCTCCTGTTATCTCAGTGATCTCCTTGATGAACCCCAGATAACATGGAAAGAAGGATGAGGCAGTCTGTTTTGAATGCAAAGTGCTGGGGAATGGGGTTGGAGGTGAAGAGATGCAGGGCATGTGCTGGGGAAGAGAAGCAAGAGTTCAGTGTACATGGGAGTTAGCAGCAGGAGCCAGAAGGTTGGAGTAGGGATAGGGGCAGGAAGAGAAGGGGACAAATAACTGTTTGGGTCTGTCAGGGGGAATATAGGAGGGAGTAGAGGGAAAGGGGAGGATAGGAGATAACTAGGGTTAAGGGAGGAACTATGGAGAAAGGAAACATGGCAGACTAAGTAGGGGGAGCCCAGGGAAGTGACACAAGAGTCCATGAGGATAGCAGCAGGGGAAGGGACGAGAGCAGGAGCTGAGGAGGTAGGGAGAAGAGAGGCTGAGGCAGGCAGGAGCAGAAGTGAAGAGAACATTGCCCTACAGAACATGAAAATTAACTAAAGTAAACAAGGCTTTGGTCTCTGTTACTGGAGCTATCAATTAATAGAGCCTCCTAGGGTTGGATCCTTAGGTTGTCTACATTGCTCTGGCAGCATAAAAACAGACTAAAGGCAGCTGAAGTGCCTAGCTGAGAATTTTCTTTGCATCAGGGACTCTTTCAAATGTACACAACTTGTATAGCCAGCTCTTCATCCTTGCTTTTTCATCCCTCGGCATCAGAGCTGTGGCAAATGATTCCTCCCTGCCTGAATATCCCTTTGGCAGTATTCATAGGTGGTAGTATTTTAAGCAGCCTTGAAGCTGTTTAAAGTTATTTCTTGAGACCAAATTGGTCCACAGCAAGCTATGCTGATTGTCAAATAGTATGCGAAGAATCCAGTCTTATATCTATAGATTATATCTATCTGTCATGTATTTTTGTTTGCACTGGTGTGTCATGTTAGCTAAATGCACAGCTGTGTCCTGTATTTCTCCCTTTTTCTCATCATATCTATTTATATAATAAAAATATACTGAAGGAGTAAAATGAGTTATTTTTACCACCAAGAGTAATTATTCTGTGCTGAAAAAATTAAGGTCAGAGGCTGCTGTTCTAACTAGGAGTTTAATTTGAGTAAAGAATGCATCATTAGAGCACTCAAGATAAAAATGAAAAGAAACACATTTAGTGAGTCATGCACACAGGGATAGTTGGGAAGTGAGAGTTTGAAATATGACATGAGCCTTCTGTGCCTTCAGGTTGGAGCTGATTAGGAAGATAGTAAGGAAATAACTGCACTGATATGAATAATACCGTGCATAAACTCCAGCTGTTCACCATCCTGACACCTTGCCTGTGTGGACATAATCGTCCTCTATTTCATTTCAGAGCTAATTTGCCATCAGACTACAACTACTGCTCCATGCCAAATAAAATAGCATTTTTACTGTAGGTCTCAAAATATCTGTGATTTAACACCCAGGAACTAGAGAGGAGGTGATCAGACTACGAAGGGATTTACTCTTGATTGAAAGTGAAGACTTCTATGGTGGTAAAAATTAACTTTAGGAAATAAAGGCAATTTTGACTGTCCTGGATATAATATTTTAATCTAATTTGCATAACCTGCCTAAAAGATTATACCACACTGGATTAAAAATTTTAAAAAATGGTCTACATAACAAAATGTTTAATTATGTAGTGCCTTTTATCTCAGAACCTCAAAGCATATTATATTTACACAGGCTAATATTTACAACACATTCCCTAAGGGCACCCACCATTTTAGCTGGATCCACATTGTAGGTCTGGGCTGAAAATATGGGCCTACCTCTATAGTGGTGCTGTAGCAACCCCTTTCTTGGTCTAAGGCAGGGATCGGAGACCTTTGGCACACAGCCTGCCAGGGTAAGCCCTCTGGCGGGGCGGGACGGTTTGTTTACCTGCTGTGGCCGCAAGTTCAGCCGATCGCAGCTCCCACTGGCCACGGTTCACCGCTCCAGGCCAATGGGGGCTGCGGGAAGCGGCAGACTGCACATCCTTCGGTCTGCACTGCTTCCTGCAGCCACCATTGGCCTGGGACGGCGAACCACGGCCAGTGGGAGCTGCGATCGGCCGAACCTGCGGACGCGGCAGGTAAACAAACTGTTCCGTCTCTCCAGGGGGCTTATCCTAGTGGGCCGCGTGCCAAAGGTTTCTGATCCCTGGTCTAAGGGTTTCTCTTGGTCAATCCTGCTGCGTGTAAAGAAAGCCAGAATTGGATGGTAGTTGGCAGAGCACTACACAGAAAAGACAGAATCTGTTAAAATAAGTTTCTTCTTGCTTCCATCATTGAAAACATCCCATCCTACCTACTTCCATTCTTTGTCTTTCTCAGATTTTGAGACACTCTAAATGCTGCATCTTTATCTTGGACAAAACCACAAGTGCAAGGCAAACCTGCCTGAGTGTAGTAGTTGGGAAAGTCTAGACCTATGTTTGGGAAAATAATATTCACACATTTTAACACCAGAAGCAAACAGTAGATCATCTAGTCTGACTTCCTATATAGTACAGGTCATAGAATTTAATCCAGTCACTCCTATATTGGGTCCAATAACTTGTGTTTGAGTAAACCATATTTTCCAGAAAGGCATCTGGTCTTAATCTGAAGACTTCAAGAGATGGAGAATCCAGTTAATCCCCTCACTTTTGAAAATGTGTATCTTATTTCTAATTGGAATCAGTCTTGCTTTTACTTCCAGCTATTGTTTCCCATTATGCTTTTCACTAAACAGCCCTTTGGTACCTGGTATTTTCTTCCTAAGGTACGTATATATCATAATCAAGACACTTCTAGATCTTCTTTTTGATAAACTAAGCAGATTGAACAGTTACATCTTTCACTGTATGGCTTTTTTTCCCCAGTCCTTGAATAATTTTTGGAGCCGCATATATTTATATTGACTTAATATCCTTTTAATGGGGCTCAATATTACTCTTCTACATATTTCATAATGAACAACTCATTCTAATTTAACTGGAATTTGTTTGATAAATGATGCAGTTTGGACCTACTATGCAACATCTGTATTACATGGTAAAGTCTAATATGCCAAATTGAAATTCTTTAATATGAATAGTCTTTATAAAGTAATGCAGATTTTTTCAGGGTATTTAGAAGACTTAGCACAGAGTTCATATTTATTTTGATGTATATTATTGCCTTGATGAAATATTCACATCAGCTTTTGAAATAATTATTTTATTCTAAAAACTTGGAATTAGAATTAATGGGCCACATATTTTAATTGAAAGTCAATGGAAGCTGCATTTAATAGTCGTCTAACTTAATTAGGTATATTTTCTACACAGAAAAAAGAGGATTATAATAACTACATACCTCTTGGTATTATAAGGATTAGTTAGTTGAAGTTTATATAGTACTTTGAATATATTATTCAATATTCTCCTCTAATATTAAGTATTGTAATAGCGGTGTATATTTTGTAGGATCAGGTAGTTCATCCTCAACCACTTATACCACTCTATATGTTTGTATGTGATAAGGAAGAAACTAAACTTTCCCACATGAGGAAAATCAGTGTTCTGGCCTAAAAGAGAAACTTGTGGTGGATGTCTCTAATCACAACTAGTTTGCTGCTGCCTCATTAGAGCTGTAGTCAGAGTTGGGAAAAATGAGGGGAGAACTAAAGATGACCTGGGACAAGTCTGAAACAGGTTCTCCCATTGTGTCATTGGTATGCCTTGGAATTATAGGAGGGATATTTAGTGGGGAAAGTTGCCAGCATATATCAGGAGAAAAATGCTAGTATAGCACTCAAAGTTAAAAATTATGTATATGCTGGTGACCGAAGTTTTTTAGCCTAACACACTGAAAACATTTTTAAGGGATAACTCATTCTAAGAGAGACTTAGCTAGGTGAGTCTGATATGATCACTAAGATGTTGAATTGCCTGCTATAAAAATATCAGTCAAATAAGTTAAAGTGGGAGGCTTTAAATGTGCCTTTCCAAATACATGATTTTGGTAATACTGGCAAATAAATAAATCCTCAGCACTGGGGAGGAAAGACTGTCAGATTACTATCCATCTGTCAAATTACTATCCAAATGAATAAAGTTGGATTTTTGTCACAGCTGTCATGAGAGTCAAGACATTTACAGATTTTCAGAAGTTATTCATTGCTTTTGAGATTTTGGGACTTTTGTGTGCAAATGAGTGGGAGGATGGATTTTACTTACAGCAAAACAAAATTCCTTAGGACTGCAAAGCTGCACCCTGAACTCCATGGTAATAGAAAACATGAGTTCAGAAACAACTGGTAGAGACGCAAGGAATCAAAGCACTGGGCTCTAGCAGCTCTAATTCCCAAAGCATAAAAGTTGTCCCATCCCTGAGATAAACGGAACATTTTCTATAATTTGGAAAGCCGTGTGAATAAAAGACAATTTGGCAATTCCAAAATACATCTGACATTTTAGCATATATATTCCATGATTTTCTCTCAGAAAACCTACAAGGCAAACCTCCATTCCTTATCGATGTACAATTTGCTATATGCATCAAGATTCCTGTTGGAAGAGTACTTAATAATCCTCCATCTCTATTGAGCAAAGCACCATGCATGTTCTTAACAGGAATGAACTTAAGCTTGTGCATAAAGTTAAGCATGAGCAAGTGCTTTTAACGAATCATGGTTTAAAAGATTTTTGTTGTGCCTCCTCTGAAGAATAAAATAACCTGACTCAGATTCAACCTATTTGATAAATGATTTGTTCTCCTACGACAACTCCTGAGTGGGACACAGTTCATGAAAAAATAAGGTTTACATATTTGTGTAAATCAGTGGTATTTATAGTTCTGCAGTACTTCCCTTTGTGGTATTAAAACTGCTTTATAAACATAATTTGATTAAATCTCTCAACATTGCTGTAAGATTGGTTAAAATAGGCATAGTGCCACCTATGAGAAATCTGAAGGTCAAAGATATTAAATGGCCTGGAGAAAATAATAAAACAAGTCTGTGACAGTTAGGGAACTTTTTCCTAAAAATTGTCACGACTTTCAAAATCCATAGAATGTATTTAGAAAAATATGGTTGGTTTAAATATTTAGAGTGGCTATAAACATAATATTAACAACAACAGAGAAGGAACACAAGACAGATTAGGCAAAGACAAGGTTAAAGAACATTCAGATAAATTAAATGTATTAAAGTCAGCAGGGTCTAATGAAATTTGCCCTAGGGTACTTAAGGAACTAGCTGAAACAATCTCAGAAGCATTAGCAATTATTTTCAGGAACTCATTGAGGATAACCTAATTTCCTTCTTTTATAAGGTTACCAGCCTAGTGGATAGGAGGAAGTAGTAGACATAGAATCACAGAATCATAGAATTGTAGGAGTGGAAGGGACCTTGACAGGTCATCTAGTCTACTCCCCTGCACTTATGGCAGGACTAAGTATTATCTAGACCAGTGGTTCCTAAATTTCTTCGGCTGCTTGTGTAGGGAAAGCCCCTGGTGGGCCGGGCCGGTTTGTTTACCTGCTGCATCCGCAGGTTCAGCTGATCGCAGTTCCCAGTGGCCGCAGTTTGCTGCTTCTGGCCAATGGGAGCTGCTGTACGTCCCTCAGCCCGCACCACTTCCAGCAGCTCCCATTGGCTTGGAGCAGCGAACCGCGGCCACTGGGAACCACAATCGGCTGAACCTGCGGACGCAGCAGGTAAACAAACTGGCCCGGCCTGCCAGGGGCTTTCCCTGCACAAGCGGCGGAACAAGTTTGGGAACCACTGATCTGGACCATTCCTGACAGGTCTTTGTCTAACCTGCTCTTAAAGACCTCCAATGATGGATATTCCACAACCTTCCTAGGCAATTTATCCCAGTGCTTAACTACCCTGTCAGTTAGGAAGTTTTTCCTAATGTCCAACCTAAACCACCCTTGCTGCAATTTAAGCCCATTGCTTCTTGTCCTATCCTCAGAGATTGAGAACCATTTTTCCCTCTTCCTTGTAACAACCTTTTATGTACTTAAAAACTGTTATCATGTCCCCTCTCAGTCTTTTCTTCTCCAGACTAAACAAGCCCATTTTTTTTTAATCTTCCCTCATAGGTCATGTTTTCTAGGCCTTTAATCATTTTTGTTGCTCTTCTCTGGACTTTCTCCAGTTTGCCCACCTTTTTCCTGAAATGTGGCACACAGAACTGGAAAAAATACTCCAGATGAGGCCTACTCAGCATGGAGTACAGTGGAAGAATTACTTCTCATGTCTTGCTTACAACATTCCTGCTAATACATCTCAGAATGACGTTTGCTTTTCTTGGCAACAGTGTTACACTGTTCACTCATATTTAACTTTTGATCCAGTATGACCCACTGCTCCCTTTCTGCAGTACTGCTTCCTATGTAGTCATTTCCCATTTTGTATATGTTCAACTGATTGTTCTTTCTTAAGTGGAGTACTTTGCATTTGTCCTTATTGAATTTCATCCTGTTTTCTTCAGACCATTTCTCCAGTTTGTCCAGATCATTTTGAATTTTAATCCTATCTTTCAAAGCACTTGCAACCCTCTGTAGTGGGGTGATCACCCGCTGTGGCCTTAAAGGAGAGGGCTGTGGCTTGGAGCAAGCAGTTCCCAGGCTGACTGTGGGAAACAGGCTCCGCTGTGGCCATGACCCAATCAGGGCTCAGCTTGCCCTTATAAAAGGGCAGTGGGCCAGGAGCAGAGAGAGTCTCCTCTAGCTGTGGAGGGAGATGGGCCTGGCTGCTGGGGAGTGTACCAGGGTACCTGAGGTGAAGCAGGTTTGGGGAAGGCCAGAGGAGCTGGGAGGCTCCAGAATGGAAAAGCCCCAGGCTGCAGGCCTGGCAGACGGCCTAAGACAGGGTACTAGGTTTGCAACAGGACAGCCCATGGGTAGGCAGAGACAGCAGGTCCAAACCCTCCTTGCCTGTGATGATTGGCTTATACCTTGCAGTCTGCTCCAGTGCGTGGGGGTTCATTGGTGATTGGCAGTAGACAAAGACTGAGGTGAGGTGGGGATAGTGGGTGTGGGTTCCCTGGGGAGGGGAGACCCAGAGACTGTGGGGGTACTGCCAGGGAGCAGCACCCTGGGTAAAAGGGGCACCAGGGTCTGGGAGGGATACGGGGGGCCAGCGGCAAGTGGGACACTGGCCTGAAGAGGGCTTTCCGGAGGCTGGAATGGTTATTCCCTGGATGACCAGCAGGAGGTACTGCAGTCATGAGTCGCCACACCATGACACCCTCCCAGCTTGGTATCATACACAAACTTTGTAAATGTACTCTCTGTGCCATTATCTCAATTACTGATCCAGATATTGAACAGATCTGGACCCAGAACTGATTCCTGCAGGACCCCATTCACTATGCCCTTTCAACTTGACTATGAACCACTGATGACTACTCTCTGGGAATGGTTTTCCAACCAGTTATGCACCCACCCTATAATAGCTCCATCTGGGTGCCACATTTTAGGAAAGATGTGAACAAATTGGAGACAGTCCAGAGGAGAGCAACAAACATGATAAAACGTTTAGAAAACATGACCAATGAGGAAAGGTTAAAAAACTAAGCACATTTAGTCTTGAGAAAAGTAGAATGAGGAGGGATTTGATAACTCTTCAAATATGTTAAGGGCTATTTAAAGAGGATCACAGTCAATTGTTCTCCATGTTCACTGAAAGTAGTAGAAGTAGTGATTGGCTTAATCTGCAACAAGGGAGATTTAGTTTAGATATTAAGAAAAACTTTCTAACTATAAGGATAGTTAAACATTGGAATAGGTTACCAAGGGAGGTTGTGGAATCCTTGTCATGGAGGTTTTTAAGAATAGGTTAGACAAACATCTGTCAGGGATAGTCTAGGTATACTTTGGTCCCCCCTCAACACACAAGGGATGGATTAGATGACATCTTGAGGTCCCTGCCAGCCCTACATTTCTATGATTCTCTATACCAATATAAGGGCATAGGTGTATAGAAAGATAATGACACTGATTATTATATTTCATAGAATCATAGAATATCAGGGTTGGAAGGGACCCCAGAAGGTCATCTAGTCCAACCCCCTGCTCAAAGCAGGACCAATTCCCAGTTAAATCATCCCAGCCAGGGCTTTGTCAAGCCTGACCTTAAAAACCTCTAAGGAAGGAGATTCTACCACCTCCCTAGGTAACGCATTCCAGTGTTTCACCACCCTCTTAGTGAAAAAGTTTTTCCTAATATCCAATCTAAACCTCCCCCACTGCAACTTGAGACCATTACTCCTCGTTCTGTCATCTGCTACCATTGAGAACAGTCTAGAGCCATCCTCTTTGGAACCCCCTTTCAGGTAGTTGAAAGCAGCTATCAAATCCCCCCTCATTCTTCTCTTCTGCAGGCTAAACAATCCCAGCTCCCTCAGCCTCTCCTCATAACTCATGTGTTCCAGTCCCCTAATCATTTTTGTTGCCCTTCGCTGGACTCTCTCCAATTTATCCACATCCTTCTTGAAGTGTGGGGCCCAAAACTGCACACAGTACTCCAGATGAGGCCTCACCAATGTCGAATAGAGGGGAACGATCACGTCCCTCGATCTGCTCGCTATGCCCCTACTTATACATCCCAAAATGCCATTGGCCTTCTTGGCAACAAGGGCACACTGCTGACTCATATCCAGCTTCTCGTCCACTGTCACCCCTAGGTCCTTTTCTGCAGAACTGCTGCCTAGCCATTCGGTCCCTAGTCTGTAGCTGTGCATTGGGTTCTTCCGTCCTAAGTGCAGGACCCTGCACTTATCCTTATTGAACCTCATCAGATTCCTTTTGGCCCAATCTTCCAATTGGTCTAGGTCCTTCTGTATCCTATCCCTCCCCTCCAGCGTATCTACCACTCCTCCCAGTTTAGTATCATCCGCAAATTTGCTGAGAGTGCAATCCACACCATCCTCCAGATCATTTATGAAGATATTGAATAAAACCGGCCCCAGGACCGACCCTTGGGGCATTTGATCATGACAAGTAATCTACTCTCTTTTCCCCCCTTTAATAGAGCACTGCTCTATGGAAACTTCCTTCTTCTCTCATCTTGCATCTTGTTCAAATCTTAGAATTCCTTTAGGTTTTCCCTTTACATGGTTTGTGCTGATTAACTTTCATGATCATTCCAATATATATCTAACTAACCCTCCATTTTGCAGTTCTTTATGGATATCAAGATGAAGGGACTCACCTCTCATATTAAATGAATGAAAAGGCCTACACCCCATTTCAATGTGTAAATTATGGAGTAGGTAAGATTTTTGTTTTCCATCCAAAGGGGGAAAAATATGTTTGTGGAAATTTCTGCATATCATCCCATCAAATGACAAGGCTTGCTTCCCTATGGAAAGGTCCACAGCTTGCTCATAAACTTGACCAATCCCCAGGGATCTACAGAAGACCAGGGTAACTTTCCTTGGCTCCTGAGAAGAATAGTTGTGTTAGAACCCCCTGGATTCAGCTGCTTCTGTAACCACAAGAAGGTGCAGGGTGGGGGAGTGGTCTGTGGTACAGGTAAGAGACTGTGGGGTTGGAGGGTTTTTTTTTCTCATAGGCCATCCATTTCTCTCTTTGGTCCACCCAGTTTCCAACCCCTCTCTTGACACAGAAGCCAGATGACATGAAGAGGCCTTTGCAGTTTTTGGAAGGATGGTATATAGTGCTGAGAGGGTGGCTGTCACAGAAGGAAGGAGATTTTTCTCTATGTTGAAAGCTAAGCAAAACAACTTAGGCTAAGGCATTGCATTCACATCTGACATTCCTGCCCCCTCACCCAAACTCATTCCTTAAGGAAAACAAATTCACAACAAAAGTACACAATGTACTAGGGAAGGAGTTTGGATGTGAGAATAGACAATGTAACTAAGTCATTTTTCTTAGCTGCATCTATTTCAGTTATATCCATGGAGTGTGTCTAGAAGCATGCACTGCTAAAATCAAGCAAGATTTATGATGCTGACAGAAATCCTGAATAACCTCCAATCTCTACAGAGACCTTCTGCGCCATTGGTAATGTGAAGCTGAAACTGCATATTTTTTAATGCTTTTATATTTAGACATAACAGAGGCAAAATCCATGGTACAGACTGCAGGACTGGGAAAAAATGGATTAATGGAAGAGTAAGGTGATTTTTACTGTTATTTTTTCCCCCACAAATATTTCACCTAAAGAATCCACTCTGGCTCAGTTTCAGACTTCAATAGCTAGCCCAGGCTTGCAGATAACACAGAAATAATTAAATATTAATTAAGTAGTAAATATATACTGAAGATTTTCTCTCCCTCTTTTCTTCTCCACCACCCACCCACCCACCCATTTTATTTTAGCTCTAATTGTATTATTATGGAGTAGTTGAAAAAATCTTAGGCAATAACTGGGTAAGGCCATCAGCCCAAATTAAGTTCCCTTGGCATTGTTTCAGTGGCATAAAGAAAACTTAAAAGTTGCCCTTAGAGAAACCCTCTCTCTTAGGTGAATCCTCTAGTGATACACAGCCAGTATGGCACATATTATACCATCTACTCCTTCCCCCTGCACATAGATGGTGTTGTCAGGCAGGCCGGGAAGTGAGAGGGGTATGGCCAGATAAGCCTGCAGTCTGTTGCTCCTTAGCCAGCCAAATGATTCCTAAAGGACTGTTCCAGTTGGCATACATTAGAGTGGGTGCAGAGCTATTCTAACATGGGCAGAGAGCTGTTTTAAACCCCAGCCAGCCTCAGCAGCCAGGCAAGAAGAAAGGTGACTTAACAGGACTGAATTTTCTCTTTATGGAAGCCTAGCTTCTGCTATTCATGGGAGAGAAGGGGTGAAGAAATCTGTATCATTTGGAAAGATGTTCAAGGATGACCTCCTAGGGAACAGAGGAAGATAGGGGAAAAGGAGAGATGGTTAATGGGGAAAAGGATGAAAAGAGTAAGCAAGTGAGGGAGGGAGCAAGTTAGCAAAGAAGGGAATGGAGGAATAAGTTTAAAAATTCTAAAAGGATCTATGTAATATTTGTATTTGTTGTTTTTAATTAAACTTGTATAATAAATGTTTGGATGGGACATTGTCTTGGTACTGACTTCATGAGCACTATTTGTATGAGAAAAATTACTCATGTCCTTAACATTACTGCAAATATTTGCATTTGACAGAATTCTTGATACTTCCACCAAACTAACATTTTAATATAATGTAACTGGGAACTTTTTCTAACACAGTATTTACAAAGGTTGCTATTAAAAAGTCAACATTTCAGATAAGTTGCCACGCCATGGAAATATCACAATTGTTGTCCTATCACAGTGCTGACAAATGATAAATGACTTCTAATACAGGCCATGTTAAAAAGTTGAGAAATGATCAAATTCCCTTCCACATGTATCAGGGAGAAAAAAAATAAGGGAAAGTATCGTTTCAAATGTATGGAAAGGAAACATTTCCATAATCTCTGTTTTGTTTTCTCCAATTTTTACATTGCATTTAAAAAAAAACGAAAATTATTACACCCCTAGAGAATGTTCAATTTCCGTGATGTTTAAAACATAGAATGTCAATATATAATAAGCCTGAAATGACATTAAATATATAATATGCAATACTGTTACATGCAACATGTGATCCCCTTTAAACCTTGCCATTTGCAGAGATAACTGTTTAAACATTATTTAGTTGCTCATTCTATGTATTGAGAATATAGCAAATGGAGTAAATTATAGTAAAAGTGGTAAATGACAAGTTTTTAAGAACACCTATGTATACATTTTCAGAGCTCTATCCAGGCCACAGGTACATGGGTGCAACCTTCTGTGGCAGTCAATGAAAATTGCATTCATGTATCTGAGGGCAGAATCAATGCCAATTTTTGTAGTTGCTCAGTTTAAATTATTTATATTCGCTATATTGGTTGTGAAGTATAAAATGATTTGCCAATGTAAAATACATACTAGATCATGGTGAAAAAACACTTTCCCACGTGGACAGTAACCCAGTTAAACTCATTTTACATCCAATCCTGCAGCACTTTGGAGAAACTTTGCTCATCATGTACCCACTCATGTCAATAGGAGTTTCACCATTGACTCCAAAGGGAGAAGGTTCAAGCTCTTCTTGACAGCATGCTGTGCAATTTATCTAGCTATGATGTTTTCCCCCTTGCCTTTCAGCTGCCACCTCCATAACTTTTTACATTTGCTCCTCATACCTTGAGAATTTTGCACATGATCTCATAAACTGAAAATGTTTTTTCAGCTCGTGTCCAATCCCACGTGGTGACCTTGGAAAAACCAAACAAAAATACAGTAAACAATGTATTTTTTTCTTATTGATACAGTTCATAGACCATTTCATCCTGTCCCAAAGATCTTCTTTCATTGATACACTGTGTATGCACAGAAGAGATACAGAACATTGCCTTAGAGAACTGTTACCAGCCATATTGACACATTTAGCCCTCAGGTAGGCAGTGCTGAGAAGGCACACTACCCCACAGGGAGCCCAAAGAGACATTGTACCTCAGCGAAGCACTGTCCCTCCCTGAGTATCCTGAAGCACAGTGGGACTTTATTCAGGCAGTGTCATCCTTTAAGGTGGTGCAACCAGCTTTTCTGTAGGATCAGTCTGTTGGCTGATAGAGAGTGGGGTGGGGCCAAGCCTCCATTTTCTTTTTGCTGCCTTTGGAGTATTGTTGGCTGCTGCTGATGCAGTCCCTGAGCAGTCCCTGAGCTCTCCTAATAGACCTTTGCACAGGACTTGTAAAAAGGGAATTATTTTTGCGTTTCCCCTCACTGAGCAGACATGTAAAGGCCTGTTGCACACTGCCCCTATGTAGTGTTATTTTTATTATTTATATTGTGGTGAGGCCCCCCAATATACACAAGGACACTACTGTGCTAAGCGGTGTACAAACACCTAACAAAAGACAGTTCCCAAAGTTTTTACAATCCAGAATTTAAGATAAAGACGACAGATAACAGATGGAGAATCATATTTGTGCTAACAAGTGTCTACTCTTGCACCCCTTCACACCTGAAGCTCTGAAAAATACTTCTGGCCTACCTAAAAGTTTATCCCAGGATATAAAACTTATTATTACAAGTATTAATTTTAAAATAATTGTATTACACAGAAACATTACAGATTATAATAAAGAGCCAATAAAATGATATAAGGGTTAATGAATAGGATTTAGAAAGGACAGAAAGAGACAGCTAACTTTATACAGTGTAGAGAAGAATCAAGAAAGATATGATCACACTCTACAAATACATTCAAGGAAACTGAGAGAAGGAAAGAAAGGAACTATTCATAGTCTCAGAAGACAGAGGAACAAGGAACAATGTTCTGAAAAGTTGAGGTTTTATATTTGAAAAAAAGTTCTTAACTGTAAAAGAAATTGGACAGTAGAACAGAACCCTATGAAAATGGTTGAGACATAATTGCTATTGATATTCAAGAACAGGACAAATGACAGAGCAAATGTATTTGGTCTCCAAGACTTGAAAATAAAAATATCCTTTAAAATGTCTGAGAGAACTTAACCCTTTACCTAAGTGAAACAACAGGCATGCATGAGAGAGGTTTGTTAGATTGTTGAGGTGCTATTGTGGGAAGGCTTGGGTAATATAGCAATCCGGGACTTTATAAAGTGTTTCCCCACTTTTTATGTTGTATCATGCACAATTTGCTTAACTATTTTATAATGATTACTTCAAGATAACTATTAAAACACCAAGATGTTTGCTGGTATCATATACATTTCTATTGTTCATCTGTTTTCTACATAAATGAGACCTGCTAAAGGATAACACCGTGTCTTTATGGTTAATTTGATTATGGAGTTGCATGACAAATGTGCTAATAGTACTAAATCTTGTTGAGCATATTGATTAAAATAATTGAAACTGACACAAGAGAAGCACTAGCCAATCACTTTATTTTACTAAAATAAAATTCAGTAATGAAAAGATCAAAAAGATTAAAGTGTTATATTTGCTCTTTTTATAGAGTTCTAATTATCTGCAGTCCTGTACATTACATGGTTCCCCCTCCCCCCCGTTTCTATTACAACAAACGATAAAAAGGATATTTAGATTCAATCATATACATCCAAATCCTGCAGTCTTTACTCAATCAAAAACCCCATTTCTGTGGAAGGGACTTTTGCTTGTGTAAACAATGCAGGATTTGGCCCTTATTTGTTTTCTCTAAACCTCTCTTTTATATCCTTAATTACATTTAGTAGGGAACAAGGGTGTTAGCACTGCATAGAGTATAATTAATTTCTTATCTGGTCTGTAGCCTATTAAAGTCTTGGTTTATGGGTGGCAATCAGCGAAGCCCATACAGGAAGCCCAACAAAGGAAGCTTTCCTTAGTATGAGTTACCATCGTGCAAACCTTTATTCATACAAATAGTCCCCTACCTCACATGAGTAATCATAATAAAGTAAATGGGACTACTCATATGAATAAAAATTCTCATAGTGTCAGGTCCATATGTTTTATGTTTGATAAAATGTACTGCAAATATGTTATAAATACGTCAGCATATGTACACGTACATGAGGACAGTTAGATGCTGTTAGTTGACAAACCATATTTGATAGAGTGCTACTACTGAGAAATAGGGAATTATGTGAAAATATATAATCACTTTGTATTTGAATCTTACTTGGCTACACAGAGGAATAAGGACAGGTGAAGCACACACTGCCCATACAGAACCTACTCAGACCCCAGCTCTGCGCATGGGGATGGCATATAGGACACTTTACCCTCTGAGCAAGAAGAGGGAGAATAGGTAGAGCCCTGGCTTCACCTCCTCCCAAACACTGTCCAGCGTAGTTGCCTAAATGCAAGAATACTTTCTCAGGAGCAGAGGAAGAACTGTGAACTCAGAGAGTGTCTGAGACACAACGCCTTTCTGCACTTGCTCCTGGGGTGGCCATCCAGGGCTCAGTCTAAAAGGCCAGTCTTATAATGAAGATTGGTTTGGAGAAGAAGATGGCCTTTTTCCTAGTGAGAGACTTCTTTTAAGGTGCAGAGTTTATTCTGAACAATGTGTATTCAAAGCAAAAGGTAACTGTAAATTCAAATAGTTCCAAGAGCTTTGGAAAACTGTTGTTTTCCTGTTTTGTTAATATCTATTTAACACAATTGCCTGAGTAACAATTAGGAGAAATGTTTCAGAGTAACAGCCGTGTTAGTCTGTATTCGCAAAAAGAAAAGGAGTACTTGTGGCACCTTAAAGACTAACCAATTTATTTGAGCATAAGCTTTTCGTGAGCTTCATCGGTCTTCTGCAGTTTCCACAGTATGCATCTGATGAAGTGAGCTGTAGCTCATGAAAGCTTATGCTCAAATAAATCAATTAGGAGAAATGATATCTTTGTTAAAGCCTTAACACACCTCTCTTCACTTACAGCTAAAAATCTATATCTGAGACCTCCAACACTTCAACAGTAAAATCAAGGAGACCGGACACACTTGATCATTCTAAAATATAAAAAGCAGCAAGGAAATAAGTTAAAGAGGCAAAACTACCTACCTTTTAGAACTGAAAAAAAAAAAAATCAAAGAAGATAAAAAGTGCCATGGCTGCTTTTTAGGAGAAAGTGTTATTTTTCAAATGGGAAGGGGGAAAAAAGAGCAGATAACTCACTCTGTGCCAGCACATGCACTCCTGGTATTACATAGTTTATCACAGGCCAAAAAAGAAACTTTCTGTGAGAGCTGCTTGTAAAAATATTGGCAGCACATCCCTGGTTAGAAAGCAACTTGATTCAGGGAGCTTACGCTACAAAAAACTATAGTCCTTTTATGACTCCCTTTTAAGTAACCCATAATTAGAAGCTGAAAAATTGTAGTATTGAAACAGTTTGATACTAATCTTTGAAAATTAAAAGAAAAAAAAGAACATACATAGCTGTCTGATTGCAGACATAACATTGTGAACAAATGTGTTGTGGTTATAAAACGTGACATTTTTATAACTATTGCAATCTTTGAAAATAAAGCAATTTTGTCCAATACCCCCAAACATGCATGCATTGCACTTACTGTCTGGTGAAAATGACTCACCCAAAGTTGTTTTTTTTTAACACACTCTTAGTGTCATTCTCTTTCAATGTGCTCTATAGGACATACAATTTTACTTCGGTTTCCTTCCTAGCTCATGGAGAAAAGACCTTTTTTTCTCTGGTTCTAAACTCTAATTTTGCTTTGCCTGTCTTAGAAACAAGGGCCAGAGTCTGATACCCTCTGATACTCTTACTGGGTGGGATACTTTGCTGCACAGAACTTGCAGTCCAGGAGAAAAGAGGGGTAAAGTGGCTTTAAGCCCTGGGAACTGTCCAAGTTACACCAGCCTTTTGGGGCTGCCCTAAGTGCAGCACGACTGCCTGGAATCTCTGCAATACTGAGTGCTGTGGTCCCTCCTGCCCCTAGCATATCCGCTTTGTGTGTGTGTCGGGGATGGGGTGAGGAGGAAGGGTTATGGCCATCTTCTACAAGTGTCTGTGCCAAGAGAATCCTTCCATGGCTAGATCCAGAGCCTTTAGAGCCACTTTATGCTTCTTGAGCCTTTTACCCAGTGTGAAAGGGCCAGACTAGCAATGAAACTCTCATCCAATGTCAACCCTCATGATTTCTATGTGAGTTTGGCCCAGGGCTGGAGGCAGTCAGGGATGTGAGAATCTCCAGCCCTCTTGCAAATGCCAGCTTTTCCTGGGGGACAGACCCCTTCCGATTGGCTGTCTTCCCCACTGCCCCACCTCCTGCAGAACAGTATAATATTTTTATGAAAAAAAAAACTTCATAAGTCATTCCATTGAACTCAGTAGGACTACTTCTTGAATAAGGTGCTTCTCCACACCAGTAAGAACCTCAGAATCTGGTCCTGAATGAAAAACATTTTAAAAAAATCAGATCTCATTGAAAAAGTTCCCTCCAAAACTAACAAGTGAATGATTGTGCTGTCTCGGGGTCAGATTCAGTCACGCTTATTCACAGTGAGTGGTAACTTTCAATCTGCTCTACAGGACATAGAAATGTACTTCTCTTTCCCTCCCAGCTCATAGAGAAAAGACATTTTTTTCCTCCGGTTCTAAGCTTTAATTTTTCTCCACCTCATCTCAGAACCAAAGGCCTGTGAGCAGCTCCACTGAAATAATTGAGACTTCTTGCTCAGGTCCTGATTCATCAAAGCACCTAAGCATAGGCAGTATAGCTAATTCCAAAAGTTCAAAAATCATGAGATCCTCTTGTGTTTTCGGTCTGTCTTTTGAATTTTTAACTCCCCTTGCCACTCCCAATGTGTGTGACAATTGATGTGCTTATCTTAAGCACATGCTTAAATCTATTCCTATCCAATAAAACCCTTAACTGTGTGTTTTACTGTAATGGGACCTCAGGACTGCTTAAATGTTTTGCTGAACAGAGATTAAAAAAAAACTGCTTAAATGCTTTGTTGAGTTAGGGCTCAAGTGAGGCACTACTCAGCATGAGTAAGAGTAGTAAAAATTGGCTCTAAACCTTTTGCTGGTTAAATTTAAATTACATCAACGATATTACTCAGTCCACTTTTCCCTTCCCCTTCCCCTCTGCTGCTCACACACAGTATAAAAAAGTAACATTCAGGATAAAATCTGGAGACAGAGATGTTCTGAAAATTCATTTCCTCAGCATGCAAAAGGCTCTGGTAGTCCCAATGCCTTCAGCTGTCTGAATCTGGAAGGCTGGCTATCATTCAGCACAAATCTAACCAGTTTGCTTCAGGCTGGTTGACCTTTCCATAGTTAGCAGCAAACAATGTGTTTCCCTTCCAACTTTGCCAAGTGCTCCAGGTAAGTGGGCAGAAAGGTGCTTACTAGCTGCACTTCATACCTTTGATAATTATTTTACAGAACTTTAACATTTTATTCCCCAAAATTTTTCACTATTATAGAAGACATCCTGGTACACAGAGGAAAGATCCACCTATCACTGTGTAAAACACTTGTATGCATATTTAGCGGGGAAAAGTGTATTTAAAATATGAGAAATATACTTACTGGAGGTGCTATAAATTTGTAAAGAGAGGAACCCCTCAGAGCTAGAAACTTTGGTGTGTACATTCGGTCCTGAAGGGAATCTTGTTCCCGTTCTTCTGTCCAGCCCATATAGACTATCTGACGGAAAAATCAGTAGTCTTGATGAATTCCACATACATTACATGTTCATCATACACATTATGCTGATGCCCTTCAAATCCTATTTAACTAAAGATCCTGAACAGGTGACTCAAAATTACATATTTTTAATTCATTTATAATTACATAATCACGTAAAGAAAGCCTATTCAAATGGGAAACTGCCAGAACAAACTTTCATTGTACAAACAAAAGTAAAAGGCAGATATATATTCAGCAGATATCAGAGGTTTATCATCCCATAAAAAAATTGCTGGAGTCATTCTAAATATGCTGAAAATTCAAATGAAAGGACCTTAATGAAACTGAAGTGTAAGAAACTAAGTAACCGTAAAGCTAGAGTAAATATCAAGTAGCGGTTAAAAGCTCTTATTTGTGTAATCCTGGGTGGTGGTCTGTCACCTTCTGTGGAAAGAAGGGATTCGGTATGAGAGAGAAGGCATGCTATTTGTATTTCACAATTTTATAACTTCATCCAAGGACCTTAACATAATTATCAGACATTAATCAAATATCATGGTATTTGGTTGATATTATTTTACCAATCTGACATACAGCTAAACTAAGGGTCAGCAAACTTCCATGATTTACCCCAAACTACACAGCCTGTAACTGACAGAGTTGTAAATTAAAACACAGTAGCAGTATACTTCACTTATCGCTATAAAACAGATTTCCACTATAGTATGAATGAAAAAATACAAGCTAAACCACCCAAATATAATGTATACATATTAAAATTGAAATATTGTATACACCTCATCAACTGAATGCAGCATAGAATTATTCATGTTGTTAGTATACTATCTACTTTAACTATGTACTCCAGTTCAAAAGTCTTAAGTTAGAAGCAACATGCCCATCTGAAACTTGGAAAGTATAATTATAATTTTAAATAATTGGGTTAAGAAAGGAATGCTACCTAATTTTTACTTTGTTTCAGGGTTTTTCTTTTTGTTGTTAGTTTTTGCTTAGATAATATTATTTCCTCCTGCATAATATATTTGAACATTTTCTAAGAACTGTAACAACTATGAAAAACAGAGATAGACCCAATGGCCTCTCTGCCAAACAAAAAAAATAGGCCAACTCCCCTTTCACCATCACCAAAGGCAGAGCAAGGAAAAAGAAGGAACACTGGAGTAACACTGTTATTTCATGGTATAACTACAGCTACACGAACCAGATACAATTTTGTGATTGTCTAATGACAACCTTTGGTTACTGTATTTATTCAATGGGAGTTACTGAGTGGATCAACCCTTTTGAAACTCAGACCCCTTATTTAGGTGCCTAACATGGATTTAGGAGTCTGCCTTGAGGCACTTTTTGAAAATTTTAGCCTATATTTACACTGTATTTAGAGAGCTGGGGATTCCTTAAAACCACTATCTCCTCTTTGGAAATTGATTCATTAAATTAGAATGTAACTATACACCCATCTATGGTATGTGAATGACTCAAGACCAAAAGTAGAAGAACCAGAGTATTTCCAGGGTACTGGTATCCATAGCTGTGGAGAAACCATGCACAGGGACATCCATGAACACCTGATAAACTAATTTCCAGTGTAGAAAGTAAGATACCACAGAAAATAGACAAACCAATATGTATTTCATATAGAACTGTTAACGAAATAGACCTGTTAATTTTAGAGCAATAAGATTGTATAATTTGTTTCTACCCTAATAAAGCATGGACTTTTCTCTGTTCAGGGTTCTGATGTATTACAGATTGAGTAGGGAGATACAAAGGCCCCAGTCTGGCCAATGCTAACGCATGAGTAATTTTATACACATTAGTCGTCAATAGGACTACCTAAGTACAGCAAAATTACTAATGTGAGTAAAATGACTCACCTTCCTGTTTGCACAGTTTGGGCATGACTCAACCTATGCTATTTCAGGATCCTGGATGGAGAATGTTCCATTGTTTTTTAAGAGCAGAAACAACATACACAAGTTTATTGCTCCAAAATTAATGGGTCTATATATTAATACCAGCTCTAGGGGTATGTCTACTCCGCAGTTAAACACCCATGGCTAGCCTGTGTCAGCTGACTTGGGCTCCTGGGTCTCAGGCTAAGGGGCTGTTTATTTATAGTAGCCATTCAAGCTCAGGCTGGAGCCCGAGCTCTTGGACACTCCCACATCATCGGGTCCCAGAGCCTGGACTCCAGCCCAAGTCTGAATGTCTAAACAGCAATTGCCCCTTAGCCTGAACCCCACAAGTCTGAGTCAGATGACACGGGCAATGTAGACATATCCTATAGGGTTTAAATGTGTTTCTGCTTCATTTTCTTGTTGCCAGTGTTCTGTCAGACATCAGACTAAATTATCATTATGGTCCCTTCTGGCCTTAAAATCCATTAACTCAATGGGTCCCGTCCAATGAGCAAAATTAAGCATAAAGCCTAATCCTTTTTTGTAAGATTCCAAGGGAAAAGTTATATTACACATTTTTCCTAAGAAGTGAGAGAGACGATCGGAAGTACAGTGAGGCAAGGTTTAAAGAACTATTCCACTGAAAACCCTAATTTATTTCCCTTTATTAATGGTACTTGGGATGTCATTCACAGTGCCAGAAAAATCAGATGTATGTGTCTGAGATTTCTCAGGAACCTGAGGAGGCAACTGACTTAAATGCCACTACTCAAGTGAGTAAAATTATTCACACATATAAGACTTTGTATAAGGTTGTGACAAGAGTTAGCAAAATATTCTTGCTGGTGTCAGATAAATGGCAAAATGATTGTTGATTTCTGGAGATTGATACAGTTGGAAGGAATTAAACTGAATTTAGTAGGTTCTAGCTTTTGATTGGTTTCATTGGAATTGGATACACAGTGAGATACCACTAGACAGGCAAAAGACCTGTTAAGCAAGTCTATCCGAAACAAAGGAATGTGTGTTTTACTCAATTTACATATAAGTAGTAAACAGGGTCCTTAAGACAGCAGGGAGAGGAAATGGAGTAAACAGAACAATTTTCATTTCAGCACACGTAAGTGAGAGAAAGGGTGTGGAGCTTCCTTCATCACCAGACTCCGTGTCACCTTCCTCACTGCTTGAATAAACATTACTTGGAGTGGTAACCTTCAGAAGAAAATAAAGGGGCAGAAACCCCCAAGTTCTCTCTTTCACCCAAGAAGACAAATGCAGCTGTGCCTTTGGGAGGCTGTGAGAAGAGAGGCCATCTTGAATAAAACCATGAACCAAAATTTGCTAGATTAAGTTTTTGACTCTTAGATGAGTGTTTTCATTTTTATTTGCTGGTAATCATTTCTAACATTATCTCTTATGCTTGAATTCACTTAAAATTCTATCTTCTTTTGGTAATAAACTTGTTTTATTTTTAATCAAAACTAATCCAGTGTTGTGTTTAAACTGATCGGATTGATAACTTCAGTTAAAGTAAAAAAAAAAAAGAAAGAAAAACTGTTGAATACTGACTCCTTAAAGGGGCAACAAACCTTAATATTTCTCTGAACTGACCAGGAGAGGGCTGAACATTGCAGAACACATTTTTCTGGAGAAATTTGGGACTGGGTGTGTGTTGAGGTTATCCTGCAAGTAGTAACTGAGGCTGGTGGGAGCCAGAGTAGGGTTGTAGACCAGCTGCTCAGGTCAGAGCTGCTGAATCAGGGCTGTTTAGCACACAGACACTCAGGTTGTGATATGCACGCTGTCAGGCTGTTTATGAGCTGCCCAAGTTGGGAGCTACATCAGCAATGCACCCACCGTGAGGCATACAAGTTTACAGGGCAGGTAGTGACATAGTCACTCACTGTTATGGATTCCACCCCAAAATGTGACAACCACCTGGCTTGAAGATATTTAATATTTTTGTAGTATGGTAAGTAATTTGTGTTCAGCTGATAGTTTCTTTTTCCCACAACTCTGATTACATTTTATAAAGTTTGTACTTCTACTATTCATCAGCCTAACAGGATAAAGTCACCCGTGCTATGTGGATGTATTGATATTTTAAATTTGATTACTTCGATACTAAAGCAGCCATGAGATATTTTCCTCTTGACTCTATATCTTAAGAGAAGAGAAGAAGTTAAACTGATTTTGCAGACAATATCCTTTATTGAGGATTTATTAACAAAAAAGGGCTTTTCTCTTTCAAGCTAAAATACCACCATCAAACCTACAGAGGAACTATTAATCAAAACACTATCAGATTATCAGTAAGTATAATTATAATACTTTACTGTGATTTAAATGAATGAAACATAGCAATACTGATTCTAAAGAATAGAAAGGTTGGCCCAATATATGAGTGTTTTATTTTTTTAAATTATTTTCTAACACAGTGGCCTCAAGTTCTTATGAATAAATTAGACATGTGAAACTGGAGAAAGCATAGGTGCTGCATGCATTAAGATGATGGGAAAGGGATAAATATCCTGTCTTTCAGGAGATAAAATGGAATCCATAGCCTTGTGATATTTTAGATTTTGATAAACATGCTCACTTTGATTCAAAAACAAAATCTTGAACAACAATGAGAAGCTCATTAATTTAAAATGGACAGTTTTTAATTCTGGAGATCGATGGCTCATTTATGAAGTGTGATAAATATAAAGAAAAACTTTAAAACACAAAAGATAAATCAAGGAATTATGTACCACGGCAGGTCCTTCTGATCCTGCACAAGGATCTGCAAGCATGGACTCCATCACAAAATCTCATTCAATTTAATTGGATTCCACATGGAAAGAAAGAACAATGATTCTGAGTCCCTTTGCAGAACTAGGACCTAAAGATCCTTGGCTGCATACATACAAACACTGAACTCATCATATATCCAATCATATATATGTAGAATATAATTTAAATATCTATCCACTGAGCTGAAGGAGTATCACTTCTAATTCAGCCAGTAAAGGGAACTGAGTGGCACATCAGGCAACTTCATGTGTCGTAAGTGGTATGGATACTGCACACCCAGAGAAAAGGAGTGGAGGCCCTAAAGGAATAAGGCATGACCAAATGCTATGGACATTTAGACATTTGAATAGCATTTTCATCTTCAAGAAGCAGCAGCTTTGTCTGAGGACTGCCAACCTGCTCAGTCCTGTCACATGGAAAAAAGAGAACAAGTCTTATTTCTGATAAACTTCCAACCACAAAGCAATTTTTGCAGCTGTTGTAATTTCCAAAGGCAATAAGTGATGCAAAATTTATTAATTAAGTGCAAGTTGATTCTGCATTAAGGACTCAATATATTATTACGGCTTCTCAGATGAACCATGGACACTTGAAAAAGTCTCTATAGCTACATGATAAATGAACCAGAACCCTCCTTTCAGTCAAAAATCCATATACACCCAATTCAAAATGTATTTACAGGATGCAGATGCTGTAGCTGAGCAGGACAATAATTCATAACCTGATAACATGTATTTATTAAATCCACATTTCATATCTTCCCAATATGTTGTTAAAATTATTTACTTACATAGTCTAAAAAGAGTCTCTCTGTCTAATGTATCATTTTCACAGTTTTAACGTGAATGTTTAATTTTACTTTATAAAGAATGAAAAGATATTAAACTCAAGAAAATTATGACAAAATAATGCTAAATAAAGGTGAACTTGATAATTGAAAATAAAGCAATTCAAAGATCAGGACAGAATTACTGCCACTTTCCCTGGGAGTTCTCAGACTAACAAAATATTATGCGCAGCAGTGGAGTGGGGCAACAGGACAAAGATACAGCCAGAGGACAAATGAACATGTTATACAGCAGGAAGGTAGATCTTGATGGCTTGGTGAAGAGCTTTGATAACTGTCGCCCCACTGCTACCGACATTCTTGTCCCAGCTTAGTACTCCCAGAGTTTATCATGGTTTATGGTTAAACAGAAAATTCACTCAAACAAAACAGCTGGGAAGAAGATTGGAGCCTGGTTCAGCTACAGTCAGTGCAAAAGCAGCATTGACTTCAATAGGGTCAGGGTTCCCCCACAAGTGAATAACTGTTTTTAAAGATATCAAAAGATTCCATTGTGTCTGTATGTGAGTGAATAAAAGATCAATAATAAATATGAAGAAAAATATTTTGCTCACATGTAGACATGGAAAAACAAATGCCTAGCAGAGCTGGCCAGGGTTCTGAAGTCTGGCTCATTCAGAAAATCTGTTCCTTGAAGCAGTCTTGCCATTTTATATCTGTAAATGATTTTCTGTCTTCCTCACTAAGCAAACAGGATTATTAAAGACAGGTTCTCTGCACCAGGAACAGAAGGCCAGGTTTACCAATATATAAAAGAGAAAGGCCACACATCCATCTCCATGATCCTTTCTCAGTGATTCTTATGCATTCTATTCTTACTTTTTCTGCTATGGAATGTGGGGTGCCAATAAGGCTAAACTATAAGGAGATTTAATTACCTCTCAAACTACTTGATATTGAAGATCTGTTTGCTTGTAATCCAGTCTGAGGCCTACCTTTTAAGGGGGATGCTGATTGAGCAACACATTGGAGAAAATCAGAAAAGGATGAGATTTTTAAATGTTTTACACTCTGGTTTAAGTGGGCTTATGGCCTCAATTACATCGTTAATTTTTGTAATGGCTAATAATTAGAGCTGGTCAGGATTTTTTCCAGCAAAACAGGTAAGTGCTTTGCTGAATCGGTCACAAGGTAAGGTCCACCCGATCTATGAGACTAAGTGAAGTGAATACAATTGCTTTATAGGGATTCTGTTAATTTCTTTTGGGCAGATTCCCATCTTTGTTGTTAAATAACTAATCACCAACTCCAAATGCCCCCTCATATGGAGTCCTTCAGGGATCATATTGAACAACAGCAGCAATGTGTATGCAAAGTCACTAGGAGAACAGATAAGGCAGCATGCCTTGATGTATCCTCAATCTGCAGATACTCAGATGATCTATCTTACTGTCCTATATGATCATTGTTATTCCATCTCAGTGCTAAAATTCTGCATTGCATGGTGCATATAACACAGCTGATTGAGTCTCAACGTGGATATGACAAAGCTGACAGAGGGGTAAAATACTTATTTTAATAAAAAAGAATTGCCATTTTGTTCATGTGTGTGGAGGGGAATTATTTTCACAAAGTTGTTGCTTTATTTCATTTTAGAGAATTATTCTTTCATTTCCCCTCACCCCAGAGAATTTTAAGCCTCATTCTTATATAATAGGACTGATTCTTGCAGTAGCTATGATAAGAATCCTTCACATAATAACAGGTTTCAGAGTAACAGCCGTGTTAGTCTGTATTCGCAAAAAGAAAAGGAGTACTTGTGGCACCTTAGAGACTAACCAATTTATTTGATCATAAGCTTTTGTGAGCTACAGCTCACTTCATCGGATGAGGCCTTTTTTTCACATAATAGAGACTCATATGTCTATATTTTCATAGCATTAACTTCACAATTCCAAATAAATACATTGGGAATTGTGCAGCTAAGTCTCCAGAGCTCGTTGCTTTGAAAATGTATATTCATTGGTGTAAATCCCTTGTTTAAGTAAGCTTTTTCTCCTTTCAACATTTGTTTAGAATGTTTCGCAGAAAACAGAGACATTCCACAATAGACAAGGGTTTACTGCATGTGGTGTGTGTGTGTGTTTGTTTGTTTTTAAGATGATGCTTCAAATAGAGCTGGCAATCTTCATCCTTCACTGCTCAACACAGGTGTATTCTTTTCTCAAGTAATCCACTGACAGGAATGCGTCAGGTATCATTAGTATTCGTCATGCAAGGTTTTTTATATGTATTTTGTGATGGTCTTCATTATAGTCCCAGGGAATATTTGTATGTGTTTAACACCTCCCCCCATATATTTTATCAAAAGCAATTGTTTACTGGACAATTTTGTCTTCAGTTCTAAGCAATATACTAGGTCAGTAATTTATTATGATTGAGATTGTTGTGTTTTCCTGACAAAGCAAAGGAGAATTCTTTCCCCCAGTCCTTGACCTAACAATGATTTGGCTTATTAAACTCTGCAGACAAGTACTCAAATCAGATAAACATTTAGGCTTCTACAGTACTCTCACTATATGATTCTTAAAACAATCCGTATATGGGACAACCTGGTAAAAACGTAAATACAGTGAACAAATTGAGCTGTATCTTTAATCTTGCATGGTGCCATTTTAAACTTAATGGGAAGTATTACAGCCTGCTTTATTGACATTAAAAATCTGACTTGATGTAGGAACTGCTTTGTATGGTAGCACAGACTTAGTGCACTTTAGAGTCTCTCACTCCTTTGCACTCACTTTGCATTGCAATGAGGTACAGCAGATACTTATGTGTGTGGTCAGTGGCATAGAACATAGGTTCTCAAGTGAGGGGACTGCGTCAAACTTTCAAGGGAGGCATGGCTACAGATACCAGAGGTGTGGGGGAGGGTAAAGGACCATACCCCTCCTCCTTTTTAAACAGGGGAATTATGCCCCCCACACACACTTTTGAGAACTTGAATTTGACAGGGGAACAATGAGGAGGGGATGTGCCCCTCCGCCTTGGCCCCTGACAAGCTGGATGGCGTAAGGGCAGACCTCCTTCCATGCTGGCAAGACAGAGCGGGGACCAAACCAAATCTGAGTAAGCAGCATTGGCACCTGGCATACGAGGTCACAGCACCGCTCACGTGTAAAGGTAAGAGGTACTGTTATAGTACCACTCGACTTGCATTTTGATTTAAGTAATTTGACTGATATCGCCTGATCCAATGCATTAGCAACACTAGGTGGCAGTATCCTCGCTATTGTAAGGCGGGGTGAGATCAGAGAAAAAAAGAAAAAAAAACCAAGGCTAACATGGGGCGTGATTCAAAAAAATGTTGTAAAACCCTGGAATACAATAAAGAAAAAGAAATATGAAAAATAACTAAGACACTAGCACTAAAAGTAATTACTGACATTATGAGGGGTTATCCTTCTCCCCTCCCTACTGTTTTCTCCTAGCCTAATACCCATCTCAACACCTTATGTTTTGGAACCCTCCATGGAAGAGTAGCCCCCTCATACATGAGCTGCTTACTGCTAGATTATTTAATTTTAAATGAACTCATTATTCCCATTACAAGGGGATCAAAGGATTAAATAAATTAATGTATTTAATGTACTTGAATTTCCTTGCTGGTAAGAATTTAATTTCCTCTTCACCCTATTATCATAGGTAGCTTGAAAATAGGGGTCATTTTTAAGCATAAAGTAAACTTTTGAAAAATATGATGGGGATTTAAACTAAAACTAGAAAATAATTTTCAGCTATTTGCACATTAAATTAGGAGGATCTTCCCATTCTTCTCCATGTAACTGAAAAATAGACTTATCATAATATGAAAAAATTGAATCATAATATTTGCTCACTTGAACACAGAAGAATATAATCACAGAGGGAGTAAACATTTTAAGCAGGCAAGAATTACTACACGGAGAACCACAGGTAGTACAACACAGAGTAACCAGCCAGAATGATATTTGCAGTTTATTACTGTACTATGTTTCATAGCTGAGCTCTGTGACACTCCTGCAGTGCATTTCTAGCAACTTCAGATGTAACCTTAGTTCAAAGCTCATTGTGTTTGCTAATTGAAACCCACATTTGTGAAAGGGTCACAAGCATAAACTCAGGTTGTTTCCCATGCCCCTTGGCCTTCTGCCATCCCCTAACAAGTCCAAATGACTTGTACTTCCCTCACTAAAATTCTGGGTGGCCCTCTTTGCACCTTCCTACTTTTCACATCAAGTACGGTTAGCCATTCCTTTCACATCCATCAAGTAGTTGGAGTAGTGTCTTCTACAAGCTGGGTGCTTAAAGAGGCTACTGGCTACAGAATTTGCCTGCCTATCCGTCCCATAGTGCTTTCACTCCCTGTCTCTATTAATCAAGGAGATGAAGATACCTCAATCCCTCACAGTGGCTGCAGGTTAGTAGGTAGAATGTATTTTCAAAAGAGTCTTTTTCCCCCTCATTTAAGTTTTTAAAGTGCTCACTCATTGCAACAGATTCCTGTGATGACAAAGCCAATTTGAAGACTAATTGGATAACCACATGCATTTGTCAAAATGACAGAATTGAAACAAGAACTTGTTTTCCCCCTAAGGATTGTTCAGGTCAATGACCAATTTCATGTAGTTAAAATTCATTACAGTATGAATGTGTTGTTGTTAATACAGGACAGATTAGCGTTGAGGAAGCATGGCTCCCAATGGTAAGGATTCTTCCAAAGGGGAAAAAAAATACTTACCATTCCTGATACACATCAGAAAACTCGAATGGAACTTTCTTTGCAGAGCCAAATTTTGATGCAAGCAGCAGGCTTGGACACTGATTTATACTGCCACTTTTTCTCAAAGTAATAGGAGATGGCAGTAAAAAAAAGATTTGGTCTAGTTATGCCTTAAGGATTAATGACTGAATCATTTTTAAATACACCAACTAGAGTGGGCAGTTATCTTATGCACAAATGTGCTGAATGTGTCTTAACACAGCATGAGTTACTTAAAATTCTCTCTGTGTCTGGTCAAAATGAAATTAGAATGCAACACTTGCCTAGTTAATAGTTAAAGAGCCAATTGGTGAAGTTAATATACTTTTTGTTTTCTCTAGAGTGATCTGGCTTCTTCACTTCCATAAACTTCCTTTCTTCTTGTGGAGATTTTTCTTGTTTACTTGTCACATACATCATCTTCATAGCAGTTTAATACACCCTTGATCAGGTTAATTAGGCTGCTAGTTTTATCATTGAAGGGATCCCATCCTTCTGCCTTCAAAAGAATTTTACAGCCAACTTGAAGACTCCAAGACATTCTTTGTCATTCTCAACAGAGCAGCTGTCAACATTTTGATAATGAGAGGATCCCCATACACTCTGGCTACAAAAACTTACTGTATATCATAGTGTCATCATCCTCTCTCATTGCTGCTGCACAACTGCAGCCATGGTAAAGTATTTTCTACTGAAAAAAATTATCTCTGTAAAATAAGGACAGATTTTGAACTGACTGCATGCCCATTTCTCATCTACTGAACTTATTAATGGAGTTAAGTATGGTTGTGAGAAGGTGACAGGGTTCTTGATATTTAATGTAGAACAAGCTTTGTGATTTTCTTGTGGCCTGTCACAGGGTGGCTGGCCACTATAAATTAAGCAGGTCCAGTCCCTCTGAGCCAGAACAGGTGTTCCCAGTTTGGCCAGTTAAGAGGATGGGACATCAGGGAGAATCAGAAATAGGGAGACCCGGTGACTCAGAGAAGTCAGTCAGGAAAAGGGTAGGTGAGAACTGCCAGAGACTAAGACTGGAAGAGATTCCTGGGAAAGGCTGAAAGTAGGAAAGCAGCAAGAGGGGTTTGCCAACTGACCTACCCAGAGACAGGCCAGAGAGCAGCAGAGAGAATTGCCTGTTGATGCCTCTAAGCTGGAGAACTGAAGCAGAGGGCCAGAGAGGGCTGAAGGCAGAGGACTGGTGAAGAGGCTTACTCGTTCATCTCTCCACATTGGACAGCTGGGTCAGAGGAATGGAGTGGGCTCATGGTCCAGGGGGAGTGATAAATGCTCTTTGGGTGAGGATGGTCTCCCTGCAAAGTGGCTGTGGGGTTCCTGTTGGGAAGAACAGGGTTGTACAGCACCTGGAAGGGCCTGCGTGGCTGTCCTGACACACAGAGAGGAAAGACCTGACAAAAAAACAGGTATGGTGGAAGACACCGTGTGGTATGTGGACCATCAAGGGACTACAAGTCTTGGGATTTTAGGGACTATATGCACAGGGGATGACAAATAGTCTATTTGTGGGGACTTATATTTTATAATATGTGTGTAACCCACACACCTCCTGGGTGTGGTGCTATGTCCCATCTAGTGGCAGGAAGAGGGAGAGCAAGAGAGAGAGAAAGAAAAGAGTCTGCTCTACAGCCTTAGCTAACAGGCATATGGCTTTTAGCTCATGCAGTAGAGGCTCATGCATTTAGCTCCAGAGAGCTCAGGTTCAACCTCGCCTGTCGACGACCGGGGTCTGTCGGTGTTACATTTGTAGTGTGTCTGTAACATAGCAGCTCAGGTAGAGTATTATTATGGCAAAAGAGCCTGGGATTGAGTTACTGGGGACTCAGAAGGAGATAAACTGAGACAGGTGTGCCAGTTGTGCTGTGGAGCATGCTCCAGGAGGGGCTGCCCTATGACTACACCTCAAAAAAGATAAAAGATAAAATAGACAGAAAAATCTGTATCTGAGTAGTATAAAGGTACTCCCCCTTAACTTCAGAAATTGTTTTGATCATGTTTAGTACTATCCAACCTCAAAGCATTCACAAGTCTTTCCCCCGACATGTACACACTGCAGAATTCTTACTTATATATTTAGTGAAGAGTTGTCCGCATTTATCCATGACTTTGTCTCCTTCAAAAAGTTTATTGTAACATGATTTACTTGCTGTATTTAAAAAAATAAAAATAACCATAACAACAACAAGCCACAACAGTGTGTTTATAAGTGGATGCCTCGTCGCTCCAAAGCTAACCGATCTGAGCATGCACAAGCTGCACATCCTTTCCTTGGGTCCCAATTTAGGCACTGACCCTGGACACACTTAAGCACCTGGGTAACTCTGTTCATGAGCAATTCCATAGACTTCAGTGACTTCACATAAGTAAAGTTATACATGTGCTTAAATGTTTGCACGATCAGGGCACTGATGCGATTAGCAATTCCTGAGTGTATATAACTGTTCATTTTCAGAACCCAATATTCAAATGTCCATACTCTGGTGAAACCAAAATCAAATTTCTCTGGAATAATACCATAAACTGCTCCTGAGTGAAGACCATTGGCAAGCCAAATTTTGACTTTTAAACCTCAGGCATTTTAGCTGCAAAGCTGTTAAAGAGGTTGCCATTTTTATGATGTTTAGGAATAAGGGAAATGACTTATTCACACACTCTGCTGTGGCATATTGCCATAGTTGGGACATCCATTGTAGCAGCCTGTGCATAGACACATAAGACTCTGTAAGCTCAACGAGTTTTAATTTTTAAGACAATAAGAGCTCAAATTCACCATTTTTTGAGCTTTGGAATGTATAAATATAAAACAAAATTACCCATAGTATTACATTGCAGTGCTGAGGCTGATTCATCTTTTGAAAGAGAAATCAATGTTTGTAAATGAACGAGGACAAAGTAATCAAGGAATGAAATTTCACTTTCAAGCCTATCAGAGGGAAGTACAAACCATGAATAATAAAAGAAAAAACTGAACACTATAAAACATGTACTTGGCAATGTCACTTTAAATACAACTTGTATTACTGGTACTTTTTTCTGACCCACAAATTATTTGGAAGGCTAAAGGTCAAAATGGTTTTTTACACTCTGAGAAGCTTTTAGGAGCTAAAAATTCTTGGCTAAGGTTGCTGAGCCCCTTCCGAAATGCAAATGATATATAACTGGGGTAAAGTCATGTGGGCTTGATTCACTGCTCACTGAAGTGAATGGGAAGAGTTCTATAGACTCTTCAGTAGGCATGGATAGGTCCTACATACTCCTTTGCACAGAAAACACAAAAAGGTGCCAGAGAGCAGTACTTGTCAGAAAACCACAGCTGGGAAGGGAGGACCGACAAGACCATTCGGTGGTTAGAAGAAAGAAAGCTATACAATGAATATGATACAGGCCTACTGGACAGGAATTAATTTCTTAAACCATAAGCTTTTTAAACCACACAAATATCTAAGAAAGGAAATATTACACATTATTGTATCAGGTAAAAAGGCCCTTTGAGGAAGAGGTTCATTCTCAAAAGTGTGTATAATGAATCAAATATAGTTTGAATGAATCCATTTCATAGTTACCCAGACAGTACAATGGCTTCCAGAGACAATTTACCAATAAATAATTTGTTAAAACAAACCACAAATCACTATAATACAAACCTCTTCTAGAATCTAGAACACAGAGCCAGATGTTTAAAGGAATTTTGGTGTTGCTCTGCTCATCTTTGCAAGGCCTAACTGACTTGGGAGCCTTCCTGCTGAAATAATCATAGAATCATAGAATATCAGGGTTGGAAGGGACATCAGGAGGTCATCTAGTCCAACCCCCTGCTCAAAAGCAGGACCCATCCCCAATTAAATCATCCCAGCCAGGGCTTTGTCAAGCCTGACCTTAAAAACTTCTAAGGAAGGAGATTCCACCACCTCCCTAGGCAACGCATTCCAATGTTTCACCACCCTTCTAGTGAAAAAGTTTTTCCTAATATCCAACCTAAACCTCCCCCACTGCAACTTGAGACCATTACTCCTTGTCCTGTCCTCTTCTACCACTGAGAATAGTCTAAAACCACCCTCTCTGGAACCACCTCTCAGGTAGTTGAAAGCAGCTATCAAATCCCCCCTCATTCTTCTCTTCCGCAGACTAAACAATCCCAGTTCCCTCAGCCTCTCCTTATAAGTCATGTGTTCCAGACCCCTAATCATTTTTGTTGCCCTTCGCTGGACTCTTTCCAATTTATCCACATCCTTCTTGTAGTGTGGGGCCCAAAACTGGACACAGTACTCCAGATGAGGCCTCACCAACGTCGAATAGAGGGGGACGATCACGTCCCTTGATCCGCTCGCTATGCCCCTACATATACATCCCAAAATGCCATTGGCCTTCTTGGCAACAATGGCACACTGCTGACTCATATCCAGCTTCTCGTCCACTGTCACCCCTAGGTCCTTTTCCGCAGAACTGCTGCCTAGCCATTCGGTCCCTAGTCTGTAGCTGTGTATGGGGTTCTTCCGTCCTAAGTGCAGGACCCTGCACTTATCCTTATTGAACCTCATCAGATTTCTTTTGGCCCAATCCTCCAATTTGTCTAGGTCCCTCTGTATCCTATCCCTGCCCTCCAGCGTATCTACCACTCCTCCCAGTTCAGTATCATCCGCAAATTTGCTGAGAGTGCAATCCACACCATCCTCCAGATCATTTATGAAGATATTGAACAAAACTGGCCCCAGGACCGACCCCTGGGGCACTCCACTTGACACCGGCTGCCAACTAGACATGGAGCCATTGATCACTACCTGTTGAGCCTGACAATCTAGCCAACTTTCTACCCACCTTATAGTGCATTCATCCAGCCCTTACTTCTTTAACTTGCTGACAAGAATACTGTGGGAGACCGTGTCAAAAGCTCTGCTAAAGTCAAGATACAATACATCCACTGCTTTCCCTTCATCCACAGAACCAGTAATCTCATCATAGAAGGCACTTAGGACCCAAATCCGTACATACATGTGAGGATCTGGGTTCTAAGTGCCTAACCCACTTTTGAAAATGAGATTTAGACTCCTCAATCAGTTAGGCATTGCAAGACTGAGTGGAGTAATGCCTAATTACCTTTTAAAATCTGGGCCATATTAACACTGGACTACATCTGGGTGTAAGGTTTCAGAGTAACAGCCGTGTTAGTCTGTATTCGCAAAAAGAAAAGGAGTACTTGTGGCACCTTAGAGACTAAAGTCAGCAGTTCTCTTGCTATACAAAGTATAATGGAAATCTCTATAGAATTATCTCATTGAAGTTAAATTTTACAGGCATCAATTCCTTCCACCAAGTGCATATAACCATCTTCCAGACAGGTTTGCTAAGAGAGTGACATATTGAAGAGGTTAGGTCCTATTGATGAATTACTGCAGTAACAGTTTGCAGCCACAAAGTATTACCCATAAACTATAAAAAGCTTAGCAGATGTGAAGATATTCTTTGCATCTCTAAATTCTCTACAGTATGCTCTCATTCCACTACCATCACTGATGCCACAATAAAAATATGGCATTATCATAAACTGGCAAGATAAAAATGTAATAGCCAAAACAGTCACACATTACTGTACTGAGGTATTCAGTTTTAAAAATAATTTATGGTACTCTACTTAAGCATGATTGCTAACTAGGAAATACAATGTACCTTTCTTGATCTTAAAAATTCTTAGTGTGTTTCACTTAACAGTAATTACACATTACAACCAAATCTATTACTTCCATATCCAGGAGTTGCTGATCTGTCGCAGCTTCATTATCCACCCCGAGGCATGCCGAACACTTAGCCAATATTCTTTTGAGTCAAAGTACATTTCAAAGACTTCTGGGAATAAATTCTCATCAGCAAGAGGGACAGAAGACATTACTGCACTGGGAAGCAGGATGCGGTGGCAGCAATTCCTGGCGAGAGCTCACTAACCTCAAACACATCAGCAGAGCCGTCTTCTTCCAGTGCTCAATTTTGATCTAAATGAAGAAGTTGTAGCTTTGGACAAAATTTTAAAAAGCAAGCAAGTGCATTTGATAATGGAAAGTGAATTTGATGAAATGAGAGAAAAGTGTATAGTATTAAAAAAAATCACAAAGCAGTGACTAAATGCCACAGTTTGGCATTACTAATGATTACTATTATTGGTGTCCACTGTATAATGCAGATTAGGTGAAACAGAGGTCACAGCTTTCAATTGTTCACCTTTTGTGAAAGTGAACTATGTTGGAAGAAAACAATCAAAGAAGGCAATAGTATAACCTCACCCAAACATCTGGAAGGAAAGATATTAGAGAGACAAATATAAAACTTTAATAGGCCTGAAAAGCTATATAATGCTCTTATCCCATGCTTGTAACAGACACTGAATTTAACAGATAAAAAAATCTCATAACTAATGAAAATACACACTATTATAATCATAGCATACTTCGTTCTTGGTCACACACACATAATCTCTAATTACGGGAGAATATTATCAAAGATATAATTTCAGGACCCTCTACTATTGCTATTTAAATGGGAGAGCTCTCAGTGTACAAGAAGATTCATAATTCCAAAGCCATTATGATCATCTAGTCTGATCTCCTCTATAACACAGGCCATAGAACTTTCCCAAAATAAAAACCTAGAGTTTATCTTTTAGAAAAACATCCAATCTTGATTTTAAAATGCTAAGTGCTTGGTAAATAGTTCCAGTGGTCAGTTACTCTCACTATTAAAATGTATGCTTTCTTTCCACTCTGAACTTGTCTAGCTGCAACTTCTAGCCATTGGATTGTGTTATACCTTTCTCTTCTAGATTGAAGAGCCTATTATTAAATATTTGTTCCCCATGTAGATACTGATGGTCTGATCAAATCACCCCTTTAACCTTCTTTTTGCTAAACCAACTAGACTGAGATATTTGAAATTATCTCTATAAGACATGTTTTCTAATCCGTTAATCATTCTGGTTACTCTTCTCTGAACCCTTTTCAATTTATCACTATCCTCCTGAATTGTGGACACCAGAAATGGACAAAATATTCTAATAGTGGTTGAAAAAATGCCAAATAAAAAGGTACAGTGTTCTCTAATCCTACTTGAAATTCCTCTGTTTATGCATCCCAGAATTGTATCAGATTTTTTGTCCACATCATCATATTGGGAGCTCATGTTCAGCTGTCCTCCACAACTCCTAAAACTTTTTCAGTCACTGCTTCCCAGGATAGAGTCCCCCGCTCCTGTAAGAACATTCTTTGTTCCTAGATATATACATTTAGCCATATTAAAAACACATATTGCTTTCTTGCACCCAATTTGCCAAGTGATCCAGATTGCTCTGAACCAGTGACCTGTTCTCTTCATTATTTACCATTCACTCAATTTTTGTGTCATCTACAAACTTTACCAGTGATGATTTTGTTTTATCGGTGACTGATAAAAATGTTAAACAGCATAGGGGCAAGAACCAAACCCTGCAGGACCCCACTGGAAACATACCACACAGCATCGGTCATGATTCCCCATTTACAGTTTCATTAAGATCTATTGGTTAGCCACTTGTAATCCACTGAATATGAAGCAATGCATAAATACTGCAGGTAAAGGTATGGAATCCTCAGAATGCAGATATAGTATATGAAATCTATTGATATGGACACAGCAGCAAAATGAGGACAGACACATGCATGGAATTAAGTGGCAGGCCACAACTTTAACACAAAGGAGGGGAGCTACCCGCCCATCACCCTACTTTCCTACACCAGGCATTTAACTGGTTCCACTGTGGAGGTTACAGGGTTCCTTACCATACCACCCATAATGTGGGGTAGGCTCAGCTCAGCCTGCCCCTGCAGGACTCAGCGTTCCCTGAGTCCTAGCATCTTCCCCACCATGAGGGGGATACAGGATGCAGGAGGGTGGGAACCTCCAGCGCCACCAGGTCTCAACCTATCACATGAGCCCAAGGCCCACCAGCAAAATCCTAGGACTTTTACCTCTGGGAGCTGTTCATTTCATTCTTTTAACTGTGATGGAAACCAGCCAGACATTGCAGCTAACAAACACTATCACTCAAGTACCTCAGGTAGGTACTAAACATGGTCCTACACAACCCACTTTGGCTTGAAGGTGCTGCCAAGAAGGCAAAAAATGCATTCGGCTAATTGGCCCATGGAGGCGGGGGGGGGAAATCCTTCCTGATCCACAAACCAGGTGCCTAATTCTAGTGAAAGAGGGTCTGGGGCTCAAGCAACTTTTTTTTTTTTACATTCATGACTGACGTGGTGATCCCAGGGGTGCTGGGGCTATGAACGGCCAAGCCTAGAGGTGCCAGAGCTTAGCCCTGGCAAGCCCTGGTACAAATTAAGTACTGGGTGGCCAGCTACACCCGCAGCATCTGTTCGGCCAGGTTCCCATTCTTAGTTTGGATGAGTAGTATGGGCTGATGAAACAGAGCCAAGGGAGGCTCCACATGGCCCCTGCCCTGGGCTAAATTCTAGGAGCTGGGGAATGCTGGCCAGTCAGCACCCTTCTCCCCTATGCGGCCCGTGGGCGTCAGAGACTCCCGGGGTGGGGGGAGCTACTATCGTCCCAGCGTGAGTGTCTCCCTTTCTTGCCACTGGGACTATCCCCCTTTCACCGCTGATCCCAGCAACTTCCCCCACATGTTGATGCAGGTGGGTGGCATTGTCCTGAATTTCCATTCAAGCAGCTTACAATAAAGTTTGCAAATTATAGAAACACTGAGTACTTCTAGTTCCTGGTGCAGGAGTGCCTGGTGCCGGAGGTGGACTGCCACATGCTACGGGATATCACAAAACAAATAAGATTAGAAGAAAACACTGCTATTCAAGCTTATGAAATAATCAATATGTTTCAATGAATCCTACTGTCTATATTTAGGTTTCTTTCATACTCCTTAACCTGCCCCACAGATAGTTTCTCACCCTATTGAGGTATTTCATAAGCTACAGAGACTTGCTATCACAGGCTGTGAAGACCTTCTTTTAAAAAATTAGTCAGGGTGAAGAGAGAAAAACTATTATGGCTTATTAACAATATTGCCCCATAGAATATTCAGCTCCCATTGCAATTAAACGGAGAAACTATTATTAGCCATTCTTTTTAGGACTTTGAGCTGAGCATTTTCGTTATATGACAATAGCTTGGAGAAATACAATGAATCCAGTTCTATAAAAATAAATTAAACATATTTGTCAACTGTACTTGCAGAAAATGAAACTAAAAATGTATCTCACCAACTGCAAGGAAGGAATGTTATTCAGTAATGTCTGCCTTACTGAGTTGGAGCCTAAAACATTTCTTTGGTGGTTAAAAACACCGCAATGTCTGTCATGTATCTTAAACTTATTATAGCTTATTAACCAAATATGGTACTGTTGATGATTATATTATAAATCTATTTTTCTATGACACTTATATCACCAAACCCAGAAAGTCAGATTTCTTAAAATAATCTAGGTAATTTAAGAATCACAACCAATTTATTTGAAATTGTTCAGTAGGTCAACTCTTCTCTTTCAGACTTCCATTGTGGAAGATACTCTGAGGAGCTCTTCCTACGTACCACTACCAGCTGAAGTATTTTAGGGATATGAGTGACAGGAATGCCACCACCAGTCTGAGCCTCCACATATGCAAGCTCTGGAACATGAAGGACTGATCCCACCATTGCTTCTCCATCACGAATGGGGGAAATGCTGAAGGCATCCTTGCGTTGAACTTTTTCAAATCTCTCTGACTGTTCTCCACTGCCTTTGAAGTCCCACCTTGAATTTGTTATATTTATTTTCATTAAAAACCTCAGCTTTGCCTTGAGCATGAGACAAAAATTATCCTTAACAGCATCAGAGTCCATTGCAATCATATCTAATCAGATTTTTTTGAAAAATGCACAGGGTTTCATCATTATAACCACAATTTGGATTTCCTAGTCTGATTTTTATGTTCTAAATGCATGTCACTAGGAGACAGTCTGGCAATAGGATTTAAAAATAAATGCCTCAATCTTTTGAGGACTGGGGGTTTGAAAATTTGGTATTCTATGTGTTGTAAAATAGCATGGGCTTCATAAATCTTTGCCCAAGAATATATAAACCAAATGTTCTTCTGTGTGCTAAACCTATACAACATATTTATTGCTCGGTAAATGACATTCCTGTTACAGTCTCTGTTACTAGCAGTAACTGCTTAAAAGGGACAAAAAGTTTTATGTAGCACATTATGAATTGAGAGTGACTTTTAAAAAAAAATCTTTTACATAGTATTTGTTTAGCTAGTCTATTATTTTTAATGTCAGTTCCACTTGGGATATCTTTACTAATTATTGCCTCTCAGCTTTGTTTTGTTCTGCAGTTACTCCATAAACCAACATTACAATAAGTATTTCTACTGCCTACCATATTACTTTAGGAATCATATACTCATAGGCATAGCTTGACTGTTATATCTGGAGGGGGGCTAGTGCTGGGTGGGGGACAGGAGCCCCAACCGCCGCTGCTGCATAGACCTAAGCCCAGGAGCTGCAGCCACTCTGGCACAGGCTGCCACAGCTGGACTTGATGGTGTCACTCAGTGCTGCTGCCTTCCTGCTGGGGCTATTGCTGCTGCCAAGGGGATGCTGCATGCCAGGCTCCCGCTTTCCCTCACCACACGGACACACACAGCAACGTGGGCTCCACCGGCCACCGCCAATCCAGCCAGCACCCCGAGCGGCTGTGGGGGGAGGAGGAGGAAGTTGGGGGGAGGGGGGGGCTGCTGCAGCACTGAGCCTTGCCCCCCTGACCACGGCATCCCCCGACCATAGCACCCCTGCATAAGGCCAGCCCTGTTGTGGGAGGGGGGGTGGCAATGCCTCCACCCCAAAAAACCCCTACACTCATGCAGGGTTAAGACTGCCTTCAGCCTGAACTTTAACTTTTTCTGCCTTTGGCCTGCCTAACTGTGTAAGCTTGACAATGTGTCGTTTTTATACACATATACAGACTACACAAACTGTTTTTTTTCTTGTCTACTGAGAAGTTTCTAATTTCTGTGCTATGTAAAACATACATACGCAGAAGGAGAAAGACATTGTTTAGCTAGATAAAACTATAGTTAGGATTGTAAATGCAGTATTTCATTAAGAGATCAATAACTAGGACTTTAAAAGTGCATTGATATAGGGCCTTAATAGATTTTCTTCCCTGGCCTCCCAGGAAAAACAACACTATTATTTGTAGGCAGCTGTATATTTGTACGTTCTAGGCACCAGACTGAAGAGATTTAATTCAGATGATCAATATTTTAATATGATGATACAATAAAATGATGCCAAATATTTTATAAAAGATATTAAGAAAATGAAAAATGGAATAAATATTTTATCTCAATTAGATGATGAAGTTTAAATATGCCACAGTGTGAAAAGGATACACCAATAAAATGTCTAGTGTCTACTGAGTTTCTGCTCCTGGTATTAAAATAATGATAAGAATAATATTCGCAAAAAGAAAAGGAGTACTTGTGGCACCTTAGAGACTAACCAATTTTTTAGAGCATAAGCTCAGATGCATCTGAGGAAGTGAGCTGTAGCTCACGAAAGCTTATGCTCTAATAAATTGGTTAGTCTCTAAGGTGCCACAAGTACTCCTTTTCTTTTTGCGAATACAGACTAACACGGCTGTTACTCTGAAAAGAATAATATTAACTTTTTGATAGCATTTAATCTGTGGATCTCCTTGCACTTTACCAAAGGAGGTAGGTAGCATTATTTTCCTTTTACCATTGTGGAAATTAAGGCAAAAATAGGTGAAATCACTTGCCCTAATTCACCAAGCAGCCCAATGGCAGAGCTGGGAGTACAAACCAGGTCACCTTAGTCCCAATCCAGTGCCCTATCCAATGGGGTGCTGTCATAAAAATAAAGGGAAGGGTAAACCCCTTTGAAATCCCTCCTGGCCAGGGGAAAGCTCCTCTCACCTGTAAAGGGTTAAGAAGCTAAAGGTAACCTCGCTGGCACCTGACCAAAATGACCAATGAGGAGACAAGATACTTTCAAAAGCTGGGAGGAGGGAGAGAAACAAAGGGTCTGTGTCTGGCTGTAGTCGTCTTGGCCAGGGACAGAACAGGAATGGAGTCTTAGAACTTTTAGTAAGTAATCTAGCTAGGTATGTGTTAGATTATGATTTCTTTAAATGGCTGAGAAAAGAATTGTGCTGAATAGAATAACTATTTCTGTCTGTGTATCTTTTTTGTAACTTAAGGTTTTGCCTAGAGGGGTTCTCTATGGTTTTGAATCTAATTACCCTGTAAGATATCTACCATCCTGATTTTACAGGGGGGATTTCTTTATTTCTATTTTTTATTAAAAGTCTTCTTGTAAAACACTGAATGCTTTTTCATTGTTCTCAGATCCAAGGGTTGGGTCTGTGGTCACCTATGCAAATTGGTGAGGCTTTTTATCCAACATTTCCCAGGAAAGGGGGGGTGCAAGTGTTGGGAGGCTTGTTCATTGTTCTTAAGATCCAAGGGTCTGGATCTGTAGTCACCTAAGCAAATTGGTGAGGCTTTTTACCAAACCTTGTCCAGGAAGTGGGGTGCAAGGTTTTGGGAAGTATTTTGGGGGGAAGGACGCGTCCAAACAGCTCTTCCCCAGTAACCAGTATTAGTTTGGTGGTGGTAGCGGCCAGTCCAAGGATAACGGGAGTAATATTTTGTACCTTGGGGAAGTTTTGACCTAAGCTGGTAAAGATAAGCTTAGGAGGTTTTTCATGCAGGTCCCCACATCTGTACCCTAGAGTTCAGAGTGGTGGAGGAACCGTGACAGGTGCACTGCCTACAATTACACAAATCTCTCACAATTGTATTTCTTGTCCCACTTGTTAAAGAAAAGAGGAACATCAATAGTTGACTGTGATAGGTAAAGCTGTGCAGTGCTATATTTTTAGGCGTTAGGAAGGGAAGTGACAGATTAGGTTTTCATAGACGCCACAATATTATAGAAGGTGCAATCCAACTATCTGAGCACATATAAGACAGGGAATGAAAAAAATAAGATGCCATTGTAGACATTCCCTCCCACTCCCCCCCCCCCCGGTAAATTGTAATTAAAAATAACTTCAAAAGGTTCTTGGAGTCCCATGTGTTTCTTCAAGAGCAGATACTACTAGTTAAAGTATCTGCTTAATTGGTTCCAATTAGTTTATTTAATTGACACAATTCCCCAAGAAATAATATTTGTGTAGACTTATTGAAGATTTTCATTCTTGTCTAATAAAAATAATATTATCCTTGGGAACTTTTAGACTCTCGCTCCATGCAGTAAAGAAGGCATCACAATAAGTGGTTACAGTGACTTTAGTTCTAACATCATCTTCAGCTGAAAATTCGAAAATGATCATAAAGAACAAATCCACATCTGGTAAATACGCTCTAAGCTGAGTTTATTAAGTTGAGCTTTACAGAGAGTTGGGTGTTGTCCCCATATTTGGCCTTTCTAAATATGCCTAGATATAATGGAGAAACCTGCCTTTTAAGTTGAAGTGTTATTGTGACAAGTTCATGTTTTGGGTTAGTCACCTCTTTTCGGCACCTTGTGTGAGGACAGAGAGGTCCACCACATGGCCATCATTTAGGACATCTGTTTGTAGACAAATGCTCTGCTTGCACAACATTATTTCTTTGTGAAACAGGCCTGCTTCAGTGCCTGTTTTGATGGGAGTTAAAAAAACAAAATCTAACAATAAAATGTAAGTGACCAGAATGCAAACGTAAAACTATTAAAATCATAAGTGAACATTTGTTGCTTTACCAAATGCTGCTCACACTATCAACTGTTGGCTCAAACATCTTCCAAATATCACTTTTTAGAAAAAAATAGAAATCCTTTATTTGTCTTAGTCATTTGTAATGGGCCTGTCATTGTACTATTTACACTTCCAATGAAAGCATCCAACTTCATTGAAGACTTAACAACGCCAATATACAACATCTAATACTTTTTTCTTTAAAAGACATACCGACAAATAACATTTGTTGGTGTTTACAAACCTACTCTAATAAAGACATCTTTTCTTCTACTTTACAGCCCATCTCCTCCATGGAGAGAAAGAGGGGTGTAAGTTTTAAATATATGTATATTTCCTTTTTTGTTCAAGTGAAATGTAAATACTTAATCAATATAAGAATTTCTAGGCCTTAAGTCATGGAGTAATCTATGCCTAGTTGCATGTAAGGCTGACAATGTAATAGAAGGCAATGATCACCGCAGAATTTACACCGTATTGTGCATTTCTGCTTAATTCAACAGCACGAATTCAGCTTCCCCTCAGAGTTTTAATAAACACTTGACAATAGGAGCTTCATTACAGACTCTTCCCCCTCAAATAAACCCGATCAAAAACTTCACTGTGACAACAGATGGTGATAGTACAGATGTACCATAGGACCTGAAAGTTCATTAACTGTCAGTCATGAGATTCAGAGTGGCAATTCTGAGGAGCAACAATTATGATGTATTGAAAAATAATTAACTCAATAGACCTGCAAAGTCGAAAACCCCAAATGAGGCAGAAAATAAACACGGTCTCCCATGTGCTGCTAGAACCATATTAAGGGTATTTTATTTGAGTAACATCTCACTTTTTAGCAGAACATCCTGTTCCATCATTTCACTTTTTAAAATATTATAAAAGTGATGTCTTTTGGGAGGTTATAATCCCACAAGCAAAACATTTGTATGTTTCAGCACAGATGACTATCACTCAAACAGATGTTAACCTATCAACCTGTCCAAGTAATGACATTCACCTTTATGACTGGTGTAAAGGTCCCTTTATTTCTTCCTGAAGCTGGCATTTTTGGTGGCTAATGAAATGGCTAATGGAATGGCAATATAGCAGAAAGAATGGTAAAGCTCCAGCAGTTTTTGGATGACTGGATGAATTTTCACCTGCTACAGAAATTTGCCTCTTAAAACAGAAAGAAACATTCATGTAGTGTGTAAGCACAATGTGCAAATATTGAACAGTATATTCCAGTGCTATTTTCTTCAGTATAATTACTTAAAGAGCAGTTATCTGTTTTACTTATAAAAGGTTAATCTTGGCTATTTCCTCTAAACAGAGTATCAATTATATCACTCAATAGCAGCGTCTCATGTACATATCGTTTTCTTTTTAAGTGGGTCAGCTCATCACTAATACCATGTAATTGCAATTTGTGCTTTGCCTCTATAGCACAGAAGGGTGATGATCATAATGTACTGGTGAGAGTGAAATTTAATGTAGAAGTAAATCAATAACATAGAAAATTACTCAGCTGATTATAATATACTCCCTGATATTGAATTTACCCCCAAGGTTACGCGGGGGGGTGAAGGCACACAAGTCTGAGGGTATGTAAAGGAAATCCACAGCAGAATATAACCAAATATTGTACAAACCTAACCAAATATTATAGCTACTTCTCTGTGTGGGAGTGCAGTAAGGGGAACCCAAGGAGTCACCATCTCCTTGCACAGCACAGCCTCTGCACTCTCCTGAGCGCAGACTCTTCCCTTGCACACCTCAAAGGTTGCACTGCACCATCAAAGAGGTTGGACATACTGGGGTGAGCAAATGTGCCCCATTTTAGTGTGGTACAGCCTGTGTAACCCCATGTGCTCCACAGAGCACAAGGAGGGATGCTTTCCTGCTCCAAGAAAATGGGAAATTCTGTACCGGAGACTAAATTTCTCCCCAGTCTTCCCTTGGAGCCTGCACAGTTCTCTACCATCCACAGCACAGGGCTGTCCTTTAAAGACACAAGCATTTTCTTCTTACCTGTGCTTAAGTCTCTTGATCTTTGAGGAGTTGTACAATATTTTTTTGTAATTAAGAGAAAATAAGTTTAAAAACTGAGATTATAAAAAAATTGCAGCAATGCAGATTAGTTCAGGTATTTCTTTGCAAACTGTCCGGTAGGTAGATATAAAATAGATTAAGACTTGATTTTACGTGCATAGCACTTTTAACACTCAAAGTGATCCTCCAAAGTACTTTACAATAATGTAATAACTGCTCAGAAAGCTACTGAAATGTTCCCTTAGCTTGTCTATAAATATGATCCTCAAAAAAAGAAGGGAATACTGATCAGGTTACTATCTTCAGAAAAGCGTGATGAATCCTTGAATTACCAATTGGAGAGTATTTACAAATGGGCAGAAGAAGGGACACCTGTTTCATGATTAACATGGTACTGCCTGTGTTTTAGCATCATGTAAATAATCCAGAGTAATTTTAACGCATGAGATATAAAAAAAATGTAGTATACATTTAAAATTGGGGGAGAAACTGCTAGATTTTAATCCAATATGGGGCAAAACTAACTTTGAATCCAGCCCTTTATAATTTTCAAGGATGATTAGATTCAAAACCATGAATGCAAGCCCTCTCTCACTGGTATTAGAATGGATCTAGGATGGATACAAAACTAGAAAAGTTTGGGTGCAGCTGAAAATTCATGAGAACAAAGGATTTTGAAAGTTTCACTCTTTAAGAAGGTGCCAGGTCTCTGAAATTTTCAGTCAAAAATTTCACTTGGCAACACTGAATATGTTACCATTGAATCCAAACTCAGCCGCTAGCTATGATTCAGCCTTAAATCTAAACCCTAATTCCATTTTAAAACTAATTCTCATCTGAACAATATCTCAACACCCTGTTAACTCTCCAATCATGATGCACGTTCCATGTGGATCACAAATGAAAACTGAGAGTCCCAATAGCTGGTGAGGGAACATACCCAGAATTAGCAGCAAGATCTCCAGCAGCTGGGAGGCAGGTGAATTTGGCTCCCCTTGCCAAGAAGGGAGGTTGGTAGGAAGGTCTGTTTCAGATCTCTAATCCAGGAGGTCTCTGGCAGGCTGTGAGGTAGATTTCAGATTGAGATTTGTCCATTGGCAAGAAGTTACAGACTTATTAGGATGAACAACATACAGGAGGGTTGGGGTACTCATGAAGGGGTAGTGTATGAGATCAGGACCCACAAATGGATATACACTACATGTCCTTTTACCGAGGAAAAAAAAGTATATTAGTCTGCAGTGTTGTAAGGGTCAACAAAGAAGTCAGTGTTACTTTTTTGAACTCACTCTAGCCTCCTATCTCTCTCAGGAGCTGACATTGTCAGTGCTTCATACAACAGCTGCAAAACAGTGATGAGCTCCAAGAAAAGGTGACATCTGTGTTTCCTGCCAAGGAGGATCAGGTCAAATATAGAAGCCCTTGGCTATCACCCTGAGATATTCTAACCTTCCTGCCTATCTGATAAAGGGCCTGATCCTCTTTCCATTGAAGGGATTTCCGCACAAAATGTATGAAACTGTAATTTAAATCTAGGTTTTTCTTCAATTACTTGTATTTATTTTATTAGATAGCATTAGATATGGAGAATGGTTAGGGTTCCGAGAAAATAAAAATATATCATTCGGTTCTAAGATTGTGCTTATTTTACAGTGGTATTTTCTTTACAGCCATCACCACACTACTTTTATATTCTCCTTCCTCAGCCTCCCCTAACTTTATTCTCCCCATTTCGCAGAACCTTCCTAACACCCAGCCCCTTAAGGACACATCCTATTCCTCTGACCCTTTTCCATCATAGAATCATAGAAGTGTAGGACTGGAAGGGACCTCAGTAGGACCTCAGCAGGCAGGAATAAATAATAACTAGACCATTCCTGAGAGGTGTTTGTCTAATATGTTTTCAAAACCTCCAGTGATGGAGATTCCACAACGCCTGTCACCATTTTGTTCCAGTGCTTAACTACCCTGACAGTTAAGTTTTTTTAACCTGAGCAGAATACAGAGAATGAAAAAGAGAGAGACAGACAGGTTGAAGGACCTGCTGAAAACATAATGTCTGACCGTAGAAGGTGAGGTTTTGGGGTCAGAGGGGCAAGCTGAAAAGAGTGTTTCTGGTGCTGCGATAAAAGCAAGTTTTTTGCTGTTTGATTCCGTCTGTGGACTTTGCACATTCTTTGTAAATAAACAGAACAGCATCAAAGAATTGCACCAATTTCTCTGCCTAACTGGAACAACCTAAGAGACCCCAAATTTTTGGCTAGCTGTTTAGCTCAAAAAGGGCTAATGCTATTTTAGCTATAGCTTTTATAAAATGATAGTCTAATATAAATATATTTAATCACTTTCAGTGACAATGACCTGTTCAATCCCCTCTCCCCCTTCTAGTTTTTACAAAGTAAAGTTGTGGCATCAACTCAGTCTCTTTAGATGAGATTCAGAGTCTATATTTAAAAAAAGTGCACATTTTGGTCCATATTTTTGCACTATGAAAAAACAAACACCTAATACATTTGCAAATTTCACTGCCAAGGGAAAATTCTGTATGAAGCTTCTATACACCCAGATCAACATAGATGAAAAAGCCAACTAATGTATGCACATCTGAAGCATTAATAATGTCTAAAATTAATAAAGTCAGTTATTTTAGTAGCTGAAATTTTAGCAAAGGAGGATATTGATGAGAAAGTAAATGCCTCCGTATGGAAAAACCAGCAATATCTTTTTGAATCTCATTCAAACAATCTTTATATATTCAGCCAAATATTTTTGAATTTTGCAACTGATTTTGATAGCCAAATACTCATACAAGCCATTCCTTATTTGTAATAGTAAAATAGAATATTCTCCATAACTTGTTTGTCAGCCGGTTTATTTGCAATAGAAGTCAGATAAAGATGTTTAAATTAGAATAGCTGATCAATATGGGCTCAGGGCAAGCATGTGTAATTTTACTCACCTGAGTAGACCTATTTGCTTCATTGGGACTTCATGTGTGTAAAGCTGTTCACATGTATTAAAGTAAGCCGTTTAGAGCCCTATCCTAGTTTCTGTTATTGTTTACTATATAGCACCTTACGTGTTCATGGGTTTTTAATTGGACATAAAAAATGAGGAAGCTATTTCCCTGAAAGTGTTTGCATACTAAACAAATAAAAATATACAAAGTTTGAGCTAATCACTATAGCTAAAATATGATATTGTTAAGAAAATCCCCCAAACTAATTTCCCAGTCAGAACAATTTCAGAGTTCAAGGTTTCTTATTACATGGGCACATTAATAATGTACTTTCATAAAACAAACCAGTTAGTTCCTGTATCCCCATAGTTAGTCAACTTCAGATAGACAATAACTCATTTTACTAAAATAAATGTGGCAATGACAAAGGTACACAAGACTGTAATTTAATTAGCAGATAAATAATGTGAGGTTAATGGAACAACAAAATGGCTTGATCCTTCTCTGAAGTTCATGCTGGTGCCAGCTATATATTAGAAGACAGAAATTAGCCCTAAATCTGTGTGTTACTGGAATCTTTTCCTCACCAAACAGATATACACTATTCAATTAAGACCACACAATATTTATCTTCAGTTCAAATCAAGCCAGGAAGGACATCTGATTTTGAAATCACTGATCTCCCAAATTCCTGCATCCTCATAGATCAGTAAATTATTTTCTTTCTATATATGAAATTCTCTAATCTGTCTACCTCCTTTCAAATTGATATTTTGGCTGTCTTCCCTGAAATTCTCTATAGTAAGTCCTGAGGGAAGAATGAATTAATTGCAGACTCCTTTATAGATAGCATGCCCAACAAGCTACTCAAGTCAAGAAAGTTATTTTTAAGCCAATGAAACTCTAATGAAGAGGAACCAAATGCCATTCTAATCACTGGTGCCAGGAGGTCCAGAATAGCAGAAAGCATTGCATACGTATGTACTAGCTTGCTGAACCATTATATTTATTATTTATATTTGTATTATTTTTGTTGATTGGTAATTAAAGTTGAGTGATGAATTCAGAAAAAAAAATCCCGATCATTAAAACCTTAACTTGCTAGTTATCTTTTGTTTACTAAGCAATTTTGTCTTTCCTTATTTTCAGATCAGTCAGCAGCAGCCTTTATGCTACTGAATACTAAGTGATTTTACAGTAGCTGTTCTTGAAGAAGCTCAAGGTGAATTGACATCTTCAGTGCAAACAGATTTCTTATAGATACTTATGGTGCAAATGCATTCTCTACTTCTGTGGATGATTAACAATCTTTTAGGAAGAGTGAGAGGGAGGGAAAATTCTTTTAAAAATCCAGGTCAGCTTTAAAAATTAAAGTGTCACCAAAGAGGAGAATTTTTCAGAATGTCTTCATTCTCAAGACACAATATATTAGTATATAGAATATAATAATCCCACTCCTCTTTTCATTATAAAAGTAGAAACAAACGTAGATGCATTTTGGAAACAATGGACAAAATCCTTCTTTTCTTGAACACCTCAACATCCCTTCATTTCAATGATCTAGTGTAAAGGAAGCCGATTAAGAGCTAGCATCCCTATCTTCTCTGAAAAAAAACAAAACAAAACAGAGCAACAAAACAATTCCAACACAGATGCTATGCAAATTATTAATTTTCCAAATGTTTCTCTTTCTTACCTGCTGGTTTACGGGAAAATTCCTGTTGATTTTTTTTATCTATAAAAATGAATAAATAATTGATTAATAAATATACTAAATAAATGCAACAATAAAAGGCATTGTGGATGACATGTGAAACACTTGTGAGATATTGTCCTCCAGATTACACTGGTGTAAATCAGGAGCAACTCCACTGAAGTTAATGGAGTGATACCAGTGTCTAACTGTTGTGAATGAAAGGAGAATTCCTTAACTCAGTATATTGGATTGAGTGAAACAATTGTCCAAGCTTATAGAAATTACAATACATGCAACTTTCTTTCTGAACTTTACAGAATCAATGGAAAACAATCTCTATTTTTAGAAATTCACAAACCTTAATTTTAAGTGTAACCTTTGTGTAATATTTATATTTGGGTAAAAATAACTTTTGGGAAGCATCAAAATGTCTAACAACATGAGAACAGCTCTCAGTCCTTGAAGTCATTCAAGCTACATTGATCTAATAAATAGCAAATACCTACCCCTCCTAAAAACGCACGTTAAAAAGTAGAGATAAGCGCACACTAAGCCCATGGAATCATGGGGAATTTAGATGTCATGGCTAGCTGCTACTTCTATTTTAGTAGCACCAAAAGCCCAAAGCACAACACTTCCAACTATGGGAGAATCTGAATGTGCAAGAGACTTAGCTGTTCCTGTAAAGAAGAGTAAATCCATCCATTCGTGTGTGTGTATACTTTCAGAACAAGCTTAAAGGGAGCAAATCTTGCAACTCTACCATCTGCATTCTTAGATGAAACTTTAGAATTGATTTTAGAGTTTATTTTTCTCTCTCCTAAACCATCTTACTGCCAATTGCCTCTGTGTCTTAGAGGAAATGAGAAAAATGCAATTCAAACATTAAAGGATAAACCATATTGTCAACTAGACATCAACGGCAAAGCCAGCCAGGTCCCCAAACCAGAACATAACATTTACACTACTCCAATGTAATGCATGACATTTTATGGGAACATAAGATGAATCACTAGAGAACGTGTTTCCGCCAAAGTTTATAATCTCATCTAAATAAACATCCACACATAAAGCTGAAAGAAGCACTTCAGTGGGTAAACTTAAAAAAGAAAAAAGTACTTTACCACAGTATCAACCCCCTCACCAGTTTATCAAGCAGATATTAAACACTCTGCAAGTCTTGAACAGGCAGTTCCCACAGCTTTGTTATCAAAGCATATTTAACACTGTCAAAAATTTGCCAGCAGCTGCTCAGTTTATTTTTGGTTCACCCTGACTCCAAAATGTCATGAGTCTCAAAGCAAAGGCTCCCCACAAAAGTTTTGGTATCCTCTGTCTTCTGGGTTCATCCTTATTCAGGGAAAGAGAGTTGGAAGAGGAATATTCCAGCTGTTCCAAAATATTCAATACAATTATTGGACACTTATCTATCTTAAAGCACTTTTAACAAGAGCGGGTATATTAAACATAAGCTACATCTACACTTACTGCAGTGAGTAGAGTACAGACCCTAGATCCCCAGTTAGCATGGATATAAATAGCAGTGTAGATGGTCAGACATGGCTTAGGTGAGTAGAAGAGAGTGCCCTACACACCTGAACCCACAGGGTGCATACCCTACACGGCTCCTACATGCCCTAGCAGTGCCTCCCACATCTACACTGCTGTTTTTAGCAGTGTGGTGTCCTGCTGCATCCCTGATGTCAGAGACTTTACATACCACAGTGAAAGGTTCCAGCAGTGGGGAAAGGTTGTGGGGAAGGGGGGACGCAGTGGAGGAAAGTTCTAGCAGGGGGAGGCAGTGATGAAAGGTGCAAGCAACAACCAGAGCTTTTCCCCCCTGCCTTCCCCCTACTAGAGCTTTTCACTGTGGCATGTAGCTACACATATAGTGTCTGTACTCTACATGCCACTGTCTGTGTAGGCATAGCCATATAACAGATGATGTACAAAGATTTTGATCCCTATGGGTTTTGTTCCTAAATTCAACTTCTATAGAGTAACCCCTGTCATAAATATAAAGGGAAGGGTAAACACATTTAAATCCCTCCTGGCCAGAGGAAAAACCCTTTCACCTGTAAAGGGTTAAGAAGCTAAGATAACTTAGCTGGCACCTGACCAAAATGACCAATGGGGAGACAAGATACTTTCAAAGCTGGAGTGGGGGAAAAACAAAGGGTTCTCTCTGTCTGTGTGATGCTTTTGCTGGGACCAGAGCAGGAATGCAAAACTCCTATAAAGAATTAGTAAGCAATCTAGTTAGATGTGCATTAGATTCTGCTTTGTTTAAATGGCTGATAAAATAAGTTGTGCTGAACGGAATGTATATTCCTGTTTTTGTAACTTAAGGTTTTGCCTAGAGGGATTCTCTATGTTTTGAATCTGATTACCCTGTAAGGTATTTACCATCCTGATTTTACAGAGGTGATTATTTTACTTTTTTTCTTCAATTAAAATTCTTCTTTTAAGAACCTGATTGCTTTTTCATTGTTCTTAAGATCCAAGGGTTTGGGTCTGTGTTCACCTATGCAAATTGGTGAGGATTTTTATCAAGCCTTCCCCAGGAAAGGGGGTGTAGTGGTTGGGGGGATATTTTGGGGGAAGACGTTTCCAAGTGGGCACTTCCCCTGTTCTTTGTGTAACACTTTGGTGGTGGCAGCTTTTAACCTAAGCTGGTAAGAATAAGCTTAGGGGGTCTTTCATGCAGGTCCCCACATCTGTACCCTAGAGTTCAGAGTGGGAAGGGAAACTTGACACCCACAATAACAGTGTTCGTCATTACCTGTAGGTACCATTAAAGTCTTGCCATAATTAGGGCCCTACCAAATTCACGGCCATGAAAAACAAGTCACGGACTGTGAAATCTGGTCTCCCTCTGCGAAATCTGATATTTTGTGTGCTTTTACCCTAGACTGTACAGATTTGACAGGGGAGACCAGCGTTTTTCAAATTGGGGGTTCTGACCCAAAAGGAAGTTGCAAGGTTGTTTTAGGGAGGCCATGGTATTTTATGGGGCCACCCTCACTTCTGTGTTGCCTTCAGAGCTGGAGAACGGCAGCTGTTGGCTGCCAGCAGCAGCACGGAAGGAAGGGTGACAATAACATCCCATGCCATCCTTCTGCGTGGCTGTTGGCAGTGGCTCTGCCTCTAGAGCTGGGCTCCCAGCCACCAACTGCCACTCTCCAGCTGTCCACCTCTGAAGGTAACGCCACCACCACCAGCAGCGCAGAAGTAAGGATAGCAGTACTGCAACTCCCCATCCAATAATGTGGTGACCCCCACAACTCCTTTTTGGCTGCAGGCCTGTAAAATTTCTGTGTAAATGTTTGGGCTCAGACTGGAGCCCGAGTTGTGGGACCCTGAGAAGTGGGCGGGTCCCAGAGCCCAGGCTCCAGCCCAAGCCCAAATATCTACACAGCAATGTTAGTCCCAAAGCCCAAGCCCCATAAGCCCAAATCAGCTAACCTGGGCCTGCCATGCCCATGCTTTTATTCTGGTGTAGACATATCCTTACGTGCTTCAGGCCAGATTTTTTAAAGGATTTAGGCATTGCTCAGCTGAGCTATGCCTAACCCCTAGATCGCCCTCTTCATCAAGAAGTTTTCAGCCCCAAATTTAGCCTCCCTATAGAATATGTGAGGATAGTTAAGCACCTAAGAAAGGGATTTTCAGAACCTGGTGAGCTGAGTTGGGAACCATCTAAGCTAGCCAACTGTTGCTGATTAGGTGCACGTGGCTGACAGGACAGAGAGAGATGCCTCCCTTTGCTCAGGATCCTCAGCCATGAACACCTTCTGGGATTTAGGCCCCTGAGCCAGGTCAGACACTTTAATTAGCCCATGTCATAGCAGCCAAAATTACTTTTCTTTCTCTCTCACACTCATTCTGTTTCCCTTTGCCCCTGGCTGTCTTGTGTGTGTGTGCTGTGCTGCCCCTCCCTATCAGTGGTCTGCATCTGACCTTCCTCATGCAAGAACTCACCACAGGCATGGGAACCAGGGGTGCCTGAGCTGAGTCTTTGAAAACATCAGTGGAGCCAACACAGTGGATTTAGTAATCTATCTGCCTGCTAATGTGCCTAAACTGCTTTAAAAAAATCTGAACCTTAGGCTCTTAAATCCTGGGACTTAGACATTTTTGAAAATGTTTACCATTAGCCTGGAAGAAAATGTAAAAAAGATAAACAACCTACCAAAAACTTTACACTAATTTGATCTTAACTCCTTGATGAACGTAACAAACACGTGAACAAAGCAAACGTGGCCAAGTAATTTATTGATCTGGAGTAATTTGGAGAGATTTTCAGAGGCACAAAGGGAATTTAGGCATCTAACTTCCATTGAAAGTCAACAGGAAGTGGGTACCTAAATCCCCTTTTGTGACTGTCATAAATATAAAGGGAAGGGTAAACCCCTTTGAAATCCCTCCTGGCCAGGGGAAAGCTCCTCTCACCTGTAAAGGGTTAAGAAGCTAAAGGTAACCTCGCTGGCACCTGACCAAAATGACCAATGAGGAGACAAGATACTTTCAAAAGCTGGGAGGAGGGAGAGAAACAAAGGGTCTGCGTCTGTCTGTAGTCGTGTTGGCCGGGGACAGAACAGGAATGGAGTCTTAGAACTTTTAGTAAGTAATCTAGCTAGGTATGTGTTAGATTATGATTTCTTTAAATGGCTGAGAAAAGAATTGTGCTGAATAGAATAACTATTTCTGTCTGTGTATCTTTTTTGTAACTTAAGGTTTTGCCTAGAGGGGTTCTCTATGTTTTTGAATCTAATTACCCTGTAAGATATCTACCATCCTGATTTTACAGGGGGGATTTCTTTATTTCTATTTACTTCTATTTTTTATTAAAAGTCTTCTTGTAAAACACTGAATGCTTTTTCATTGTTTTCAGATCCAAGGGTTTGGGTCTGTGGTCACCTATGCAAATTGGTGAGGCTTTTTACCAAACCTTGTCCAGGAAGTGGGGTGCAAGGTTTTGGGAAGTATTTTGGGGGGAAGGACGCGTCCAAACAGCTCTTCCCCAGTAACCAGTATTAGTTTGGTGGTGGTAGCGGCCAGTCCAAGGATAACGGGGGTAATATTTTGTACCTTGGGGAAGTTTTGACCTAAGCTGGTAAAGATAAGCTTAGGAGGTTTTTCATGCAGGTCCCCACATCTGTACCCTAGAGTTCAGAGTGGGGGAGGAACCGTGACAGTGACTTTGAAAATATTCCAGTTAAATAAGAAACCGCTTACTGCAAATGTGAACTACTTTAATTAAAGTTCCTGCATTGATAAATGCACAGACAAGTTTAACTAGATTTTATTTTGTGTGTGTAACAAATATTTTCCTATTAAAGAAGTTTTGCTGTAATTACCAAGTTCTACATTTTCCAGACACACATTGCCTGAATTATTTTACTCTGGGTAATAACAAATATTTTCTTTCCATTATAATTAATTGTTCTACTTACTCTTCATAATTTGATACTCTCTAATAAATGCATTGTAATATTGCAAATTATGGAGGATGTAAAGAGTGCTTACTTACTTTACAGTAACTTGAGTTTTTCAAGATTTTTTTGTCCACACACATCTTCATGTACATGAGCCCAGATTCCCGTAACCAGCTGTGTCTGTTGGGGCTACATATGAACCCTGAATTCCCCCCATGTCTCCTCTATGATGGTTCAGCATCAGATGTATCCAACAAAACATGTGGAGCTGTCTTTGCCATCAATTAGCCTTCTGTAACCATTGCTTTCAATACATTTCTGGTCTCTCAGACTACTGTTAACACTTTGCAGAAAAGTCATACTTAGCCAGTAAAGATTGGTAATTGGCTATTCAAATGTGCAAACTGGCAGATGAATAAACTTTTCCCCCCAGAAGATTCATCACTGTGGGCTCCTTATACCTGGGTGTAGCTCTAGGGGGCCTGGGAAACTTAGATTTTTCATGAGTGGCTGTTATAATCGAAGACCCAGGTGCTAGATATCTAAAATGACTATTCTAATCCCTTAGACAGAACTTGGTACCTGCAATCAGACCTCTTAGATGTGGCTCAAATAGACAGGGATCTTTGGCTGGGTCTGGCTAGATGACCTTGGGACACCAGGTGTAAAATGTCAAATAATTTAGGAGACCTCTCCTGAATGACCTCCAGGAGATCTCCAAAATGTCTGGTTTCAGAGTAACAGCCGTGTTAGTCTGTATTCGCAAAAAGAAAAGGAGTACTTGTGGCATCTTAGAGACTAACCAATTTATTTGAGCATAAGCTTTCGTGAGCTACAGCTCACTTCATCAGATACATTCAGTGGAAAGTGTAGAAGATCTTTTTATATACACAAAGCATGAAAAAAATCTCCCCCCACCCCACTCTCCTGCTGGTAATAGCTTATCTAAAGTGATCACTCTCCTTACAATGTGTATGATAATCAAGTTGGGCCATTTCCAGCACAAATCCAGGTTTTCTCACCCCCCCCCCACGTTTGCACGTTTGACCATCACAGGGTCTAATAACATCAGCCACACTATCAGAGGCTCGTTCACCTGCACATCTACCAATGTGATATATGCCATCATGTGCCAGCAATGCCCCTCTGCCATGTACATTGGTCAAACTGGACAGTCTCTACGTAAAAGAATAAATGGACACAAATCAGATGTCAAGAATTATAACATTCATAAACCAGTCGGAGAACACTTCAATCTCTCGGTCACGCGATTACAGACATGAAAGTTGCGATATTACAACAAAAAAACTTCAAATCCAGACTCCAGCGAGAAACTGTTGAATTGGAATTCATTTGCAAATTGGATACAATTAACTTAGGCTTGAATAGAGACTGGGAGTGGCTAAGTCATTATGCAAGGTAACCTATTTCCCCTTGTTTTTTCCTACCCCCGCGCCCCCGAAGTTCTTGTTAAACCCTGGATTTGTGCTGGAAATGGCCCAACTTGATTATCATACACATTGTAAGGAGAGTGATCACTTTAGATAAGCTATTACCAGCAGGAGAGTGGGGAGCGGGGAGGTATTTTTTCATGCTTTGTGTGTATAAAAAGATCTTCTACATTTTCCACAGTATGCATCCGATGAAGTGAGCTGTAGCTCACGAAAGCTTATGCTCAAATAAATTGGTTAGTCTCTAAGGTGCCACAAGTACTCCTTTTCTTTTTCCAAAATGTCTGTTATTCTTGTAAAGAGATGCTGGAAGGCCCTGAAATAATCTATCATGGGTGTGTTAGATGTAATCATGGCCTTGTCAGTTGATGATTATATGGCATGAGGAATAGGCTGATCCTCATATTCCTCCATGAGGTCTTCCTCCTCGTTAAGAGGTTCTTTTTCATCAGACTGAAGTAGCTCCTGAAGGGATGATTGGGACTTCCTATCAGGAAGGAGGAAATGACCTTAATGCAGGAGGAAATGACCTTATTCTGAAGTTGTCAGATATGGAGCAGATGACATAGGCTGAGGTTTCATGGAAACTATTAGGGCCAGGCCTGTGCCCCATAAGGGAAGGGCACATGGTGTCACAAAGGTGGGAACCAAGAACTGTGTGATCACTCTGGACCATGGGATCTGTGGAAAGAGGGACTTTATCCATGGGCACTCCCAGAAATCAGTCTGGGTGGGGGGGGGGGGGAGACCTCCTCAAAGAAGGGTGCCTACTACCATGCAGAGTAGAGAATGAAGATGAATAAAACTCTTCCAGTGGAGAAGAGCCCTGAGGTGTAGAAAGAGGAACAGCCATAGATGTTATAGTACCAGAGGCAGGTACTGGTACAATTGAGGTTGAGTAGAGAGATATTTTTATCTTTGGTACCCATGGGGGCTGGGCTGCTGTGGGGTTGCCTCATCCCCATGGTAGCTGAAAGCTGAGTGATGGGGGGAAGGCTGGGAGCTCCAGCCCCAGGGCAGAAAATGTCATGGAGGTTCATGGAAGTCACAGATTCTGTGACCTCCGTGACATAATCATAGCCTTAATCATAATAAACGTGTTTGTACTGTAAGTACCACTGTATGTCAGGATGCCTGACTTTCTATACTTGACATAAACGGAAATACCAGCAGTTACACCCGATAGCATCCACATTATTGAATGTACCATATCAGAAAGCTACCCTGACTGTTTCTGGAAGTGACAAACACGTTATGTTTGATTCACTCAGAAGATGTGCTAAGAGGACAGCCAATGCTATGAGTTGCAAACAAATGAAAAAAAATACTAGATTAACCTTGGAAAGAAGTACAGTTAGTGTCAAGACAATACCTTGGACAGATGAAATGGAATAATTGTAGTTTATATCATAATGCTGGTAGCTTAGTTACTAAAGGTATCAATCATTTTGACTGGAAAGAAGCAGGCAAAGGCAACACAGCAAAACATCACCTCACAGTGTGTGTAATATATTCCTCGAGTATCCAAACTTGTAATTTAAAGTGGTTTTACTACATGCCTAAAAAAACCAGTATACAATGAAAATTTATGTAAATGATTTGTAGATGAGCTACATTCCTTTTAGCTTTTGATGAAGAAAATTATATAGACCCTTGAGTCAAGATGCAGTACACACAGCAACTTCCAATCCAATCAGCTTCACTTCATGCGTGAGGGCCTCTTATTTGAAATAGGATTCTGCTTTACATATGTTCAAATTATGTACACTACACTATCCATGGATACTTTCATTAACCTACACAGGAGCTGCAGCACCATTCTCTAGAGAAACTAGTTTCTGGAGGCAGTAAGAGGCCCCTCATAAATACTTTGTTATTTTTTTATTTGAATTCCAAAAGCTCAATATTGTGTCTAAAAATGTAAGGAAAAATTCCCATCAAAATTTGACCTTATATTCAATGGCATGATATTTTACCTAGTTGGTTGTTATACTCTTCTATTATTGGAATGAAAGTCCATGACCCAAGTTCAGTTTAGAACATCTAACAGTTCTAAACTCTCATAGTAAGAATATGATGCAGCTTGTCTAGAGGTTAGAGCAAAAAGATTTGACACTGGGAGTCTGTAGGTCTGTTCCCCAGTTTGCCACTGATTAACTGTGTAACCTTAATCAAGTCATTTAATCACTCTGTTTCATTTTCCTCATTTGTAAAATGACAATAATAACTTACCCACCTTTGTAATGGATATGAAAGCTCCCAAGGATGAAAAATGCTATGAAAATGCCAAATATTCTTCTTCTTATTTAATGATTATGTTAGGATTAAGAAATGTCACTGATCAAATTTGTTTTAGTCGTCTTTGAAGCTGGGGCCAATATTTTTTTAAAAAATGTAAATATATATGCCACATTTTTACAATTACTTTGTGGTACAGATTACTATTTAATCTGTTATAGTACTTTTGCTTTTAATATAAACGGGTTTAAAGGGTAGCAACAGATATTTACATAGACACATATGAGAGCTGGAGGACTGTGTCTTGAAAATTATCTTCTATATTATGCACTTTCTTCATGAGTTTGTAGCTCCAGACTAAAGATGGGTGGAGGGTCATGCTGCAAAAGTCACTTCTATATTTGAATGTCCCCCACATACAGGGTTGGTCTGATGCAGGATTTTGGGGAGAGAAGTTGGCAATTGAAAACATCTAAGGGATTAGGATTTTATGGGTATCCCTCCTGCATTCTGTTTAGAATAATTGATGCTTTCATGACTGCATGGAATTAAATAAAAAACTAACAGCCGGCTCACATTCTCTTGCTTATACCCACACACCTTTATTTGCTTTCAGGGGCTTGTTTGCTATTACAGAATCCATGGTAAACTGAGTACAAGCTTTGGCCAAATGTCTTTAGTAAACTGAGTAAAATGACCTTACTTCAAATTCTTTTAAAAATGCAGTAGCAGACATTTAAGCATACAGGTTTGGACTATGACATTGACCAGCTTTATATTCAGTGTGTTCAGGTTTGCAAGTTCAGGAGTTTTCATTTTGGTAAATCAATGACATTTGACAATTTGGCATCAATGTTTTATAAGACAAAAGGCAATAGAAGGAAATACATTAAAAAAGAGAAGTATTTTACACAATAATATAAAATATAGGCCAATGAAACTCCACTTCCTGACTGAACTTGATACTCTGTAGGAATTCGGCTGGTGATTTTTAAAATATATGTAACACTTATGCAGAGGTGCCTGGGTGTACAAGAGATTCTGCTGCTAAACTCCAATACATTTGGCAATTGCCATTGGCATAGACAAATGTCTGTATCTGAGGCAACAAGGTTAAAGAGTTTTTCTGTAGGCGTGAGTGGTAACATAAGAAATCCCATCTGGGCTTGCTGCATTTGGCATTTGAGTGAATCACAGCCACCTTTTGCTTCCTTATCCAGCCATGAGAGTGTCATTTCAGAGGAGAATTCTTCCTAAGAAGGAAATCTTTGCACTACCTTAATGAGAAGAGACTGTGATTCCCCTTAGTTGGCTTGTTTTTTAAATAAAGAAAAGTTACTAAACTCTTAGCTTCAGATGCCTTGAATCTAGTTCCCTCCTTAAAGGTTTAGTGTCCTTTCTGGCAGCTGTACCTCTCCTCTCATCTAGCTAGCTTACTGGCTAGCCTCCTAGTGACCATGGCAGAAGGGGCATACACACCCCATGATAAGGTCCCAATTTAGGATGGGTAAAGAGAAGGTATTTCAGAAAAGGAGTTCAGAGTCAGATGCTGTACGAGATGATTGCCTATAGGGATTTTAAAAAGTTGCAAACTTTTTTAAAAAAAAATCAGGAGAATATCTTTCCACTCTCCTTTTTATTCAAATATGGCAAAATTGTTTGGTTCAAACTTCTCAAAGTTCAGCTTCATGCATAGAGAAAGAATGAAATTTTTCAGCTCACTAGACAAATGTTGGAAAGTTATAAGTGATTTAAAACAGGGCATTAGAATGAATGTGCTTATGCAGCCTTACCTATAGTGGTCTCTACAACTTTATTCTCTGGGGCCCTCATTCTGCAAAGCATTTAAGCAGGTAATGGAATTAAAAATGGAATGAATTCCCACTGACTTCGAGAGACTTATCCATGTCCTTAAGTACTTTGCCAGATAGTCATGGACATAAGTAGATAGCTAAAGTTAAGCATCTGATTAAGTGTTTTGTTGCACTGTATAATATATTTTACTTCTAAGAGTAACAAAGTCCTTTGCAAATGTGGAAATGCTAATTGGGAAAATTCCAATGAAACTTGTTGTTGTTGTAGAAATTTGCCAGTTTGTTGCAATTGCAATGTTTCAGAGAGGGGTAGATTTTAAAGTTCTGATGAAAGCTTGTCTACCCAATGTGTCTATCCACCCTCCCAGCTCCTCAACAATCCAGGCAGATATGGTGCAGAGAGCCCAGAAGCCTTGGGAGTCTACCCCCCAGTCTCACAGTTCCTTTGCATCCTGGATTTCTAGGGTTTCAAAGATGCAAGGTGCCTAGCTCCATGACAACCTGCCAGGTGGACTGCCCCAAAGATAGGGCTCCATACCCTTTTGTGGGGAATTTTGGAATCTGGTTTTCATTCTGAATCAGAATTAAACCAAATGCCATAATATTGAAATTCTCCATGAAATGGATTACTCTTCTATGCACAGATCTAGTGGTAAAGAATATTATACTCATGATGGAAACTAGAGCAACAAGGGTTATGTGACTTGTGCAAGGTCACACAGATTGTCAGTGGTAGAACAAAGAATGAAAACAAAATCTCAGCTCCAAGTCTCCTGCACTTACCACTAGAGTGCTTTGTCTCCTTATATTCCTATATCAATTTGGAGCTGAACTTTTCAGCTCAGCAATAGATAATTTTTATATTTACAAATGTTACAACAATCCAGATCAAGCATGCTCTTACAAGTAATGACCAGGTTCAACTCCTCTGGCCCTCATTAATGGCTAGGAAAAAATGTTAAGGAGGTAATTATTGGTTAGTAGCATGTGTTTAATTTTTATTGAATTCTTTTTATATGCTTTTACTCATTGTCTCTTTTGGCATGTTTAATTATTTTTTCTTTCAAATAATTTTGAACATTCCACGTACATTTTAAGTGATATATGCAAAGGTTTGGATACAACTTCCACATGATGAAGTAAACAATACTGTTGAAATTTTGATCAGCACTAAAAAGAAAAAAAACCTTTAAATTGACATTCAGATGCTCAATATAGAAATTGTCTGTTTACAGTGTCTCCTAAGAGAAATTTGAAGATAGCTAGAAGAAATTTGTCCTTTATTGTGCTGCAGTACACCTCGCCTATCACTGCCAATTGTTCCACAAATTGTAATGAAATATACAGATTAATACAAGGCCAGATTCTGTCACTCTTACACACATTGTTCTGTGAGCAGTCCTACTGAAATCATGTTCCTTTTACCTATACCATCTTTACTGTAGTGGTCCATTAAATGGCAGCTATTGTTCTTTAAATTATTACTCAGTGGAAGAAAGTGTAGCAGAATCTGACTATATATTACTTACCATATTATTTTTGTTACATATATTGTAGGGTCCGTGTTGTGCCATCATAGTTAGGATTGTACTTGGTTCTGCCACTAAACCCAAAGTTCAAGGTCTTTGTTGTATATGAAAAACGCAGTGTATCTTCCCCCTATTTTCATCTCTGAGTAAATCTGAATTTTGAGGAGTTTCAAGAAAATGTTAGTTCCCAAGTTATAATCAATAACAAAATTGCCCCACTCTAAAAATGTTCACATTCTGAGTGTCATGATTTGTTTAGCCCCTCTAATTTAAGATGGGTTGAGGTCTCTGGTGTTATGTAATTATTATTTTAACAAACAAAAAACCCCCAAAACAGTTACCATGCTTTGTGATTAATAGGGTCTGTTGAAATGCAGTAGCTGTTGGATCAGGAGTTCTGTACAACTGTACACAGATCTTTGTTTTCTCAATCATGAGTGATTTTCCAGAGCTGTACAGAACAGATCATAGGGAGAAAGGCTGGGGCACAGAGAAGGTTGTGCTGTGTTCTTTGTTGGCTGTTTGAGCAGTGAGACATCTCCCGCTGGGCGGAGGAGTAAACATCATGCCATGTTAGATGCTTTAAATGTTCATTTCTTGCTTTTGTCATTTTGTGTTAGGTATGTTATAGAGAGAGCAACCTTAAATTACATGAGGTTGTGCTTTTGTGTATTAATTTTATATTACAAATCTTTAATTTGTCAAAGTACTTGGCAGTGAGAGGGGATGAATACTATTGCACTGTAAAACGCAGAGTAATGTAAGTTTCAGAAAAAAGATGATGTGGATTTACGTATAAATAATCACTTGCATTTGACGAGCTAAATACAGCAGAACTGGCATAGGGAAGAGGAAAGCTGTGTCAGCACCCCGTTGGAACTCTGGCAACTGGACCTACTTTAGAAATCCACTGCATCAGTTCACTCTCTGACTACCTTGGCCACATCCCATTTTCAGATGTTGGCACAGAGTTAGGGAACCTCTGCCCTTTCGTTCAAACAAGTGGAGTTGTGACTGTTTTATGCATCCAGAGATGGGTCCTCTGGTGATATCTCTGTCTCCAGGCAATTTGGTTACTTTGTATGCTGGCATGAACTGCCAGTAAATTTAGCTGAGTGAATCTCTCTCTCTATCTTAGTCAGAGAGACATATATCAGTTTACTTTTTCTCCACTTAAGGACCTGTTCTTGCAATCCTTACTCAGGAACAGTTTTGCTTAAGAACTGCAAAATCAGGGCCTAAAACTTCATGGGTTCTGCCACTTTCTTCAGGTCCTAAATGAATGCGGCCATCTTAGAAGTGAAGTTTAAAGAAGAGTTCTGCTTTATTGCACATTTCAGACTTAACTATGATAAAGCAATATACTAATGGTTACATTTCACTGCATTACACCAGGCACAATGTCAGCTCCTTAAAATCCTCTCTACTGAGAACAATTTATTTATAGGAAAAACAATTGTAAAAAAGCATTTTAGTAAAAGGATGCACCTCCTCAGGAGAGAGGGCTGTCAGAAACCTGAAAAAAAGTTTAAGCCCTTTCACCATATGTCCATTTGTCTCAATATGTTTTTAGAGCAGAAACTCGTTATCTAATTTTTTCATAATAATATAATAAAAAGATTGTTTAGACAAAAGTAAAGATTTTGATTTCAGTAGGAAGCAATAGTCTCTTATTGTCTTCCAGAAGAAAAAGTCTCGTAAGTTAATAAACATATGCAGGCTATCGTTTCAGGATATCATAATGTGTAAACCAACTCATCTTCCTCATTTCTTCATAACAACTTAGTAAACCATGAATCACAAAATCAAGTAATATTGTCTTGGATTATGCAGCCAGTTTATTAGACAACTATATATTTTGAAGGAATGAATGTACAATGAATCCAGTGCTCCATAGCAATATTTTATATAATGCTTTCTTTCTCATTGTGCTAATGAAGTTTCTGTAGTTAAGCACAGAATACTACCTCATACTGAAAAAGAAAGCACACAGTACATGCATGCTGTGGACATTACTACAATACAATACCTCTGAGAGAAATTATATAATAAAGTGTCAGTAAAGATATACTGGACCACAACAATGAAAGCAGTGTAAGAATACAAGAATTATAAAATAATTGTGTGTCTAACATTGCAGGAAAAAAATTATATGTTCTTTGAGAAATGGCATGTAGGTAAACTATACCACAGTGTAACCTTTGTTCTAGTGTGTCCTAATGTTTGAGTTTTTACCTAGGCAGCCTTAACGTTATTTTTAAAAAGGTGGGTTTTTTTATAACTAGATTTGTGTTGTATTTCCAGAACAGAGGCCTCTCTTGAGCAAACCAATTGAACACCTGAGTAATCCCATCCCTATTCAGCAAAGCATGTGCTCTGGTGCTTTGCTGAAATATGGCCATATGTGGGAACTGATGGGAAGAAGAGAGCCCAGTGTTTATTCAGGGGTGGGAAAGAAAATAGTCAGAGCTCAATGAGGACCAGAAGTTTGTATGTAAAGGCAGAAGAGGACACAGTGCCAGCACTTTTATTCTCCCAGTCTGAGTAATGACTTATCTAGCAGCAATTAGGCATTTGTGCATGCGATGCAATTAGTAAAGGATTTTCCATTTGAGCTGTTAATAACTGCATGAACAAGTAATTAAATGCAGTCATAACCAAATGAAAAGAGTTTATATTGCAGAAACCACATCCACCCATATACAAAGGCTAGGATGTCTCATAGTACCATTTTGTTTGACCTTGCAAATTTCTATACGCAGCAAATAAATTTGGAGTAGGGATGCAACCTTTTACACCTTATGACTAGTGTAATCAGGAAATGGTTTCCACATGTCTACTGATTTCTAGAGTATTTCTTTTCTCTTTGTACTAGATTCAATTATAAAGAATTTACACTATTAAAAATTATTCCTGTTAAACTGTTACTACTTCAAATGGTCTTGTAGTCGTAGGGGTAGTATCCCTGCCATTAGACATTACACTGGGTCTGAAAGAACATGTTTTTCAAGGCCACCAGGCTTCAGGTCTTTGAAGCTGCCCATGTTCTGTGAGGGAACTGGGATTCTGAATGCAGGGGTGTCTTCTCAGTTTGCAGTTCACGTACCCGCTAATGCTGCCCATGCATGCACTTTTTCAGAAAATTCTGGGGCTGCCCCTTGGCTTTTGTGTTAGCTGGGCTGCAGCCATGGCTGACACAGTATTTTTAGAGAAGCATATAATACAGGTTGAGCAGGATGGGTAATCGTGCAGGTATCTCATACTGCGAGATATCACCATCTATCAGTTTCTGAATAACTAAGAAGAACTTAGACACCTAAGTGGCAGTTAGTTGCCTAAGTCCCAGAGTCAGGTCCCACTAGGATTCTCAAAGCCCCCACTCAGCTACCACTAAACACTGAGATGTGTACGCTCACTTGGCACCTGCCTTTTGCAGTCAAAGATTCCGAGGTTCCTATTTGTAACTGGGCATGTGCACTACGCCCCACACCAGGCATTCAGGCGTCTAAAGCCCCAGAGCAGTGCATGAACTGGGGGAAGATAAGTGATCCTGTGCCTAATTCTCCTGTGGGGCTCACTCCCGTAAATACCTTCAGAGCTCACCTGCCGGTCTGGGTCCCTATAGACGAGATTACATAAAATGGCCCGTGAGAGGTTGGGAGGGAGCAGAGCAAAGGAGGACCTCCCTCATATCTTTCAGCCTAGGTGCTTAACTCAGACTATGTGAATCTCAGTGATTTTCTAGGTGCCTAGAGGTTAGGCATGATAATGCTCAGATATTAAAGCCTTTTAGCTGAAGTGAGAGGGATGAAATGCTTTAGGATCAGAGGGTTTTCTCTTCTGTTCAAATCTCAGCAGAGACAGACTTCTTAGACTGCAAAGTTTCTGATCAGATAAAAGGACCAAATTCAGGGACTTTTTATGGATCATTAATATGATGCAAGGGCAATTTTCTCCATAGCACTTCCATGACGACTTGATAAAGCTGCAAAGAAACTTCCAAGTCACTAAAACACAAAGACTTAATGGTGTTGAGCCAGCAGTGTCGGAAATGTTGTTCTAAAGGTGGATTCCACCTCCACAGTTATTAATGTAACTGGAAGTGCATCTCATTTATAAAAGAAAGGAAGACGACAAAGGCTTATGTCTCCTTTGGGACTAGGTTTTGCCCTACAAGATCTCCAGTTTCTAAAAATGTATCCTATTTTACTGGCAGGACCTGCTACAAACTTTTAATGCTCCCCTGACAGTTCCTGTAGGTACTCCATCCAACCAGGAGGTCCATTCTCTTCTGCTGATTTTAACTGCATTTTGCATTTCACGTAAAACCAGCTGAAATCTGAACAGATTTTTTGGCACATTATAATTCAAGCTGACAATGATACTTAGGTATCAATGCTGCTGACATCGAGGTAGTTAATCAACAAATTGATTATAACTAGGTATACTATTGCTTCAAACATTGTTGATTAACTAGTCAATTTACAAGGAATATTTACTAACTTTCAAAATGTAATGTGAAATGTATTCAAGATTATCCTGGTCAACAGTTTTCCAAAAATACAATCCTTACCCATCTAGGTCTCACCTAGAGATATTGGGTATTGTCTAGGATATGAAGGAGAAACTAGTGAAGAAAGCACATGATGTGATAGGACCTAGCAGAAGGATATACTTGGTATTTTGGGAACCTGTGGGGAAGGAAGAGGAGATGGAGGGTGCAACGAGAGGCGAGTACATGAGGCTGTGCAAGGGTTAGGGAAGAAAGTATCAAAATTAGGTTCACTGCACTTTATTATTGGATCGAAAATGTTCCAGTAACTGAAAAATTTACCCATTGGAATGCCAAAGTACGTTGCATTCATATAATAGTTCAGGAAGCATTTAGTTTAGTTTGCAGCAAGGGAGAATTCAGTTAGATATTAGGGAAAAATTCTAACTATAGGGATAGTTAAGCAAGGGAACAGGATAGACAAACATCTGTCAGGGATGGTCTAGGTACACTTATTCTTGTCTGAGTGTGGATGAATGGACTAGATGACCTCAAGTCCCTTCCAGCCCTACCTTTCTATGATTCAGTGTCAGGTCACTGTCATAAGAGACATTTTTATTCCCTTGAAATAAAAGTAAAACTTCTATGTTTAAAACCACATAGAAAAGGCTCAAAGACTAAATCAATTTCCACAGAAAATTGTTTACCAAGTAAATAATTCTACATTAATGGGGACAGACAATAGTTCACTTCAAAATAATTCCCCAGCTCATCCACTGCCATTCGCCTTTCCGTCAGGGCTAGCTACCCTCCTCCATACCCTCATTTTATATTTGTCTACTAATGAGCATCTGCCACTGTCCCCATATATCATTCACCCATTGATCCCCACGCTGCTCCATTTTAAGTCCATTTTCATCTACAATTCTTCTTTGGACCCACATTAATGCCAATTTTGAATTTTACAATATTTCATCTCCTAATTCTTAATGTTGGTGATTAATTTCAGCCTCATTTTTTTCACCAATATTATTCAGCTGCCATTAAAATAATTCTCAGTCAACAATCATGTCTTAGAATCAGACTCTTTCATAAAGATTTGTCATCACTATTGTTTAGCCATTCATTTTATTCTACAATATGCTACATGCAAGTTTCTAAACTCTAATAATAAAGCAAAATTAAACTCAGAAAACCAGTCCCTTCTTTACCATACAAAAATCCTCCCACTTACAGAACTTCGCTTGTGAAAAAATATTTCTCTTATACTATTTTCAGTGAGCATCTGGAGTGCAAACAAGTCTCTGGTCACAAGAAAACTTGTATAATTGCATAATTTAAATACCATTTTTCCCAAAATTATGCTATTCACTATTTTGATTGTATTAGCATTCTAATTTCAAGTATTAAAATGGATCCAGTTGAGTTATAAACTTCCCATAAAGTGTTAGTCTTTTAAAATGTTTAGGGGACTAAATCAAAGCCTGTTAAAGTCAATGAGAATCTTTAAGTTGATTTCAGTAAACTTTGGATCAATTTCTAAAACATTCAGGTGGGACTTTCAAAAGGGCTTAGTGCTGTTCTAACACCACTCCCACTGAAGTCAAAAGTAATACTCTCATGGAATTCAATGGAGCTGTACTAGGCCAAGACAGAGGACTCCTGAAAACTATACCCATAAACTTTCATATATCTATATCTCAAAAATATTTGGGCTATTTCACTCAGACTTAAAACATGCCCACATTTCTGGCCTCATGCTAACCTTGGAAAGTTGCAGGTGAATATTATTTAGAGTTATTTCCTTACTCTCTGTATTGAAACTTAATGAAACTTTTCTTCCAATTTTCAGATGGCTGTAGGGAGTACAGATACTATACTGTTTTAGAACTTGTTTATCAAAGAAAAGTAACTGTTATAATTTTATGGTAGTAATTTTGCTTGAGTACACATAGATTACATTTAGAAGAAAACCCCGAGAGCCATTTATGTTCAGCTGCTGTACTGGGAGAGACTTCTAATATCAAAGAGAAACACTACAGACTATGGTATATCAATTATTTAAAGAAAATATTAACAAAACATTTAGTTTCACCATACAGTGGGGGGTTATGTTAGCCTAAGCACATTTCTGTGCTACTGTTTGAAGTCCATTGTTTATGATTTCAGGAAAACATACCATTAGAAAAGTACTGTTATTGTAAGACAATGAAGCATAAATATTTTAATAGAATGCAAATTCCATAAAAATAAGCAAAACCATCTGGTTTAATGAGTAACCTGTGTATTTAACACGAGAGAATTAACTGAGTGGTGGAAGATTATTTATTATGTGACTGATTGAGTATTGGATTCCACTGTACGCAGGCATATTCATGTGTTATATATGAAAATTTATGACACTGAAAATTAAAGAATGCTGCATCCATATTGCTCACTCCCTTCAAGAAGGGTATCCTGTATCAGAATGTAGAAGCTACATTAGTAGAACTAATCAGGAATTTCTTGACTCAAGATTTTATCATCAAAAATGCAGATTAATCAAAACTGAAACTTTTCATGGGAAAAGGTTGGTTTTGATATTTTTTTTAACCAAGAAATTATTGAAATTTCAATTTTTTTCTCCTCATTTAGAATAGAAAAATCTTCCAAAGTCTTTCAAATGTTCATGGGATGGGAAAACTATTTCCTTGACCAGCTCTAGGTGTTGGCATTATTTATTGGTGAAAACCCAGAAAAAATCATGAGGATAGTTATCAAAAATAATATCATGCACTCATATAACACCTTTCATCTATGTATCTCTAAGTACTTTACAAAAGTGGTTAAGCAACTTTATCCCCATTTTAAAAATAGAAGAACTGAGGCAGACAGATAAATTACTCCATGAATAAGCATTATTCAGTGAGGGTAAAGGTATCAGAATCTAGCTTTAAATGATTTTCTAAGACCACCCGTCGAGCTACTAGTAGAGTCAGAAATAAAGACCTACTCGGGTTTTTTTTGGGGGGGGGGGGGTAGAGACACCCACATATATGAAATGGCAGTATCATTAGCAACAGGGTTCCTGACACCCAAACTGCTGTTCTAACAGTAAAGAATTTTGCCTCCCTGCTTATCTCTTTGTATCAATTTCATCTCCATCTCTAGTACTCATCTTCACGTACAGCGCTACAGTGAAGATACTACTATGCTAATGGGAAAGCTTTTCCCATCAGCGTAACTAATCCATCTCCATGAGAGGCAGTAGCTATGTCAAAAGAAGGAGCTCACTCATCGACACAGCACTGTCTATGTGGGGGGTTAGGTCGGAATAACTACGTTGCTCAGTGGTGTGGATTATTTCCACCCCGAATGACACAGTAATACTGATATAGGTCAGTAGTGTAGACCTGGCCTTACTATTTTCTTGAGGATATTACACAATAGAATATAGATTTACTCAGAGTCTTACAACTAAGTAAATCTATATTCTACAACTCAGTTAAAAAAGACCATACTCATTACAGCTGATATTTTTAGGAAGGATGGAAGGAAGGAATGTGGGGAACCAAATTAAACTGGCTGGAACAAGGGAGTGATCTGGCAGATTAACAAATGTTTTGATTTTCAGTATAGTCTACTGAAATGGACCAAGGCCAGAATTTGTTAGTTGCATGTGGCAGATATTCTGACTGGCTAGTCAAAAGGTTTTCATCAAAACTGCTTTTGATGGAAAATGGGGTTTGGCGTGAGTGAGTGAGAGAGAGAGAGAGAGATACAATGAATTATTTTCTTTCCATGGAGAATTCTGAACTATTTCAATTTGAATATACTGCCATGTTTACTTTTAGGAGTTGTGTGTTTCTCCTTTATAGGCTGGGCTCCCCAGCCAGACTACATCTTCCATGATGCAACTGCCTCCCCTTACCATGGGAAGAGAGAACTGGTGCATCATGGAAGATATAGTCCAACCAGGGAGCCCAGCCTGTAGAAGAGAATGGGAGCACAAGGCAACCACGCTACAACTCTCATCAGGCACAATGGCAGACTTTCTGAACTGAGACATTTTGGTTTTGATTTTTCACTCAAAAGTTGAACTTTTCAGTGGAAAATTTTGACATTTCCCCCCTTTCTTTGGTCAAAATTTTCACAGGAAAAACACCCTTTTTCTGATCAGTTCTACATGCTTTAAACTTAGGGGCTCAAGGATCCTTTCTAGAAAACTAGGAACATAGAATGACACAGAAGTAAGAATCATTAAGCTCACTGTCCAGGTGCTAATCATGTGCCATGTCCAGGTGCCAGTCATGTCTGTGATACTTCTTCTAATGTTCAAGCAAGGGTGTGTTTATTCCTCTCTCTGTACTACCATCCTCTCTCTCACTCTGTCCCTTGTTATCTCCTCCTTCTCTTTCAGGGTCATAATCAACTGAACAGCAGAGAGAGAGAGATGAAGAGTTCTTTCCTGAGCAACTGGAGGTCAGCACTATTGTGGAAGACAAAGCTAGTGCATGCTTCAAACCTTTCTGCTGGGAAATCCCAATGTGCAAAGCATCTGCTCACTTGCAGACACTCAGAAGGTGAGAAAAGCAACAACTACAATGGATGGATGAATGGAGAAACAGGAAAAGGAAAATAACAGTTGCTTTCCTTTTTTGTCCTTCTCTACTTCATTATGTGGCTGATGCCACTGCTTTCAAACAAATGGAAAATACTGGATTGGCTTTGCCTACCCTGAGGAATTTCCACTAGTAAAACACTGAATGAAAAGAAACTGAGAACACTATATGAGCTATAGGATACTTAATTCACAAACTCAGTGGGCCACAAATTCAAACTCAGTGGGCTTCAATACTCAGGTCTGGCCAAGCCATACTTGGTGGCCATACGTTTCCTTTGAATTCCCATAACCCCATGAAGCTGTTGGGCTCCAGTTCAGTCTCTTGTGTAAAGTTAGAGCAGCCTCAAGGGGCCATTCAGCCATCTATGGATTGTTAGAGAATAGCAGCAGGTGAGAAAGAGCAGTTGTAACTTACGATATCAGCCATGAATTTCTCTACCCTTTGGCAATCCTCAGCTGCTCAGTTGAAAACAGCTTTATGGGGCCCACTTGTCCGGCTTTGGTGGCATCAGCAAGAATTTGGCCATATGCTAACACACAGAAATGTTATATATACACACGTAAACTACATTTAGTAGAAGCTGAAGTTGTGAAAGGACACGCTCCATTTACCAAAAACCTTAAAAGAATGCAAACAAGAAGCTAAGGAGAAAGACTTGTGCATTCCTTTCCACCTTCATATTACCTACAATATTATTCATGATGCAACTCCATGAACTTTCTGCATCCATCTACAACCAATAGCAAAAACAATGTACCCCAACTTCATCAAAACTGCACACACTAAAAACCCTTCACAGTAACTTCTTATGCTTTTATATGTATTGTGTCAACAGATCAACACACTGAATGTCATCTATTCCAAGCATTCAGGAAGTTGCTGAGGTCACTGTTAAGCTTTTGTGTTTGAGTACAAGTTTGATTAAGTTAGGGTGCACATTTCCTTTTCATGTCTACTGAAGATGGAGTGACAGCCCTTTGGAACACTGGAATGCGTTATCAGTAACTTTGTAAGTGTGTCAAGATGGCCGACGTTAGTATAGTGCATCCTGCACTTTTCTTGGCAGGGCAGCTAAGACGCCACCCCTTGCCCCTGTTCTTGGGCCACTGAGGTCCCTGCTAGTGGCCCGAGAAGGTGGTAGAGGAGGGAAATGGGCACAGCACACCTCCAAGCTCCAGTCATCTCTCCTTCCTCCTGACTGTCTGAAGCAGGGGGGGTTTATTAGGTTCCTGACAGGGCCTTAATTGACTGCAGGTGCTACAATTAACCTGTAGCCACCCTCCCTAGTCTACAGGGAACCACACCTTAATTAGCCTTGGGATTATATATTTCCCCTCTAACACTGCTCCCTGGCTCTCCTGTATCACAGTAGGCTATACAAAGATGGAAAAGTCTTTCCTTTTCAGGTCTTATTTCTATTATTTTAAGGTTTTGGGTGAGTGGTGCATGTCCTACCACAACCTCAACAGCCACAAAACAGTTTTCATTAGCTAGTTTCCTAGGGGTTTTTTTTAATGCAGATTTGGTGTACCTCAGTCCATAGATTCCCAGTGTCATGAAGTAGGAGAACGGCACCTGCCTGGTAATCAGAGAGAAAAACTGCACTGTTGAAGCTGCTCCTGAAGATTTTGACCCTTCTGACGGGAGGGGGAGGCTGTAACGTGCCTCAGTAAACATTTTATGCTGATGCATAGATACCAGAGCAACCCTCCATGGTCAACAGTGATGATGTAACCTCTAAGCTGGAGGGAACCTACATGAAGGAGACTGTGACATCCTTCTCTTCCCTAGATGCTCTGTAGCCTCTCACAATTTTTTGGAAACTAGACACAGCCGCAGAAGCAGGATGTGTGCTGCATTGTACCAGAAGGCATGCAGTGTGCATTGCGATCCCTTTCCTCTGGGCCTCTATGCCTGACAGTATGACAAATCTTTCTCAATGTACAAAAATGCCAGTGTGGGACACCTTCAAATATGAGAGCTGTCAGGCTGGCCAACATTGGGAGCTGAATAAATGACCTCCAAAGTTAAAATCATAAGTCTTTGTAGGTTGTCCTAAAAAGCCAAAATCTCAAACAGGAAAAGGAAAATAACAGACTCCTATCCTTTGTGGACTGGGTACTGGGGGCATGAGCATGGGTACTGGGAGAGTGGAACACATAGCACACTGAACAGTAGGTTACACAGTCAAATGTGTTGCAAATGACTGAAATGTGAATCTTGTGTGTTCTGCTTTTTCACACTATAGTTTGCAGATTATCACAGTTTTTTCATAGAAAATGTGTATTCGAGAGTACACCGAGTACATCACATGCACCAACGCCAGGCCCCCTGAATCAGCAGCAGTGTTTGACCTCCTTGACTTTCAGATCCCTATGTTAGATTTAAGTGCTAGCCCCTTTGAATAGTACCTGGAGGAGGTCATGGCACACACTTTCCCAGTGTGTTACACAACTAGTTACTCTTCAGCAGAGGACTATAGTGGCTAGAGATATCATAACTCAAACAGGTTTAGTCACTCAGAAAGGCAGATTGGGGTTTCTCATATGAGAGACTGTGTTCTGTGCTTTCACTGACCTATCAGCTCTCTGATAATGAATTAAAAACAGAAGTAGGGGGAAGGGAATAGGTTTCATCAGCAGTTCCGAACTGCCTTCTCTGTTGGGGCTCATAATCTTGGTGAATTGCATGGGAATTCAAACAGTTAGAAGAGATGAGATCTGACTGGTCAGTTGCCTCTTTCCCAGCTCAGGCAACTTTCCCCTAGGCCAGTTGGACATTTGCTGAATCTCTCAGTCTCTCTGCTCCAGACATGAGTGACAGTACTCACAGCACAGCAGATCTGTCATCAAATTAAAATCCTTTGATTTCAGTTTGGCACACATTTTCTGTTATGGACAAAAAGTTATGAAATGCTCTGTAGACAAACACTGCCCATGCATAACCAATATTCTAGGAATTGGCACATGAGGAGTAACAATGTGGACAAAGGCCGGGTCCCAGAGAACGTTAGATTTCTTACACAAGTGTTAAAAAGAAAAGCAGCCCAGTGAATAATCTAGTGAATAATCACCAAAGGGGATAATATTTTAATTCTTCTTTTTGTATCAATTTATTTTTCATCAAACCACCACGAAAAACTTCAGTACTGTAGTGCTCAAAGCCTATAGTCTGTGGTTTGTTTTTTGCTATTTCAGTGACACTTTTTACAAAATTAATTTTTAAAGATGTAAAGATAAAAATTTTAAAAAGTATACGAACACGCATAATAACTAATCTATTTAAATATTTCCAATAATTAGTGAATGATTACTGTATAACACTTGGAAATGCAGCCTCTTTCTTCGAAGTATTTCAAATACCTTTCCCTGAAGCAGAGGTCTTCAGAGATAATGATTTTGTAAAGAAACTAGCATACTGGGAAAAACGAAGAACTGATGTCACTAATTTGGCAATACTGGTTGTGGCTCCAGTTATTATGGTATTTATGTTCTATTTATTTTGGGTATAGTTTCTATAAAGTAATACATATATTGAATTAATGTAAATTCATAAAATTGCAATAGTTAGATATTAAAAATGCAATAAATAGACATTAAAATAGAAAAATAAAAATAAAATAAAAACTGCTGTTTTTCAGTCGTAGGTAAATAAAAGCCACATTATTATTTTTTTAATTTTATTTCAACCCTATAATATGAATCTCCAGCCTAGAATGATCTGCTCCCCTTTTAACTTCTTGCTAGTAAAATTACCTCAAAGAAGTATTAATTAAGAACTGTGGGGCAAATTCAGATCTTATGTAAGCCACAGAAGCTACCAGCGCACTCCACTGAACCTTGTCACTTTGTACTGATCCTGGCTCTCCAATGCTCCTGACACAGACCCGGGACAGCGTGACTTTAACAGAACCATGCTGAGAGGGCGCATGAAGCCAGTGTCATTCCTTGAGAACCCTCCCACTGCTGCTTAAAGGTGAAGGAGCACCAAGAGAAACAGAATACAATCGCTAGCCATATCACATTTGCTTCCTGGGCTCCATGAAGCTGGTAGAAGATGATGCATGCTCCCTACGACCTTCTTCTGCCAACTCGAGGATCCCTGGAGAGTCTAATATACAGATTTGGGAATGCTGCTGTGGAAGAGGACAAGTGGAGGAGACATGCACAAAGTCCCTTCCATACATAGTCTATGAATTCATTTTATCAGCCTCCATTACTGATAAAATCCAAATTTTGGTCACAAATTTTATCAACCAAAATCTGGGATTTCCATTCTGGAACAGATTCCTCTATCCTCTCTGCTATCAACCACAGCCCAGTGGTCACCTTTTTGCAATACCTATTTGCTACGGATTGCCAGATTCAGCCATTTAAATATGTCTGTGATTTGTCTCTCCTTTTGTGAGAATTTAACAAACTATTTTAACATACTTAGCCCTTCTAACATTTAAACTCATTCTTTGCCCATTCAAGCATATTCCACACAAAGAGATACTGTGGTACCTACATGGGCTTTGTGGACTGTTTTTTTTATTACTGTTTTCTTCACTCACAGTGATGCTTTTTAATATCCAATCCAGACACACCAGTTTGTATTCAAAACAAGAAAGTCTACATATAGAGAGTTGGAAAGCTATGAATTAATTATGTTACAAAGTTAGGAGGTCATGGAAGTTTGAAGTAGAAAGAAGCATAAATAGAAATGATAAAATGTGTGGTTGTGTATGAAGCTTTTGTTCAGTAAAACATCCCAAGGGTTTGGTTTATAAAGAACACATTTCAAGTCGTAGTTTGGAAGAAAAAGAAAGATTTCTGACTTGAAAATCCCACAAGTAAAGATACAAAACCTAATGCACTCTTCAGGGGGACATATAGTGTCTGTTGTTCCTTTTCAACAGAGCAAACCAGACTACAAAGTGTAATTAAAATACTCTCTTACTATTTTAGCTTTGTTTCTGTATTCTGTTTTATGCTGGTTAGCTTATTGCATTGTTTTAGTGAAGTAAAAAAAAAAACTTATTTCTAGGTCATTGTAATATATTCACGTTCTCTTTATTGTTCTCTCTTTTAAAGCTTGGTTATTGATTAAATTCGTAAATTTGATGACTTTGAAAGATCAATCTTGATCAACATCTATTCTCAATTATAGTTTTACTTTAAAATTTGCCAAATTTATTGCATATGATGGATCCTAAAATTGTCCATTATCTGAGCCAAATAAAAATTAACAATTACTTTGATATTAACCAAATACATCAGATTAATATGCTTTCTGGATTAAACCCTGAAGTATTTATTTAGCAAAGCAACACACAGTTTGAATTCATGAAGAAAATAAAGGCAAGCAGGTTTGCATATAACACATTTTATATTTACTACACACATAAAACCCCTACATTAAAAGAACATTATTAAGGTTGTAAAGTCCAGGAATCAAAAGTTAGGAAATGCCAGAATTAAAGTTGCCTGTACAACCTCAGTTCAGCTACCTTGTGTGTATGCATTTTGAAACTGTCTTTTATTACATCATCATGACACTATTTTTTCTACAGGACCCTTGCCTCGTTCAGTGTACGAGGTGGACAGTGCTCACTGAAGGAGCAGCTATTCAATATTTTGTTTACTCCTCATGATGCAGTGTGTGGCCCCAGGTCTTATTTACTGCACATTATTCAAACCCTGCTCTGAAGACAGAATTACTAACTTCCTCATGGACTTTTCTTGGGTGTTCATCAATATAGTATCCATATGCTTTAAAAAAAATCTATACATTTTACAGAGGCACAAAGATTAAGGCAAAAAGTCGCCATTAATTTTTGGTGCTTAATTTGAGGCAGTTAGGACTTTTAGCAGCAAACAGCATTATATAGCACATTATATGTTCAAAGCACTCATATGTTCAAAGCAGTGAGCTATGACTGATGGGAGCTTCTGCAAATCAGACTCCCAGGGTCTAAAATCAGGCAACCAAAAATGAGACACAATTACTGACCACCTATGTAATAACTGGTTTGAGTGAATTGTTTAGCATCACACAGGATGATCTGGAGCAAAGGCAAGGATAGAATCTAGTTTTTGAGGGCAGTTTTTGAACTGCCTCAACCAAGAGACCATCCCTTCCCTTCCTGCCATGCTCTGCTTCATTCACTACAACCTAACTTCTGCAACAAATGTGTGTAGGACCTAGTCTGTTCCAACTATTTCCTTCATTATGAAACCCTGACTCATTTCTTAACTTCTGAGTGCCTTTTGAGTTCCTGCTCCCAAGCATGGGGTTCTCAGGTAAGAGGTTACCAGCATTTTTCCCTCTAGCTTTGTTCTAAGAAACGGCTGAATTGTTTTGGTTGACATTTAAATAAAAAGCCTGAGACAGACACATGGCATGAAAATTTCAGCCCAAGTGATATTAGATGGTGCTGCTACCAGCCCTGACGCTCTGTCTCTCTATATATAAACATATATATTCCATGTTTTATTAACCGTGCCAAAAACTCAGCATGCTCAACTTCCCTACATTATTATTATTTGTATTACCATAACACCTAGAAGCCTGGGATTACTTAACATATGACCCTCCCTGCCCCACAACATTTTTGAAAACTATCCCTGGGAAGTTGTAGCTGAGCATCCTCACTTCATGGGCACCCCTTTGTCTCTGCTCATCGTGTGACATGGGGTCCTTGTCTCTGGTGCCCCTATTAGGCTCTCTGCTGGACATGCAATAGCCTTTATCAGCCTGTCTCTTCAGACTCCTCTCTGGGTGCTCTGTGGCTTGGCTCTCCAGCCAAGTCACATAAAAGTCTAATCCCTTTCCAGGGCAGCACAGGCAAGTCCAAATGAAAGTCCAAATGGATCTTCAAACTAACAGACCTTCCGCCCCTCTCAGGTTTCACTGTAGTTCCCTCATTTGCCCTACCACAGGGCTTCCTTTGCAGGCACCTAACCTGCACTGGTTGTTTCTTCCTCTGTTGTATCCTGCCTGTTAAACCCTATCCCAGTGCTTTTCTCTGCCAGAGAGACCTGTCTCTTTTGCAAGCTCTCCCCAACTGAGATCCCTCCGTTTACTTATAAGGCCTAGTTCCACCTCATCTGGCCAGGAAGCAATGAGTTAATCTCTCTGTCACTGCAGGTGCGGAGCATGACTAACTGGAGTTCTTTTCTGTGACCCAAGGATCTCTGGATGTTAAATGGCAGAGGGTACAGGAATACATAGATGCCCTGGGTTCACCAAAAGAGTACCATGGAAGGGCTCTAATGAAAGCCTGTGTCACCTTCGTCATCATAATCATTGCTGGATGTCTGTATGTAAAATATGAAGATTTATGTATATATGCTGAAAATTATGTTCTCTAGACTTTTTAGTTAAAGGCGGGTCACTCAAAGGTGACATATCTTGAAACAAACTTCTCCAGACAGAAGGTAGAAGATACTTATCGCCCTGGTGGATTATTGTTTATTGTGTGTTTTACAATAGAAGTTTATTGGCATACTGAGTCAAATGCTAATGAAGAGCTTGCAGAGACTTCAGAAGGAAATTAAAAGAACAAAGTAAACAGCAGGGGATGAAAGAGACCGTATTTTTAGGTGAAGATCAAAGGTCTGGTCTGGTACATCTGAAGGTGCAGAGAGACATTCTTCTATCTGGGAGATCAAACCCCCAGCAGGCTTGGTTTTGTGAAATGAGGATCTCTGGCTGAAAATGCTAGGGAAAAAGTCTTGGGGTAAGCTACCCTATAGAAATTGGGGACAGTCTTGCGTCTAGAAAGCATATTATGATTTTGTGTGATATGTAACCATCTGTTTCCAATATTCTTGCTTTCTATCATTTGAAGCTTTGTCCTTTGATGATAAATGTATTCTTGTTTTCCCTATAAGTATATCTAAATGCTGTGTGTCTAGTGATGATCCTGACTTGAACCCTGTAAACTGGTGTGTACTATTTTTTGGGGAGTCATGAATCTGAGAATTCTATGAGCGTTCAATGGAACAGGGTTTGGGAACTCCAGAGTGACGCACAGAGGACTCAGTGGTGTGTGGCTGTTCCCTATCCAGAGAGAGCCAGGACTGTGGAGGTGTTGCCAGAGGCTGGTGGAGTCAGGGAACTCATTCACAGCGAGAACAGACAAGACTTCCTCAGGCTAAGAGCAGATGGTAGCAAGGTGCCTCACAACCCTGGGTATCTGTGTGAAGTGTCATATTTTCCTTGCCTTGCAGGTGATGGGCATTCAGCTCCATTACAGACATGCATCCCTTTTTACTGGGTTTTCTAATTTTCTGTTTGCCAGAAAACTAGGTTAAAAAGCTGGATAAAATTTAAAAAAAATTGTATTAATAACATTTTATGAACCAAAATATTGTTCACTATCTCAGTTTCTCAGAGCTAATATGTGCTACATATACACTTCAGAATTTTTTTTTAAATTCTGTAATATAAGTAAACCTGAACCACAATCCTAGCAAATTTTGGATTGATTTGGAATCTTACCCTGAATCCAGATTCGCCTTTTTAATCTGATCTCATATCTGGTTAAATAGAAAATAAATACTTTTGAGAGAAGACAAAACTCATCTTAGGTTGCAATAGAAATAGAGGCTGCATTTACAACTGGAGGTAGAGGTCTGATTCTCAGTTTGGGTAGACTTATTTGTGCTAGCTCTCATTGAGCAAGCATGCTAAGAATAGTGCAGTAGCCCTGACAGCATGCTGGGGCAAGTGGAATCCCGGGCAAGCCACTCTGAGTATGAATGCATAGGGTTCAGGCAAGTTTGCACACAAAATATAGGAAAAAGCGGATAAACCATGCTGCCAGTCTTTTCAGCCAATGCTAGCATGGCTATTTACATGCCAGCTTGATGAGAGCTACTGTGAGTATGTCTACACAGGCTGGGAACCACACCCCTAGCTTCCAGGGTAGAAGCAGCCATTGAGAGAATATTCCACTAAGTACACAGGGTGTCATGGTTACAAGGCTACTAGGACCTCTGTCTCCTTTTTCATCTCTCTGAGTGCACCCCCCTCAGGTATTAGGCCACATAATCAATGGATCACGGTAATACCAGAGTACAAAATATACAGAAATGTTTGAGTAGGTCATGCTGTTGGGGGCGTGTAAAAAGGCGAAAAAAGAATGTAAAGAGCAACTAGTAAAAGACACAAAAATTAGCAGCAGGGGTGTTGGGTTTTTTTAAGTATATCAGAAGCAGGGAGCCTGCCAACCAATCAGTAGGGCCACTGGATGACCAAGGTGCTAAAAAAGCACTCAAGACAGACAAGACTCTTGCAGAGAAGCTAAATGAATTCTTTGCGTTGGTCTTCACATCCTCTTCAGTGAGGGAGATTCTCATACCTGAGCAACTCATTTTGGGTGACAAATCTGAAGAGTTGTTTTAGACTGAGGTGCCAATAGAGGAGGTTTTGGAATAAATTGATAAATTAAACAGTAATATGTCACCAAGAGCAGATGGTGTGCACCCAGGAATTCTGAAGGAATTGGCTGCTGTTATTGCAAAGCCATTGGCCATTATCTCTGAAAACTTGTGGTGACTGGGGGAGGTCCGAGATGATTAGAAAAAGGCAAATATGGTGCCAATCTTTAAAAAAGGGAAGAAGGAGAACCTGGGGAACTACAGACCAGTGAGCCTCACCTGAGTCCCTGGAAAAATCATGGAGCAGGTCCTCAAGGAAACCATTTTGAAGCACTTGGAGGAGAGGAAGGTGATCAGGAACAGTCAACATGGATTCACCAAGGGCAAGTCATTCCTGACCAATCTGATTGCCTTCTATGATGAGATAACTGGCTCTGTGGATATGGGGAATTCAGTGGACGTGATACATCTTGACTTTAGCAAAGCTTTTGATATGGTCTCCCACAGTATTCTTGCCAGCAAGTTAAAAAAGGTATGGATTGGATGAATGGACTATAAGGTGGATAGAAACCTGGCTAGATTGTCGGGCACAATGGGTAGTGATCAATGGCTTGATGTCTAGTTGGCAGCTGGTATCAAGCACAGTGCCCCAGGGGTCAGTCCTGGGGCCGGTTTTGTTCAATAACTTTGTTAATGATCTAGATGATGGGATAGATTGCACCTTCAGCAAATTCATGGATGACACTAAGCTAAGGGGAGAGGTAGATATGCTGGAGGGTAGGGATAGGGTCCAGAGTGACCTAGACAAATTGGAGGATTCTGATGAGGTTCAACAAGGACAAGTGCAGAGTCCTGCACTTAGGAAAGAAGAATCCCATGCACCGCTACAGGCTGGGGACCGACTGGCTAAACTGCAGTTCTGCAGAAAAAGGACCTGGGGATTACAGTGGATAAGAAGCTGGATATGAGTCAGCAGTGTGCCCTTGTTGTCAAGAAGACTAACAGCATATTGGGCTGCATTAGTAAAAGCACTGCCAGTGGACTGAGGGAAGCGATTATTCCCTTCTATTCGGCACTGTGTCCAGTTTTGGGCCTCCCACTACAGAAAGGATGTGGACAAATGGAAGAGAGTCCAGCAGAGGGTAACAAAAATGATCAGTGGGCTGGAGCACATAACTTACAAGGAGAGGCTGAGGGAACTGGTCTTGTTTAGTCTGCAGAAGAGAAGAGTGAGAGGGGATTTGATAGCAACCTTCAACTACCTGAAGGGGGTTTCCAAAATGGATGGAGCTCAGCTGTTCTCAGTGGTGGCAGATGACAGAATAAGGAGCAGTGGTCTCAAGTTGCAGTGGGGGAGGTCTAGGTTGAATATTAGGAAACACTATTTCACTAAGAGAGTGGAGAAGCACTGGAATGGGTTATCTGGGACGTGGGGGGGGGGAAATCTCCATCCTTAGAGGTTTTTAAGGCCTGGCTTGACAAAGCCCTGGCTGGGATGATTTAGTTGGTGTTGGTACTAAGTTGAGCAGGGGGTTGGACTAGATGACCTACTGAGGTCTCTTCCAACCCTAAACTTCTATGATTCTATGAACAGCTTCCATAAGAGGAGAGATTAAAAAGACTGGGACCGTTCAGCTTAGACAAGAGAGGACTAAGAAGGACAGAAGGTATGATAGAGGTCTATAAAATCATGAATGGTGTAGAGAAAGTGAAAGGGAAAGTATTATTTATCCCTTCACATAATACGAGAACCAGGGGTCACCCAATTAAATTAATAGGCAACAGATTTAAAAGAAACAAATGGAAGTACTTCTTCACACAACACACAGTCAACCTGTGGAACCCATCGCCAGGGCATGTTGTGAAGGTCAAAAGTATAACTGAGTTCAAAAAAGAATGAGATGGAAGCCTAGGAACTCTTGAGACCCAGCCTGGTGTCAGTTTTCCTTCCACACATCTCTCCCCTCACCCCCAGCCTATCCTACCCCATCAGGAAAACGAAATCTCTTTTCTCAAAGCCCCTTCCTGAGCCCAACTGACATATTGCCAAGTGGCTTTTGTTACAGGGCCTAGGCATGAAGTCTTCCATTTGCCTTCTGCTGCTTTCTGCCAGTGGGCCAGTCAGGACATCTAGGAAAATGCCCCTGTAATTGTTCCATTGTTTGACAGTTAGACTTGTTCACAGTCTTAATGGCTTACCATTACAAGTCTCCCAAGTGTGGGAGTGTGCTAAAATTGTCTGCACAATCTCTGAAATCCTATATATACACACCATATTTTAGATTTAGATACAGATTCATCACTGGGCATCCCTGTATTTGTCACACAGGGCCAAGCCCTCATCTGGAGAAAGTCAGTGTATCCCTACAGAAGCCAGTGGAGCTATGCAGCCAGCTGAAGACCTGACCCATAATGTCTCAGATTATGTTTATCCTAGGTACAGTAACAGAGTTAGTTGGGTATAACAGTTCTCACATAACTAAAATAAGCATATTTGTAATAAATCATGAAATTCTAAAACCCAGCCTCACAAACACATATGTAGTCCAATTGAGTTTGTGTTGGCATGGCAATCATTACAAAGGAACTGTGAGCAGGTTGCCTCTATGGTACCCCTTTATAGCACATCAAGATTCCTCCCAAGGTGTCAAGGTTCCTCCCTCACTCTGAACGCTAGGGTATAGATATGGGGACCTGCATGAAAACCTCCTAAGCTTATCTTTACCAGCTTAGGTCAAAAACTTCCCGAAGGTACAAAGTATTTCACCCGTTGTCCTTGGATTGGCCGCCACCACCACCAAACAAATACTGGTTACTGGGGAAGAGCTGTTTGGAAACGTCTTTCCCCCCAAAATACTTCCCAAAACCTTGCACCCCACTTCCTGGACAAGGTTTGGTAAAAAGCCTCACCAATTTGCCTTGGTGACTACAGACCCAGACCCTTGGATCTTAAGAACAATGAACAATCCTCCCAACACTTGCACCCCCCCCTTTCCTGGGAAATGTTGGATAAAAAGCCTCACCAATTTGCATAGGTGACCACAGACCCAAACCCTTGGATCTGAGAACAATGAAAAAGCATTCAGTTTTCTTACAAGAAGACTTTTAATAGAAACAGGAGTAAATAGAAGTAAAGAAATCCCCTCTGTAAAATCAGGATGGTAGATACCTTACAGGGTAATTAGATTCAAAACATAGAGAATCCCTCTAGGCAAAACCTTAAGTTACAAAAAAGATACACAGACAGAAATAGTTATTCTGTTCAGCACAGTTCTTTTCTCAGCCATTTAAAGAAATCATAATCTAACACATACATAGCGAGATTACTTACTAAAAGTTCTAAGACTCCATTCCTGGTCTATCCCCAGCAAAAGCAGCATATAGACAGACAGAGACCCTTTGTTTCTCTCCCTCCTCCCAACTTTTGAAAGTATCTTGTCTCCTCATTGGTCATTTTGGTCAGGTGCCAGCGAGGTTACCTTTAGCTTCTTAACCCTTTACAGGTGAGAGGAGTTTTCCTCTGGCCAGGAGGGATTTTAAAGGGGTTTACCCTTCCCTTTATATTTATGACACAAGGTTTATTGGTTGACCCTGTTTTGTGTTGTAGTGTTTTTTTGTTCTGGATTTTTTTCTGGACCTTAACACCCCAAAATGGGTAGGACTGAAGTGTGCATTGGTCTTTTCAGGGCTTGTCTCCAAACAGTCCATACTTCTCTTGATCCCTCCAGGTCTGGCTCTCCTTTCTAGCAGTGGCTCCTCTGGCTGACAAGCTGGCTCAGTGTCTGACCTACAACCAGGCTTCTCTCTCACCAAGAGAAGGAGAGTTCTGCTCTCCTTCCTGGTCAGCCCTGAACTGGTGTAGTCCTCTCCTTTTAACCCCCCTCTCCATGCCTGACATTTGCTGCAGGTATTGTGGGGCAGAGCCAGCTGGCTCCACAGGCTCTTCTTAACCCTCTCATTGCCAGTGTGGGGCTTATCCGCCCCTGTCATAATTATAAAGGGAAGGGTAACCACCTTTCTGTATACAGAACTATAAAATCCCTCCTGGCCAGAGGCAAAACCCTTTCACCTGCAAAGGGTTAAGAAGCTAAGATAACCTAGCTGGAACCTGACCAAAATGACCAGTGAGGAGACAAGATACTTTCAAAGCTGGAGTGGGAGGAAAACAAAGGGTTCTCTCTGTCTGTGTGATGCTTTTTCCAGGACCAGAGAAGGAATGCAGGTCAGAACTCCTGTAAAAAGTCAGTAAGCAATCTAGTTATATGTGAGTTAGATTCTGTTTTGTTTAAATGGCTGATAAAATAAATTGTGCTGAATGGAATATATATTCCTGTTTTTGTATCTTTTTGTAACTTAAGGTTACAATGACCAATGAGGAGACAAGATACTTCCAAAGCTGGAAGGGGGGGGGGGACAAAGGGTCTGTCTGTCTGTGTGATGCTTTTGCTGGGAACAGAACAGGAATGTTTAAATGGCTGGTAAATAAGCTGTGCTGAATGGAATGTATATTCCTGTTCTTTGTGTCTTTTTGTAACTTAAGGTTTTGCCTAGAGGGATTCTCTATGTTTTGAATCTGATTACACTGTAAGGTATTTACCATCCTGATTTTACGGAGGTGATTCTTTTACTTTTTCTTTAATTAAAATTATTCTTTTAAGATCCTGATTGCTTTTTCATTGTTCTTAAGATCCAAGGGTTTGGGTCTGGGTTCACCAATGCAAATTGGTGAGGATTTTTATCAAGCCTTCCCCAGGAAAGGGGGTATAGGGTTTCAGGGGCATCTTTTGGGGGGAAGACGTCTCCAAGTGGGCTCTTTCCCTGTTCTTTGTTTAACACGCTTGGTGGTGGCAGCGTAGGGTTCAAGGACAAGGCAAAGTTTGTACCTTGAGGAAGTTTTTAATCTAAGCTGGTAAAAATAAGCTTAGGGGGTCTCCACATCTGTACCCTAGAGTTCAGAGTGGGGAAGGAACTTTGACAGCCCCATCATAGGAAGTTTTTGTAAATCTGCAAATATTAGCGGGACATGCTGACATGAGTAACTATTCAATAGCTCTTTATAGATTGGACCCTTTATAGATTAAATGCAGTTTATCACTTCCAGCTCTGTGTTGTCTAAAATTAGTTTTAGTGATTGGGCAGATATCCAGCTGTTGTAAATTGGTCTAACTCCAGTGAAACAGAATTATGTCGATATGCACCAGCTGAGAATCTGCCCATTGTGCCCATCTGACAATAATAATAAGCCACCACAGCACCTGAATTTCTAGACCGATGGTGGGTATCTATAGCCCGCGTGTAGTAGGTGACCAAGCAAAGAGTACTTTCAACCCCAAGAAGTCTAATAATAGCCTACTAATGATTCATACCCTGATGTGGCTTATTGCTACATTTCTCATTAATTTATCCTTTAAAAATCTTTTTTTTTTCTAAAATTGTTAGTGAGGAGAAGGATGAGACTTCCAATGTATCTATCACTAGGAGACATATTTCCTGGAGGAATAAGAGAAAAGAGGGACTAAAAGTCATTTAACTTCTATGTAGTCAGTTTCCCTACCTGAAAAAAATAGGTATAATCTGATTTGTCTTGAGACCTACATATGAAGAGTGCTACATAACAACTAGGCATTTTTGTTATTCTCTCTCCGTCTAGTCCTAGAAGCCTGGATACTATATCAACAGCAGTTAGTGATTCAGTCACCTTCAACACTGTCTATTACAAGAAACTCAATTTGGAGTACCAAACAGTTCCCAATACAACTGAAACTGGGGTGAGTGTCTAGAAGTCAGAGTAGCAGCCGTGTTAGTCTGTATTCGCAAAAAAAGAAAAGGAGTACTAGTAGCACCTTAGAGAATAACCAATTTATTTGAGCATAAGCTTTCGTGAGCTACAGCTCACTCCATCGGATGCATCCGATGGAGTGAGCTGTAGCTCACGAAAGCTTATGCTCAAATAAATTGGTTAGTCTCTAAGGTGCCACAAGTACTCCTTTTCTTTTTGTCTAGAAGTCCCCACTCTACTGTTGAAAGGTCAATTTGACCATTTGGCAGGAAAGAGTAATTTAAAATTATCACTTTCCCCCCTCTCTTCACTCCCTCTCTGTAAAATCCCAGCTGCCTTTCCTCATTCCCTCCCAGGCTGGTACTAACATTTTTGTCCCTCTCCCCATTAAATCTCCCTTTAGTATTTAATATAATGAGTTTAGAGATTATGGTTTTGTTTTTCAGTGATAAGGTCCCAGCTCTGCTCCACTGGGGGTTGCTGTGTGGGAAGAGCATTATCTAAAAGGACTTAGCAACCAATCAGAATATGCATTTGGACTATCAGTAACTGCAGACAAACTTTAATTCAACTTAGACAATGGAGGGAAAATAGCCTTACCGCTATACTTTAAATCCCACATAGGGGCCAAAGAAAAAGTATTCTCACTTTTTTCTTTTTAGCTCAATGTGCACATAATACTACCATTTATCATTTGACTACATACTAGCGAAGGAGCAGCTATTCCTACCTCTGAACCAGCACAATTGAAATAACACTCACAAAACAAACACAAAAGGTATTCCCTCTGCATCAGTGTAATGCAGCTGGTTTGGCAATGGAATGTATTTTTTTTTAAAGCTTACAACATTCTAGAGGTAGATTATGGCTCTACTGTTTGAAGATATATTTAATAAAACCCAAGGCTTTTTCAGTTTATCCTCTCTACGGATGTGTTTTGCTCTCATACTGCTTGTAGTTTGGGGCTGTAGTAATATATGGAAGCATGAATGATAATATTTTACATCAAGTGACACTGTAATAGCTGTGAGACTAATAAGTAACATTACTGCAGAGTGGTTCTTTCCTTTTAGTTCATAATAAAAACGGACATATTGTGAAAAAATAATTTGAACATTTAGGGGCAAATGAAAAGCATACTATCTGCGAACTCTGGTAAAAATGGGGCTTCATGAGCTGCCTGAATGCCTACAGTGACTAAATCAAAGCTGTATTCCAAATCCAAGACCTGTCATCTTGCACTGTCACTGTGATTAGAACACATAACAACTGCAGTACTCATGAAAGCACTTGGACCTACTGCGAGTTCGCATTAATCCCAGACAATGTTAAAGCTAGTTTACAGTGTTATGGATGCAGAAGCATAGCCACTTACATTTCATTTTCTGAAGCTGTTCCCTGGCACCACCATTGTGAGAAGCACACTCTTCCCACTTGGTAGTATTATTTGCCCAAATTAAAGGGCTTCTGGGTAAGCTAGTGAAACATACTGTAATTTTATCAAGAAATTTTTGAATTTCATGCCTTTGCTCTGCGGCTGCACATAATGTAAATCTGGATCAACCAGTCAGAACTACATCCCAAATGGTGTAAATTACACCATAGTTCAAAGCAAATTACAGAAAATGTAAGTGAATACCTAACAAATAAAAGCAAACCATAGGAACACATCAATGACACAAAAACATGAGTCTTCAAATGGCAGATTGAGTATGACCCAGCATTTACAAGAAGTGGAAGAACAGGAGGAGGAGGAGCTGATTAAAATAATTTTGAGTGTTTTGCATGCATGAAAACTTTCAGTCAGGTCATCGTGTCTCAAGAAACTATGAAAACAAAAATGTACATCCAATCTTTGTACTGCGAGTGTGTTCAATTTTGAGCTCTCAGATGAGGTAAATGTTTCCAGAAGGAACATAACAGGAATGGGCAAACAGTATGGGAAAGAGGGCCTTCAGGATCTTCTTCCCATTACAGACAGGGTGATGGGAAAGAGGTCGCAAGGTCTTTGGAGTCACAAAGATGTATGTCGTTTGGGGGACAGCTGGAAACACTTTAAACTAAATAGAGCCTGTTTTACATGAAATGTGCAGACTTTTTGCCTTGGTAGAAAATGCCAGATAACAAGTTTAGGATCATTCAGTACATAACATTTCTCCCACTTCCAGACCGGCCACATTCATCTTTAGGTTTCCATTTCTTCCTTACAGGCTGTCAACTAGAACTGGTTGAAAACTTTTCTAGAAAGCATTTTTTTCACTGAAACCAAAATGTTTTGTGGAAATATATATGTTTCCTGACACACTTTTTGTCAGGATTTTCCCAAGTCCAGGATGGATTCTGGGTGTAGGGGGAGCAGAGGAGGCCAGAGGAAGGAGAAAGACCCACAGAATAGACAATAACCTATTGGTTAGGAAGCTCACCTAGGCTGTGGGAGAGCCAGGTTCAAGTCCCTGCTCTGCCTGATTCAGATACATCTGGGAGGCAGGAAAGTATTACTATACCTAGGGCTGCCAGTTGTGGTTGGAGGTTTCATAACATTACGTAATCTTTAATTAAAGATTACTCTTTAATTCCTGGAGACTCCAGGACAATCCTGGAGGGTTGGCTGCCCTAACTATACCCAATTTACAAAAGAAGAATGGAGGTAAAGAGATGAGGTTGCTGAGTCAGGAAAGCACTTAAGCTTGTGTTTAACTTCAAGAACATGCTCAAGTCCCATTGAATTCAATTGAATTTTAAACACAGGCAAATAACTTGCCAAAGGTCACTCAGGATCTGCTGAATCCTAGTCCAGTGCCTTAACCACAAGGCCATTCTTCCTCTGCAGGGCAGTATGGCTGTGACATAGTAATTTCACAGATATGTGACATCTTGTAAGATTTACCTGGAAAGTGTGCAATATCACCGTTTTTACCCATTGAATAAACTGAGATACTGTAGTAAATCTCACAAGATCTTATACACGTTTCTGTCGTACATTTACAATTACTTTTTGTCACCACTTTATCTCTTGGATGACGTACGCAGGTTTAGCTGTCTTTCTGGAGTTAATGTTTGACAAAATATTTTATCGTAAAGTACTAGCTCTAAGGTAACAGTCATAAGCAAAACTATTACTTTGCTGAAGAGTTTCAAGGAAATGATGAAAGGGGAAAGGAAAGACATGGCAGAGATACTATCACACTATGTAGAAATATTTCACAGAAAGAGGAACGGGCAAGAGTGACAAATGGACACAGAGGATAACCCACCAAACATACTGTTCAGCCCTACTCTAGGCAGATACCTGATGCACTGTATTTACCTGTAACAAAGATTTAAAGCTTCTGTCTTTTTTTTTGTGGTTGCAGCACTCATATAGCTCATTGTGCCACAGAATTATTTTGAACTGAGCTGAGCTTGATAATGATCTTTGTTGAAATTCTGTCCCCATTGAAGTCATTCAGAATTCTGAAATGATTGAATCCCTCGAGAATATACTGTACTGATGATTGAGGCCCTGGCAAGTGGTGGACACAAAAGGTCCTCATAAAGAACATGACCCCTGAGTCAGTCCCTTGGCTCCTTACAGCACAGTTCCCTTAAAAGCCAAGGTGCTATTTGCTGCCACCTTCACACAACTACACAACTTCCCCTCCACAGGAGTAGATATTCAGCAGAAGTAAATGAGCAGAAGTTAACATTTCTTTGTGCAGAACTACTCAAACAGCACAGGGCAACCAAGAACCAGGTGAGGAGTATAACTGGGTGAAATTTTTCAGTCAAAAATCCAGTTCTAGAGCAACTAAAGCTATTCACAAATTCGCGTCAAATTAGGCAGATAGTTTCAGCTGAATAAAAAAAATAAGGAAAACAATTTCAAAAATATTGAAACAGTTTCAATTTTAAAAAGCAATCAAAATGACATTTGAAACATCATTCAATGCCAATTATTTTTTTTCCATTTCTTGCTGAAAGAAAAAACAAAATTCAGCTTTGGTTCAACAACTTGGGGCTTTTTTGGATTTTTTTAGTTCTGCTACTAAATGAAAATATCAATTGCTTGCTCAGCTATAGTTCTGAAGAAACTTGTGGCTCACACCCCACTTGCTGAGAACAGCAAAATCTCCTGTTGGAAAGTCCCAGTGGGAACCTGGGTAAAGGAAGGAAGGATCAGCTTGCTTGTTCCTCATGCTCCTGCTACTTCCAGCTTTACATTCACCCTCCTGCCCAGCATCCAAACTGGCAGCTTCCCATCCTCCTTCCACCCACACAGGTCTCAGTTAGAAGAGACCAGAGGGCTGCTTCCAGGTGTTTTGGAGCCGCAGATCACTGCTTCTGACATCTCCAAACTAAGCATTGTGCAAGCAGGGAGGAGAGGGGAAAGCCTTATCCTCCCCCATGCAAAGGTTTATGGGATTTGAGTCACCAAATGGTCTTTCTGCCATTTTGTGGGTCATAAATTAAAAGTTCTCCAGCTGAGTTCTATTGGCTGAGAAAAGTATTAACTTCTGCCAGACCATTATTCTACAGCATGCTACACTGACCCGCTGTTCCTTACCTGTACCCAAACACTAACCAACAGAGCTTCAGCCACGCACAGTTTCTATGGAAGAGGCTGTCAGGAGTTATTAAGACTTTTCTGACCCTTATTACTTACATTTGCTCAGTGCTGTGCCTCAAAGTAAAGGGTAAATGCACTGACACAACCACTAGGAGTAAGTATGAATGTAATTCAAACCAAAAAATCAGCAGAGTAAATATCTATTTGTTTGTCTTCTCGTTTATAGGAAGGCCTGTAACCTTTTTGTCATTTGTAGCCTTGCATGTCAAGTTAGAATAGAATCAGTTGTGACCGCAACTAAATGTCTTATCTTTCTCAGGCAAAAACATCGTTAACAGCAACAGTATGTGAATGTCAATATCCATTCTGTATGGAGATGAATCAGAAGAACCTCTCATCTCATCTGATCCTTGTGCAGAGCAATGCAGTTACTTTCCTCATATCTGTGTCTCCAAATGATCGTATATTCACACATCGCTGTATGATGTCAACTGTAATTCTTACTGATAATTGATATTTTTTAAAGAACAGTATGACCGCATTATAAATAACAGAGTCCTTATCACTTCCCATGAGTTCAGCCTGGCCATGGGCAGGCTGGACTTCAAGATATACATATAGACAATTATTACGCAGAGGGATTATAAACCCTGACAGACCCTCAATTAAAGCCATTCCACTGTGAGCCGCGGTGCTAAAACAACATCCTAAGATTTGCACAATAAAGGAATAATTATCCATTTACCTCTTACTGTAGAGTGTTGCCTACATTTGTTCCTAGTGTTTTATGGAATCTACTGTGGAATTATATACTGTGCTCATTTTAAAATATTGAAATAAGACTTGTCATGTAACCACAATGTTTTAGCAAAATGAAGTTACTTTAGGTAGCTGTGATTACAGCATAATCAGAGCCATTTAAAGTGATGCCAGATGGTTGTGTGCAACAACGCATTATTATGAGAAAACAAATGCTCTATTGTAAATAGCAAAAATAGTTTATAGTATGATCTAAAGTTCGTAACAGAAAGAAAGAGCATCCTCATTTGTCAGGATCCTGGTGAGACTAGCAGTCTTATGCAGCAACAACATTACAGGGATGAATAAATAGCCAAGAAATTTGGCTTGTATCGCATGGAAGCTTACAGATGGTGGATGAATTCATGTCTATCATGTTTTTTCCAATGCACTGACTTTTACATATTGCTGCCAGCTGGAACATAGTTTTGCAACTAGAATATAAATCACCTTCAATGTGTTCCCAGCATTTGAAATAAAAACAAATTTTGAAGCAGGTAGGGGAAGGTAATTCAGATGGAAGGAAATCTTATGGGACCTAAATTAAAACCCAATGGGCTGAATTGTTCATTGGTGAGTTACATGGCTTATAATATGGATAAGTTTAGCCCCATGTGTATTTGCCCCCCTTGAGTAAAGAAAAACATACAATGCAAAAGTTGATACACAAATGCTATCTAATCTAACAAATACCCTGCCATTTTATCAGTAAGGTAGTTTGGAAAAGCTTTTGCATTAAATGTATCCTCAGTAGAATATGAAACATCTCTCACATAAGATTAAACCATGAATAAAGTAAAGAGCATGAAGCACAAATGCATTATTAATGTTATGTGTTGATATGATGGAAGCATCCAGAGGCCTGGATCAGGACACCTGTGTGTTAGGATGATGTGCAAACACAAAGGTAGGCATGATCCCTGCTCTAATGGACTTACAAGGAAAAATGTATTTCTGTTTTTCAAAATGTATAAAAATAACATTTACTTTTTACTTGCAGACATGCATAACCAAGTCACCTGATCTTCCTAAATTTCAAGCTCTGTTTCTCTAAATCTCGTAGGTACTACTAAAAAGCAAATAATCCTGATAGTGAAGAAGTGGACAGTATAGCTGGGGAGAAAATCATTTCCCTTTCAAAGAGTTTTCAAAAAGTCTGATTTTATGATAGACTGAGCTGACTTCCCTGAGGAAATCTCAAGCATTGTTTATGAACAGATAATTCTATGCTTAAACCTATAAGACATTTTACAATAGCGATGGTCAAATATGATTTGGAAATCCACTGAACCACTTTGATCTATACTTACATTGTGCTTTGTGAGGTTGGAAATGTTAGTTGCTATTGCTTGTAGCCAGTCCATACAGTCTTCAGCAGAGAGAGACTGAATTATTCCACTGCAAACTCCATCCACAGCAATTATTTGGAATGCATTTTGCCTATAGACATTTCATAACAGATCAGGTCAGCAGAAAAAGTCATCTGTTCTAACATATCATCTTAACACCACATGTAGAAAAGCTTTTCTTTCAACCACAATGGTCCACTGCTGAACTCTCATCTTAGTTATCTCATTTTATATATATCTAACTTTAATTAAAATGAATATAATAACAGGTCAATCGAGATTATATTTAACTTTTATAGATGGCAGAGCTACAAAGATAAGAATGGTTGCTTGGAAATCTTGACCAACATTTTCAAACCTGACTATTTAAAGTTAAATTCCTAAATCTGTATTTAAGCAGTTGATTTAAGTTCTTAATATGGATTTAGAAGCCTAACTTTAGACACCCAGGTTTGAAAGTGTTGGCCCTTAGACTGAATGATCGCTCAGTTCTGGGAAATTTTATGATGCCTCTACATCAGTTATAGAACAATGTTTTCCCCTCAGAATTCCAGTTCATAGAGTCTCCTCAAAATACTTACCTGAATAGCCTCAGAAGCTAAATAAATGAGAATATCTGGTGCATTTTTAAAAACAATTCAATATTTATACAACTGTATTTGGGATTATTTGGAAGTTTAACAACTGTTATATGAAGTGAAAAAGTATAAGTGTAAGAAATTCATTATCAAACATTGAAAGCAAGGTTTCCTGAAATGTCATATAATAAAAATTTCATCCCTAAAAGTTTTGATTTTAAAGCCATTCTTTAAATGAAGTTAGCTTAGTGTCTAAATTGGTCTATGCTGGTTCCTATAAGTGATAGAGTTTTTGTTTTAAAATTATCCTGTTCTAAACTACTTATGAAAGGATTGGAGAATTCAAAATTGATCCACAATGATTTTTTTCATATTACCTTTCTGCAATATTTGAGCATAAACTAAATACAATGGAAGTCTATGAGATACTCATTGACATAAGTGACAGGTTTCAGAGTAACAGCCGTGTTAGTCTGTATTCTCAACAAGAAAAGGAGTACTTGTGGCACCTTAGAGACTAACCAATTTATTTGAGCATAAGCTTTCGTGAGCTACAGTTCACTTCATCGGATGCAACTGATGTAGCTCACGAAAGCTTATGCTCAAATAAATTGGTTAGTCTCTAAGGTGCCACAAGTCCTCCTTTTTATTGACATAAGTGGAAGCCTTCCAAGTAGCCTAATCTGGCCAGTTATATAATGTGTTGTCATGCATTACAGACTGATTTACTGCAGTTGAATGCCAGGCAATTACAAAGCAAGAAAGAACATTTGTATACTAAGTACAAAGGGACTTAATTTCTTCAGTAAAGAGCCTTTCTGGAATGCAGCCTATAGGAGGCTCCTGGGTCTCTGGTTTAACAGCCACCGAAGCCGAGCCTCATTTCATCTCCCAGAACAAGAAATTGCAAAGCACATGGAGACTATTGCATCCCAAACTTGGCATTCTGTGAGAACTCCATCCTTCAGCACTAAATTCATAGTTCAAAATTAGGCATGTGTCAGTCAGGTACTGTGAGAGTAGCTCATCCACAATCAGTCATCCTTAAGAGGAAGATTGGGTCTCACGTAATGAAATCAGTTGCTGACATCATAAAATATTTTGTAAAGATTCTTTCTACTTCTTAAAACTGCATTATAGTTCTGTGGAATGTCCAGCTGCTGTATATCTAGTACACGAGGGTTCTTTGTTTTAGTGAGTTAGTAACTCCCATATTCAGGGTGACTGTTGCCTTCATCCACATCTAAGAGCAGAGCCAGTCAAAGACATGCCTGTTTTCCCTTTAAATGCCCCCATCATAACCTCAAAGGCATGGAGTCTTTCTGAACCATCCAGAAAAAAAAAAGGATAGCAGTTCCTTGAAGGTTCTCTCCTCTTCCATTTAGGTTGGAAAAGGTGGGGATTAGGGTAAACTACTGGCTCCTGTGCATCCAGGGGACTGTATATAAGCCCTGTTCCTCCAGCCTGAGCCCCCTTCCCATGATTGGATTGTTCTGGTCAAAGACACATCTGTTTTCCCTGTAAATACCCCTTGTGAAAGTCAGGCCCTTACTTCACATAAACTCAACAGAGACCATGTTCAGGAAAACAGACTGATTCTCTGTTTAGAGCAGAGAATGTTTTCTTCAGGACTCCTGGCAAGCAGACAGTCCGAGTCCCTTCTTAGCAAGGTGAAAATAGAATTTTCCTATTTCTTCTTTGCAAGGAGGGAAAAGGCAAAGGATTTTTCATCCAAAACAGAGTCAAAGAGAAGTTCTGACTCTCTTTTAGGCATGGAAAAAATAATCGGAAATTCCTTCTTGACAAGGGGAAAAAGTCCCTTTTCAGCAGGATATTGGGATACACACACTCACTCACAAACACATGCATACACACGCATAAAAAGGTTGACCACCTGGTTTCAGGGAAGCCAGTTCTGACCCCTTTCTTATCATCAGGGAGTAAATGCAGCTTTTCCTAAGCCAAAAAAACCCCCAAAAACAAAAACAAAAAAAACCAAGGCCTTCTACTGGCTGAAGCTTAATGAGCATCAGATAAAGGACTCTCCTCCAGGCCTGGGGATGTTGAGATGATAACAATCTCTTCTTTAACCCCAGTGAAAAGTTGGAATCCCTTTGCTGTTCATATACATGATCACGTAGACACAAATAAATCAAACTCAGGGTTTGTGATATATAGAAGAAAAAACCTGATTTGAAATACCCTTTGGTTTGCACCATGTTTTTCTATTCTATGGTACAGAAAATATTTAAGAACATTGGTTCTGTCTGCCAGTTGATTTCTTGCTGAATTAGTTGCCTGAGTAGAATTTGAGTTCCTGGGCTTCTGCAGCATGAAATTCATGGAAGGTTTTAAATCAATAAGTCAAAAAGCATAAATCTGGCAGCATGTGGCTTTATTTTAAGGTTAAAGTATTAGTATGTTGCAAATGTTGCTCTTTGATTAGCTTATACTTTAATCCATGTTATCAAGGCTGTGTGCAAGAATTTGGGTAATCATAAATGTGAGCATGTGTATGAAACAGAATATTTCTGTACAGTAACATTTTTAAAAGGTGGTGTAAAAAAACCAAACAATTGAAAGCATATCAAAGTCTTTTTGAACACTGTCCTGAATTAACCTTCAAATTACTAGAAGGTTCCTCTCCAATACTGTGCATAAAGTGGTCCATTACAAGTAGATAAGTGATGATGATGATGATAATGAATACAATAATGATACTTAGTTAATACTTATATATCATTCTATATTTTCAAAACACAAATATGAACTAATTGAGACATAAAAAGACATCATGTAATACAATTTGTTTAGTGAAAACAGGCTTTTAATTACTAATTAAATAATGTGCAATGAATCTATTTTTACTCAATATTGTTTTCAATATCCTCTCATTAATATTGCTTTCAATAGCTTCAGTGTTTTCAATCATTATTATGAATTTATCTGCATTCTTCTGATAACACTTTTGAGACACTATTGTATTCCAGAGTAATTTTCAGTAATCAGAAGGGCCAGAATCTGGCTTACCCAACACAACTAAAAGTTGTTTTTAAACAATTGTCCACCAAAACATAATTTTTTCTCATTGCCAGCTCAACTTTCTTCCATATAAATTGTGTTGGGTTAATTGTTCATGTTACATAGTTAATTGTTCATATTACATAGTTAATATAGGCGGATACAGGAGATTGTGCAATTATTCTAGGATGAAAACACATAACATTATTTTACTTTGACCTAGACATACTCATAAATTTCTTTTCTGGAAATCATGGGCTGGATTTAAATCTCAGATATATGGTTACTTTCTTAAAAGAAACTGCTATACCTAAGTATGAACTCCATAAGTCTATGCATGTTAGAACCAAAACAAATAGAATATAATTGTATTTTGTCAGTGTTCAAAATTAAACTTTAAGGCCCCAGATCCAACAACTAGTTACATGCGTGCTTAACTTTAACCATGTGAGTAGTCCTCACTGAAGTCAATTGCTTAGCCCTGGTCTACCTTGGGAGGGGAGGGGATCGATCTAAGTTACACAACTTCAGCGGTGAGTCAACTGCTGACGGTCCCCCATCGACTCTGCCTGCGCCTCTCGTGGCGCTGGAGTACAGGAGTCGACGGAAGAGCGCTCAGGGGTCAATTTATCATGTCTACGTTAGATGCGATAAATCGATCCCTGCTGGATCCATCACTGCCCACCGATCCAGCGGGTAGTGAAGACCATACCTTAAGTTGAGTTTACAGCAAAACAGTGTTCAAATTTGACCGAAGTAATGACATGCCTTCCATTTCCCCAGAGAAGTTTCCTGTCCCCATTTTATTCCCATTTTTAAAATTCTCTTTCTCTCTCAACATCCATCACTACCTAGTAATGAGTAGTCAGGGTATGATGTAGTCCTCATTCTTCCTACACCAAGCCGAAGAACAGTAAATGAAGCTGATGTCAGGAACAGAGGAGGTGAAATCAAACAGTTGGGTCAACTGAAACTGTTGGCAAATTCAGTTAAAATTTGGCAAATTGTTTCAGCCAAAAGCAAGCAAAAAAGGAAAAAAGAAAAAGCAATGGGGAAAAAATTTCCAAGAGAGTCAAAACATTTTGACATTTCAAAACAACACATTTCGATTTTTCATTTTGAAATGATGTTTTGTTTAAAAATGTGCCTACATTTAACACAAAATAAATAAATAAAAAAATAAAACCACCTGAAAACACAGGAAAATATTTTGTTTGACCCAAAACAACCTTTTTTTTCACATTTTTTTGGTTTAGCCAATGAACCAAAAAAAATATTTTTGCTCAGTTCTAGTCAGGAATACCAGCCAATCATGAAATCTACATGGTAACTGATTTGTTACTTTTTCCATCAGAGTTTTGTAGTTTAATTCCTGTGATTCCTAAATGCTTAAGAACAATTTTGTCTTAGTTGGTTGGAGGCACAGGTGGCAGACTGAAGTATGGACATGTACTGGGCAAGTGTGCATGTACACAGCTGCCTCTTAGTTACTTGAGTAAAACTCATACTGACACCTATTAGAAAATGTCTATTGCTGTATGTTGCTGGCAGAACTGAAAGCAATGATATCTAGGTGTTCAGACCATTAAAATGATGAGCTTATTAAGCTTGCTTTATAAGATTCCTGAACAAAAATCAACTTGAATGCAAAATATTTGGGAAGATTTTCAAGTATAACTATTATTTTTTTAACTTCCTTGCTGATGTCTATTAAAATTGGCTTGAGAGCCATGATCAACAGTAGAATGATTATTAAACTAAACCGAGACAAGTAGTCAGAGGACTGAACAATCAAGCAGCTCTATGGCCCATGACTATGGGGAAATATATATTTATCTTTTCAACTGAAGTGCTGATTTACTAAGTTACCATTAAGATTATATCTATCCACAAGCAAGACAAATTTCAAACATACATACTTATTTACCTGCACAAGTCTGATCCTGGGAGGTACTGGGAAAAACGGGAATGAAGGAGCGGGATTAATCGGAGATCACACCATCTCTTCTCCCACCTATGCCCTGGTGATGTTGGCCATGAGGAACATGATAGCGTATCCTGGAAGAAATTTTAAACACTTCTGATTTTTGGCCTTCATCATAATCATCTACCATAGAGAGAGACAGACTTTTTTCCTTCAAGTATTTGGTGCCTTGTTTTATGTAATAAAATCTTTCCTGAAAATTCTATTTGATCAGGTTTAGTAAGCTGTGGAGTGATCCCACGCTTCTTTTTTTTTCACTTTTGATTGCAAAACAAAAACTGAAACAAGTATGGTTGTAGGAACTGCGAACAACTGCCATCCCCTCAACCAATGCTCTATATTGTAAACTATAGAAATGAATATTACAAGCCTGGGGAAAACAAAAGAACAGAATCAAATGTTACTGAATCATGTTATTGCAATGAATAGCCAAGGAAGGTGTTCAAAATTCAAAGGTAAAGGACAATATTTTGAAGTGTTGAATATAAAAGTAGCTATTCAAAATGCCACAATTTAGGCTTATCATACGATATTTCATAAATATTTTGAAATTCTCATGTTTGACAACCTGCAATTGCTTTAGTACCAAATTGTAAAATGTCTTATATTTCAAGGGGTCACCATATTCCTCCCACTTATCATGTGTTATATTAATATGCAGCCAGGAACATATACATTAGATATTAGAGGAAAAAACATTTTAATTATAAGGGCAGTTAAGCTCTGTAATAGGCTTCCAAAGGAATGCATAGAATCCCTGAAGGGCCAAAATCCATTGCTGTGGATGAAAAATCTTTACCACAGTTTCTGTTCAGAACTTTTAATATAGGCCCGAAGTCCACAACTTGGCCTGGGGCATGAGGGCTAGCTAACAAAGAACAATACATGGCTAAGAGAAAGCTGGGGTAGACAGACAACCTTGTGTGTTTCAAGTCGATGAGCAGAGTCAGCATGACTCCAGAGGGTGAGCCGTAATTGGGTGTCCTTATCGCGAGTTACAAACACACAAAGCGCTGAGAAGGGTCTTAAAGTTAACTCCCTGGTGCAGGAAGAAGATAGTGGTACAATACCCCTCAGACACCAGAACAGAGTTTGGGAAGAGGCCTAACATGATTGACATTAGTAATGACACCCTCCCCTCACAGATGTATGCCAATCCTAGTCCATAGAAATGCAAGGGTAAAACTATAAACAATTGTTATTTTTAAATACTAATTACTGCTTTTTTGCTTTAAATCTCCAGGAATGTACCTGTTGATCAACCGTGAGAGCTGCTACCTCATTCCCCTGGACCCCAAAATTAGGATTTAACCTATATACTTTAATAGAGATAGTTTGAGGGTAATCACCTGTGTATCAGCAATATGTTAATCTAAACCATGGGTGGAGCCATTATGCAATCTTTTAGACCATTGTCTTATTGTGCTTATCTTGTCTTGCTGCTAGAACCTATCCAGGGGCTTGGGGACTCCCACCCCATCACTTCTCTCCGCCCAATGAGCATTCTATATAATCTATTGTAATCAATTGTTTTGCAGTGTCTCTGAGCCAAATAAGCAAAGTGACACTCCTCCAGCGCTGTGCGTAATAAACTCCTGTGCTTGACTCTACATGGTGTCCATTTCTGTTCCTTCAATCCCCATTATTGGAGGTTTTTAAGAACAGGTTGGACAAATACATGTCAGGCATGGTCTAAGTATACTTGGTCCTGCCCCAGTGCAGGGGGCTGGATTTGTTGACTTCTCAAGGTCCCTTGCAGACCTATATTTCTAGGATCGTATGGACATAATTAAAATGACATTAAAAGAAAGCAAAGAGAATATCTTCACAGTTTGCAATGTGTGTGCATGCACATGTGTACATGTGTTTTGCATATGCTCCCTTGACCTGCAGAATACAACACATTTTACTAGAACACCCCAAGGCAATTTTCTACAACAGTAATTTTACTGTCAAATTTTAGGTTTCTACTCTCTGTTCTTCAGTTGTTTCCAAAATGCTGAAGAATAGTTTTGGGGCATGCATTGTCTTTTTAATTAGTGCTTGTGCTGTGCCTAGCACAATGGGACATAAATCCCTGATTTGAGATTTTTAGGTGCCACTGTGATATTATTACTACCACGAATAATAATAATAATAATAATAAATAATTAATAACTTAATTATATTAACATTATAAATGGGAGACACATATTATTCCCCACTCCCTTCTTAGTCAAAAAAGGCAGAACTACTTACAGAAAACAAACAAATGAACAAAAACTACAACACCATTAAAGCTGAGAGAGGTGAAATTCAGACCCCAATGAAGTCAATGGCAAAATTCTTATTTAGTTCAGAGGGGCCAGGATTTCACCCCAGACCTGGTGAACATTTCAGAAAGTTATGAATGAAAAAGGGGTTATAATGGAAATACACAGACAAGATTAACAACAGCGATCACGTCCTAAAGCTATACTGTATCACATAATCACATACTATGTTTAACCTGTGCCTGAATGACGCAGGGGGCCTTGTTACCCCTACATATCACTGAGGAAATCACTGTCCGTTCTGTCTACCAAGAACCCAATATGCTTTAAGTTATACCTATGTATAATTTACTCAGGGAAAACAGCCTTTTAATTGCTAATTGCATAATGAATGTGTAATGAATCTACTTCTGCTTAATATTGTTTTCAATATGCTCTTATTAAATATAACATTTTCATTGTATTACTCTAGAGAGTTACACTCTGGTAATTATGAATGAGATATAATTCATACCATGGCATAGGGCCACAGAATGTAATACCAGGTGCATCAATGCCCCATTCTGTGTGTGTAACTCGCATGGAAAAATAGAGGTCTGTGTTGTGTACGCATGTATAGTGCCAATAGAATGGAAGGAGTTCATTTCTGAAAGAACCCCTATCATTATGCATATTCCATGCAGGCAGAAACTTGTGTTTTAAAAATGTAGCCAAGTCAAAAATATTTTTATCAGACCACAGCAGACCAAGAGATGCTTTTTCATTATGAAGTAGGGTCCTGGTCCCTGGGTTTTCCCTTCCACAGGGACCCCATCAATTTCTGTCACCTCCTTCCTAATGACAGGTTTCAGAGTAGCAGCCGTGTTAGTCTGTATCTGCAAAAAGAAAAGGAGTACTTGTGGCACCTTAGAGACTAACAAATTTATTTGAGCATAAGCTTTCGTGAGCTACAGCTCACTTCATCGGATGCATTCAGTGAAAAATACAGTGGGGAGATTTATATACACAGAGAACATGAAACTATCCATACACACTGTAAGGATAGTGATCAGGTAAGGTGAGCTATTACCAGCAGGAGAGCGGGGCAAAAAACCTTTTGTAGTGATAATCAAGGTGGGCCATTTCCAGCAGTTGACAAAAACATCTGAGGAACAGCTGGGGGGTGGGGTGGGGAATAAACATGGGGAAATAGTTTTACTTTGTGTAATGACCCATCCACTCCCAGTCTTTATTCAAGTCTAAGTTAATTGTATCCAGTTTGAAAATTAATTCCAATTCAGCACTCTCTCCTTGGAGTCTGTTTGTTAAGTTTTTTTGTTGAAGAATTGCCACTTTTAGGTCTGTAATCGAGTGACCAAAGAGATTGAAGTGTTTTCCGACTGGTTTTTGAATGTTAGAATTCTTGACGTCTGATTTGTGTCCATTTACTCTTTTACATAGAGACTGTCCAGATATAATTCATACCATGGCATAGGGCCACAGAATGTAATACCAGGTGCATCAATGCCCCATTCTGTGTGCGTAACTCGCACACAGGCCTAGGTGAACAGAACTCCAGGCTGGCAGCAGGCTGAGCGGGCCGGCGGTGTAAGATCAACATTTTAATTTAATTTTAAATGAAGCTTCTTAAACATTTTAAAAACCTTGTTTACTTTACGTACGACAATAGTGTACTTATATAATATATAGACTTATAGCGAGAGACCTTCTAAAAAACGTTAAAATGTATTACTGGCACGTGAAACCTTAAATTAAAGTGAATAAATGAAGACTCATCACACCACTTCTGAGAGGCTGCCGACCCCTGCTCTAGTATCTCCTCTGGACTCAGGGACTCAGTTCGTAACCACTTTCGTGAAAGATGGATGAGGTCATATAATTGGGACTGCGGGGTTTTGTTCTCCTGGTACCTCCACTCATGATATCACTGGGCCCGCACTGCGGTTGTTACCCCAGATCTGGCCACGATCTTTGCTTTCAGTTGGAGGTAGTCTGCCACAGACTCTTCAGGCAAATCATAGTAGGCCTTCTGGGCCTCCCCACACAGGAATGGAGCGAGGATGCCAGACCACTGTTCTTGGGGCCAAGCCTCCCGCAGGGCTGTTCTCTCAAAGGCCAGGAGGTACGCCTCTACATCATCATTTCACGTCATTTTCTGCAGCCAGTTGCTGGCCCAAATCATCTGCGTCACATCACAGACACGGTTCAGCTCTGTAAGGGCAGTTTACCAGTTCCTGCAACATAGCCCGGTCTTGAGCAGCCTGGTCCATCAGTAGGTGATTAGTCTCTTGCTACAGCCTCACTGCCTCCTGTTGAACGGCTGCCTGGACACGGGTAGCCTCCTGCTGGGCAGCCATGGCTTGCATCAATGTCCGTCCCTCAGAGATTCACAGCGGCCCTCAGTTTGGCCACTTTTGCTAGCGGCTCAAACCTGCCATTCACTCAGCTAACCTCATCACTGGCCAGCATGAGGAAAAGGAAGGAGAACAATCCCCACAGTCTCTGCTGGTTCACTTAGTGGGTGGGGGGCCGGCCAGGGACCTTCCCCTTAGGTGGGATGCCAAGTCCAGGTCAACTCCTCCTGTATCCAATAGGGAGTTGGGGGGATGCGGGGAACCCGGGCCCGCACTCTACTCCGGATTCCAGCCCACAGCTGTCTACAGAGTTTCGTGTAACACCTGTGTGACAGCTATAACTCCCTGGGCTACTTCTCCATGGCCTCCTCCCAACACCTTCTGTATCCTCACCACAGGACCTTCCTCCTGATGCCAGATAGCATTTGTACTCCTCAGTCCGCCAGCAGCATGCCTTCTCACTCTCAGCTCCTTGTGCGCCCCTCACTGACTAAAGTGAGGTCCTTTTTAAACCAGGTGCCCTGATTAGCCTGCCTGTCTTAATTTATTCTAGCAGCTTCTTAATTGGCTCCAGGTGTCCTAATTAGCCTGTCTGACTTCATTGGTTCCAGCATGTTCCTGATTGTTCCAGAACTGCCCCTGTTACCTTACCCAGGGAAAAGGGACCTGCTTAACTTGGGACTAATATATCTGTCTTCTATCACTCTCCTGTAGCCATCTGGCCCGACCCTGTCACAATATGCCCTGCCCTTTAAACTAGGTCAGTTTTTTAACCAGTGTAGCCTTCTTCCTCGATTTTGGGGTTGTTGCTTTATATGCATCTCCTAAGGTGTTCTTAAATGATTCCCAATTATCATACAAATTTTTGTGATTAAGTTATCTCTCTCAGATGATTTGGCTCATAATTGTTTTCAGTTTTGTGAAATTGGGCCTATTAAAGCACAAAGTATTTTATATATATTGTTTGCACACTATAAATGTGTTCAAGTCATGATCACATGAACCTAAGCAATCATTAATCTTTCAGTTCTGTGATCAGTTTCTCTTTATCTGTTGAGACAAAGACTAATAAAGAATTCCTCTGAGTTGGTTGTAACACTTCTTGAGTTAGAAAATTGTCATGTATAATGTTTAAAAATTACAAGGATCTTTTAGTACTGGTAGCATGAAACCTCCTACATACGTCACTCAAACTGAAGTAACCCATGATCATTTAGCTTTGTTTTTCTCTACAAATTCCAGATAGGTGTATAAGAAGTGGTCATCCTGTTCTCTAGTGAAGTTTGGTAATCTGTAGCAGACAAAAACTTATACCCTCCTCATGTGCTTTACCTATTAGAATATTGATCCATAAGCATTAAAAATAATTTTCTTCTGAATTATGAGTGACTTGGGAACAGGTAATACCATTTTTACATAGAGTGCCACTCCCCATCCTCTTTTAACCATTTGATCCTTCCTAAATAGGTTGCAACCATTGATTTTAATATTCCAGTAATGTGAATCATCCCACCAGGTTTCAGTAATACCAATTAGAGAGAATTTCTAATTCTAATTCCTCATTTGTTACCCAGGATCTTAGCACTGGTGTGAAGCCAATTAAAGAATTTCTTCTCTTCATATCCTTTGGTTCTGTAATAAATTTTGTTCTCAACATAGATTTCCACCACAACTTCAAGAACCATCACCTGTTCATTAAACTCTCTCTGAAACACTTCCACACTAACATCAACTTCCTGGACACCGCTATCAGCTGCAACAATGGAACCCTACAGACAACTATATACAAGAACCTCTGGATCACCACACCTTCCTTCAGAGATTCAGCAACCACCCCAAATACCACCCCAAATACACCAATAAATGTGTTATCTATAGCCAGGCACTCAGACACCACAGAATATGCTTTGAGGAAAAAGTCCAGGATATGCACATTAACACTCAAAATTGCCTTCACCAAACAAGGACACTCCGCCAAAGAAGTAGATTATATCCTTGAACAGGCCACCCAACTACCCCGAGAGAACCTGCTTTAATACTGAAATAAAATTCTCTGACCCCACACCCCTACTTGTCACTATCACCCCAAACTGGAACCTATACAGGGTATCGTCAAACAACTATAACCCATACTCAATGTGTACCCTAGCCTGAAAGAAATCTTTCTTGAACCCCCTCTTCTGGCCTTCAAAACTACTCCCCAATCTCCAAACTCATCATCACAAGCAAACTCCTCACAGGCCAGGAGACACCAACTTAAAGCAGCATCAAACCCCACCAGAACAGATGAAAAATCAGCAGATATATCTTCACTGCTACAATGATCAATACCACCACAACACACTTTGTAAGATACATGGGTCCTACACATGCCTATTACAATATGTAGTGTATCTCATCCAGTGTGCCCAATGCTCCAATAACCCCGGGGTTATTTGCAGAAAATAATGTATAAGCGCGGGACTAGGGACGTACTGGCTGCCGCTTCTAGCAGCTCCCATTGTCCTGGAGCAGCAAACCGCGGCCACTGGGAGCCGCGATAAGCCGAACCTGCAGACGCGGCAGGTAAACAAACCGGCGCAGCCCGCCAGGGGCTTTTCCTGCACAAGCAACGGAACAAGTTTGGGAACCACTGGTGTAGAGCAATCTCTTTATTATGAAAGTGAAACTAAATGTAGATTTTTTTTTTGGTTACATAATTGTACTCAAAAATAATTCATGGAGGCAGCCTTTTTTGTCAGTGCAGAGACCCAGTGAAGTCAGAATCCAGCTGACTGTGGCTTGAGGATGGAGTATACATAAGCACTTATCTTTCCAATTCAAACTCTGATATTTTATTGCATATGTAGAGGTTTAGAAGGCTGCCTAGCTCTAATTACTAAGGTCACCAAATATAAGCTCAGTTGACTTGGCTACACACGGCAAGCCAGGGTGTGAATGTACAGTGTTGTAGCCTGTTGCTCACTGACAAGCCATGTGGACCTTGGTACTGTACACCAATCATTCTCTAGCATGCCTTGATTTACTTCAGTTTGAAATAGCAGTATGTCAGACTACACTATAGAACTTTTAGTGTGCAGTAGCAGCGTCCACACAGCATGTGCGGCAGGCTAGAGTGCTGTACATTCACACCTTGGCTTGCTGTGCACTAACTGTGTAGCCAAGTCAACTGAGCTTATATTTGGTTACCTTAGTAATTAGAGCTAGGCAGCCTTCTTCAAATAAAATAAGAACTCTTCTGGACCATCTCCCAAACCTTCAGCTGAACTCAAACCATGCTTTCGTTGTCACTTCTAAAAACTCATTTTCTGGTACAATCAAAAGAAGATTTTCTTTCATAAAGTGGAATATTTAAGTGTACCTTTTTGCGTGTTTCTTAAAAGGGGTATAGTTTAAATTCATTAAGTAGCATAACAAATTATATTCTCAATCTCTGCATAGAATTTTTAAGGTACATAGGGCCAGACACTCAGCTGGTATAAATTGTCATAGCTTCATTGACCTCCAATTGAGAATTTGCCTCATTATCTCCACCATTCCTGTCCATGTCCCATTTTCTGCACTGGTGAGTCACAAAGAGGTTTCTGTAGAACGGAGAAGATTTTACTTAACTGCCTTCTGTAATTAGTGGTTTCTCCTTGGCTCAGCAGCTCTCTGCCACATCACTTAGCTCAGTGTAGGGGGACAAGAGACAGATATCTATGTTTCATGCTTAGCAAGAGAGATGAGATGGGGAAATTTTGTTTTGGGAGACATTTCTTTTCTCAGGAATATAGTAGTTGGTTTGCTTTCTTGGCGTGTGTGTGTGTGGGGGGCAGAATTCAGTAGTATTTTTAATTATTTTCAAGGTATAGGCTCTATTTTTGTGTGTTAAAATATAAATACAAAGTAAATACTGAAAATGTTTTGTTTTGTATACGCTATGTATGTTTTGTGGGATTATTTTTAGAACTTGTAAACTGTTTTCCCATGCCATGGAAATTTTCAAAAATGATTGTGGGGAACTGGGAGGGTAATCTGGAAAAAAATTGGATTGTGTCAATGACACATTTCAATAATTTCAAAAAGTTGAATTTCAATTTTTATATTTTGCCTATACATTTTGAAATGAAAAGTAATTTTGACTCCCAATCAGAATGTTTGTGTTTCAACAAGGTCAAAATGGGATGTTTTGACAGTTTCAAACTTTTTTCATTTTTTTTTCAAAACCAAAAAAATTGTCACAACGAACCTTTTCCTTCAAAAAGGTTCAATATTGACAAATCAGCATTTTCTGGTGAAAACCATTTAATTGACAAATTCACAACCAGCTGTAACTATTTTATAGTTCAGCAACATCCGGAGTGACTTTGAAAGTTTTCTTACCCTTACTTTTTAAGAAGCATTTGAAATGCAAGGGGCACAAATTAATTGATTATACAAATATTCAATACGAATGCTCTCTAATTTCAAAATATCTGTTTTCTCACTAGTAGCTAATTAAGGCAGCAGTGGAAGAGCTGCCAGATCCACTTCTCTAAATATATAACACTGACGTTCCTTTATATTCTGTGTGTGTCTCATGGTAATTATACCATGCTGCATGTTGTTTCTTTGGCAGTTACTCTTCAAAAAGGGCCAAAAAAAAAAATAGTCTCTAGCTCACCGGTTTATACATTTAGACAAGTTTAACTGAAAATCAATATAGGATGCCTCAGAACAGGATGAGTCAAAAATGCTATAGGTATATCCAAGACTAAAGGAAACTCTTATTCACCAACTAAATCCAGTGTTATTTAGGTGACCCCCATCTTTTCCCATGCCTTTTCTGGGATATTATCCATCACCTCATTAATGAGTTAGCACTGAAAGGTAAAACAATCTCTTACCGTATTGTTGGGATGGTAGTTGAGATGCAAACCACTGTCACAGAGGGGAGATGATGTGCCACTGCTTTGGTCACTAGGGACACCTAATAAAAATAGTCATGCATATAACATTGTCCCATATTACAGGATGTTAGAATTTGTATTCATACAGTTACATTTTTGTCCTAAGCACTGTCATGGGTACAACTAAGCTATTCACAGACAACAGTTTGTTTGTTTCTCTTCTTACTTGTGAAATATCCACAGACTGATTTTTATGTGTTTGTTATTCAAAATTAGCCAATGAATACTGACACAAATAGTAAGCCTATGGATTTTTCACAAAGTATTACTGTGAGCATTAGCTTTTAATCATTCACACTCTGATTAGTACAGAGAGAGACTCTCACTGGATAGCCCAGTGGTAAGGAAGTGGATTAGGATCTGAGGGTTCAAGTCCCCACTCTGCTTCACTGTACATTCCAGACAGCGCCTATAAGCAGGCAAGAGAGTTCTTCCTAGACCTGAGAAACCTTCGTGCAAAACAATCACTGAAAAGGAAATGTATCACAGAACATTTTGGTTTTGACAAGACAACTGTTTTTCAATGGAAAAGTTTCGAAAATATTTTGATTAGTTCTGTTTGCGAACAAAAACATTGCCTGTACGAAGTTTGTGAGAAATAAGGAATTGATCATGAATCTATGCAAATAAATTAAAATATTTTAGAACAGATTTCATACACCCACACATAATATATATATATATATATACACACACACACACACACAATAGGTTTTAGACCTAAAAACTATTTTTTGTTCTCATAATTAAAAACTAAACGTTATCTTCACACTTTCAGAAAAAAGGAAGTTGAAAGAAAGCAGAGGTGAATAAAGACATACTCACACATATAGACCGGCACTGATATACTGTAGCTATCTACAAAGGTGTACCAACAATTATAATGTATTATAATTAGAAGCAGGCAGCTGCTTCCATACACATCTTTCAGATGCCCATTGGGGCTAGTCAACTAAACTTCTGTTGCACTAAAACAAAATACTATTGAGCTCAGAGTTGAAGGTATATCACCACTAAAGCCCCTGAATGAAATTTAAATTGAGAAGATAAGACCTTAAAATATAAATGTGCAATCTCAGTTTTACATTTAGAATATATAAACCGTTCCAATTTCAATGCCATTGTATGTTTGAAAGAAGGATCTTTAAATACTTTGGGCCCAAACCTTAGCTCGTGTAAACTGGTGTAGCCCTACTGATTTCAGTAATGCTATGCTGATTCACACCAGTTGAGAGTATTGCCTCCTGTTTCTCCAGCAAAGATAGCATTAGCTTGCAATGAATGTCAACACAGCACCTGGTGATATTAAAAGTTCATAGTCAGGCCACAAAAGTGGCTGCAACAGTTCCTGCCAATTACTGACCATCCACAGGAAATTTGGAAACTAACGGTAGAGGTTCACGTGAACAATGAATAGAATTTTCTTGTGGCTAATCACAAATGCTTACAGGCACAATCTTCATTCAAAGGCAATTTGAGAAAAGCAGGCGCCCTTTTCAGAAAGGACACTGTTAGGGTCACTTCTTCTCCAGCATTCCGAAGAACCTGAACCTGAAGATTCAATAGAGAAGGCATCAATACATTTTTTTAAAAAAGACAGTAACAGTTGTAAACAAAACCCAAGTTATCTCTCACAGCTCATATTTGCTCTCTGACTTACTACAAGACACATAAAAAAAGAAACAAAATCATGAAGCCTACCACAGTCTATTCTCCAGTGTCCTTAAACAACTTTGTTTTTATCAAGTGTTATTTTGTAAACCTTTCCCATCAATGCACAGAGATTTTATATTTGTAGCTTCCATGAGCTCCTCATAAATCTACAGGAATTGTGTGTAAATCCCATCCTGGGGCACTGGGTATACAGAAGCAATGATGATAGGATCACAACACATTAGATGCAGTATCTAAAACTGACTTTGCAATTGTGCTGTGCTGTCATTGTTCCCCCATATCTCTTGGCACAGTTTAGACTGTGGCTGCTCTAAACTAAGCCTTTTTGGCTATGACCCTCAAGAGGCCTTTCTGCTAGCTAGGGATTCCCAGAAAGCAGTGTCTTGATCCTGGCACACTCTCTGTGCGGGGTGGTGTAGCCCGCGCCTCTTCCCGCAGCCTCCATTGGCCTGGAACGGAGAAGTGCGGCTAGTGGGGGCTGCGATCGGCCGAACCTGCGGATGCTGCAGGTAAACAAATCGTCCCAGCCCACCAACGGATTTCCCTGATGGGCTGCATGCCAAAGTTTGCCGATCCCTGGTCTAGGCATTTACCAATAGGAGCTGAATTCCCACAACAGCTAGTCTATGAGGGACGTGCGCACATTATATAAGGGGAAAATGCATATTATTTTTTCCTCTTTCAACTCCCTAAATGTCTATTCCTAGCTCCGTGAAGTTCTGGGATAAGTATGATGTCATACTGTTGTGCATGCTGGGCCATCTCATCGGAGCAGGAAGGGATGACCATAACAGGGTTCAAAAAAGAACTAGATACATTCATGGAGGATAGGTCCATCAATGGTTGTTAGTCAGGATGGGCAGGGGTGGAGTCTCTAGCCTCTGTTTGCCAGAAGCTGGGAATGGGTGACAGGGGATGGATCACTTGATGATTACCTGTTCTGTTCATTCCCTCTGAAGCATCTGGCATTGATCACTGATGGAGGACAGGACACTGGACTGGATGGGCCATTGGTCTGACCCAGTATGGTCGTTATGTTCTTATGATGAGCTTGAACCTTTAACATTTCTATTTATGTAAGTATGTATTTGGGAAAAGGAGTGTTTGTACCGATGAAAAAATAAGTTACTGGATTAGGCCCAGGATATTTTTTATTCATATATATGAACACAGTGAAGGAGAATCCAGCTGTCAGTGATAAAGTCATTGATAAGCATTTTATCTTTTCTGCCATCCAACCATCATAATGAAGAAAATGGGGACTTACCACACGTATCAAGTTTCTTTCAGTGGATTTGTCAGTTATATCTATTGCAGTGATAAGTTAGGAAGTGTTTCAAGTTTGCTTTGAAATGTAAGATAAGAGGATATCTTTTGCACAGTAAGAGAATATTAACTGATTTCTCAGGCCATCTTAGAGCACTTTGGTATTATCACAGTAACAAATTCTGCTGAACCATTGCCAGTACCTACGGTGCATTAATTGTAGCATAGTAATGAGTGGGGAGCACAGAACTAGGAGTTGTATGCTGCTTTGTGCAGTAAGGTACAGCTCAACTGGGAACCGGCAGTGACTTACAAGGGGTGAGTTTGGCCCTCAGAATTGGGATTTCAGGGTTTTCTTACTGGCTTTGCAATAACTACAACCAGGAACAAATACTTTAACCTCTTTGTGCCTTTCCACACATGTAAAATGGGGATGATAATTACTCACCTCAGAAGAGTAATGTAAACTATTTATTAGTATTTGAAAAGTTATTTGAAATCCGTGGGTGAAATGTGCAATACATGTGAAAATAATTTAAATTAAGTGCTATAAAACATTGTTTCAGTATGGAATGCATTTCTAATAAATAGAGAGAGTTGTGATTGCCTAAAAGCATGAAAATGAAAGGCTGAATATAGCAATATTAAGTTAACATAAATAAAAATGGCATTAATGAACATTTTGCTTCATATAGGAAGAAAAAGGTGGGGAAAGGGAGACCAATGGATTTTCTAGGATTTTTACATACTATAAATTATATTTCTTGGTCTTCAAATATTGTTTAGTAAATATTTACTAGACTACTACCTGCTGGCCATTAGTTTCTTTCTCTTCCAATGGTAATTGCTTTACTTTTCAAAATAAAATCATAAAGGGAAAACAAAACTAGTTTTTAAAACTATGATTGTGTAGAAGAAAATAGCTTACAGTGCAGCTGACTTGATTTTGCTATTGCTTAAAAACAATAGGTGGACCTCATCATCCATGGGATATGGCATCTCCAGGGCTTTACCCCAAGCCATACAACTGGTTTGTTATGTGATGCTGGGCAAGTCACTTAACCTATCTGGTCACTTGTAAAATGTGTATATTACTACTTACTTAGTTCTGAGAGCTCTATTGCTTAATAATATTCTCTCTATGTATTGGAGAGACAAGGTGGGTGAGGTAATACCGTGTATTGGACCAATTTCTGTTGGTGAGAGAGAGGAGCTTTCAAGCTAACATAGAGCTCTTCTTTCGGTGACCTTCACCTTCCTCTTTGTGTTAGTTCGAAAGCTTGTCTCTCTCACCAACAGAAGCTGGTCCAATGCAAGATATCTCTCTAATATCCTGGGATCAACATGGCTACAACAACACTGCATCTCTCTATATAGATCTTTTAAAATGTAGGACTAAACCATAACTCTAAATGGAAGTTTAAAACACTTAAAAGGGTGAGTAGAGGTATGTGGATAAATTTTCCAGTAGCCTGCTAAATTCTATACTTCTCCTCCACTCCTTTATACCAATAGTCCATTGATCTTTCTTAGTAAAACTACTCCAACAGTTGACAGAATACATTAATGAAATGCTCATTTTCTGTGTCTTGTTAAAGCACAACCAGCAGTTTAACTGATGAAGGGCTATCTAGTCCATAACGAATTACCTTAATTTAAAACAGAAAGTGGCTATTTTAAGAAACACCACTGCATAATAACTGAACAGGTGAACTACTAAAGACGCCAAGTTCTGCAGATAATCTGAATTATAAGTATTTCATATAATTCCTTGAGCCAAATTCAGATCACCTTAATTCTCATTTGGAAAAGAGGTTTCCAAGTTGGGTGCACTAGTTGCATGCTACCACACTGTTTCTCATTCCACCTGTGCAGTAACCAGAGATGTGGTTCTAGGGCAAAGCCTATTGTCCTGTGTATGATCAGGCCACAGTAGTAAATACACTCTTTGATTTGGTCATGCTAACACCAATTCAGGTTACTTAGAATAACTTGTACGGCATAGTGGGCTCTGCATGGGAGTTTAATCAGGTTAAAGTACAGATCACACAAGAAATGCACTATTTTTGTTAGTGTTAGTCACAGTTCACCTACCATAACACAGAGTATGCCCTGAATTTGGCCCATTCTCTATAACATAAAACATAAGACTAAGGCAGCAAGGTTTGGGGTTTTGTTTATTTTTAAAGCCACACAAAACCTGTTCAACAAAATAAATTACTTCTTTCAACAGAGTCAGCTAGAAAATATAGTTAACCCAGTTTAAGGTTCTATATTTTTATCAGTGCACAATGTGGTTATGCATCCTTAACCAAACTAAAAATGCTGTCAGTTTGCAGCAGACAAAAAGCCAAACTGATGCACCAGCATATGCTTGATGCAGGAATGGGAGAGTTGCACTGTAAAGGAGCTGGTTACAGCTCCCCAATTCTCTGTCTCATTCATCTTCAGCCATGGCTGTTCTAACCTAGGCTCAGTTGTGCCCAAGCAACCATCTGCTGGCTCAGAATTCATTGGTGCTCCAGTCAATTCTATTCAGTCCATGATTCTGTGGCTAGCAAAGTAAGTAATTTAAGTTCCTTCTCCTTTTAACATCAAATGAGTTAAAATATGGCAAATATTACGCATTATTATTTCCACAAATTTTTTCAAAAGACCGAATACTAAAGTGGGTAGCAAGATGACAACCTGTTTCCAGAAAATGAAACAGCAGATTTGGATAACTTGGGTGTCTCCTCAAAACATTTGGATCATGTAGCTAAGTATCTAAAGTACTGGGCATTTACCAGAAATTAACCTGAACCCTTGGTGGGTCATCCATCTGTAGTATATTCTATGGAGAGACAAAAAGGTTCTTATAAGAACCAGTTCAAATGTTAGTCTGAATGTTAACCAGCCCATCCCTCGGCCTGCACCGCTTTCTGCAGCCCCATTGGCCTGGAGCGGTGAACAGCGGCCAGTGGGAGCTGCGATCGGCCGAACCTGCAGACGCGGCACGTAAACAAACCGGCCCAGTTGGCCGGGGCTTTCCCTGAACAAGCGGTGCCCTAGTTTGAGAACCACTGGGCAAACAAGATATGCATCTCTCTCTCTCTCCCTGTCTGTCTCTGGCATCGCACCCAAGACAACAAAGGAAAACAGCCATTGGACTCTGGCGTGGAGGGTTCTGACCTGAAGAGTTTGGACAGTGACCTTTCTGGAAGTATGTGGTGAGAAATTTCACTTGACTCTAATATAGTTTGTTAAATTATACAATAGTAAGCATTTTATATTCATTTTTCTCATAATCATTTCTGAATTTTATGCCTAATTACTTGTACTCACTTAAATCTATTTCTTTGTAGTTAATAAACTTGTTTCAATGTTTCCTCTAATCCAATGTGTTTAAGTTAAGTGTCTGGGTAACTCCATTTAAGGTAATAAACTGGCATATTATTCCCTTAAAGGAATAAAAGACTTAATATATTTGTCCTGTCCAGGAGAGGGCTGTGCAGTACAGAACATACATTTCTGGGGGAAAATCTGGGAATGGGGTGTGTGTTGGCATCACTCTGTGATATAACCGAGGCTGGTGATAGCCAGAGTGTAACCCAAATGTGGCTGGCGGGCTGCAGTTACACACAGACACTCAGGGTGTGGTTTGCATGCTGGAAGGTTGTTTGTGAGCGCCCCACATGGGAGCCACTTCAGCCAGGTAACGTAAGGAATTGTGCCCCAGTATGCCACAATGCCTCAAGCAGCTTATACAACAGCCTGTATGATGAACAGACTCACCTCAATAAACCCACCAGAACCAGAATCAAAAAGTAGTAGATACACGAACTCAAAAACCCTCAGTTGGTGTAAGGTAAATAACTTCCCTAGAACTGTGGAGGACCTATATGGACCTGTTGGGGTAAGGTTAGGGGTTATTCCAAGTCCCTAGAGATTGCCTCCCCCAGCTTCAATAGGGAAACATATTGGAGCCAACAACAATTGGCACGGTCCTAGTTAAACAGGGGAGGAACACACACTGAGGGAATGCAGGAGTGTCCCACTCCTTCAGCATCTCTAGCCAGTCACTGGCAAGCTTGGAGAGGACAGGAGATAACTGGACCCTCATCCTCACTTTTTATTAATGTAAACCTTAACCTGGTCCACTTGGGGCCTCTTTTTGCTGAGTTCCAGGGTTGTAGAGATAGTCTTTCCTCTCATACCCTGGGATGGCTCAGTCTGACCCTTCTGGATGCATTAAGAGTCATTGCCTCTGAGGTATGTGAGCATTTCTTTGTGCAGCTTTGCTGGAGAACATGGGTCTTGGATCACTGCTCCATGGGTGTGAGAGTCTCAATTTCCATGATTTGAAGCAGATGAGGCCCACCTCATCAATGCTCCACTGTGGATGAAGAGTTGTAGGAGGAGGGGAGAAGGAGGACATGCCCTTCATCCCAGATGGAAGAGCAGAGTATGATAGGGAGATCTCGATGGACAGAAACTCAGATCCCAGCTGGGACCATTCACTTTGCAGCTGCTGGTGAGTCAGAAAGGCACATCCCCTTCTCCCTTATACAAGAAGCACACAGGTAAGACTCAGAATTGGAGTCTGGGGACAGTAAGACTCCAGCCTAATTGAGTTTGAACTGGAGGATGGAGAGAGTGTCCCTGGGCCCCTAGCCCTTAGCCTGCTACTAGTCCAGTGTAGGCCCCAGGGTCCCAAGGATGGGGTTCACCTGTGGCCCACAGGAGGGAAGGGATCTGATGAATGTCTCGTTCCATTATGCCAGGGTAGCTACACAGGTCCTTCCACCTTGGCTGTGATGACTAACATCCCCTGCCCAACAAGGGATGTGGGGTAAATTGGCTAAACCATTGGCCCTGGTTGCCCAAAGACTAGGCAGCCTGCCAGAAAAAGTTTCCCCCCACCCCCAGTCAGATAGACAACACTATCACAGGCTTGGGGTGGAGCCCATGTCTCAGCAGGCCATGGAGCAATCAGGGCAGGAGACACACTCATCTCCAGTTACCAGCACACCCTCTGGGGCCTGATACACTGTACCTATCTCTGATGACACACAAGCAGGAGACATGGGAGCCAATGCTCCAAGATCTTTTGTGAGGACTGATCGACCTCTTGGGATGCATTTAGCAAAATAGGTAGAAAATAAAAAAATATGGAAAGGAGAATTTATGGATGTATTCACCCTATTTTTTTGTGAGGTTCAGGCAGAGAACACTTTAAAGGGAAAAGAAAGATGATGACAAACCCTTCAGACCTAAGTTAACTCTGATCCTTGGAAACTGGGCTGTGACATTTTGCATATATACAAGCATAATTTGTGAGAGAATCCCTGAGAGAAGTGTTAGCTTGTTCAAGCATGAGGACTTAATAGCAAAGGCTCATGTTTCATACAGGGGTATAACCTGGTCAAGATATGATAAAGAATTTTGACAGAAGATGAAAGAGGAGCCAGAATTACCACGGAATTAAAAGACCAGGACCTCTGGCTGGAGTATATTGCTCCTTATCATTGTGTCTAGCTGGCTTCTACAGACAGTGGGTTGTCAGTGCCAAAACCACAGGCACTAAGATAGTTTCTTTTGCATTTAATGGTGGGAAGTGTTTTTGTTCAACACCACTGTAGGAAGTGTTGGGGTCAGCAAGGTGCCTTCCTTTGCTATAGAGGCAAGGGAAAGGCTCCATAAGGTGGTAAGAAAGGAAGTCAAGAAGGGTGCAATATTTCAGCAGAGGCAATGGGGGGATGTAGCACTTATGGGAAAAGGCCTCCTTTCCCCAGTGAAATCACAAGCATTATAGACTATTCTAAAAGGATGGACACAGCTTATTTATTAAATGGATTTTCAGCTGATTTCCAAATTCCATAGAAAGGAGCAAGTTGTCATATTTGGGCTGAGGATATCAGATCTGTTAAAGGATTTGAGCCTGTAGTGCAGACAATATTTGAGCAGAGGTTACAGTGAAGAGAGTAGTGGGACTATTCTCAAGCCTTCCAAAATGACATTCATGAATAAAAGTTTTGTTTCTGGTGTGACAACCAATCTGTTGTTCGGATAGCGAATGGGCAGCCAGCTAAGTCTACTTAATTACCTAGTTTGTACTTGCAAATCCAATTCTATTTAGGTCACATTTAAAGAGACCCACATGACCTCCATGCAAATCAGGTCATGGAGTTGATGGATAATAAGACTGCAGGTTTGCTTATAAGGTATCATCACAGTAATGGCATGTTGAGATGAATGAGTGAGTACATTCAGTGGAAGGAGGACAGTTTATTAATATTTAACAATGATTGAATGCAAATATCATATACAACAGAAGTCCACAAAGAAATATACAACCACTTTTTAGGTACACCCATTCCAAAAGACAATTAAAAATTCCAGCAAATGAAGTTGGGTATATATTATATATGCTAGTTTTTTCTAAAGGAGCAACTATTTCTAAACTCACCAGTGAACAGCCTGCAAAACTTAGTGAAGTATTTATTGAGATAAATCTTTCAGACAGCTCAACCCTTTCAATTAAGTAGTATTATACACCTCAATCAGCATTACAAAGTACAGTAATATTTCAAATCATAATAGCAATAGAACTGTGATTACTGATTAGCTACATGTTTATGCTCTCAACATTAAGTTAGAGATGTGTCAGCAAAAAAGAACAATGCCCGCAAATGAGAATAAAAGTTTTGTAAAACAGAAGCATGAAAAAATGCTGTGACATCATTTTTCCATGCTTCTCTCTTACTAATGCTTGATACCATTAATAAATGTCATCCCAAAGAACATCGCTGTAATCAGATAACACATTCCCACATCATGTACTCTAAATACTAGCTCTGAGTTGCTAAATACTGTATTCACTGACCTCCATAGTATTTCAAACCATATACAGGCCATCAGCTCCATATGGAGATTATGAAAACCAAGGAGTTTAAAAGTTATGTATTTAGATTCTGGCCTGCAAGAAACTCCACCCCAAAGGGCACCTATCCAAAACACCCTTGGCATACAATTGAACCATATGTTTAAACGCAATAAGAACCTGGCAGTTACAAAACAAAAGTCACCCAAAACAGCAGCACTTCTCCTTCCTCCCTCCCCAGCACACACCATTTCATCATGTAAACTTAACAACTCCTTAAACCCCTCACCACACTTTCCCAGCAAACATAAATCCCACTCCCAACGGCTTCAGCTCTTTACCAATATCCAGTCAGACTGACATGTTTTGCACCTTGTCCAGAAGGTCAAAAATATCAGGTGATTTTGGATGACCCTGGCGGGGGCTGCAGAACCAGATAGAAACCATTTCAAAGGAAAGAGGTCCTTATAGAGAACAGTTTGTCAGCAGCCCCTTTCTTTTATAATGAGGGGGCTGGGGTTCAAATGAGCTTCTGCTGTGGCAGGCAGTTTGACATGGGGAAAGAGGCAGGACTTGAGACATTTAAAGTTCTATAGGTCATAACCAACGCCTTATACTCCACTCGAACAATCAGGCAGCCAGCACAGATCACAGAACCCTGGTAATGCATATTGCCACTGCAAGATCCTGTTTAATAAACCTGCTACTACATTCTGAAACCGTTTGTTTCCAGATTGATTTAAAGTGAAGCCACATGTAGGCTGTACTGCAATAATCCAGACTTGAAGTGACAAAGGCATGAACAGTAGTAGCAAGGTCCGCATCTGAAAGAAATGGGTGTAATCGCCAGGCCAGCTGCAGATAGAGAAATACTCTTGGCTATTGATGCAAAATTATGATCTTATAATAGATGAGGATCCAACACAGTGTCCAGATTCTGCACTGGAGTAACAAAGGGTGGGCAAACACCCTCAACAAAAGGGGCTGGGGATCATCAGTCTTACCATACTTTTAGTTGCTTCCAACATCGATCTGGACTGGCGTTTCAGCCTGCCAATTCTAGTCCATGTTCCAGTTTCTCCCAAACATTGGGCTAGAGTAGTTATTCATTTTTTCATGAATGTGCTAAACTATCCGCTAAATTTATCAAATATTTTCTGGCCAGATGTGGACTTTCCTTCTCTTGGTATATGCACACAGCACAGTTCCAAGGCCAGAATTTGAGCCTTGCGTTAAAAACAAAATGAAAACAAAACAAGTAGTGTTTGGCTCACTTTTCACAACAAAGAAGTTATTCACTGAATTTAGTTTTCTCTGTATGTTCATTCTTTGTCCATCAACAGAGCACAATTTACAAATGTATTTTCTGTTCAAAGGTTTTATGTGAATATATTTCAGCTTCTGGAATGCTCACCGACTCTTCGCTTCATGTATGGCAATGGGTATTTGATATTCATGATTAAAAATGTGTACCATTTTGCTTGAACACTCAAAATCTGTTCCATGACTGGATAGACAAAGCTCTTCTAATCAGATTTCTTGTATGAATACTTGAAATTAAGAATTTAAAATTCATTTACTGTGAATTTCTGCAATATTTTTTAATATTTACAGTTTTGGTGACTGTTCCCACTGAATCAAATTTATTTCAAAAATCCTGAATACACACACATGTACAGTGAGCATCGAGCTTGATAGCCAGCTAGTTACCAACATGTAATCAAATCTAATGTATAATACTGTATGGTGTGCTGTGTAGGACAAGGATAATATACAGTGCTGAGACTGATATATTTTAACTAATTATCTTATTTTATGCTTTCTAGTGAAAGGCTAACTGTCAAGAATTAAATACTTACTAGGCATGTAAAGACTACACATTTCACTGTTCAAAATAGATGTGCATATATCCGTAAAAGGGGATTCTCTCAGATTGCTCCTATGACAAATATAGGTGTCACCAGGAGAAAAACACAAATAATTCTTTGCCCATTTTCATGGAGTTTAATAAGAATTTGAGTATGAGAATTTCCAGTGCCCAAAATTTTAATGAAAAATTAAGAAATTAAGAAGAATGTACCCAGTTACTGGATCTATGCCAGATATGAAACAAATTTTTAGGATGGCATCTAATTTATTTTACCCTCTCCTGCTCCATATCTGCTTCCAATATTACCTCCTGCACAGCTTATGAATGGGTGCCACAGTAGAACCCTAAGAACATTTAAAGCAGGGATCGGCAACCTTTGGTACGCAGCTCATCAGTGAAAGCCACTGATTCGGACAACTGCAGCTTCCACTGTCCCCGGTTTGCCACTCCAGGCCAATGGGGGCTGCGGGAAGTGGCATGGGCTGAGGGATGTGCTGGCTGCCACTTCCCACAGCCCCCATTGGCCTGGAACAGTGAACCGCGGCCAGTGGGAGCTGCAATTGATCAAACCTGCTGATGCTGCAAGTAAACAAACCATCCCGGCTCGCCAGCGGATTTCCTTGATGGGCCACGTGCCAGAAGTTGCTAATCCCTGATTTAATGTGTCCTCATTATTTTGCTGATTAACTAAGAATAATCACAGAAGAAATAAACACTTGTCTCTTCCATACAGATTCTTTTCAAAGGCTTGTAAGGCACTAAACATTAGGGTGAAACTCAAACTCATGTAGAAATCCTGCACAAGGTCTTTGTGCTTCTGAAGTCTTCCTGTAGCCCTCATTTGAGCATTGACATAACCCTTGTGTTGGTCCTCTGCATAGGTGAGTGTTACCCATTAAGCCTCACAGTACCCCTGTGAGATGCTGTAGCTAAGTATTATATCCGCAGGCTCTTGGATTTAAAAGTAATAATACTAGTAGATCTTTATACATCATTGTACAAACAGGAAACACATACAGAAAGGTTAACCAATTGCCACATATCACACAGCAAGACTGACAGAACAAAGAATGAAACTCAGATCCTCTGCCTTCCAAGCCTGATTCCCCACTTTAACAATTAGACTGAACTTCCTCTCAAGAGACATAGACAAATAACACTCATAACTGGTAACCTGCTAGTCATTCAGTTCTAAAATTGATACTAAGAAGAATCCAGTAAGTGACTCAAAAAAGTATTGAGAATGCTTAAGAAAATCAGATAACAAGGTCCTTGGTGTGGTTGAAACTCAGCTGTAAATTATTTTTCTCACCATAATTTTTCCCAAATTAGCATAAAAATATAAATTTCTGAAATCCACTGGTTCACAAAAAAATTAAACTAGTCAGTCTCAACAGCGATCAACATTTTTTAAATCAAAGTTCTAGCCTTGGTTAAGTTGGTATTTATAATAGATACACTTTCTACCAATAGTGTATACTTAAACATCATAAAAGTACTGTCCCAGGAGAGGTGAAAAGTATGTGGTGATAATACCAATGTTCTGCAACTGACATGGGGTCCAATAGGCCTTATGTGGGCCCAATATAAAATGTAGAATATCACAGTTTCTAAACATCCAAATCCAGATATCAAAATTCTATAGAAATGTGAGCTTTTCTTCCATTTAGGACTAAGAACTAAGACAGTGCTACTACGTCACTTCCAATTCAAATATTGACCAGGTGACAAATCTGAGGAACTGTCCCTGGTTGAGGTGTCAATAGAGGAGGGTTTTGGAACAAATGAATGCATCTTATGTATAATAGTCACCAGGACCAGGCGATAATTCAGTTCTAAAGGAACTCAAATATGAAATTGCAGAATTACTTATGGTATATAATCTATCATTTAAATCAAATTCTATACCAGATAACAAAAGGATAGCTAAATGTCACACCAATTTTTTTAAAAGGCTCCAGAGGGGATCCTGGCAACTACTGGCCAATAAGCCTAAGGCTATTCAGCAAAGTAAGCAATCATGGGATAAGAGGGAAGATCCTCTCCTAGATCAGTAACTGGTTAAAAGATAGGAAACAATGAGTAGCAATAAATGGTCAGTTTTCAGAACAGAAAGAGGTTAATAGCAGTGCTCCCCAGGAGTCTGTATTGGGACCAGTACTGTTCAACATATTCAAGAATAATCTGGAAAATGTGGTAAACAATTATGTAGCAAAGACAATCCAGGAAGTTTTTGGAAAGTGTAGGGGACAATTTCCAGGTGCAAGTGCTGGAGGAACCAACTAAGGGCAGAGCTCTTCTTGACCTGCTGCTCACAAACCAGGAAGAATTAGTACGGGACGCAAAAGTGGATGGGAACCTGGGAGGCAGTGACCATGAGATGGTCAAGTTCAGGATCCTGACACAGGGAAGAAAGGAGAGGAGCAGAATACAGACCCTGCACTTCAGAAAAGCAGACTTTGACTCCCTCAGGGAACTGATGGGTAGGATCCTTTGGGAGAATAACATGAGGAGGAAAGGAGTCCAGGAGAGCTGGCTGTATTTTAAAGAATCCTTATTGAGGTTACAGGGACAAACCATCCCGATGTGTAGAAAGAACAGTAAATATGGCAGGCAACCAGCATGGCTTAACAGTGAAATCCTTGCTGATCTTAAACACAAAGAAGAAGCTTACAAGAAGTGGAAGATTGGACAAATGACCAGGGAAGAGTATAAAAATATTGCTTGGGCATGCAGAAGTGAAATCAGGAAGGCCAAATCACACCTGGAGTTCCAGCTAGCAAGAAATGTTAAGAGTAACAAGAAGGGTTTCTTCAGGTATGTTAGCAACAAGAAGTAAGTCAAGGAAAGTGTGGGCCCCTTACTGAATGAGGGAGGCAACCTAGTTACAGAGAATGTGGAAAAAGCTAATGTACACAATGCTTTTTTTGCCTCTGTCTTCACAAACAAGGTCAGCTCCCAGACTACTGCACTGGGCAGCACAGCATGGGGAGGAGGAGACCAGCCCTCTGTGGAGAAAGAAGTGGTTCGGGACTATTTAGAAAAGCTGGACGAGCACAAGCCCATGGGGCCAGATACGCTGCATCCGAGAGTGCTAAAGGAGTTGGCGGATGTGATTGCAGAGCCATTGGCCATTATCTTTGAAAACTCATGGTGATCGGGGGAAGTCCCGGATGACTGGAAAAAGGCTAATGTAGTGCCCATCTTTAAAAAAGGGAAGAAGGAGGATCCTGGGAACTACAGGCCAGTCAGCCTCACCTCAGTCCCTGGAAAAATCATGGAGCAGGTCCTCAAGGAATCAATTCTGAAGCACTTAGAGGAGAGGAAAGTGATCAGGAACAGTCAGCATGGATTCACCAAGGACAAGTCATGCCTGACTAATCTAATTGCCTTCTATGATGAGATAACTGGCTCTGCGGATGAGAGGAAAGCAGTGGACGTGTTGTTCCTTGACTTTAGCAAAGCTTTTGACACGGTCTCCCACAGTATTCTTGCCAGCAAGTTAAAGAAGTATGGGCTGTATGAATGGACTATAAGGTGGATAGAAAGTTGGCTAGATTGTCGGGCTCAATGGGTAGTGATCAATGGTTCCATGTCTAGTTGGCAGCCGGTATCAAGTGGAGTGCCCCAAGGGTCGGTCCTTGGGCCGGTTTTGTTCAATATCTTCATAAATGATCTGGAGGATGGTGTGGATTGCACCCTCAGAAAATTTGCAGATGATACTAAACTGGGAGGAGAGGTAGATACACTGGAGGGTAGGGATAGGCTACAGACGGCCCTAGACAAATTAGAGCATTGGGCCAAAAGAAATCTGATGAGGTTCAACAAGGACAAGTGCAGAGTCCTGCACTTAGGACGGAAGAATTCCATGGACCGCTACAGACTAGGGACCGAATGGCTAGGCAGCAGTTCTGCAGAAAAGGACCTAGAGGTTACAGTGGATGAGAAGCTGGATATGAGTCAACAGTGTGCCCTTTTTGCCGAGAAGGCCAATGGCATTTTGGGCTGTATAAGTAGGGGTATTGCCAGGAGATTGAGGGACGTGATCGTTCCCCTCTATTCGACATTGGTGAGGCCTCATCTGGAGTACTGTGTCCAGTTTTGGGCCCCACACAACAAAAAGATGTGAAAAAATTGGAAAGAGTCCAGCGGAGGGCAAGAAAAATGATTAGGGGACTGGAACACATGACTTCTGAGGAGAGGCTGAGGGAACTGGGATTGTTTAGTCTGCGGACGAGAAGAGTGAGGGGGGATTTGATAGCTGCTTTCAACTATCTGAAAGGGGGTTCCAAAGAGGATGGATCTAGACTGTTCTCCATGGTAGCAGATGACAGAACAAGGAGTAATGGTCTCAAGTTGCAGTGGGGGAGGTTTAGGTTGGATATTAGGAAAAACTTTGTCACTCGGAGGGTGGTGAAACACTGGAATGCGTTACCTAGGGAGGTGGTGGAATCTCCTTCCTTAGAAGTTTTTAAGGTCAGGCTTGACAAAGCTCTGGCTGGGATGATTTATTTGGGGATTGGTCCTGCTTTGAGCAGGGGGCTGGACTAGATGACCTCCTGAGGTCCCTTCCTATGCTGATATTCTATGAAAGTATGCAGATGATACAAAACTACTCAAGATAGTTAAGTCCAAAGACTACAAACTGGATTACTGGGCTACAAAATGGCAGATGAAATGCACTGTTGATAAATGCAAAGTAATGCACTTTGGAAAATATAATCTGTACTATACATACAAAATGATGGGATCTAAATTAGCTGTTACCACTCAAGAAAGAGACCTTGGAGTCAACATGAATAGTTCTCTGAACACATCTGCTGAATGTGCAGCAGCAGTCAAAAAAGCTAACAGAATGTTGTACCCATTAGAAAAAGGATAGATAATAATCAGAAAATATCATATTGCCTCTATATAAATCCATGGTACTTCCACACCTTGAATACTGCATGCAGTTCTAGTCATCCAATCTCAAACAGATATATTAGAAATGGAAAATGTACAGAGAAGTGCAACAAAAATTATTAATGGTATGGAACATCTTCCATATGAGGAGACATTAAAAAGACCAGGACTAATAGGCATGGAAAGAGGAAACTAAGGGGCCAGGGGGAAATATCATAGAAGTCTAAAAAATCATGACTGGTGTGCAGAAAGTGAATAGGGAACTGTTCTTTTCCCCGTCACATAACACATGAGCCAGGGGTCACCAATAGGCAACAGGTTTAAAACAAAAAAAGGAAGGACTTCTTAACACAACACATAGTCAACCTGTGGAACTCATTACCAGAGGATGCTCTGAAGGGCCAAAACTATGACTGGATTAAAAAAGAATTAGATAAATTCATGGAGGATAGGACCATCAATCACTATTAGCCAAGATGGTCAGGTATGAAACCCCTTGCTCTGGGTGTCCCTAAGCCTCTGACTGCCAGATGCTGGGACTGGAAAACAGGGAATGGATCACTTGATAATTGCCCTCTTCAGTTCATTATCTTTGAAGCACCTGGTATTGGCCAGGGACGGAAGACAGGATACTGGGTTAGATGGACCATTGGTCTGACCCACTATGGCCGTTCTTATGTTCAAAGCTTCTTTGGAAAATGTGTGCTATACTTATCACTGAATGGCAGTAGAGAAAAAAAAACATTTAATGAAATTGAAAAAACTAGAGGAGATATTCCTCTCTGAGTTCCAGTGGTCTTCTTACAAGTTCTGCACAATCTCCAGTACAACCATCAACTTTTTGCACAGCACGAGAAAAGTGCTTAACAAGATGGAATAGGTGAATATAATTTAGTTTACACAGATCTAGAAAAGGCAGCTAGATATTTCCTAATGTATCCCACCAGATATTATGGTGATAGATACTAAAACCTTTAAACTGAACTAAACTAAAACAGAAAGTATTGTTTATATAGAGAGTTGTACTACAAAGTCAGGAAAGCTTTGTTATAAGTAAAGTGAAAATTCATGAATTTTACCAGCATTATGATAATGTAGGTACACAACTGGCTATCTTCCACTAGCCTGCAAAGAGAGATTTCTTATTTTAAGCATAATTTCTGAGACCATTCATAAGCAAGTCTATGACTCTGTCCACCCATCAGAGGCATCAGCAACAGCATACATTGCTAATGAGAAAGTGCTGAAAGTTGTACATTTTTCTCAAACAGACATTGCTGAGAACATACAAAGAAGCTGAAATATCTGGAGAAAGTTTAGGTCACTTTCCTAGGCCTTGCACATGTCTTGTTCACGCAGACAATGATAGCTATATAACAAAACATACTTAAGGATTCTCACCTCAAAATATCCGCCACTTAATCTACTATTTGAATTTAAGAGTTCTCTACATTTTCAAAATCTGGACCATATTTTCATACACAGATTGCCTGTGACAGCTACTCTCACACACACAACTGCATAACATCCCTATGGCAACTACAACTGCTTATGTAGAATAGTAATATTAGGAAAGATATTCATGTATTTTATCTACCTTTTAATGCAGTTTAGCCCCTGAAACAATTAGAAGAAGCTAGCACCACATGACTTGCCAGCTCTTCACAGACCACTGGCAACTGCTCAGCAGATTGCCAATGGTCAACAGATCACAGTTTGAGAACCTATCTTAGTTCAATCATACACATTTTCTTGACAGTGAATGCAGGTGACAACCCTGTTGGGAATGTCAGCAAGACTTGCACTCATTTATAGGCCACTAACAGAAAACTTGAGACACTTTCCTGAATCCAGCAAAAGATCCAAAATCCAATGAATTTAGGATATATGTTCATACATACCAAAAGGAACTTTCCTATTGCATGGTTAAATATGTTCTTGACTACAAAGGTGTAACCAAAAGCAAAATAATACAGTATGCTGATCTTGAAACCCTCTAGCTGCCACTAAAATAGTCAGTATTGAAAGTATCATTAGGTTCAGTTATCTCACTCAGCAAGCTATTAAAGTATTAGGTGAAGAAAATGAGTGAAAGCTAAATAATGAGTTAGGTCTTAGCCATACCCTGAACTTACTTGGTCATATGACCAGTGATGAAAAGTTGGCAGTGACTGAGAAATTTAAAAGAGACAATATTAATTACATTGTTAGAATCTTTTATGAGGAGCAGAGAGTCTGAAAAGTGCTTGGATTGGGGGAAATGTGATGGCATGTCTCTTCAAAAGCCATTGTAGTTCTTAACTTTTGTTTTTTTCAACTATCAGTCAGGAAATATGGGGAAATGATCATAGAGACATAAGTGGTTATGCCAGAGAAAGGGTACCATACAAGACTCAGAGGAAAGAAAAGACTAAACCCATAAGTAGGCTAGTTAAGTTGTGGTACTGCTGCTCATCATGTATATATTCCAGCTACCTCTCCACAGAATCTCCATAGTAGTCGTACCATATATGGCTGTAGGATTTCTGTAGCACCAATTAATGGCATGATAGAAATGGGTAGTGACTAGAGCTGATTGAAAATTTTACCATCAGAACCCTCTTCTAACAGAAATGTGTGTTTTCAATTAAATGACAAACTGAAAAAATATAATTTTATACTGAATACCAATCATTTTTCAGTTTTTGGCTAAAAGTTTTAAAGTTTTCAACAAAAAGTCAAAATTTTCCATGGGGAAAAATAAACCATTTTCTAATAGTGACTAAGGATAACTAGCAGTCATTGAAGTAGGACTAAAATTTCTAAAAGGGCAAGTGCTCCAGATAACATGTGGGACAGCTATAATGAGGAAATAATTCAAATCAAACATTGCATTTGATTAATAATTTGCAACAAACAATAAATAATAAATAATAATAATAACTAAATTAGAGATGACTAAATTCTAGTTTATTCACTATGGGCTTGACCTTGCAAGGTCTGAGCTCTCTAACGCTAACTCAGCAAAGTACTTAAGCACCCATTTAATTTAAAACTGTGAGTAGTCCCATAAAATCAACAGGACTACTCACATGCTTCAGATTATGTGTACAATTATGTGTTTTGCCTGATCAGGGCTAATGCACAGCACCTTTTGGGACTGGAGTTCTATTTGAAATTATTCAGCAAATCTATTAAGTGAATAATTTTTGTTCTGCACATGGTTTCTGAGGAAGTCATAAGGAATATTCAAAATGTGCACGTATTGGTTTGTTACATGAACCACATGACATTATTTCTGTTCCTATTTGAAGCTCTGAATTAGGAAACTAACATGCTCCTAAGTGCTGTTTGAATAGGAAGGAACTTCAGAACATGCTTGAGGACTTTCCTGAAATTTTGTCTGAATGATTTGTGGAACTAAGCCAACACCCTGATACTAAAAAAGATCCATGAAGACATAAGGGCTTGCCCATGCTAAACTCCCATTGTAGGACTGGGGTCACATACAGAGCATATTGAACATTAAAATGTAAAGCCTCCAATGTGAAAATTGCTTTTGGGAAATATGAGCTCAACATTTACTTTTCATAAGAGTTTGCACTAATTAAGTATGAGCACATACATCAGTAGTTCTCAAACTATTGTACTGGTGACCCCTTTCACATATGAAGCCTCTGAGTGCGACCCCCCTTATAAATGAAAAACATTTTAAAATATATTTAACACCATTATAAATGCTGGAGTCAAAGCAGGGTTTAGGGTGGAGGCTGACAACTTGTGACCCCTCATGTAATAACCTTGCGACCGCCTGAGGGGTCCCGACCCCCAGTTTGAGAAACCCAGACATACATATTTATGGAAAGTGAATATAAGATTATTAAAGAGGTTGAAATCAAAATCCATTTTCAAATTTGAATCAAAATGTACAGACAAGTCTTTTACTATTGCTCAGCTCTAAATGTTATTGGAACTTCACCTTACATAAAGCACAATCTTTTGACAATCTTGTGTTTGAAGCAATACTTTAGATCAGGGGTTCCCAAACTTGGTTTGCGACTTGTTAAGGGTAAACCCCTGGCAGGCCACAAGACGCTTTTTTAACCTGAGCACCACCACTTCCCACAGTTCCCGTTGGCCGAGAATGGTGAACCGTGGCCACTGGGAGCTGCGAGCAGCCTTGCCTGCAGACGCTCAGGTAAACAAAGCATTTCACGGCCCACCAGGGGCTTACCCTGAAAAAGTTGTGAACCAAGTTTGGGAAACCCTGCTTTAGATCAATACTTGGAACTACCTCCACTTATTTAAGATGCCCAAGCTCTAATCTCTGTTGAGAAAAGCATTTTTAGTTCTGCAGTTAGATGTGGTCAAATGACAAAAGAACTATATTGTCACCTGAAAGCCATGTAAATACCCTTTACTGCCACTCTGTATGATGGCAGCATTTCAGGCACAGATGAATAATTGCACTGCATCTAGTTGAAGTAGATTGCAAATATGTAAAAAGAACAAAATGTCCAAAGCACTAAAAGACCCCAATTCAGCAAAGTACTTCACATGCATAACTTTAAGCACGTACTTAACTGCTTTGCTGAATCTGAGATCCCAGATCACCTTGTATTGACATACCTTGTGAGATCTGACAAGCTAAGCAAGGTCAGGTTGAGATGCTACTTGATATGAGAGCTCCAAAGGACACCTAGATATTAGGCAATTGCTGCTGGCAATTCAAGAAACTGACTTTTCCTTTTGAGTCATTATTGAACTAATTCATGACTCCAAGATGAACTATATTATTGAAGGCACCATATTTTGGATGAGATGCAAACCCAAGATTTGACTGCTGTGTCATTAATGTCCTTAGCATTTGTAAAAGTAGGATTTTACCACATCCTGGACAAATTTTAAAGCCCTCTTCATCTTGCCCCCCACCCATTTCATTTGGGAAAGGTATGACCTCCCTGTCCTAAATCTTTTATGATGTTTCTTGGAATGGTAAATCGTTGATCCATTTTACCTCAGAGATGCCTGCATTCAATGACAGATGGAGTGATGCCTCCATAGGGGAGGGATAGCTCAGTGGTTTGAGTGCTGGCCTGCTAAACCCAGGATTGTGAATTCAATCCTAGAGGGGGCCATTTAGGGATCTGGGGCAAAACTTGGGGATTGGTCCTGCTTTGAGCAGGGGGTTGGACTAGATGACCTCCTGAGGTCCCTTCCAACCCTGATATTCTATGACTTTGTAAAATTTTTGGATGCTTCAGGAAGAAAGGTTCTGTACACATGCTTTATTCTATAACTCTCTCTCTCAGATAGTGATAATGCAGAAGTAATTTAATGAACACAGCAAATTTGATATTAGATATTTATTTATGTAAATATTTGTACAAGAACTTGAGTAGGTAAGAGAGATGTGGTAAGCGTATTTTTTACTCAAAGTGTCTGTAGAAGCTTGCAGTATACGAATGCACTATATTGAGATTAATTATGTAAAAGGTGTTTAAATTCAGAACAACATTTTGCAATGATTCCAAAAGTGTGCATATTGTTTTCCAACACACACCAGTATGCTGTTATTTATGGAAATTTATCATTTAGGTATTTGCTTTCTGGTGTCTATCTGATGACGACTGTTGTTGTCTTATGTATCAATGTCTTTGTTGACTCAGCCGGGGCATATAAAGTAATATAGGACTGTAGTTTACTAAACAACATGTTTTGTTGTTTTGGGGGTAGTGTTTTCTCATTAAAATCTTCTCTCTCTAGCCTATTTCCATAGGCTATTAGTCTCAAATATTTATCAGAGAAAAACAGTAACAATATGAATAGGCAATGGTCACAGCAACTGCTGCAGGACTCTGTACCAGAAGTTTTACAAAATGGGCATCATTAGTAAACAGTAAATGAGAGGACCATCCTGTTTCTACCAGCATTTCACCTACTATCCATGAATCTTTTACTACTGCATCCAGTTCCACTGGTCCCTTCCTTGAAAAACAAACACCTCATGTAGAACAGCAAGTGCTAGCTTTTAAACTTGTATAAAGAAACACCAGTGCTATCAGGGTTAGAGTGGAAGAAGGGTACACATCTGGAAAATAGGTACTAAGAGACCAGTGCTGACATACTGATACCAATACACCAGTACCATACTATACCATACTAGTGGTTGAGAAGTATGGGGTGGGCCTTCTGGAAACCTCCATGTATCTGTCTGGAACAGTCCAACACTGGATACTATTGAAAAATACATAGGGTCCATTCTCCTTTCCTCTTCCTCCTCCACCGAACAAAACTGTCAAAAGACAAAGACCCATTGTAGAGAAAAAAAAAGACCTAAAGAACTTTCAGGTGTAAGTACTCCCTCCCTGTGCCCTTCTGAATTAATTGTGGCCAGAACAATTGCCCATTTACTAACAATCACCATCAGAAGTATAGTATGCCACACAGTTTCAAGTTAGAGGAACAACAGTCATTGTATCTCAGATACTGCTGTGTGGTGAGTATTTGTAAATGTTAACTTTTTGCTGGTGACCAGCGTACATGTAAATTGCTTCACGTAGACATGGTTTCTAAGGGATCATTAAAAGATTTTTCCCCTTCCCACACTTGTTTTCATTTCAATCTGCAAAATGCTTTTATACCTTGATTTGTTCTTCTTTCTGTTCACTGGACGTGGTGCCAAATGCTGATAATGCTTGTTTGTGTCCATGTGTCCAGTTCCAATGGATTATTATGGTGTATTTATTTCAAGTTAACAACACAGAGGTGGCTGTGTATTCTCAAATATAAGCCACACATTTGCAGTTTTAGGTTAACTGAGGTTTGGTGCTCTTTATGCATATTCTTATTTTTACTTGTATGGCACTACAGTTATGCATAGCACTTTTCAAAGCAAATAAACATGGAGTCTCTAGCCCAAAGTCAAATCAAATACAGCTCTGTATTTACAAAGTGATGTCTTGCAAAAATGTTTTGGAAAAACTACTCGTGTTGATTTCTTGCGGGAACAAAAGGAAACTGTAGAGAAAATAGTATATCAATGTAAACCAGGTCACAAGCAAAGTGGTCTACACTTGTAGTGTAGATAAGGCAGGCTACACTACAAAACCAACAAACCAATCAGTGATCAGTCTGCTCAAAAGAAGCTCAGTAATAAAGTTGAACAGTAATAAAGTAATGGAGTATCAGAGGGGTAGCTGTGTTAGTCTGTATCCACAAAAACAATGAGGAGTCTGGTGGCACCTTAAAGACCAACAGATTTATTTGGGCATAAGCTTTCATGGGTAAAAAACCCACTTCAGATCTCAAGAAGTGGGGTTTTTACCTGAAAGCTTATGCCTAAATAAATCTGTTAGTCTTTAAGGTGCCACCAGACTCCAGAGTAATGAAGTTGTATATCAAAATGGGGCCGGAGAGCAATGACAAAACTTCTTGAATAATACAGTATGCTACCTGCTCACATCAGGCTTCACTTTAGCTCCTACTCTCTGATCCTCACTTTTCTGAGCACTAAATGCAAACAATCATTTTAATCCTTGAAGATATTTTCCGAGCTAATCAATGAAGAAACAATTTTATTAGTAGATTCATAGATATTAAGGTCAGAAGGGACCATTATGATCATCTAGTCTGACCTCCTGCACAATGCAGGCCACAGAATCGCACCCACCCACTCCTGCGAAAAACCTCTCACCTATGTCTGAGCTACTGAAGTCCTCAAATCGTGGTTTAAAGACTTCTAGGAGCAGAGAATCCTCCAGCAAGTGACCCAGGCCCCATGCTACAGAGGAAGGGGAAAAACCTCCAGGGCCTCTTCCAATCTGCCCTGGAGGAAAATTCCTTTCCGACCCCAAATATGGTGATCAGCTGAACCCTGAGCATATGGGCAAGATTCACCAGCCAGATACCCAGAAAAGAATTTTCTGTAGTAACTCAGATCCCACCCCATCTAACATCCCATCACAGGCCATTGGGCCTATTTACCATGAATATTTAAAGATCAATTAATTACAAAAATCACGTTATCCCATCATACTATCTCCTCCTCCTCCATAAACTTATCGAATTTAATCTTAAAGCCAGATAGGTCTTTTGCCTCCACTGCTTCCCTTGGAAGGCTATTTCTAGTGTATGTCTCATTGCTTCTGTTTCACTCAATCCAATTCACGATGAAGAAGTTTCTTATATTAGAGGTTGTTAAATGGACTGCCAAGTAGTGAAACAGATGGATTCTCAGTAACACAACTCTTGTTTAACTACAAATATTTTGAGGAGGGGGGGAATAAAATAAATATAAATTATGAAAACATGTAATGCTGATTAATGTATTTTAACTCTACAGAATCAATGAAAGCAATGAATGAATATCAGACTTTACCTGAGATTGGCACAAGATTAGTTAAAATGACAATTTACACACCATAGGTAGATTTGGATTTTTATAAAAAAAAAAGAGTCAAAGACACACATGCAAGATTACAGCTGCAGAATCAATCATCCCAGTATGAATGATTGTCTAAAAACAATGTATACAACATAGAATAATATGGCAAATTATTTACAACAGTTTGTATCCTTGCCAGTCTACATACACTCATTTCAGATAATTATGAAACATTTAGCAGATTATGATTAATTTCAAATACCATGTACTAAATACATTGTAAATATATTGGTCATGCCAATAAGTTGAGGTGGTGGCAGCATAGAAAAGAAGAGCTGGGGGGTGGGGAGGAGTTATTTAGCTACTTGTGAATACATATCTTTTGGAGTATAACTTAGAAGTACTTTTATTTTCAATTATAAATTTGGGGCTTATTAATGTTCTGAGTACAGAATACCAACATACAAGAGGTCTTAGAATTCATGTCTAATTTTATCAAATTGGGAAAAGGGAAATATATCATTATATGATACAACCTATGCAATATAGCATAGAGATCAACACCATAATAGTGAAAGATGGTGTACTTAAAAAGTGTTGTCATCACCATGGTCATATAACACATGAATCATAGGTGATTCACAGAGACCTTTTCCATTAGATGATCTCGAAACACTTTACAAACAATACTAATGAAGCTTCACAACAGTCCCATAAGGTCAGTATTATCTCCACTTTGCAGACAACAAAATGAAGACAGAAAGGAAATAGGATATGGCTAAGACAAATCACTCAACAAGTCAAATCTGGGAATGGAATCCAGATCTCTGGACTCCCAGTCCTGTGCCTTAACCACTACATGACAATTGTTCTCCAAATAATGGTTGTGGAAAGCGGTTACCGAGACAGAGGAAGAATTACATTTTGTTTATTTAAACAGCACAGACTAACTCATTGTTTTTAAAAAACCAAACAAAACAAAATCAGATAAGAACTTTCAACCTATGGGCTTCATTTCAAAACCTGTATTTGCTACTTTGTAACCAACAACACACAAAATAAGAATGATTCTAACAATAGACAACAATTGCCTTGCAACCTTGGAACCACTACAGGCTATGAAGTCAAAACACCTATATTGACATGTGGAACTCTCGTTTTAATTGATACAGTACTTGGCACAATGGCAGCGGAAGCTAGTGTGTCTGAACACGGTCTTGTCTAGATTTGCATTAGATGTACAAGCATACTGAATTGTCCTACCACCTTCCAAATCTCTCCTTTGAATAATAATAGTTTACACTTTTATCCAGGCTCTAAGATCTTTACAGACTTTAATTATTGATCATAACACCTCCATCAGGTAAGGAAATATTACTCCCTTTTTCATGTGGAAGACAAAGAGGGGTTGAGTGACTAGTCCAAAGTAACACAGTGAGAGAGTCAAGTGGCAGTCAGGATTAGGACTCCAGAGGCTTGAATACTAGGTCCTTGCCCTAACCGCCTACATTATGGTCTCCTTTGAGTCAAGACATCTAGATGTCTTGGGGAGCAGTGATATATACAGAGTGACAATTTTAAAAGATTAACATAGCAATGTTTTAGTCGTCACATGCATTACAAACCAGGTTCAAGATGCATGTCATGGATCCTGTATGTCCCATTTGTGCTAGTGATGTAATGGCACTGACTGCACTCCAGCATTGAACAACAGAGAAAGGATAATAGCAAATGCTATTACACATGCTATAGGACTGGCAGTGGTGAGGGGGGAACAGAAATGTCTAAGGAACAGGAATGTCTAAGAAGGAATAGGAATAGGAATGTCTAAGAAGATTTGTTTTTGCCTACTGGTCAAATTGGTTTAGAAGGATTTTCTAACTGCATTTTTAACAGAGATAATAAAAGAGGATGAGGGCCAAGTGTAAAAATAAGTAAACATACACACCCTATTCACATGACTGCAGATCAATATGCAAATATGTAATTGTGCATGCAAAGTATCCATGTGTACAAATTTGCATTCATGTTTCTTTTTCTTTGTTTTGTTTTTTGGGAAAGTGGATGTTGACCATCTCTTTTTACATGCATGGTCATATTTTTGAATTATCCATGTATCATTAAAATGTTTCCAGCAATTGTTCCTGTAGTGCCTAGGCACTAAAATAGCACATCAAACTGCAGTCCTAATTGCAACATATCACCACCTTCCCCTCTAGAAGTTACACAGAACTCTCTTTATTCTGGGTAGGAATTGAACTTTTCCTTCCCAACACATAACAATAATACCAAAAAAAAAAGAAAAAGGAGAAAATTCTAATTCTATTATGGTACATTTTATTATTATTTTTCTGCCTTTTTGGCATATTAGGCAGAGATTTCATCTCACAACAAGCTTCAGAAAATACAAAAAGCAACATCCTAAACAAAATAGTTTTATGTCGCTGTCACTTATCCTTAAGCACATCTGGTGCATTCAGCATTTGCACATTCTCTTTTATGTATACTGTTCCAATCAAATCTGGACTGAATGATGATCATTTTAATGTTCACATAAAAAGTTTTTGTCTGGGGTCAATTAAGGGCATGAAGCTATCCCCCCCCCCCCCCCGAACTTCTGCATAAATGCCAATCTTATGGTACTGTACTACATGGACTCACAGAACGAGAGGTCATTTGGGGATTCAGATTGATATCTGCAAATAAAAAAAAATCACAGACAGTTGTGTAACTTATTTTAGGGCTTGTCAATACAGGGATTTAGTGTGCAGCAAGCCAGGTTGTGAATCTACCGTGCACAACATGCTGTCCACTAACGTCCTATATGATCACTGTTACAAGCAGCTCAGGATGTTCACTATGTTGTAGCAGTGTCCACATGGCGAGCTGGTGCACGGCAAATTAGTGTGCTGTAGATTCAAACCCTGGCTTGCTGTGCAGTAGCTCGCAGTGTAGACAAGACTCTAGAATTTATTAATAACTTATAGTTCTTATATATTTTAGATTCTGGCATAACAAAAATTCAAGATGGAATTTGGACAAGAGGGAAAATGAAAAATAGTACCTGAAACAAAATTCTGCTCACTTGCTTACCTCTAAATGAGACTGAAGGATATTTGTTGTATTTCAATACAAGCCAGTTCCAGCTGTAATTTCCAATAGTGAATATAGTATGTGAGGAGGAACAATAAGCCATTTGTCTCTCCTAGGGAAAAAAACCCTCCTAAATTATGACCAAATCCCTAGAGGAGATAAACACTTGGAAACTCCTATTAACTGCTATGAGAATTGCGAAATGCTCAGCCTCAAACAGGATTTGACTCTTAGAAAGTCAAAGCAAAGCACACACAATCTAATATAAAGTAAGCTCATTGGAGCAGGAACCACCTTTTGGTTCTATGTTTGTACAGCACCTAGCACAATGGGGTGCTGATCTGTGACTGGGGCTCATTGGCAGTATTCTAATACAAATATAGAAAGTATGTCAAAAGTATCAAAGGAAAGAAATGGGTTTGTTAGAAAGCAGAATAATGGCTGTTTATGGAAACAAATGGATTGTCTTAATCCATTTCCAGCGTAGCCACATCACAGAAACCACCATCACTGTTGGCGATCATTAATACCCTTTATTTATAGTTTCAGAGTAGCAGCTGTGTTAGTGTGTAATCGCAAAAAGAAAAGGAGTACTTGTGGCACAAGCTTTTGATGAAGTGAGCTGTAGCTCATGAAAGCTTATGCTCAAATAAATTTGTTAGTCTCTAAGGTGCCACAAGTCCTCCTTTTCCTTTTATTTATAGTGTCAACACAGAGGCCAAGGATTAACGGTCCAATCTTGTTGTTGCCGAAGTCAAGAGGAGTCTTGCTGTGGACTTCAATGACCCATATTGTCCCATCTGGACTCCTCTTTCCACATGAAACGGGCTCAGTTAGCCCCATGCCACTGCAATCCCAACCTACCTCCTGTAAAGCAGATCCAGCAGCGGACTCTCTGCAAGGTATGGGGCATAGCTGGCACTAACCACTTCAGGACCGTATGTCACTACTACCTGATGGTTCCAGGGGAGGAGTGCAGGACAGAACCCCCTCTTCCCAAATCTGTCTTGACTAGTGGGGATTGGGTGAGTGGGCCAGGCTAGAGTCATGCTGGGATGGCTGTTTACACCTCTGGCTGCCAGTGCTACATTTGCAGTACTCTCAAAGGAAAACTGTCTGCAGCTATCTTGGATGGAGTATCCAGAACTCCATTTGTGGCTCCCAATCATGGCCGCTGCTGCCCCAGTGGTACAGTATGGGGCCCTTAAAAGGACAAGCATATGCACCAGCAGTGTTCCAGCTGGTAGTGTGTTGGAGGAAAGAGACATCCAGCCAGGAGCTACCCCTAAAAGTTAGGCACCTTTGTGATCCTAACTGCCCCTTTATGCAAGCTGGCAACGGGCACACCCAACATGCTATTATCAGAATATTTAGCCAAACAGTGTCTGGTCAGATATTGTATAAAAACTGTGACCTATTCGTTATCAATATCATTGTGTGATGTGTACGAAGAGTTATGTACGAATACTGATAATATGTTCTTAAAATGCATGATGGAGGCATTTGATGAACAAGTTTGTCATAGACAAAGGAAATTTGTTCTGCCTGTTTGCCTGTGTCTCCATTGTAAATTGAGTAAAGTGATGCCAGAGACAATGGAAGTTCATTTGCATTTGAGGTCTGGTCTACACTAGAAAATTAGGTCAGTTTAACTACGGCAGTCAGGGGTGTGGAAAAATCCCCTTAGTTAAGCTGACTTAAGTCCCCATGTAGACAGTGATACGTCGATAGAAGAATTCTTCTGTCAACCTAGTTACCACCTCTTGGGGAGGTGGATTAATTACACAAATGGGTGAATCCCTCCTGTTGGTGTAGGTGGTGTCTACACTGAAGCGCCACAATGGCAGAGCTGCAGCTGCATGTCTATAGTGTTTTAAGTGTAGACAAGCTCTCAGTCCACAGGAAAAGATAATTGAGAGGAGAGTGAGGAAGAGAGGATGGCATCTACTTCCTGGAGCATAGGCACCAGGGAAGAAAAAAAAAATTCTGAGGATAAACTTCAAACATATACATTTCAAAGATTTACTGGACTATAATAAGGTGGGAGGAGAACCCCAGAGTTATCCATCATGTAAGGCACAAATGGGACCCGCACTCTTGGAATCTGAAAGGGTGGATCTCTCAACTATGTGGACGTGGAGAACTGACTATAGCTGAGAAATTACCTGATACAAGAATTGTAATCTGTTAAATTTTAGACACTAGAAAGCATGTTTTATTTAGTTTTTATTCATCACCATTTCTGTTTCTATTATCTCTGCTCAATATCACTTAAATCTCTATTCTTTATTACCAAACTCATGCTTAGTTTTACTGTAAACTGTCCCAGTGCTGTGTATCAAGGTAAATAGTGTATCCTCAGTTGGGTTAATAGGCTCGTGCATTTGTACTGTCTCTTTGGACAGTGGACTTAATAATTTCTGTGAGTGTCCAGTGAGAGGGACTGGACCACTACAGGGAACTATGGAACTGGGGTTCACTGAACACTCACTGGCAGAGTGTTGAGGAGTTTGCTGGTGAGCTGGACATACTGGCATGGGAGGGAGCTGACACACAGTTTAAGCTCCAGCAAAGCTTTCTTCTGCTGAGGCAGAGAGGTTACACAGTGGCTGCTGTTTCTGGGCACCTCAGAGAGTGTCACAGCACCCTAGATGGCTGCCAATGTTGATGACCCCTAATTTCAGCCCTGAAAGAGTCCAGACTAAGCAAAGGGATATAGAAGTGGATGGTAAAAGGAGTAATGGGGAGGTCAGGGGTAGAAAGATCACCATGATCTTAGAAAATTCCTACAGTGCACCAGGTGCTACTGCAGGTGAGGAGGCAAACTGAAGAGATGATGTGGGGGATCTCTATGAGGTGTTCTACATACAGATTTCCTTCCCATAAGTCTCCTCCCATGTTGATATGGACCAATGCGAGCAGGAGGAGATTCCTAAAGATGTATTCATCACAGTGCAGAGAACATGCCAAAGTTTCCATGCACTTAAAACCCAAAGGTCTTTGGCTTAAGTCATACATAACCTCCACAATGGGATATATATTTACCCTCAAAGATCATTAAGACTGAACCATCCTCTCACACCTATCTTAGGCATCAATATCCATCGTCACCCCACTTGAACCCCCCACAGCACCCTCGTGAGGTAAGAAAGTGCTATTATCTTCATTTAACAGATGGGGAGCTGAAGGCACACAGAAACGTAGGTCCAGATTTTTAAAAGTATTTAAGCAGTGCAGCTCAGCATTGCAATGCCCAACTAATTTAGGAGCCCAAATCTCATTTTTTAACAGAGATTTAGTCAGTTAGGCATTGCAAGGCCAAGTTGTACAACATTTAAACTCCTTCCAAAATCTGGACCTCAGTGACTTGCCCAAGATCACACAGGAAGTGTGTGGAAAAGCAGGGAATTGAACCCAGGTCTACCAAGTCATAGGCTGGTGGTCTAACCACCGGACAGCCTTACCTCTCCCCTCTACTGTTGATCCCTCCAGGCTCAGGCTATGGCACATTGGTGGGGCAGAATGAACTTTGCCCTACTGCATGCTGTACCAGTCTGTTCCTCAAAAGAGGACCTCTGTCTCCAAGGCTCTGAGACCAGCTAAGTTTATTAAGAAAGTATGAATAGATCTATACCTACTACATAAGGCAGCACTCACTTGGTTAAACAGTTTAATAAACATGTTCATGTTAAATCATTTTTTTATTTGCCTAGTACAGTTGTCAGTAAAGCACAGTGACATTCCAGGGACAATTTATCATTGACGTAACACAATATAAGAACATAACATAAGAATGGCCATACTGGGTCAGACCACAGGTCCATCTAGCCCAGTACCTTCTCTTCTGACATGGCCAACACTAGGTGCTTCAGAGGGAATGAACAGAGCAGGTAATCATCAAGTGAACCATCCCCTGTCGCCCTGTGCTGCACAGGCTCATTCACTGCTCAAATATGTAGATGAGACCCTTGTTTAAAACATATCAGCATCCTGCAAAAAGATTTGGTAGGCCTGAAACTTTTCATGAATAAAAAGAGGGAAGGAGAAATGACATGAATGAAAACATATAGAATGCTGTTTGCTGTTATTTACACATATTTGAATCTTTCAAGTTTGGCTTCACTTGGAAGCATCACAGAATAATCATTATATTGGTTTATTTTTTAAAAAAATATTTTAACGGCTACTAAGACATAGAAATAAAAATTACCATATTGTCATACCATTAGCTTGTGGCGAGGTCTTACACTGCTGCACAGGCAGTTAGAGAGCGGCAAGCCCTCAGCTCCACCAAACTTGTACAGTGTAGGCCTACTCACGCCTCCCCTGTTGCTGTGACTGGGCTCGAGGGGGCACAAAAGTGGTTCAGGTTCCATTACTACTTTTCCTCATGAGCAAGTGACTCCACTCCCTCTATTCCCCAGCCAGCAGAGCTGGTAGGATACAAGTGGGGAACATTTTGCACCCCGCAAAGAGCTGTAGTATCTCCTTCCCCATTGCAAAAGAGGAATGCGGGAGCAATGTTGCCTTCAAGCTGTATCTAAGACAAAATGCCTCCTTTATCTTATGGGTCTTAAGCTAGGTTTATCTACCATCTATTGCTATGGATATGATTATTTGCATGGAAGACTATTTCATGGTTCTTTCATTTGTATATGCTATCAAAGTAGTAAAAAGTTTGAAAACAGACATATAAAGTAATCTCTTAACACACTAAAAATGCTCAGATGTCAGTTATTTGTTTACAAGTTATATTTACACACTTTCCAGGAAAGAAATACTGTGAAGGCCAAACATATAGGTTTACTAAGAGAGAGAGAAATAAAGATCAATCTGGGATAGTGTTGTTAAGCTAACAGGAGCCAACACAGCTTAACTTTCATTTTATATCCTACTTACATAATCAGATGTTCCTTAAACTGCAGCTCTACCTGGATCACAGTCTCAGAACAGAAATGACTGGCAGCACATCACCACAGGTTTGAATGTTTCTTTGTGTGTGGATGTGTGAATGTTCTCACCTTTACTAGTCCCTTGTTTTCCATTCTTGAAATTCCAATAATTCATTTCAATCCCCTTGAGGGATTTACCACATTAATTTAAATGATGATTACAGTAAAGCGCGTGACAAGATGAAAATCTGATCACTATTGGAAGGCCGAAGCTGGAAAATACAGTAAATAAGGGCCTATGCACACAAAAGCGGTTATGATTAAGCCTTTCTTAGAGGAAGCTATATACTGAAGGATGGTGAATCATTTCCATCCCAAATCCCAAGCACAAATCCAAAAGTGAATGTGCACTCTGACAAGTGGCATTAGTAGAATGGTTTAATCTTTCACACGGCACTAATCTGTTTCATCAAAACTTCATCTCAATTTGTCTGTTGCCATGCTGTCTGCATTTCAATGGCAAATCTTCAACAGCCTACCATACACCACAACACAATAGTTTTAAAATGTACCAGGCTGTTAAATGAGTATAGATCTTCTTTGCAGAGGTGCTGGAATAATTTGTATAGTGGGGGTGCTGAGAGCCATTGAACCAAACTGTAAACCCTGTATATGACGGAAACCACTTCAAGCCTGGGGGTGCAGCAGAACCCCTAGCACCCCTAGTTCCAGCACTTATGCTTCTTTGTATTTGTGATAGAGACTAAACTTCTGTACATGTCCTTATTACAACAACACTGTAAAACTTTGCCTATAAATTCCCTGGATCTAAATTGAATTTAGGTATACTCTTTTATAATCATATTTGTCTCCCCTCTACAATACAGATTTCCCCATTCTAAAAGGACTTAGAGGAGCCAAACTCCTTACATTATAGTTGAAAGTGGAGGTCAAAGGGGACTGGCAAATAGATTAGGAGCCAAAATATAGGAGACTTTATAAGGCAGTCTTGATATGAGAGAGGACATTGTATGTCTCTCAAATACACACTATGCCTGTCTTTTCTCCTTAGTGTCCTGCTTTTCCACAGAGCTATTGGTTTAATAGAAGGATGGCTTCTTTGAAAGCTGATATCCATAGGAGGAAAGACAGAAGAATGACCTTCCTTGGAACTTCCCGCCAATCTGGAGTGATTGACAAAGCTTTTCAAACTGAAATGAAAAGCTAGAAAGCAACAGTACTGATGAAGTTTAATAGAGACAGCCAGACAGAGCAAGCTTGGAATAAGTTCATCCAAACTTCCAGTAATAAAGTGCCCAACTCTACTCGAGGAGAACAGATTTGAGGGCAGTAAAGAAAATCTATGGAGAAAGAATTGTATTAAGGGCAGGGCCATTTGGCAACCTAGGAGGCATAGTCCGATCTGTGAAGAAAGAGTAATGATGAACAACACAATGATGTCAAGTATCAGAGAGGTAGCCGTGTTAGTCTGGATCTCTAAAAGCGGCAAAGAGACTTGTGGCACCTTATACGTCTGTTAGTTTATAAGGTGCCACAGGACTCTTTAACGCAATGATGGTACACTGAATGTCAATGTTCTTAACAACCCCAATGATTAAGAAAATGAATCCAAGCTCACCACTTCTTCATGCCTGCATTTTCTTACATTAATTCCATTAATCTGTTAAGGGGAAAGAAAGACAAGACTGACTCTGTATATCATAAATACAGATTGTAATTTACTTTTCTGGAAAAAAATTCTAAACAAACATTAACAGTTTTACATACCTGTAGAATTCCATCTCCTATAAAGAGCAAACCTGAGAGTTCAGCTGTAAACAACAGAGAGCATATTTTTCACTTAGATATTTTGTCCAATACAGCATATTGAAAAGACATACACACACACTTTATCAATTTATCTAGTGTATATGCCCAGCTTGGGTCAGCTCTGAAAATGTAAAATGAATAATGAAAATTTAAAAAACCCTAAAATATATCAATACATGGTTTTGATTCAGATTTCTTACTGCACCAATATTTCTAACTACAAATACCAATGTATAGAGTTTACCAAAAAGTGGAGGGGAGAGGGAGAGAAAGATGTTCTGTACAGTCTTATCAGGAGACTCCCAGCAGACCATCTCTTGGTCTCCAACCTCCCTTAGAGCCTAAGTTCAGCAGATGTTTAAGTGTTTTGCTGAATCTAGATAAACTGTTGCATTGGTCCCTCAATGACTGAGAAAAGACGGACTTTGCAATGGGGAAGATTAACATATCCAAGCTCCAAGGAACCATGAAGGGAAAGACCAATCCTTATAGAAATCACTTTCAAACACTTTACTTTCCCTTTGCATATAATCAAGCAAACTCCAGGTCTTGCATTTCTGTCAATCTCAGCTGCATCTATATATTGGGAGAGGAGGGCCTTCAGGTAATGGGGACCCAAGCCACTTAGCGCTTTTTATGGTAAAAATAAGCACTGCAAATGACATCTAGAAACATATCATAAACCAATGCCTCTGGGTTCCAAGTAGGTCACAGAAGGATTTTCTTGATCCCAGCTCCCTCTATGATGCCCAGTTTAACATGCATGTAGAGTGTATTACTATTTGTGGTCTGGACTTGAGGTGGCAAATGGTAGCCAGGTCACACTAGAAAGAAATGTCTTACTCTTTTAGCCATACAAAGATGAAAACATCTTTTCAGTGTACACCTTGTACACTCTGTTCTAGACAAAGGGTTGTCTGCCTAATCCCAATGTAATGTTTTAGTAGCTTGTACTCAGGGCAGTCAGAGACTGCTTCATTACTTCCATAATTATTACTGTTTTCTAAACCTTCTCTCCTGAATAAACAAACACACAGAAGGAGAGAGAACAAAATCACCAAATATGTGTATTCTTAATCCTAATGCCAAAGGGTATGAACTACTGGTAAGCATGTACTAGAATGCACAGGATTAGTTTTTTTTTTAAATCCCAGACCAGAGCCGGACTGTAAATACATTATATAATAGAAATACATTGTAGATACTTTATTTTTCCTGTATTTAATAATTAACCCAAACCACTTACTAGTCCATACCTTTAGAAGGAATGAATGATAATACAATGCCATCTGTTTGTATGGCACGTTATAGAGAAATAAAAGAAAATCCCTACCTAGAAGAGTTTGCAACCCAAGGGTTAATCCTGCAAATATGTATGTATAGAAGTATTTTTACTCACATGAATAGTGCCACTGCTGGCAACATTATTAATATAAATAATGCTACTCCACTGTATGTTTGCAGAATTGATCACCAGATTAGACATAGCATAGAAAGGCTTAAAACAAGTCACCATGAGCAAGATCCTGACTTCATTGAAGATAACAGCTAAACTGTCATTGATTTCAATGGAACTGGGAGTTTCCCCTCAATTTTTCTGTTTCAGGGTCTGAGCCTACTGTTTCTCATACATGGGATGAGCTTCACATATGTGAATTGAACTCAAAGGGTGGATGTTCAGCATTCCTGAAAAGTCAGGACCCTTTTATGATCCCAAATTGGACACCTGTGTGAAAGTAATTACATACCTTAAGAAGCTGCCTGGGTTTTGTTCTCTCTTTTCCCTCTGAATTTAGTTTATAGGTCTGAGTGATTGTAACCCAAATACACACACCTGGGAACCAGTTTGTGTTATTAAGGACCACGAATGACTGCAGCAGCTGCAGCGGGTTAGCCCATTAAGGCAACAGGATAGAATTATAAATGGGATAAAGGAAAGGACAAAGCCAGTAAGGAGGTAGGGCCAGTTACTGTCTAGGATTTGAGAGTGAGATTATTAATGCTGACAACCTCTGGCATGTCTCTTGATGATTTATTGTTCTGTCCTTTTCCTTTCAAAATGGGGAAGGGCAGAATCAATAAAGATACTGTAGTTTTTACCTGACTGACTAGAATACCAGCGCTATAAGCCAAGCTTGCCCCTATTCAACTCCTTTCTCCGCCCCACCCCACCAACCAGAAAGAGGAATTGAACCTGAGACTCCCATATCTCAGGTGAGAGCTCCAACCACTTGGCTAAAAATTAGATGGTGGGTGGTGTATCCTCTTCTGGTCATTTGGTGTGCAGTGAGACAGGTGTCTAATTCATTCTCACAAGAAATGACTAAGAAGCCTAAGGCCTCTGACTTCAGCAGAAAGGTTCCTGGTGGTAAATCACATGCAACGATAGTCATCCTTCTGCAACCTGGACTTAGGTACCTATCTCCATGAGAGGGGCGGGTTTAGGACACACCCATTTCCTTAGCATCTCACATTGGCTAGCTTAGGTAGTTCCCTGCTGGCTTTTGTGGATCACATTCTTAGGCATCTGCCCCATTCATTCTATAGAGAGCCTAGGTTTCTAACTCAGGCTTTGTGGATGACAGTTGTATTGCTGTGGTTCTTCTATGTGTCTAAAAGATAGGCCTTGCAATTCTCCCTTTTGTGGATCCAGGCCATGGGGCTTAAAGCTTAACTGAAAAGTTTTAAACAATAGCCCTGTCCCTAATTTTCAGTATCTCAGATGTTTAATTCTACCAATAGAATCACCTTTTCCTCAAAGAAAATGAGGGCCTTTCCTTCCTGAAAACACATGGGCTAGTGGCCTCATGCACTAAACCTGTTTTTTTTTCCCCCAGAGTTCCTCTCTCAGTGTCACTTTGGATCTTCTCTGGCCTCTGCAGCACTTGATGAGACCTACCATTATCTTCCTGTTCATTGGCCTCGGAGAAGGATTGGAAAGGAACTGTAGGGATGGACAAGGTTTGCAAAGCATAAGAGTCATGGGTTTCAGGTGGATGAAAAAGGTTTTCCTCCACCCTAGAACCCCAACTCAGCCTCACATCACCCATCCAGGGCAGGGCACCCCCAAGTGGACACCTTGGTAAGAACAGATATTCCCTAGGAAAGATATCCTGGAAATTAGCTAGTTTCCTAAGGCTTAAAAAATATTCAAGTTGCCATACCACTAACACTGCATATGTTTAGGCAAATGCAGTTCAAGAAACATTAGTTGAAAAAGAATAGGAAATGTTTTCCTCCTTAACATACTAGGTTAAACTTAAATCCAGAGTATTGTATTTTCCCTGTTGTGGTTGATGACATTTTAGTAGATAGGTGTAGGTAGCCTAACACCATATTATTATTTATACATCTCCCCCCCTCCACACACAAATGTATATAAGATACAAACAAACAACATACACACACACACAATTATCAATTACTTTATCATATATTTTTGATCACATCATCTGCCCTCCACCAACTAATCTGTCTCTGTGGGACTCACTCCACCAGCTTTGCACCACTGCCACTTTATGAAAAACAAACAGTGTAGCAGAGAACATTGTCTCTTTTTCCCTCAAAAAATGGAATTTAACCACAAAATTACACCTCTCCAAGATCCAGGGGCCAACATCAAGTCCTGAACCAGTGACAGCTTTTCTATGCATAATTTGTGTCAGCACCAAACATGGTGCTGCCTATGGTGCCTGCCAATTTTGCAGGGGACAGAATTAAGGCTCTGCCCTTTCCCATCCCTGACTGCCCACTCCCAAGCCAACCAGCACAGGTAAACCAACAACAGCTCTGTGTAGGCTATTTCCCCAACCCCATGCCACTGCCCACACTGTGGGTATCCGTTCCAGAGGGATAACGGATGCAAAAAGAACCACAATCTGGATCATCATCTTTTAGCAAAATAAAAAAAAAGATAATTTTCATATTAGGAGAAATGGCAGAAGTATGATTTTTTTGCATGTTTTCATTGTGAAAAGATATCTTCACTCATAAAAAATTGGCCCCCATTCTGCACTTTACTGGGCAACCTTAATTTAGAGAAAGTTCATTATGTCACACATACACAAATGACACATCAAAGCAGAGTTATGAACAATTTGCAGTATGATATCTCAAATCAGTCAACACTACCCCCCCCAAAAAAAATTAAGACTCCACTGCTTTAAGTAATGGGTTGAAGCCATAAAACTGCACCTGTTATTAGGCACCTACCTCTTTGTTCTTTGGAAATTTTGGAAATGACCACTGGAATATTATGTTCTGCTCCACCCTAGAATTAGAAAACAATTATATCTCACTGAAATTATTTTCATTCATAAATATGTTTATAACCCCTAATGCATCTTGTGCATTTTCCAGACACAAATAAAATGCACTGACTCTGTGTAATAGCTTTCTTTCTGTTTTTCTAATAGGATGGCAATCAGTTACTTATTGCCTTACAGAAAATCAGTTGAGCAGGTTGTTAACTGAATGATAGACCATAGTCTATAAAGGTAAAATAAAACTCACTGTAGGTTTCTCCAAATTTTCTACAAATTAGTATATCAAATCCATGTTATACAAGGGGAAATGGGCATAATGCTGTAATGGCAACCATGCTGTGATAATTTTTATTTTCATGCTGGCAAGAAACAGACAAACAAAATGCAAAAAAGCAAGAGGTTTGGACACCAGATTTTGTTTTTTTATGTCTGTCACTGCACACAAAAAGTAAGCCCGCAGTAGAATAAGTACAAGGAACAAAAAAGGGGGCTCTATGTAATGGAGCAGCAGGTATTCACTAAAGAAAACAAACTGGACCATCTAGTATAAAGAAGCATTCAGCTTTACTGTTTCACTCAGTGTTTCCTGTTGGGTTTATAGACCTGTATGGTGCTTTGACTAACATTAAAAATAAAGGTAAAATAAAAAAAAAAGAGATACAGTAAAGGAACGAAGAGTAGGCAAGTGTAGGCAGAGATGAAATTTGGGGGCTTCCAACCCCAAAACTGCAAGTCCTACCCTGGCCAATTTTGGAAGTTTTTTACAAAGGTCAAGGCTAATCATAACCTTCTTGCTCTTTTCTTTGTGGAGGTCACCCTAAAAACGTAAATCTGATTAATACCGATAGCAACTCAAATCACTAAAACTGACAGTTTGTCACTGTCATTTTTGCCTAAAGACTTTGTCATCACTTTGCCCTTAACAACACCAAGGGACCCATGACACCCACTGCATTGGGTCCCTCAAGTTTGAGGATCACCCCAGACTAATTCACAGCTATAGGGCACAGCATTACCACCTGGGCGACTCTTGATGGCCTAGGGATGCTATGTATGCCTGTAGATGAGTGGTCTCCTCTACTGAGCAGTTACTTTGATCTCTTATGTGAATAACATGGTCCAGTGGCCTAAGCATGGAAATGAGAACCAGATGTTGCATTCTAAGTCCACTGGCCCTTCCTCGTGGTTATCCAACTTATTTGGGGCAATGTCCCTTGAAAAATTTTTACTGTGTCCCTCTCCTCTTCCAAGCCCTCTTGGGTCTTGTTGACTTCCATCTCTCAGAATAGCCAGATGGTCTCTCTTCATATCTGTAGCTTCCTTGGAGGTGGAGACAAGAATAGGAGCTGCCAGGTAAGAGACACTATCATCTCCATTCTCAAAAATGCAAATGTGTCATTGTGACAATGATGGGAAGTGGCCTGAAATTTTCTTGGAGTAGTAGAAGAGGATTAAGGCTTCTGGCAGTGGTTGAGAACACAAATATTTCTTCAGGATTTGACTGTAAGCTAGAGAACCCATAGACATTCCCTAGCAACTGGATGCAAGGAGGGAATCCCCATGCTTTCTACTGCCAGTGAATGGGGGAAGCTACTACAGGTATGCACAATGCATAAACTGCCATATGTGTGAGCTGATTGTTCAGTAAGTAAATAGAGAACCTAACCCCCCCTCGATTTCACATATGTTCAGGGATTCAGTTGAACTGTTCAAAACTGCTAAATAAATGTACACCTTTATGTTTTAAATATCCTTTTTGGTTTTTCTCATCCATCATCATCATCAACAAAAGTAATAGAGCTTTCTTTGGCTAAGAAAACCCAGCTCAAGTCAGTTAACTTTACAGGTCTCACATTCAAATACTGCCACTTACATGCACACATAATTTTCTCCACAACCTCAAAACAAAAATCACTCACTACCAATGCCTTTGCAACTCCCCCAGCCCATATTCCTCCTTTACATGTGTCATAAATATAAAGGGAAGGGTAAACACATTTAAATCCCTCCTGGCCAGAGGAAAAACCCTTTCACCTGTAAAGGGTTAAGAAGCTAGGATAATCTCGTTGGCACCTGACCAAAATGACCAATGAGGAGACAAGATACTTTCAAAGCTGCGGGGGGGGGGGGGGGGGGGGCTGAAGGAAACGACGAACGGACGACAAAGGATTCTCTCTGTCTGTGTTGCTTTTGTTAGGACCAGAGCAGGAATGCAGGTCAGAACTCCTGTAAAGGGCTAATAAGCAATCTAGTTAGATATGCATTAGATTCTGTTTTGTTTAAATGGCTGATAAAAAAAGTTGTGCTGAATGGAATGTATATTCCTGTTTTTGTGTCTTTTTGTAACTTAAGGTTTTGCCTAGAGGGATTCTCTATGTTTTGAATCTGATTACCCTGTAAGGTATTTACCATCCTGATTTTACAGAGGTGATTCTTTTACTTTTTCTTCAATTAAAATTCTTCTTTTAAGAACCTGATTGCTTTTTCATTGTTCTTAAGATCCAAGGGTTTGGGTCTGTGTTCCCCTGTGCAAATTGGTGAGGATTTTTATCAAGCCTTCCCCAGGAAAGGGGGTGTAGGATTTGTGGGGATTTTGGAGGGAAAGACGATTCCAAGTGGGCTCTTTCCCTGTTATATATTTGTTAGACACTTGGTGGCAGCAATACAGTCCAGGGGCAAAAGGTAAAATAGTTTGTACCCTGGGGAAGTTTTAACCTAAGCTGTGGAGAATAAGCTTAGGGGGTTTTTCATGCAGGTCCCCACATCTGTACCCTAGAGTTCAGAGTGGGGAAGGAACCTCGACAAAACGAGTACACAGAAAATCAGTCACGCCCTTGCGCCCAGTGCATCTTAGGGCTGAGGCACAGTGCTTAGGACTTTGGTTTTCCTTTGCCACAGATATTTCATCAATTCCTCCTTCACAGCAGCCTGACCTGCCTGCCTGCCTCCCTCCCTCAAGCACTGGTCCACAGGGAGGAGGGAGGCTGCCTCTGGACCAGCTAGACCAGGCCTTGCAGTATCCTACAACTTGTTTAACACTATATAAATAGGTGCTTAAAGGAGTATAAAGCAATACTTCAGAGAGTAAAATAATATTACTCCTTTTGGCCTGAGCAGCAGGCCAAACATGTTAGGCCTTGTAAGTTGTTCCAACTGGAAGGAGAAATTGGTGATGGAGTTAGTATTTCTCTGATGCAATTTTGATTTATTTATTTACAAAATGCTGTTTCCCTGAACATAGGAGGAATCAAACAACAGGAGACAGTTTCCTTTCTCATTCTTATAAGCCTCTTTCAACCTGTACCTGACCCAGAACCTCTCTCGGCTTCTCCCAGAGCCACACACAATGCTTGTCTAGGTTGTCTGCAGATTCCTTCTCTATCTGTTTCTGTATGCTTCTCTGCTGTCTCCCCGCATACACACCTATTCAAATACTTCCAGACTGATATTATTCATAAACCTGTTTCTATGATTTTCAATGAAGGCAACAGTTACACCCACTTGCTTCAACAAATTTTATCCCAATCTTTAACAATTAACATCCCTCTCTGTGTCTTAGTCATGGCACAGGCACCAGAGGACACCAGCCTAAAGGTTAGTCAAAGGAGGTATAGCCCCATAGTATGAGAGACAAGAATCTCAAAGGAGACGGGAAATGGCCAGCCTCTCATATATAATATTGTGCATCAGATTATACTGTAAGTGATTTTGGAAATCTGCAGATGTTCCATGTGGCATCTTGCTAGACGCTGTTGCAATACTAACCCTGATTCTCCCCAAAACTTCCCTAGTAGATCAACACACACATATAGGTTTAAATTCTACTTATAAGTAACAACCCATGGAAGCTACTGGGGTTATTATGCCTGGGGCATAATGCCTCAGAGCAGTGAGGAGCATGGCTGTTAATATGCTCTTTGACAAGGTTCAGCATGAACTTCTCTCCCTGCTCTGTGAAACATGAGGCTGGATCTTCTGACTGGAACAAAGCTCTGCTAGCTTTGTGCAATCTAGTACCACTGGCCTGGAGCCAGGCACAATTGAACCCTCAAAATCATTCTAATAACTGGTCTCTAGTCTGTTGTGATGTGCATTTTCTTCCCCAAACACCTCCCTTAGTTAACAAACTCATACTCAGCTGCCTTCTTATGCAGAATATTTGGTAAAAAAGAATAATCAAAACAAGGGAGGAAAGAATATTGTACAGGTCTCTGAGAGCCAGGAGTAATATTATAACTGTAAGGCTTAATGTCTTTAATGAACTATCAATTTTATTGCCTCCTTCAGTGATAATGCTACACTCTGTCAGATTACTGAGAAGCACAATGTCCTTTCAAAAGTTATACACCTCGCAACATATCTCTCCGAATCTGTGCAATTTAATCTTCTCAGTAAGATATGAAAACATGACTGACCTACTACAGTTCATTCATCAATCTCTAAATCTCACTCCGAGCTCATCCTTTATCACAACTATTCATTAATGGGTGTTTGGAAGGAGATGTAGAAGTTTTAGACAATAAATCCATCTGAACTACTGACTGAAGTTTGTTTCACATAATTGACCTCAGAGACTACATAAGGAGTCCAAGTGAAGTCAATTCAAGTTTTGCTGTTGACTTCACTGACATCATGATCAGGTCTAAGGTCTAAGGAGAAATTGGGTCTGCATTCCTGCAAAGAAACACATCAACTTTCCTTTAGTCACACATAAAACAATTGATCTCAAAGTGATGTCAAAACTAAAGAAGTAGACAATAAAAATATGAAAAAAAATCTTCATTCTTATGCTATTACACTGAGAAGTACTTAGTCATTCATGCAGTCCCCCACTGAGCTAAACTAATTCTCCCTCTATTGCAATTGTTGATGGAGCTGCACCAGTGGTAATGCAATGGGGGAGATTTTCCCCAAAGACTACTAACCAACAGCTAGGCAAGGAGCACTGAATTCCAAGGGGATTATAACCTATCTTCCTTCTGCTCATAAGAAAAAGGTCTGTCTGGAGGCCAGGAAAATATGCCATATAGTAAAAGACTTAAGAAGCTCCATTTAGTTTATCCAAGAGAAGATTCAGAGATGAATTGGTCATGCTCTACCATTACGGATACGGAGAAAAGATTTTTCATAGTATATAGCACTTTAAAAAAAATTGGCAGCAAAAAGTATAATGAAATCCAGTGGTTGGGAGTTGAAGCTAGACAATTTCAGATTAGAAATAAGGTGCAAATTTTTTACCATTAGGGTAATTAACCTTGAAACAACTTACTTAGGGATGTGGTGGATTCTCCATCACCTGAAGTCTTAAATTTAAGACTAACCATTATTCTAAAAGATATACTATACTTCAAACAGAAGTTATGGGCTCGATGAAGAAATTACTGATTGATATTCTGTGGGCTGTGTTATTCCCATAGACGAGATAATCATTCTTGTCCCTATTGGCCTTAAAATATTAAAATCTATGAATCAATGTGGTTAGAAGGATCTTTGTGTTGTACCACAGATGAAGGGAAACACAAATGGTCAGTAGCTGTCCAAGGCTCAAGGATAGGCCTGGAAATCACAGGATAGAACATGATCTCATACGATTTCCAAAGTTTCTTCCTTTTAGTTGGGTCCGAATAGAAGATTTTTGGATATGTTGTCAATATTTCTATCTGTATTTCAGGAAGAGCTAAAGCACACATTTTAAAAAAAAGAGTTAAGAATCCTACCTACTCTCACCTGTTGGCTAATAAAAGTGTGGGAGTCATGGAAAAACACTATTGTCCACCAACAGGAAGAAGAATAACTAGATAGATAGCAACCTTTGTATGGAATACCAATATCCCAGATCAAGTTGAGAAACATTTTGGTATAGTCCTGGAGATATTTGATTCATTATCAAACATAGATAAAATATATATTATCTCGCTATGTGTGCATATAATATTTGACTGTATCCCTATCCCAACCCTCTCTACAACCCTTGTCTTCTTAATCTAAGAATCTTATGACTCTCTGTCTTCCTATATGTTTATAAACTACGTTATATAATAGAGCCGCAGTTCACAGATTTTAAAGTCAGAAGGGACCATTATGGTCACTTACTCTGATATCCTGCATAATACAGACTTCAGCCTTGGAGTTTCTGCATCAAGACCATCTCTTGTGGTTGAGCAAAAGCTTTTTAAACACACAGCCATGCAATCTTTATCTAAAGACTTCAAGTGAAGAAGAATCCACTATATTCCTTTGTAAATTGTTCCAGTGGTTAATGTCCCTATCTTAAAAATACAGGTCCTATTTCTAGTCTGAAATTATGGACCATCAGCTAGCAGATATTAAAGCTGGGGTGGGCAACCTGCGGCACACTGGCTGTATCCGGCCTGTCAGGGCTTTGGATCCGGTCTGTGGGATTGCCACCCCCGTGTCACTGTGGGCCCCTCACCACTCCCAGAAGTGGCCAGCACCACGTCCCTGTGGCCCCGGGAGCGGGGGGGTGGGGGGGGCAGATGGCTCCATGTGGTGCCCTCACCAGTAGGCACTGCCCCCCACAGCTTCCATTGGCTGGGAATGGCAATCTGTGGCCAGTGGGAACTTCGGGGAGGTACCCACAGGCGAGGGCAGCGTGCAGAGCCCTGTGCCCCCCTCCCACTCCAGGGGCCAAAGGGACATGGTGCTGGCCACTTCCGGGAGTGGTGCAGGCCTAGGGCTGGAAGGGAGCCTGCCTTAGCCCCGTTGCGTACCGCTGCCACACCAGAGCTGCTGCAAGGTAAGTGCCCCAATCCCCTGCCCTGAGCCCCCTGCTGCACCACTCCTGCACCCCAACCCCCTGCCCTGAGCCCCCTCCTGCACCCAACACTCCTCCCTGCAGCCCACACTCCCTCCCGCACACCCAACCCCCCTGCCCCAGCCCTACATTCATGGCCCTGCATGCAATTTCCCCGCCCAGATGTTGCCCTCAGGCCAAAAAGTTTGCCCACCCCTGTATTAGAGTCAATTCTGATTGACATTCTCTGTGTGATACAAATAAAACATAATACGTTATATAATCTGAAAAAAAAATCTTGTATTTTAAATGCATGATTCAGCAACTTTACTACAATTTGTTCCAACTCCCTTGGCATATGATTTTTATTTATTATTTGTATTGCACTAGCAATTTGAGGCCTTAATCAGGGGCTTGGGACACACTGGGGGTAAGCACTTTACAAACACAACAACAATATGGTCCCTGCCCAAAAGAGTTTACAAGCTTAGAGATCAAAACTTTCCAGATATTCTAAAGTAGAACCTTTTCATTTAGTAGTTTAGAATGGTCATGTACTCTCCAGGAAAACTCCTTGAGAGCAATGTACATATTTCAGTGGAGATAATGTACTTCCCAAGGACTCTTTCACTTATGTTCAGTAATGTTATTTTATTTGTTACTATTTGCCTGTTACTTAAATAATAAGATTATTGCAACCTATCCACCCCCAAATTTTGCATTCTACAAGTGACTTCATAGTACTGTATACTTAAAAAAAAAAAAAAAAACCTGTTTTTGTGAGTTTTCATACAAAGTTCACCTTCCAAATCTCAAAAATCCTGACTTCTAGGCCCAGGTACTGTTTTTTTTCTTATACTAGCAACACAATTTCACTCATCCTATTAGTAACCTGACAATGACATGCCGTACTTTATGATTATTGAGTAAACAACAACACATAACAACATTTCAGGAGAACAACTTGCTTGCCATTGACTTAGTTCATAAGCAGTTTTGGGCCCAAAATAGCAATTAGTTTTCCATGTGTGTGGGGGGGTCCTTCGGGGTCAATAAGATAAAAGCAAAGCATCAAGACACATTTTAAGAACTAATATTTCTATTCAGCAATTTTATTATCAATGACAATACAAGGAAGGGCACATTCCTCTCTTTCTCTGGGACATAATGTCAGCCCTAAGACACATGCACAAAATAAGTCTATATTCTTAAATTCATATGCATAACTTAAGGCTCTTTTGCACTCATACATAGTATATTTGATTTTCTCCACTGCTATCTTAAAGCTGAAGAGTGCTGTGTTTAGAATAAAGATAAAATTAATGACATATTACCTACACTGTGATTCAAGGTTGAAGTAAGGTATTCAAAATGCTTAACTCTTTCCCTCTCTTTTAAGAAAGAGCCCACACAGGCCTTTAATGTCCCTTAAATCTTCCTAAGGAATGAAGAAAATAAAGTTGCTCGATAAATTGCTGCTGTTGTCTCATCTACAGCAAAATAAACAATATGAAGAAACAATAACACTTCCAGTCTTATTAATGACTAAAAGTGAATTAATGTGATATTATTTGTAACAGAATTGATGATGAACTCATTAGTGGTTCCCTGTGCCTGCCACTGTAATTTAGCATTCATTAACAAGCACTTGAATTAGAGTATTTTTGAACAAAAGAACAGTCTGGTGCAGTTGCATACCCTGTTTCATTTTCATGTAAAATCTTATTAGAGAGACCCGCATCCTCAATCTTAAGGGGATGTGACCTCCATCCATTCCATTCCACCAGGCAATGTTTCCACTGATTGCCTATTGTGATAGTAAATATATATTTTAACTAACCCTTTTAGAATTTGTTTGTGCTATTGTTTCATGTACTGTGAAATACAGTTTGCCTTCATTAAAATACATTAACTAGAAGACAAAAACATGTTTTGTGCAACCTGTGGAAAAATAAAACAAACAAAAAAAGCATACTACCTTTATACTTAATCCAAATCCTCCTACAGTTTGTCTTCTAATTGTTACCGTTCTTTCCTGAAAAAGTTAAATCAAGTTCAGTTAGTTTTAATATTTCCTGCCACAATATCTACATTAATTCTTCTATGAATAGTTTACATCCCCCACATCATCCTGTCTTGTCATAATAAACTGTCAAATCCCAAGAAACTCATGCTGCAGGTGAAACAAGAAGAGAAAATATGGAGTTCTTGTCCCAATCTAAAACTCATTTGTTCATTTTTATGATACTGTTGAATGAACAGCAATGACTGAAATAATCTTGCCTGAGTAACAGGTGAATCAATATTTATAACATAACATCAACATTTTCCCTGCATTCTGCTTTCTTAAAACTCAATGTATAGAGCTTATATACTGCAGACTTATACATTAGTCTTGCTTATGTATAATTACAAAAAGACAAGTACGAAATATTTTATAGGCTCGTCTGCCCATCTTCATTCTGGGATAACATTTAATATTAGCTACTTTACATAATTTTGACCATTATATTTCACTTGTACACATATACCATTCACAGAGATGCATATATATATGTACACACAACTTTTGATGCCTTTACATCTATGAGTGTATAAAATTCACAGCTCAAAAGCCACATCTAATTATAAACACACACAGGGGTACACACATGCACATACTCCTGTGTATGTGTGCGTGTATATATCTATATGTGTATTTATGATTTTATTGTATTTATGTGTGTGTGTGTCTATTTGATATAAATATAATATAAAATTAGGACACATACACTGCAAAGTGAATAGGTCTCCTATTAGCTTTCTGCCTAATCTGTAGAACAAATAATCTGGCAATAGCCTAAATAAAGAGCCAAACTACAGGCTTGTTTCTGTGCCCATGCAAGGGTGTAAAGAGACATAGGGCAACGCTTCATGAGCCTTCTGTAGAGCCTTCTGTAGAGCCTCTGCTTTTCTTCCTTCCCCACAGGTGGACAGATGAAGGCAGGGAATGATGTGTGAGGTAAGGTCAACACACTGAAATCATTGAGAATTTGGACTTACTGAATTTAGGGTGTCGGGGAAAATACATATGCCACGTACATTCTCTATTTGTGATCAAAGTGAATGATGTAAGTATAGAAAGAACAGTCATGAGCAAATCCATTGTATTGGATGGGGAGACAGCAGGGATGGATTGAATCCTGCATGTTAATACTTTACATATAATTCAACAAAAAGATATTACCTCACTCACCTCATCTTTCTAATACTTGACACAGTAAGTTCTCATTTCCAACGTGTTAACATCAGTTAATCATAAAATCATAGAATCACAGAAGATTAGGGTTGGAAGAGACCTCAGGAGGTCATCTAGTCCAAACCCCTGCTCAAAGCAGGACCAACCCCAGCGAAATCATCCCAGCCAGGGCTTTGTCATCTCTGGGTAAAGGCTATTTAATTTTGTTTACACTTTTTAAAATGTTCCGGTGATATATGCTGGATTGCAAGCCTGAAGACTATACCCCTGTATTTAGTCACTACCAGGTACAGCATAAACACACTTGCCTACCCTGCCCTATAATTGTGACTTTCTCCTGGTTAGGTAGCAACTCTAGGGATGAAGGAATAATTCGCTATCCAAACCCATTAATTCTTTGGCCTCTCTACCCAGTTTGCCTTCTTGGGTGTCAATTAGTTCTCACTAGGATGTAATTTTTATGATGCCAATACACGTACACTAGGAACTGGGCTGAGACCACAAACTTACTTCATTTAGGCCAGCAAACTGCTCTCACAAAAAGCCTTTGGACACCAAGATATTATAGTGATACCTGATAAGGATAACATAGAAACAAAAACTAATCTGGGCCAGAACTCCTCATCTTTAGCTTTTCCATTTGTGTGATCTGTTGGGCATTACTGCTCATCCAGTGAGATTACTCACATGTATATCAGGTTGTATCAATTGTGGTATCTCTGTTGTCCCCCACTTCCTTTCCTATCAATCACCAGAGTCAGCAGATGTTAAAGAACACAGTCTGTTTCTAGTTTTTGTAACTATGCAGTTGTCACATGCACAGAGGCCTGGTTGAAAATCTCTTCTAAATGTTTTTATATAAAAGTGTACAAAGCCTAAATTACGTTACAAAATTAATATATATATATATATTACAAACAAATTCACACCACTTGGTTCCACTCCTCGAAGTTAAAATAAAAACTCCAGCCCATAAAACTGCCATTCATAAATGGAAATGGCAAATAAGAGATTATTTGCTTATAATAAATGGAGGATGGAGTACGTATAACTGAGGAAATCAACAAATCTACCTCCTAAAACTGCTAATTTGCAATGTTCACCCATCAGAAATCTTTTCTGTTGTAGGAAGTTTGTTCTTAGTGAACTAGTGGTCTAAGGTAAATGGTGGTTCTATGCAGAATAAATTCTTAAAAGGCAGTATTTTGTATTATTTTAAATGAACTCTACTACACCTTTAAGAAGCCTAATAGAAAAACTGTTCTCCAAAATATTTGTGACTCGTTTTGTCCACCTTCTTAGTGTTAAAATCATTGAAAGCTCTTTCTGGCTTCCTCATTATATAAGCTTGTGCAGGGTCACTAAAGCCACAAAAAAACCCAAACCAAACCAAAACAGGAAAAACAAAACAGTATTTGGGGACTTGTATGACCTCACACAGGCATCTGATAGGAAACTGGACATATTTTCTTCTGAAGACAGTCCTTAATGTTTATCAGGAGAAGAACACTTTAAAAACACCTTTTTTTCCAACACAGATAGACAAAATTCTGTAAAAATAAATAAATGGAAGCGAAAGCAAGATCTATACAAAAAACAAATTTAAGATTAGGGGCAGGCAAATATCAAAAGATTTCAAGCTGATTTGATTTGACCAAGAATCTGAATATTTGAATGGTTTTTATCAGAAACCTAGCCAAACCTCTTCAGTCTGCAAAATTGGGATGGATATCTTTTGCAAATGCTTCCCACAACCCTCCTGAGCTTTAGAGGTGTGTGTAGACCAGTAGGGGAAAGAAAAATTCTGGCCCTTTAAGGACTGTAAATCCCCACCCCTCTTTGTGTCTTGGCCCTTTAAGGACTGTAAATCCCCACCCCTCTTTGTGTCTTGAAAAGGGGAGGAGATGGGCTCTGTGGCTGATGGGTTGGAGAGAAAGTACAGCCTAAGCTTATTGGATCCACTGCACCCAAAGGAGGCTAATACGCTGCACTGAAATAGCGCAGGGACCAGATGTAGCATGAGGATCAGGGGGTTGATGGCAGGCCCCACCAGATAGCATGGATTGCAAAGAAAGAATGACCTATACTGGATGAGTAATTGGTGGATAGTTCCCCGATAAGCTACTTAATAAAGTTACAGCCTAGTTAAACCATATTCCCAGTGTCTTGTGTTTTTTTCCAGTATTGTCTAGGGCAAAAGGCCCTGTTATACCAATCAGACCAAGTGAGTTTGCCTACCTCTGAAACTGACTGTTACAGATTTAAGACCAATGGACTAGAACGCTAAACTTTGGGGAAAAAAAACTAAAATCATGTAACTGGGGTCATGTTAAGAAGAACCCGATGCATGCGGGATTCTTGAATGAACTTTTGTTTCAAGATCTGGGCGTGGACTGCTCAGAGAGACAAGATGGGTGAGATAATATCTTTTATTGGTCCAATAAATAATAAAATATTGGACTAATAAAAGATATTGCCTCACCCACCTTCTTTCTAATATCCTGGGACCAACACAGCTACGACACTTCATAAATTTGGTTGTTAAGGGAGATATGTTTTGAGTGAAATTAAGGTTGACTTGTTTGCAAACTGAAAGTTATTTAAATCAGGAGAATTAATGGAAAATTTTGGAAGGACTGGTATGAATAGCTAGTAGTTTTTCATGGACTGAGTAGTATAAAACACAGAGTAACCCAAAAGAGGCTGTTTTTTGCATTTGTTTTTATTTCTTTGTTTGGTGTAATTCTGTTTAGTTTTCTTTCTGGTTCTAACTTGCAATTTGTCCTGCACACTAAGGTTTCCAAAATAGAAGATTATCATAACATGTGGTTACTGAGCTACTAAAGCCTTAAGTTATGCATATGAATTTAAAAGTATAGATGTATTTTGTGGATGCCTCTTAGGGCTGACAGTAAGGCTGACAAGCTAACAATTAAGGGCCAGATCCTCCAGTAGCATAAACAGGAGTAGCTTCATAGAAGTGATTCTAGTCCTACGGGAGAAAGCAAAAGTATCAAAGGAGTATGTAGGCCCACAGTAAAATGTAAGTAAGTGCAGAACGAGAAAGAGGAAATTGTAGTAGAAATTCAGCCCCCCCCACCCCAAATTAAACCAATGCTATTTACAAGTAACTTAGAGTGAATGCGTATAATGGTCTACACTGTGTGCTACATGCAGTAATTGCTGGGCACAACAGAGTTGGGAGGCTGCAAAGCAGTGGCTTCTGGCTTCCCCATTCTCAGGCTAGTTCTACATCTGGAGGCTGTTCTATATTATACCCTGCCTACCTCTCTCAGATAGGTATCATTTAGTGAAGAACAGCCAGAATGCAGTATCCAAGGCAACAAGGTGAATTTGTGGGCAAGATGAAGATTGCAGAAACCACAAGAAAGGAGCTCATGTTTATCCATAAGTCAGACAGACACCTATACTAGAAACATATAATGTTGAAGCAAGAAACATTATAATTTTTAGTTATTCATCACAGATTAATGTGTCATGAAAGTTTCACAGGTCTAAGAAAACCTATGAGAGCTAAGTCTGATATTTGAACAATACTCTTTGTAAACTTGTAGAACTGAGTTTACCCATGGAAAGGAGACTCCGTCACAACAAGCATAAGAGATTCACATGTTGTTTAAATGTCTGCCTGTGAAGCAGTCCTAGCAACTCAAGATTTTCAAAAATGATTAGTGATTTTGGGTACCCAGACTGAGACACTTTAATGGAGCCTGATGTTCAGAAAGTACTGACCACCAACCCTCTAAAAACTTAATTCCCTTTAGAGGTGTCTCACGATGGGCAGCCAAAAATTGAGGCACCAACACCACATTATCAGTCACTTTTGAAAATATTGCCCACATAGCTTATTGAAACTGAATTATTATTTTATTAGAGTAGTATTTAAGGGCTCTAATTAGGACCAGGGACCCAGTCTGCTAGGTATTGTACAAACAAGAGTACCTATAGTCTAGGGTTATGAAAAGATGCAACACATGAATAAAATAGACAAGCCAGAGTGGAAAGTGAAATGAGCGCACCAGGTAAGTAAAAAAAGATTATATTTTGCATGGCAGACAGTCTCAGTTGGCAACTTACAGATGTTAAACAAATTGAATATTGGGTAACTGAAGTGTGGAATATTCAAACATTGAAATGAAATATATTCCTATACTAATGATTACATTTACTATTAGTTAATAAAATAAATTATCAAATCTTCTCTTGTTCTCTAATATTAATAATTATGTATGTACTTGATATAAGAGAATTCACATGAATCTGTAACTGATGTGGGGAACAAACTCTGGGAAAAGAATTAAGACAGCAGTTAGCTGGTTCTCAATAGTAATTATTAATTAGTAACTGTGACACAGTCGGGCCAGATGGCTATAGGAGAGTAATAGAAGGCAGATATATTAGCCCCAGGCTAAGTAGGTCCCTTTTCCCTGGATAAGGTAACAGGGAAGGTTCCAGAACAATCAGGAACCTTCTGGAGACAATTAAGACAGGCTGATTAGAACACCTGCAGCCAATCAAGAAGCTGCTAGAATCAATTAAGGCAGGATAATCAGGGCACCTGGGTTTTAAAAAGGCGCTCACTTCAGTTTCTGGTGTGCGTATGAGGAGCTGGGAGCAAGAGGCACTAGGAGCTGAGAGTGAGAACGTGGACTGTTGGAGGACTGAGGTGTATAAGCATTATCACACACCAGGAGGAAGGTCCTATGATGAGGATAAAGAAGGTGTTGGGAGGAGGCCATGGGGAAAGTAGCCCGGGGAGTTGTAGCTGTCTCACAGCTGTTCCAGGAGGCACTCTAGACAGCTGCATTCCACAGGGCCCTGGGCTGGAACCCGGAGTAGAGGGTGGGCCCAGGTTTCCCCCAAATGCTCCCAACTCCTGGTCAGACACAGGAGGAGTCGACCTGGACTGTGGGTTCAGAAAAACGGCCAAGCTGAGGGCTGCCGTGAAGCTCCAAGTTGAGCAAATCCGCCAATAAGCGCAAGAGCCACCAAGGTACAGCAGGAATTTTGTCACAGTAACATTTTCTGGGTATTAAACTCCTGCAAGGGTGAGCCAGTAAATCTAGTGTGTTCTGTTAATTTGCCTATAAGGTACTGTTTGAATTTCACTTGGACTGAAGAACCACAATATTCCAGAGCTCTTTATATAACTGATTCTCCAATTCTCATATCTTTCATGTTAAGATACAAGAATGATGCTTTCAAATTGGGACACTGGTGATTATGGTGGAAATGTTATTCTCCCTACATGATTGAATACAATACACACCCTTAAGTGTTATTTCCCTTATGTTCACAATGAAGACGAGGGTTAGCTTCATAGTGAATGTGTATAGACGTGGAAGGGTGGTGAATAAGAGTGCATGGAAGAGAAGGAAAAAACAAGAATGTGGGGAAAAGATAATGGATTTGAAGAAGAAAAAAATGGGTTCATGGCAATAATACAGAAAAAGATAACTAAAAAGAAGAAAAAGTATATCACACATACTGTAAGAATACAACAAAACAAATATAATGGACCTGTTGACAACAGCAGCAGAGCCAAAGCTGAATTGGCATTTGAAGTTAAAATCCTCTGTGTTCATACTTCAGTGGATTTATTGCCTATCATTACTAGCACTACAATTTTACACAAGAATTGAATGTTCATGTTGTCTGTTTAGTGAAATATTTACTAGATGCTTCAAAAGGAACATTTTTAAATGTTCTCATTTTGAATTTTTGTCCTGTTTTTGCTTGCATGTATTTGGATTCCTCGACCTGAAGAATCACTGTCCCCATAAACTCTAAACTTCACAATTACTCTGAGAACATCTTGGGCACAAGTAACTTGTGATATTTTAAAATTAAATACATAGTTATACCATTGGATTATGACCAAAAGCAGTGCTCAGATCTGCCAGCTACTTCCATTTTGTGATGCTGCCAGTTTGTCTCATCATCTCTGCTCAACTCACACAACATGGAGGCAGGTTAAGCGGCAAGGGTCTGAGAGTGGACTCTGTGGGACAGATGGCCCCTGTTATACCAGTGGAGGCTTGGGCATAGTGGAGCTTCCAGCTCCTCCACACTTACATTGAGTAAGGAGAGTGATTGGCTAGACTACTTAATGTGCTGTATAATTAGTGCAAATTGGCCAGCGTGGACCTGATCATTCAGCCCTCTGCTTGTTCTCACATCAAAAAATAATTGCCATTACTACAGCATAGGCCCTTAGCTAGAATTGCTCATCTCAGTTTTTCAGAGTTCCTTTAAAAAGGCACACATCGCTCCAGTGCTGTCACAGAATCACAGAATATCAGGGTTGGAAGGGACCTCAGGAGGTCATCTAGTCCAACCCCCTGCTCAAAGCTGGACCAATCCCCAACTAAATCATCCCAGCCAGGGCTTTGTCAAGCCTGACCTTAAAAACCACTAAGGAAGGAGATTCCACCACCTCCCTAGGTAACGCATTCCAGTGGTTCACCACCCTCCTAGAGAAAAAGTTTTTCCTAATATCCAACCTAAACTTCCTCCACTGCAACTTGAGACCATTACTCCTTGTTCTGTCATCTGCTACCACAGAGAACAGTCTAGATCCATCCTCTTTGGAACCCCTTTTCAGGTAGTTGAAAGCGGCTATCAAATCCCCCCTCATTCTTCTCTTCTGCAGACTAAATAATCCCAGTTCCCTCAGCCTCTCCTCATAAGTCATGTGCTCCAGCCCCCTAATCATTTTTGTTTCCCTCCACTGGACTCTTTCCAATTTTTCCACATCCTTCTTGTTGTGTGGGGCCCAAAACTGGACACAGTACTCCAGATGAGGCCTTACCAATGCTGAATAGAGGGGAATGATCACGTCCCTTGATCTGCTGGCAATCCTCCTACGTATACATCCCAAAATGTTGAAACTGTCAATCCAGTTTCTTTCACAAACAGTACTTAGTTTTTTAAAAACAAAACAAACAAAGGAAAGAAAAAACACAAAGTCACTCTGCCCCTCAATACCAGATGCTCACTGAGAAAACTTTTCACACACTATACTAATTAATGATGCTTTGGCTTTTGAGAAGTTTTGTGTTGCTTTTTGTCATTAGACTGTCTGATAAAAGAAAAGACCCAATCTCTATGAGAACAGGCAGGGTATTTTGATCTCTCAGATTTGGCCTACTAAATAGCAGTTCCAATACACTGTTATAATGAGTCACATTTTTCAATAGATGCAGAAAAATAGAGGGGATTGGACTGTCTCTAGATAATAGTTGTTTAGATCAGTCAGTTCTGTGTCATTCATTAAAAGCTGTCCAAGCTGGAAGTGAACCAAAGTTACCACTATCTGATGGCTTTTTGGTGGCTTTTGTGAAAAGAGTTGGAAGTCTCAGTCCTCTTCCTAGTTGACAGGTATCCACATTACAAAAATCACCATCACAACTGGCATCTTTGTTGTCAGTTTCAGTCGAGAAAACAAAGATGAACTACCTTTTTGTTCAGGGTTAAGGCAGCTTTCACTGGCACTAAGCTGTATTATTCTTCAGAACTAAGCTAATATTAAGAAAAAAATATGTTAAAAAATTTGAACAAATTTGCTTCACTTGTGTTTACCTTTCTCTAATGTTTCCTTTTTACCATTCTTGTAACTGAATTTGACTTAAATTTAAATATCTGGTGCTCAATCTTTAGATTATGTATTCATTATATTGATTATTTAAGAATCCCCAGTTATCACTTTGATGGTCGACATGTTCTTGTCCCACAATCAGGTCCAGTATTATTCAAATTATTATATAGTTGGGAACCCCAGTGTGGACAGTTGCAACACTCACAAAATAGGAACTATTTTATATTTACAAATATAGCTTATTCATACATTTAGCATAGTCACAAACACCCCAACTCAGTAAGGTAAATTGAGATACTACAGAATGTACATCTACACATCCATATAATCACACCATCCCCTGTAGAACAACCTGAAGTGTTAGCCATTATCTTCCTCATCACCATCACCTTCCCCATCATCACCAATGACCATCATTCTGGTACCTCCCAAGGACTACATCTCACTCTCCTACTGCCCCCAGGCTGTGATGCCACTTTTATAATACACTGATGCCTCTATGTTTGATGCATATTCAGTAGGGGATTTTTCCTCTGTTTCCTTATTTGTATTTCCTCACCTTACTAATGTTGGAGTGTCTTTTTCCTATAGGTCAGTGATCTCAACTTATTATCATATACGTCTGTTCATTACCAGGGCTCTTTTGTGGTCAGGTATCACATTTGTTATTTCTGTCCTAACTGGTTATTTTGGTTCTTTGCAATCTCCAAGTTGTGGTGTATCTGTTCAGTTTAAAAGGGTATTAACTGAGGAAAGCCCCTATGCCAACCTGCTTTAATGCATCCTCTATGTTAAAGGTTGCAGCCATATATGGACCTTATGCTTTAGCTCATCACTATCTATCCAGGTGAAAGCTCCCAAACATATGTATGCTAATTTTGCCTTACCTCAACATACAGGATGTGGCCAACAGGTCCCTTGTGTTACAGCCAAAATATATTATAATATAAACCTATAAACCTATTATAATAAAACAAATAAACAAACCCATAAGAAAATAATAAATGTATAAGAAAAGATATTTAGGCAAGCAAGCAAGGTAGCCTTAGATGCATCTCATGTACCTGGTATGTACATCAGTTTGTTGCCAGGACTCATGTAGCTGTGGTCAGAACTTCCCCTTAAACTCTATTTTCAGCTCCCCAAATACTTGGGGTTTTCTGTTGGGCCATTTATCTGTGCAAAGTTTATCTGTTCAAAGTTCATAGGCCTCAAGCCTCATGCTAACTTGCTGAAGCTAACATATTATAGGATACAGGCCTGTAGGTTTCTTGCATTACTGCTGAATATAATGCAAAGCAGAATATAATGCAAAGGCAAACTAGCTCACTGGGCTACATACATATGTACATAATTGATACATACATAATTTTTAAGCTTCCACACTCAAATACTCATGGAAAACAAAATTAAAATTCACAGAATGCTGCAAAAATGTACCTACCGATATTTAATTATAGCTTACTATGCAACAACACAGAATCAGACCAGTCAGACTGAATCAGTCACCTGTGCTTTATAATTGTGGAAAGAATTTGAACTCTGGTGGTATTTGAACAGATGCCCTTTGGATTTTAAAGCAGTAACTCTGCCACTAAATCTAAGAAAATCACTAACAGCCACCAGTAATACTTACTGTGATAATTTAACAATTAGGATAAGTCCAAGAACTACCATTTCAGACTACCCTAGGACTTTTCAGTGAACCCCAGAACTTCAGAAAAGCACTACAGAATACCAGTAATCAATGTCTCGTATTGCGGAATTATAGCAATACTTTGTCAGCCTGAACACACTGTTTTCATAGCAGTCTTACCAAAAAAGAAGAAATACTTTAAAACATCCATTGTTTTAGAGTACTCGGTTTTCATATTGTTGATTTTCTGGACTGGCATGGGGATGCACTTCAGCAAAAAACTCCTTCACGGTAAGAATTAGTAATTCAACAACATCTATTACAGAAACAACAAGAACGATGCTACAGAACTTGGTGGCTCCTCATCTTGGTGAATTAGTGTTTTTCATAAAGTACTGTTGTTGTAGGATGCCACCATCAAGCACACCTTCTTGTGGCCCAGGAAATGTGTTGTCCTCTACTCCCTCTTGGTTCTTTCAATCATTTATTCAGACCTGAACACCTCAAACAGATACCCCTTTTGTGGGGTATAAGATTTGTTAACTCTTTTAGAATACAAACTTTAGCCCCTCTTTAGCCCTTGAAGTCCAAGCTCTTATGGGGTGTGTATAACGGTTCAGGTAGGATTCCAACCTGACTTTCAGGAGTCTCCAGGCCTTCTCCAGGAGCTGGGTTGTACTTCAGGCCAGCTACAGATCTCAGCTAGCTTCTCCACATGTTGGCTCAGTTTCCCACATTTATCTTGTCCTCCTTCTCAGGGCTCGTCACAGTTGACTGGGAGAGAGGGGAGCCTTGCCCCATCCTGTGCTAATCCTGGGCCCTAAAGGGACAGTAACAGGATTTCTCCCTCAAACACTAAATATTTTCCAAGACTACTTCCTCTTTACCAGTATCTGCCTCTGCCATTTCCTAGGCCTTTGCATACATCAGAACTCCCCAAACCTTAAAGGACCATGCCATGAACTAAGGGTTGGCTAGCCCCTTGGCTCTACCATCCTTAATGAGAACAGACCACTCCGGTTACAATTATGCTTTATAGCTCTTTTATTGTAATTTCAGATGTGCTACTGAAGTGTTGGGATGTTATGAATTTTCATTTGCTTAACTTAACAATGTTGGTCTTGGAATTCTAAAATTCATAAAACCTAAATCATAATTCTATGGATGCACAGCCATGATTTATAACAAATACAAACTGTATCAAGGGGTTTTACTTTTTTTCTTATTTTCTCCCTTGGCCCTCAATGTATCCACTCTCAGTACAGCCATCTTATAGAATCATAGAAATGTAGAACTGGAAGGGATCTTGATAGGTTACTATAGTAGTCCCTCACTCTCAAGTTGGGAGGAAAAGCACTTTATCTCACTGCATCAGGCAACAGTAGGTGGGCTCGGGCCCTGTTGGCTGGGTCAAGCAACAAGCAGTCTATAGCTAGCAGCCTCCTGGCTGTGGCAAACAACATTTAACAGTCTGGAGTTCTGGCCCCCAGGCAGGGTAGAGCAATAAGCAGTCTTTAGCCTAGCGCCTGCTGGCTAAGTCAGACAGCAATCAACAGTCTAAAGCCCACAGAGTCCTGGGTGGGGCAAACAACAATCAAGGCACAGGTCTTCAGGCCTAGAGTGAGTGTGTTGCCTATCCCCAGATGTGGGGAAATGGAAAAGGGGGTAGGGGGAACCTGGGCCCACCCTACTCCACTGGGTCCCAGCCCAGGTTCTTGTTAGTGGCAGGGGGTTCCACCACTGGATTGGTGGGGAAACCAAAATCTGCTGCCTCGCTTTCCAGCAGCACAAGTTGCTTTCTACCCCACTTAGCTGGAGTTGCTCTGTCAAGCTGGGGCTCTGTCTCACCATGTTGAGCTGGTTGGCTGCCACTTCTGGGGGTCCTTTGTCTCTTCACTTAGTAGGGCACTATCTGCTCAGCTGCTGGTTCAGAGTCCCATAGAAGGCTCGGCTCCCTATAAGAGACATCTGCCTCCTCCTCTGGTGAAACCTCAACTGAGCTGCAGGGCCCTTCCTCTATACTTTGGTACTTCCGGCGAGGGGGTGAGGTGAGGTGAGTTTGGCTCCATGTACCATGGAGAGTCCAAAGAGAGACCACTCTGCCTCACTACAGTTATCTAGTCCAGTCCCCCACAATGAGGGGTATTAGAAGTATTATCTAGACCATTCCTGAGAGGCATTAGTGTAACCTATTCTTGAAAACCTCCAGTGATGGAGATTGCACAACTTCCCTAGGTAATTTCTTTCAGTGCTTAATTACTGTTACAGTTAGGAAGTTATTTCTAATGTCCAACCTAAATCTCCTTTGTTGCAGTTTAAGCCCATTACTTCTGGTCCTATACTCAGTGGTTAAGGAGAACAATTTATTACAATTTATCTTAAAGCAGGTTATCCATCTGCATGCCTGAATAGATTGGACTTTGGACTTAAGAGCTGATCTTAAGAGGCCTGGGTCTTGTACCATCGGTGCAATATTTTGCCTTTTCTTTTTTTTTTCTTTTTCTTTGAACAGCAAGTAGACAGTCTCTTGCAAGTTTAAGTTCATTGCCATTCTAGCAATCTGCTAGCAAAGAATGACTCTTATGCTTACATAAATAGTATGACATAACTGAGGGTTTGTTTGTTTTATATTGTTTAGTTTTTATTTGGTTGGGTTTTTTAATAAAAAGGAGTAATTATCCTGATTATTACTCAGACACGGTCTTCAGCAGTCATGGAAGTTTCTACCAACTGCAAGTACTTCTCCTTATTTTTAAGATTGCAATGCTGTTCCACATCATAAACTGACATTTTGTGATAGTCCAGTACTGTGAAAAGCATTTTTTTTTCTGGATGTAGCTTACCTAATAATCATCAATCGTAGTTTTATATTTTTCTCACCCCAGGTAACCATGAGTACCACTAGAAAAAACTATTGGCTAGGAGAGTCAGTTAGGTTAGTGAAGCTACCACCCTCTGCCCTTTGAGTTTCACAAAACTTTCTTACCTAACACTAATACATTTAGTACAGGGTGCTAGAGGACAGGAAAACTTCTCTTGAAAGATTAGTGCTACTTTATTCCCATTCAGTTGATTTTTAAAAATAAATTTTGTTTTAGCCACATATTCGAAACCTTACACAACAAGAGAAGGTACAGGGTTCCTTCATATCTCCCTAGCACTTTGAAATTAAAACCTCTTCTGCAATAAACATTAAACGGACTTAATTAAGGCCTACTTTCTAATAGCCACTCACTCATATGAGGTAGTAACTCAATGCACAGCTAGTCCCATTGATTTCTATGGTACTGTTCCTGGAGGATCAAGTTCAGGAAATCACTTAAAGACCTGCTGAAGTTTGTCACTATACAGGAAGACATGTAAACATATTCTTCACTTTAAAGTTAAGAATGTGCTTACACTGACTTCCTAAATAAGAAAGTTGCTGAGTTGGGACCAAAGGAAGGTATTATTCCATTTGTAAGGGTAGCATAATCTGATCCTAACATGCATTTTAAATTTAATTTTAAATATGTACTTATAAAGGATCACAAGCTACTATGTCTACTGGTTTGAAAAGTTTAATTGTATTATTGTTCTTCACATACAATAAATATTTTTTTCCTTTATAGTACATTTTATAAATGATTCAGTGTTGGAAACAGACCAGAACACATCCATTTATAGTACCCATGTTTTTAAAAAGGCTTAGATCATTCATATTAACTAGAATGACATGCAAAGAATACCCAACACTCATCAAGAACTAAACAAAACAAAACAAAATCTGACAAGTAAAAGAAGAGGAGCCCCACTGGACCAGTTTAATCAGCTTAGACAACTAGAGCGCATGATTCAAGATGATTTAAATGGCCTATGACAAAAGGATAGTTAACAATCTGTGAAATGTCTATCATCCTTAGTTAGAATGAACCTATTGATTTAGTACCTTGTCTTAATCCCAGACGAAATCAGGGTAAAGGGCTCAAAAGTGTCTAGCCCCACAGTGGCACTGCCAAGAGAATAGAAAATCCTCATCACCACATTGATATATAGCATATGCATATTGATATAAACTATGCAATTAATCTGGGGCAGGATAATCAATTAAGCAAATCATTTGCTAACTTTTACAATAATCTTCTGAAAAGACAGAAGACAACAATTGTAAGGGAGAGCCTTCATGTTTAATGAAAAATATTAAATATGCATGTCATGAAGTTATTTAAAATGCCAAGTTCAGCATAAGTAATAGATGTCACAGCATATTAATGAAAGTCATTTTGGAAGTGATAAAATCTTTTAATAAATACACCCAGAACTGTCCTGGTGAAGGGGCAGTGCTGCAGTGTGGTGCTATTAAGGGAACAACCAAAGCCTGAGTTTGAACTTATGCTCCCTTCTGCCTGGGTTCATGGAGGCTCAATGTGCTGCTGAGGGTAGTCTATGAAATGGAAGGCACAGCCACAGATTTTATACAGCACTCCATGGTTGATAAAAGTGACAGCCACACTCCTCATACAGTACACAAACCAACATCAGCAAACAGTGATGTACACATTTCATTCATACAGGACTGAACAGCCAAAAGCTGAAATCACACCACACATACAAATAACCAAGCTGTTCATAGAGATTGTGTCCATATCCTTTCAGTGCATATAGGGAAGCCTATTTATTTACTCATTTTGAGATCTTTAAAGAAGTGAAGGTGATTTAGTCACCCCTGTTCCCTTTAATCTGTTTCCCATACGCCTCTCAATAGTTCAACCAAAGACTTATTTTTTTCTCAGAGGGTGGGTATAGAGAGGAGAGTAATTTACTTTGTGGAGAGATCATGGGGAGTTATTTTAGTACTGATGACATTTTGTTGGCTGATTTTTGGTATGTGCTTTTTATATTGTTTTGTGACAAGGTGTCACGGTTCAGGAAGGTGGGCTCCAATCCAGACCAGTTAGGGACTGTGTCACCACCGGCCCTGTAACTGCAGATGCCTCACAATGTTTGGTTGTTGTAGCTCTGAATATGGGCCACTCACAACCAGCCTACCAGCATGCAGGTCAAACCTTGAATGTCTTCTTGTCTGAAAAGCCTGTTCTGACTTTGACAAAATGTTTGCGCTGTGTACGGCTGCATCAGACACTGGTTTAGGGACGGTACTAATGCACTTGGGGAGAACAAGAAGAAATGCCCCATTGTTTCCTGAAGGAAGAAACTGACACCCACTGAGCTGAATTATTCTGTCATAGGGAAAGAATGTTATGTCATTGTGTGGTCAGTCAAACAGTCACAGCCCTATCTTTTTAACAGAAAATTCAGGGTACTAACTGACCATTCTCCAGTAGTCAGGATACACAAAACTAAAAGCTCCAATTCTAAGCTACTATGGTGGAGCATCATACTCTAAACATATGATATGGAAATTGTACATGTAAAAGGGAAAATAAAATATGTTGGCAAATTCCCTGTCTGGGGAAGAGGGCTCTAACCTACTGTCTCCGGGTCAGCCAGTGGCTAACCTTCCTGCAGCTTTGTAATGGAGGAGGTCTGACTCAAAGCACCCTACACAAGACAGAAAATATTTTATTGCCTCTATATACATTTATGGCACACCCACCTCTTGAATACTGTGTGCAAATCTGGTTGCTACATCTCAAAAAAGATATATTGGAAAAGTTACAGGAAAGGGCAACAAAAAGATTAGGGGTATGGAACAGCTTCCATATGAGGAGAGATGAATAAGGATGGAAAAGACAGCTGCACCTTTGAGCCTTTGGGAGAGATCCAGTCACCATCTTGCTGGAAGGCTGTGGGGAGAAAGGCCATCTTCAACAAAGCCTTAAACCAAAACTTGTTAGATGAAGTTTTCGACTGTTAAATGAATTTTTATTTGCTGCTACCATTTCTAACCTTCTCTCTTATAGTTGAATTCATGTTAAATCCTATCTTCTTTTGGTAATAAACTTGTTTTATTTTTAATCTAGGTCAATCTAGCACTGTGTTTAAACTGAACTGTTTGGTAACTCCAGTTTATGTAATAAACTGTTGCATATTTACTCCTTAAAGGGGCAATGAGCCTTAATATCTGAACGGTCCAGGAGAGGGCTACTCATTGCAGAATACAGATTTTTGGGAAAATTGGGGGCTGGAAGTGTGTTGAGGTCACCCTGCAAGTAGTAACTAAGGCTAATGGAAACCAGAGTGGAACTATGGACTGTAGACAGGCTGCTAGAGTCAGAACTGCTAAACTAGGGCTGTCCAGCACACAGACACTCAGGGTGTGACCTGCATGCTGGTAGGTGGGTTGGGAGCAGCCCAGGTTGGGAACCACAACAGCAAGGCACTGTAGGGCACACAAGGTTACGGGGAAGGTGGTAACACAACCCCTTGCTAGTCTGGATTGAACCCCAGAATGTGACAGTTATTACAATTTTATTTAGAGATGCTATAAAATATAGGGGAACAACAGCAATGATTATTAATTAATACATACAACAGTCCTAGAAAATTGACAGATACAGACACTGTGTAGTTCTCTCTCACAAGATGTTACATGAAACCTTGTGATAGCTTCACTTAGCGGAATGGGAGAAGAAAGCATTTATAATTGTTGGGAGTAAACCTAAAAAAATCTCTTAAAATATAATTATAGTCTGTTTGGAAAAGTCAATAGAAATGAATAGTAACTGGGTTTCATGAGTTTTGGAACCATCTTCTAAAATGTAATAAAAATATATATCCCAGGTATAGAAGTCTGTCAGTTATAGAATAATATCCTTACTCTAGGTTTTTGAACTAACAAATTCTATAGGTCTCTAAAGTAATTTCTATAGCATATCATTAAACTATAGAACCACATTACTTCATGCCTATTAAAGTCAATATGTCATTTAAATGAGAGTACTTCTGTACTTTTAAGTGAGACTACTTCTGGCACTTCTATCGCCTAACAACAAACTGTCATGACTAAAACTATGGTAATACATCATACATGGATGACTCAGTGGTTACAGTATTGAAGGGGAGTTAATGACTCCTAAAATAATACACTGTTCTAGTTGAACTCAAAGTGATAGCCACTGCATGGACCTGTAGCTCACGAAAGCTCATGCTCAAATAAATTGGTTAGTCTCTAAGGTGCCACAAGTACTCCTTTTCTTTTTACTCTGAAACCTGCATGGACACTGAACCTAAATAAAGTCCAGAGTCATGGTAATATATTATGGAACCAATAGCAGCAGAGAGCACCATTCATAGAGCCTGATCCATCAAAGCATCTAACAACATGCATAACTTTTAGAATGTGATTAGTCCATTGACTTTAAAGCAGCTACTCTCATATGCAATTGCTCTCAAGGATCTGGATCATATAGTATCACATGGAAAAACATTAGCTATATCATTTATATGTTATCCAAAATACGACGGTCTCAGCATTCAAACAATACCCCATGACTGAGTAGTGAAGGGCACACCTTACAGCTACTTCCTAGACCAGTACTGGTAAGTATTAACTGTAGTATATTTGCATATACTTAGACATAGCTCCATCAAAGGGAAGACCAAGTTGGGTGAATTATAAAATATATACACTGTTATTTCATTTATAAAATAATCCTTAATAGAAGGAATAAAAGACTACTTACACCAGAATAGAAAGGCTCACCAGACACACAGATCACATCCTGCTCCTGGATCATCAAAATATCTTTGGCTAAGTGCAGTCGCACTTTGAAAGGCTCCTGATTACCATCCTGCAGCAAACAAATCCCTGTCTTTGTCTTCAAAGGAAGGAACAGAGAGAAAAGTTTGCTTAGTTTCCAAATTGTATTATCAGCAACGCCCACATTATAAAGCAAATTAATTGATATTTCTTAGATGGGTTATTAGTAATGGAGTCACCATAACGTAACTCAATATTTCCAACAGTTATCACAAAGAGGATATGCAATTATCACAATTATTTGTAACAGTTGGCAAACGTTGACTTTTTAAAATGCTGTGAGCCTGACCCTGCTCATGAGTTACGAGTTAAGAAAACTTTTGCCATTAGCTTCAATGAGAGCATATACTTTGGTGGCAGATAATTAACTGCTGGATACTTAATCCATCTGCTCATGAGATAAGAATAGCCATCTACTAGTATATCCAACCAAAGGAAGGTAACTGAGTTTAACATCTCCAAAATATTTGTACATAAATAAAAAGAGTAATTTACAAAAGCCAATATTTTACTGTCATGTACAATATCTAGTTTGTACAAAGTGTACTTCACTCATGCTTTTGCAGAGTGGATAAAAATCATTTACACTAACAAAAATAATATTTGAGCACTACATATTTGCTGATGAAGTTTGAAAGAAAATTAAACCTCACTGAACTGGTGGAAATGACTGGCTAAGTACCTGGAACCAGAGTTTGAAGTGCTAGACCAGTTTTGATATTGTTGTATCTTCTTTTGTTCATTTCAATTTATTTAACTATTTCAATTCAATGATTAGTTCATTCAAAGTTGAGAAAATGATTGGGAATTGAAAAAGCAGGAAAGTGTATTTTCCTCCTCCAATTTATGAATACAAATTCAGTGTAAGATGATGAGTTCTACTAGTTCTAAAATCTTGAAGGACATGGTTAGGAGGAACAATCAGCTCAGCTCCAACTACAAATAAACACTTCCTTTGTTTAATAAATCAATTAGTTTGAAATGCAAAATGTTTTGATAAAATTCCTTTTTTTCCTTGTGTATCCACATGTTTAAAGTATTTTTATATAATATATACAATTTTAAAATACTGTTTTATACATTTTAATTGAATTCCAATTTCTATCCAAATGTATCTTGACAGAAAACAGAAGTAAAATATTCATCATCATCATCATGAGAATAAATGCATTATTCACCATTTTCAAACAAAAAATAAAAATTATACATCTGAATAATGTACATCAAGCTAAATAATTGCTTAAATCAATGTGTATAGACATAATGTATCTTTGGATTATCAAAAAGAAGTACTAACTTTAGTGTAAAGGCTATAGTAAATGGCAAATCAACATGTCTCAGTGATTACCAACCAATTAGAAGAATCAACCTTTCTTTTGCAAAATAACTAACAAATACAAATTCAAAACAAGATTAAAATCAAATATTTAAATCAAGGTTTCCTGATTGCTGATTTAAATCATGATTAAAATCAATTATTTAAATTAATCCACCCTGTGCTTTTGTCATACTTTTTAAACAAGGCAGACTGCAGTTAAACAGACAGGGAAAAACTGATCATAGAACCTAGCTTTGTCTGGTATTCTGCTTCATACTATGGCTTTTACTTTTTATGTTTTAAAAAACAGTGTTACAAATCAGAAAATCTGTAGGGCCATTCAACTTCCATCAACATGCTTTTAACCTAATGCACAGTGGCATTGTGGACTTGTCTCTTATACCACTTTTACCTGTAGACTATACATGAAAGGTCTGGGAAGTCAAGTGGCTGAAGGAGTGTATGCATACAGTACTTATTAATCTTTACGTCAGAGTCTGTGTTGAAAACACACAGCAAAAATCTCTCTGTACAAGACTTCATGCAATGCCCACAGCCAGAATGACAGGAACCCGGGACTTTTGTGTGCATAGGGTTTTTTGGTGTGAGGAAATTGTTCATAAGCTGATATTAAAAGGACACTATCAAGATCATTTTACAAAATTAAAAGAAAAAAAACCTTGATAAAAATCCTCTGGGAGGCAAACAAATATTCTTTTTTTTCTATTACTTTTCTCTTTTTTTTTTAGCAAATATGTTTGTACAACTCCAGCAACTGGCAAGAGGCAGGTAACCACATTCCGAGGTGTCAGTTCTTGCTTAAAATCAATCAGTAGGGGTGGGGCATGTGTGTATGAGAGAGAAAGTGTTACAGAATGAAATTGTCCTTATTCTAGGGCGTAAATAAGCAACTCTTCACTCGCTACTGGAGCCCACCTTTTGTAACGACCTAGGATAGCATCAAAAGGTGAGCTTGGATCTTTATGAAGGTTCAGAGTTCAGCTCACTTCTGCAACAAGTTCGCTCTGAAAATCAGAATTATTCTGGGAAATTCCAAAAGTCCAGAAACCATGAGAATTATACACTGCTAATAAAACATGCCAGGTGAAATCCTAGCCTAATTAACATCAATGGTAAAATGCCCATTGATTTCAAAAGTGCAGGATTCTACCTGCTGGATATAAAAAAGGTTTCTTTTCCTCAATCTCGGGAGGGGTGAAAGTCAGGGAAATGTTAGAGCTCACTATGAGATGCTCTGACAAGGAGATGGCTAAACTGAGATGTTCGTTGAATCTGATGAGGGGAACTGTAGCTGCTCCTTCGCAGACAAGGAGTACTAAGGGGTTTTAAGGAGGAGCTCCCAATAATAAATTGATGAAGCCTTACTTCAAGAATGTGCAGAAAGTACGTGGGTGTATATACAGTTGAGTGAAGAGGACGGGAGAAGAGAGATGAATTTGGTTGCTCTACATACTGCAAGGCCCAGAAGGGATTCTGGAGATGCAGAGTGGTCTCTATGCTGCTCCACACTGATACGTACTCTGTTCTGTTACTGCTGCAGTACAAAGGACACAATCATGGATTTCCTGTGGACACCAGCAATCAAACCTATACAACTTGCCCTCTTACACTGGGAGACAGTTAAATGTGGCCTCAACCCCCACATAAAGTTGCCAACCCTCCAGGATTCTCCTGGAGTCTCCAGGAATTAAAGATTCATCTTTAATTAAAGATGATGTCATGAGATAAACTTCCGGGAATACAGTACGTCCAACCAAAATTGGCAAACCTACCTCCAAGTGGGGTATCACATCCACAGTGAGCCACACCAAGCACAATCACAACAAGGCCCATAATCAGACAAAACCAGGCTAAGCAGCAGCCTGGCTCAGGTGGAAGGGAGCCCCTAACTATTGTGCAGTGCATCATGTCAAGTACTGATGGGTGAGGCAGAACAGGAGCAGTACACCTATAATTGACCATGATAGATCTAATTTTGTCACAACCCAGCCAACTCCTCCATAATATTGAGGAAAACCAAATATGTAAGTTCACACCAAGTTCCTGTTATCAAACATACAGAGATGCTGGTGCTTGACCTCACCTTCTCTTATCAAGAGGACAAGGCCTCCTGGAACAGATGGCTGCTGTCATTTGAGAATAGCAGCTAGGAAGCCCTTGAATGTTTGAAGGATGGGGCGAAAGGGCAAAGCTTTTCATTTTCTTCTTTCATTTTCTATTTTGGTGGGGGGAGAGGGTAATACATTGTTTTCGTATTTGAAGCATTCCAAATGGCCCACCTTTTTGTTATTTCAAAGGCTTTCATAATTTTTTCTATAGTATTATTGAATAGGCTATAGACATATTTGGTTTACTGAAAGCTGTTTTCTTAAATGAAAAAAGGAATGATCTTTTCAATATCTCTTTTGATAAAACTATGTATTAAAACATGACAAGATATAAAAAGATTATATCTTTTGAAAAGATATAAAAACACTTGTAATGTCAACATTTCATAAAAAATGGCCTTTTAGGAAAAAAAGTCTGCTTAAAAACTTTGACCAGCTGTACTCAAATCTGGCCACCAAGTAAGTTAAAATGAGCTCTAAACTCCACCAAATCTACAATATTATTATTTGAGCTCGTAACATCATTTGTTTTGTACAAGTGATATTCCTGAGGGCATTCTTCATCAACAAATTAAAAATTCTGCACAAAATATTTTAAAATTCTGCACATTTTATTTGTCAATAAATAAACGCAGAGGCTCCAGCATGGCAGTGGGAAGCACAGGCCACTGGCTCCACGAAGGTGGGAGCTCATCCTGCAGCCCCCCTCCTGCCCTCCAGGACATGGACTCAGCGGTGAGGCTGCACCCGACCCTGAAACAGCACAAGGCCTGGGCCTGCCCCAGAAACACCGGGGGGCCCTGCCTCTCTACACCAGGTGTGGGGCAGTCAGGCTCAATCAGGCAGGATCCAAGTGTGAAGAGGCTCAGTGTGGAGTGATCCAGGTGTGGGGTGAGAGGATTCTGTGTGGGACAATCTGGGTGCAGACATCTCAGTGGGTGGGTCTAGGTGTGGGGGGATCTGGATGCACAGAGGATCATTGGGGGGTTCCAGGTGCAGGTGCAACAAGACTCTGCAGGGCTTCCAGGTGAAGGTGGTCGGGGCTCAGTGGAGGGGTCTGCATGCTGGGAGAGTGGGGCTTGGTGGGGTGAGGGTCTGAGTGCAGCTATTTGGGGATCAGTGGCGTGGGGGTCTGGATTTGGGGGCTCACAGTGGTACAGGAGATGGGGTATCAGGGTGGGCATTTGAGCTCAGTGGGAGGTGGTCTGGGTGCAGGGGTGAGGGCCAGAGGCAGGGGGGTTCCAGATGCAGGGGGGCTCCAGATGCAGGGGTTGGGGTTCAGTGGGGTGGTGTTTGGTTATGGAGCGCTAGGGGGGTTCTGGATGTAACGTGTGAGGCATGGCAGGGGTGTCTGGGTGTGGGAGGTCTGGATGCAGGGGGGTTGAGTGGATGGGGGAGCAGCTCCCCATACAGTGACCCCTCCCCCCACAGCTGAGGAGCAATGGGAGGAGGAAGCAGGGGAGGATGCTGAGATTCCTGAAGCTGGGGGAGGTTTCTGGGGGTCGGTTTGACACAGCCCCAGCCATTCCTTGCAGGGGAAGAGGAAGTCCCATCCTTTCCTGTCTCCAGCCCAGCCAAGACTAGCAGATGATCCTGGCTCAGGGTAGGAGCCACTGGGTTGGGGTGTCCACAACCCTGTGGTGATTTACCTCTCTGCCAGCTGCTCTGGGTGCCTGAAATGATGTACCTATGCTGCTAGAGAGTGGTGCATGTGCTCTTGCAGCTTCCCTTTGTTTCCCTGTCAGAAAGTCATTATTCTGCAGGGAAGCAAAGAAATTTGCAGGGGACAAGAATTCTGTGCACGCACAGTGGCACAGAATTCCCCCAGGAGTAAAGTGCCAAGAGGAAATATTAAAGATCACCATTTTGTAAGTGCTCAACATCAAGAACTCCCAGTGAACTTAATGGGAGCTTCACCTCGAGAGCCCTTCAGAGAGCAGATTCACTATGTGGTTGTGCAAACATTTACTTCTCTTTTTTAAAAAAGGAATATCCACAGAATGGATTAAATGGAATGGCTAAACATGGCCTAATACATATACAGGGGGAGATTTTTCAAAGACAACAAGGCAGTTAGGTGCCCCCAACTTCCACTGAGAAACTCTTTCCTGCAGAATATGATAATGTCTATACTAAAGGGATAATTAAATCTCTTCAAATATTCTCCCTATGACTTACTTCCTTGTTGGAAGAAATCTCTTCCTGACGTGTATGTCACAGGCAGATCCCTGGATTGCTTCCTGTTAGGGGATCTCTTATGGCAGCAGGAAGTGGCTCTGAATGCTCAACACAGAAGATTAGGAATAACTACTGTTGGCCAAGGAAGGCCAGTCGTAAGTACCCACAGCCCCTAAATTACCTGCACATATCAGTGGGACAAGTACCCACAGCCTGTAGGAGATCTATGGCTGGCAATGGGGTAAATTCTACCTCTAATGCATTGTTTTTAGAAGTTGTGCTTTACTTGACTGCACATTTCTGACTTGGTCAATTACCTGATAAAAATCTCTAGAGAAAATTCCTGCACAAAACAGAGGGGCTTCTTTGCGTGAATTAAGTGGCACATAACCGTAGCAGACACAATTAGGCATTGCAATCAAATTAAAAGTCAGTAGCTAGAGGCATGCGGGCAGAGTTTATTCAGTCCGAACAAGGAAGCCCACTGTGGGAACAGCAAAACATTTTGGTCCTTTGGAAGACTGATCACACATGCTCACAGCTCTAATTTACAACAGAACACTCTAAAAGGTAATGAAGCACAAGTAGCTAGTCATGAAAGCTGGTCTGCAATACAGCTCCAAATTAAATCCTCTGTTACACTGTCACCCTTCCTTTCCTACCTGTGAGCAGAGTTAATAGATATGTAAAAGGGAAAGACCAGAGCACTGAAAGATGGCAGATTCTCAGAGAGGCAACTAAGGATTTAATTAGTAATGGAGCAAATAAATTCAAACCAAGCCCTTGAGAACACAAAAATGTCATTTAATTTTTCCTCATTTTTGTCCACCCCTGCACTGCCAGCAGGCTCTAGAAATGGAAGCAGCAAAACCGTACAAGAACAAGAACTACTTGGGAAATTTTTAGCAGGGGATCAGATAATTTGGATATGATTTGAAAAAAACATTTGAACTCTCACATTTTTAGTCAGTCTCTGAACCAATGGAGGACGACCCAGATACTTGATTTAAGGTAGAATTAGAATGGAAAAAAATCAATACTTTTCCCCCCAGTATGATCCTGGTTGAACCCTAGCAGTTGGACTGCCTGGCCTAATTGCTCTCTATCTCCCCACCAGTACAGAATTGTTTCATCCATATTCAAGATATTTTTAAATCCTAATTTTAAAAACCCACTAAAAGATGTTCCACTGCTTCCCTTGCCAGACATCTATGTTCCAATCTATTTAATTGTCAGAAACTGTTTCCCAATATTCAGCCTAAATTAATACTTTCCATTATTCCTAGTTACACATGTACTCGGGGAGGGAGCAGTGAGTGGCTGGATGTACGTGTTTGTGAAGTGCCTGGGATAGACTGGCTGGATGCATGTGGAGAAAACAGTGAGTGATGACTGACTGGGTTTGTGTAGAGGAGGGGAATTGAATGGTTCATGTGTATGGTAGGCCAACAAATAGCCGGGTGCATGGGCGAACAAATCTGTAGCTGTGCCTCGAGCAATAAAGTTAGTGCCTTTGCTTTGCACACCATCACCTCCTTAATCGGATTATAAATCCATTAATTTGACCATGGAGGAATACTGATGCTGCAGTGTCTTAGAGCCTACATAGGGGGCGGGGCTTGTAAACTACTCGCCCTCCCTCAGTTGGTTTAGTGGGAAAAGAGGAGCTGGGATACTTCTCCACACCAAATGGTGCTGGGTTTCTCACTAAAGACTGGCACGGTTAGAAGAGCCCTCCAGCTGCTCTAAAGGCACAGGGGGCACAGCCACGCACAGAGCATTATCAGCACTAAGAGAGTGCAAAGAAGAGCTTTAAACCATCTTTGCACACCACATCTGATTTCCAACATGTGCATTTTAACCATATGCAAAGATCTGGCCCTAATAACTTTTAAATAATATTTATTATAAATACTTAAAGATAACATTTTGATGTAACATTTTAGGCCTTCAAAGTGTTTAAGAAATAATCTGAGGAAATAAAAAGCAATAATTAAAATAAAATATTTACACTAAATAGAGCAAGTGATCACTGAAAGCATGGTCTGCTATGAAACAAGTGCAAAGATCTTTAGTGTTTGAGAGATGATTTAGACATGATTATTGGGTTCAAAACTAATTTTGAACAGGTTTTCAAGTGTTTCCCCCCCCCTTAATTTGGTATATGCTAGGAAGACATCATTCTTTTTGCAAGAGGGATTTTGTTTGTTTGTTTTTGTTTTGTATTTTCCCCTGTCATCGATGTTAAACAAGAATCACAGTGATTGAATTCTTTACATGTGTTGACCGTGGGAGATTTATTCAGTGTGCTGTGCCATGGGTTTTTATCTGTGACGTCAATATAAGTTTCTCTTATTTTCTCTATTTCTTCCTCTGAAAAGAATAAAATAGTTTTTTTTTCCTCTTCCTATTTCACACCAGTAATGCTCTGATGTCTCTCCAGCAGCCACAAAACAGACAACTCAATAAAGTAGAGAACAAGGAGAACCAACAAAAAAAGAGAGAAAGGGAACTTGCCAGCCAACCCCAAAACGATTTCTCCAGCCATCCCCCAAAGAGAAAAGAAATTGGCGAGTTTCTGCTTTTGTCTGGGTCAAAATGTCTCTTACATATACTTGTAGAATAAACTTCTGTAACGCCCATGAAATACAATTTTCAATAGTCAGAAGCTGGGACCAGTGAGGGGATGGAGATTTTGTATGGAGAGAAGATTGCAGGAACCAATCCAAAAAACTGCATAGTATGCATCTGACAAATATTTACACTTCTTCACATTTGCAGATATGCCCATTATACAATGTATAGTGTAATTATGAGATAGAAAATGGACTCAGACGTATGAGGAGGTAGTAGGAATGGGGTACAGGAGGCAGGCTCGGTGCCATCGCTAGATGTCAATGACACATGAAGAATATTTTTCAAATGGTCCAGCTACTTATGCCGCTGGGATGTTGTCAGTCTGCCTAAGTGGACAGCACTTTAGTTTCAAGGAAGATTTGGATTCAGCCCACAGGCTCATGAATGTGCTCAGTGTGTCAGTGCTCAGTTTGTAAAAGATCTGCTAAAAGCCTGCTCTTGTTAATCATCCTTGTATGTACTGGAATTTTCAAACCACAAAGGATAGAAAGTCTTTCCTAATTCACCTCTTCTACACTGCAACCTAAAACTACCTTAGGAAAACATTAGATTTCTGGATTACTCTTCTTCCTCTTTGCTCATTCTCCACTTGTAACCTAATGTTCAGACCTATAAAAGCTCTGGCATTTTCTGAACCTTTGTTTACTCCAGGAACTGTTTACAATGTATACATTTTGCACATTTATTTCAGTCAGATAAACTCTATATTGAAATGAGACATAGATTGGGGAAGTATTCTTTCATATTAAGGGTAGAGGATTTTCTTACTACTACTAATAAATAAATAAATAATAAGAAACTCATAGGAGGTTCTTACTGAACTAAGGCACTTCCTTAGATAAAAACTCTTCCCGTCCTGGCAATCTAGCCCAGATGAGTGTGATCTCTGAAGTCTGTTTAAGACATTCAAACTGGATTATTTCATCACAGTGGCAATCAAGAGATTAAAACTGCTGATGAGAAATCATTGAAGCTTATTGTGTATATATTTGTTATACATGAATTTAGCAAATGCTGCATCAATGGGATTCCGCTACCACATATCACCTTCACAGGTCAATCACCAGACAGTGACCTTTTCATTCTAGAAAAAATTCCTCTAGTGGCTCTACTCAATGTGTTTCTTCACAGAAGAGTCATCCTTCAGGAACTGAGACCCCACTCACTCCTACTGTGGTTGTAACAATGGGGGATTCTCCTGACTTTGCCATTGTGAAGCAGGTGGTCTGGTTTGTAGTCTCATTTCTTGACATCCCAGATGGAAAGAGCTCCCACACTCTGCATGTTTCTCAGACAATTGGTTCCTCCACTCCTTCCATGCTGGGACACCAGTGCTGAAAACCGTTCAGCAGAAATTGATGTCAGTTCGACCCTCGAACTCCCTCCCAAACAGGCAGACCAGGAAGTATAAAAAACCTGCACTTCAGGTCTGCAGTTCTCAGAGATGGCTCCATCTCCTTCAGCTGCTTGGTCAAGCAGAGAAGCAGCAGCTGGCTCACACCATATGATAAGACTGTCCACCAGGATAAGAACCATCTCCCAGAGGGATAGGAGCATTAATTACTCAATATGATTGATCTCTGATAATGTGTGTTTTAATTGACAGTTTCTATTTCAAGTGCTTAACAAGTTATTTATTGAGCTCTGTTGGTAATGAAGACTAGGTTAACATAAGAATACATTTTTGAGTCTAAGTGCTATGGAAGAATCTAAACTGAAGAAGCTCAATGGGTACAGCCACAAGACAGTGGCTGTTATCATCAGTTGACTCTCCCCTCTACCTTATAAGAGTGAAATTATCTCAGAAGTCCTTGGATTGACCTTTGAGACAAAATAAACATATTCATAACTAGATACACAACTGTTTGCAGTGTTGCAGTAGCTGCGTTGGTCCGAGGATATTAGAGAGATATCTTTTATTGGACCAACTTCTATTGGTGAGAGAGACAAGCTTTTGAGCTTACACAGAGCTCTTCTTCAGGTCTGAGAAATATTGTCAGAATGTCACAGCTGAACACAATGTGAAACAGGTTGTTTAGTTTAAGGAGTTAACATGTTGTAAGAGACCATTTAAGGTGAAGTGGGGAGTTAACATTTCTGCAGTTGTAGGACAAAGGAGGGTTAGTGGGCTGTAGATTGTTGTAATAAACCATAAATCCAATGTCTTTAGTGTCTAAAAATGTTATGAATTTAAGCTCTGAAGTTTATCTTTTGAAGGTGTTGTGCAAGTTTCCTTTGAGGATGAGGAATGAGAGGTCACATATGAAGTGATCATTTTCTGAAAAGTGTTCACCCAGTGTTGATATGGTGTCTCTTTAGCTACAAAAACAATGAGGAGTACTTGTGGCTTAGAGACTAACACGTTTATTTAAGCATAAGCTTTCATGGGCTAAAACCCACTTCATCAGATGCGTGGAGTAGAAGTATATATAGACATAGTCCATGAAAAGATGGGGGGTGCCTTACCAATTCTAACGAGACAATTCAATTAAAGTGGGCTATTATCAGCAGGAGGAAAAATCACTTTTGTAGTGGTAATAAGGGTGGCCCATTTCAAACGGTTGACAAGAAGGTGTGAGTAACAGGAGGGGGGAAAATTAGCATGGGAACATTAGTTTTTAGCTTGTGTAATGAAGGTGCCACAAGTACTCCTCGTTGTTTTTGCTGATACAGACTAGCACAGCTACCACCCTGAAACCTGTCTTTAGCTACAGTTAGTGGAAGAGGAACAAAAAGTTCAAGTATGGTTCCGCAAGAGTGGATTGTCTCATGAGATTTCTGGTCCTTCCTGTCTGTCGTGTGTGAGAAGGAGAAGAATGACAAACATTTAAAGCTACCAATAATTTTACTTTGGATTGACGGGTTAGCAATATTCTAGCTTAATCATTGTGTCCATTTTATTTTTGCTAACAATAGAGGCTAATTTCCAAATGACAGTCTCTTTACTTGCTGTCAAGCATGATTGAAATAAAGTGAATTCATATGAAACATCTGCTGTCCTATAATTTTAATCACAAAATATGTGTCCCATGAACAGAGCCGAAATGTGTACCTTTTATTTAATATATACTGAAAACAAAAACTAATCAGAGCCTCGTATTTTCAGGTGTACAATGCAGGAGTTTTCAACATTATGATGCATTGTGATCATAAACAGTGTTCCCAGTTATCACCTTCTATTCAGCCTTTTGTTTGTTCTTGTTTCTTGTTCTTGTTTCTTGTCTTGTTTCTTGTTGCCTGTAAACTGCAGTTTCCCCTTCTGATTTTTGCTATAATAATGTATTTATGAGGCTATTCCAGGTTGATGTAACTGGCCCACTCCTAATAACTAAACACAGAGGCTCATGAATCACTACAGTTGTGAGAATGTACTTTTTTTTTTTTTTACATCATGTATATTCAAAGGAGAAACTGGATATCTGCACAAGCATTTGCAAATTTATTTCTGGAAGAACTTCTGCCATTTTGCAAGAAAAAAAAAAGTAACATGTTTTTGTCCTTGGAAAATTGTAAATCTTGGTTGGTTGAGATTATTTTGGCTTGCATTGAAATTTTGAAAATGCGTGTATTTTGCATCAAAACTACCATTTCATTTTGGCACAAAATATCTGGTATTACTGGGGTGGTGTGGGAGATGGGAATTAAGAAATGAAAACAAGTTTTCAGTTTTTTTTAGTTGACCAAAACCAAAACACTCCCCAAACCCCCAAGGATTCTCCTTTGATTTTGATAGCATGTTATGTTGCCAGCATATTCCTGTTTCTCCAGTGCTACCAATCCTCATAGGTTTCAAGCAATAAACACTCATCTGGGACCTGATCCTGCCACAAGGTGAATGCAGGCAGACACTGCACATGTGTGGAACCCAAATGAGGTCTACGGGAGTGTTTCCACACAGAACTCATTGCTGGATCAGGGGCTTTAATTATAGAATAATAGAACTGTAGAGCTGGAAGGGACCTCGAGAAGTCACCCCATGTCGAGACAGGACCATGTAAAACTAGACCATGTAAAACTAGACCATCCCTGACAGATATTATCTAACCTGGTCTTAAAAACCTCCAGTGACAGGGACTCCACAACCTGCCTTCGAAGCCTATTCCAGTGCTTAATTATCCTTATAGCTGGACTAGTGTAATACAGTATAGCATAATCTAAGGTATAATTAGATGTTTTTCCTAACATCTAACCTAAATCTTCCTTATTGAAGACTGATTCCTTCTTGGTCTACCTTCAATAGACATGGAGAACAGTTGATCATACCATTCTCTTTATAATAGCCCTTAACACATTTGAAGGCTATTATCAGGTTCCAACTCAGTCTTATTTTCTCAGTACTCATAATTACCTCATTTGAACACTGATAAGTAAACAGGCACATAATCCACTAGAAAAGCATGCCGCCAGCATATAGGGATTATCTAGTCATGTTTACGGACTCAGTTCTAATTCCTTGCACTTCAGAAATAAAAGATTGAAAACAGAAGACTAAAAAGTATATTAATGTTCATATCACTTCTTTGAAAATAAAACATTCTGATCCTACCTCTTCACAGGAGGTCCTGAAATCCATGTGCTATGGCACAGCAAGTAATATTTGTCTAAAATAGACAGAAAGATTTTATTAGAACTCAGTACTACAAACTAGAACAAACAGATTGCAAAACATAAAAGGTAATTATCTAAATTAAGTGGGAAGACACTGCATTCCTCTGTGTGAGCTTTGTTTATAGTCATTGCTTAAAAGCAGGAATGATTAAGTCAGCAGGAGGGTAAGGATGCATACGGAGCTGGTAGAAATTGTTTCTGGATTTTATGAAGTCCACCTACTGATTTTATTCAGTGTGATTAAGGGAGAGCTGATGTTCCTATTAGCCTCTCCATTGCACTAGCCATCCAAATGTACTCTTCTGTATTACGGACCTTTTGTCTGAAATGTTGTCCCCACCCCCACCCCCACTTATCTTTGAAAGTAAGAATACTTGAAAAGAAATCTTTCAGAAAGAAACAATTAAGTTTTGCTTTTCATAAGGTTCCCTTCTATAAAAAGTTGATTTTTCTCCTCCTAATTAAAAAGCTTTATGCATGAATACATTTTGTTCCATTGGACTCACAAAATTGTATTCCCGAACATTATCTCTGCAAGAAAGCTAACTTCAATTATCAGAGAAGTGAATTTAGTGAAACATTTAAGTACTGAAGGACTGAATGTTACAGAAATCAGGAATATGTAAAATGTCACAGCACACCAGATACTCAAATTATTGGTATGATGGGTCTGCACCCACAATACATTCATCCCAATACACACCTGGCATGCATTTAGTCATTTTTACTTATGAGATAATGTTTATGGAATAAGTAGTTATTAGAGGATAATAGTGTCCTGCTGCAATATAAATACTGATGCAAAAGAAAGAGGCATTTATAGAAAATTATTTTCTAGTCAAAACAGACATTTATTTTCAAGTCTAGAAATACTATTATTCTGACTGACTCATGCAATTCAATCATTTAAGAAGTTCTTTTTTATGATTTTTATTACAGTAGTGCTAGAAGCCCCAACCAAGACTGCAGCTTCTTTGTGCTAGGCTTTGTCAAACATATATAGGCTTGACAAAATTCAAATTATATTTATAGTTTTGATAGATAATATCAATGTTTATTTTTAAGCTTTTTTTATGTATCTTTTTAAATTTTCACAGTTGTGCAAAATCATGCATTTAAGCTTTTTCATTTTTTAATCAATTTAAGTTTTCACAACTGTGGGAAATTACTGTGGGAATCAGTAATTATTTAATGACAGTAGGCACTGAGGTTCAAAAAGTTAAAGCTTTATAATAATGGTTATAACACAAATAGTCAATATGGCATGTCAAAATATACAAAGTAAACATCCTTAAATCAAATTCCAATATATTTTCAAGTACCTTCTTTGTTTGTTTTTTTCACTTTGTCTAGCTATAAATTTCAATTTTTAGTGTTGGAAATATTGTTTCACTGATTTGTGCAGTCAAGTCATTTACTGACATTTACCAACAACATTCTAACCCTTCCAAGTCTAAACATATAATAAAATATAGTTGTTGCCCCAAATGGTGTAAAATCTAAGACCACAATCATGCAACAATGTTTGTCTTTCCCCGCTGTGTGTGTGGTGCCCTTGATTCATGAGGTACAAAGTTAAGCACATGCATAAGTCTGTACAGATCAGCTTCTGCACGGGGGGGATATGGGCAGGTAGTTTGCTGGCCCAAAAATGAACCAGGTTTGCTCAGACCCTCAGTGGGAGGGGACAGCCCAACTCAGAAACAAGATGACTAGTTTTATTTTCAGTTTTGAACTTTAACTTGTGAGAGCGGAGAGAAAAGCAGAACAGCTCAGGGAGTCTCTGATTAACTCCTCCTCCCAACAAAGGGAGTCTTGGAACTGCTGCTGAATCTAGTGCATGAGTCAGGCAGTTCCAGTCCTGCAGAGACCAGTGTCCAGAGTGGCAGAGATAAAAACCAGTGGCAGCTACTGGGAGAAAGCCATGACTTACAAAGGTCTCCAGCCCAGGGACCTATGAGAGGACTATGCCCCAGCCAGGGGTGAAGACACAGTCCAGACACCTTTATTATGTAAGCCAGCCAGTGTTCACAGCACTCATCTCCACACTAGGATTGCCAGGTGTCCGGTTTTTGACTGGAACGCCCAGTCAAAAAGAGACCCTGGTGGCTCTGATCAGCATTGCCAACCTGGCCTTTAAAAGTCCAGGCGGTGGGGCTGTGGGTCTAAGGCAGGCTAGACCCTACCTGTCCTGGCACCGCGCTGTGCCCCAGAAGCTGCCAGCAGGTCCGGCTCCTAGGTGGGGAGGCCATGGGACTCCACACTCTGTCCCCGCCCCAAATACCGGCTCCACATTCCCACTGGCTGAGAACTGCAGCCAATGGGAACTGGGGGGTTGGTGCCTGTGCCTGAGTGTCAGAGCTGCATGCGGAGCCTCCTGCCCCGCCCCCCCAGCACCACCTAGGGCTGGATCTCCTGGCCACTTCCAGGGAGGAAGCCCACCTTGTGCCTTAGCGCCATTGAACAGGAGCCCCCCGAGATAAGCCCATGCCCCAGTCCCAAGCCCCAACCACCTACCCCAGCCTTGAGCCCTCCCCCCAACCTGGAGCACCCTCCTGCACCCCAAACCCCTCATCCCCAGAGCCCGCACTCCCAGCCCAGAGCCCAACCCTAACCTTTTTGTTCCTCGGATCCCGTTTTCCTGCTCCCAGTAAAGTACCCCCTTATTATACTGTTATTTCTGGGTACATCATTCTTTTTGCTTTGGTTTGTGTTGATGTATTTTGTTTCTTCTGTCCAGGGGTTTTATACTTTTGCCTGTTAGTAGCATTATTTGTTTTTGCAAGGGACAGGACTGTTTGTGTTCCAGGCAAATCCCCACATGGAGTCCTGCATTCTCTCCAGCTGGTAATATGTACAAGTTTCTACTCCCCTAAGTAAAGGGTAGAAGATGTGATGTATGTTGGAAATAAACACATGCAGGTATAGGGCTAATGTTCTCTATTTATGGTGCTCAGTTTGTTTTGTGATCTCGCAACTTGTGCTCTAAATTAATTTCCAGCATTATTAGGCTTCTCAGGTTATGATGCAGGGGACTGAAAGAGACACATCATTACTCCCTCCTCATCTTTTTTTCAAGCTCACCACGAGCTAATAGACATATACATTTATAGTTTTGTTCTCACAGTACTCAGTAAAAGCACCATTGCTATCATAATCCTAAAGACTTTCTTCACTGAAGGGTTAGAGATACAGTGGAACAGGTTCTCTTGACTCATTTACTGTACTCCTTTCCAAATGTTATGCAAGCTGAAGTGGGCATGCAACCCACCGCACCTTAGAAAAGTGTTTTGAAACCTAATCTTGCTTGTTGAGGCTTGTGCTCCAAAATCTATAGGCTTATGTCCCTTTAACTGCCACACAAGTTGTACAATGATTTTCATACTCAGGTCCTATGATTGTCAGTGCATGAGCTATGGAAGTATTTAGAACTACTTGTGCCCATCTTAAAGGTGAAGGGTGAAAGGGTCAAGATGTGGTCCATAGGGAAGATTTGAACATTTTCTTCATACTAGTACATGGGATATAACTCCATGTTATTGATTCTGAGCCCCGTAACTAACATGCATTCAAGAGACAGAACAGTCATTATGAATAAAGCTAGCTGTCTTCACCATAGAACACACAAGTCACAACAACACAAAAATGAAGTTAAATTCTAGAAAGTTTCTCTATTAAGGACAGCACTGGCCATTAAGAATGTGCTTAAGTGCTGCCTTGAACAGGGATAGACATAACACATGCTTAAGTGCTTCCTGAATAGAGCTATAGACAACAATGTTATACATCCTAGTTTGAGAATAGGAATCTCTCTTAACAAGTCACATAAATTGGCTAAAGAGCTCTTGACATCAGAAAATGTAAACATTTATTGGGGAATAAGTTGTCTGTACTAAATACATGCAATCCATGATGAACTAGCACATTTGTTATACTACAGTATGTACTTATTTTTGAATATTTATTTTTTAAATAGTGGCTTAAGGGAACATCTGAGCTTCTAAATGTACAAAAAAAAAAAAAAAAAACAACCAGGGAAAGTAAGAGTGGGAAACTGTAGAAGAGATATATAAATAAACAGAGACTTTGAAAAGTTAGTAAATTTTTCTCTTTCCTGTCTAGTTGTCTTGTGTCTTGCAGGTACTTAAATACTTCTAAATTACCAGACTTGTTCAGGCCATCTCTGCTGATATATGCAAACGATATAACAAATGACAGATACTGGAACTGACTTTGACGCTCCCTCAGGGGCATGCACAAGGGGGGGCAAGCAGGGGAATGGGGCCCCCCAATAATCATTGGGGGCACAGAACTCCTCTGGCCCCAGGGGTGCAGTAGTGGGGGGTGGGAAGGATGGACCAGAAGAGCTCCTCCCAGCACCATGGCCACGGGGGGGGGGGGGAAGAAGGGGAGGGAAGAGCGATCTCCTGTTGCGGTGCGTAGGCGGGGGCACAGAGCATGCCCCCCCTAAAGGGATAAAAGTTAAATTTCTGTACACGCCCCTGCACCCCTTGGCAGAACAAGCATTTATTAAATTCTGAACTGCCTTATTCAAGCATTCTTGTTCTAAAGGGAAATCATGACTAAAAACATAATAGTGTAGTTGAAGGCTATGGCAGCCCCTGTAGACAAAGCAATTCTGCTTCATTTAGGATAATGCACTAAGTAACTGAGTTATTCTGATCTTCCTTTAATAAATCAGGTCGTATTTCAGTGTTGCAGAAGATATAATTTCACAAAGTAGTTTCATGATAGGGTATTTTAATACAATTTAGTAAACTGATAGGTGACAAAAGATTATGTCATGCATTTTCAGTAGCAGTAATAAACATGTAAAATTTTGAACATGCCATTAGCCAAGTATCTTTCTCTTGGTTACAATCACACAATCAGAATACAATTTTATTTGCACAAGTACGTGTACATAGAGTGATATATTGATAAATGAAGTTTAGATGATAACTACAGCTTACATTACTCTGGGAATAATACACTTGCCCTGGGAATAGTAATTCTTTTTTGGGAGTGGGATGAGTAAAATACCATTACATTTTCTCCCACATTATTCTCCTGAATGGGGAAACAACTGCTTTGACTCAGCTGGTAGAATTTTCCTGGCACTTAGTCAGCCATGCTTATTGTCATTGTGAAAGCTCTTGTTCAGGTTATGTTTGAATTTTCAATATAACCTCCACTGCCTTCACATGCCCAGAACCACAAACTACTGCAAAAGTCTCCTTTGGAAATGTTCCACATTTGGGACCCGATCAAGCAATGACTTCTTCACAGGCAGACACAGACCTCTTTCGACCAGGTATGCCCCCCCCCCCACACACATCTCCAGACACACACACACTCCCCATTAAGTCACTAGGTTCTCTTCTCAGATAGAACTCATTTCAGGGTAGGTGTCTTGATGAGATTTTCAAAGATTTGACTCACTGGCACTTATGCCTTTGTCAGCATCCCCCTTGGTCTTAACTCAAGATTAGGTGTTTTTCTAAAAGCTATGCTCTATGAATGACTTGGCCAGTGTCATACAGGAAGTCAGATTAGAAGATCACAGTGGTCCCTCAGGGCCTTGGTTGGAATCTTTGACTTTGGGGGCGGGGGGAGGAAGGGAAATCCCTTCATCCAATTTTTAATTGTTAGGGAGTGAAAACAAACAAAACTGCCTTTTTTGAACTCTGCTAACTTTCTTGCTCCACAGTAATTCAAAAACTACTCCAAGCAGGGAAAAAAATACCCTTCAAACATTACATATAATTGGTACTTCTTGAAAAATAAACCCTCTTTTAGGTTTTGGCAGGAAAAATAATCTAAATTATAAAATACTGAGGGAGATTGGCAGGAGTTTCTGAGCATTTTTAATTGAAATTGTAATGAAGTTCTCTCCACAATGTCCAATTTGCCCTAACAGCACAAGGGATTGGTGCTAGAATACTTTGCAGGAGCATGCGTACACCACGGTCCTCCCAAAGAACCAGGTTAAGGTCATGGTTTTCTCAAATCTGGAAGCCTAACATGAAATTCCAAATCCATATTTACATATCTAAACATTATTTTTCAACCAGGTCTCGTTATTACAGGTACCATATCTTTTGTGTTTTTTTAAATATGTAACCTTTACGTTTAATTATCAAAGCCATTTACTATCATTAAGATCATTTTAAGCACAATCTATTGCTCTGACTTACTTCAAGATTTAGACTCCAGTCCCACAAAGACTTATATAGACAGATCACTGCACCCACACACAGCCCGAAATACCCAAGGCTTGTTTCCACGGCGATTTAGCGTGCAGCAAGCCAGGATGTAAATCTGCAGCACACTCGCCTGCCATGCACTAACTGACCATATGGATCCTGAACTAGAAGTTCCATGATGCACTTTGACATACTGGTGTGCTACAGAACTGTTAACGCATGGCAGCAGGATCCACACAGGCATCCGCATCAGGCTAAGCCACTGTAGATTTATATCCAGGCTTGTCATGCATTAAATAGCCATAGAGACAAGCCCTCAAAGTTTGAGGCTATCAAGCTTTATGTACTTTAAGGTCTCTGGTTATAGTGCTGGAATTTAGATGAACTCTGCAAACTCACCAATGCTGTGAGCTCTTCTTCTAGTGATGAAGAAAGTACTGTAATCAACTGATAAAGCTTTTTCATGAAATGTCCAGCTCTTAGAGAAGTTCATGCTTCAAAAGAACCAAAGTTGGCAATTAGTCGCTAACAAGCTTTTCAAGTGTTTAATTCATTTTAAATTGGCTAAAAGAAGAAGAACATTTACTTGTCATAATTTATTATTTTAATTGCAAGTGTTCTTAATCAGCAGGCCCAATTAAGAATTCACTGTACAAACATAAAGTTTGTCAGGTAAGAATCAAGGAGGCACAAGGCAATATTGAAAGACTTAATACATGTTTCAGTAGCTATTATGCTGGGCTCCTGGTTAGGACTGGTTATTCAACATTCACAAATTGATTTATTCTGGAGTTCAAACTTTCTTTGGCTTGTCAAACTTGGGTAAAATCAAACCAATAAGTAATAATAATTAAAACCTAAATCCAGATTTAAAAAATCTGGATTTGAGAACAATCTAGAACAGCAAAATTCACTAGTAATGAATCTATGAGCCATGACGAGGCAACTTTACGCAGGTAAATTTGTCTTATGATCATGGCACCGGATGGGGGCCAGCCCGGCCAGGAGATCTCTGGGGCATAGAACTCTGTTCTAATTCTTCTCTGACCTAGGATAATTAACTTAGTGCAAATTTTTATTATATAATTAAATTCACTCTGTCAAATTAAGATAATCCTTTGCCCCCTCTGCCCCCTCCCCCGGAAGACACTATCACACATGTAAGCAGTGTCAGGATGAGCTCCACCCTGACATCTGGTGGTGAGGTGTGGCAAGTTGTGGAAAAGAACTTCAGGGGCCGATCTCATTTGCATAGGCACACCCACCACGCCTAGAATGAGACCATAGCTGCCCAAATGGTCACTTTGGCTGCTGTGGGATCCCCAGTGTCTCTGTTATTGGGGCAGGAAGAATAAATTGTTATTACCCTGATTATGGGAACTGTGCTTGGAACTGTACGTGGCCTTTTGTTATGATGGAGGGATTCACCATCAACTAAGTAGCACTCGCTAGGCAAGGGTCATGGGTTCCAAAACTGCGTGAATGGAGAGAGGCTGGGGACAAGTAGTAGTACTTGGTGGCATGGGCCCCTTGGTGAGGGCCTTACATGCTGATTGCACTTCCTCCTCTCTCCACTGTGGAATATCAGAGCTAATTTTGATTTCATTAGAAGTCTAGTTATAGGCTGCTGAGCTCACTTTGGGCTGACAGTGCACCAGCACTGGGGCTCCCCTACTATAAGCTGAATTCACCTAAGAGCTGAAATCACTGAGTGTTGTGTTAAGTAGTGGGGGAGCCTGAAGATATATTGTGGAGCAGTTTGCGGGACGGCTGGTGAAGCAGTTCGACGCGGAGCAGTGTGTGGATGGCAGGAGCTGCTTGTGGGCCGTGGAGCTGAGTGAAGGAGTTCGTGGGGCAGCTGGCGGAGCGGAGCGCAGCTGAGCGAAGGAGTTCGTGGGGCAGCTGGCGGAGCGGAGCGCAGCTGAGCGAAGGAGTTCGTGGGGCGGCTGGTGGAGCGGAGCGCAGCTGAGCGAAGGAGTTCGTGGGGCGGCTGGCGGAGCGGAGCGCCGCTATGGAGCTATGGGGTGGTCAGCTTCAGATCACGTAAGGTGCCTCTTACCCCCGTCCCATTTCCACCCAGGTTGGGAGGTAAAGCTCCGCCGATAAACTTTCGAACTCTGGGGCTGCCCTGACCAGGGACAGAGACTTTTGGGGCATTGGACTTTTGGGACTTTGGGTGATTTGGGGTTGCTGGACTCAAGAACCAAAGGGAAAAGGGCATGCCCCAATTTGCCTGGGGTGGGTTTGTTTTTGCTCATGGGTTGTGTTATGAATCCTGTTGGTGGTGTTTCCCCAACATAATGCCACATTGTTTCTCTCTGTTATTAAAAGGCTTTTGCTACACTCAGACTATGTGCTTGCGAGAGGGGAAGTATTGCCTCTTGGAGGCGCCCAGCGGGGGTGGTATATATTTTTCCCAGGTCACTGGGTGGGGGCTCGAGCCGGTTTGCATTGTGTTATTGGAATGGAACCCCTAGATATTGAACCCGGCCCTTGTTGCTGCCAACTCTGACGGGCAGAAGGGTTACACACATATATTCCAAACTCTTTCTCACAAGCAGTTTAAAAATTAGAGTGACTTGAGAGGATGGACATTGGTAGGGCACATATGGCATGTTGCTTAGGAAGGCTGCCCTGGAATGTGGAAAGTAGAAGGAGCATGTATCTGGAAACCAAAAGCAGTGGGGTGGAAGCAGACTGGAGAGCATGAGGTGGGGGAAGAATGCTGTCTGAGAAGTTGGAGGGCGGAGAATGTGGGGCTGGCCAATAAAAAAGCCAGTAGGCCAGCAAGGTGGAAAGGAGGAGAGGCCCCACCCAAAGCAACTGCAGAGTTGTTCAGCTAGGCCTTGATTTAATGAAAGGGTTGTAGTGCTCTTTGAGTGTGCCCCCCACCCCCAACACCATTTACATTACCTGGGGCCCCGCTGGCATTTGCTGAACTGGCCACCTGTTACATCCGCCCTTCCTCTGTCCTACACCCAGACCTCCTGTCCTCCTGGGTATACAAGGGAGTCCTTGGAAAACAGCTTGTGACCATCTTCCTCAGTTCCTGTACCAGGAGAATCCTCCTCTCCATCCCTGCCCACAAAACATACACATACACAGATGGATCCAGGCTGTTAGACCCCCTTCACGCCACTCTGTCCCTTATATCTGGTGTAAGAGGGTGGGGTGAGGGTAAAAATCTCACTCTGGAGTGTTTTGGTTTCCCTAAATATCTCACAAGGGATTTGGGAGAATAAAATAGTATTTGTAAAGCACTTTTAGTTTTTCATATATAAGGCTCTTGGGAGTTGCTTAAGTAGATCTTACAAATATAGGAGCCTTTGCTCCTATTTCTTTCCCAAATACAGATCTTTCTCTTTAAAACTACTCTGGACTAAGGTCCAAAAGAGGAGATTATACTGTTTGTTGGCAGATTTACTGTCTATATGTCTGGTTCAACCTGATGAGAAACAGGAGCTAGAAAGAGGAGAATCCAGCTTTCTAATGAAACACATAGCACATGCATTTAAACCTTGAACCTCTAGAGTACTACACTTTTGAATTTCAGGAGGATGGATGGAAAAGCTGTTTTAGGAAATCTAAGGTTTTCTATCCCTTCATGGCCAAGACAGTAAGACTGATGGAAAATAAGGCAGACTGGCTTCCAGTTGGAGGGATGGGAAAAGTATTACCAATAAAAAATTAAATACACACTAAAATATTCCTAAAATATATATTTCACAGAATAAACTAACATATGCAGAACACTGATGTGTGTGTGTGTGTGTGTGGGCTAACTTTTAACTCGCTAAGGGTCTGATCCTGCTCTCATACAATTCAATCACAAACATCCCATTCATTTCAATGATGACTTTAGGGTTCAATCCCGCATTATCTCCAACTCATACTGATAAAACATTTACACTGTACCACACCTTATGCATGTATTTTATATAGATACTGAACCAGATCCTTAGCTGGTGTAAGTTAGGGCCTGTTTACATGAACACTTAGTTCAGGGCAAGCTGGGATGTAAACCTACCTCACAGTACCTGCCACACACTAGGTGTCTGTGTGTCCCTGCTGACAGGCACTAACAGGTCCTTGGTGTATTTTGATTTACCGCCACTTCCACTGGAATGTGTATAATATTATATATAAATAAAAGATGTTTCTGCAGCCCAACATCTCCCAGTACTACACATGGGCTGCTCTCCTCTTTGCAACTTCTGAAGATAGTTTAAAGCTGCAGCACAGCTTATGCTGGCTATGTTCCTTCTCCTGCTTGCTGACAGATCTTCCTGAATGGAAGCAAACAGTGGTGTTTGCTTAGGTCCCATCCCATTTCTTTTGTCCATGAGGGTGGGGGAGGGTTGATGCGGACAGTTTGGACATTTTGTTTTGCTTCAACACTCCTCATTCCCATAGATGACAAATGAAAATGTTCATAAGTTAAACACAGATCACTACGAAATGTATTCAATAAATCATAATATGACTCAGTTCAGAAAATGTTAACCTGTCCAAAAGATCACTGCATTTATGAACAAAATTCAGTGAGGCAAAGGCTCTCGACATATACATTGTTTTTTCAACTGTTACTATCATTTGGTTACAGAACTTGATTGCTTGTCAATAGATTTCTTAATACATCTCATTTGGAAGCATATAGCGGATTGTGGAAGACACTGTTGGGTAGCTACACTAAGGCTTTTATAATTTCTGAAATATTAACTTGCCATCTCAAAAGAAACCAAAGTTTATGCAGCGAGTTTTCTCCCCTATATTTTTCATAGAACCTGTGGGGATGGCTACCAGTTCTCATCTCACTTCATCTTTACCAAGTCTCCTTCACATTCAAGCAGTAGGTTACCAATTGTCATGACAGTACTTCTAATTCTTCAGAATAGCTTTGTGTTGGGGTGTGTAAATGCCACACTGGGACACAAGAGGTTAAGGAGCAGGTCTGGGCCCAGATGATCCTCTCCCGCAGCACCAGCCAAGCACACTCCAGCTGGAGAAAGAGCTAAATGAGGACCAGACACCTCAGATGGAAGCCAGACAGAGGAGGAGGAGGAGAAGACCTGTCTTGGGAGCTCCTGAGTAAGGGTACAGCAGGAGTACTGCTGCAGGGAAAGGTCTGCAAATGGCAGCTACCCCAGGCCCTTCACTCTAACTTCTGGTAGATCTTTTGTGAGGTTTTGACCACACCTTGGACTGGGAAAAGAAGTGGTAGGAAATGGCCCAGGGAGGCAGCCACAAAGCCATCCAGGGTGTTTCCTACTGCTGCCTCTTTTAGGGCTCAGGGCTGGAGCCTGGTAGAGAGGGAGACCCCAGGCTCCCCTACCAACCACACTTTCTTGAAGGGGGAACATACTCCTTCCCCCCACCTTCAAGATAAGGGGGGGGGCATAGACGTAATACCTGAGTCAAGGTTTTGCCATCCACAGGGGCCAAGCTGAAGACCTTTTTTCTGGGGATATTAGAATACATATATATTTTGTTAGACTCTGTTATTGTGTAAGGGGGTGAACTCAACTGGTAACCTGGCTGGAGGATCAAGTTGCTACGTACTGGATGGAGGACCATTAGATCATCAGAGTGATTGCTGGCAAGGGAGAGAGCTTGGAACCAGTGACCTAATCACTATGCATCACCACTGGTTACCCCCCCCCCCCATCACAAGCTTGTAGGTTGACTTTTGTTTAAGATTTTGATAACTGATGGCTGAAGAATGAGTAGCTGTACAGGAATCCAAAACCTGTAGATGAAGGAAATCCAGCTTTAAATTTGTTACATCTTAACTTCCTTGTCCAAACTCTCTTTTTTAGTAGAAACCCCACAAACACAAAACTTTGAACAAATACCAGCATCTGTAAATATCTAATGCTTCCAGCAGATCGTGTATCAGAAGCTGTCATAACCATAGGGGAAGCCTATATTTCTCTTTACCTGTAAGGGGTTAAGAAGCTCAAGTAACCTGGTTGGCACCTGATCAAAGGAACCAATGAGGACAAAAGATACTTTCAACTCTGGTGCGGGGAGAGACATTTTGTTTTGGGTTCTTTGTTTCTGTGGCCATTCGCTCTTGGGACTAAGAGGGACCGGACATCAATCCATGTTCTCCAAACCTTTCTAAACAAGTCTCTCATATTTCAAACTTGTAAGTAACAGCCAGGCAAGGCATAGCATATTAGTTTATCTTTGTTTTCTCAACTTGTGAATTTTCCCTTTGCTAGAGGGAGGTTTATCACTGTTTTGTTGTAACTTTGAGACTAAGGCTAGAGGGGGTTCCTCTGTGCTCTTTGAATTTTCTGCTACTCTGTAAGGATAACTACCAGCCTAAGTTTACACAGGTGATTCTTGTACCTTTTTCTCTTTAAATAAAATCCTTTTTTTTTTCAAAGAACCTGAATGGTTTTTCCATTGTTCTAAGACCCAGGGGTTTGGGTCTGTAGTCACTTTGTAACCAATTGGTGAGGGTATATGCTCAAGCCTTCCCCAGGAAAGGGGGTGTAGGCTTGGGGGAATATTTTGTGGGAACAGGACTCCAAGTGGTCCTTTCCCTGGTTGTTTGTTAAATCACTTGGTGGTGGCAGCGATCCCCAGGCAAGAAAGGAATCTGTGCCTTGGGGAAGTTTTAACCTAAGCTGGTAAGAATAAGCTTACGGAGTCTTTCATGCAGGTCCCCACATCTGTACCCCAGAGTTCAGAGTGGGGAAGGAACCCTGACAGAAGCTTGCAAAACAATTCTAACTATTCAAGAAAAGAAGGGTTTCCTAACATCTATCTGTGGAACCGGTAAGATTATCTGTGGTCACAGAGATAGGCCTCTCACTTCTACTCTAGGGTTTTGTTTTGTTTTTTTTTAAGAAAGGAAATTTCTTGCTATTACAGTTGCAAAGAAAACCTTGAAAATGTGACCCAGATGTAACCGATGCAGTAATTGTTGTTGGAGCAGTGTTGGTCCCGAGATATGAGATACAAGGTGGGTGAGGTAATATCTTTCACTGTACCAACTTCTGCTGGTGAAAGATAAGCTTTCAAATGCCAAAGCTCTTATGTCTGCCTCAAGTTGCAGAGAGCCTGAAACTATACCTCAGAGGTTTGACTTGTCCTAATTGATTCTCATTCAGATGTCAAATGACAATTTAAATGTCAACACTGTAAACTACTGCACTGCTCAAAGAATGTAAGAAAGAAGAGGAAGTATCTTATGAAGATCTGCACAATCTACTCTGAGTGACTGCCATTATCATTGATTTCATTTTTCAGCTCCCAGAAGTTTGGGAAATACATGGAATGTACTGGATAAGATAAAATATTGCCTGACGTACTTTCATAGTTTGTTACAACTTAACACTTGTGAGCTTCAGTTGCAAGTTGAATTTTTGGCATACTTTCAATGTTGGTTTAAGTTCATATTACTGTTTGAGAGGAGGGCTTTGCATAAGTGACTTGCATACAACACAGACAACAGTTTGTTTACCTGTGCAAGGCAATGGCCTATGTTTTGAGACTTTTGAGAAACTGCATCCTTGTCATTCAATTTATAGAACATCTGCTAGGCCACCATGTCACATTGTGCTCCTGTGTCAGACTTGAATATGACATCCCTGCCATTTACTTCCAACAAGTCCTTCCAGCTCTCCCCAATGCCATTGCTGTCACTTACAGTGAAAGCATGCAGCCAACCCTTTGCCTGGGCTTCACAGACGTCAACAGTTCCAAAAATAGTCTTGTCCTTTGTTCTGCTGCATGATCTTTCTGAAGCTGAGCTTACTGCCTTAATCATTCCTTTTGTGACAGGTTTGCCAAATCCAAGACATTAATACTTCTCATAAATGTGCCCCATACACATCCACAAAACACACATTCTGTTCCTTTATCTGAGGTTTGTTTTGATATTTGGAACTTGAGTTTAATTGGGGTGGGGGAAGAGGGGGCTCAGTGCCTGTTACCTGAATGTTTCATGTTTCCTGCCTCAGCATATACTGTTATCATTTGAGGGATATTCACTTTACTTGTTCTAATTCAATATGTCACTGGCTTTCCGTAGGAAGTATGCTCTCCTTACAGAAATAGCTAAGTTAAAGATGTGACAACTACTCCTTTCAAGCAACAGAAATTCACAAAGTATCCAAAAACTTCACTTCAATGACCTGTTCGTTTACATCAGTCATAGTAGAAGCAGTGAATTTTGATAGTTCAAGCAATCTTGTGACAAGAACCCCTATTGAAAATGTGGCATCATCATCATCTCATGGCTGATGAAGCAAATTCAGCTACAGGGAAGAATTAGAAGCCCTTGGGAGAAGCAGTAGCTTTCCTACAGTGTACTTACAAACTGCATTTTATGTCTAAGAAAATGAACGGTGTGCAACAAAAATGCATTACATGAAAGTTAAGGCTTTTTAGTACACCATAATATGCACATGCCAAGCTGCCAGGTAGAAAATGCCCTGATGATATTTGACCAATGATATTGTAATTTACTCTCTACCAGTGCCTCCACTCCTTGCCCCCATCCCTCCCCAAGACTTTCTTGCTGTGCCTACACCTGATGTTGCAGTCCCTATCCCACACCTTGATCCATTGTTCTACAGTTTCTCTCCTCCAGAGGCCATATGGGTGTGCAGAAATGATGCAGCTAGTGTCTTTAGTGTTGCTCAAAAAAATTCCCCCTCTGTTCACCAAAGCCATGTGTATGCACATGAATAATATTTTTTTAAAAAAATCCCACAAGAAAATGTGGTTTCCAATAGGCAAAATTCAAAATATTTTATTGGTTTTTTTTAACAAATAGTTTGGCTTCCCATTGTAGGTTCAGTTGATTTCCTTCTTCTTGTTTATTTTCCATTTTACTCCCCCTCTTTCTTCCCTCCTCACTGGCAATATCAGTGAAATCCACAGGCAGAGTATATCTCTAATTTGCCTCTAGTGCTGCTGTTCCATAGGGGATATCAACCTATTCCCTCTATCAGTTACTCTGTTAGCTCAAGTGACAGAACTGGGGAAAAGGGAAAGGAAAGGAGAGGAGAGGTCAGAAAGTGTGTGCATGCGTGTGGGGGAGAGAACCTTATTTTTGCAGTTTGTTTTTCCTCACTTTCTCACACTTACTATTTTCAAATTGTTTCCAGTTTTCATTTCAATCATTTTGAATTTTCCTGGAGGAAACCTAATATTTAGACAAAAAATTCAAGCAGGCTGCTTTTTTTTTTTTTCAGGAAAAAAAATCAGTTTTCTGACTTACTTTAATATACAGAGACATATGATAGATAAAGAGTCTGATAAAGTGAGAGGGAAGTTTGTGGAAATTTTATAAGCCATATGGCTACATACTTATCAAACTTGTACCTTCTTATTTATTGTAACACCTTGATATTAAACACATTTTAAAAGGCTTTCTCTGTCTCCCTTGCTAACTGTCTCCTTTTCTGTTCCTTACACTCTTTGTGTGTGTGTGTGTTTGTTTTCATTTCTTTCTGTGGTGTCTCTTTCTCAGTATGTTTCCTCTTATTACAATTTGATCTACTTTGTACTCCTCTGCCTTCTTACATCTCTATTTTTGTTTTGTTCTCTTCCTCCTTCCTACACATTTGTTCACTTTCTCTCTTTCTTGTTCCTTATGCTCAATATCTCCTACTCTTTCCCCTTGCCCAACACCTTCAAAAGATGAGCCTAATTACCAAAGTTATAAATTTAAATTGACACTAAAAAATATGGCCTTAAAGACGCTAGACTTATGAATTATTACAACTATCTAACCCACTACCCTCCCGCTCCCCCTTTTTTCTGTACTATGACTACAGGGTGTTAATGGGCCACTTCACCTTGAATGCAAAAAACAAAACAAAACCGAGGAGTACTTGTGGCACCTTAGAGACTAGAATATGTACTAATTACTTGTGACAATCTATCAGTTCAATCTTGTATGTAGCTGTGACACTCTCAGTAGCTTTTCCAGATCTGAAGAGCACCTTAGCTCAAAAGCTCGTTTCTCTCACCAACAGAAGTTGGTCCAGTAAAATATGTCACCTCACGCACCTTGTTTCTCTAATAGCCTGGGACCAACAGGGCTACAACACTGCATAGTTTCTCTTTAGACTCAGTCATTCAAACACTCCTGTTAGCCTTTATCTACACTATACATTATTTTAGTATAACCTATGTTGATCAGGGGTGTGAGTAATTCACACCCTGAGTGACATAAGTTATACCAACCTGAGCACTGGGGTAGACAACACCATGTTGACGGGAGAGCTTCTCCTACCGAAATAGCTCATGGAGGCAGAAGTTATTAAGCCAACAAAAGAGCTCTCTTCTATTGGCTTAATGAGCTGATTTAGCTGCACTACTGTAAATGATGTAATGTAGACTCAGACATACTAACAATAGACTTTGGTATCAGTCCCACAGGAACTTCTTTCCAACCTCAAAGGCTTGAGGAAGGTACACAACATGTGGATGGAATTTACACCTCATTCCTGCCCCCTGCAGGCATGTGGAGGCAGCAGGAGACTCTAAACTGCCCTTCTTCATAAGTAGCATGTATAATGAATTACTAAAGGTGTTCCTTTAGAGATTTTTGTCACTCTTTCTACCAAGGATTTAACTCTATAATACATAGCATATTGCCTTCTCTACATGCATTACATGTGTCACACACAGGAGCATGCTCACTTGCTTTGTGGGATGGCACGTGCACAGTCTGGTCAGCACTAGGAGCTGAGAGAGGCTCATGGAGGATGGAATCTTTGGAAATTTTTGTAGTTAAGCTCTACCAAGTCTCGATGGAGCATGTGCAAAATGTGATTTTTCCAAGGTTTATAACTTGGTCCACTTTGGGATGATTTTCACAGGAAGAGTAAAAGGTACATCCCTGACTCAGGGTATGTCCACACTGCAATTAGACACCTGTAGCTGGCCTGGGGCAGCTGGCTCAGGTTAAGGGGCTGTTTAATTGTAATGTAGACATTTGGTCTCAGGCCTGGGCTCCAGGACCCTATGATGTGAGAGGGTCCTAGAGCCCAGGTTCCAGCCAAAGACTGACTGTCTACACCACAATTAAACAGCCCCTTAGCCTGAGCCCTGCGAGCCAGAGTCAGCAGGCATAAGCCAGCCGCAGGTGTCTACTTGCAGTGTATACATACCTATAGAGATCAATCTCCTGTCAAATTTTAAGTCCCTGCTCCAAAGCATGAGGATGCTAGAGCTTTTCAAAAGAAAGACAGACCAAATATTTAAATGGGAAAAAATACCATAATAAAAAAAAAATCAAAGCCCAAATGGTTAAAGTTTGGGAAATGTTATAAGCAGCTGAGTATACAGTCTTGTGGTGGGAAGTGTTGGGCAACCTTAATACCTACCAGGCCTGCCTATAACATTTACATAGCATTATAGATGAGTACAGAAGTCTACAAACAGATACAAGCAAGTTCCCACTGCTTTTCAGATTGCAGTCTAAATTAGATCAAGAACACAAGAGCATGTCAAAACAATATTGGATAACAGGACTCTAGGGAAGCAATAAAAGAAATAAGATGAGGAGGGGTGTTGATGCAGGAAGTTTTATTCCTCAGAGCACTGTTTCCCAAACTTGGGACTCTGCTTGTTTAGGGAAAGCCCCTGGTGGGCCGGGCAGGTTTCTTTACCTGCCATGTCCGCAGGTTTGACTGATCGTGGATCCCAGTGGCTGTGGTTCACCGCTCCAGGCCAATGGGGGCTGCAGGAAGCTGTGGCCAGTACGTCCCTTGGCCCACGCCGCTTCCCGCAGCCCCCATTGGCCTGCAGCGGTGAACCGCGACCAGTGGGAGCTGCGATCGGCTGAACCTGTGGATGTGGCAGGTAAACAAACTGGCTCGGCCAGCCAGGGGCTTTTCCTGAACAAGCGGCATCCCATGTTTGGGAAACACTGCCTCAGAGAATAGATCATTTGATTATTTTACATTTCTTGCTGGTTTCCCCCCCTTCCTTTTGTTTAATATTTATATTATTTTAAGCTCTACATTTTCCTTGTGTGATCTGCATATTTGACATTCTCTATGCGTTTTGACAGTGTGTCACCACAAAAGCTACTTCCCAATAAATAAACTCGACTGCATGATATCATAACAGGCCTCTCACAAATTCCTAGTTTATAGAGTTCATAAATAAATACAAGTGTTCTGTTACAACCAAGTAAGAACTCAAATGCAAGATCTAATTATGCTGATTAAACTTTCAGCTTACACATGTCTTTGTTTTAGAAGTTGTCCAAATATCTCGGGTAAGAAAAAATTGGCAAGCAGTACGTCCATTATGTGGCTCTCTCCAGATCCTGAATAATTTCCCTATGCAGTGTTGGGGTAGTCATGTTGGTCCCAGGATATATTAGAGAGACAAGGAGGGTGAAGTAATATCTTTTATTATCCCAGCTTCTGTTGGTAAGAGACAAGCTTTTGAGCTTCACACAGAGCTCTTCTTCAGGACAGAAGAACGGAACAGGCAGATGGGTATGTGGAGATATGAGTCTGCCAGTTCCACTGAGATTGTCAGACCCCCTTGACACAGCATGGCACTAGAAACTCCATCCAGAATTTTGTTTTCTTCATTCACTTTTAGAGCCTTTTATGATCCAGAATGACTCTGACTTCCCCCATGCACTTCCAAATGATGAAGAAGATGACTACAACCCTGAGAACTTTTCTTTGAAGGAAGTCATATGGCTCCTTCACTCTGAATCAGTTTGCTCTTAGTGGGATCAGTGGAGACAGGGAACTAGATGAAAGAGAAGTGTGGTAGGGCCTGTAGCTGACAGAATTAGAGTCGGTTGCCTCGGAGCCTCTGCCAAGTGTGAGAAAGCTCTCTCATATATAGGCCACCTTTTTGGTTTTACCCAGTGCTTGTGTGGTTGTTCTGCCATGCCTGATGAGGGGCAGAGGAGCTGGGCAGGGAGGCACTGCCCTGGAAGCTCCAGGTGGCTATGACCACCATGTTGCTCAGACCAGGTCGAGGAGACAGACACTCTTTGCTAATATTGTAAATGATGAGGGGAATAGCTAATATGCAAATCGATCTAATATACAGGATTAGCTAATATGCAGGAAAAAGAGGACTAAAACGTTAACATTTACTAACATCATCACATTTTTGCACTGGTTACAATGGAGTTACTCCTGAGTCTCCCTCCAGGGAGAGGAGAAATGTGAGGGAGGGAGCTGCCTTTCCCCACCGCCAGAATCTTTCCCTATACTGGGGAAAAGATCTGGCAGAGGGGAGTGGGACACTGCTAAAAATAGCAGTGTAGATGGGGAGGCACTGCTTGGGAGCCATGTAGGGTATGCACCCTTAGGTTCTGGCATATCTTTTCTCTGCTCGCCTAAGCAGTGCCGCGCCCTGTACACTGCTATGTATACCCTTGCTAAGGGGGCATGCAGTATATGTACTCTACATGCCACCATAACCTAAGACTTACTGGTCTGGTCATATTTGAATTACAGTTTTGGGTATAGGATAAAAAGATTTTTCCTAAGTGCGGTTAGGGTCAAAACTATCAACATTTCATCTTTGAAGAACGCCAACATCTAAATTTTTGGAACTTGTGTACTTGGGAGTAACCCAGATAAATAAATTATGTAAAATCCCCAACACACACTGGTTAACATGATTACTCTAGAGATTCTCAGGGAGGAAACATTTATATTTACAGAATTTTGTTCTACAGCATGCCTTCTGAGTAAAAAAAAATCTGACAAATTTATAAATAACACCGTAATTGCTTTAGCTGTGGCTCAAGGGGTCCATGTTTGATGGAGACTCAAAAGGAACTCAAGTTCAAAATATGACATTTTTAAGGCTGTTAATAAAAAAGGTAGTATATCTACACGGATGCTTTTTCTCTCATTGTTTTTGTATTTATTTTTTATGATTTCCCTCGCTCCCCTTTCAGTAAGGATACTAAAGAATAAGCAACAATAAAAACTGAAGGCTAAGATTTAGTCATGGGTATTTTTAGTAAAAGCCATGGACAGGTTATGGGCAATAAACAAAACTTCACAGCCCGCTACCTGTCCATGACTTTTACTATAACTACCCCTGACTAAAACTTAGCAGCTCCTGGGTCCGTGGGGCACCATTGCTCTGGGGGCCCCGTGGGCAGACAGCTAGCACCTGATCTGGTGGTGGGGGCTGACTGCCTCCCACCACCCGCTGCTCCGAGGCCCCCAGGGACCACTGATCCGATGGCCACTGGGGCAGCCCTCAAGTGGCCGACTGCCCCCAGGGCCAGCTGCTTGAGCAGCCCTGGGGTCAGCCACACCAAGTTATGGAAGTCCGGAAAGACACAGAATCCGTGACTTCTGTGACAGACTTACAGCCTTAGGGATAATAGATGTAAGACTAATACCAGGGTTCAAAATAGATAGGAATGAGAGTAGGTCATGCTGGTGGCGGGGAGTGGCACTATATGTGAAAGAAAACAGAGTAACATATAATAAAAATCTTAAATAAATCAAACTGCACCATAGAAGCCCTATGAATAGAAATCCCATGATGGAACAATAAGAGTGGGCCAGTAGAATATACTACCAAGCACCTAACCAGGATGGTAACAGTGACTGTGAAATGCTCAAGGAAATTAGAGAGGCTACAAAGGCAAAAAATGAAATAATGCGGGATTTCAGTTATCTCCATGTTGACTGGGTATGTGTCACCTAAGAAAGGGATACAGAGATATACATCATTACTGACTGCTTCTTGGAGCAGCTTTTCCTGGAACCCACAAGAGAGAAGCACGTGTTGATCTAATCTTAAATTGAGCACAGGCTCTGGTCCAAGAGGTGAACATAGCTGAACTGCTCATTAATAGTGAACATAATGTAATTAAATTTAATATCCTGGTATGGGGGGAAAATGCCGAAGAAACCCAGCACAGATGCATTTAACTTCAAAATGGGGAACTATACCAAAAATGACAAAGCTAGTTAGACAGAAATTAAAAGGAGCAGTCACAAGGATGAATTGCCTGCAAACTGCATGGAGATTATTTAATATCATAATACAGGCTCAAACTAAATGTATACCCCTAATAAAACACACAGTAGGTAAATAAACACAGTAAAGAGAGTAAGAAGATCAAAAAATGCCACCCTGGCTAAATAGCAGAGGAAAAAGGACATTCTTTAAAAGTTGGAAGTTAAATCCTAATGAGGAAAATAGAAAGAAGCATAAATTCTGGCAAGTCAAGAGTAAAAGTATAATAAGGCAGGCCAAGAAAGTACTTGAAAAGCAACTAACTAAAGACAAAAAAACTAACAGCAGTTTTTTTGAAGTACATCAGAAGCAGGAAGCCTGTCAAACATTCCGGGGGGGGGGGGTCCTCTGGATGTTCAAGGTGCTAAAGGAGCATTTAAGAAAGATAAGGCCATTGCAGAGAAGCTAAATGAATTTTTGCACCAGTTTTCACTACAGGAGATGTGAGGGAGATTCCCATACTTGGGCCATTCTTTTTAGGTGACAAATCTGAAAACTGTCACAAATTGAGGTGTCAATAAAGGAGGTTTTGGAATAAATTGATAAATTAAACAGTAATAAGTCACTAGGACAATGTGGTATTCACCCAAGAGTTCTGAAAGAACTGAAATATGAAATTGCAAAACTACTAACTGTGATATGTAGCCTATCACTTAAATCAGCCTCTTACCAGATGACTGGAAGGTAGCTAATATGACACCAATTTTTAAAAGAGGCAATTATAGGCTGGTAAACCTAATTTCAATACTAGGCAAATTTGCTGAAAACTGCAGTAAATAACAGAATTTTCAAACACATATATGAACATGATATGTTGTGGAAGAGGCAACATAGCTTTTATAAAGTAAAATCCTGCCTCACCAATCTATTAGAATATTTTGAGGGGGGATCAAACATGTGGACAAGGGTGATCCAGTGGATATAGTGTACTTAGACTTTCAAAAAGCCTTTGACAAGGTCCTACACTCAAGGCTCTTATGCAAAGTAAGTAGTCATAGGATAAAAGGGAAAGTCCTCATGGATCTGTAGCTAGTTAAAAAATAGGAAACAAGGAGTTGGAATAAATGGTCAGTTTTCCCAGTACAGACACATAAATAAAGGGATCCCTCAAGGATCTGTACCGAGACCAGTGATGGTCAACATATTCCCTAAGTCAAGGGTTGGCAACCTTTCAGAAGTGGTGTGCCGAGTCTTCATTTATTCACTCTATAAGTCTTTAATATGTAACTAAACTATTGTTGTATGTAAAGTAAATAAGGACCCGGGCAGTATGTGTGCCATGGAAAATCAGCTTGCGTGCCGCCTTTGGCACATATGCCATAGATTGCCTACCCCTGCCCTAAGTGGTCTGGAAAAAAGGGATAAAACAGTGAGGTGGCAAAGTTTGCAGACAATACAAAAATTACTTGAGATAGTTAAGTCCAAAGCTGACTGCAAAGAGTTACAAAAGGATCTCACCAAACTGTGTGATATGTAACAAAATAGCAAATGAAATTCAACATTGATAAATGCAAAGTGACCCCAACTATATGTACAAAGTGATGGGGTCTAGCTGCTGTTACTACTCAGGAAAGACAACTTGGAGTCATTGTGGATAGTTCTCTGAAAACATCCCTTTAATGTGCAGCGACACTCAAAAAAAGCTAACAGAATGTTAGGAACCATTAGGAAAGGGATAGACAATAAGACAGAAAATATCATAAAGCCACTATATAAATCCATGGTTTGCCCACACCTTGAATTTTGCATGCAGTTCCAGCTGCCCTATCTTAAAAAAAAAAAAAGATACATTAAAAGTGGAAAAGATGCAGAGAAGGGCGACAAAGATAATTAGAGGTATGGCACAGCTTCTATATGAGGAGAGCATAAAAAGACTGGGACCATTGAGCTTGGAAAAGAGATGAATAAGGGGGAATATGATAGAGGTCTATAAAATCTTGAATGGTGAGGAGAAAGTGAATAAGGAAATGTTATTTATCCCCTTTATATAACACAAGAGCTGTGGTCACCCTATGAAGTTAATAAGCAGCAGGTTTAAAACAAACAATAGGAAGCACAGCTTGTGAAATTTGTTGCCACGTGGATGTTGTGAAGGCCAAAATTATAACTTGATTTTAAAAAAAGAATTAGGTAAGTTCATGGAGGTTAGGTCCATCAGTGGTTATTAGCCAAGATGGTCGGGGATGAAACCGCATACTCCCGGTGTCCCGAAACCTCTGACTTCCAGAAGTCGAGACTGGATGATCACTTGATCAAGAGGGGATGATCACTTGAAATTGCCCTAATCCATTCATTCCCTCTACCATGTCTGGCAAAGCCACTGTCAGAGACAGAATACTGGGCTATATGGATTGTTGGTCTGACCCAGTATGGCCATTCTTATGCTCTTTTGTATTTTGGGTCACCATATTGAAAAAAGTCAGCATTTAGTTAGATGTAGCATAGCATAAAACTAAATATGGTATGTAAAATGATGGAATGGTAGTAGAAGGAGATATTAGTATTAGACTGGGATTGGTCAATCCTCAGAGATGATTAAGAAGTGATATGACAAGTGTTTAAACTAGCCCTGGGTTATAACATTACATCTGATTATCTTTTTGAGGTTAGTGGACAGGCCAGAACTGAGGTTTTTTCCTGACTTTTCTCCCACACTGATGAAAAAGAAAGGAAGAATTTTCTTTATTCAATATTGCCAACCCTAAGTATAGTTAGTAGGTACCTTCAGCCTCCACACTGGGTCAGTGATGTTACTTGGCCCTCCAGCCACATCATTAAAATATAACACCTTCCAGGGTAACAGAAGTTCAGACATACAAGCAAAAGATTCTTCTATCCTCTTCAGCCCACCTTTTGGGCTACCTTCAATTCTTTCCCTTGTCTTATCTGTTAAAGAGTGGTGATTACCAGGTTGCTTTCCCTGAGTCCCACTCAGTCTGCTACTCAGCAGAGTTCCCTGCCTTCTACAAGAACCTTCTTCCTATAGTTCCACTCTGAATTCTCACAGCCATTTTTATGTTCATCAGGCTATGACCTAACCACATTAGTCCAACCCACTCAGATTGGGGGGCAACTAATTATGGCACAGGCAGGGTGGCTCCATTTTATTGGGGCCAATCACCTTGTGGTAGGTGGCAATTCTGGATGTGCAGCACATATATAATTCCTTTGGATGTGTGTGGAAGTTATTCAAGGAAAACGCACTTCATGATCACCTTCTTCTCCCACCCCACTCCGAATGGACTTCTTTTCTCAACAGAAACCCCTCCTTCAAAAGACTAGCTTCTTACATAAATCTGTTTAATTATGTTCACTAATAATACCTGGACCAGAGTGATGTTAAACCTCTGATCTGTATACAGCATGCACCTGAAATATGTCCTATGTTAAATGTAGACTGGAGATCCTTGGGGCAATAACCATCCCTTTTCTTAGTGTTGCCAGCACTGTCCCAACCTGTCAGCAATATCAACAAATAATAATTAATAAATAAAACCAAAACACCTGCTTCTCTTGCTATCTTCCAACCTTCTTTACTTTTGTCTTTATCTACTCCATGATCAATTTCTCTTTTAGTCATCCCTCCGTCATTCCTCCAAAATCCATTTTGCCTGTTTGTTACTTTTCTATAGTAGTTCTCCTTCTGTTCAGACCTGTCTCAGATGAAGTTTTCATAGGCCCCAAATTCCTATGACCTCGCCCTAGTTTATATCAAAAAAGCTCAGTGGTGCTGCTAAACTAGGTTTTAAACAGCCTTTCCTAGATCATACCATGACCACACAGTCTTTGGTGATCAATAAAAACCCCAAAGCTGGAATTGAATGATTATTCTCCAGGATTAGTACCCAGAACTGCAATTTTCCTTTTTTAGTGAGAGCTAATTCATTTTTTAATTCAGAAGAGGGAGTACATCACATTCCCCAACTATGGGAAGATTGCGGATCATGTCGTTTACTCTATTGTGCTCTAAGAATTGCTTGAAAAAGCAAGAATTTTTATCTCACACATACAAAGATGCCATTAGGTATCATCTCTCAAAAACAGATGGTTGTTCAGAAACAGAAGAGGCATTATTTTGGAAAACAATTTAATCTTGATCTGACCAGACCAGCAGGCAGAAATTTGGAAAACACCTAACCCAAAAGTCACGCTGTTCTTGCTCCTGAATAGGGAAAAACAAAATAAGCTAATGCTTGATGTGATTCACAGCACTGTCTCAAGTCATTCAAAGGACTAGTTTCCCTAATATAAAAACATCCAATGGATGGGCTGTGTTCAGGAGGGTACCTATTGCACATAAACCTTAACTTTAACTTAACTGTGACATCATAAGTTAAATAAAAGTGCAGTTTGAATTTAGGCGCTGGGCCAAATTCTTCACTTTTTACTCCACAGTAGCCTTTATTTAAAAATAATACATAATTAATTTGGTTACACAGCTGCAAATTCTCATTCACTGACAATGTTCTCCCCAAAACGTTGTATGTATGTGCGGGGGAGGGTTTCATGTGGGCTTTGTCTGACCAGGAGGAAGAAAAGGAGGCCATGACTCTTTTAAGGGTCCCCCCCTCATTTGGGTTAAGGGGATGTGGGTCACACAAACCAGGGACGGACCAGAAGTGTCTCAAGTGGGCCAGTAGTTCATGGGAATGTGGTGGAGGGAGGGTATTTATATTCTGATCCCATGAGGCAGAGATGATTTTGTTTTAAACGGTGCTGCGTGTCTGCTGTTGCTCTTATAATTTTTGTTATTTCAGGAATAAGCAGAAGCTCCACCCCTGCTGTCCCCCACCCTCCACTCTCCCTACACACTACAGAGCACAGTAATCCCATGGTAGAAGCCTTCATAGGTACGGTTCTAAAATATGGAACAAAGCATCTTAAAACACATGTTCCACTTTCAGATTAAAGCTATGCAGCCCATTAAATTCTACCATCTCCTTTTTTTCAGACTTCTCAGAACTACATCAAGTCCATTCACTCGAAGCAGGTTTTGCATTCTATTGAGAAGAGCCTAATCACAAAAATATTAAACATATTAGGTTGTTAGAGCGCCACATTTTGCTACTGTTCTGTACTAAGACTGGAAACGGTCTAGGGACCGAAATGGTTTTCCCTGATCCTCAGGCACAAAGGACAACTGATGTCAATAGCATATGGTTGGAGTGTACTCACTATGCTTTTACCATAGTGACCCAGGTTGAAATTAAATGCTGCAAGCCCAGGGACAGAAGCTGTCAACGGTATGGCTGGCATATGAATTCAGCTAAGTACAGTCAGTTCTAATTAATGAAAAGCATAGGCTTTTTGCCTAGACAGATACTGCAAAGAGTTTATAAGAACTCTCTTGGTAGTAATACCAGTTAGCGGGACTGTTATGTAGGGAAAGAGGTAATTTATCTATGTTGGCTCACAAATTAATATACTATTTTGTTAATTAATACAGTTTCTGCAGGGGTTCAATGACTGAGAATGTCTAACCACTGACAAATTTCTATAGAAAATTGCATTCCTTCTCCTCACCACATATTTTCCTCCTAAAACCGCTCAAATCAATAAAATGTGAAACCCTACATTAATGCAAGAGTAGGCTAACAAATTCAAACAAAAAGAGTCAAGAAAGAGAGCTGCAAAACTAACTCAATGTTACTTTGCCACATTGTATATTCTGCACAGTATAGTGTTCTAACAGTTAAAGCAGATATAAACAACTACACATATACAATGGGGCTAAGTTAATGTTGGTTTTGGAACTTCAGTGTTTGTGTGATGGCTGCCATAACAGGGACCTCCACAGCTAAAGGATAAACTGCCACCGCTTGAGCTAAAGCTCCATAAAGAAAGCAGTACCAACTTATATCCTAAACGGATCAGCACAGAGGGGGACTTGTAACCCTCTGGCGACCGTGTTACATTTGCATATGAAAGTCAGGGCTCCCTCCCCACTCTGAACTCTAGGGTACAGATGTGGGGGGCCACATGAAAGACCCTCTAAGCTTATTTCTACCAGCTTAGGTTAAAAACTCCCCAAGGCACAAATTTTCCCTTGTACCTTGGATTAGGTAACACTGCCACCACCAAGTGATTTAGACAAAGTCACGGAAAGGACCACTTGGCATTCCTACTCCCCCCTAATATCCCCCCAAGCCCCCGGACCCCCTTTCCTGGGGAGGCTTGAGAATAAACAAGATGAGCACAGACCAACCTTGGTTTTTTTAGGACACACAAAAAAATCCAATCAGATTCTAAAAGAAACAGAACTTTATTAGAAAGAAAAAAGGTAAAAGAAGCACCTTTATAAAATTAGAATGGAAGATAATCTTACAGGGCAATCAGATTAAAAAACACAGAGGATTTCCCTCTGGGCCAAACTTTAAGGTTACAAAAATAAAACCAGAAATACATCTTCCTCTCAGCACAGAGAAAATCACAAGCCAAAACAAAAATAAGCTATCACATTCCCTTGCTCGTACTTACTAATTCTAATGGTGTTGGAATGCTTGCTTCCTTGATCTGTGTCCGGCAAGCGCACACAACAGAGAGACCAAAACCTTTTCCCCTCCTCCCCCAGATTTGAAAGTATCTTGTCCCCTTATTGGTCCTTTTGGTCAGGTGCCAGCCTGAACTTCTTAACCCTTTACAGGTAAAATGATTTTGTGCCTCTGGCCAGGAGGGATTTTATAGTACTGTATACAGGAAGGTTGTTACCCTTCCCTTTATATTTATGACAAAGTACAACAAAAAATGAAAAGATATTAATTCTATAACTAATAGGTAGGGCCCTACCAAATCTGTGGTCCAGTTTGGCCAATTTCCTAAACAGATCAGCACAGAGAGGGACTTGTAATCCTCTGGTGACCATGTTACATTTGCATATATAAGTACAACAAAAAGTGAAAAGACATCAATTCTACAAATAATAGGTAGGTCCCTACCAAATTTGTGGTCCATTTTGGTCAATTTCACAGTCAAAGGATTTTAAAAATTATGAATTTCATAGTTTCAGATATTTAAAATCTGAAATTTGACAGTGGGGGTCTGACCCAAAAGGGGATTGTAGGGGGAGTCTCAAAACTAATGTGGGGAGGGTGGTTCTGTTGCCACCCTTACCTCTGCACTGCTGCTGGTAGCAATGCTGCCTTCAGAGTTGGGCCCTCGGCCAGCAGCCACCACTCTCTGGATGTCCAGCTCTGAAGGCAGAAGCACGGAAGAAAGGGTGGTGTGGTATGGTATTGCCACCCTCACTGCTGCATGCCTACCTTTTATTTTCTTTGGTAATTATCTCTGACCTTTTCTGCCTGCCACTTATAATCACTTACAATCTCTCTGTCTGTAGTTAATAAATCTGTTTTATATTTTACCTAAAACAGTGTGTTTTTATTAAAGTGTGTGGGAAATCTCAGCTCAGTTTACAAAGGCTAGTGTGTGTCCTCTCCACATCTAGGGAGGAGTGGACTGGGTAATGAACTTTCACTAGTCAGGTTTCTGACCAGGGCAAGACAGTACAGTTCTGGGTTGCCATGCTGGGGGTTTGGGAGATTTGCTGGTGCTTTTCTCTGCGTGATTTGTGAGTGGCTCAGGGAGCATTCTTGCAATCTAGCTGGGTATGGGGCACCACATGCTGTTGTACTGAGTGCTAACAGCACCTGGAGGGGGTTGCTGCTTGTCACTAGCAAAGCAGTGTGAGAGACAGCCCAGGCTGGAGACTTAAGAGGGCACAGCAGTACCCCAGTTCCAGGTTATACCCCAGGGATCCCGTCACACTGTGAATTTGGTGAGGCCCTACTAATAGGCACAAGTGGCCAACTGCCATTCAAGGTTGATCATAAGCTATGAACCTGAAGATGCAGCGGAGCCCAGTTAACAAGAGGTCATCAAAAGTAAGCACTACAGACCCAAGGTCACATTCAGCTCTCTTGCACCTCTGTAATGCTCACTAATTCAGCTGGGTTGTAAAAGTAACTGAGGACAGAATGTGGCTCTAATTATAAATGGCATACATGAGCATTTATAAACTGTATATTTCTAAAAAAAAACCATAAGACAAGGAATATGAGATTTGGGAGAATGTTTTTCACGACTTAGAAAATTATCAGCCTTTATACAACTCAGGCAAGTTATACTGATCTTTTGGTTTAAGGTTGGAGACTGGTTTAAAACTGCAAGTCACATTGCACATTTTCCTCTCCCCCTCCCCACACAATTCATAGGGGGAAGTTTCAAAAGGGCCTGGAGTTCAGGCCAAGAGACAGGAGAAATAAGACAGCACACTTCAATTGCTGCATGCACCTGCCAAGTTTTCCCCCCGCCCCTGAATTCTTTTTTATGTTTTCAGTATGAAATTTTTGATTGCTCCTAACTTCGGTACATTAAAACCAACTCTTTTCAAACCAGACACTAATCTTCAATGACTACTATGATGTGCCAAGTTTCATCATTCAGATTTCAGAAAGGCTGTTTTGTTTTGTCAAAAGAATGTGTGTTTGTTTGTTTGTTTTTAAATGAGAATGTGTAATTTCCCCCTTACATTAAAAATCAATCATAGGATTTTGCTCAAACTTGCCAACTAATTTAATCTTCGTGAATAACCCAAGCATAGAAAAATTCAGGCCCGGGGGTGAATGTTTCAAACTTACAAGTACATGAAAGTGAGGTTAAAAGGGGAACTGTTCTGCATAATTAATTTATATAATTTACTATAAATATGTTTGCTACAATAATCGGGAGATTGTGATTCTAGTTGGAGTTTAGCAGGAACAACAAAGTTACACTGTCACAATCTTACATGGAAATTGTAGCATAGCTTAAGTTCACTTAGGAAACCTCCAATACAGACTCTAGATAGGGAAAAATGGATTAAGTCTCTGAAATGGCCTACTTTCCAGTTAAGATAATAGGATATTTCCTTTTCAAGCATTACAGTGAGAATGTTAATATGGGATTTTGACTGAAAATTAAGTATGGCATAACATACTCAGGGAATGTCAAACCATTCAGTGGGTTTCAGTCTTACAAACAGAACAAAATACTTTAAAAAAACTTCTGGGCTGAATTCTGGTCTCATTCACAGCAAAGTCAAGACCAACTCCATTGGACAAAACAGTGTTACCCCGGATTTACAGCAGCATAGCTGAAAGAAGAAATTGGCCAAGTGAGTATATACAGCGTAGCTAGAGTTTAAACATATTTTTGCTGGTCATTGATGTGACAAAGTGGGATGTCTATCAAATTGTCATTTCCATTTTGCATTGTAACCTGCATCTTGGGTTGGAGCGATCTTCATTTCATAGTGTAATCTCCATTTTGGATTAGAACATCCATTTTCTAAAAGGCACTTGGCATCTGGTTGAATGACTATGACTGAAACCATCATAATGCTTTTGAGTGCCATTAACTACTTTGTGTCTCAAGTACCAGACCATTATGCTAGGAAAATGGACCCTACACAGAAGCCTGACCAGAGAGAAGGGGGAGGGCTAGAATGTCATAGCTGGAGCATGGGGAGAAAAAAGGGCAGATTGTATTTAAGGAGCGCTTCTCTGACCCAGGAGGGCATCCACATGCCAAAAGACTAGGCTAGAGAGACTGAACAGACTCTGCCTGTGCATAAAATGCTAACCAGACAGACTCATAAAAGGGGTGAGATTGGACTAAGGAGAAGGGGGAAGAGGAGGGGTAAGTGAACACAGCACTGTTATTTTGCAAAGATTTGTAACTCTGTAGTCGTGCTTTCTTAAGAGTACAAGTGACTTTGGTTAAGAAATTCCTTTGCTAAAGTTGCGTTCCTTGCTTGCCTGCCACATTGTCCCTGAAGGGGTTAATTGAGATGCTCAGAGCATCCACAGTGAGATGCATTCTAAGGAAATGTGTATAATCAACCAGTGTCTTGGGAGGGCTAAGTAATGGTTTTAGGGTCCAAGGTGGCTGGGCTGATGTGCTCTGTGCACTAAGAAAGGGTGGCGGACAAAGGGTCTGTTCCTGGGAGTGTTCTTTGGAGGCCCAGAACTACAAACTGTGAGGTGGGTCTACCCAGACCCAGAAGTTGGGTCCACTCATCAGACAGGGTGTCTCACCAGAGAGATGGGACTGGGCAACGTTGTGACAACTGAATGCTGAAAGACATTGTAAGGACAATTAATCCTTACAATGCCAGCACAATTCTGAGGTCCAGAGTAAGGCACCCTTATTCACTGAGTAGTCATTTACTTCATGAGTAGTACCATCATTGGGCTACTTGAAGAGTAAGAGACTACTCAGTGGCCCAAATTGTGCAGCTGGCTGCTTGTGGGCAGACCTGATTGAGGTCACAGATCTAAACGGAACAACTAACAGAATTATTTTCTCTTTCACAATGCTCTGATCACTTCAGATAAAAGGAGACTCCATTGTAAAGGTTAACTAAAGCTATCATATTACAAATTAAAATTATTTTGATTCTGTAAACGCTTTGGAGCAGGGACTGTCAGGAACTATATGTTTGTCCAGTGGCCAAAACCAATGGAGCCTCATCATATAAGTGTTAACTATATATATATTTTTAAATAAAAGTACAACCACAATGATTTACAGCTGCATGTAAATCTTTTTCCTCCCACCTTCCTTCCTCCCTTCAAATTCCACTGGAATACATTCACATGTGAGGTGAGGAACAACTCCCATTTGGATCACAGTGCTACGCAACAATTTAGGAGAGGAAGTTAATGTCTTACTCAAATAGGTTAAAAATTGTTGAAAATCATTACAAAAAGTGATTGGATGAAAAGTTGTTTAAGAAGGAGGTTTTTACATGAAATAAACACATGTAAGTATGTTTAGTAACATCTCTGAAATTCTGAAATTTTAGCAACATCTCTAAAATTCTCAGATTTTTTTTGGTCCATGCTCCAATAGATAAAAAATTCTAATCAAAGAAATACCTATGCTTTACAAAATTATATTTAGTGTCTGGACAAGTTAGGTGTATAATAAAATCCATAAAAACAAGCCTTAATTCTAGTATTGAAATATTACAGTTCCAATTCAAACAAATCTAGAATATTTTGATACCGTAATTTAAAACATAGGAAAAAAACTTTCAGCCACTTGGGCGGCATTACTCTGGATTTACATCCGTGTAACAGAGGAGAATCTGTCCTCTAAGGCTATGTCTACACTATTTGCCTGGACAGTTATTTAAAATGTTTGATTTGGAGACACTTCATAAAGAATTTAGTTAACACCTATATGTTTGTGTGAGATTAGCTCTATTAGTGCTTATTTTCAATTTGAAACATCACTCAAATAAGCACATTTAATTTTGTTAAAACTGAATAATTTTATGTTACTTGTTTTTTTAGATGAAATGCTACTTATTGATTATAATTACAGATTAATGACTATAAATGACAAATTGTTGACTGAACATCTAAAGAGATCATCCTACCCCAAAGAGCATGTAACATTTAATACTGGTTGTAAAAGTCCCTTTATTACAACTAATGATTAATGTTAGGGGGCTTATTCCTTCACCCACTTACTTCCCTGGTCCTTCTCGCATGAACAGAGAGCAACAATACCCGAAGTCCAAAGGTGCAAACAATTTGATGTTTATTGGGGTGAACTTCCAGCAAGCATGATTCCAGTTTCCTTCCTTAGTATCCTCCTTCCCAGCTCTGACACCACAGAGCCTTACGCCTGTGTCCCTGTTCCCATTCCTACCTTTAGCCAAACATGATTCTAACTTCCTTACTCCCATTCCCTGTTCCCATTTCCCCCTTTAGCAAAACATGATTCCAATTTTCTTACCCCCATTCCCTGTTCCCATCTCCCTTACACCACATGCCCATGGCCACCCCCACCCACACCCACCCCCTTCCTCATTGACTACAGATTATATAGTAAAACTTGAGTTCTGCTTAGCTATACCTTAACCAATCATTTTCCTGAAATTTAACTAACCAATCCTAACATATTGTAACATGATTATGTAACCAATTATATCCCACCACCTTAATTAGTTTACACCCAGCAAAATTAATTATACAGCAGACAGGAACAATCACAGAACCAGACAGAGATTATACAGACAAACAATAGCAAAGTGGGAACTACAATGACAAGACAACACAGAAGTGAGGATTTCACATCCCAGCTATTGCTAAGTGAGTTCTTGCCAGACAGGATGCTATCAAACTAAGTTTCCTTTTACATTTTCTAGGCACTTCCCTTTCTCTGGAGGTGATAGGAATACAATCCTGTCCTGATCGTGCCTAACAGCCCAATAGCACCTTCTGTCAATGTGACTAGTTTGGAATGTGAGGATGTGACCGTTCGCTTCCCAGCTTATGGCTGCCTCTGCTGCTTAGCCAAAGGCCTTAGCCTAAGAACAGGGCCTCAGACTGTCACAATATGAGAAGGCCCTTACACCAGCAGACAGTGATTTTGATTCTTTTATACCTCTATAATTAGCCAAGTGATAAGAATACACCTAAATTCTTAGAGTACAGGCCTTTACAGACAGGCCTGAATATCTATATCCTAACAATTAATACCAAGCTTAATGAAAAGGTTACAGTGTCTGTGTGTTTCTAGGATTATCAATTCTGGCATTTGCTTCTTTTTGGAAAGCAGTTTCATGTTTAGTTTTGAGAGGCACAGAGCCAAATTCAATCTCACTGATGATGGTTTAATCCATTTATTTCAATGGATTTCCTCCTGATTTACATCAGTGAAATTGAATCAGAATTGAGCCAATGTGTCCCAGAGATTAAAACTAGGGGGGATGGGGCCGACACCTGAACTCTCATTCCATCTCTGTCACTAAGTTGCTCAGCAACCTTGAGCAATTCACTTTAGTTGCTGCCTCAATTCACATACTTTAAAAGGCTTAATTAGTGTTTGTAGAAAGTTTTCAAACAGGCATTTCGCAATCAAGTGGAGAACCCCACCTCCAGAACTCCCAAGACCTTTTCAGAAGAAAGCCTTGTTTTCACTAATCCCATCAGAACTATCCATGGGCAAACCAATTTGATAAACAAGGAAAGGCATTATTTTTCACTAGTCTCAAACCAAATCAAACCTGAAACTGAAATTTGAAAAAGTTTGGGTTGTCGTTATCATCTGTTTTTCTATCATCTGTTTTTGTACTGCCTGGTTCTTACGAGACCAGAAGCAGGTGTATAAAGTGTTCTGTCTCTCTCACAGACACACAAACATGCACTCCTCGCAATAGGTCTATCTTGACCACAAGAACAAAAAACTCCTCCTAGATGTTTCTCCAACTCAGTTTAGCAGACCCAACCAGTTAGAATAGTTTGAATAAGATTCTGATAAACATATGGGTGCTTTTTTGAACCAAATATTTGAGATTTTTCCATGTTTTACTCGTGATAGAATCTCTCCCTTTCAGTGATAACCATGGGTCGGACATAAAAGAGAATCAACTTAAACAATAACAGAGTGGAGAGATGGAATGTGAGCTTGCCCCATTAGCAGAGGTCTACTAGGCTGCAGTAGGAGGTTTAAAGAACATGTGCTTCTCAAATAGCAAACTCAAGAAGCAACAAACTTGTAATCCCAAGACAACAATGGGCTGGTGTCGCTTCTAAACAACCTTTTCCTTCAATCTAGCCCATTTCTAGCTGTCCCTTTCCTGAAGGGCCTCTCATATTCACCAAATTTTCAAACAGTTTGTACACAGCTGAAAAGGGGGAAAGATCTCATACAAGTAGTCTGTAAGATTCTTCTTTGCACTTCTCGTTACTGAATTTCATCTTGCTGAATTCAGACCAATTCTCCAATTTGTCAAGGTTTTGAATTGCAATTCTGTCCCCCAGAGAGCTCGCAACGCCTCCCAACTTGGTGTCATCTGCAAATTTTATAAGAATACTCTGCATTGTATTATCTAAGACATTAATGAATATATTCAATAGTACTGGACCAAGGATTGACACCTGGGAGACCCCACTATATGCGCCATCTCTGTTTGACAGCAAATCATTGATAAAGTACTTTTGAGTAGAGTCTTCCAACCAGATGTTTACCCATTTTCAATGCAATTTCATCTGGACCATACTTCCCTAGTTTGCTTTTGAGAATGTCTTGTGGAACTGTCAAAAGCAGTGGTGGGCAATCTGCTGCCCGTGGGTCACACGCGGCCCGTCAGGGTAGTCCGCTGGAGAGCCACGAGACAGTGTTTACATTGACCGTCTGCAGGCGCAGCCGCCCGCAGCTCCCAGTGGCCATGGTCTGCCATTCCCAGCCAATGGGAGCTGCGGGAAGCGGCAGCCAGGACATCCCTGTGGCCCGCGCCACTTCCTGCAGCTCCCATTTGCTGAGAACGGTGAACCGTGGCCACTGGGACTGCAGGCAGCTGTGTCTGTGGACGGTCAATGTAAACACTGTCTCACGGCTCGCCAGTGGATTCCCCTGATGGGTTGTGTGTGGCCCGCAGGCTGCAGGTTGCCTGCCACTGGTCAAAAGCCTTACTAACAATCAAGATATGTCATGAACTGCTTCTCCCTTGTCTGCTAGGCTATTAACCCTGCCAAAGAAGAAAATTAGGTTACATGAACACACACAATTTGCAGAAGTACAGTTCACAATTCATACGCAAACCGCACTTGATGGGAAAGCTTTCTGTGCAAAGTGGAATTGAGAAGGTTCCTTAACAGAGTAGCCAAATGCTACAGGTTGTGGCTTCCAAAAACCATAGCTGGAGAAATATATTTAAAATCACAACTTTAACACTAGAAAGTGCAGCTTCTTCATGACTATACTCTGTTCTCAATAATGCTCTCACTGGCAGCTAAACATTGCAGATTTTATACATCTAACAGAAGAGACAGAGGGTCAGGAAAAAATGTTGAGGTTCCAGGAGAAAGGTTATTTTTATTTTTAATGCTACTGAAATAGCACGTTGATCATTCGGGAATAGCCATTGATCAAACTGTCCATTCAATTGTGGAGGAAAATTAAAAGACAGAAAGGCAGAACTGCAGGGTCTCAGTGTGTGGATGAGATGGTGGTGTAGGGAGGAGTTTAGATTTATTAGGAACAGGGGAATGTTTGGAGAAAGGGGGAGCCTATACAGGAAGGATGGGCTCCACCTAAACCAAAATAGAACCGGATTGCTGGCATGTAAAATTCAAAAGGTCGTAGAGCAATTTTTAAGAAAAGGGCTGGGGGAAAGCCGACAGGTATGGAGGAGCACATGGTTCAGACTGAGACATCCTTTAGGGAATGATCTATTAATGGAGATTCTCTATATTCAATAAGGAGGAGAGGATGGAAGATGATAAAATATGGTTAGAATCTGATGAGAAAGTCAAATGAAAAGGAGTCCAGTTCTATTACATCACATAATGGCAAACAACTAATTTTTAAGTGCTTATATATAAATGCTAGAAGTTTAAATACTAAGATGAGTGAACTTGAGTGCTTTATATTAAATGAGAGGTTTCAGAATAACAGCCGTGTTAGTCTGTATTTGCAAAAAGAAAAGGAGCACTTGTGGCACCTTAGAGACTAACCAATTTATCTGAGCATAAGCTTTTGTGAGCTACAGCTCACTTCATTGGATGCATACTAAATGAGGATATTGATATAAGCAGCATCACATCACATGATGGAATGAGAATAATCAATGGGACACAGTAATATCAAAGTACAAAATATACTGGAAGGACAGAATAGGTTGTACTGGTGGGGGAGTGACACTATATGTGAAAGAAAACAGAATCAAATGAAGTAAAAATCTTAAATGAACCAAACTGTACCACAGAAGCTCTATATAGGAATTCCATGCTTGAATAATAAAAATGTATCAGTAAGGATATACTACTGACCACCTGACCGGGATGGTGATAGTGACTGTGAACTGCGCAGGGAGATTAGAGAGGCTATTCAAAAAGACAACCCAATAATAATGGGGTATTTCAACTATCCCTATATTGATTGGGTACGTCACCTCAGGAAGGGATGCAGAGATAAAGTTTGACACCTTAAATGACTGCTTCTTGGAGCAGCTAGTCCTGGAACCCACAAGAGGAGAGGCAATTCTTGATTTAGTCCTAAATGGATCACAGCATATAGTCCAAGGGATGAATATAGCTGAACCTCTTGGTAATAGTGACCATAACATAATAAAATGTAACATTCCTGTGCGGGGTGAAGGGGAGAGACATAAAAGCAACCCACCATGGTAGCACTGAATTTCAGAAAGGAGAACTACACAAAAATGAGGAAGTTAAACAGAAATTAAAAGGTACAGTGCCAAAAGTGAAATCCATGCAAGCTGTATGGAAACTTTTTAAAGACACCATAATAGAGGCTCAACTTTAATATATACCCTAAATTAAAAAAACAGAGGACCAAAACAGTGCCACTGGGACTAAACAACAAAGTATTAGAAGCAGTTAGAGGCAAAAAAAAAAAGGTAACCTTTAAAAAAGTGGAAGTTAAATCTTACTGAGGAAAATAGAAGGGAGCATGAACTTTGGCTTGTGAAGTGTAAAAATATAATTAGGAAGGCGAAAAAAGAATGTGAAGAACAGCTAGCCAAAGACTCAAAAAGTAACAGCATTTATATATATATTCAAGCAGGAAGCCTGTTAAACAACCAGTGGGGGCACAGGATAATCAAGATACTAAAGGAGCCCTCAAGGAAGATAAGGCCATTGGGGAGAAAATAAATTAATTCTTTGCATCGGTCTTCACAGCTGAGGATGTGAGGGAGACTCCCCAACCTGAGCCATTCTTTTTAGGTGACAAATCTGAGGAATTGTCCCAGATTGAGATGTCATTAGAGGAGATTTTGGAACAAATTGATAAATTAAACAGTAATCAGTCACCAGGACCAGATGGTATTCACCCATGAGTTCTGAAGGAACTCAAATGTGAAATTGTACTGTAGTCTGTAACCTATTGTTTAAATCAGATTCTGTACCAAATGACTGGAGGATAGCTAATGTGACACCAATTTTTTAAAAAGGCTCCAGAGGTGATCCCGACAATTATCGTCTGGTAAGCCTAATTTCAGTACCCAGAAAATTGGCTGAAACTATAGTAAAGAACAGAATTGTCAGATGCATAGGTAAACAATTTGTTGGGGAAGAGTCAACATGTTTTTTGTAAAGGGAAATCATGCCTCACCAATCTACTAGAATTCTTTGAGGGGTCAACAAGCATGTGGACAAGGGGGATCTATTGGATTTAGTGTATTTAGATTTTCAGAAAGTCTTTGACAAGGTCCCTCACCAAAGGCTCTCAAGCAAAATAATCTGTCATGGGATAAGAGGGGAGGTCCTCTCATGCATCTATAACTGGTTAAAAGATAGGAAACAAAAAGTAGGAATAAATGGTCAGTTTTCAGAATGGAGAGGGATAAATAGTGGTGTCCCCCAGGGATCTGTACTGGGACCAGTACTATTCAACATATTTATAAATGATCTGGAAAAGGGAGTAAACAGTGAGGTGGCAAAATGTGTAGGTGATACAAAACTACTCAAGATTGCAGTCTGCTTTGGACTTAACTAAGAGCTACAAAGAGATCTCACAAAAGTGGGTGACTGGGCAACAAAATGGCAGATGAAATTCAATGTTGATGAAAGCAAAGTAATGCACATTGGAAAATATAATCCCTACTATACATATAAAATGATGGGGTCTAAATTAGCTGTTACCGCTCAAGAAAGAGATCTTGGAGTCATTGTGGATAGTTCTCTGAAAACATCTACTCAATATGCAGCAGCAGTCAAAAAAGTGAACAAATGTTGGGAATCGTTAGAAAGGGATAGATAATAAGACAAAAAATATCATATTGCCTCTATATAAACCCATGGTACGCCCACATGTTTAATATGGGGTGCAGATCTGGTCACCCTATCTCAAATGTATATACACGTTGAAATAAATTGGAAAAGGCACAGAAAAAGGCAACAAAAATTATTAGGGATATGGAACAGCTTCCACATAAGGAGAGATTAATAAGACTGGGACTTTTCAGCTTAGAAAAGAGACAACTAAGGGGGGATATGATAGAGGTCTATAAAATCATGACTCATGGAAAAAGTAAATAAGGAAGTTTTATTTACTACTTCTCATAACACAAGAACTAGGGGTCACCAAATGACATTAGTAGGCAGCAGGTTTAAAACAAACAAAAAGAAGTATTTCTTCACGTAATGCACAGTCAACCTGTGGAACTCTTTGCCAGAAGACGTTGTGAAGACCAAGACTAACTGTGTTCAAAAAAGAATTATACACTAGGTGAGGACAAACTAACCATACTTCACAGGAAGACAGCTGTTCCATCTGCATAGTGCTGTACTGCTGGCATTTTTTCTTTGACATTGTAATCATTTAGTACACTGTAAACCTCAAATATCTGTGACATTAATTCTAGCTACTTCATAGTTCCTCTTTTTTCCAGAGATGGGAATACAATAGAATCTCAGAATTACGAACACCTTGGGAATGTAGGTTGTTCGTAATTCTGAAATATTCATATTTCTGACATTATGGTTGTTGTCAAAAGTTTACAACTGAGCATTGAATTAGTACAGCTTTGAAACTTTACTATGCAGAAAAAAAATGTTGCTTTCCCCTTTTTTTTTTTTTTTAGTAGTTTACATTTAACTCAGTACTGTACTGTTTTTTCTTCTTTTTTGTGGGGGGAAGGTGGTTCTCTGCTGCTGCCTGATTGTGTACTTCCATTTCCAAATGGGGTGTGTGGTTGACTAGTTAGTTCGTAACTCTAGTGTTCATAACTCTGAGGTTCTACTGTACAATCGATTGTAATGAGCCTCAATATGAATTGCTAGTAAAGTTTTCAATTCAGAAACAGAAGGCTGCATTAGTGGGCCAGTCAAGAGGACTCAAACATAAATTCTTAGTGGTAGATAGCTTGAAACTTTCATGTAATATCCAACTTTGTGTTGTGAGTCACAAGACCTCAAGTAAAAATTAGATGTTAAAGTAAAAACATACTTACTACAGATCTTAAAAATCAGGTATGATACAGACCTACAAGCTGGTACGTTTGCATTATTGCAAGATGGAGTAAGGAAAGAATCACACAAGTTTGGAGACATGACAAATGCTTTGGCTGCACACATGCTAGACACCACCTAAAAATCTTGCAAGGATAGACTTAGAAGTTTCAGCTCCAAAGAGCAAACACTGTACCAGTTGAGCTAAATGACACTGTTTGATGTAGCAGTATTACTACATCCTCTTTAAACCAGCTAACTTTGCATCCAGAATAGGTGGTACATAAACAGAGTAGAGGAGTCAAATAGAAAACCTATCTAAGTAGGAGAAGATTAAGCAAGTTGAAATCTCAGAAAGATATCTTTGAATAGACTGGATATTTCAGAAAGCATCCTTAAACAGGCCCAAACAGAACATATTGAAGCTGGGCTAACACCAGCAGAAAACAGCAAAGGTGCCTGATGGTTTCAAGATTCTCTCCCACTCCCAATCCCACAGTGGTGGCCCAGTGTTGTATTATTAATGTACGCTTGAAGAATTCTGTAGTGTGTGTGGTACTAGAATGTGAAGCAAATGTTAACTGCACATCTTACACGTAAAGTTTTTAAGAAAGGTTAAAGAAACAGCAGCTCAAAACCAACACATTTTTAGAGAGAAAAACAGAGAAGTCAGAAAGAAGTATTGGAGCAACAGACATAAGAAAAACAAACATGCTTCAAATGTCATGCCCATTTAGCAGAGATTAACATAAACCTGTCATAACATCAGGAAATTTATACTGCCTCAACATTATACATTTTATGAACCAGATAATTTTTTTTAAATCTGCTGACTGTTCCTTCAGGTTAGCGTTGATCATTTAGAGTTCCATAGCAAGGAAACAGAGCAAGAAAGAACTTCAAACACAGAACCTGTATTTTTTGTCTTTGGTTTAGAACATAATGTTGGCAATTTCATTATTTAAGTGGAGAAAGTATACTTGATGGAATATGGCGAACCATTATAAAGTGCACAGAGATGGCAGTTTGAGTCACAACCATATTCTAGGCTTTGCCATGTGCACTTCTTAGTAAGACGTTATACCCATTACTTTTGAGTTGGATACATCTAGAGAAGTAGATTATTGCTAGATAAAAATGTTTCGCTATCTTTTTTCATTGTTTCATGCCATGCCAGGTTACACTACATGAAGTCATGTCTCATTATATTACACAGGACATAATCTGAGATGTAGCAGTGAAACCTAACACTAACAGAAATGAGAAGACTTGATACATAATGGCTTATTTTTACCATTTCTGCTGCATAAAGCAGTCATAACCCCAATTAAATCAGCTAGTAAAAAAAGATAACAGATTTGCATCATAGGAGCTGGATTATGTGGGTGAATCTGGCCCTATATTAGCTTTTAATGTACTGCTTACTGTGAATATAAACATAAGAACATAAGAACGGCTATACTGGGTCAGACCAAAGGTCCATCTAGCCCAGTAGCCTGTCTTCCAACAGTGGCCAATGCCAGGTGCCCCAGAGGGAATGAACAGAACGGGTAATCCTGAAGTGATCCATTCCCCATTGCTCCTTCCCAGTTTCTGGCAAACAGAAGCTAGGGACACCATCCCTGCCCATCCTAGCTAATAGCCATTGATGGACCTATCCTCCATGAATTTATCTAGTTCTTTTTTTAAGCCTATTATAGTCTTGGCCTTCACAACATCCTCTGGCAAAGAGTTCAACAGGTTGCGCAGTATCATATGGAGTAGTTGAGCAATATCATATGGAATAGTTCAAGATTCATCACCAAGATTCCTAGTTACCTTGTTTTATTAATTATTTAGCTGAAAGTTGACAAAGATCAACTTTTTCAACACTCCCAAAATCAGAGGTGTAGAAAACTCAGAAGAGAACCAAAGTGCCACGCCACTTCAGAATAATAGAGCCATGGGTTGCATGTAATGAGATGTGATTGAAAAGAGACAAATAGCATCAATAAAAATTAAGGGGAAACTAGCTGAAAAGTTGCAAGCCCAAGAAAGAAAGAAAGAGGACTGATAAAGAGCAAGATCTTGCATTGTGCCACTGTTGTAAAAATGAAGCAAAGCAAATTAAATAAAATGTAATGAAGCCCAGTTCTGTTCTTGGACACAGATATAGGTGATTGCATATAAGATAGGGAATGCTACTTTACAAATCCCTCGGGCAACCATATTTAAAATACTGCGTGCAGTTCAGTTTATGAAGGATATACTGTAGCAAAACTGAAAAACCATGCAAAAGAAAGGCAGCACAGATGCACATTTTTGGAGGGAAGTTAACTGGAAGATTTTTGTTGAAGGAAAATTTTGACAAAATAGAAAAAAGGTTTTGTTTCCAGCTGTAGCTTGGAGTTCAAGAAACAAGAAGAAAATAACAAAGCCAAATGTTTACAGTGTACAAAAGATAACTTGGAAGGGTTTATTTATATCATTGAGGTATCAACATAACAGAAGAAAAATATGTATTAATGTTCTCAGAGGATTGCAGGACATGGAGCAAATAGCTAAAAGAACAAATGTAGACTACATATTAAGTTACTGGTGCAAAAGTAGAATGAAAGTGGAACATACTGCTAAGGGAGGAGTTCAAGATACCAACACTGCAGATATTCCATAATAAAAATAGATAAAAGGCATTGGTAGTAAAGATGCAATGAGTCATTCTGCAACATGCCAGGGTGAGGGGCAGTGGGAAAATCAGATTGGATTGCTCACAAGTTCTTTTGGGGCTTTACTACATATGACTCTCATCCACACCTTTATTATTTGTAATAGCAAGTAGTCCATCTTTTACCATATTCACACCATCTGGTCACTACATGCAGTGCTAGGTTATTTGTTAACTGGTTAATTATTTGATATAGATATATTCCCTATAAATACACCATATTTTGGTTATGGATTCCAGTTTTAAATTAAACCAAAAACAAAGGAAACATGTAATTGTAACATTTCCAAGCATTGTTTTTAAAACAAATCAGAAGGGGTAAAAATAACACCTAGGAAGTGACATGGTTTTTGGAAAAAGGATCTTGGAAAAACATTGCACATCCTGTTCATGAGGGCTACTGTAAACTACACTGCAAGGATACATTGACCAGTATGGCTATTCAGAGGCATGTTTTTGTTTGTTTGTTTTGGGGGAGGGGGGAGGGGAAGAGGGGGTTGAGCACTTGCAGAATGTTTCCTAAGCTACTTACTACTACCCTCCCTGTTCTGTGCAGCTAAGATGACAGCACTGGAGAGCTTGAAATGGAAGAGATCCAAACTTAATTTAATTCCTGTTCATATGATCTGCTCTATGATTTCAAGTTGGCAGTGTCTCTTAAGGAACAAGTAAAAGACTATTCATTTTAAACTATTGACAAAACACCAGAAATGCATGAACCAGCTCTGGCAGCTTCATTTAAAGTCATAAACCAAGTTATGCCAGAGTTTAAAATGTAAGACCCATGTGTTTTGTTCAATGGCATTACAAAATGTACATTTAGCAGCTGGTAATTCAAAAATCATGTTGTTTTTCCATGACATGTTCGTGGCATTATTCAAATAAATATACAACAGAATTAAAGTGCGGATAACTCTGCTGTTTGCATGACATATGTGCTAATTAAAGGCAAAATTCCCTTTGAACTAGGGCTTTAGTGGGGCAGAGATATGGTCCTGGCTGTCTGCACCAGATGGGTGAATATCACCTGAGGCAATTCCTAATGTGACTCAGTAAATTCCATTATTGAAGCCACTGATGTGTTTATAGGCTGGCAACCATTCACTGCTCAGCAAGGAAGTTACTGAGGGGAAACAAATATACATCAGGTGAGAAATTAAGAGAGCCAGGCTTAATGCATTTTCTTTTTTTTAAGTTTGAGCCTTTGTTTTTGTTTCATTGCTAGTGATGAAGCAGCAGATTTTTGCTCACTTTATACAAATCTCAATTCAGTTCAAAACCTGATTTCTCTAGGAGGTCCAAAAAGTTCTAAGAAGCCAAGTAGAAACAGCAGCCCAAACCAAAAAAAAAAAAAAAACCCACCAACAAAAAACAACAACAACAACAAAAAACCAAAAACAACCTAAAATCCAGGAGTCCCTAATTATGATCATTTTATAAAGCTGTTTAACCTATAAATCTGGCATCTCAGATTATTTCCAGCCATTCTGTCTTCTAAAATTGTACCAGACATGAATAAAGGTCATGACAAGTTACATACTTGCTCCATTTAAACATAAAGTTCTTTTTGTGAATGGTAGAGGGAAAGTGAGGAGAGAGACAAGAATTACAAACTTTCAGCCAAATGGTTACAGCTTTATTTTAAGTAAAAGGTTTCATATCTCCTGAAGACAAACTTTCATCTTAACTGGGAAAAGTTTTTTTTTGTTTTTTTTGTTTGTTTGTTTGGGGGGGAGGGGCAAGCAGTGGAAAGCAACAGCTACTCTAAGCAGTAACTGATCCACCCATTTTTCAATACTCAAATGCCAAGCATCACCACATTTCTTTGGCCTAGCAAACCTGGAGTATTTCAAGGCTATAGCCATTGGAAGTGCTGACCGTTTGCACAAGGCAGCCTCCAGGCTCAGATAAGAAACAGATGCCCATGCAATCCACAACTCTGAAAAGGGAGCGAGAAGGTGGGTGTAAGGCAGTGCTAGCCCACTGGGGGCTCTAAGCGGGAATATATTTGCCCCCCCCCCCCCCAACACATAATTAAAAGTATATAGGGGACCTCCCTTGAACTACTCGGAGCTCTAAACAATTGCTTAGTCTGCTTATGCCTATCACTGGCTCTGGTGGAACTCAGAACAGCATGTGATCCCCATCTGATCCCCAAGCTTCCCATTAAAATGATACTTTTGGCACTGAAACTTGACAGCCATAAAAGCTGGGGTGTATCACATAAGTGTCCACTTACTTTTATCAGTGCTTGTGATAGCGATCTGGTATGACAACTTTGTTTCCAAACAAAGACTGAAAAAGCTGTTATCAGTAGCCCATTGATTTCATATTAGGCAACAGCTTGCAAGATTAAAACTATTGATCTGTGGCCTCCTGAGGGAGACAGAAACCCTTGAGAGTATAGTTAGGTACCTTAACAGACTGACAATAAGATGCAAACTTGAGTTTTAATTGATGGAGTATATGTACAAAGCACTGGGTTGTCTACCTGAAATGAACCACAGAAAAGATACAATCTGAGAACAGGTAGTCTAAGCTTCTTTACACTCCACCACCATACCTGACTTGCAAGCTGAATGGATCACTCGCTGGTGGTGAGAAGTTGGTTCACTCTTCATGCTCTTTGAATTCTTGCCTTCTTTGCTGAGAGTGCCACAAAGAATGCCAATTTATACATACTGTATAGTGGTTGTTTTTATGACATGAACACATGTTGAGTAGGAACTGGAGTGATTCCACCATTTTATTATGCATATGCCACAGAACGGTCATCAGATGGTAGGAGTTTTGGATAGCTACCAAAAGAAGCCAATAGAATTGTGACTTGAAAATGAGACTCCATTTACTAATAAGAAGCTCAACTCTGAATCCAAAGCCCATTTCTTCTTAATTCGTCCAAACCCCTTTAGGATGAGCTTTCCAGGTAAGCCAACCGGTTATTTCACTGATAGACTAAGTGTGTGTTGTGTTTTCTTACTTTCTCATTCAGTACAAACTAACTAATACCTAGAATTGCCACGAGGGAATGTAACGTATTTCTAAATTTATGTTCTCTTCTGACAGCTCCATCGGAGCAGACCTGGCTGTCACATCAGGACAGGAGTAGCAATAAAAAGAATGTTCAAGTCTTTCCTGAGCATTCAAATTCTATGAAAGCAGTAACAGATCTCTGACTAAGCAGGGTGAAAACTATTTGTGTACAGTAAAAAATAATGAGCTATCTGCATGTTAAGCTTGTCATGGTCACAGATACAGGGTCCACAAGCTAAGGAAGAAACTGGATTAAAATCAGTATTCTAGCCAGATTTCCACAACGTCAAGTGTTTGTCATGCTACATTATAAATAAAATGACAGGCTTAAAGATTTCAGTATTTAAATTTTTAATAATTGGAATCACCGGTATAGGGGTCCAACACCACTTCCAGTCATATTCACTGATAAGCTCACCATAACATCCTCACAGAACAAATTCAAGAAATATCTTTAAGCAACTATTAAAGCATAAAGTCCCTTTCCCTCTCCTTCATAAAAAAAATAGAAATTCTGGCTACTTTTCCTGAGTCAAACACATCTTACTCAGCAGAGCCAGAAAAATGGGGCCTCACCTACCAAGTGTGGACATACTGGTGTGGAGAAAAATTGTTGTAGACCAAGAAATGGGTTAGAAAAGAGATTGAAGTGTTGGCATGTTTGGTGAAGTGGAGGCATTGCAGAAGTAGACAGTTTACTACATCATGACAAACTGCAATAGAAAATGAGAATGTATATAGAAGTTTGCAAGGGAGTCCCTAACACACACTGCTTGAATTCATAGGGCACAGAAGGGATGAACAGGAACTTCTCTGAAAGCAAAGCTTTACAAGTCTTTTCGTTTCAAGTTATTCTTATTCTGTTTCACTGCTTTGTTACCGCCCCAAGATTCCTTTATTAGGACTTTGAATGAGCAAGATAACTCATCTGATGTTTACAACGAGCCCACTGCATGGTGAAATTTGAGTCTGAGCTGGCCGAATACTTTTACAACGCAGACATGATCAGTGAAGCACAGAGTTACAGTTTGTCTATCTCTAATTATGAGTCTCACTACTTTGATTTAAATAGCACCTCAGAAGCATGAGACAGAGCAATGTCATGACTGCCAAGTACTTCATCTGAGGTGACAGCCACGTATCTGCCTCTGCTATTGCTCTATCACTCATAAGCAGGGCTGCAGGGAGCAAGAAAAGTTTCTTCTAAAGTTCCTTCTTGTGAATAGAATATTAGGGGCTGTTTGGGCTGCTGAACATGTAGACAATTCCTCTTCTGTTCTCACTGCTCTCCTTGCTGACTCCCATGCTGTCACTGGGCCTCTCTCGCACAGTGAGACTGACTAGGGAAGAGAAAGAATTCTGCTGTACATACAATATGCAAAAAAAACCCTAAGTTATTATGAAACCAAATATGCCCAAATCTTCAAACATATCCAACTTGCGATTTTTATTACTATTATTATATAGAGTAGCTACCTTTTATATTTACATGACTCCCAGCTTCAGTTGTGCTTCATTAATAAAATGTGAAGAATAAATTCCTTTCTTAGTTATGCTGATATAAAATGAGTAACACCAGTGCGGGGCAGGAAAAAAAGAATTTCTCATATCATTCAACAGCAGCAACCCAAGGCATATAATGTAATGGCATTAACAGATTTGGGTCCAATCTTGCCAGGGCAGTGTTAAAGACACTCGGCACCTAGCAGATGGCGGTCCACACTTTAGAAGATCAGCCCTTGTGAGAGAGTCCTCCATCCAATTTTCCCCAGCTGGGAAACAAAGTATATATTAGAATGTTGGAAGCTGCCTTTTTTTTTATGGGAAAAAAAGCCATTGCCATGTCAAACCCAGTGGTTAATTTTCATGCCAATTCCAATTTTCAAAGATTTTTGGTAAGGAAAGTATGCAACATTTATACTTAGTTTATTGGGAATTAATTATTATAATGGATAGAGTGGACCACAGCTAAACCACAAAAGCTCCAATTTACTCTGTGCTGCAGAATACTGTTAGAAGAGTTTAAAATTGTTGTGGAGGAAAATAATGATATGAGGAGAATATATAGGTGTCAGAGAAAAGGAAGGGGAAATTGGCTAAAATAAACCTGTGGACCAGTAGAATATATAGTTATGTAGTCAAATTTAAGACTAGAGGAAGATAAAAAGCATGAAAAGAGCTAAGAGGGAAATACAAGGGATTTTCAGCGCCATGGCAGCTTGATGCAAACAAGTGGGAAATGTTAATATGGGGTTTCAATACTGAAGGATATAGACCATTTAGAACAATCAGGAAGAACAAGATAGGAGAAGAAAGTCTTTTTTATATACTGAAAAACCAGACTGAAAACAACTGAGGTGGTTGAACTTGAAAGAAATCCATTGATGTAGAATAATTTTGGCTTGAAAATAAATCAAGAAAGTAATTTGATATTAGAAATTTATTATAAAATATTCCAAAGGACTGAAATAATGGGTAAATAACCAAAATAAAATCTGTTATAAAAAGAATAATTAAAATCTATTTGGATCTAAACCAGATAGAATGTAAAGTCAAGATTGTAAAAAAAAGATGGTAGATGCCTCCTTAAATAACATAAGATATTAATAAAGGGAATAGAAAGGGAAAACCGTGAATTGGACAGGAATGGTGTCCCTAGCCTCTGTTTGCCAGAATCTGGGAATGAGCAACAGGGGATGGATCACTTCATGATTACCCGTTCTGTTCATTCCCTCTGGGGCACCTAGCACTGGCCACTATCGGAAGACAGGATACTGGGCTAGATGGACCTTTGGTCTGACCCAGTAGGGCCATTCTTATGTTTGTATGTAATTTATTTTAATTAAAAAAATTTGGGGCAGAGAAGGAGATTTACAAAATCAATTACCATAAAATAATTACACCGGTACATGTGAAAACAGAAGTAAATGGAGGTTTAACAAAAAGTGCAGGACAAATGATGTTAAACTACATCCTAATACATTCTGGGAAGAAGCATAAAGGATCCATGGAATGGAAAGAAACAAGGGAGGGGTGGGACACCAAGGAGACCTTGGAAACGTTTAAAACTAAATTAATGTATGCCTGATGTTTACACAGATAAACTAGCAACCAACTCTTGGTATAATGAGCAAGGTTGATTGCCAAAGAAACACCAGTAATAACTAAATGTATGTAGTAGCCTTACAATAACATTCGGTGGAAACGGGGGACAGGAGAGATTAGAAAATAAAACTAAGTGTTAAAAAGCATGAAGTAAAGATGAAGAATGAAGACTGCCCAAGAGATAACATGCGTAATACAAACATCAGAGGTATATTTTCTAAACACAAAACAAGAGAATATTGAAGAGGACTATAACAGAACACAAGTATTTATTGACAAAAGGGACACATCAGCTAAATAAATCAATGTCATTTAGTTGGTTATGGATCTAGAAAAAAGTGTGTGAAGAATACAGATGTGTAAAGCTGCATTTAGTGTGACTGGGGAAAAAAAGTTATAGAATGTAAGCCTGTTACAATGAATCCTCTGTTACATGAGTAATCCTTGCATACAAATAATTCCAGTGTTCTATTTGTGCAGGTAAGGATTTGTAGTACCATGATTTATGGCAACATCCTTGCTTTGGTACTAGTATGTTTGCAGTAGTCAGGGGCTATGTCTATTGGGAACCAAATAGGCTATGAGGCCAGAATTATCTAACACTGGGCCTATGATGTCAATCAGGAAGCTAGGCTGGGCAACTTGTCAGTGAATTATTTTCCTTCCTTTGATCCCTCTTCTGCTCCAATTTAAGTCAATGGCACTGGGCTTTTAATGTATAAATATCTTAGCAGCAGCAGCATGAAGGGAATGACAAAATTACTTGATAACAAACAAGGCAAAATGGATGGAAAGCAAAATAAAAAAAAAACCTTTCCGGAGGCAGATAAGTTGCTTCTTACAATGTAAGATAGTGAGATGTATACTATATTAACTCTAATATGGATACCATTCTTAAAAATAGAATAAATACACAGCAGCCATGTACTACAAAAGTACTGAGCTGGAGAAGGATCTGGAAATCGTTGTGGATGCAAATATCGGCAGTAGGTGGAACTTAAGTAAAATAATTCTGTTCTGTAGAAATAGAAGTACTGAATGTACAAGGAAAGTACAAGGAATCCCTGTTGAGGTTACAGGGAAAAAACATCCCGATGAGTTGAAAGAATAGTAAATATGGCTGGCGACCAGCTTGGCTTAATGGTGAAATCCTAGCGGATCTTAAACATAAAAAAGAAGCTTACAAGAAGTGGAAGGTTGGACATATGACCAGGGAAGAGTATAAAAATATTGCTCAGGCATGTAGGAATGATATCAGGAGGGCCAAATTGCACCTGGAGCTGCAGCTAGCAAGAGATGTCAAGAGTAACAAGAAGGGTTTCTTCAGGTATGTTGGCAACAAGAAGAAAGCCAAGGAAAGTGTGGGCCCCTTACTGAATGAGGGAGGCAACCTAGTGACAGAGGATGTGGAAAAAGCTAATGTACTCAATGCTTTTTTTGCCTCTGTCTTCACTAACAAGGACAGCTCCCAGACTGCTGCACTGGGCATCACAAAATGGGGAAGAGATGGCCAGCCCTCTGTGGAGATAGAGGTGGTTAGGGACTATTTAGAAAAGCTGGACGTGCACAAGTCCATGGGGCCGGACGACTTGCATCCGAGAGTGCTGAAGGAATTGGCGGCTGTGATTGCAGAGCCATTGGCCATTATCTTTGAAAACTCGTGGCGAATGGGGGAAGTCCCAGATGACTGGAAAAAGGCTAATGTAGTGCCAATCTTTAAAAAAGGAAAGAAGGAGGATTCTGGGAACTACAGGCCAGTCAGCCTCACCTCAGTCCCTGGAAAAATCATGGAGCAGGTCCTCAAAGAATCAATCCTGAAGCACTTGCATGAGAGGAAAGTGATCAGGAACAGCCAGCATGGATTCACCAAGGGAAGGTCATGCCTGACTAATCTAATCACCTTTTATGATGAGATAACTGGTTCTGTGGATGAAGCAAAAGCAGTGGATGTATTGTTTCTTGACTTTAGCAAAGCTTTTGACACGGTCTCCCACAGTATTCTTGTCAGCAAGTTAAGGAAGTATGGGCTGGATGAATGCACTATAAGGTGGGTAGAAAGCTGGCTAGATTGTCGGGCTCAACGGGTAGTGATCAATGGCTCCATGTCTAGTTGGCAGCCGGTGTCAAGTGGAGTGCCCCAGGAGTCGGTCCTGGGGCCGGTTTTGTTCAATATCTTCATAAATGATCTGGAGGATGGTGTAGATTGCACTCTCAGCAAATTTGCGCATGATACTGAACTGGGAGGAGTGGTAGATACGCTGGAGGGGAGGGATAGGATACAGAAGGACCTAGACAAATTGGAGGATTGGGCCAAAAAAAATCTGATGAGGTTCAATAAGGATAAGTGCAGGTTCCTGCACTTAGGACGGAAGAATCCAATGCACCGCTACAGACTAGGGGCCGAATGGCTAGGCAGCAGTTCTGCGGAAAAGGACCTAGGGGTGACAGTGGATGAGAAGCTGGATATGAGTCAGCAGTGTGCCCTTGTTGCCAAGAAGGCCAATGGCATTTTGGGATGTATAAGTAGGGGCATAGCAAGCAGATCGAGGGACATGATCGTTCCCCTCTATTCGACATTGGTGAGGCCTCATCTGGAGTACTGTGTCCAGTTTTGGGCCCCACACTTCAAGAAGGATGTGGATAAATTGGAGAGAGTCCAGCGAAGGGCAACAAAAATGATTAGGGGTCTAGAACACATGACTTATGAGGAGAGGCTGAGGGAGCTGGGATTGTTTAGTCGGCAGAAGAGAAGAATGAGGGGGGATTTGATAGCTGCTTTCAACTACCTGAAAGGGGGTTCCAAAGAGGATGGCTCTAGACTGTTCTCAATGGTAGCAGATGACAGAATGAGGAGTAATGGTCTCAAGTTGCAGTGGGGGAGGTTTAGATTGGATATTAGGAAAAGCTTTTTCACTATGAGGGTGGTGAAACACTGGAATGCGTTACCTAGGGAGGTGGTAGAATCTCCTTCCTTAGAGGTTTTTAAGGTCAGGCTTGACAAAGCCCTGGCTGGGATGATTTAACTGGGAATTGGTCCTGCTTCAAGCAGGGGGTTGGACTAGATGACCTTCTGGGGTCCCTTCCAACTCTGATATTCTATGATTCTATGATTCTACTTCAAGTCAAGGAAAATATTCTAACACTTTAACAGGGACTAGTGAGGTCACATCTGAAAAAGCAATTCTTTTTTTAAGTATATTATAAAATTGGAATGTGTATAGGAGATAACAGCTAGATTAATAGAGAGTTACTGAAAATGATTAGAGAAAAATTCAGTGTATTCTCTACAGGAAGAAGAGAACTTACCAACATGAACATAATGAAGTGAGGATTGCTACAACACTGTGTGAGTTGTGATAAATACAAGAACAGAGAGTCAGGACTTCGGATTAAAAAAGGGCAAATACTAAAGAAATATAGGTAGGATTCCATCAGCCTGTGAAGTGAATGGTAATGATAAATAGTGCTGGGTGAATTTAAAGAATTAGTATTAGTCTCTGATCATTCAGATTGTTATCTAAACCTTTTAAATAATCCTCTCCTTCGATAGTCTACTCATGTCAAACCACACATTTGATGTTAAAGGGTCCTAGTGAAAGTTGATCTGCGGGAGTCAGACAATCAGCCCATTCCTTTCCTCTTTAAGTAAATCCTAGATGGGCCACCCATTTCCATCTTCCAGGTGGCAGGGTTAGGAGGGGGAGGCCTTCTTCCTTTTTCTAGAGAAGGCAACAACAAGTGGGAGGTGGGATGCAGCAACTTCTGAGCTTAGTCTCGGCTATCCTTTTCTTCTGGGAAGAGAGAGGGAGGAGGGATTCCAAGTCTTCCTAGACCAGCCATAAAGGGGAGCTAAGCATTAAGAGTGCACTAAGGTGTATGTTATTTTCTGTTCATCTGCCGTACTGGTTTCCCCATCCGTACTATATTAACAGCCCAACGAAAGATTACTGTAAAACTAAAAGAAAAGGAGTACTTGTGGCACCTTAGAGACTAACCAATTTATTTGAGCATAAGCTTTCATGAGCTACAGCTCACTTCATTGGATGCATAAAGTTCAGGCTGATTAATGATGGAAACTTACAAGCACAAGAGAATCATATCCTCTCAATACTGTAATGCTCCAAAGAAAGGAGATATTCAGGCCAAGTGAAAAAAATGCATAGATGGTGCAAATTAAATGATGGGGACAGGGAAAATTAAAAGCTTTCACCAAATGATGTTGAGGTAGCCGACCAATTTTAAATAATTTTCACAGACATTAATAAAGTTTGCTTCTAACAAAGTATGAGATTCCAAGTTAATCATCCCAATCCAGAGCTGCTCTGTGGGGGTGACTTCCACGAAGCCTATGGGACTCCAGGTAGGCCCAGCTGTCCATCTGCACACAGCAGCATGTAGGGTTTGGTTTAACGTTAGCAAAAGTCCCAACCGCTGTGGATGTGGAAGCAGACTTCTCAAAAGGATCAGAAGACCTTCAGCATCAGTAGCAGCAGTGTCAAAAGGCCAAGTAGGGGAAAAGAAATCTACTTCCTATTTCTCCTTGTATTTACACAAAATACGCACATGCGTATTCCTGCAGCTCTTGTGGGGTTAGCTAGCTGTGGACTGAATCACGTGGAAAGGAGTGAAGGGCACCCCACAAACAAGCCAGTTGGCTCAAAGAAGAGACAGAATAGGGACACATCCCTATTGTATAAATTGTACAGTTGACCTTTAAAAATGTGCTCTGTACCACCCACCTCATACCCTCACCTAATGATGCTAATTGAAGCTCTATGATCCAAGCCATATGTCTATGTGCTGTGCCACAGATTTTTTTTTAGGGGTGGTGGCGGTGATGGTCAAAGTATATTATTTACAATGTTATGTAGTTGCCTCTGACACCTACTCCACTGTTAGCAAGAAGGGAAATGTGCTGGCTTTAGTTCAATTGGAATTTAAAAGCTTTTCTCGCTGAGCGTCTAAGCAAAGATGGCAGCACCGTAATATCAACATTTAGAAAGACAATACACAAATAGATTTTTAAAAAGTCACTAAATATATGTGACTAGTTAGAAACCTTCTTTTACTTCACTGGAGATTGTGTTACACCATGGATGTATTTGGCCCAGGGTGCCATTTTATTTATAAAGTATCACAGTTGACTTTTAAGAAAAAGATAGCCATGTCTGTTGAGACGCATAAAAGCACCAAGTATGTGATTCCTATTTCACGTGAGATTTAAGATTGGATAAACTCACAAATAACCCATATTTCTTTGGAGTAGATTTTCAAAATGTTTCGCAGACTGCTTCAGAGTATTAGCTTGCGAGAGATGACTTAAATCTGCTATAGAAGACTTCTAGACCTGGAGATTATTTAAGCCATCCCTCCTACCCCATCACCTGCCTTTTATGTATGAAAAGGCATTTCTTTTGTTTCAAAGTTGGCAGAAAGAAACCTAACTAGTTTATGAGGGAAGGACCCTGCAGCAAGCAGATGCCACATATCCACACTGACTCAAGAAACTGAGAATCTTCCTCAGATGTATGGACTGAATCTGCCAATTTAGGCAAGTACTTCACATTAAGAATGCACATACTCCTGTTGAATTTAATGGAACCACTCACATTTAAAAGTGAAGCATTTTTAAGTATTTCCAAACTGAGATCTTAGTTTGTTGCTTCTTTGTTTCCCCGTTCTAAATCTATAGTGCTTTGCTTCCCCGTTCTAAATCTATCAGCACAGAGGGACACTTTGTCCTCTCTGAGATTCATTACCTTTTTATCATCAAGAATTTATGTAGTACAGTAAATAAATACCCAGCACCTCATAAGTGATAGAATACAACACTACTTATGCTATGTTACACCTTCTTGACCAGAAAAGTAAAACAAATATCCAAAAATGTTATATGAGTTAAGAGTATGGAAAAACGGCCTAGAATACTTTTCTTTTTTTAAATACTGGCATTTTAAAAATGTTAACAAAGTGTTTGTGAAGTTTCTAGAAGAGGAGAAGGCCACAGACAGGCAATAAATAGCATGTTGCAATATATCTAGAAACAAAAGATAATGCAAGCCAAACAAGAGAGAGAAGAGGATATGCTACAACCCTGGTCTTGGAAATATTGTGAAGATAGCTAAAAATATGGTCCATGTGTTCAGATTCAAATGACACACACGCCCCACACACAATACCAGGCAGGTATACACAGAGGTACAGTCCTTATCCTGGAAATTTTCATGAATAAAAAGTTGTTTAAGTGCACAGTAGACTCTCTTTCTTAGAATCCAATGGAGAAAACTAGGTGCTTCAACCCCCCTATTAGTAGAAAATTAGAATGTTGTGGTAGTGATTTTACAGGCCTAATCCCAAATTTCATCCCTGAGGGGTATGAAGTAGAATTAGTATAAATGAGAATAAGCTTGAAATCAGATTCTGTTAAAATCCCATCGTTACCTCTTACTCGAACAGTTTAATGGGACTAAATCAGGGGCCCCGGATAAGCTTCATCCAAGAATATTAAAGGAATTGGCATATGAAATTGCACATCCATTAGCAAGAATTTTTAATCAATCTGTAAACTCAGGGGTTGTACCATATGACTGGAGAACTGCTAACACAGTTCCTATTTTTAAGAAAGGTAAAAAATTGATCCGCGTAACTACAGGCCTGTTAGTTTGACATCTGTAGTATGCAAGGTCTTGGAAAAAATTTTGAAGGAGAAAGTAGTTAAGGACATTAAGGTCAATGATAATTGGGACAAAATACAACATGGCTTCACAAAAGGTAGATCGTGTCAAACCAACCTGATCTCCTTCTTTGAGAAGGTAACAGATTTTTTAGACAAAGGGAATACAGTGGATCTAATTTACCTTGATTTCAGTTAGGCATTTGATACAGTTCCACATGGAGAATTATTAGCTAAATTGGAAAAGAAGGGGATCAATATGAAAATTGGAAGGTGGATGTCAAGGTTCCTTCCCCACTCTGAACTCTACGGTACAGATGTGGGGACCTGCATGAAAACCTCCTAAGCTTACTTTCACCAGCTTAGGTTAAAACTTCCCCAAGGTACAAATTAATTTTATCCTTTGCCCCTGGATTTCCACTGCCACCACCAAACTTTAACTGGGTTTACTGGGAAACATACTTTGGACACGTCTTTCCCCCCAAAATCCTCCCAACCCTTGCACCCCACTTCCTTGGGAAGGTTTGGTAAAAATCCTCACCAATTTGCATAGGTGACCACGGACCCAAACCCTTGGATCTTAGAACAATGAAAAAGCATTCAGTTTTCTTACAAGAAGACTTTTAATAGAAGTAAAGGAATCACCTCTGTAAAATCAGGATGGTAGATACCTTACAAGGTAATTAGATTCAAAACATAGAGAATCCCTCTAGGCAAAACCTTAAAATTACAAAAAAGACACACAGACAGGAATAGTCATTCTATTCAGCACAGTTCTTTTCTCAGCCATTTAAAGAAATCATAATCTAACACAGACCTAGTTAGATTACTTACTAAAAGTTCTAAGACTCCATTCCTGTTCTATCCCCGGCAAAAGCAGCATACAGACAGACACAGACCCTTTGTTTCTCTCCCTCCTCCCAGCTTTTGAAAGTATCTTGTCTCCTCATTGGTCATTTTGGTCAGGTGCCAGTGAGGTTACCTTTAGCTTCTTAATCCTTTACAGGTGAGAGGATTTTTCCTCTGGCCAGGAGGGATTTTAAAGGGGTTTACCCTTCCCTTTATATTTATGACACTGGATAAGGAACTGGTTAAAGGGGAGACTACAGTGGGTCACACTGAAAGGTGAACTGTCAGGCTGGAAGGAGGTTACTAGTAGAGCTCCTCAGGGATCAGTTTTGGGACCAATCTTATTTAATCGTTTTATTACTGACCTTGGCACAAAAAGCAGGGATGTGCTAATAAAGTTTGTGGATGACTCAAAGCTGGGAGGTATTGCCAATACTGAGAAGGACCGGGATATCATACAGGAAAATCTGTATGACCTTGTAAACTGGAGTAATAGTAACAGAATGAAATTTAATAGTGAAAAGTGCAAGGTCATGCATTTGGGGATTAATAACAAGAATTTCTGTTATAAACTAGGGACGCATCACTTGGAAGTAACAGAGGAGGAGAAGGACCTTGGAGTATTGGTTGATCACAGGATGACTATGAGCCGCCAATGTGATATGGCCGTGAAAAAAGCTAATGCGGTCTTGGGATACACCAGGCGAGGTATTTCCAGTAGAGATAAGGAGGTGTTAGTACCGTTATTCAAGGTACTGGTGAGACCTCACCTGGAATACTGTGTGCAGTTTTAGTCTCCCATGTTTAAGAAGGATGAATTTAAATTGGAATAGGTACAGAGAAGGGCTACTAGGATGATCCGAAGAATGGAAAACCTGTCTTATGAAAAGAGACTCAAAGCCCTTGGCTTGTTTAGCCTAACCAAAAGAAGGCTGAGAGGAGATATGATTGCTATCTATAAATATATCAAAGAGATAAATACCACAGAGGGAGAAGAATTATTGAAGCTCAGTACCAATGTGGACACAAGAACAAATGGATATAAACTGGCCATCAGGGAGTTTAGACTTGGAATTAGACGAAGGTTTCTAACCATCAGAGGAGTGAAGTTCTGGAACAGCCTTCCAAGGGAAGCAATGGGGGCAAAAGACGTATCTGGCTTCAAGACTAAGCTCAATAAGTTTATGGAGGAGATGATATGACAGGATAGCCTAATTTTGGCAATTAATTGATCTTCAACTATTAGTGGTAGATATGCCCAATGGCCTGTGATGGGATGATAAATGAGGTGGGATCTGAGTTACTACAGAGAATTCTTTCCTGGGTGTCTGGCTGGTGAGTCTTGCCGACATGCTCAGGGTTTAGCTGATCACCATATTTGGGGTCGGGAAGGAATTTTCTCCCAGGGCAGATTGGCAGAGGCCCTGAGGGTTTTTTGCCTTCTTCTGCAGTGTGGGGCATGGGTCACTTGCTAGAGGATTCTCTGCACCTTGAAGTCTTTAAACCACGATTCGAGGACTTTCTAACTTTACAATGTTAAAACCAAAGTACACTTCTTTTATCCTGAAATTTCTCACTCATACATTTCTATCAATCTCCTTTTCCTGGTACCTAGATACTAAGCACAATATATCCAACACAGAGGAAAATTAGAACTAAAATCCAATATGCTCCTTGAATTATACAATATAATTTCGGGGAAAAAATTGTTGTTTTTTTCACTATTCCATGCATTTTTCTCATTACTTTTTGTCCTGTCCTAACAAAAACAGTATTCTCTGTAAGTGTTCAAAATATGCTTGCCTAGCTAGTCTCTAGGAATTCATCAATAGGATCAGTTTTATTAATATTTTCTTACATTCTAAAGGTTGAATGTTATGAGGTCTCCCAAGTCAGTGTGAAGCCCTATAATGGTTGAGAACTTTACCTTACCTAAGCTTCTACTGTTTTAAAAAAAAGTACAGTGTCTGGTCCCCTTCCTTGCAGCAATAGCCATGGATGATTTTTGCAGTGAGGTAGTGAGGAGGAGACTTTGGGAAATGTGAATCCTAGAGATGGAAGGTGAGGCTGATACCTCAAGTCCACTGATTTTGAAGTGCACAGCTTCCTACCCATAGCAACTTCATCTAAACCAGATTCCCTCATCCCCCTTAGGCAGCAAGGGACAATTTCTTCAATATTTCTCCTCCAGCATTCAATCTCATCCACAACTGCAAAGGACATGCAATGTTATATATGGTGGTATACATACAACACCATGTAGATGGTGGGGGGAGGAGGCAGGAGGGCAGATGGCAGCATCTTTACACACCAATCCCAGAGGTAGGATATATGGTAACATCTGGCCCCATATTCATGGTGCTTCTTTGACCAGGGAAGCAGGGAAAGTTATGGGCTAAAGAAACACAGATGGAAAATCTATAGCATTTATAACTTCTGTGAGCACCATGTTAAGATTGCTTCCCTACCAACCTTGCAAGACAAGGGTTTCAGATTTAACGTGCCCTGCTACATGTCCATTAGAATAACTGGGAGATGGCATCCAGCAGCCCTTCTCCCAGCCCAGTGTATAGCTCTAACTTCCTTTAAAGATGGAGGGAGAGCACATTTATCTCGTTTTACTCTTTAGAGAAGATCTGCTATAATTTATAATGATTAAATAAAATGGTCAGAATAAATAAATATAAGCTATGCAACCATTTTTCCATCCCAAAGTGCAAACACTTCCAGGGAGGAGTAACTGTCCAAGACTGCCTAGAGGGGCAGGAGTCAGAGGTGCCACTTCCATGTTCACCACATTTGGCAGTGGAGGGTCAAGACCCACTGAGACCACTGGTTTCTGAACAAGCCTCTTTCAAACACTGAGCTTTTTGAGCCATATGAATGCTATGCCAAAAAAGATTTTAGGGCCTGACCTCAGGGCAACAGAAGTCTTTCCCAAAGGATAATGCAAATGCAAGCTATACTACGTAAAGAAGATACAAAACAACACAGGAAGCCAATTATTTTTGGCCAACATTTCGATGTAAAGCAATGCCAAGTTATATTTCAGACCAATGAAGAAACTCATGGTAGACTGATTATTAATTTAAAAGATTCAGAAAGTCTGGTAAAATCAATGACTGGATACATGCACTGTGAATCTTTAAAGTGCCTATGCTTTTATATAAATCTAAATTAAATCTATTTAATCATGTACTGCCACTGTATTTTCAGCACTAGTTCAATAGTGAAGCTCTTATCTCTCTGGACCATATCACTGTGTTCAATAAAATGCCTCTTTGTGCTACAGAATCTGTGTATAAAACCACCACCATTCTCTAATCCTACTACAGAACATTATTTGCTACCACATGACTTATTACTTTTGTACTAAATCATGATTCTTTTTGTTAGAGGTTGTCAGAGACCAATACAAAAATGTCACATTGTTGAAATAGAACAAAACTAGGATATTAGGAAAGTAGAAACAAGTTTTTGATGGAATCCTGTCACTACAATCAGTGGCATACAGTTGGATAGAATCTAGAAAATACATTAGTATTAAACTGAACCTTTGGAAAGTAGCAATTTCATTTATAAATCCAGAAAACATTTTTTTTAATGGAAGTGCAACTTTTTTTAAAATTTCTTTAAATCGGAGTATTCTAATTGCCACATCCAAACTATAGTCTCGGGAGTCAAGCACACATACACTATATGACAGGCATAGTTTGAAATCCAGAAATGAGTAGACTTTCATACTCAAAATTTAAGAGTTAGTTTTTTAGAAAGGTATGATGCTGTAAATGTTCACTGCACAGAGCAGATGGAGTATCATTTGTAGGCAGGCACATCATCCAGGGCTGGAAGTAAGGTGGATATCATAGACCTCGTACATTTTGTCAGAAGTGGCTAAAGGTGAACTTTCAGCCTGCAGCACACAGAGGAATAATAAAAGAATGCTCAATCCAAATTAAGTGTAATTGGCCAGCACACTGACTTCCATTTCTCTTGGCTATTAATGAAGATATTAAAACATAAGTGAAGGTTTCCCCATGCAGTTAAGTTTCTATTTCTCCAACTTGAAGTGATATCGTACTTTGGTCCTTATTTCATCATAATATATTACCAAGCAAAGGACAATTCATCTAGCAGCATTACATCACTGCAGGTTCAAAGAGGAACAGAAGAAAGCCCTCCCACACTGTCTGATCATTAGAAGACTTGGTTAAAAACAATCATGAAAAATAAATCTTAAGAACTGAGTATGTCTGACTATTTCCAAATAAAGTTCATATAAGTTTTCTGAGATCCAGCAAAACAATTTGCATGCATGGTTTACATACGTATTTTCAACAAACCTTATTCTCTGACAAGTCCCATTGATTTCAGTGGGTCTACTCATGGAGTTGGTTTTACTCAAATAAGCAAGGCTACTAGAATCTGACCTATGGTAGTACACAAAGCCTGGCAGGAAGTATTTCTCTTACTTATATAAGCTGCTTCTGAGAAGAAAAGCAGAATTAAATTACTAAAGCAAAAAAGCACAGGAAACAGTGATGCCCAGACTAATGATGAACAGTATATGGGAATTTTAAAAAGGAAATGCAGAAGAGGGATAGGAGGCTTGGAGCAGGGGTTCGAAAATGGTCTTTGGAACTCTTGCTAGAGGCGTTTGTAGAGACAGAAGTGTTTGGCTGCTCATTAGGGATTCATGTGGCTAAATCCCATCAAGGTCACAGCTGTCAGTCACCTCCAGACAATGTGCAAGGTGGCTAATGCAGTACTGCCTGATGCTACCTGGAGAATCCTGGTTGGCTTGGAGCAGATTCTGCATTACATTTGGCTGCCACTGAAGGAATCCTTTGTACATGGAGCCCATTGACTGCAGCAACCATTGGGAAAAGAAATGGAGTTCAGAATATAGTTTCTGTGGAGCTACCAGAGATCTGAAAAACATATATATATCTGCTTGATGCCGCTGTGCTATAAGAACTTCATGAGCTGCAGACTGCAGGGAGCATGGGCAAAACAGCAGAGGAAGGAAACAGAAGCAAATAAAGGCCTGTGAGTCTAATCCACAATATGGAATTATTCAACTCTGTACATGTTCCCTGCTGCCTCCGCTCCTTCTTCTTTAGGATCAGTGGCAAATAACTGAGGCGGAGAGGGGCTGTCATAAATATAAAGGGAAGGGTAAACACCTTTAAATCCCTCCTGGCCACAGGAAAAACCCTTTCACCTGTAAAGGGTTAAGAAGCTAAGATAACCTCGCTGGCACCTGACCAAAATGACCAATGAGGAGACAAGTTACTTTCAAAGCTGGAGGGGTGGGGAAACAAAGAGTCTCTCTGACTCTGTGATGTTTTTGCTGGGACCAGAGCAGGAATGCAGGTCAGAACTCCTGTAAAGAGTTAGTAAGCAATCTAGTTAGAAATGCATTAGATTCAGTTTCGTTTAAATGGCTGATAAAATAAGTTGTGCTGAATGGAATGTATATTCCTGTTTTTGTATCTTTTTGTAACTTAAGGTTTTGCCTAGAGGGATTTTTTTATGTTTTGAATCTGATTACCTTGTAAGGTATTTACCATCCTGATTTTACAGAGGTGATTCTTTTACTTTTTCTTTAATTAAAATTCTTCTTTTAAGAACAAAAAGAAAAGGAGTACTTGTGGCACCTTAGAGACTAACCAATTTATTTGAGCATGAGCTTTCGTGAGCTACAGCTCACTTCATCGGATGCATACCGTGGAAACTGCAGCAGACTTTATATATACACAGAGAATATGAAACTGTTTCATATTCTCTGTGTATATATAAAGTCTGCTGCAGTTTCCACGGTATGCATCCGATGAAGTGAGCTGTAGCTCACGAAAGCTCATGCTCAAATAAATTGGTTAGTCTCTAAGGTGCCACAAGTACTCCTTTTCTTTTTGCGAATACAGACTAACACGGCTGTTACTCTGAAACCTTCTTTTAAGAACCTGATTGCTTTTTCATTGTTCTTAAGATCCAAGGGTTTGGGTCTGTGTTCACCTATGCAAATAGGTGAGGATTTTTATCAAGCCTTCCCCAGGAAAGGGGGTGTAGTGCTTGGGGGGATATTTTGGGGGGGTAGACGTTTCCAAGTGGGCACTTCCCCTGTTCTTTGTGTAACACTTTAGTGATGGCAGTGTTTAACCTAAGCTGGTAAGAATAAGCTTAGGGGGTCTTTCATGCAGGTCCCCACATCTGTACCCTAGAGTTCAGAGTGGGGAAGGAACCTTGACAGGGACACAAAAGGGATTATGATAAGGAGCGGGGGGTGGGGGAGGAAGGATCTGTGCCTGGTGGTGCGGATGCTTGTTGTCAGGAAGAATAAGGAAGGATTTTGAGCCTGGAAAAGAGTTTTCTGAGTCTAGAGGGTTGTATGTGTCAGAGGATGGTATTCTGATTATGGGGGTGTCCTGTGGGAGAGGCTTTACAGGTGAAGGGAGTGGTTCTGATCTTGGGTGAGCTAAGTAAGAACTAAAGTGGCTCTCATCCTGAGAGTGTTGGAATATGCTGGGAAGAGAAGTTTGGCGGGAGTTGGGGTGTGTGGGCTTGAAGAGGTTCTGAATCAGGAAGGGGACAGGTTGAGTACAGGGAGAACTGAGTCAAATAGTGGTAATGTGTGTGTGTGGGGGGGGGATGATCAGGTAGAACTACAAGGGAGGAAGAGGGATCAATAGTATAACCCTTCCTTCCATTGTAATGGGTTCCAAGCTTGGGAGAGGAATAATCGGTAGATACAAGAAGGGAGAGTCCTTTTCTTTTGGCTTTCTCACAAGCCTGCTTTATCCCCCTTCTACACATTACCCTGTAATACCCAGCCATAATATCCTAATTTTGCTGGTTTGAAATACGGTCCTCCTGAAGAGGAGAATAGAAAGATGTATCAAAGGGCACCCTTCACTCCACCTGCCGCCAGACCATTTATTTTGGCAACCAGTCACCACTGTGTGGAGAGCTTGCTGGTCTCAATATTGCTGGTTGGCTCTCCTTGTTTTCAGCCATTCTCTGACATGAAGTACACTAAAAATTACAGAGTGTATTTTCCTATTGCTTTTCCATGTAAACAATTGTCGTAGCTACCACAGGGATATTATGCAATCGTGAATTGGAGGGAAAGGAGTACATGGGATTACACACACACCCTCAGCACTTTTCATTTTAAATGAAAGATACACTTTGTTGGCCTTGCCTTTGCTACTATAAATTTTTAGCAGAGAGTACATATGATTTATTAAGAACAGTTTTCCTTTTCAGAAGAGAATTTTTTTTAAATGGCCCGAGCTGATTCATTCACTCATACGCTTTTGGAAGGGGTTTGGATATTCCTTCTGATGAAAATAGTGTAGGAACCCAAACAGAATAGAAACAAGAAGGGGAATACAAGAATAGTTCCATGAGACTATCTCTGGATTGAGATGAATTTTTTGACCAACTCTATAGAAATGTCAGATTTGCCCAATCCTGCTCTCAGTGAAGTCAATATTGAACTTTTCACTATTGAAATCAGAGGGAACAGAATTTGCCTACAATAGTTCATTCCTCCTGAGAGAACTAGGAGGGCTTGAAAGAAGAGATCTACTTTTCTGAGAGATTGACCGTGAAGACTAAACCTCTTGAACTAGACTAGATATGGCTGGGTGGCCATTAGTGTCCCAATAATCAGGACGGGAAGTTCCAATTAAGAAAAATGTCTTTGATCCCAAGCACATATTTACAGATACAAATGTGTGGGGGGGGGAGGAAAGAGGGGGCGGGTAGTGAGTGTTGAAAGACTGGATTAAAATGTCACCCACAAACTTGCATGTTGCTACTGAGCTCAAACCTGGTAAAGTTTGGGATGCCTATTAATATATGGATAAAATTATTCAGTTTGAATGTGTGTAATTATGTCTGGCAATGACACTTCCTATCATGATAACATTTTGAGGAGATGCAGTCCTCTCTGTGTGTGGCTTGCAGTTCATATCATGATAAAAAAATGTAATGTTTTCAAAACAAAATGGGCTTCTAAAAAGGAAAATAAGGATAAATTTCCCATTATAAACAGGCCCCTCTTTATCAATTTATGACATCTGACAAAAACATGTACTGTCCACAGGCCAGGAGACTTAAGTTGGAAAATGTTGGCCACCCTCCAATATGTAATTTTAATTTACAACCTGAAGTTCAGCTACAGTAGTGACTCAGTTCACCTGTAACCCTAAAGTCTGACCAAACTAAACTATAGCCATTTTGGGTGCATTTAGCCACCATTAATTAAAAGCAAAATGCCACACAAATAAAAATAATCAGGGCTCTAACAGGGAAGGCCAAATTGCTGCAGGTGCAGCTTTGCTAATTGAAATACATTAAAATAAATTAAACCATAAAAATAAAAGTGAATAGTACTACCTTGGTTCTAATTACCCCAATGAATAAATTTTATTATTTACTAAAAATACTAAAAATGATTTGCTAATAAAAATAAATGATTTATTTTAGCTAAAAATAACCCAGTAAAAATTACTATAAATTATGTATTTTATAAACAATTAGTTATAAAAAAATAAGTAAAAGCAAATGCCCCAAAGCAGTCAGAGAGCTTTTCTTCAGGCAAGGAGCTGATACCTAAACTCCCCATAAGCTGGATGGAAAAAAGACCCCTGGAAAACCGGCTGGTGTTCACTCAAAACCATCTCAGACTTTGGGTAATTATGTTTGAAGTGTTTTAACCTATAGCATACCAAAAAAAAAAAAAAAAAAACACCTGGGCTCACGAATTGCTGTTTATTTTCATGGCCATAAGGGGATATGTGGTTCTGCATGAAGCAACCCCAATTAAAGCAACAGACCTCCCAAAATAGACCCTACAGGAAGGTGAGGGCCAAAGGGAAAAAAAGAGAAGAGTGTTTTGTGAGGGTGCCCATAGCCTGGAATAATGACCATTTTGTCATGCACATGTGCTCAAGATGTGGGATGGGATGTCTGAAAGAGATTGTGTGTGTGTGTGTTAGTGTGTGTGTATAGTGAATAAAATTCAGGAAACAGGGTTCAAGGTAAGCCCCCAAAATGCCCAGTTGTGCTCCCAACAAGTAAACTACCTTGGGGTGACTCTGGGACGGGAGGAACATTCCCCTGACCAACAGAGAGTGGAGGTGATTCTTAAACTTCGATTGCCACAAATGTATCAGCTCTTAAATACTTTTTAAGAATGGTTAATTTCTTCCAAAATGTTATGAAGGGGTTTTCAGAAAAGGCAGCGCCGCTGCATGAATTGTTAGAGGGAGTGGAGTGGGATTGTTGCTCTCAACAGCAGGAAGCCACGGTCCAGTTAAAACAAGCTTTAACTCAGGCTCCAGCCCTAGCATATCCTGGGGTAGGACAGCTGTTTTTGCTGCAACTGGCAACTACTAAGAGAGGGATGGGAGCTGTACTATATCAAAACATGGTACAGGGCTCTGCCCTGTGGGATATGCCTCCTAACCTCCTAATCTCTTTAAAAGGAGATTTTTGGCACTAGTTTGGGCTTTGCAGCATTGCTAGGGTGACCATATTTCCCAAAGGAAAAATGGGACATTGTGTGGGGCTAGCTCAAGCCCCCGCTTTCCCTGTTGGACTGGCCCGAGCTGTTCATCCAAGCCCCCGCAACCCACATGGAGCTGGCCCAAGTTCCTTGCCCAAGCCTGTTCCTCCTCCCCACATGAGGCTGGGGCTAGCACCGGGCTGACATCGCCACTCCAGGCCTCACACTCACACATATTACTCTACATCCCACTTTTTTAGTAAAAAAAAAATGCCCATTTTTGCAAAAAAAAGTAGGGATGGCCAGGAGAGGGCTTAAAAAAGGAACTGTCCCAGTCAAAAGCATTGGGAATTCCCTTACCCTTGGGAATATCTGGTGGAATTGTACCGTGTTACTGAAAACTGCCCACTCTCCAGTAAAATATGTGCTCACTGGCAAAATTAACAATGGTTATATATACAGCCCTAGCAAGCCATAAGTAAATCAGGGCTGATGAATTTGCTGAGCCCCATGTGGGTGCTCAAAGCACAGTTAAAAAATATTTTTTTTAAAAAAAAAACCTCTCCAAAAAATAAGGTGGGGGAGGAGTTACTCAGACACATTTAGTAGTAATTAGTAAGTAAAGTTAGGAATTTTAGCTTAAATGTCTAGCAGTACCTCCCACTATATAGGGAGAGGGAAAAGTTTGTTTTGATTTGTGTGTTAAATTGTTAACTGTGTGAATGCTGAAAGACCTTGGAACCTGTGCACTCTTGTGTGCTGCTTTTGCTGGCATTTGGATTGCAAACCTGCTTATTTAGTGGTGTAAATGCGGAACCTGTTATGTTCAAGGCATGGGGAAACTTCCCTTAAATAACAGCAAAATGTAAGTAAACAATACCCCTAACATCACTCACCCCAACATCCCAGGAGAAAAATCACTTTTTTAGGCCCCTTGAATGAATATAATTCCACTGCAGTAAAATTGAAAGGCTTCAATTTGGACAATGTAAATATTAGCATGGAAATGAGCGAAACTAGCAATGTGTTATGGTTTGGGTTGCAAATGGTCTATGCTGGCAAGTACAGAATCCCTACCATTTTGGTGGCAATACCACCATCCTCATATATGCATAAGGGCTAGTGGGGAGGGGGGGCAAATTTGTTAATGGGGGCAAATTGGATGGTATCCAGCTGGGTACGGTTGTCTCCGAGTAAAAACTGACAAGGTGTTATTTAATTGTAGTAAGCCCAAAGTAATTAATGGACTGACATCTCCAAGCAGACAATACTGGGGAAAAAGTCAATTCATTTTAGACTGAAACAATCCCTTTTACCCCCAAACATTGGGCAATAAAGTCAGGGTGAGGAGAGTCTACAAATAACACTACCAGAAGGAAAATGGGAGGTTATTCTGCCCTGAACTTCAAATGTCCTAGGTCCTCAAAAAGAAGTACAACAAAAATAAAAATATATAAATAAAACAATTAATGCCTTAATAAAATTAATATGTAGCCCAATATAACAAAAACTGGCTCCTTCAAAAATCCATAAAATAATAGGCATAAAAATATTAATTTTAAAGCCCCCTGTAACCAATTTAGTCTGGGTATATGTAGTTCAAACCAATATAAAAAAGCAATAGGTAATTCAACCACCCCACACCCTAAAAAAAAAGTAATTATAAATCTCACTTTAGCAAACATTTTGGTCCTAAAATCCCACTGCAGAAAGTTTATCCAAAAATTATATAAGAGCTAAAAAAAATTAAATATATCTTCATAATGTCTCCAAGTTGCACAAAATTCAAATGTATTGTATTTGTAATTATTTTTATTCATATTAAGAACTTTTATTTTTGTGCTAATTGCTTTATTATATATACGTAGCAATTAGCACAAAAATAAAAGATCTTAATATAAATAAAAATAATTGCAAATACAATAAGCACAGTAGAGCACCACATACAAATATTGGCAATACCCCATAATATTGGCAGTGGTGGGCAACCTGGGGCCTGCAGGCCATATGCGGCCCATCAGGGTAATCTGATTGTGGGCTGCGAAACATTTTGCTGATGTTGACTGTCCGCAGGCACTGCCCCCCGCAGCTCTCAGTGGCCACAATTCTCTGTTCCCGGCTACTGGCAGCTGCGGGGGACGGTGCCTGCGGTCAGCGTCAGCAAAATGTCTCACAGCCTGCAGACAGATTACCCTGATGGGCCACAGGTTGCCCACAACTGCCTTAATCAGTTAAGCTCCATACAAGACAAAGTGGCACAAGTGTTGGGAACACTGGGGCATGGCCACTAGGTAACTCGAGGGGATGGAAGACCACGAGTGTCGATGAAGCCCCCTCGCACTAGGCCCCTGTGTCCTTGCCCCTCCCCCTCCTGCCTGGAGGCACTCGCAGCAGCTCTGTGTGCTAGGCCCAAGTGTCCTTGGCCCCCCCGCCTGGAGGCACACACAGCAGTTATGCTGAGAATCTGCAACAGAGTCAGACTGCCTGAAACTAAGCAAGGCCAAACAGGGGAGATATGGAAGAACAATGCTGAATAAAGCAGCTTTATGTATAGTTTAACAAATGATACAGAGAATCAGGGAACTAGCTGGGAACTGGATTGGCTGGCTATATGGATACTTGGGGCAGCTTGCTATTGGATAAGTATGCTGGGAAAAAGGATGTATAAAAGCCTGTGTAACTTCCTGCTCTGTTGTACAGGATTTGAGATTCAAATCTCCCTGTACCTTTTTGAAGCTTCAAATAAACTTTTCTGCTTCTCCACCCCGTTGTGATTATTGGGTGCAGCACACCGGGTAACGAACCAACTCAAGCTGTTGTTCAGCCTCTCGGCACTGGGTGCCGGCAACAGCTTTTGGCGTCCCTGGGTGGGCTCGAGGCTGCAATTTAGCCTTGCCCGGACCCCTCCTGGAGGTCGAGGATTGCGGCGAGAACCGACGCCCAGCGCGCACCGGTGAGTTCATCGGGGGCCTCGGAGGAGACGCGATTTGATCGACCCCAGAGGGCACAACGGTGCAACGCACTCATATAGTGGAGAAGCTGTTGTGGACTACGGTGAAAAACCGGTCCCTTAGACGTGGGGGAGGAGCAGCTGCAGGCCACGGTGAAGAACCGGTTCCTTGGATAAGGTAGGATCCTTTAAAATCCGGATTATATGCTCTGTTGGAACCTGGGGACGCCCAGAGTTACCCTGTAGGTATGGGACAGGGACAGAGCTCAGAGGTTAGGGCACGGTGTACGCCCCTAGAGTGCATTCTAGCAAACTGGAAGGTATTTGGTGCGGATCCGATGACTAAGAGCCAATTAAAACGATTCTGTACAGTTGACTGGCCTCAATATCAACTCGAGGACCAGGAGTGGTGGCCACCAGGAGGGTCAATTAATTACAACACGATCCTTCAGTTACTCCTGTTCTGTCAGAGAACAAGGAAATGGAATGAACGTATGTATGCGCATTTGTTTCTGACTTTATGTACTCGACCAGATATTTTACAGCGCTGTAATCTGACTCCAACTGGTTTGGTAGCAGCTAATGTTAGTCCCCAGACCCCCACCCCCACTGTAATGGCAGAGCCAGTGTCCCCTTCGGCCCCTAAACCCACACCTTGTAAGTCCCCAATGGTTGGCCTATACCCCTTAATCACCGAAACTAAAGTCGCCCGGTCTGGATCGGACAGGCGTCCTGCCACAACTATGCAGGTTTATACTCATGTGCCCTTTAATCCTGTGGATTTGGCTGCTTTCAAAGCACAGGCAGGAGAGTTTTCCACCAACCCAAGCAGGTTTATATCAGTCTTTAAGGGGTGCCTCAGCAGTCACAAGCCGGACTGGGATGATTGTAACGTCCTCCTGCGAACCCTATTGTCTGAGGTTGAAAGACAACAGGTTGCGTCCAAGGCAAGAGAGGCGGCACAGAGACGGTACGACCGGGATCGTATTAATGTCCCTGACCCGGATGCACAAGTCCCCCGAGCAGACCCCAGGTGGGATCCAAATGATCATGGGGATATGACCCGCCTTACCTCCTATAAGGAGTTGCTTTTGCATGGACTCCGTCACTCGGCTGTCCGACATAATAATTGGGCAAAGCCATATGAAGTAATGCAGGATTTAAAAGAAAGCCCAGGGGCCTTTCTACAGCGTATTCGGGACACCATTCGACAGAACACTAATGCAGACCCCGATGATCAGGCAACTGAGTCAATTATTAAGGGAATTTTTATGAGCAGAGCAGCCCCTGATATTAAGAGAAAGTTACAGAAAAAGGAGGATTTAATGGGTATGACCATGGCACAAATTTTAGAGACTGCAAACCGAGCTTATATCTGAGAGAGACAGAGAAGGAGAGAAAGCAAGTGAGATTGATGGTAACAGCGGTACAGGCCGGCACTAAGAGAAGTGGCCGGGGAGGAAGGGGCCGTGGACGCGACCGTCCGGGCCTGCAGGAGAGACGACTGGGTCGCAACCAGTGTGCCCTGTGTCGACAGGAGGGACACTGGAAAAATGAGTGCCCAAAGAGGAAAGAAAAGGGGGGTGCCCCTATGATGGCGATGGTGGAGCAGGAATAGGGGTGTCAGGGGAGACGGACCACCCTACCCCCAGAACCCCGAGTAAAGATGCGGGTGGGAAGCTCAGAAATAGATTTTTTAGTGGACTCTGGAGCGGCCCGAACTGCCGTAAATCAGCCTCTTCAGTTGCCAGTAGCAGATTCCCTTACTGTGGTGGGAGCCACAGGCAGGGACACCAAGTGCCCAGTGTATGCCCCAGCGGAATGTGCTTTGGGAGACAGGACTATATCCCACAAGCTGGTATACCTCCCTGAGTGTCCAACCCCTCTGCTGAGACGGGATCTACTTTGTCGCCTCGGTGCCACCCTGCATTTTACTGAGGACGAAATAACCCTTACCTTACCCCCTGAGAATGCCTGGATCATGACCCTTGCAGTTGAGCCCTCACCCATGCAAGCCCCAGAATGGAGCCCGTGGAAAGACCAGGTGTACCCCCTCGTGTGGGCATCAGGGATTCCAGGAAAGGCCACCCACCAGACCCCTATTACTATTCAGCTCATACCAGGGAAAGGCCCAGTGCAAGTAAAACAGTATCCAATCAAGAGGGAAGCCAGAGAAGGTTTACAGGAAACTATAGATCGATTCCTAATGTATGGTATTCTCCGGGAATGTCAGTCAGCCTGGAACACTCCCATTCTACCCGTACAGAAGCCTGATGGCACGTATCGGCTGGCACAGGACCTAAGGGCAGTCAATGAACGGGTTAAGACTCTGCACCCTCTTGTCCCTAACCCGTACACCTTATTGGCTTCTATAGGGGGACAGTATACCCATTTTTCAGTCCTTGATCTGAAAGATGCTTTCTTTACCATCCCAGTTGCCACCCCATCACAGGAGATCTTCTCCTTCGAGTGGGAGGACCGAAAAAGGGTTAAAAAGCAACTTTGCTGGACAGTGTTGGCCCAGGGATTTAAAAACTCTCCCACCCTTTTTGGCCAGGCTCTGGCCAGGGACCTACAAGAGTGGGATAATGAGGAGGCTCTCCTTCTGCAGTATGTAGATGATTTGTTAATTGCCACTGTGGGCCAAAAACCCTGTCTTAAAGCCACCGTGAGCCTCCTGAATTTTATTGGACTTCGGGGATATCGTGTAGCACGGAGTAAGGCTCAAATTGCCCTCCCAGAGGTACGGTACCTCGGGTTTCACATACGGCAAGGGGAGCGTCAGCTTTCAAGCGAAAGAAAGGAAGCTATCTGTCAAGTTCCTACCCCAAGTAACCGTAAGCGGCTCAGGGCATTTCTGGGTATGGCAGGCTTTTGCAGGATATGGATCCCAGAGTTTGGACTGTGGGCTAAACCCTTGTACGACTGTGTAAAAGGAGCAGATCATGACCCCTTCTATTGGACCCCAGAGGCTGACAGGGCATTTAAAATCCTGAAAAGAAAATTGATGGAAGCCCCGGCTCTGGGCCTGCCAGATCTCTCTAAGCCGTTTCAGTTGTATGTACATGAACGAAGGGGGGTGGCGCTAGGAGTGCTTACACAGCTGTTAGGAGCATGGAAGCGTCCTGTGGCTTATTTTTCTAAGCAATTGGATCAGGTTGCAAAGGGTTGGCCGGCATGTTTACGGGCGGTCGCAGCTACTGCCCTATTGCTTGAGGAAGCCGAGAAGCTAACATTGGGAGGGGTTATGCAAATCTATACTCCCCATATGGTCCGAGCCTTATTGGATGCAAAGGGAGGGCTTTGGCTCACCCAGGCTCGGATTGCTGGGTACCAGGCTAAGCTGTTAGAGAACTCTGAAGTCACCCTACAACCTTGCCCCTCCCTTAACCCAGCCACTCTCTTGCCAGAAACAGAGGAACAGAAACATGACTGTTTAGAGATCATAGATGTCCAGTACTCCAGCCGTCCGGATTTAAAGAATGCACCCCTCCCAAATGCAGATTATGAGTGGTACACTGATGGTAGCAGTACTGTAATAGATGGGCAAAGGAGGGCGGGTTATGCTGTTGTGACCCTCCATGACACTGTGGAAGCCGAAGGTTTGCCTGCTGGGACCTCTGCCCAGCTTGCCGAACTAATAGCCCTGACCCGTGCACTTGAACTGTCAAAAGGAAAGCGGGTCAACATTTTTACTGATTCAAAGTATGCTTTTGGTGTGCTGCATGCTCATGCTGGCCTATGGAAGCAAAGGGGAATGCTGACAGCCCAAGGCTCCCCAGTCAAGTACGGGCCGCAAATCCTCCGGCTCCTAGAAGCCGTACAACTCCCCTCGGAAGTGGCGGTGGTACACTGTAAAGCCCATCAAAGGGAGGATCAAGATGTGGCCAGAGGTAACGCCCGGGCAGATAGAGAGGCTAAGCATGCTGCCACCCTGCCATCCCCTCAGGCTGAGAACGCCCATATACATGCCCTTATCCCATCAGTAGGGGAGCTTCCAACCCCTCAGTACTCTGGGGAGGAGAGACAGCTAACTGACAAACTCGGTCTCTGGGAAAAGGAGGGATGGCTCCATTCCCCAGAAGGGAAGGTCCTCTTACCAAAGGGCCTAATCCGGCCAGTGCTGCAGAAACTACATCAAACCACTCATGCTGGCAGGGAAGCACTTATCCAGCTAATGGGAAAATACTTTATCACTTCCGGACTCCGACCCCTGGCTGCCCAGGTACAAGCGGACTGCTTAGTCTGCCAAAAGAATAACCCCCGACCGGGACATCCTGTGCCACCAGCTGCCCTAGAACCCACTCCGGGCCCCGGACAAGTGTGGCAAATAGACTTTACTGAGTTTCCCCGGACCCAAGGGTTCAAATATCTCCTTGTTATAGTGGATCGGTTCAGCAGATGGCCAGAAGCCTTCCCATGCCGTAACTGCACTGCCAGGACAGTGGCCCTCAAGTTTGTTAAGGAGCTCATTCCTCGCTTTGGACTCCCCCTGTGGATGGAATCTGACAACGGGACACACTTCACGTCAAAAATCATTCAAAGCATCTCACATGCCTTACAGATCCCCTGGAAACTCCATACGCCCTGGAGACCGCAAGCCAGTGGGGTAGTGGAGCGTACCAATCAGACCCTTAAATGGCATCTCCCAAAAGTGTGCCAAAAAGCCTCACTGCGATGGCCTGATGCTTTGCCCCTCGTCCTACTCCGTATCCGTGTTCTCCCAAAGGGTAGATTAGGGCTCAGTCCCTTTGAAATTATGTTTGGAAGGGCATGGCCCATGAATGGCACCCCGGTTCTGTCAGGGCAATGGGAGTTGGGTAATGGCTTTTTGTCTCAGTATATGTGTTCCCTGTCTGCTGTTCTCTTGTTTCTTCACAGGTATACCAAGGATTCCCAGCCTCTCCCCTTGGACTCTCCCGTTCACTCCTTACAGCCCGGTGACTCTGTGCTTGTTCGCACCTGGAAAGACGAGCCTCTCCAGGAAAAGTGGAAAGGACCCTATACCGTCCTGCTGATTTCCCATACAGCGGCAAAGATCGAGGGACACAAGAACTGGATCCATCACTCTCGTCTAAAGGCAGTACCTGCCCCCTCGTCAGCAGAACAGTGGACCGTCCAACCTGCTGACTCCTCATCTAGTGACGATCTCGGGCTAAAGCTACTGTTTAAAAGACACAAATAGCGGGCTGGGGTTTGTCGTCTTGGCTTGGTGGTTTATTTAGCCTGCTATTGAAACTTCTCTTTCCTGTACTGCTTGTATTACTGGTATTATGCTGTGCAGTATCATGTGTCAGGGCCCTTTTGCAAAAGTTAATAAGTCATTCTCTTCAGGGCTATCACAAAGTGCTTATGCAAAGTCCTATTGTAAAGAAATAAGTAGCCCAAGTGAGAAAACTCAGAGCCAAGGCTGTTGAGTGTTCTCAAAGGGGGGAGTTGTTGGGAACACTGGGGCATGGCCACTAGGTAACTCGAGGGGATGGAAGACCACGAGTGTCGATGAAGCCCCCTCGCACTAGGCCCCTGTGTCCTTGCCCCTCCCCCTCCTGCCTGGAGGCACTCGCAGCAGCTCTGTGTGCTAGGCCCAAGTGTCCTTGGCCCCCCCGCCTGGAGGCACACACAGCAGTTATGCTGAGAATCTGCAACAGAGTCAGACTGCCTGAAACTAAGCAAGGCCAAACAGGGGAGATATGGAAGAACAATGCTGAATAAAGCAGCTTTATGTATAGTTTAACAAATGATACAGAGAATCAGGGAACTAGCTGGGAACTGGATTGGCTGGCTATATGGATACTTGGGGCAGCTTGCTATTGGATAAGTATGCTGGGAAAAAGGATGTATAAAAGCCTGTGTAACTTCCTGCTCTGTTGTACAGGATTTGAGATTCAAATCTCCCTGTACCTTTTTGAAGCTTCAAATAAACTTTTCTGCTTCTCCACCCCGTTGTGATTATTGGGTGCAGCACACCGGGTAACGAACCAACTCAAGCTGTTGTTCAGCCTCTCGGCACTGGGTGCCGGCAACACAAGTCTTGAAAAAATGGAAGCAATCCCAAGGAAAGGATCACTTCTGCCTCTTGCTGACTGTTGACGTGCTCTAGGACAATGTTTCCTTGGCTCTGGCATGCAGTAATAAAACCCAGAAACCACAAAGTATGGACTATAAAAAAGGCCCAGTGGTAATACATAAATAAATAAATAAATAAAAGCCTGCTTAAAAAATCAAAAATTGAATATTTGTAACAAAAATAGTTCAGAGTCACAAACTATATATTTTAAAGTAACCAAAAAAACCAAAAACCTTTTGCCTTTAATCCTTTTGCAAATAAATCTGTTGTTGTTTATGTGGATAACAGCTGTGTATGTCTTAAAAGTTGGTGCCCTGTGCTCATAAGTATGTGTACAATATAATTTATAATCCCCTCAAAATAGTGTTTTGCCATATTGTATCTATTAAATGTAATTTTAAATGCCTAAATTAAAATACAAATCAATTAACAATAAAATATACATCATACTCTTATATAATGACTGTACCTTTACAATAAATTTAATTGTAGTAAAAATATTATTTAAGCACCCCCAGTTATGGAATTATTTATATGTCAGTAAACAGGAAGCATGCAGGATTATGGTCACTGTGCATTATTCTGCCAATAAATTTTAAAAGTAATTAAAAAGGTTAGCAGAATTTCAAAACACAAATGGTGGGAGACATGGTTGGGCGTGTCCCGCACAGCAACAGGAAACTTTAATTTAGCCTTACATACAATTGTAGTGATTCTGATGTTTCATGTGGCATTGGTGGCTTTATTCCTAGCACTGGCATGCTGGATAAGGAGAAAGATCAACTGGTTGAAAAACCAGTATTTCTGCAGACCCTGAGTACGCCTCAAAAACAAATAAAGAATGTCTGATCTCTAATAAGGCAAAATAAGGGGTGAAAAGAAAGTGCCAGTGAGAAAATTGCTTGGTCTTGGTTGAAACCCTTGAGCCTATGCTGGGGCCTTTCACTAGCAACCAATTAAACTCATTGTGTATGAATGAAGGTTCTAATAGTAAAAACAAAATATGATCATCACAAGGAGGGGAGTGTAACCCCAAAATTTGACCAAACTAATCCACAGCCATTTGGGGTATTAAGAGCCACCATTAATTAAAAGCAAAACACCACATAGCTAAAAATAATTGTTAAGGCTCTTCTACGGAAGGCCAAATTGCTGTGGTTACAGCTTTGCAAATCAAAATAAAAAAATTAACAAACCATAAAAATAAAAAAAGTAAATAGCAAGCTTATTTCTAAATACCCCTAACAAATGTTATTGTTATAATAACTAAAAATACTAAAAATGATTTGCTAATAAAATAAGCAATTTATTGAAGCTAAAAATTATAACCCACTAAAATTACTATAAATTATATATTTTATAAAAAGCTAACTATAAAAATATTAAATAAAAATATATACCTTAAAGCAGTCCAAAAAAAGCTTTTTTTGGGGCAAGGAGCTATCTCCTAATCTCCTCATCAGCTAGCAGAAAAAGAGCCCCGGAAGCCCAGCTGGTGATCATTCAAAACCATCTCAGACTTTGGGTAACTATATTTGGAGTGCTGTAATCTTACAGCATATATGTCTATGTGCTTAAAAACTAATAAAAAATGTAGTTTTAGGTAAATGATTGATACAAACCAGAGTGCTTTTATCAGACAAAAAAAGCTTTGTCCCCATTAATTTATTCCTGACACCGCCTAAAAAAACAGTTAAATTACTACTACACTGGGTTCTAAAATGATGGTAACACACCTAGGACTAGGAAAGGGTGAAATAATCCTTAGTCTGATCGAAAATTTAACCAAACTTGGAACTTTAAAAAATGAGCTTCTCAAACACTTCCATACTTTCTGGCTCTTGTTAGCTGCTTAAGTTTCAAAACATCATAAGAAAACCTTCCCATAGTTTTCCTTTACTCAGCTTTACAGACTAAAGAGGTCCAAATAGTTCAAACAAACATGCAGACTTTTGGAACTTACCTGAATGTAAATTCCAAGTCATTTGAGGTTTGCCTGTCACTACAGTAGATACATCTGTTTAAACATTTTCTCAACTGGTATTGAAATGCAATGCTGAAAAATGACTGCAAAGAATGATTGATGACTATACCCAGTTCCTAGTAAGTAGTAGGAGGAAGATGTGGTTCAATTGGTATTTTGTTATAAATTGAATTACAGGAATCCTTTCCACTTAAAGAATGGGAAGAGAGGTAGTTAATTTGGAGTGAAACAAGGCTAAGAGGAATGCAACTTGACAAAACTTGCATTTTGAAGAACTAATGGTGATTAAATTAAAGGCGGTTAAATTGTTTCCATGAATTAAAATGAGAAGTCTAACGAAATTAGTATTCTAAACAAATGAATATTTCTGTGGTGATCCAAACATTGAATGTCAGACAGATTTTTGAGGAACAAAGAAGCTAGATGCCCAACGTGTGGCCCTTTGGGGTGGGGGGGGGAGGGAAATCAGCCTGACTGGGAAACTCCACTGACTCCACTGATTTTCCTCTCTAGAATGAGGACAAAAAAACTAAACAGCAAAAACATCAAGAAGAAAATTGGATGTTTAGAATCTTAATTTTAATAATCAAAAGCTTGACTAATAATGAAGGGAAAACAATTGGTTTTCTCACAATACATTTAAAAATGCTTGTATAAATTGGAAGAGTTGTAGTTTTAAGCTTATGCACTAAATCTGTTTGAACCCACACAGATGCAGTTTTGCATATTATTTACCCACATAAAGATTTTAGGACTGGGTCTAATATTAGCAAACCATATTTTGATACTTCAATGTGCACTGAAAGTCCATGAGTAGTCTAATAGACATGGAGAGAAAGTTTGATCCTAGATAACGATTTTGCTGTATTAATTAAATTAAAAAACCAACAAAAAGTTGTCTGTAACAAATGACCTAAAGAGTTTGATACAATTAATCTGGAAGATAACTTGAAGTAGTTAACATTCAGCAGGCAGGTAGCTTTTGAGGGGTAGAGGTAGACACGGGACCCACTTTTAGAACCTCAGAGTTTCAAACACCTCGGGAATGGAAGTTGTTCATGACTCTGAGCAAAATGTTATGGTTCTTTCAAAAGTTTACAACTGAACATTGACTTAAGACAGCTTTGAAACTTTACTATGCACAAGAAAAATGCTGCTTTTAACCATCTTAATTTAAATGAACCAAGCACAGAGACAATTTCCTTGTCAATTTTTTAAAAAAATTCCTTTTTATTTAGTAGTTTACATTTAACACAGAACTGAACTATATTTGCTCCCCCCACCCCCGCTGCCTGATTGCATACTTCCAGTTCCAAATGAGGTGTGTGGTAGACCAGTCCGTTCGTAACTCTGGTGTGAGTAATTCTGAGGTCCTACTGTACTTCATGGCATATTTTAGATTACATGAAAATCTGTGATCCCGTGTAGAGCATATAAGTGATTGAAGAAGAGACCACATATCCTTATCCCTTCTCAGGGACAACTTTAATCTTGCTAACATTGTTTTATGAGGGAGATAAAGAATTGTGGAAAGTACAGATGACAATTTCTATCAAACCCCTCCTCCAGTACCAAAAAGCTTGAGGGTTTTTTATGTTCATTATGTCTAAACGGAGGGCATATGAATAAAGATCAAAGCAATGAATGCCCGTGCATCATTTAAATCCAGACTTAATAACATCCCATGACAAATAAATACCATGAGAACATTAGCTATCATAAGTCATAACCTGTGAATATTAAGTAAAGGTAATAAAAGACTGCAAAACACAATGTTAAGGTCATTTGCCACAACCTGTAGATTTTCTTTTCTTCATACTGTCAGGAAGGAGTTAAAATTCAGCCATCAGAAAAGCCAGAAACTGCTGAGAAGCAAGGACATAGTTTCTGTCAATACCTGATAACTTAGCTCAGCTTATATGGTCAATGCCCACCCAGTAACGCAGTTCTTAGAACAATGCTAACCCTCCCTTCACAACCCACTGGATGTCTGTAAGCACTCATCCCACCCCCCCACCTCCTTCTCCCGCAAGGTAGCCATAGATGCTTGATGCAATAGGTTCACCTCTATTCATACGTGCTGTTCTTATTTTTATCTTTGTTTAGGGTTCTCTCTTGACTTGTAACAATGTCTGTCTCTGTATGTACAGATAAATGCAAATGAATTGATAAGAGAATGTGTATAACTGGTCACTATGGCACCATATCTTTGAAGATGCTTGTAGGTCTTCCCGGTACCGTGAGTAACCCCTATCATAGAATCATAGAATATCAGGGTTGGAAGGCACCCCAGAAGGTCATCTAGTCCAACCCCCTGCTCAAAGCAGGACCAATTCCCAGTTGAATCATCCCAGCCAGGGCTTTGTCAAGCCTGACCTTAAAAACCTCTAAGGAAGGAGATTCTACCACCTCCCTAGGTAACGCATTCCAGTGTTTCACCACCCTCTTAGTGAAAAAGTTTTTCCTAATATCCAATCTAAACCTCCCCCACTGCAACTTGAGACCATTACTCCTCGTTCTGTCATCTGCTACCATTGAGAACAGTCTAGAGCCATCCTCTTTGGAACCCCCTTTCAGGTAGTTGAAAGCAGCTATCAAATCCCCCCTCATTCTTCTCTTCTGCAGTCTAAACAATCCCAGCTCCCTCAGCCTCTCCTCATAACTCATGTGTTCCAGTCCCCTAATCATTTTTGTTGCCCTTCACTGGACTCTCTCCAATTTATCCACATCCTTCTTGAAGTGTGGGGCCCAAAACTGGACACAGTACTCCAGATGAGGCCTCACCAATGTCGAATAGAGGGGAACGATCACGTCCGTCGATCTGCTCGCTATGCCCCTACTTATACATCCCAAAATGCCATTGGCCTTCTTGGCAACAAGGGCACACTGCTGACTCATATCCAGCTTCTCGTCCACTGTCACCCCTAGGTCCTTTTCCGCAGAACTGCTGCCTAGCCATTTGGTCCCTAGTCTGTAGCTGTGCATTGGGTTCTTCCGTCCTAAGTGCAGGACCCTGCACTTATCCTTATTGAACCTCATCAGATTTCTTTTGGCCCAATCCTCCAATTTGTCTAGGTCCTTCTGTATCCTATCCCTCCCCTCCAGCGTATCTACCACTCCTCCCCTCTTCAGTATTGTCTGGGCTTGCCTGATTCTTGGGGAAAATAATCTTTTTGCCTAACAATACAAACATTAATAAAATATTAAAGACAGTACTGGCTTATAATATATATATCCTGAGCTTTGACAAAAGCCTTTCAATATTTAACTTCTCCAAAGATTAAAGTCTATTTCTGAGCATCTAGTTTAATTTATTTTAGGCATATCATTAAGGCCTCCAGAACCATCAAGGGTCATAAAACTTCAGAAAAGAGAAATATTATTAAATGCCATTATTGTAGATTATAAACTCTTTGGGAATATGTTTTCTTGAACATATGAAAGCATGCGGAGCACATTTTTGGCACTAACAATCTAAACAGCAATAATTACCATTTTAAATCCCAGCAGGAAGGGGTACTGGAATAATTTTTTAGTGGAGGCACTGAAAGCCACTGAACAAAGCCTGGAGGCATTTGGCTGGTATTCTTACTTCGAGTCAGGTGGTGCTACTGCATCCCTTTTTAGCAGGGCACCCTTCATGTGTCTGACAGTAAATCCAAATAAAACACTTAGAATTAAACATAAGTGTCCAAATGTTTATCATCAATGAAAAGTTTCTAGAATTATTTATAAAATTCTGTCAACATTTTCCCGCACCAACTCTAGGTTTACTGTGCCTTTCAGATGAGACTGCAAGGTGACAAATGGGCAGTAATGATCCCATGACTTAAAGCAAAAAAACCCAAGATGTGATTAGCCCCAGTCTCCTTGGCCAAGTTTCCACTATCTGATATTATGTAGTGCTGTATATAACATCCTCCACCTCAGTAGTAGGTACTGCTCAATGATGAAGTGATTTTTATTCAGAACTGAAGTTTGCAGTCCGCTGTTAGGATCCTTTAAGTTGAGAGATGCTATATTGGTCTCTTTTAGGTACTTATATACCCCCCATCCTTACCTGAGTGCCTGACAATCATGTTAAGCATTTATCCCTTACAACACCCCTATGAGGTACTATTATCCCCATTTTATAGATAGGGCACAGAGATCAAGTGACTTGCCCAAGGTCATATAGGAAGACTGGCAAGATACAGTCTTGAACCAAGGCTTCCCAAGTGCTAAACTAGTGCCCTAGCCACTGGGCCATCAGCATCAGTGCAACTAGAACTAACACCACCCAGGACCAAACCTCAGCTGATGTGAAGCCAATGGAGCTGTCAATTTATACCAGCTGAGCATCTGACCTAATCTGTTCCATCTTGCAGAAGACTACTAACAAGGGTTGCATGAACATTTGCAATGAAAAATAATTTTTATGAGCCTGGGTTTGAACTCAGTTTGCAGCACATCTTGGCAAGCAATTCAGTTTGAATCCACCCTCTTGCTCAGCAGATGTGACTGGTCCATTGTGAAAATCTCAAAACTGAGCTTGTAGGGTCTGCACAACCCTATATCCAAGCATCTGAGAATTAAATCCACCTGTTATATTCTTGGACTTGTCTGCAGATAGTTATTTTATAAATTAAAACACAAGTTACTGTAACACGATGACTGCACACATTTGAGAAGAACTGTAGTAGAAAGTATTTGTTTTGGATGATTCATCCAGAGTGGGAGAATCATTCAGTTTACATAAAAAAAGGAATAGCTCATCTTTGCAAAATAAAAATAGTGGCGGGATTAAGAAAACAGCTCAACACACTATGTGTAATTAGTGAGCTCAACAGCATTGTAGAGGGGACTCAGGCTCTCTATAATTAGATAATAGTTCAATTAAAGTCTGATTTTCAACTGTCCCCATGCTATCTACCACTGCGCCCCCCAGCCACCCCCCAAAGAGAAATGTAAGAAATTCTCCTCAAAATTTCACATTATATTGCATCCCAGTTTAGAATTTTTTCTTCAAAATGTCACAGAAGTGCCCCACAAGGAGTTTTTAAGATGGAGGACTAGCTCTCAGCTGATGCAAACAAGGCATAGCTCCATGAATGGGACTATGGCAAAATACACTAGCCTACAGACTGGACCAATGTGTTTTCAAAGTTTCCCTCTCCTTTAATTTAAAGATTTTTCTAACTTAATTCACACCTTATATGTTCAAAATGGCTTGAGCTATAAATTCCAGAATAGTTTTGTTCCTAAGACAGGGAGAAATGTTACTAGTAAATCAGGTGACAGATTAGGTGTAGAATACAAAGTTCTGAAGAGGTGTTTTTTGCATGTAAACCAGAATACATTTATACGATACACTGACCTGGTGCCAAATTGTGCCACAGCAGCTGATGGACTGAGTCATTGGAAAGAGTCATGGGAAGAGAGGAGACTGTGTGGGATGGTGCAGTCATGAATCCAGTATGGAAGATATATTCTCATTCTCATAATGGAGGTATTCTGGATTGGCAAGAAAAAGGGATGCTTGGAAAGGGGAAGAAAGGAGGTTGGTGGAGTATAAAGGAACGGCAGCGAAGGGTTTAGAACGTGTTGGGGCCAGGGAGCACTGTTTTCAAGGTTTATGTGGCATATTTTATGTACATAAACTATTTACATATAAACCTGGACTGGAGAACAGTGCTCCCAGAACAGCAGTCTAAAAGTAGGCGTAGAAGAGGTTTAGGAAACATGGTGAGATACAGGAAAGGTGTGGGGTGATAGGATGGCATGACAGAAGTCAGAACGTACAGCACTACTGTTATGCAAAAACTTGAAGGATGGGTTTTCAAAAAGTTTGGCCAGCTGACTTCACTGGGAAAAGAGTTAGACCAATGCTGAGAGCTTTTGGAAATCCCATCAGACATGTAAACTGAGACTGGAGAGCATGGCTCCAAGACAGTTTCACACCCCTGGACTCCCTCCTGGTACTTTCCCCTGTATGCCCAGATCCAAACTACCATTGTGATGTTTGAAAAGGTTAACACTGGATCCCTTTTAAAATGGAGGGTATTCATCCTCTACATCTCCACTTCCCTCCTCCAATAAAATCTATGTTAAAGTTAAGTGTAGGAAGTGAAGAAAGGGAAAGCTAGAGTTATATAAGTCACATCAACCTTAACACCCAGTTCTTCACTCACACACATGTCCCCTCCCCACCACCACCAATTAAACAGTTTCTTGCTGACCACGGGCATAGCAATTTTAACACTATCGCTGTGGCTTTGTTAGTGTTGTACATGCCTTGTTCTATCTGTAATCACTACTCTATATAACATATGGAGAATTGAAACTATGATTTACACAGAGCATTGCTTGTATAAGTGGGTTTAGATACACATGTGCTCTGTATTACTAACTGTAATGGTTTGTTACAACAACAATTGACGTTCTCACATACGGGACAGTTTTATTATCTTGCATAAGATTTAGGATTTTTCATAAGTGAGCTTTGTGTCTAATGAGACTTATCTTAAAAGGCTTGTATGGAATGATTTTGCTCAGGGGAAAAAAGATTGTTCCGTGTGCATGGTGTTTAGTCTGGAATTGTTACAGTAGCTTTGCTTTTTGGATGGTTTGTTATACCAGCATCCAAGCTTTGTACAGTATTTGTATGAATAAAAGCAGAGTATGAGAGTTCTTTATGCATTTCATGAATCAGAATTGTGGGATGAATACATAAATGTAGACATAATAGCTGTTTGTGTAGTGGTCAGTGATAGTGTTTGTACTGGTGGATGTGTGTGCAGGAATAGTGATAGGAAACCTCTAGGTGTGAAGAGCAGCTGAAATTCTCCAAACTATCCAGAGTTCTTGAGTCTGCAGCATTGGACTGGAAATGACATAAGAATAGTTTATTCTCTGATATTATTTAATATTTCCAGTTAAAATGGAATTACATATGAGAACAGGCCTTGTTTTATTTAGGCATTTCTTCTTCTAATCCTCAAAAGAACAAGGACAGGTATAAATATAAGGAAAAAAAATGCCTGTTTCCCAGTTCTCCAAAACAAAGAAACCCAACTAAGAAGAAAAGTAGTACTAGTGGCATCTTAGAGACTAACCAATTTATTTGAGCATAAGCTTTCGTGAGCTACGGCTCACTTCATCGGATACATTCAGTGGAAAATACAGTGAGGAGATTTATATACACACACAGCATGAAAAAATGGGTGTTATCATACACACTGTAAGGAGAGTGATCACTTAAGATGAGCTATTACAACAAAAAGACTTCAAAAACAGACTCCAAGGAGAGACTGCTGAATTGGAATTAATTTGCAAACTGGATACAATTAACTTAGGCTTGAATAGAGACTGGGAGTGGATGTGTCATTACACAAAGTAAAACTATTTCCCCATGTTTATTCCACCCCCCCCCACACACACACCCCATTGTTCCTCAGATGTTCCTGTTAACTGCTGGAAATGGCCCACTTTGATTATCACTACAAAAGGTTTTCTCCTCCCCACCCCCCACTCTCCTGCTGGTAATAGCTCATCTTAAGTGATCACTCTCCTTACAGTGTCTATGATAACACTCATTTTTTCATGTTCTGAGTGTATATAAATCTCCTCACTGTATTTTCCACTGAATGCATCCGATGAAGTGAGCTGTAGCTCACGAAACTTATGCTCAAATAAATTAGTTAGTCTCTAAGGTGCCACAAGTACTCCTTTTCTTTTTGCGAATACAGACTAACACGGCTGCTATTCTGAAACCCAAATAAGAAGATTCATTTTCAGTTTTAGCCAACAGGTTAAGTATGTTCTTATTTTATCTTTGGGGTTCCATCCAGTGCTAGTATAGTAGCCCATATCAAATGAATATAGCCTTTCAACTCTATTTGTTTACTTTTTAAAAATCTTATTTCCTTACAATAATAGTAATCTATTTTCCCCATTGGCATGTTTTCTTTGTATTAATCTATGCTGTCACTGAGGGAATTCAAAGCAGGAAACATTATGCCCAATCAGGGTCTTCACAATAAGGTTTTGTGATTGTGACTTTTTCCTGACCTTACCTAAGTCTTTTGTACAATTTGAAAAAAGTGTGTTCTTGAAGAACAGACATTTTCTCTGGGGCAGGGATGTCTGTGCTTTTACTTACAGACCACACAGCAAAAATGACATTGTGTCCGAGAGGCTGAAATGCCATTTTGGTTTCAGACATCCATCTTTTATTTAACTTTCACTCCTGACACAGGCTGCAGCTTTTGTCAGAAGGAATTTTGGTTTGGATTTTAACTTTGTATTTATTGCAACAGAAGGCTCTGACACATTCAAGTGTGGTCCTTTCCTTAACTTATCCACTCAGTTAAGAGTTCAGTTTACCCCGATGAACTGACTCAGGAAAAAAGCTAGCTGGGAGGTGTGGAGATAAACTAATAATGACACTATTTTTTCCATGAATTATGCTTTCTCCCTGACTAATCACCCTTTCCACAGAATCTTATGGCTGCGGAGATAGGCAACAGCTTGGAATAGGAATTGCCATACAGTTTCTGATCAGTGATCCACCTAGTCCAATATTCTGTCCCTGATAGCAATGAGTACAAGATGCTTCAGAGGAAGATGCAACTTCCCCTCCCACAAGCAAAAAATCCCCTAACTGCCTAACTGTAGGGGTAAAGAAGATATCCCCCTTATCTATGCTACTTATATGTCCCCTACCCACATTATCACAGTGTCTTAGACTCATACTTTAATGTATGTATTCACACGCCACCAAGGAAGTATTATCCCCATTTTACAGATTGAGAAGGGAGGCACAGTGGTACTAAGCGACTTACCTCAAGTCACACTGGAAATTTGAACCTAGGTGTCCCAAGTTAGCACCCTAATCACTAGATCTTCCTCTCACCCCGAATCATCAGTATTTATATCCCTTCCAAAACTCTAATTATTATAAACTCTGGATACTCTTGTTATCCATTTAAATGTCTAATCCTTTTTGGAATCCTACTCACCCTCATTGAGGATGGGGGGAGGGTGAAGCCATGCTCCTCTTTCATTGCTTTTCCTAGAGGCTGAACAAGTCTTACTTGTTGATCCCTGCCCTATGCAACCTTAGAGTAAGAGGCACTCACAATTGGCCTTCACATTGAACCTTCTCCAAAGAAACAATATTATATGACATTTTTCTTACTAAGGTTGGGACATACATTGATGTAGCATGCTAGTATTGTCACCATTCTTATAATCGATTCTTACTGTCATTTAAAACCTGAAGAACTCTGTGTATCTCGAAAACTTGTCTCTTTCACTAACAGAAGTTGGTTCAATAAAAGATATTACCTCACCCACCTTGTCTGAGATAATTCAAGAGGCCCACAAAAAATACGTTATAAATAACATACATACTGAAAATTCCCTAACCTATAATGCCTGGGAGCCTGGGTAGGCCCTTAACACTTTTTAAGGTCAGCAACACATGCTAGAGGGGAAAACACAATGCTCCTTTTTGAGATGTCCAGAGTGCACTCCAGTCAGCTATCCTGACAGTTCAGTACAACTCAGGTCCCAGTGCTTATGCTGTTGAATACCAGTCTACTTAGGCGTTTGGTGTGCTTTATTTCAGTCATGCAAAACTCTGAAGTTAAAACATTTAGGGCCTCATCCAAAACCCACTGAAGTCAATGGAAAGACTCCCATTAATTTTAATGTAGGGCTTTGTAGATAGCAAATTAACCTTCTTAAAGGCCATCTCTCAGGATGATCTCTTGTTGCTGCTTAATACCTTTTTTCTTATTTGTTACAAATGAGTTGAAATGGCATATTGGTAATCTAATTACCTCTTATCACTGTATCAAATGGAGAGGATACAGTAGACGGTAAAACATGAAGCACCTGAATACAAAGCATTTTCCAGTACATGATCTAGACCGTAAATGAAGACAAAATGTTAATATATACAACAATGTATTTTTAAGTGGCACTCAGTGGCAGTACCTGATGTTGGTATTTTAGTTTCAAGCAAAAATATTGACAAGTCTATTGGAAAAAACTGAAATGTCATTTAACATCATAGGAAAAAAATGTCAAAGATAGTAAATCTGTAGCATGCCTGCTAGACCAGACCACTATGAACATTTAGAGCATACTGATGTGTTCATCATCTGGAACTCAGTATTCATTGGCAATATGAATACAATCTGCATTTGGTTTTCACACCCATCTAATGTATTTACATAAGGGTTCATTAATTAAATGGTGAGAAGTTTTTATGTAATATGATTACAGTATGAAGCATGGGATCATCTAACCTACCATGAAAGAATGACAGAGGGGAAACAGAAACTAGCACATTTTTTTCCCCTAAGTTCACACACGCACATTTATTCCCTGGGAACCATCCTCCCTAGGCTGCCCCACTTCCATGAATCAGGCAATAGGGAAGCCATGGCCCAGGAATCAGGGAGTCTGGCTCTCTGGGCTTCCTGGCTACCCATAGCCATACCAGACAGAAGTTTGTTTTGAATCTAACAAAATAAATTGTTACAATTAAAAAAAAAATCTGGATTTCTGTTTCATAAAGAATTTTGGAATTTTTTTCATTCCAAATTAGAAAAAAAATTTTCAAAATTCAAAATCCTCCAGGAAACAGTTATTGTTCTTGGCTCAGCTCTACCAACACTCTCTCCCTAGTTCTGCATCTCAGTCTCTGTCCAGCCAGTCCCAGTTCTCCCTGGCACACTAACTCCTTGACAGCCATATCTGTTTTGTCTCCTCCTGCCCTGTTTCCCTCATCCCAATCTCTTTATTCAGACAGTCTCACTCTCCCTCCCCCCAGCTCCTCATCCTATCTCAGTGTCCTTCCCCCTCATCCTCCATCAACTGACACCTAGTCCCTGTGCCAGCACCCACCCCCTCATTTCCCTCACCAACTCCTGGGCCCAATCAGTGTCTCCTCCCTTTCTCCCAGTCCTAATCTCCTTGCCCAACAAGTCCCAGCCTCCCATCCCCACCCAGCTCCAGCAACAACCTTTCTTCCCCCACCATCAGACTTCGACCAGCCAGGCCGAGTGCCTGTGTGGGGAGGGGAAGTCATTACAACAGAGACATGATCCAAGCTTTCAGCTCTGGTGCTCTCAACCATAGCCCATCCCAAAGCAGTTGGCTGCATCTATTACTGGGAACATAATGGTCAACACCAATCACCAGGAGTTCATCTAGTCCAGTATCCTGTCTTCTAACTCTGGACAATGCCAGATGACTCAAAGGGAATGAACAGAACAGGGCAATCATGAAGTGATCCATTCCCTGCCATCCAGTCCCAGCACCTGGCAGTCAGAGGCAGGGACACCCAGAGCATGGAGTTGCATCCCTGATCATAGTGGCTGATATACATTGATGGACCTATCCTCCATTAATTTATCTAATTCTTTTTTGAACCCAGATATAGTTTTGGCCTTCACAACATCCTCTGGCAATAAGTTCCACAGGCTGACGGAGAAGAAGTGAAGAAGTACTTCTTTTGCTTGTTTTAAATCTGCTGCCTGTTGATTTCATTGGGTGACTCTTTGTTCATGTGTTATGCTAAGGGTAAGTAACACTTCCTTATTCACTTTCTCCACAGCATGCATGTTTTTATTGACCTCTATGATATCCCCCCTTAGTTGTCTCTTTTCCAAGCTGAGTGGTCCAGTCTTTTTTTTTATCATATGGAAGTTGTTCTGTACCCTGAATAAGTTTTCTTCCCCTTCTCTGTACCTCTTACATTTTTAATATATCTTTCTTGAGATGGGCGACCAGATCTGCATGCAGTATTCAAGGCATGGACGTACCATGGATTTATATAGTAGCATTATGATATTTTCTGTTTTATTACCTATATTCTAATTGTTCCTAATATAGCTTTCTTTTTTTCTTTTTTTTTTTTGACTGCTGTTGCACAATGTGCGGATGTTTGCAGAGAACTATCCGCAATGACTCCAAGATCTTTCCTGAGTCGTACCAGCTAATTTAGATCCCATCATTTTGTATCTATACTTGGGATTATGTTTTCCAACATGCCGTTAGTTTGTATTTATCAACATTGAATTTCATCTGCCATTTTGTTGCCAGTCACCCAGTTTTGTGAGATCCCTTTGTAACTCTTTGCAGTCAGCTTTGGACTTAGAATCATAGAATATCAGGGTTGGAAGGGACCTCAGGAGGTCATCTAGTCCAACCCCCTGCTCAAAGCAGGACCGATCTCCAATTAAATCATCCCAGCCAGGGCTTTGTCAAGCCTGACCTTAAAAACTTCTAAGGAAGGAGATTCTACCACCTCCCTAGGTAACGCATTCCAGTGTTTCACCACCCTCCTAGTGAAAAAGTTTTTCCTAATATCCAACCTAAACCTTCCCCACTGAAACTTGAGACCATTACTGCTTGTCCTGTCATCTTCTACCACTGAGAACAGTCTAGAACCATCCTCTTTGGAACCACCTCTCAGGTAGTTGAAAGCTGCTATCAAATCCCCCCTCATTCTTCTCTTCTGCAGACTAAACAATCCCAGTTCCCTCAGCCTCTCCTCATAAATCATGTGTTCCAGGCCCCTAATAATTTTTGTTGCCCTTCGCTGGACTCTCTCCAATTTTTCCACATCCTTCTTGTAGTGTGGGGCCCAAAACTGGACACAGTACTCCAGATGAGGCCTCACCAATGTCGAATAGAGGAGAACGATCACGTCCCTCGATCTGCTGGCTATGCCCCTACTTATACAGCCCAAAATGCCATTGGCCTTCTTGGCAACAAGGGCACACTGTTGACTCATATCCAGCTTCTCGTCCACTGTCACCCCGAGGTCCTTTTCCGCCAAACTGCTGCCTAGCCATTCGGTCCCTAGTCTGTAGCGGTGCATTGGATTCTTCTGTCCTAAGTTCAGGACCCTGCACTTATCCTTTTTGAACCTCATCAGATTACTTAACTTTCTTGAGTAATTTTGTATTATCTGCATACTTTGCTACCTCAGTTTACCCTTTTTTTCCAGATCATTTATGAGTATGTTGAATAGCACAGATCCCAGTATAGATCCCTGGAGAACACCACTATTTACCTCTCTCCATTCTGAAAACTGACCATTTATCTCTATCCTTTAGTTTCCTGTCTTAACCAGATACAGATCAATGAACGTACCTTCCCTCTTATCCCAGACTGCTTAATTTGCTTAAGAGCTTTTGGTGAGAGACCTTCCCAAATTTCAAGTCTCTGCTTCAAAGCATAGGGGGCATAGACCTGTGCAAAGAAAAGGTTACTAGAATCTTTTTCATATTGGCAAAGCAGTGATGTTTTCCCTAGCCTTGTTCTCAGAAACGGCTGAATGATTTTGGAGGAAAATTCAGAAAAAAAGTTGAGCGTAATGCTGACACCCAGCATGGAAAATTTCAGAGTGAACAGTTAAAGTTTGGCAAAGATATATGCAACCAAAACCAGAGCCTTATAATGGGAAGTGTCAACTAACCTTAAGAGGCAAAACTACCAGCCCCACCTGTAATAACTGAAGATAAAAATTCACGAGTGTACATATAAAAACATCTCATAGACTATTAATGAAATATACAGGTTCTTTAACTGAACTGTAAAGACTCAAAACCAGGTGGTAAATAATAAAGAAACACTCAGCAGATATAAGATTGTATAAAATAGGTAAAAATATATGTACAAAAGACTAAACATTGTTTTTTTCTACTCTTTAACAGACTAAAACTAAATATTGTTATTGGATGCACACTGATTTTCACCTCTAAGTGCATTTAATAGAGTTAATATATCTAGTTCTTAAAAGCAAAACAAACACATTAAGAGTGGAGGATACCAACTCTATAAATAAGCTCCACTTTTGCAGCTATGTCATTATATGAAATAGGAAAAATATGCTAACTGCCAGAGCTTTGGAATGAACTCATGCAGAACAATGACATTATACAAATTAACAGACAATCTGATGATACATAATTAACCTCTGATTAATTACTTTAATTTAGGCACCAGGATTAATTTTTTTTTGGTGAAAACCATAACAAGCAGAAAGAGCCACACAAGGTGTTTTCAATAAAAGTGTCTGAATTTGCCAACATTCTTCTTAACTCAGATCATCCTTTCCCATTATTACATCTCTCCTGTTCAAGTCTTAAATATTGTCAGAGTTTGCTCTTATTTTTAATCTTACCTCTGCTGGAATTCGTAGTCATGCTTTAAATTCATTCTTGTCTTTTTTGCTGCCATTAACTTTGTTATGGGAGTCCTGAATCCTGATTTCCTAATCTTGGGGTCTAGAACATGGAAAGTAGGCCACACTATCATTCCAGAAAAATGGGACCATAGTATATTCTCAACTACTCCGCATTATGACAGGTTTGAGACGTGTCAGAGAACTATTAAATGTGCCGAATCATGTAATTGAGGCTAGCACAGTACCATTTAAGTATCCTACTATAGCAATGGAAAATGAAAATAGAACAGCATCACAACTCATTTTACAGATCCTGAAGTACTGGTTTTATAGTTTGTCTTGTTTCCAGATTGTGTCTGATATTTTGGTTGTGGCTATTGAGCAGTATGTGTATTACATTAGTAAACACCTGTCCATGCCAAAATCCAATTCAAAGTTGTAGTCCTAGCAATCTAAAAATGTTAGAACTTATTTTATCCTACCTCTCTAACTTCACTTATTCAATTCACTTCTCCAGTCTTTACCTCTGCCTTTTCCCTGTGATTCTTCACAGTTGAAGACTGTTAGCTCTTGCGCCGCTCCTCTATTGTTCCCCTTCAGAGTCATCTCTTCTCTGTCTATCTATCCAGAGACCTTCTGTTTTATTTAGCTTCTATTAAGGCTTTCAGTGAAGCATTTTAAAGTGCTCTATGGGTGCACAATAGAAACAAATTATAGAATATTGTTGAATGCCAAACCATCAGCTTATTGCTTTTTCAGCATCAAATTAGAACTTCTATAGACAATTTTGAATACTGTATTTTAATAGTGTCAATAATTTTCTGAAAACACAGTGTGGTACAAAATATTGAGGAAACAATTTTTTTTTAGGATTCACTCTTACCATAATTAATTGAACTTCCATTACTATTAATGGGAATTATGGTATATGATCATAGCACTGTTTCTTTCTATATTAAGGAATCTGCTTATATGCCAAGTAGGCAAAATTTCAAACAAAACAAAAACATATTCATAAACATAATTCATTCGTGTGAATTTGCTTTATATTCACAGCCCTATACCCAGCTTCTTTTCAAGTATTAATATGAATGTACATTTGCTTGCAGAATGTGTGTATCGAGAAAATGTTGTGAATACCCATGCAATTTTATATTTGCATGAGTATCTCCCCAGAAGAGTTTGAACAGTCATCATGAAAGCTCTTTGAGTTTGGAAACCAGGGAAAAGCACTGCCTGCATAGAGCACATGGGAGGAAACAATTATTAAACCAAAGTAACATCCTGTTTTCAGAAGACCTCAGTTGTTCCTTACCTTAATACAGCTGACATTTGCTAGGCTTTGGCATCAAACAGATACACACACCCTTTCTTTCTCCTTCCCTCTGTAGGCCTATAGAATGGTGCAACATTATTATTTCAACATTTCCCATTATTTCATTGACATATATGGCCAATTTAAGGTCCTGGCAGTCAGACACTGAAGGCCTTTGCAGTTCCCTAGAGTCAAAGAACCATCACACATGCACACTGTCTTTGACAGGGAAGTAGCATCTGACACTGACCCTGGGCAAGTCAAGGATTTGGCTAGAAAATGCAAACCCAATTCCTCCAGTACCTAGAACCAGCAGCTCTTCTTAGATCTTTAATGTTGCCTCTGGCACCCTGAAGTTATGTCCCTGAATTTTTAATACAAAAGCAAATAAATAATTGAAATAAGTAAATTAAATGCCTGTACCAACAAACTTTTAATGCTAAAGTGCACATAGCGGCCTAAAGTGACAGCCTACTATTTTTTTTACCCTTATTCTCCTTCCTCATTCATTCTGCATTGCCACTTTATCACATCTTGTCTAAAATTTAGGTCCCAATCTCGCCAAGCTACCTCGCTCTTATACCAGCACTTTTCATCAATAAATCTCAAAGGTGGTCAGTACTTGAGTACATGCAAAACTTTGAGAAATTATCTGCCTGCATGCATCAGCTTGCAGGACCAGTACCTTAGTTTAAAGGCTTTGGAGTTGTGACTTCACCATTTAAAGATACTGCAAAGTGCTGAGCACCTTCAGCACGTATGCAACCTAACTGTTTTTAGCAGTAGATTAAAGTAGCTATTGACCTTTGTGATAAGTGGTATATATACACTCATGATAAATAATAGAATTAGGGTTGTCAAATTAATCATGATTAATCAAATGATTAAAAAAATAATTGTGATTAATTGTTCTGCTAAACAATAGAATATCATTTATTTAAATATTTTGGATGTTTTCTATATTTTCAAATATATTGATTTCAATTACAACACAGAATACAAAGGGTACAGTGCTCACTTTATACTTATTTTGACTACATATATTTACACTGTAAAAAACAAAGAAAATAGTATTTTTCAATGCCCCCATTACAAGTACTGTAGTGCGATCTCTTTGTCATGAAAGTTGAACTTACAAATGTAGAACTATGTACAAAAATGACTGTACTGAAAAACAAAACAATGTAAAACTTTAGAGCCTACAAGTCCACTCAGTCCTACTTCTTGCTCAGCCAATCACTCAGACAAACAAGGTTGGTTACAATTTGCAGGAGATAATGCTGCCTGCTTCTTGTTTACAAAGTCACCTGAAAGTGAGAACAGACGTTCACATGGCACTGTTGTAGCTAGCATTGCAAGATATTTACATATCAGATGCACTAAAGATTCATATGTTCCTTCATGTTTAACCACCATTCCAGAGAACGTGTCCATGCTGATGATGGGTTCTGCTCAATAATGATCCGACGCATGTTCATTTTCATCATCTGAGTCAGATACCACCAACAGAAAGTTGATTTTCTTTTTTGGTGATTTGGGTCCTGTAGTTTCCACATCACAGTGTTGGTCTTTTAAGATTTCTGAAAGCATGCTCCACACCTCGTCCCTCTCAGGTTTTGGAAGGTACTTCAAATTCTTAAACCTTGGGTCGAGTGCTGCAGCTATTTTTAGAAATCTCATGTTGGTACCTTCTTTGTGTTTTGTCAAATCTGCAGTGAAAGCGTTCTTAAAATGAACAACATGTGTTCAGTCATCATCCGAGACTGCCATAACATGAAATATAAGGCAGAATGTGGGTAAAACAGAGCAGGAGACATACAATTCTCCCCCAAGGAGTTCAGTCACAAATTTAATTAACACATTATTTTTTAACAAGCATCATCAGCATGGAAGTATGCCCTCTGGAATGATGGTCGACCCGTGAAGGGGCATACAAATGTTTAGCCTATCTGGCATGTAAATACCTTGCAATGACAGCTACAAAAGTGCTCATCATCTTGGACGATTGAGCCTTGAAGGCAATCCACTCACTCACCACAACAGATCAAAATCATGAGCTCCATCTTGTAAACTCTCCAGGATTCTGAAAGCAGAAATTCTGTCTGTAAAGGTCCCGTAAGATCAGGTCACTTATCTGGACACTATAACCAGCAGTTACTGGAACTGAATTACATGGGGCTATGCATTATTAACAAATGTAGAGTTTAGTCCTTAAGCTGTTTGAACATTACCAGCATTTTACAAGTAGCATGGTGTGCTTTCACACTTTTATTTGTAATATCAAATACTTTATGCATTGACTGCTCTGAAGTTTCTAGCCTTTATCAAGAGGTACACATCTGCCTTTGGACGTAGAAGATGCTGCAGGATTTCCATCAGATCTTTTAGAAAAACATCAGATTTGGCGCAAAGCCACTGCACATTTCGCTTTTATGGCTATTATGCTTTTTGAATCCAGTTTATGACTTAGTACCCATTAAGAAACAATTATCTTATTTAGCTCCTAACACAAAAGATGATATACTTTAATATGGCATTAGATGACTCACAATGTCACATCCTTCTATATAAAATTGCCTAATTCAAGCCATGCAGTCAGAGGAATATTCATTGTAAAGCCTGACTGAATGAGAAATCCTTGCAGCATGATTTGTAACTCAAATCAGCATGATTTGTAAATTCAAAGGCAGGGGGATGGAACTGATAATGCTCTGCTGCCCCAGGTTGTGCTGTCCAGGACAGCATGGTGAACCTCAGCTGCCACAGTGGGCCCAGGGAGAAAGGTAATCTCTTAGAAAACTGGATTACCCAGACATTGTGGGATTTTTTAAAAAAATTATCACAAGCAATTTGTAAATGCAACTGCATAGCCTCTTGCGAGCATGGCACATGTATTTTGTATCCACTTTAGCCCACCCCACTCAGGAGGTGGGTGAGACATTCTCCAGTGTGCAACTTGAACTGCTGTGTACCTTACCTCTCCAGCCTGGGATACCTTTTACATTGCTTGCTAGTGAACAGAGCCTGTTCACTCACAGCCACCAACATGCAAAGTCACTCCCAGCTGAATACATAAATGCTATACCCAGCTTTTCATGAATAGATACATGGTAACACCCGCATACTCCTCAGTCCCAGTCTTTACCCCCAGAAATGTGCAAATTGTACTTTTCAGCAGCCCACCGGTTGGCACAAGCTCATACATAATCCATCATTGCAACAACTGGAAATGAATATGCACTAGCCTGGTTGACCTGAGTAGAGATTTCTGAAACACTTCAGTCAAAACACACTGGTTGAGAAAAAACAGTCAAAGAAGTTTAAGATAGATTTGAAGTGATTATAAGTGGTGAGGAATAAAGGTCAAAATTGGTTAAAAAAATAAAAGGATAAACAGGCAAGCTAATTCCTCAATTTTACCAAGCTAAGTGACCTTGAAAACAAAACAAAACAATTTTTCCCCTCATCCAAAAGCTTACAGCAGTATATACTAGCTGAAAAGGCTTCCAGGTAGAACCTCTGGTTCTAAAAGCTTCCTTTGTTCTTTCAAACATTGTAGCTACTGTGAGCAGAGATTGAGGGGGAGTTAATTTGTGTGTTGTGAGCTCTCCATTCTTAGGGCATGTCTACTTTAGAATCTGAAGTTGACCTATGTTGGGGCGACTTACAGCCACAATAATAATTACTGTGGTGGGTCATGTCCACACTACCCTCCTATTATCGGTGGTGCCAGGAACCTGGGAGCCACCCAGACTCTGGGCATGGAGCTTGCAACCAGGAGCCTGGATGTGGTGGCAAGCCAAACCAAGAGACCGGGGTGGGACGGGGAGAGCAGCCAGGCTCCTGGCAGCAGGGAACCAGGCAGTCAGGGGGGCAGTACTGAATCTGAGAGCTTCCCGGCAGTACCGAGGTGGAGGGGGCCTGCCAGAAGTACTGGGGAGTCAGAGGTGTAGCAGGGCACCGGGAGCCTCTGGGCAGCAGCTGTGCTTGGAGGGGAGTCTGGGGAAGCCAGGCTCCAAGCGGAATGGGTGCATCCTGGCTGAGACCAGGCATGACAAGTAAATTTTTTTTCAGTCTGTCCTGCTGGCAAATGATTGTTTCAGCAGTTAACAGTTTTCTAACACCTGTGGTCAGTCCCTTGTTGTGTCTGAGGAGCTAGTCTGTTGGCGTTTCACAGAATTACAATATATTTCAGTTACAAACATCGTAAAATCTCATAGCTGTACACACATTTTAACAAGACAATGATGTTCAGCAGATTATGTTATTTCAAATGATACCTCATGAGGCATACTTTGTACAGAATATATCAGTCATGAAAATGATGAACATGGGGTACAGTATGTCAGTGGGATATTATATTCTGCGCCAGATGCATTACTATAGTAGCTACAAAAACTAACATGGAGATGACAAAAGCATGGTCACAGTGCAATGTCTGCACCTGGGAGAAAGGTTGTTGTATTATGGCTGGTCTCAAATGGAAAAAAGGAACGAGAGGCCACCTCTGCCAAATGCATATCATGAAACCATACAGAAATAGTAGGACCCTGATACTCTGAACCTTGCCGGAAAAAGACAGCACAACACCCTCGAATGAAGGGCCAGGCACAATCTTCCTCTATTCCTCCAGATAATTTTATACCCCAGTGCATTTCTTCAGCCTTGTGTGGATGAAATCTTACCCAATATATTCCTAGCCATTGCCAAAGCTCCTGAAGGCACTGAGGCAGCAGAAGAGCTAGAGGTAGGACTGAGATGCAAAGTTTAGAACCGAAATTTATAACTCGTTGTAAAGCTTTGAAGATGTCCATATCTGAAGCTTTCAACTAGTGTCTCTAACAGACAGATCTATATTCAATTAAAGTTAAAGCTATATGCCATCTTCAGACTGGTTACAGCCCTTGCCTCCCAACATTTCACACAAGAATTACATGTATTTAACAATACAGGGGACAAAATTCAACCCAGAAATACCTAATATTTGAAAACCTTCAGGGATGAGGTAAACTTACAAAACTCTATTGCTCAGTGTAGAGCGAGCAGAAAATGTTTAAGGGTGCAGCACCTATATTTAATGTTGCTCAACACTTTCCACTTGAGACCCTGTTTTCAGTTGTGTAAACTGTTCTAGCTGGAATTTACCATGCCAGTTGCTTGCCTCCAGGTGATTTTTTTTTAAAAGTTACACCGACAGTGGTTCAGCCATTTCCGAGAACAGGTTAAAGAATAATACGTTGCTTTGTCCATGTTAATTATGTTTTATAAGAATTTAGTTGAGAACCTCTATCCCCTCAAAGCTTTGGAGCAGGGACTTAAATTAAGCAAGGAGGTGCCTTTGTGTCAAGGATTAGTCTTTTGCCATCCACATGAAGATTTGACCAAAGCTGACCAAGTTATGAGCCTCTGAAAAAAATATCAGTTGGCACGTATTTAGTAGAGGCTTGTTAGAGTTTGGCATCTAAATTCTCAGAAGGTTCCATCTGCACAGAGCACACTCCATCATCTCCCAGCTGCTGGGGTTGAGCAGCACTTTTCCGGAAATTGCTCCTTTCAGTTGCAGGGGGCTATTCTCATGCCATTTCTACTGTACTCAGTTCTTTCCCCTCTCTTCTTCCCTCCCCTCTACCCCCATTCAGGTGCCTATGTAGCTTCGAGGAGAAAGAGGAGGCAACCTGATTGGAATGCAGACAGGCAAAGACTAAATGGAGTAAGATGGAATATACGAGGTTGGGGGGGAGGATAGGAGTCTAGGGAAGGGAGGTTAGAAGAAGGAGCACATGGAGTGGGGAAGAGAGCCACAACAGACAGGGAGGAGAGGATAGGAGCTGACCTGAGGAAAACGGGCAGGGGGCAGAGAAAGGAAGGAGTGGAAGGATAGAAGAAGGCGGGGGGGAGGAGACAGGAGTTGGAGAGGGGGATGACAGGGACAGAATGGGACAGGGAAAGTGGGGTTGGTAGCAGAATGGTTTGTAACATTCCTCTATAGACCTGAAATTGAACCTAGGATTCCAGGGTCTTGGTATTTCTATGCTGGCCACCAAATAGCTGTAAAACCCAATAGGCAAAGTGTGTGTCTCTACTCCTTTTTCAGCCGGTCCACACAGAAGATAAATTTCTATTGCTAACAGTTACTCCGCTAGCTCAAGCAACAGAGGATTGTACTGTGGATCTAGACATCTCAACTCTGCTGATAACCCAAGGTGGGGAGCAGCATGGTTTTATGTGGTGGATTTCTGGTTTTTCAGTTTGCATTAAAAAACACCGGAAGTTACATCCCAGAATAAAACCATTTAAAAAGAATGCTAATATTGGGGAAAAAAACCCACAAGTTAGAATAAGTCAGTATTAAAGTTGCCCATGCAACTTTAATTCATCTCCCTTGTGTGTAGGCATTATGATACAGTCTGTAATTACATGATCACACTATTCTTTCCACAGGACCTCTGCCTGATTCAGTTCACAAGACAGTCTGTGCCCTGGGGACCAACCAGAGTTGTGAAGTGAATGAGCCTGTTATCTGTAGGGCCTCTCCTCAGTTGCAGCAGTTGGGATGGTCTTGTGCTAAAGGCAGTTGAGTGCTATGCTAGAAAATTGGATTCCATCCCTGCCTCTGTCACAGAATTCCCATACGATGCTGGATAAATCACTTAAACTAACCTTTTCACCTGTGGCTACTATGTGATCCTCATACTGATTACCCAAATTGAGACACCTGGGGTCTGATTCGCAGAAGTGCTGAGCACTGATTTCATAGATTCATAGATATTAAGGTCAGAAGGGACCATTATGATCATCTAGTCCGACCTCCTGCACAATGCAGGCCACAGAATCTCACGCACCCACTCCTGCGAAAAACCTCTCACCTATGTCTGAGCTATTGAAGTCTTCAAATCGTGGTTTAAAGTCTTCAAGGAGCAGAGAATCCTCCAGCAAGTGACCTGTGCCCCATGCTACAGAGGAAGGCGAAAAACCTCCAGGGCCTCTTCCAATCTACCCTGGAGGAAAATTCCTTCCCAACCCCAAATATGGCAATCAGCTGAACCCTGACCATATGGGCAAGATTCAACTGCCAGATACCCAGGAAAGTCAAAGATTTGCAGAAGTCAATGGGAGTTCTGCTCTGAACATGTGAAATGCTATACAATACTCCGGGGAAAAAAGTCAGGCCATAGCCTTCTCAAACGGAGCCTCCAAAATTAGGTGACATTTGACAAATTTGGCCTTAATCTCTCTATGCCTCAGTTCTGCCTGTGGAAAAAAAGGATAATAAATAGCACCTCACCTCACAGATGTGTTGTGAAGATAAACCCATTCATGCTTTTGAAGCAACCAGATATTATGATGACAGCAGCATAGAAAAGCCCATAAGGAAATTAATATTGTAGTCCAAGGTTTCAGTGGTGTGCAGTAAATAAGACATTGGGGGGCGGGGAGGCACAATGAATGATGAAGAGAAAAGGAAGCATTTAAATAACCACACATTCGGTGAGCACTCTCTGTCCTATTCCGTTGAAAGAGACAGGTGTCCTGTGGAACAAATAGTATGTGATCATAATGCACATACACAAAGGTGCCAAATTAAGGTTGTTCAGGCAACCCAAATGCTGGCATTTAATTAATCAGAGCTTGACTTTGCAATCTTCCCATTCTTTTAACACAGCTTTGGGGATGAAATATTTGTTAATAATTGTCCATTTTTAGTATATGTCTCTGTAATACAGTCTATAAGATTACATAATTTTGAGGGGTAAAGTATACTATGTTCAACTGTGCTCTAATAAACAAAGGAAATTTGCCCTTGAAAAGGACATCATAGATGTTTATGGAATTATGCATATAGTCAGAAAGTAATTACTTTAATGTCCAGAAATCACTCTCTCAAAAGTTAGGGGAGAATATCTTCAATCTGCAAGATAAGTGCATAAATATTGATATCAGCAGGGATAGCACTTCTGTTTGCAGTAGGTATAACTAGAATGTGAAAATTTCTTTGTTCTTGCAGGTTTTAAACTGCTCATTTGGAGACCATTTCCAGAACAAAAGGCTTCCAACATCTAGCACTTTCATTTTATTTCATTCACAAAGTTCCTTTCTGGTGCATATGCAAGATTACTGATTTGGTTTCAGTGCCCAGTTGTGTATCCCTGCTATTTTTTTCATAATTAAAGCAATTGTAAGGACAGTGTGTCAACCACTAAGCAACTCATGCAGAGCCACCGATTTTTGCTGTGCATCATCATGTGTACTTTTGTGTAATTTCAGAAGTCCTTGATTATGCTTCACAGTATAGTCAATCAGAAGGAGCTCTAAAGAGATTTTCATTTCAATTACGCATGCCTCATTATCATGCTTTCAGCAAACTGGAAAGTACATTACAAGGTGAGAGCCAACATGATGAGATGGCAAACAAAAAGCATAAGTATCTTATAAGGATTCATAAATTTGTGAGAAATGACATTAATTTTGAGCATATTAATCATTAATACAGCATTGTAAATGTATATGGCATTTTACAAACATCACCTGCAAGCTCTTCAAAATGTCCTGCACTAGAGACAGACAAGACAAGACCTGGGACAAGGGTTCAGTGAGGTATATGGAGAGACAGAATTGTCAGGGGAACAAGTTAGGAAGAATTCCTAGAAGTAGTGGTTTTAAAGTAGCTTTAAAGAGGGTTTGGGGAAAGAAGTAGTAACTTAGCAGATGGGAAATGGGAAACTATTGTAAACATGGCGGGGGGGGCAGCGTGAATGGGCTACAAGACTAGGAAGAGGTGACAAAGGGAGCTAATGGATCCGGGATCTAATTTGGATATGGATAGAGCCCTTTTTAATGTTTTTAATAAAGTAAATACTAATGGAAACTGTGTGATCATGGGAGACTTTAACTTCCCAGATATAGACTGGAGGATGAGTGCTAGTAATAATAATAGGGCTCAGATTTTCCTAGATGCGATAGCTGATGGATTCCTTCAACAAGTAGTTGCTGAACCGACTAGAGGGGATGCCATTTTAGATTTGGTCTTGGCGAGTAATGAGGATCTCATAGAGGAAATGGTTGTAGGGGATAATCTTGGCTCAAGTGATCATGAGCTAATTCAGTTCAAACTGAATGGAAGGATTAACAAAAATAAATCTGCAACTAGGGTTTTTGATTTCAAAAGGGCTGACTTTCAAAAATTAAGGAAATTAGTTAGGGAAGTGGATTGGACTGAAGAATTTATGGGTTTAAAGGTAGAGGAGGCCTGGGATTATTTTAAATTAAAGCTGCAGAAGCTATCGGAAGCCTGCATCCCAAGAAAGGGGAAAAAATTCATAGGCAGGAGTTGTAGACCAAGCTGGATGAGCAAGCATCTTAGAGAGGTAATTAAGAAAAAGCAGAAAGCATATAGGGAGTGGAAGAAGGGAGGGATCAGTAAGGAAAGCTACCTTATTGAGGTCAGAATATGTAGGGATAAAGTGAGACAGGCTAAAAGTCAAGTAGAGTTGGACCTTGCAAAGGGAATTAAAACCAATAGTAAAAGGTTCTATAGTCATATAAATAGGAAGAAAACAAAGAAAGAAGAAGTGGGACCGCTAAAAACTGAGGATGGAGTGGAGGTCAAGGATAATCTAGGCATGGCCCAATATCTAAACAAATACTTTGCCTCAGTCTTTAATAAGACTAAAGAGGATCTTAGGGATAATGGTAGCATGATAAATGGGAATGAGGATATGGAGGTAGACATCACCATATCTGAGGTAGAAGCGAAACTCAAACAGCTTAATGGGGCTAAATCGGGGGGCCCAGATAATCTTCATCCAAGAATATTAAAAGAATTGGCACAAGAAATTGCAAGCCCATTAGCAAGAATTTTTAATGAATCTGTAAATTCAGGGGTTGTACCATATGATTGGAGAATTGCTAACATAGTTCCTATTTTTAAGAAAGGGAAAAAAAGTGATCCAAGTAATTATAGGCCTGTTAGTTTGACATCTGTAGTATGCAAGGTCTTGGAAAAAATTTTGAAGGAGAAGGTAGTTAAGGACATTGAAGTCAATGGTAAATGGGACAAAATACAACATGGTTTTACAAAAGGTAGATCGTGCCAAACCAACCTGATTTCCTTCTTTGAGAGAGTAACAGATTTTTTAGATAAAGGAAACGCAGTGGATCTAATTTATTTAGATTTTAGTAAGGCGTTTGATACTGTGCCACATGGGGAATTATTAGTTAAATTGGATAAGATGGGCATCAATAGGAAAATTGAAAGGTGGATAGGGAATTGGTTAAAGGGGAGACTACAACGGGTCCTACTGAAAGGTGAACTGTCAAGTTGGAGGGAGGTTACCAGTGGAGTTCCTCAAGGATCAGTTTTGGGACCATTCTTATTTAATCTTTTTATTACTGACCTGGGCACAAAAAGTGGGAGTGTGCTAATAAAGTTTGCAGATGATACAAAGCTGGGAGGTATTGCTAATTTAGAGAAGGACAGGGATACCCTACAGGAGGATCTGGATGACCTTGTAAACTGGACTAATAGGAATAGGATGAAATTTAATAGTGAGAAGTGTAAGGTCATGCATTTAGGGATTAATAACAAGAATTTTAGTTATAAGCTAGGGACACATCAACTAGAAGTAACGGAGGAGGAAAAGGACCTTGGAGTATTGGTTGATCATAGGTTGACTATGAGCTGCCAATGTGATATGGCTGTGAAAAAAGCTAATGTCGTCTTGGGATGCATCAGGAGAGGTATTTCCAGTAGGGATAAGGAGGTTTTAGTACCGTTATATAAGGCACTGGTGAGACCTCACCTGGAATACTGTGTGCAGTTCTGGTCTCCCATGTTTAAGAAGGATGAATTCAAACTGGAACAGGTACAGAGAAGGGCTACTAGGATGATCCGAGGAATGGAAAACTTGTCTTATGAAAGGAGACTCAGGGAGCTTGGCTTGTTTAGCCTAACTAAAAGAAGGTTGAGGGGAGATATGATTGCTCTCTATAAATATATCAGAGGGATAAATACCAGAGAGGGAGAGGAATTATTTAAACTCAATACCAATGTGGACACAAGAACAAATGGATATAAACTGGCCACTAGGAAATTTAGATTAGAAATTAGACGAAGGTTTCTAACCATCAGAGGAGTGAAGTTTTGGAATAGCCTTCCGAGGGAAGTAGTGGGGGCAAAAGATCTATCTTGCTTTAAGATTAAACTCGATAAGTTTATGGAGGAGATGGTATGATGGGATAACATGGTTTTGGTAATTAAATATTCATGGTAAATAGGCCCAATGGCCTGTGATGGGTTTTTAGATGGGGTAAGATCCAAGTTACCCGGGAAAGAATTTTCTGTAGTATCTGGCTGATGAATCTTGCCCATATGCTCAGGGTTTAGCTGATCGCCATATTTGGGGTCGGGAAGGAATTTTCCTCCAGGGCAGATTGGAAGGCCCTGGAGGTTTTTCGCCTTCCTCTGTAGCATGGGGCACGGGTCACTTGCTGGAGGATTCTCTGCTCCTTGAGGTCTTCAAACTACAATTTGAGGACTTCAATAGCACAGATATAGGTGTGAGGTCTTTTTTAGGAGTGGTGGGTGAAATTCTGTGGCCTGCATTGTGCAGGAGGTCAGACTAGATGATCATAATGGTCCCTTCTGACCTAAATATCTATGAATCTATGAATCTATGATAATGAAGAAACCACAATTGCACTATTTAGCTCTCCAACTGTAAGATAATGCCAATTGTGGAAGTACATCAGCAAGTACCATCAGTGTATGCTACTGACCAGAGCCAAACATTAATTAATTAGTGTGATGATGGCACACCAGGTGCCAGCTCACGCCAAGGCCCCAGGCCTCACTGAACATTTAAAAAGGCATGGCTGGAAACCAGTCCTGCTTCTCTGTGTATCAGCATTAGCAAAATAGATATTAGATGTTAAGTTGATAAGAAAGAATTTAGACTTTATGAAATGCTTGTAAAATGCTGCATGTATTGATCTCACTTACAACCTCTATAGCCATTGGTGAGTGTTTGATTTGTAAACCTCTGTAATTGTGTAACTCAATCAGAAAAAGAATCTAATCATAATGTAAAGTGCTCATCCTTCATACAAGATGGCCCACTGAAGGCAAATGAGGCATTGTGTACTATCAAAGGACAGAGGCCCGGTTGATTGCATTCTTAACTCCCTCCCGGAAGGAGACCCCTATGCATGAACTCATGCCATCAGTTTGGACTCTGGGGTGGAGGGCTTTAGGAGTTTACATTTGTTACTGGGTTGGTGAAATCTAATCACAGAACATACCACAAATCTGGGATGTCTGCCCTGAGGCTGCTACTCATGGTCATGTGCCACACCAGACAGTGTGATAATTAGTATAGATGAGTGATGAGATATTAGGATTTTATTTTAACACAGCAAACAAAAATTTTAGGAAAAATAACTAAACTTGAAGCTAATGCAGTATAATATATGCTAGAGTTAAGTGATGCAAATGCTAAACAGAATATGTATTTAGAAGACACAAGTAGCAGATAATCCACACACTGAAATTAAAATTTGGTAGCGACATATTGCAAGCTCTTCTGCAGCTTTAATTATTTATCTATGGCTTGCTGTATTCTCCCACTGAATAAATTATTGGCATTCAAGCAGCTAAGCAGAGTAGAGGCCATTTAAAACTGTGGCAGTGTGAGATTCATCTCATAAAGTTTATAATCTATTAATTAGTGTAAAGCGAGGCTGGATTTCAAAGATCTAAAGAAGCTCTGAGTGCAGTTGAAAACTAGCACATTTAGCTCAGACCTGTCTTGCTAAAGAGGATTACGCACTGTGAATACTGCTGCTCCAGTGTAAAAAGCTACTTGTGTGGCTAGAAGAGGACATACAGACTGTGGAAGCAAGTGGGATGTTTGGTGAGCTTATTTGCATATCAATAGTAAAATGTACTTCCATCTCACAGCTATTTTAAGCAATGCTGATGTTAGAACTAAGAACAAATGTAAAGGTGTGTACAGTGAGTTCTTTTCTGCACTGTACTTCCAATCAGGTGGCTAAATTCACTCTACCTTGAATATACACACAAAACTACAATTTTATAGAAGCATTTATCAAAAATGGTACAGGTTGTGTGTCAAGCAAGGGGGAGCTATCCTGGCTTCTGCAGCTTGTATTTGGGCACAGAGACGTGATTAAAAAAACATCATAATATGTGCCAGTGTAAAGGATTTACTTCCGTTTTCAATGGTCAGAGTTTGGCCCAAAAATTGCACTGAAATTGTGAGGACTTCTTGCATAGCTTCAAATATTTTGTACCTTGGGACCATCTCAAGTCACATATTGCAATCACTAGATTTTCTTCAGTTTCTTTATCCTCATTTCTTTTGCTACACTTCCTTCTTAGGATTCATGTTAAAAGCCTCTTATTTTCTTGTTAGGTCCAAAAAACATTTAGCATTACAACAGTTTTAGTACTCCCTCCAGAAATGTGCATCTTTTATTAACCTGCATATTAATTTGGGTAACTCAAGATAACAACATACTGATCCTGTCCTCAAGATTTTAGCGTGGTACTTGTCACAGGCAGGCCAAGTAGAACTCCCCTTGGCTGGACACTCACTAGGCCGCTGCATTTGGGCCTCATACACTAGGCCCATGTGCTCTTAAACTTCTTTGCACTTCAGTAGTAGGCTGTCATACTATCTCTTCTTTAGCACATTTCCTGGGCACTAACACTGTCCATCACCCCTTAACAGGAATGGGGCCCTCACAGTCCAGCTGCCGTTGGCCCCCAGGACCAGTCCTAATCGCAACAACCCCACAGCAGCTTAATCACAGCCCTTCCCAGATCTCCAGGCTGGTGGCCACACTGGGTTTATAGTTACTTCTTCAAGGACACATGACAATGAAGCAAAGAGACACTCTAAGGATTCCCTCCAAAAAAAAACCCCCAAAAAACCCACACCACTTTTGCTTTAGATAGTACAGGACATAAACAGCTCTGTACAAAATAATACACATACCTGTACATAATTCTCTGCCTCAGTTTCCTCACCACTCTTGAGTAATCTTTGGGCTTAGGTTAAAATCCTCCCTCTCCCCCTACTCTCCAACATATAGCTTCTCCTACAAATCATGGACTTTCTCGGGTTTCTTCTTCCTCTCTCTCTCTCTAAAATTGCCAATGTAAGACCCTTTCTTTTATAACCTCCAGACTCCTTTGTCAGGTGATTCCCTGATCATCCTCATCAAGTGATCAAAATCTCCGACCAGATGATCCATTGCTTAGTTACCATTGAAGTCAATGGAAGTTTTGCCATAGACTTAGGTGGGGGCAGGATATCATCCCCAGTCACTTAACTGAAGGCTTCATTAAAGACAGAAGAATGGAAAAATCCTAAGCAACTATATGGACTGGAGAGACAAATTTAACGTGAGTTCTTATTGTGCTGTAAAATCTTTTGAGAAGGTACATATTATAGCATAAGATATTTTATTTTAATTAGAAATTGTAAAATGTTGAGTTAGTTATAAATTGCATTTGTTACCTTTTTTGTGCTTTATTTTCATTAGCATCTTGTAATCTTATTTACATTTTTTTCCTGCTTAATTGACTTGATGTCTGCTGGGAAGCATGATGTCCTTTTAGTCTATTGGGTTGAAGGCTGGAGGAGTACAAGTGCAATTGCTCTCCTGAAGCTGTAAGTCTTCTGCTGAAATGTTAGCTTCGCCCATCTGTGTGTTGCTGTGGAGTTTTGTTTGTTTTTGTCTTTCAACCTACCTCTTCTTCTCTCCACCTTCTCCCTCCCTCCCCCGGACCTTTTTTCATTTAGTTTCTGTAATGGCTTGAAGTTAAATTATGGGAGGGGTTACTGATCTTACCAAGCTTTGGCTACAATCCTGCAAGCTGCTTTGTGTAGAATGACCCCCCCCCCCGTACCTACATGGAATCCTATTTGTGAAACTGCATTTATTTGTAACTTTTATTTATTTATTTGTACTTTTGTTTAATCAAAAGTACTTGTTTTGTTTTCAGACAAACTTCTTTCTTTTACACATATGAACATATTAATTTGTGTTTGAGTGAAACAGTACAATATATTACTGTCACGATCAGTTTAATGACTTCCGGTAAGCCTGATTTATACCAGTTTTATGTGGAAAAGGTTTAGTTATTCAGCCAAAAGTTAAATGCTCCTTGAACTCGTTAGGCCTGAAAAAAGCAGACTAGTAATCTCCTGGCCAAAGGGTTGCTAAAGTGTTTTCAGTCAAGCCACGTATGCACTTAGACAGAATTTTTAAAAATGTAGGTTTCAGAGTAACAGCCGTGTTAGTCTGTATTCGCAAAAAGAAAAGGAGTACTTGTGGCACCTTAGAGACTAACCAATTTATTTGAGCATGAGCTTTCGTGAGCTACAGCTCACTTCATCGGATGCATACCGTGGAAACTGCAGCAGACTTTATATACACACAGAGAATATGAAACAATACCTCCTCCCACCCCACTGTCCTGCTGGTAATAGCTTATCTAAAGTGATCATCAGGTTGGGCCATTTCCAGCACAAAGGGGGGGTGGAGGGTGAGAAAACCTGGATTTGTGCTGGAAATGGCCCAACCTGATGATCACTTTAGATAAGCTATTACCAGCAGGACAGTGGGGTGGGAGGAGGTATTGTTTCATATTCTCTGTGTGTATATAAAGTCTGCTGCAGTTTCCACGGTATGCATCCGATGAAGTGAGCTGTAGCTCACGAAAGCTCATGCTCAAATAAATTGGTTAGTCTCTAAGGTGCCACAAGTACTCCTTTTCTTTTTTTAAAAAATGTAGAATGTATTCTTTAAAAAAGGCAGAATATTTAGAACTTTTAAATGTTTAGAAAAGTGGGGGGGAGGAGGAAGGTTCAGATTATCAATTATTATAGTGGAATCGCTTAATTCATCCCAATGCTTCTCTATTGTTTTGGAATTTAAGGGCAAAATCCTGACTTGCTTAATCTGTCAAAACTTCCACTGAAGAGCCAATAGAATTTTGCTTGATAAGACCAACAGATCTAAAAAGTAAGACAGACCTAAACCTTTGATTAGAATGTATCATTCCCTCCTTACATGGGATGAACTCCCATTCGTAATTATTGCTGAGGACAGGCTGTAGTGTTGCATTTAATTCCTTGTTTGTTTTGTTCTTCCTCGGCTATCGCTTTTACTACCATTCAGATCTGTACTTTCTCCTGCCAGTATTTCACCCAGCACACAGTTTGTGGATTCCTCTGAAGCACTCATAAAAATATATAAAAGGGACACTGTCTATCTTTAGACTCGCACATATTTTCCCCACTTTAAAAAAGGTTCATTTAGCAAGTGTAGTAGGTTGTTGTTGGGTTTTTTTGCATGAAAATGAAAAGCCCGCCTTTATAATGTTAAACATACCTCTACAATGTTGTGAACTCAAGCCAACCACATTATCTTAGCACATGAAAAGTGGAAAGTCCAACTCTGTGTGTGTGTGTGTGTGTGTGTATGTGTGTGTGTGAACAAATTATTTGAGTTTTATGTCAGTTGTTACCTTGGTTACCTTTTAATGGCAACCAAAATTCCATCAGTCTAGCTAATCTTGTTGGTTAATCAGCTCCAGAGCATGTGTCCTACACAATTAATCTTTATCCCCAATTCAATGTCGTTGATCATAAATGCCCAATTTACTGCCCTGAACCTTTGAGATAACTGAACATTTTCTCTCTGTATACAAATTACAGATTCACCTGGCACTAGCAGAGAAAAGCATTGTTGTACATTTCATATCTGTCAGACACCAGATAGGATTTCTGGATATCTTCTTCAAAATATTAGTTCTTTTTGCCTCAATGCCATTTGTACACATATCTACAGCTCAAACCAGGTTGTATCTGCATTTTGAATCATCTTACCTAACTTTTTAAAGTCATTTGGTTTATGTTTTGCTTCAGAAAACTGCCAGTTTACACTTAATAGAGGTCCATACCTCAGCCAACTGTTAAGATTTCCCATATAACGAGCTCAATATTCTCCTTTATTACATGGCCGGTAGAAGAGAGCAAATGGGTGGTAAGTGCATGCAGACCAAGCCAAGAGACAGCACAGAGGGGAATTACAACACCTAGCTCTTATATAGCACTTTTCATCAGTAGATCTAAAGGGAGGTCAGTGTCACTATCCAGATATTACAGGAATAGTGGGGCTCCAGGGGGAACTGGCAGAGAGAGAGATAAAGTGAGTTGCTCAGGATCACCCAACAGGCAGAGCTGGAAATAGAATCCAAGTCTCGTGAGTTCCACCCCAGTACTTGGGCCATCACAGTGTCTACCATCCAGAATCACCTCCAGGCTGTAATGCCACACACTTTGTGGTGACTACAGAAAGGAGGAGTGTGGCTGTTGAGAAGGGAGCCTACTTAAAGAAAAGCTGCTGCCCTGTATGATGTGTTACAGTCTAAAGTTTTTTTGTTATGTAGCCTATTACAACCTCACTTAACAGTGAATAAGTTACCAGTGACATATACTGTTTGCCCTGTAACACCTGTCAAAGAAAAGGGCTATGGGTGACAGCCGATTGGCAGCTGAGACAGCTTTTGGACCAGCACTGAATGAGAGATGGGAATTCAAAGATGTGTGTAGCACTTGATGCTACCCAAAGAGGCTGGGATCCACATGGGTTGTGGATTATATCGGAATATTATTCAAGGCTATTAAATTAATGTAATAAATACTTTATCTGTTTTAGAAGTACATTTTTAAATGTGGATGCCTCTCCCTTTGTCAATACTAAACCCAAATATCCCAATAGGAAGTGCTCAGCAAGATGCACTGCCCAAACTGGAGGGAAAAAATATAATCGTATCTTAAGGATGCTCCTCCCAGCGTGCTGCTCTGGCTATCAGGAATGTGACTGGCTCAAGGATTTAAAATTCTCTAGTCACTACCCATTCTTGTGAGCCTGTTTTTTTTCTTTTTTCTTTTTCAAGCTTAGTGTTTTATTGTAGGGAAAACACCACCCTTTTTCCATCCCCTCATACAACCTTTTTTCCCCCTATTCTTTATTTCTCCTTCCCTGTGTTTGAAAATAGATTACTATTTCCTAGACTGCTCTGCTGGCTCCAGTGATTTTTTTTCTCGATTGACAAGGTAGGAAGGATGGCGTAGCCTCCAGGCCACCAAATACTGGAGTTAGGAGGCAGTTTATATAGCCTTTCTGCAAATGTCAGGGTTGGTCCAGGTTTCACGATAACTTACTGCTCTCTCAAGAGTGAAGCTATTAAGATACACAAAACAGGCAGGTCACCAGATTGCAGCAACTGTGAAACCACAGGAGTCATTGGTAGCTTTCTTACTCTCTGCTTCTTCATCCTAACAGCACTTCCTCTTTAGGGCTCCAGGACAAGAGCCGAAAGGTGTTCCCTACTAGTCTCCTTATTCAGTAACTAGTACTTTAGCTTTGGTCTTTTGTTAAATCCCACAAGTAATTCTTAAATGGGGCTATCCTTCCTTTAACACTAGGTGTGTTTGACAATTCTGACAATCTCCTCAGTTACAATATTCTTTGCATTTTTATTAGGGTTGTCAATTAATTGCAGTTAACTCAGGCGATTAACTCAAAAAAATTAATCGTGGTTAAAAAAAATTAATCGTGATTAATCGCACTTATGACTATAGAATACCAACTGAAATTTATTACATAGTTTTGGATATTTTTCTACATTTTTGACATTGATTTCTGTTACAACACAGAAAACAAAGTGCACAGTGCTCGCTTTATATTATTATTTTTGATTACAAATATATGCACTATAAAAATGATAAACAAAAGAAATGGTATTTTTCAATTCACCTCATACAAGTATTGAAATGCAATCTCTTTATCGTGAAAGTGTAATTTACAAATGCAGATTTTTTTTGGTTACATAACTGCACTCAAAAACAAAACAGTGTAAAACTTTAGAGCCTACAAGTCCACTCAGTCCTACTTCTTATTCTGCCAATCGCTAAGAGAAACAACTTTGTTTACATTGATGGGAGATACTGCTGCCTGCTTCTTATTTACAGTGTCACCTGAAAGTGAGAACAGGCATTCACATGGCACTTTTGTAGCCGGCATTACAAGCTATTTATATGCCAGATATGCTAAACATTCCCATGCCTCTGCATGCTTCAGCCATCATTCCAGAGGACATGCTTCCATGATGATGATACTTGTTAAAAAAATAATGTGTTAATTGAAATTGTGACTGTACTTCTTGGGTACAATTCTGTATGTCTCCTGCTCTGTTTTACCCACATTCTGAATATATTTCATGTTATAGCAGTCTCGGATGATGACCTAGCACATGTTCATTTTAAGAACACTTTCACAGCAGATTTGACAAAACACAAAGAAGGTACCGATCTGAGATTTCTAAAAATAGCTACATCACTCAACCCAAGGTTTAAGAATCTGAAGTACTTTCCAAAATCTGAGAGGGATGAGGTGTGGAGCATGCTTTCAGAAATCTTAAAAGACCAACACTCTGATGTGGAAACTACACTACAAACCACCAAAAAAAGAAAATCAACCTTCTGCTGGTGGTATCAGACTCAGATGATGAAAATGAACATGCGTCAGCCCGCACTGCTTTGGATTGTTATCAAGAAGATCCCGTCATCAGCATGGAAGCATGTCCTCTGGAATGGTGGCTGAAGCATGAAGGGACATATGAATCTTTAGCACATCTGGCACGTAAATATCTTGCAACGCCAGCTACAACAGTGCCATGCGAACGTCTGTTCTCACTTTCAGGTGACATTGTAAACCAGAAGCAGACAGTATTATCTCCTTCAAATTGTAACCAACCTTGTTTGTCTGAGTGATTGGCTGAGCAAGAAGTAGGACTGAGTGGACTTGTAGGCTTTAAAGTATTACATTGTTTTATTTTTGAATGCAGTTTGTTTTGTACATAATTCTACATTTGTAAGTTCAACTTTCATGATAAAGAGACTGTACTACAGTACTTGTATGAGGTGAATTGAAAAACATTTTTTTTTGTTTTTTACAGTGCAAATATTTGTAATAAAAATATAAAGTGAGCACCATACACTTTATATTCTGTGTTGTAATTGAAATTAATATATTTGAAAATGTAGTAAACATCCAAAAATATCTAAAATAAATGGTATTCTACTGTTGTTTAACAGCGTGATTAATCAAAATTAATTTTTTTAATTGCTTGACAGCCCTAATTTTTATGCTTTGATTTTTTTCCCTCGTATTCTTTGTTCCTTTTATTTCTTCTGTTATTCTTGGTCTTTGATTTTAGTGGCTTATTAATAATTTTTCCTTTATCTAATATCTACATTTCTCTTCTATAAGGGATTTTATTTCATACAAATATTCATTTCCAATCAACATTTTCAGGACAGTATGAATTCTTTCCAAGAGCTGAGTTTCACTTATTTGACAATGAGATGATTACATTTATATAGCTGATTTCATCTTCAGCGGTCCCAAATAATGATGGTCTGGAGCACACTGCTTTTGCCAGAACTATGTTTGGACTCTGCACACAGATCTCTCATTTACTGGGGGAGGCATATTTTGGAGGTCAGCCACCTTCATGGAGCTCTAAACCTGTAGAGGACATACTGTGGGTCTGAAGGAGTCAGAGACTGAGTGGATGATAGAGAAACTAATTTTTCCCACTCCATCTCCGTGAAGCTTAAGCCTGAAAGATGATAGTCTGGGGATGCTCTGTCTGTATTCCACTAAGCCATACCTCCAAAAGGCTCCTGGGGCAACTACAGCCAGAAAGAGTATGATTGGACCTGGGGCCAGACCATGTGTGGAGACACAAGGGCTGCATGTGGATAACCTGGGTATTTTGTAGATCCTGGGACTCTGCCAGGTTTGAGAGGTAGTTCCTGCTGCATATTTCATAGAGAGGACTGTGGGCAAACACCAATGGCCCTGTCCAAACAGTGCTGAAGGAAGGCTGTTTGGGGATTCTTACTGAGATTTCCTCCCCAAATCCTTTCTTGTGGGTTTTTCCTCCAGAGGGGATGATCTAAGCCTACCTAGTTACATGAATAGTTTCTCCACCACTAATAAACCCACTTCTTGGGTAGAAGAAAGTTATTTAACAGAAAATAACAGCACTTAACAGTTTAGGATGGTCAGGAAAGAAAACCACCATATCGTCTAGATACCACAGTTTAGTTTTGTACATGGTTTTAGTAAGGAGATTACTGAATTCAGTAAGATTTCCCCTGCCAGAGTGTTTCCACAGTTTTTTCCTTCTCAGTACCCAGGCAGCTGAAATACCTAGAGATAATTATTTTCCCCATCTTCAGAGATTTTCTCTTTTTGCAAACAGATCTACTAGTTTATCTTTCAATCTTAAGGTATTAATATTCCTATGGCTGTTCATTAATTGTGCCATATCTTTCAATTTGTTCATTTCAAGTCAACCTGTCTGCTGCAATCCTCAGACTATGCACATCTCTTCCTATAGAGTTCTCTGATAGTAAATGGAAAACAACATTCCTCCAAGAGAAAACATCAAATACAAACTTGGCAAATATATAAGTATAAAAGAACAACAAAGTATACCACATTAACCACATGTATATTAACAAAGTATACCACATGTGTATCTGACATGTAAGAAAAAATGCATGAGTGTACGTTGGATAACTGGAGAAAAATTAAGTGATCATATAATGAAAGACTTTTGCAAAACCTGCACACAGGACAGAGAAAATGTTCTTCAAGAAACCTCAACTTTGCTATTTCTTGATTTCTGGAGCTAAACTACACATGCATACTTTTCTGTTCATTTAGAGATTATATATTCCTCTGGAGATCAGTGGTGGTAGTGAAACATCAGATCCATCTATTTTCTCCTTCCCATCATTGTGCAAAACCAATCAATTCCCTGCCTTCATTCTCCTCCTACCTACTAAGAAAGGTCCATTGACTGTTTCATACCTCTTCCTCTCAACCACGTATACACTCAGTATTAATAACAATGCATACATACTTAACGCTAACTTTTATTAGACATGGTCCTAAGTGGCCTCCCAGAAGCTGTCATAACCACTATAGACATCCATCAGCTTCAAGAGAATATCTGGGTCCCTAGGTAAGGTCCAGGATGCAGGATTTATTTTTCATTTCCTAGAACTTAGGACAAGGCTTGCATATCATTTAAGTTGTTTACTGGGAAACAACTGACAAAGGAAGAGTTTTACTATTTTGCTGTGAAACTTGTCATACAGAAATGGAAAAGGCCAAATTTTGCCCTTGGGAAGAACATGACTGGGTGCGCTGCTTTAGAAATTCTTAACATTCCTTTTTACTTATTTGGAATTTAGAACTCGGGGATTTCCAGGGGAGAGGAGCTCTTGAAACTGTGTTAGTTTGTTTTGGTTAAATAACCCCAGAGCTCCTGATGTGGTGGCAGTTCTATTCTTTCCCCTCCATGTTAGCTTGAGGATGGCTCTTTATTTAATTTGTAGCTCCTTCTCTGCATAGAAAGTCCTTGCTCTTGTGGAAGTTCAGCAAGTGAAGGTAATGCAGAAGGATACAGAAAAGATTTATGCCCCTTTCCTTCTCTTTAGAGCAGCAGGTGGCTAACTTTTCCAACCCTCCTTCTTAGCAGAAAGGAAAAATTGTTCTTTCCCTATTTAAAGGATTAAATGTTCTCTGGGGGATGTTGCGGGTGGCGCAGCTAACATGACAAGAACCCCGTATTACTTACGGTGGGAGGGAGTTTCTGTCTAGTTTTTCCTTTTTCCCTGGCTCAAAGAAGTAGACGTTCTTATTGCAGAGAAGAGCACGTGATAGGGTTGTATTTAGGGTTTGTTTGTTTTTCTTAGCTTGAGCAAGGAAGACACTGAATCCCTTAACTACTTCCTGATAGTTGTGGTGGTTATTGGTTTCTGACCAGCCTAGATATGGCTAATTTAAGGAGTCACAGGTGAGTAAGATTCATTTAGCAAGAACTGAGGCAGCCTGGATACTATTTGTTACTTAAATGGCTTCTGTCACAGAGGCCTATAGTTTATTTGGGGTAGAAAAAAGTCTTAGCTGGGATATACATATAGTCCATGTTAACTTTGTTTTTTTCCTGATAATAAATGTTTGTGTACATGCTGGCTGTTATCCACTAGCTCACAGTCACCACATTTTGGAAACCTCTCTCTTCACTTGGGCTACAAAAATAAGTGAGATTCTTACAGGTTCATGACACATTTTTGTGTGCAAATACCATAGGATGCAAACCTGGGTACCTTCAAAACTGCTGTTCCTGAACTGAGCACTTGGTCTCTAATATGTTATTAAATTAAAAGCTGAAAGGATGTGTATAGCAGAATGATAAACCTTTGAAATAATTTCAGTGGCATGAATAATTAACAGGGCTGCTATGTTCCCAAACTCCTATGCATTCAATCATATCCCAACATTCTTATTACAATCATACAAATATTTGGCTTCTTTTTATGATAGAAAAGGTTTATGTGGTCATTTTTCTCTTTACAAATAATGTGTTCTTTTCCATTCCTACTTTTATCAGGTAGTTACGTCTTTGTACTTGAAGTCTAGAGGAGCCATAATTTTTTGTCTTCTCTTGGCTTCTCTGCCCACTTCCCAGTTGGGCTGAGCTAATCCAAGTCCTGCTTGTCCTTATTAAAAACATGGGATACTCCTCTATACATATTTATTCAGTATTCTGTAATTCTACTATGCAAGTAAGTCTCTTGATTTGAACAAACTTAAGTGACTAACCATATAGTCCCTTGAAATTACTCTAAAGGCTTCTAGTTCTACAATTACTTACACAAAATAAAAAGCTCTTTACAAAATGATTGTACTTTCATCACTTTTCCAGTTCTGTTTAATGCACTACAAATTAAAATTGGTAGTCAATTAAAATCTTGCTTTATTTTTCTTTTTGCAGAGCTCATCCACTTCCTTAAAAAAAAGAAATACACATTACAAAATGTGACTTAAAAATGGAGGTCTGTTTGATTGCAGGAAGTCCATGAATACAGCAATGTATTGAGCACTTTCACTTGGACCTACAGAAATCAAGGGGAGTCTTAACACTGATTTCAATACAGCCAGAATTTCATCCTGTAAATCTTGGAAGGCTGGATAGTACAAGGGTATTGGTAATGGGCTACAGAACCTTTCATCTCTAGGTTACTAGTTCAAATCTGATTTAAATCAGAAATGACTAGCAGTTACCAAAAGATGGTTACATTTGGGGTCCTGTGTTAAACAAGTTAGTGATCCCAGTACAGTACCCAGGGGACAGTTCTACACATAATAAAAATCATCATGACATCTGACACAATGGTTTTAGTTCTAAGCAGAATAGGCAAGGAATGAATAGTCATGGAAAGTAAACTCCGTTCCCATTGGTAAGCAAGGCAGTCATCCCAAATGGCAGTTAAAACTATATAGCATGCCCTCAACTTCAGGTACTACTACACACAGTTATGTTCTAAACAAATATATACCATTTACAGGTGATGACATCCAGTGCTATGTTCCTTTATTGTTCCAATCACATGATAATACAGCTTTATCATCCCATTTTTATTCTGCTTGTTAATCTATTTCTGACTTCCAACCTTCTAAATTTCTGGGCAGCTTTCACAAAAGCTGTTTTATAAAAAGAACCTCCCACAAGCCATGTTTTCTTCTGTCTTCCCATATGTTGTGTTTGCCCCCCAAGATTACTCCTGTCTAACACCCAAGACAGACACACTTCAGTATGGACCTATCGCCAAGTAAGTGTCATATAACTGGAGAACTCTAGTCTAGAAATGCCTGCCCTATGTCAGTGAAAAGGTGGGAATGCCTCCTTTGCAGCTGTATAGTTTAAATAATTTGTTTATAGCTCTGACAACCCACAAGAAATCAGATCCCAAGTGTGAACCGTAATTTATAAAAAAACCAATAGATTACCTTATAGGATTATTTAATACTGTTTTTTTCTGAGATTCCAAAGCCTGCACATTTGGACTCCTGGCAATTAAGGCAACTGATTTACCCCACAAATGAAAAATAACTTATGCACTTAACTGGTGCCCATAAGTCTCCTGTAAGTATGGTAAGGTTGGTGAGGCTGGAATTAAAGGATGCCTCAAAGTGCTAATGAAACTAATATGGTGTATGTAGTGAGCTTCTTTATTTGTTGGGAATGAGAGTTCCTTGTGGAGAGGCAGTGTCTGATTGATGTATTGCACCATGTGCATGTTAAAGCAGGTTTCTTAAAAGCAAGGAAGTGATCAAGTTAAGTTACCTTAACTGGATTTTTAAAAAAAGTTTTTTTATTGGTGGGAGTATTTCCTAACTATTTAATTAACTCTTCAGAATACTGTATAAAATATACATAGTGGAGTTAATACTGAAGGTAGATTGACCCTCGATTGTGTAGATCTCCTCATGACACCTCGCGGCATTGTCCAATACCATCAACAAGTGATTGGCTACATCCTATCAAGTCGCTATAAAAGAGATAACTGTTGTTACCATCTTAACCAGAGAACCCAGACTCTTCATATACATCTGCGAGTGGAATACAAGTAACTGTAGCTAGAATAAATAGGTGCTCTGAAGGAAGACCCAAAGAAAGCCCACTAGCCTTGTGGGCAGGGGCAGCAAGTTTTATGGTGCCCAGGCTCCAGCAATATTCAGAGTCCGGGGGCCCAGCTCCACCAATGTTTGGGGCTGAGTCTCTCCCCCGGCCCCGCCTGCCATCGCCACACACCTCCCCCAAGTGTCCCCCGGCCCCCACTTGCTGCCCCCACACGCCCACCCTGGGGCCCCGGCTCTCTGCCTCTCCCCTGCAGATGCATCCTGTGTCCACTCTGCCGGCTCCTGGCATCAACTGCTGCTCCAGGGTCCTAGCGCCCCCCATCCACCAGTGGCAGGGCAGGCTGCCCTTACCCTCCCTTTCTAGCTCAAACCCTTACATTTTCCAGCAGGACCCTCCACCAGCACAGGGCCCCCCCACCCGCAGTTACTGCTCCTGCCCCATGCTGGGCAAGGGGCAGCCCCATCCGTCACCCCCAGTTAGGCTACAGTGAGGGGCAGCAGCAGGGAAGGCGGCGCACATGTGATGGCAGACCCCCCCACCCCAGCACCCACCACAGGGGAGGCAAGGGGGCTTCCTGGATCTGAGAGGGTGCCTAGGAGCATGTGCGGTGACAGTGGTGCGGGGTGAGCATGCTCCCAGGGGGAGAGGGTGACCCCTCCCCCAAATCTCACTGCTGCTGGTGGAGAGAAGGCTGTGGGGGGGAGTCCTCCTCTCTGGCCCCAGCCCTGGGGCAGCCTGCCTGTACCCCAAACTCCTCATCCCCAGCCCTGCCCCACCCCAGAGCCTGCATACCCAGCCAGAGCCCTTACCCCCCCCACCCCAACCCTCTTCCCTAATCCTGAGCCTCTCCAACACCACAAACCCCTCATCCCCAGCCCCAGACAAAGCCCTCCCCCCCTCCCCCCTGCACCCATACCCTCTACCTTAGCCCTGAGCCTCTCCCAAACCCCAAACCTTTCATCCCTGGCCCCAGCCAAAGCCCTCATCCCTCGGCACCCTAACCCTGTGCCCCAGCCCTGAGCCCCCTCCTGCATCATGCACCCCACAGCCCTCACTCCAATCCTCTACCCTAGCCCTGAGCCCACTTCCAAACCCCTCATCCCCAGCCCCACCGCAAACTCCTCACCCCTGCACCCCTTCCCTCCGCACCCCTTCCCACTTCCAACTTCCTCCCAGAGCCTGCATCCCCTCCAACCTCCCTCCCAGAGCCTGCACCCCTTACCCCCTCCTGCACCCCGCCCCAGTCCGGAGCCTGCACCCAGCACCCAAACTCCCTCCCAGAGCCTGCACCCCAAACCCCAGCCCAGGGCCTACACCCCCCCGACCTCCTCCCCCTACCCAAACTACTTCCCAGAGCCTTAGGCGGGGGGGGGGGGGTGGAGTTTGGGGGGGCGGAGTTTGGGGGGGTGGGGGCAGGTTCTGGGCACCACCAAAATTTCTACAAACCTGCCACCCCTGCCTGTAGGCCCACTAGACCTCTAAGGTACCATGAATATCTGCATAGAAATCCAGGCACGGAAGGCCCCAACGGGCATATTTAGCCTCTGGAACACTTGCTGCTCCCAGTGAAGATGCTAAGTGTTTTATTATCTAGTCCACTCTGCTTTAGAATTCCTAAATCAATTGCACTACGATGAGTGTGTGCCATATTTCAGGCTAGTAGCAGGGTTTGCCCAGGAAGGTTTGAAATGGCTCTTCACTCTGTCAAAAGCAGCTATAGGACTATATTGCATTTCTTCACATATTATTCGTAACCAATAATATTAAAATTAGAAATGAGCCAAATCCAATTTTATAACAGCAGTTCATTTTAAATGCCACATGGTCATCAACCCTGTCATAAAATTCAATGTTCTGTACTGTGTAAGCACCCAGTCCTGATCACCTTAATCCCATGCAAGGACATGTCTCCTTGTCACAGGAACTCAAGGTAAAATATAGATAACGAGGCTGATAATGAGAAAGGGAAAACATGTAGTTTGCCATGAATTATCCAGTGAATATGCAAGTTAGTCAGATTACACAGTATGTAACTGAATCAGAAAGAAGAAAACACAGCGGAAAATCACAGATGAGTAGTTAGACATACACCAGGGATATCTGCCAACAATCATAGCTACAAAACAGACTATATCGGACAATGGTTTTGTTATTGGATTCATAGCAAGAAAAGTAGATTTTCATCGTAATCCTATATCAAATACAGGAGCGTTCTAGATGATTTAATGAAGATTAACAAAACATTTGAAGAGTAAATACAGATCTTTCCATAATATTGTAATGCTAAAATGATTGTAGTCACAGAATGCTAAAAGATATGCCCAGCTGATTCAAGTTCATACCACAGACTCCTATGGAATACTACACCAATTCTTTCTCATGCTTTTTTTCCCCCCATGATCTAGCTGTAATACTTGGAAGTGTGTATGTAGTGTGTGACTTATTCCCTCTATACTATCCATGCCTTCCATTATCCTGGAACAGTAAAATAAACATATGGCAAGCTTTTAAAAAAAGATAAGCTAATGTCTTTACCTAAAGAACAAGTTTTAAACTACATCACTTAGCTGAATGAGAAGGAAAGACTACGAGGCTTGTGACAATTTTAAAGAGGAAAATGATATCCTTCAGCTTTGCCAAGGGGACGTTCATTTTTCGCAGCCAAAAGTATAGCAAGATACATTCTCAGACTCTCTTGAAGAAGGTCAATAAAACCAAAAAGCTTGTATTGTGACATATCACACCTAAGAAAAGAAAATAAGGAATACAAGAAATATTCACAGGAATTTTTATAGCACAGTATTTCTAGTTACTGAAATAAGCATCTGACTGTACAGTTCTAGTATTGTTTCAGCCCCATTTACAAATGATAGCTTTTTATTCCTTTTCTTGCATTATAGATTGTTTCCTTTCCTTCAGTCATCACACACACACACGCATGCGGCTACCTCCTCAGTTATTCTACCACTATGTTAATAGCTCCCTCTCTCAGGTAGTCACCTGTCACTTCAGTGACACGTGCAGCCTCTTCCATTAAACTGAACTGGACTTGTGCTGCCACTCTTTGGGCAAATTAAGCTACACATTTCTGGCTACCCATTTTTTTTTTTAACCAAAATACACAAAAATGGACCAATGAAATACATAGTAAAAATAAATTCTCTTTACCTTGAGCTTCAACATTTGTTAAGGAACACCTGTATGCCAGGTCAATTGTCATATGTAAGAACACAAACCAAAGCTCACAGAAGTCAATGGAAACACCCTTCATGTATTAGAAACACATCAGGGGATTAACTGTCTTTTCTATCAATTGTTATTACTTTTTCATCAAATGTAGTGGACTCATACAGGAATGGGAATGTCTGACTAAATTGCTACTGCAGTGGCCTCATATGCTTGCTATTGATTTGTAAAATCTCCATGCAGCACCAAGAAATGATTTCCAGGAATGAGAAATGTCTGATTTTTTTCATGTGTAGTGTCCTTTAGAAAAAAATCTTAAATGTCCAAATTTGATGGCATAACACATTGGTAACAATAATTTCTTGTACTCTAGAGCCCTATAATAGGATAGTGCTTTCATATGTGTATTGTCTGTTATGACAAGTGAAGTGCTGGAAGTGCCTCAAACTGTGTCTCAGATATTTCTTGTTCAGTAAAGGCACGACATTTCTTATGTTTAAAAGGTAAACTTTAGCTGGTCAAATTTGGCTGTGTCATTTTCAAGTGACCTGAGGGCTCCTGCAGAGGCGACATGCTTAGTATTTGATGTGTATAATGCAGGCTACGCCTTGTACTGGATCTGCTGAACTGCGTTCAGAATGTCAGACAATTGTTGCATCTTACACCTCTTATACCATGACAACACCACCATGTATATTAATGACACTCAGGAGGAAAGTGATACGCTAACCAGAGCCACTAAGAGATGGAGGATCCGTACTGAAACTATGTAAAAACAAGAGCTAAAAAAGGCATAAGCCTGTGCATAGATGTTGATGTTTAATTTTCTGTTTTCACTGAACTACAATCTGGTTAGACACATGAGCCTGTGTGAGCCTTCTATGCTTGACTCGTAAGAAAATGAACAACACAATTTCATGCTTCTCAATAATTCAAGACAAATGTTCAAACCAAAACAAACAAACTAGTGTGGTTGGTTGGTTGGTTTCTACATCCATAAAGAAGAATGAAAAAAAATGAACAAAAAGAATCTGGGCAAAATGAACACAGCATACAACTAAGGAATGACACACAATCAAATTAAAAGTGTGAAACAATAAAATATGCTGGAAAACATTTTGAGTAACATTCTTGTACTACATGGATGCAGATTCCTTGGATCTCAAATGTGAAGGTTTCTTTTTACCCATCGTGGATTGGTAAACTTTGTCTACTATTTACTAATATACATAATACTTCAGACCATTTATAACATTTTACAGTATTCAGCTATTTGACTTCGGTTTATCTGTCAAGCACACATTTTCATGATGACAATAATCTACATGAAGGTTTTCCAGGGTTTCTAACTCAGTTTGTCAATGAAAAAGAATACAATCAGCTTAGTTTAAACCAACACGTTCAGTCTGATAACCAAACCATTCAGAGTGTGTTAATACCCAAGATGCACTAGGCACTTTCTAAACCCAAGAGAAGGTAGTCCTTAACCCAAAAATCTTACATTATAAAGAGACAGATGAAAGAAGAGAGGAAAGGGTTTATAAGAGCATTTTAACAATAGTTTTTACCAATACAAACAAACAGAGTGTTGCTTTTTTATTTATTTTTGTTTTAATTAAACACATTAAATCAGCATTTTTCCTCCACAATTCAATTGTCTTGTCTTCCCCTATAGCAGTTCCTTGTTTTGGTCTGTGTCATTACACACATTCCTCATTTCCCTGTGCTTCATTAAAGATCATGCTGGGAAGGAGGAATAATACAACTAACTACAGCCCAACTAGTGCCTCAAACTACTCTCCCTATCCCCCACAAGTTATACATATTATAAAGAGGTAGAGGCCATAATCCTTTTCCCTTCTTTTCTCAAGGGTTACTGTAGCAAGAGATACTTTGTTTATATGAGGTGAAGAAATATACCTCAGATGTTCGCTTATAAGGCCTTTTCCAAAGCAAAGGGTGCAAAACAACTAATACCTAAATGCTTGACTGTGGGAATTGAGGTGTTACATAAGGAAAGGGGGAGAAACAAAAAAACACAATAGCAACAACTTCATAAAAACAGAATGAAATCATGTTTGAGTTACGCTGTGTTCCCAGATTCATTAAAAAAATTCATAAGACTCGAGTTGTTTGTAAAGTCACTTTTGTGTAGTTTCTTCAGCACTTTCATTGAACTCATTTCAATATTGCTGCTTATTTTCTAGCTTTGGGAAGAGAAAAAACATTATATTTAAATTGCAGCTCCTCATGCACTTAATCATCCGGCAAGAGTCCATCTTCTTTTCAGTATGACAGTTTCAGACAGATAGCTGATTGCTTGAATTTCTAAGCCTTCCCTGCCTACATGCTTACCTAAAATTCCATCTGTTCATTAACACTGTTACTAGTAGAGAAAATTCTTTCTTTCTACCTGCTGAGAAAATGCATACAGTACACAGCAGTAAGCAGAACTGACACAAGGAATTTGATATCAAGATTTCATAATAAGTAGAAGTTTTTATGCCATTAATTCCTCTTGTGCCCTGAGTCGTAATCTATGATTTTCACAGTAAATGCAAAAAAGACATTTATAAATGGCAAACAGCCTAAGTAGTTTATTACTTCCTGATTTATAGTATCCCATTATGCCGTTTAATATAATCAAGGAACTTTCAGGAAGCACATGAACTAACCCATCAACATTTCTGTGGCCAGGAGTAATACAAGAATTGCATCATCCCTGGGTTTTGCTCCTCTGTTTGGCCTCACCACTATTTTCCTTTTCCAAGGATCTCATACTACTAACATTTACTTATATACATGCTTAGTTTTTAGCATGTGAATAGTCCCAGACAGGTCCATGGAATTACAGGCAGGCCTATAAATTAAGTACATATGTAAAAATGTCCAGGATTGGGGCCTCAGTCTCTTCGTTCCTTCTCAAACAGGAATGGAGATTAAAAACACTGAAGCACAGTACCGATAGATGATCCAGTGCTGAGTATGTGATGCAAACAATCTAGTGATATTGTGGTAAGGGCTATGGAAGAGTGGAACTATTTTGTGGCTGTCTGCCCTTGAAAAGGGCAGAGCAGTTCTTACTCTAAGAACCCTTGGGGGAGTGGGGAGAGAGCCAACAGGCTCAGAGAAGTACACTGTTTGGACACACATTCCTTAGGGGAGATTTTATTAAATAAAGGATACTCTATATTCTGGTAAAAAGGACAGATAGGAACTGAAGAGAAACAGTCTAATGAAAAAGTCTCATTCAGTTACATCATATGGAGGCAGACAACTAAATATTGAAAAATGTTATAAGTGCTTGTATAAAAATGCTACAAGTCTAAATACTAAAATGGGTGAACTTGAGTGCCTGGCATTAAATTAGGCTATTGATACAACAGGTATCGCAGAAACTTGGTGGATTGATGATGATCAATGGGACACAGTAACACTAGGGGAAAAAATGTAAAGGAATGACAGTAGGTCACTTGTCAGAGGAGTGGCATTATGTGAAAAAAAGTCAGATATAGTCAAAATCTTCAAGTGAATAAAACTGTGCCATAAACTCTCTAGGGATAGAAATTCCATGCTTGAATAATAAGAGTATAGCAGTAGGAATATACTGCTGACCACTTGACTAGGATAGTGATGGTGACTGTGAAATGATCAAGGGGATTAGAGATGCTACTAAAACAGAAAACCCAACAGTAATAAGATTTCAGCTATCTACATATTGACTGAGTTCATGTCACTTCAGAATGGAATTGGAAATAGACACCACTGACTGCTTCTTGGAGCAGCTAGTTCTGGAACCCACAAAGGGAGAGGCAATTCTAGATTTAGTCCTAAATAGAGCACAGGATCTGGTGAAAGAGGTGAATATAGCTGAACCATTCAGTAATAATGACCATAATGCAATTACATTTAACACCCTGGTGTGTGGGTGTCGGGGAGGGGTGTGTGGGAGGGGAGATACCAAAGAAATCCACCAGAGTAGCATTTACTTCAAAAAGGGAAACTACACAAAAATTAGGAAACAAGTTAAATGGAAAATAAAAGGAACAGTCACAAGCGGAAAAAGTATGAAAACTAAATGTATACCCCAAAGAAAAAAAACTAGTGAGAGGACAAAAAAATGATAGCATGGCTAAACAGCAGAGTAAAAGAGGCATTCTGAGGCAAAAAGGCACCCTTTAAAAATTGGAAGTCAAATCCTATGGAGGAAAATAGCCATGAGCATAAACTCTGGCAAGTCAAGTGTGAGTATAATTAAGCAGGCCAAAAAAGAAATTGAAGAGCAACTCGCAAAAGATACGAAAATATTTTAAATACTTTAGGAGAAGAAAGCCTGCCAAACAATCAGTGGGGCTATTGGATGATCAAGATACTAAAGGAGCACTCAAGGACGACAAGGCCACTGTGGAGAAGTTAAAGGAATTCTTTTCTTCAGTCTTCACTGCAGAAAATGTGAGGGAAATTCCCACATCTGAGCCATTCCTTTTTGTGACAAATCTGAGGAATTGTCCCAGAGTCAGGTGTCAATAGAGGTGGTTTTGGAACAAATTGATAAATTAAATAGTAATAAGTCATGAGAACCAGATGGTATTCACCAGAGAGTTTTGAAGGAACTCAAATATGAAATTGCGAAACTACTAACTTAAATCAGCCTCTGTACCAGATGACTGGACGACAGCTAATGTAAACCATTAAAAAAAAAGGTTCCAAAGGCAATCTTAGCAATTACAGGCCAGTAAGCCGAACTTCAGTTCAAGACAAATTGTTTGAAACTATAGTAAAGAATAGAATTATCAGACACATAGATGACTATGATTCAACACAGCTTTTGTAAAGGAAAATGATGCCTCACCAATCTACTAGAATTCTTAGAGGAGGTCAACAAACATGTGGATAAGGCTAATCCAGTGCATATAGTGTACTTGGACTTTAAGAAAACCTTTGACAAGGTACCACACCAAAGGCTCTTAAGCAAAGTCAGCAGTTATAGGAGGAAAGGGAAGGTCCTCTCATAGATCAATAACTGATTAAAAGTCAGGAAACAAAGTGGAGGAATAAAATTATTATTTTCACAGTGGAGAGAGGTAAATAGAGGATCCCCCAATGATCTGTAGGAGGACTTGTTCCTGTTCAACCTATTTATAAATGATCTGGAAAAGGGGTGGGAAACAGTGAAGTAGTAAAATTTGCAGATGATACAAAATTACTCAAGACTGAACTCAATTATGGATTTAACTACAAAGGGATCTCAGTAAACTAGGTGACTGGGCAACAAAATGGCAGATGAAATTCAATGTTGGTAAATGCTAACTAATGAACATGGTGGTAAAATAATCCCAACTATTCATACAAAATGATGGGATCTAAATTAGCTGATACTTCTTAGGAAAGATCTTGGAGTCACTGTGGACAGTTCTATGAAAACATCTACTCTGTCAGCAGCCACAGTCAAAAAAGCTAACAGTGTTAGGAAGCATTAGGAAATGGATAGGTAAAACAGAAAATATCATTATACCACTATATGAATCCATAGTGCATGTTTATACTGCATGCAGGTCTGGTCTCCCCATCAAAAAGATATATTAGAGTTGGAAAAAGTCCAGAGAATGGCAACAAAAATTATTAGGGATATGCAACAACCTCCATAGGAGGAAAGAGTAAATGAGTGGGACTATTCATCTTGGAAAAGAGATGACCAAAGGGGTCTATCTGATAGAGATGTGTAAAATCATGAATGGTGAGGAGAAAGTGAATAGGGAAATGTTATTTACCCTTTCACATAACACAAGGACCAGGAGTCACCTGATGAAATTAATAGGCAGCAGGTTTTAAACAAAGAAATGGACGTATTTTGCACAATGCACAGTCAACCTGTGAAATACATTGCCTGGAGATGTTGTAAAAGCCAAAACTATAATGTGGTTTTTAAAAGAATGAGATAAGTTCCTGTAAAATAGGTCCATCAATAGCTATTAGCCAAGATGATCAGGGATGCAACCCCATGCTCTGGGTGTTCCTAAACCTCTGACTGCCAAAAGCTGGGACTGGATGACAGGGATAAATCACTCAAAATTGCCCTGTTCTTTCATTCCCTGTTAAGCATCTGACAGTGGTCAGTGTCAGAAGACAAGCTACTGGTCTAGATGTAGCATTGGTCTGACCCAGTATGTTCTTCTGAAATGTTCACATCCTGAATTTCAAAATTCTATCAATTTTGATTACATCAGAATTAGTCAGTGTTGTGGGAATAGGTGCTTCTGGTGGGCAATTTCTCTATCTTTCATCCCATACACACAGTAGCAACAAAGATCTCCCTGCTGAGAATAGGGTGTTAGTCATGATTGGAGTTTGGCAGCATAAGGAATTGTGACTCTGCCAGACCAGGTGCCAGCTAATGATAAGGCCATCACTGGCAAACACATAGCTGGAGTCCAGTCTGGTTCACCTGTGTGTTAGCATCATTAAATTAAATGTTAAGTTGATAAGCACGTGTTTAGACTTGATGAAATGCTTGTAGGGTTCTGCATGTATTGCTCTCACTTGTAGCATCTGTAGCCCATGGTATAAAGTTATGTTGAGTGTTTGCATTGTAAATTTCTGTAATTGTATAATTCAAACAGGAAAGAAGCATTAATTAATACAGTGTGCTGGTCCTGCACATAAGAAGGCCCATGAAACCAAATGAGCCATTGAAACAAAGGATAAAGATTGTGTTGATTGCCCCCCCACACACACACACACACCTACCTGTACACCTTCATGGAGAGGCATGGATAAGTATTCCATCAGTTTGAACTCTGGGGGAAGGGAAGAAAAATGCCTTCCCAAAAGGAATTGTATCACTATGCTGCCTGGAATTTGGAGATGGCAATATTTCTAATCTTAAACAAGAGATCCCCAAGCTGCTTAGCCAAGGTTACCCCTAAAGGACATTAAGGTTGCATATTACAGCAGCTTCTATTATCTTTTGGAACTTCACACACACAAATGAGTAGGTCTATGTTTACCTGCTTTCACTTTGTAAATAACTCCTTTGTCTTAGTTAATAATCTTTAGTTAGTATTATAGAATTGGCTACAAGGGTTACCTTTGGTCTGAGATCTGAGGTACTACTGACCCAGGGTAAGTGACTGGTTAATGGGGACTGGGAGTAACCTGAATATTGTGATTTTTGGTGTAAGGGACCATCTATCACAAAGGCAAGCTTGCCTAGGTGGCAAGATAGTCCCCTTGGGCACTCCACTCTGTCTGTGACTCCTTGTTAAGGTTGTTATAGTGCTTGAGGAGTTCACACTTGATACTTGGTTGGTGAAATCCAAGTTTAGACCACACAACTACTTTGGGGTTTGTGCCTTTGTTTGTAACAGTCTGCCCTAGGGTTGGCACACAGTCATGAGTCACACTAGACACCTTTACAGAGAGGACTCTTCATCTGAGGTAAAAATGAATTAAAAAGTGTTTTAGAGCTAGCTGAATTTTAAGTAGCTAAATCACATCACAATACATGAACCTGGAAAATAGCACTTTACTCACCCAGTCCTGGCAAGTTTCCCTCTCAAATCATTCAGTCTGATTAGCGATAAAAAGACCAACCTTGCATTGAAGCACTTTAAAAAAAAAGCACACAACTAATTGGATTCTCAAACACTGAATTCTTAAAAGCATATTTTAAGGCTTCATCTCCTAGATAAGTAAAGGGGAATTGGAGGGAACCAAAGCTTCCCCCCCCCCCCTTCTGAAGGACCATTTGGGAGTAAAAGAAAGTATTTTCTCTGTAAATCGTTTTCTCTGCTGCAGTTGTGTTCAGCTTACTGTGCTGACAATACTCAACTACTGAGTGAAAGGCAGCATGGTGTCATGATTGAGCATCCTATCTGATCCATTAAGACATAGAAAAGAAGTCTAATGTCGTAGATAATGAATGATAATGGTAGTGAACAGGAAGGGCTAATGGGTTTTATATCACCCAACAGTGTACAAGACAACTCAGTATGTGTTTTCAAATGTTACTGTTGAGCTGAAGTAGAATACAGTTATGTCAGCATTGTGGAATTCATGAGCTTAGCAATACATATTTTAAGTTACATTCACAATTGTTTGCTAATGTCCTTCCAAATATAATGTGGACCCACTATGCACCTAAATATTTTGCATACCACTTGTACCCTTACAAGAGCTTATTATTCGGTCATTAGTGGCACAGGCTGGCCTGCTGCTTATGTATATGTGATCCTATACATTCTGCAAAAGTGTTAAATGCAATTTCCAAGAGTTCCTTCACTTTAGATAGGACATAAGTGGAGAAGACTCAGACGTAGCCAGAGGTGAAAGTAAGCCGGTCCGGTCCGGTCCAGCGTACTGGACCAGCTTCCCCAGCGGTGATTTAAAGGGTTCAGGGCTCCAGCCACTGCGGGGAGTTTCAGGCCCTTTAAAGCACCACCTGAGCCCACTGCCAGAGCCCCTGGGTAGCGGCAGCAGGGCTCTGTTGGCGATTTAAAGGGCCCGGAGCTCCACTGCGGTAGCAGCGGCCGGAGCCCCAGGCCTTTTAATTTGCCCCTGAGCCCTGGGGCTCCCAGCCGCCTCTGCGGATTGTAACTCCGGGGTGATTTAAAGGCCCTGGGGCTCCAAGCCACAGCCTGGAGCCCCAGAGTCTTTAAATCTTGATGTGAAGGCCCGCCTCTTCCGGTTGAGGCCCCGCCTCTTCCGGTTGAGGCCATGCCCCCGCTCAGGACTCCAGCGTACCGGTAAGTCCTTTAAGTTGCTTTCACCCCTGGATGTAGCAGATCTGGTGTGGGAGGCACAAAATGTGGGACTGTAACCTCCATGACAGTGTCTGTCACATAATTCCCTAACATGTGGAAAAATCTCCCTAGGTACTACTTGTTGGTTTGTGCTCTGTGGGAAGAGGAAGACCAGACTGGGGGATTTGCACTCTCTGTAATGTTGTTCCCAAGGGGCAACACATCATTTTAGATTTTTTTTTAATAGTTAGTCTGTTGGAAGATAATATAACTTGCTTAACTTAAACAATCATCAAGTTTCCTGTACTTGCTAGATTATTTTAAAATCAGCCTGGGATTGGGTATACCAACCCCACAGTGAGCCAGAGTTAATGGGCTGGTTTTTGTGCCCTGTCCTACCCCCTCCACCCCCCACTCATCATCAGGTAATTAAGGAGCAGTTAAAAACTGAAGACAACAGCTCAGTTGTTGACTGACAAGGAAGGAGTAGAGAACTTTCATCCTTTGCCCCCCTCCCTCCTTCCTTTCCTGGAAGAGACAGCCTTGGACTTCTGTAGTGACTGAATGGCCAGAGCCCTGGTGGAGGAAGTTGGGCCTGACACAGGACTAGTAAGTTTGACTATTTTTTCTGTCCTTGATAATAAAAAGACTTTGGTCCTAGGCTTGGCTGTGTGGCAGAGGCTGGAGGGACATACAAAGACTGTTGCAGGGAACCCCTACCCAGGAGGGGTGCAAGGAAACTCCCTCAAACTTTAGTCTTTTTTCACCCCACTTGAGTCTGTCCAGTGGTTTTTTCTTGGATACTGAAGAGCACATGGTCACACAGCCATACCTTATAAATACAACATTAAAGGGATGTTAACTGCATGTATATTATGCCGTTTTTATTTATTTACAAAGTGTTATTCTATTAACTCAAGTTCCTTGCCTTTCAGCTACCACTGCTTCTGGATCTCAAGACTGAAAGTTACTTCTAAAGTTAAGAGAAGTTCATCTGTGCAAGAGAAATTCACATAGCTGGATACCAAAACTTGGGTGGTTACCAAACCTTTTGTCCCCAACACTGTTCTGCTACTGTTACGCAAGAACATGTGGACACCTCTAATTGTGTACTCGAAGGAACCAGAGTAAAGCTGATCATGACAGAGGGTCCTCGACTGCATAACTTGCTACCTCTGGCAATTCATCAGTGGCTAAGTATTAGATTTAAGAGGGTGGGTATCAGTTCAGTATAGCATGTAAGCCTATTCCTAGCTCCATCCCTAATCAAAGTAACTTCAGTATATGTTTAACTTTAAGCATGTAAAAAGTATCTAAGTTGAAGTATCTACATAAATACCTCAACAAGGGATGGAGTTCTGAATCAAGATCTCAGTGCAAGATTTAACTTTCATGCCAATTCTTTGCTGAATGGGGTTGATCAGATACATGGAGAGGGGGAATCCTGGCCTCATTGGTGTCAACAGATATTTCACCCAGTGGCAAAACTCCTAGCTCCATTCTAGTTACTGTCTTTTCTGATCTGAGAGCTGTACTGGGTTGTCTCATCTCCCATACGGTATGGGGATAGGCACATACACAAATATGAGTAAAATAATATCTTAAACTTTACTCACAGGTTTTATTTATGTGAAGATGTTCCACTTCTGATCTGAATACCAGCATTTATCAGCTGCAATGGGAATTATGAAACATCATCAACCTATATCACTGATCTACCCTAGAGACATGGTTGGAAAGTCCAAGATTAAGGCACAGGTCTAAAACTATATCTATATTTTTCCTACCCTAACTTGTATGTCAAACATACAAAAGAGCTTTATAAACTAGTGTTTCCACAGACACAAAAAACAACGCACCACTTTTTTTTTTTTTTTTTTTTTTTTACACTGGTGCAAACAGGCAACTTCACTGAATTAAGTAAGATGTTAGGAAAACTACAGTTTACTTTACATCTATTGTGCAGCACTTCTATACAAACAGGAAGCTTTTCAAAACTGATGAGGATGAAAACAACAATTCATTTACAGTGATTAAATGGTTCTGGCCACGGAAGTGCAAAGCAGTATCATCAGGCAACCCTGTTCCATCTAAACTTTTTTTCCCTCAGAAGAACTCTACTGCTTTGTTCTTTCTTCCTATCACAGGGGTGGGCTAACTACAGCCCATGGGCTGGATCTGGCCCACCAGCCATTTTAAGTCAGTCCTCAAGCTCCCGCAGGGGAGCAGGGTCTGAGGCTTGCCCTGTTCCAGTGCTCCAGCTGGGGAGCAGGTCAGAGGCTGCTCCACACAGCTCCTGGAAGCAGCCGCATGGCCCTACTCTGGGGCTCCAGCTGGGGTGTGGGGTCGAGGGCCGCTCCACGTGGCTCCCAGAAGCCATGGCATGGCCCCACTTTCGGTGCCCCAGTGGGAGCTGCAGGGGTGCAGGGATGGTGTCTGCAGACGGGGCAGCCTGCAGAGCCGCTTGGCTGCACCTCTGCATAGGAGCCAGGGAAGGGACTTGCCACTGCTTCCAGGAGTCGCTTGAGGTAAGTGCCACCTGGAGCCTGTATCCCTGAGCCTCTCCCCATGCCCCAACCCCCTGCCCCAGCCCTGATCCCCTTCCTGTCCTCCGAACCCCTTGATCCCAGCTCGGAGCATCCTCCTGCACCTCAAACTCCTCATCCCTAGCCCCGCCCCAGAGCCCGCACCCCTAGCCGAAGTCCTCACTCCCGCACCCCACTCCCCCACCCCAGCCCAGAGCTTCCTCCCACACCTTGAACTCCTCATTTCTGGCCCCACCCCAGAACCTGCACCCCCAGACAGAGCCCTCATCCCCTCCTGCACTCCAACCCAAATTTTCTGAGTATTCATGGCCCGCCATATAATTTCTATTCCCAGATGTGGCCCTCGGGCCAAAAAGTTTGCCCATCCCAGTCCTATTATGTTTCACATTCATTTGAACTACACTACCCAGCTCCTGGAAGACTACTTGGTCTCTTTGTACTAAAGTGTACAGGATTCGTAAAATAGTGAAGTCTCATTAAGTAAAAAATGAGCTCCTGTGAGGACCGGTCTACACACAAACTTGCACCATATAACTACCTCAGCCTTTTAAAACTGATTGAGTTTTTGAATGGTATTTCATTAACATTCTACATGTGAACACCTTTTTGGAATAAAAGTGACTAAGGTAAATTTAACTAAGGTTGGTAACAAATTAAATAAACTAAACTGATTTTAATTTGCACCTTTTTCTTGTCTTTGGCTCAACTTCGGAGAGAGGGGATAGCCAACAACCAGAGAAACCAGGCAGAAGAATTCAGCAGGTCAGCCAAGGACCTACCAGCCATGGAAACAGGCACTCCTGTGAGGATCCAGCCATGAGAGAGACACCAGAAGGGGCGGACTAAAGGTGTTCTGAGGGGTGCAGTGGCACCCAGGTCATACAAGGTGGCTGTGCATGAAGGACAAGGAGATACTTATAAGCCAGCAGACACAACCCCCAGATAGTCTACTGAGATAATCAGAGAACAGAGACACAGAGAACCATCTGGAGGCCCACCCCACAAGAAGAGGAGAAGACTCCACAGAACTATAGTTTGCTAGACTTGGAGTCAGAGAGAGAGAGAGAGAGAGAGAGCGCGAGAGAGTGCACTCCCAGTCTGGCTGCCTGTGGAGGAGACCAGACTATGTAACCAACTGCACCTGTGGTAAATATGAGACTCCAACTCAGCTATATGTAGCAATCTCTGGCCAAAGGGGCAGGGTGGATGGGGGCCTGGACATTGTTTTTTTAATGTTTATATTAATATTTGTAAAATAGGGAAGATGTATCTAGATCAGTGGGACTGGAGTCAGAAGGCCAATGTTGCCTGCACGGATTGTTGTAGATAGGACACCAGTGGTGCAGGGAATGTGGGGTGCTAGGCTGGAAGCAACCCAGCCACATGGACAGAGCAGTGCAGAGGGTCTAATAAAGTTCCACTTGTTCAACCTAAACTGCATTCATTTGCTGAATGAAACATGCAGCAGCTTTAAGTCTTTAGTAGTATTTTAATATCCTGTTACGGAGGAGAGGTGTGGCACTGAGAGCGATTGCTCATTGACTGGGTTTAATATGGATGGAGTTAAGGAAACAATTTTCCTGGGAGCTCTGGAAGCCTGAGTGCAGCCTGGAGGCCTTGCAGAGAGGTGCAGTAGTCCTGACACATCTCATTTAGCCTGGACAAAGGCTTGTTCCAACTCAGGAAGGTTTCAGTTTAGCTGGCAGCTATAACATTTTGAAGATGCTACAGGAATTTCTGTAACTTAAGATAACAGTTCCTATGGGTCCTAAAATTAAGTACATATTTTCTTTTTATTTTAAAACTCAGACTTTTACTGCCTATAACCCCATCACCATAGCTGAATCTAACCTATATTTCACATGCAACAACCTCCCTAGATAAATATTAGCATATAAAGTATTTGTACAAGATGTTCCAATATTAATTATCTGTTTCTGAGTTTTGCATGGGTGCAGTTTAACCAGCTGTTATTCATGTAGGTGCTAATTTTGGACCAGGAACCAGAAAGCAAGGAGATGGTGCTATTTATTTATTAATTTTTACTCAAAGGCATGCTGGGCATTTCCCATGTACTGGCTTCCGCACAGGTTGTCTCAGCAGCTCTTCCAAGAGCTCCATCAAGAGAGGGGAGATGGGGTTTGTCATTAAAGGACAGGACTAGAACTTAGGAGTAGAGCTGAATGTAAATTTTTCATTCAAAATGTATTGTCAATGAAAAATAGCTTCATCAAAATGGAAAATTTCCATGGGACATGACATTTTCTACCACTCTTTTGGCTTTCCTTCAGAAAACTGATAACTTGAGTTTTCAGCGACTGACCATTTTCAGCTCAAAATCCCAAACTAACACTTCGGGCAGAGTGTTAATTTGTCATGTTCTTAAAAAAATCAGCTTCCAGATTTAAAAAAACAAAACAAAAACAACTTTAATAAAATGTAGACAAAAGTAAAAAAAACCAAACAAATAAACGAACAAAAAACCCCACAACCTCATCAAGGTTTTTTATGGGGACAAAACATCTCCTGAGCAGCTCTATTCAGTGATCTCGAGTCAGATCCTGGCTCTGGCACAGATTTACTGTGTGATTTTGGGCAAGTCACTTAATCTTTTAGTCTCAATCCCATTGAGTTAGGAATAAAGAAGATGGGAAGGCCATTAAGTGGCCCCTAGGAGGAGAGGAGAGAGGCATCATGTAAATATAAGAACAATTGCAGAGATGTTCAGGTTAGGACCATGGAAGTCTAGCATCCTTTAAAATACAGTGGAGTGAGTAGTCTCTGGTTGCAGTGTGAGACTTAGAATCATAGGATCAGAAGGGACCCCCAAGAGGTCACATAGTCCACCCCCACCCAACTCAGAGGCAGGATTATGCATACCTAGATCATTGCCGTCAAATGAGTCACACTGCTCATAAATATCCTTGTTTTATAAAACTGTAAAATGTAAGGTGAAAACTAGGTAGATGAACTTTTTTTATTTTTTTTTGCAGCACTTAAGCTACAACTGTAGGGTCATTTCAAAAGCATGTGTTTACTTTTAAATGACTGACTAATACTTTGTATACCAACTCTGTTTAAAACATTTACCATTATATTCATGTATATAGGGAGGCAGTATTTGTATACTTTTCTTTTGTCACCCAGGACTCAAATATGAGATTCTGCATCCCAGTGTGCCTAATTAAACAGATTGTGGATTTGTTTACACCTGAGTTAATCCACTGAAATCAATGGAGTATACTGTTCTGCTGCCTGGAGTGGCTCATGTCCATGAGTGCCTCCCTCACAGCAGAGTGGCAAAAGCAGGGAAGACACCACAAACTGGTGGTATGTTCTATAATTAGAATTCAACAAACCAGAAAACAAATGGATCACTGCATCAGTCTTAGAATAGAATCACAGACAGTCACTTTAGGCTCCCCAGTTTATCTGTCCACCCAGGCAAACTGGACTTAGTGAAAAATGGTTACTTACAAACAAACAAACAAACAAAAAACACAACATATTCAGGTTGCTTCCAGGCCCAAGAGAGCAGTCACTTACCCTAGATAAACTGGTATTTTAGCTCATGCCAAAGACAAGGCCTACAGTCAATTCTGCAATAAACCTTTTGTTAGTTTACTAACTAGGGAAAGGTTTCAGAGTAACAGCCGTGTTAGTCTGTATTCGCAAAAAGAAAAGGAGTACTTGTGGCACCTTAGAGACTAACCAATTTATTTGAGCATGAGCTTTCGTGAGCTACAGCTCACTTCATCGGATGCATGCCGTGGAAACTGCAGCAGACTTTATTTAACATCAGCCACACTATCACAGGCTCGTATACCTGCACATCCACCAATGTGATATATGCCATCATGTGCCAGCAATGCCCCTCTGCCATGTACATTGGTCAAACTGGACAGTCTCTACGTAAAAGAATAAATGGACACAAATCAGATGTCAAGAATTATAACATTCATAAACCAGTCGGAGAACACTTCAATCTCTCTGGTCACGCAATCACAGACATGAAGGTCGCTATCTTAAAACAAAAAAACTTCAAATCCAGACTCCAGCGAGAAACTGCTGAATTGGAATTCATTTGCAAATTGGATACTATTAATTTAGGCTTAAATAGAGACTGGGAGTGACTAAGTCATTATGCAAGGTAGCCTATTTCCTCTTGTTTTTTCCTACCCCTCCCCCCCCAGATGTTCTGGTTTAACTTGGATTTAAACTTGGAGAGTGGTCAGTTTGGATGAGCTATTACCAGCAGGAGAGTGAGTTTGTGTGTGTATGGGGGTGGGGGGGATGTGAGAAAACCTGGATTTGTGCTGGAAATGGCCCACCTTAATTATGCACATTGTAGGGAGAATGGTCACTTTGGATGAGCTATTACCAGCAGGATAGTGAGTTTGTGTGTGTGGTTTTTGGGAGGGGGGTGAGGGAACCTGGATTTGTGCAGGAAATGGCCCAACTTGATTATCATGCACATTGTGTAAAGAGTTGTCACTTTGGATGGGCTATCACCAGCAGGAGAGTGAATTTGTGTGGGGGGGTGGAGGGTGAGAAAACCTGGATTTGTGCTGGAAATGGCCCACCTGATGATCACTTTAGATAAGCTATTACCAGCAGGACAGTGGGGTGGGAGGAGGTGTTTTTTCATATTCTCTGTGTATAAAGTCTGCTGCAGTTTCCATGGCATGCATCCGATGAAGTGAGCTGTAGCTCACAAAAGCTCATGCTCAAATAAATTGGTTAGTCTCTAAGGTGCCACAAGTACTCCTTAACTAGGGAAAAGAAATAAAAGTTATTTATATGTTAAAGAAACAAGCATATAAGACAAATGAGTTTCAGTCTAAATCCTAAGAGTGACAGAGTTGTAGTGGTCAAATTAAAATGTCTTTTTTCATGGCTAACCCTTTTTTCAGGGCCAAGCAACATAGGAATCTCCATGCTTTGTCATCAGACGTCACCGGTGTGGTGCTCTGCTCTGTTCAATGATGATGACAGTTGGCTGCATGCGTGTGTTCCCTCTGTGTGCTGCCCCGGCTCTGTAGATCGCTGGCACAGCAGACCCCAAGAGAACCCCCAATGACCACAGACTCCGATAAGGTACGAAGGCACCTGGCCAGGTGTATTGTCAAATGAAGCACAGGAATAATTTCCCCCAGACTCTACAGGACATACTACGAACGTGTGCCCCCTGACAATAGACCGGCTCAGTCAGTGGTGGGATTTATCACTGCCCGCTAGGCCAAACAAAGACAGCCCATCAGGGGTACACTTTTATACACAGATAACGAGTTACACATCACTCCTGACGTATTGAGGTGCAACCCCTCTACATGTCAAGGTGCCACCTTTACCAAGTACATTTTGGTTTGAGCAAAACAACTCTATCCATCCTATCATCCTTTTAACCCTGGGTCAGCATGTTCCTGTGATCTCTGTGGAACGTGCTAGTGCTGGAGTGTTCTGGTACCATCCTGGCCCGTGTTTACACCACTTGTTCCCAGTACCTTTTAGGTATGTGTGTTTTTGGAGCATCAGCCCTCTTCATGCCAGATTTTGTGAGCAGGGCCTGCCTCTTGCTCACAGCTTAACTTTGTTTTATATCAGCAAAGTCTTGACCATTACTTTAGCTCTGGTCTTAGGCCTCATACTGGGCCTCTGATACAAGGACTTATGTTTCAGAACCTCGTCTTACTGCATGCTTATGTTTAGGAATCCTTGCCCCCTCAGAGTCCAGACAGCATAAAAGAGATTCAGTTTCTCCTTGTCTGGGATTTATCATCCCCTCCTCTCCAGAGTCCAAAACTGATGGATGAGTTCATGTGTAGATCTCTCTAGTGGCGCTGGAACAATTTTTGTATTGGGAGTGTAGCGCTGCGAGCCATTGAACAAAACTGTAAACCCTCTATATGATGGTAAGCACTTCAACCAGGGTGCTTCCACACCCCCAGAATCCCTAGGTCCAGGACCCTGGGGTCTCTCCTTCCTGGAGGGAGTTAGGAATGCAGTCAATAAAGTCTGTCCTTTGATGCTATACAACATGTCAGTTGCTTTCAATGGGCCATTCTTGTATGCAGGGTGTGCACTTTACCTTAGTAAATGGCTTCTTTTCCTGTTTGTTGAGTTACACAATTAGAGGGGTTTACAATGCAAACAGTCAACTTTATTCCATGGGCTATAGAGATAAGTGGGATCAATACATGCAGCATCCTACAAGCAAAAAGTCTAATCACTAAACACATTCATATCAACATACCATCTAATATCTATGTTGATGATGCTAACACACAGGTAGACAAGACTGGTTACCAGCTATGCATCTGTAAGGGTTAAGTGAGGTCTGGACATGAGCTGGCACCTGATCTGCAAACACCACACCCACCAGTTTAAAAACAGCTGAGAGATGGAAATCCTACCAATAATTTCTGGATAGAAGCTGCACTGGTGAAAATAACCAGAAGCTGAAGATATTGCTTATGTTGGTCCCTGCTTGGCTATTGGTCCCTGCTTGCTAACAGTGCAGATGAACATTTGAGCAGGTGACTGGAAACCTTTCAGTTACAGGTTGATTTTATAAAACACCAGCTCTAATATGCTAAAGACATAGATTATAGAACATTTTTACTATTTCTGCCTGCTGCCTATTTCACAGCATGCTACAAGCTGAGACTGGAAACCCCTGCCAGAGAATGCTGTTTCTAGCTCTCTTAATCCAATGCTTTCGGCAACACCTGATCCAGAAGTAGATAGAGGAGACTTAACAGTGGGAGGCAGAAATGTAGTTGAAGAGGTAGAGATTCCTGTACCTTTCAAAGAATCACGTTGCACCACTACCTAGTTTGTGTTCATGCATGCAAAATATGAGCGGGCCAAAACGGGAGACTTTTTTGAAAATGTCCTTTTTTATGGACAAAAATGTGAAATGATGCATATTACATATAAAAACAATTAGAGTTGGTTAAATTTTCAAACACATTGCAACAAATGGACAGTTCTTTGCAAAAAATAAAAATAAAAAAACCTTGACAAGTTTTCCCATTTTTCAACAGCATATGTATACATTATATAAAATTGGTTTGAAACATCTTCAGTTTATTGTGTGTGGGAGAGTTTAAATTTAAAATGTTTCATAACAATTAAATAGAAAATGTTTCAAAACAATTTTGTTTAAGGGTTGTTTTACATCATGCCACGTCATGCTGGGTGAAATCTTGGCTCCACCGAAGTCACTCCGTGGCAAAATTCCCATTAACTTGAATGGAGCCAGCATCTCTCACTGTGTTAAACATAATGTGCAGCAAACGAAGAAAGCAACCCTGGTGTGTTTGACAGTGAAGTAAACTGCAGTCACTTTTCAGCATTGTATGTTGGAGTGGGTAAATCATTTAGCTTTGCTGTGCTTCAGTTTTGTCATCTGTAAAAGGGAGTTAATTAAGTAACTAAAATTCCTTTCAAATACGTAAGTCAATGAAGTATATTCTTCATTATCCATTAGTCCTGCATATGTTCACTTGTCATATATTTGTAAATATTGAAACAGCTGAGATTCTACAGTATACCTAAGAGACCAAACGGGAAAAGTTAACGCTTACAAAGTGGCAAAGGGTGCTTGTTGAAAGTGATAGGTGATTTCTAAATAGTCTGAGAGCTTTCTTAAACAACGGGTATGTCTATGCTACAAACACGGCAGTAGCACAGCTGGAGCTGTGCCTCTCTAGAACTGAAGAGTAGATCCTTACTGCAGTGAAGGAAGGGGGGTTTCTGTCAAAGCAGTAAATCTACCTGCTTGAGTGGCAGTGACTAGGCAGATGGAAGCATGCTTTCAGTTTACACAAATATAAGTTGATATTGGCACACCATTACTCCCTGGTTTGAAAACATGACCAGGAAAGATTGAAAGACCAAGGTTAAAACAGAGGTGTCATAGTTCCTTTAAAAAAAAAAACACAACGTTAAATAAGAATGGGGGGTTGGCTCCCTGCCCTACCAATCATAGGAGTCCCCAATTGCACCCCATTCATTCCTTTAATGAACACCTCTTTTTAAGTGCTTTTCCAAGCCATTTATCCAATCACTGTATTTCTTTCCTATGGAGTACCTGCACTGGACATCTGCCACAAGGAGGCTCCAGCAATTAGCTTGGCTGCCTTCCCCCCAAAACCCAGTTGGGTTCCCAAACATCTCCAAATGATGTGCATCTTTTATATCAGTTAAAAACATGACAGCACCTAAGTTGGACAGGTGAACCCCATCTTCCCAAAACAACTCTACTGCCCTATATACTATGCCAGGATGTGAAATTACTGCCCCTCCAATGGTCCAAAGGAATTTAGGTATCTCCCTGTTCACATACTTCCTTGCCCTGTCCACCCTGGGGGGGAGGGCTCCTGGCTCCCCGCCAGACTCTGTGCTGAAGCATGTCTGACCACACAATGTTAACTCCTACTATGACTGTTCATTTATACATTTCTTGGATTGTATTTAAACTGTTACTGCTGGATTTGCTCACACATGGTGTGACACCTTGGCACCCCAGTATTCACTACTGTCATGTAATTAGGATATATTTCGTAAAAAGTATGCCTTGTGGGGTATCATTCTAAAACTTTTGATCTGCTAGACATTAATATCTCATTGGATGTGCTATCGTTGTTTGTAAAGTTAGGCTATGTATGTGTTACTGAAACATGTTGTGAGGTTGAAAACACCCACAAGCAGCCTTTCAGGCTGTAAAAAGACCAAACAATGTTAATGGCTTATTGAGGAAAAGCACACAAGCACACGGATTACCCCAGAAACTGTGTAGAAACCTCTCAGATATAGCACTACCCAATGGGAACTGTTTGACCCAGGTCACAGCAAAAGAGCTTCCCAGCAACTGGGAAGACAATATAAAAGGGGGAAAATGACATTATCTAGGTACCTCATTCTCCCTACAACACACCTGGAAACAGCTGAGGAATAAAGATTGAACAAGGGGGAATTGATGGTCCCAGGCTAAGGGATTGCTAGCCTGTGTATGAAAACCTGGGACACCCAAGCTGCAAAGCCAATGCACCTTATGCCTTAAGAATCTGCCAACCTGTTTATCACTCAGAGTGAGAATTTGCTAATTCATATCCTACCTATCTAGTATGTTAAACTCAGTTTGTAGTTTTGTTTATTTACTAGGTAATCTTCTTTGATCTGTTTACTATCACTTAAGATCTATTCTTTTGTAGTCAAACATTTTATATTTTAATCCAAACTAGTGTGCATTTGACTAAGGTGTTTGGGGAAATCTCAGCTTGGTTACTACAAGTGTGCATGGTCCTCTTCACATTGAAGGAGAGGCAGACTGGTTGTTAAACCCATATCTAGGCCAGATTTGACCAGGGCAGGACAGTACTGCTCTGGGGTCCCAGGCTGGGAAGCTGGTGGTCAGAGAGCCTGCGTGTAACTGCAGCTGGGTGTGTCCCTACCTGTATGAATGCTGGTGAAAGTGAAAGTTGGGAGGGCTTTGCAACTTCTCACAGCACCACACTGTGAGAGGAAGCCCAGTCTGGTGGGTCAGAGGGCTCAGTGGTACCCCAGTTCCAGGTGGCGCCCCGAGGGGAACCAGTCACACATGGCTAGAGATAGCTAAATAAGCATGTACACATGTGAACTGGACATCTGCATGGGCACAACAGGTACAACTAGAAACTGACTGGAAAAAAAATCAGATAAAAGCCCACAATTAGCTAATTTGCATGAATACATTCCTAGCAGTTTGCACAAATGTAAGTTAATACTGGCACACCATTACTCCCTGGTTTGAAAACATGACCAGGAAAGACTGAAAGACCAAGGTTAAAACAGAGATGTCATAGTTCCTTTAAAAAAAAAAAAAACACAACGTTAAATAACCAGAGTTGGAATTTATGTTCGTCATGGATTCTTAATGGCAATATATAACAGAGTCAATTAACAATAATGCAACAATAAAATAGCAGACCAGGACTACAGCCATGGCAGGCTCAGACAAGACATTACTGACCAAGTGGTACTGCTAGAGTGAGGTAGATTCTTGGCTAGTGTAAGTCAGCCTAGCTCCAGCTGAGGATCTTGTCCAGAAAGTGTTTAGATCAAAGGTTATGTGTGGGCCCCATGTCTACTAAAGATATCTGAATACAATAGAACATTTACATAACAATAATAATCAAAATGCTTTGTTCAGTTTCATTAATATTGCAACATACACAAACATCCTGTGTGATTTAACAGAGTATATTTTCTCCACTTCCCGAAATACAGTGGTTTCAAATAAGAGAGGTATAGGATTATATGTTGTTGTTGATTTACAAAAGAAAGTTTCTTGCAACACAATCACAATTGAAGCACATTGTTAGCATTATGTCTACAGGATCACGAAAGAGCTAGGATAATAATTTGCATGCAATACCTATAAAATACAAACCAAAAGGTTCACAATAGTACTTTCTTCCTAGAACCTCAATAGATAGGCTAGTTAATAACACTTTCTAAAAGCAATTGATTGCAAATGACACAGCAGAACATGGAAAGCAGACAGTTATAGTGGGGGGCCAAGATTTTTCTAATTCAAAATGTAGGTTTCTAACTCCATAGTTAGGCACCTAAATAAGTGACTGTGTTTTCAGAAGTGCTGAGTACTCAGCAGCTCCCATTGGCATCATAGTTTATCTCTGAGACATGTAAGTCTGCAGCCACTGTAGCAAAAATAACTGATTTAATTTACAAAGTATCAGGTATTTCACCAATATTTAATATGTATGCCATGAAACAAATAATTGCACCTGACTAATCACAAGAGGAATCAAGCAGTATGTATCTGTACAACAGCTGTAGATAGAAAATACAATTTGTTGCTATCAGGAGGTGAATTATTTCTCACAACTGCAATAATGTCTTCCTTTGCATACATAATCTTACAAGAGCTTTCTGTTAGTCTTTATTTATCTTATTTGTAACAACGAAGAAAGTAGACTTGATAAAATTAAGGCATGTGTGCATCTGAGAAAGAGAGTAATTTAAATTGTATCAGAATATGTGAGAAATAAACCCAGAAATTAGAAGGGCTATGACCCTATTAAACGCAGGCAATACCACAACACAACAAGGCAACATTCTAAAGTTTTTATAGTTACATCTCGTGGTTTAATCTGAATCACAATTAGGTATTCCTTGATTTATAATACACAGTGTGGGCTGGAACCTGGGGACCAGCTCTTTTGGAGCCACCACAGCTCAAGAGTGGGAGGCTGATGTAAAGGTAGCTCGAAGCCACCTTTGTAGCTTTCTGATCTTTGGGTGTTAGGTATTAATTCCAAGGAATGATTTAGAACAACCAGCAGCACTAGGCCCCAATGGCCTGTTCTGCCAGCTAGAATTTGCTAGATTAACAGTGCTCCAGCCATGGCCCTTACACACATCCTCTATGCTGGGTGGGACAGCGTAGAGTAGGCTATGCTAGCTCTGTGTCACCTGGGGATTCAGCATACCTGGGGTATCTCCAGCTGGCCACTTAAATGGATTTTCTGATACTTTAAACCTCTGGAACAGTCTAGAATAAATGCAAATCCAGGCTCTGGCCATTTGTGCATAACTAAACCAGCTTCAGTCTGTAAACTGAATTTCTTTTTGTACTAAAAGTAGAGATTCAGAACACTAAAAACTTTGCTGAAGTGCTGTTTAGTATGATATTATGGTATTGTTCAATAAATGGCTATCATCTGTCAGTGCTTCCTCTTGTATCCAATTCTCAAGTTTCTAGTCCAGCCAATAACTTGCTCTGACCAAAGTGACAGATTCAATTATTCTAACTGAAGAATGAAGGAAACAATCTTCAAATGTGAGTTGAAAGTTAAGGTTGCCTTTCTTACATGTAAGTGGCATAAACAACATCTGGGACCAGTTTTCAGATTCTGTCTATATTGTATGGCAAAGAGGTAGTTTGTGGGTAATATTCTCAGGATGGTACTCCACAAAGTCCTCACCCACACTTTGCATTGATCAGGAGGCTGAAAAATGCTTTTTGGTATGTACACACACACAATCTCTCTGTCTTCTCTTAACAGACACAATTGTAAACAGAAAACTAATGATTCTAAGCAGATAATTTGGCAGTGAATGTATGTCAGTCACTGGGAAGAAGATAATCTATCAAGTTTGTCTTTAAATGAATAATATTTTTCAAATATTAAGTCATTTACAGCTCTTTTAGTAAATAAAGTTGTTGATCAAGTTGCTTCATCATTGTATCATGAACAGCATTGCATGAACTACATATTTTTAAGACAGAGAGCGTGATTCTCATGTACACTAAGGCCCCCTGACACCACTCTGGTAGTACAAAGGGGACTTAGTATAAATGAGAATAAAGGATTTTTTGATTCTGTTCATAACAATTAAGATTCTTAAATAATTCTGCCCTGAAAAATGCACCATGATGGGAAAATGACCTAAGGAACTGCACCTGTGTCTGGAGTTTGCTCTATGATACTCTCTCTCTCTACCAAGATCATGGAGACCAAAGGCACAAAACTGATGGGAAAAATGTTAAGCACGCATTATTTTCTACTGAACCAAAACTTTACATCTTTGATCCGGCTGTGAGTTTGGGAGCCCCTCAATACCAACTAGCAGAGGAAACACCATACAATAATTCACATCAGGCCTGACAAACCCACTGCCCCAGTACACCATTGTCACAATCTGTATGTAAAAGGTTTCATGTAAGATATCCTATGCACACTGGTAACATGCTGGTCCCAAAAATCATTGTGTGATATATGTTCAGGGTATATACAAAGGTCTATAGATGTGTCCTGGAAATATATTCTTAAAATGTGTTTGGCAGGCAGCAAGTAAGCCCAGCCTCCTCAGGCAAAGGAATGTATATTTACATATCTGACCAGCCTGACCACCGGCAGAGGACAATGATGTACATTTACACATAAGTAGGCGGTGTACCAAATTCACAGCCCTGAAAAATCGCATCACAGACCGTGAAATCTGGTCTCTGGCCAGCCAGCTGTGAAGGCAGCAGCAGTGGAGAAGTACAGGTGGCACGGTACAGTATTGCCACCCTTTCTCCTGTGCTGCTTCTGGCAATGATGCTGCTTTCAGAGCTGGGCACCTGGCTAGCAGCCACCAATCTCCTGCTGCCCAGCGTCAGGCAGCAACAGTGCAGAAGAAAGGGTGGTAATACTGCGACCCTCTACAATAGGCTTGTGATTCCCTTTTGTGTCAGGACTCATGTTGAGAAACGCTGCAGAGAAATCACACATTTTTTGTGAGTTGGTCTTGGAATAAATAGCAAATTTCATGGATCTGTAAGTAGACCCCTACATATAAGGAAAACAAAGCATTAAGCTAACAATCAGGGAGAAGATTGTTTAATGATCATGAAGCTGGGGGGGAGGGGATTTGCATTCCAGGGAGCTTTCCTGTATCTTGAGACAGACAATGCTATTTGGGGAATATAAAGACAGGCAAAGAGCCAATCTGGTTATTCATTACTGAGGGGACTTAGGGTTCAGTGCCTTCTCAGCCTATGAAAGCTGGATAAGAGTAGTTGGAAACTGACTATAGGTGAGAAACCTGCTTAGACAAAGATCACAAACTGCTGAAATTAAGTTTTAGTCACTAGAAAGCATGTTTTTTTTGTTTGTTTACTTGTAAGCATAACTTCTGTCTTTTATTCTTACTGATCACTTTGTTTCTTGTTAATCAACTATTCTTGTTTTATTACAAAACTCTCTCAGTGCTGTGTATTACAGTGAAGTGTAAGTCTGCAGATAATCTAACAGGCTGGTGGGTGTTCTCTCTCTTTGGAAGCAGCAAGCTTAATAGTTTGTGTGAGTGTCCAGAGAGAGGGACTGGACACTACAGAGAGACATCTCGGGGGAATTCAGGAATTGGGGTTCACTGATTGTTACCTATTGTCCCTACTTTGGGATTGGCAGAGTCCTGAAGAGTCTGCTGATGAGCTAGTGTATCACACAGCTGACATATAGCCTAGCAACAGCAACACTCCCAATTGCTGAGGGGTAACACAGAGGTTCACAGCTCTGAGTGTCCCCAAGCAGGATATCACACTGGCACTTTCCATATTTTCAGAAAGATTTCTTCTCATACTTACATGCAAACAAAGATTATTCCAAACCAAGACTTAGACTGGGCTCACCTCAAACTACATAGTTACTACTGACACCTCCACAATAAGTAGTTCTCTTTCACTAACATAATCCAAGCTATTATTTTGCTTTGCCTGGCTGTAAAATAAAGAGAAAAGGACACCTGTTCAAATAAAATAAATGGCACAAGGGAGGTTCCAGGAATTGAGAAACTTTAAGGAACAGAAGGGCCAAAGCTTTGATCTCTCTCATAGTACACTGAAATCCCTAAACCAGGTTCATTGTAGAGTTGCTGCCACAAGTCATGGCCAATTAAAAAGACTGTTGATGGAGGCAGATGTACTGTGTACTAGAAGGAAATAGCAATAACATCAAACTTTAACGAATTAGCTTTTGATGCTCTATTATATTTTAATTAAGAAGTATTTGTAATCTCTTGGGAGGGGGAACCAAAAGCTCAATTTAATTCTGCTGGTGGTTAATAAAAACCCATTACTTTGAAGGGATTGATAACAGTTGAGATGACAAACACTTGTATGTTGAGATTTGCCATCACGTTTATCATTCAAGCTTGTCAACAGCAGGAAATTGCAATTCTCACAAATAGCTATTCCCTGCTGAAAATGTAGAATTAGATGTTCTCTGAAGTGTGCAAAACATTTCTTGTTGGGGTTAGTTTTGGACACTATCATGCGTTATGAGTTTTTTCATATGATCATGCCACGATGGAATACACAATTATACAAGATCAATAGGATAGATCTAGTTCATTTTGTTTAACCTAATTTTGAAAATTAAACTGAAATATTTCCTTTGATTTTTAAGGTTTGAGACACACAATGAGTCAACTCCAAAGTATTTAAAGGTGGATGGCAGCACCAGTAACCACCAGCTTCGTGATATAAAATCCATGGTAGAGAGCCAAATGCAGAATTTAAAGTTGGGGGAAAGAGCAAGAGTCCTAAGTGTGTGTGTATGTATATATATTCTCTCATCTCAGCGCAATGTTTTGCATCTGCCTTCTCTAGAGTGGAAAAGGAACCCAATCTGAGGCACAACACTCTTCCTAGGGCTTCATCGCTCCACTGCACTACTTATGGGTCTTTGATTTAAAAGCCAGTCTGGTCCTAAGTGTTTACAGGATGGAGAATAGCTTTTTGGTTGGTTTTTTAAAAAAATATCAGTTGGAACATGTAAAGTAACTACATAAGATTCACTAATTATGTATTTATACAAGACTCAGTCTTGATAGCTGTGTAATTTGAATGCACGAGGCAGTAAGTGATATTTATATGACCAACCCACTGAAATATGTTAAATTGTAAATAAAACATCTTCAAAGAGAACACTTCTTAAGGCCAAATCTTCAAAGATTACAGTAGAGAAGACACACACAAGTTCACTCAGCAGATCTCACAGAAGGCTCACAGTGCTGTGAAACTTCAGACCCTAAGCAAAGGAGAGAAAAAAATTACCTCCTCATCTCTGAATGGCTTCACAAGATGCCACTTGTAGTCTGGGCCTAAGACTTGAAGACCGTGAATATTGAGCAATAAATCTTCGTATCCTAAATACTGTCCATAAATATTTATCACATCTAAGTGAATAATTATTACTATTAACATTTAAGACAAACGTATCGAGGAAAATATATTTTAACATGGTAAAAAATGTATGCCATTTCTCAACACATCAGCATAGAGAAATGCCCAGTATGTGCTGGCCTAGTTCAGCTCTGTCCAAAAAGCTCTATGCAACAGTACCACTGATAGATACCACGGTTCTTAAGCCAACATTCAACTGTATATTGCTTGCATAGGTGGAAAGTAGGAAATTCCAAGCAGTGAGACACAAGGGAGAACATTTTTAAAAAAGAAAACAAAAATATTCTTATAACTGGATAATTCACCCAGAGTTAAGCCCCCCCACACACACACACCAAATGATGGACATCAGATTTCCTTGACAAATTCTAGTGCCATCACATGGATTTGCTACAAACACTAGCAATTATGGGTTAACATAATTGAATGCTAGCACCATAAACTATGGCAGTTCATGTATTTATTTTGCAAAAGCATGCCACCGTGAAGCTAAGCACCTCTGCAGTATACTGCAATGGTTTTTACACAAATATTCCATGTGAGGTATCATTTGAAAGCTAATATCACACTGGTCAATAATATCATTGTAAAATATATGTAACAATGTTGATGGAGGCAGATGTACTGTGTACTAGAAGGAAATAGCAATAACATCAAACTTTAATGAATTATCTTGGGATATTTTGGATTCTCCCTAATATTATGCTTTAAAAGCAGTGGTTCTCAAACTTGTTCTGCTGCTTCCGCGGGGAAAGACCCTGGCGGGCCGGGCCAGTTTGTTTACCTGCCGCATCCACAGGTTTAGCCGATTGCAGCTCCCACTGGCCGCGGTTCACCGCTGCAGGCCAATGGGAGCTGCGGGAAGTGGCGGCCAGTACGTCCCTCGGCCTGCGCCACTTCCAGGAGCTCCCATTGGCCTGGAGCAGCAAACCACGGCCATTGGGACATGCAATCGGCCGAACCTACGGACACGGCAGGTAAACAAACCGGCCCGGCCTGCCAGGGACTTTCCCTGCACAAGCAGCGGAACAAGTTTGGGAACCACTGCTTTAAAGTTTCTCACAAAAGGGTGTTTAAACCAGGTTTGTCAGAGGGGGTTGATAAACAGATTTTCTCCAGACACAGGAAAGAAGCCAACACCTCAAAGTAGGTATGACCCAAATTCAATGCGTTATTCATTTGTATTGGTCATTGCAGCAGGAAGAGATAATCTGCACACTAGCAAGCATCAGTGGGGGAGGAACAGGAACCAGAACAAGCTCCTGTGTTTTTGTCTTTTTAAAGGAGCAACAGACCTTATTACTTCTCTGAATGTTCCACGAAAGGGCTGGACCTTTCAGGACAGATGGTTTTGGAGAAATTCAGGAATGGGGGGGGCGGGGTTGTGTGTGGAAGAGAGGGTGTTGGGATCACTTTGCTAATAGTAACCAAGGTTGGTGGTCACCAGTGTGTGGCTCTACTGTAACAAGCGGGCTGCTGGAGTCAGAGTTGCTGAACCAGGGCTGCTGAATGCTGACTGGGAGCTACACCAGCAGAGCATTATAATGCACTCAGGGTTATAAGACAAGTGGTGATAAAACCTCTCAATGGTCTGGGTTGAACACCAGGTTTGACAGCCACCCTCTGAGTACAGCTATTAGTTATTTAGTATTTCAAAGGGAGTGTCAGTTTTGTAGCACTTTACAAACATCTATTTATCAAGGTTTTCAGAATTTCGTTGAAGGTAATGGACAAGCAAAAAAATTTAATTATAGACTAGGATTATTTGAAACTGCCTCTGCTCCCAGTTAGTGAAGGATAATTTACCCCTCTCTTTACAGCAAGCCTTTTCACAGCCTGATGAAAAAGCTAGGGTGAAGTTTCCTCTTTACAGCTTTTAAAATGTAACTAGCCTGGTTGCAAGCATCTAACACTGGCACTATGGAAGCAGTATTTGTAATTTGTTTGCAGATTTTTGGCCCTTCCATTAATAAAAAGCCTAAAGCTCTCATGGAGCGTAATCTGCTCTGAAATGCAGCTATTAGGAAACAAAGATATCTGAAACCTTCCTTTTGGGTCAGCAACATTTTTTCAAAAAAGTATGACACTGCAGCTGGGATTTTTAGAGGCACCCACAGGGAGCAGATGTAGCACTGGTTGGAAATATTTCAACTAAACAGATTTTCAGTGAACAATGCTAATTCATTGAAACAAACATTATGTGGGAAAGGGTCGGTTTCAGTGAACCTTTTATAGGGAAGGTTTCTCAGATCCAAGATAGAACTTCTGATCGAAGCCACAGAAAGACTGACCCCAGAATAACCAACAGCTTGGTGCTTAAGGCACTTACCTGGGATGTGAGAGCTAGGTTCACACCCTTGGTCTGAGTCAGGCAGAGCAAGGACTTGAACCTGGGTCTCACAGTCCATGAGAGTGCCCTAATCATTAGGTTATTGGCCTCTGAGATGAGCCTCACTTTGATTTTTCATGAACAATTTTGAAAGGTCTCAGTTTCATTCCGATGCGGAATTTGATTTTTTTTCTGAAATTTTCATGGGATGGGAAAACCATTTCCCACCCAGCTTTAGTTGGGTGCACAGATCCCATTGAAATTCAGTCATAGTTGGGTGCCTAATTTGTTTAGACTCACATAAAAATCCCAGAAGGCAGATAGATCTCTGTTCTTGAGTCACTTAACTTTCTTGGTTTTTATTTTTTAAGGTTAGTTCTCTGTTATTTCACCTCCCAGAGTGTGCCTCTCATCAAGGGTGAAGAATATCATGCTGGCAGCTCTGGGATATAAGTTTAAAAAAAAAAAAAAAAAAAAAAAAAAAAACTCAGCTGTCAATTTTGAAGCCTCTCAGGAAGTAACTTCATAGTACAGCAAGATCTGGTAAACTACACATGCATCCAGGAATTTCACAGGATCAATCTCTCAACATTGTAAGTGGTATTGTGATTTAACTTTCTACTTCTCTTTAAGGTTGAATGCATTACACTAGACCCAGACTTCTGGATCTACCCAAGATTTTTGTGATATAGTAAAATATACCTGAGGGACTGTAAAAGGGTTCACTCACTGCAGGAGCACCTCCTATGGTCAGGCCCGGCATAGTAGCTATCTCCTCATATGGTGTTGCCTGTCAGTGGTTGCACCATCACCGCAGTTGTCTCCCTTCCCACAGCTTAGCCCTCCAGCCAGGGTTAGTCCACCTCTTCTGGGGTAACAGAATCCAACCAAGCTACAGTCTAATGACCTTATAGCAGGTCTTCCATCTATCCCTGGGCTCTGTGGTCCTTACACTCCTTACCTCAGATGGAGTCATCCCACCTTCCCCAGTGAGCAATAGGAGAACCCAAGCTTTCCCTAGGCTCCAGCCAGAGATACCATAGCTGGCAGTCAAGGTCTACTCCCTCAGACTCCTTGTTGCCTACCCGGAGCACTTCTATCTCTTCTATCCTCCAAACAATGACTGCAGATTCTCTCCCTACAGCCCCCTTTCTTCTACTTCTTCTTGTATTTAATGACATAACAAACTCACATTCTGAGGCCATAGCCATCAGGTGCTGGTTTTCATGAAATATAGTTAGTCTCTTTTTTCCTCAATAATTTTTTTTAAATTGTAAGGTTGCTTTTAGTGTTGCCCCATTTTCCTGATGCTCTTACTGGGTATTTTAGTGTAAACTTTGTAATTTTTAGGTGCCTGAGTTTGTCATACAAAATCTCCCTATCAATGTTACACTCTTTAGACTCTGAGGATGTGATCAACCTTCTTTGACTTTGCATGTCTCACACAGCCTGGCTTTGTATTTATTATTTAAGGAGAAGTTACCGAACACTGTGGCTTAAACAGTAAGTATGTGTAGTAGAGCTATCTCACTCTCTCTCAGGTTCTTGCAGTAGATCAGCATTTTTGATTCTGGGGCATATTTAATGAAAACTTTTCCACCTTATTTCCTTTGTCCATAGTTCCTGCCACTCCTCTTTTATTCTCTTCATTTTTAATTAAATTTATAAACATCTGTTCACTTAGAGGGACCTCTTTGTCAATTTTTGTTGTTGTTACAGCATTTTTGCTACTTTATCTGCCACCTCGTTTCCTGCTATCCCAACATGCACTAGTATCCATGCTATTTCAATGTTTACTCCTGTGTATTCCTGATACTGAATATGAGACCTGTCTCCATTGTCATCTTGTCAGATTCACTATCCAATATAACACCAACATTATTCCTGCTAGTTTGACAGTCATAAAAGCTACAAAATTGAATCATCTAATGGATTTCTTTAGTCCAGGCATTGGGACACAGAATGCTCTCCCTGCTCTCCCAGTTCTCTCACCATTCGACCCATCCATAAATATTTGGCAAAGCTTGTTCCATTTACCATATATATAGCAATTTGCTATATTTCAGTATTTAGCGCTCCTTCCCCTTGTCATATCATTGTATAGTTCCACATTTATATTATGGACTTATGGACAATGCATTTTCCACCTATAATGCATTTTCCCTTCACTATATATGCTAATTTATTTTCTTTGTTCCTTTGTCTATATTTTAATCTTATTAACATTAGGCATTTTTGGTTTCCCCATGTCATGCTGTCCACTAAATTCCCCATGTTCTTTATATATTTGTTAGTGTTTCCATCACCACTGTTTCCTCTGACTTTTGCCCAAATGGTTAAAACCAATAATTTCATTCTTAATGCTACAGGCATTTCACTAGCAGCTATCTGCATTACACACAAAGGAGTCGTGATGAAGGCACCACATGCAATGTGTAATGCCTGGGCTAGAATTGAGTCTAGCTTCTTAGTGAGCTGTAGCTCACGAAAGCTTATGCTCAAATAAATTTGTTAGTCTCTAAGGTGCCACAAGTACTCCTTTTCTTTTAGCTTCTTTAGGTTTGTTTTTGATGCTGAACTAAATGTCGGCATCTGTACTCAATGGATTGATCTTATTCATGCTCTATAAAATATTACCATTGCTTTCTTATCCATGTCCCAGGTGGTTCCAGAAATACTTCTAAGTAGATAGAAAATATTGTAGATAAATGTAAAGGTAAAATCTATGTGATCCTTCCATGTTAGCTGGCTATCACAAATGTCACACCCAGGAATTGTAGCTCTTAACTATATCTATTTGTTGTCCACATAGAGTTTACACTCTTTTAAAAGTGTGTTGACCAAAAATTGCTGTCCAGAGTGTTTACACGCTTAAAATTTTCTTTTTAATGACAATCATTCCTTTAGTTTTGATATTTGAACAATTAAAGGCCTACTTTTCCCATTCCACACTTTTCCTAACTGCTTTGTTAATTCACTTCTCAGCTATTTTCTGGTTCCTGTTTTTAGACCATATGGCAGAGTCATCTGTAAATGAGGAAGTGCCTATTCTTGCACTCATCCTTTTTGGGAGATCATTTATCATTATATTGAATAAGGTAGGGCAGATGACACTCCTCTGTGGAGTACCATGTGTATATGTTACAGTAAGCTTTCCCAATTCTGACCTACATAGTTTTTACTTGACAAATCCTTTATCCACCTATACATTCTTCCTCTTATGCCCATGGATGTTATGAATTCAATAAGCCCTCTTTCCATAATGTATCAGATGCATTTTCAATATCAAGGAAAGCTACTCATAAGTTTTTTCTCATTTTGTGTGTGAGTGTTTCTGTCTACTATATGCTCAACTGTATTCCTTCCCCTCCTGAACTCACTTTGCAGATTGTCCATAAATCCATTTCTCTCTAGATAGTTAATCTCTCAGTCACCATTCTTTTTATGACTTTATCCACACATGATGTAAGAGCAATTGTCCTGTATGCATCAGGTGTTCTTCACAGCTTTCCTGGTTTCCACACTGGGACTAAACTGTATATTTCCACTCCATTGGTAGCTCATCTTTTCCACATATACTGTTGTAAGAGTTGGCAGTATTTTCAGAGCCCTCTTTCTGCTACGAACTTTCTGGTTTTATAATCACCACCCAGCCCCTCCCTAGGTGGACTTCATCAATTAAGCCTGGCTTTCTTTCTCTCATAGCTGCTACCAGGTGTGATATCCGGCCTGTCAGGTCCACATTAACCTGTTCATTGCCTGTGTGAGGTACACACCCCATCACAAGGACACAGTTACCTTCTTTTTTTATAACTAAGCACAGCTCTGTCTGGGACTATCAAACCAGAAACAAATTAGTCCTCCCGCTCTCTTTCTATATACAATGCCATTCTGGGTCATCAAGCAGGCTCGTCACCTTCCATTTTATTTACCAAGTCAATTCATTGCCTTTTTAATACGAGGTATAGCAGACAACTGTGACTGCCTCTGTTGTTGGTGTCTTTAGAGTTGTGGTAGCTATAGATGAAGATAGATTCACTTAGAACCCTTTCTCTTCTCCTACCCAATTCTGATCTGAGTCATATTTTCCCCTTTCCTCATGCATTCCATACTTTCAGTCAATCCAACAACTTTCTTTTTTATTATTTTTTTATAGACCAAACGGATTCAGATAAGTTTACCTACGATCCCAAAAGGGAGCTGAAAGTATTTAAAAATCACACTAAACCCTTGAGTTTTGAGGTTCGCCAATCATTAAAAATTCATATGAATCCTCCCTAAAACAGACAAAAACCAGACATTTATTTCATCTCTATTAAACCTGAGCAAGTTAATTTAATCTGGGTGCACTGCAATCCACTAGAGTGTCTCAGTTAGATATGACAAGCATAAAAATAATTAAGTTATTTCCTCAAGAACTAGCATCATTCTACAACTGGTTTGGTTAATTCCACTCTGATATAGGAAGGAATGTGTCCTCTTTCTGTTTAAATAAAAAAGGCAGTCCTCAGAACACAATAAGAGATCAACCACAGTCTGTGCTGTAGTGCTCTCTAATGAGTCATGTCATGTATTTTCCAATGGCTTGTTAATTTTTTAAAAGTACATCATTAAATTGGTATCTTGAGGCTAATTTCGTGTGATTTTTTTTAAGCAGGCTGGAGGCTTCAGTTCTAAGATCAGGGGTAATTTGGGAAGTGGATAGGTAAGATAAATTACTGATATTCTATGTCTACCTGTTTACATAAATTGATGTGAAAATATCTGTGTAGCCAGGAAAAGAGACCTATTCTTACAGCACATCAAAATGTCTCTCTTGCATTCAGTTTCACGATTCAGTGAATATAAAAACAAAACAAAAACAATTTTAAGAGTGACAATAGTTAAGTTTTTTTTTTAAATCTCTGACCAGAAGCTATGGTTAAGTTTAACAGAGCAGTATGTTGGGTACCAAAAGCACCTCTACCACTATCCTCTGGTTCCAGTTATCTCTGTTCTGAAGTACCAGCTTTCTAAAGAAAGATTACACTTCAAAAGACACTACCATTTTCTACTGCTAGATAGTGAGGTTGGAGGCAAACAATAGTGAAGGATAATTCAGTGACAGCCCCATGTATGTACTTGAGAGCATAATCAGAATCTAAATGAATAACCTTGGGTTGTGTTCTTCCAGTCAACCAAAGTTAGATGTTTTTCTCCTACTATAGGCGTGAGTGCAACAGTGGCAGAGACGGTTCTCCACTAACCCCACTGCTGTCCTTGCTTATCATAGAATCATAGAATATCAGGGTTGGAAGGCACCCCAGAAGGTCATCTAGTCCAACCCCCTGCTCAAAGCAGGACCAATTCCCAGTTAAATCATCCCAGCCAGGGCTTTGTCAAGCCTGACCTTAAAAACCTCTAAGGAAGGAGATTCTACCACCTCCCTAGGTAACGCATTCCAGTGTTTCACCACCCTCTTAGTGAAAAAGTTTTTCCTAATATCCAATCTAAACCTGCCCCACTGCAACTTGAGACCATTACTCCTCGTTCTGTCATCTGCTACCATTGAGAACAGTCTAGAGCGATCCTCTTTGGAACCCCCTTTCAGGTAGTTGAAAGCAGCTATCAAATCCCCCCTCATTCTTCTCTTCTGCAGGCTAAACAATCCCAGCTCCCTCAGCCTCTCCTCATAACTCATGTGTTCCAGTCCCCTAATCATTTTTGTTGCCCTTCACTGGACTCTCTCCAATTTATCCACATCCTTCTTGAAGTGTGGGGCCCAAAACTGGACACAGTACTCCAGATGAGGCCTCACCAATGTCGAATAGAGGGGAACGATCACGTCCCTCAATCTGCTCGCTATGCCCCTACTTATACATCCCAAAATGCCATTGGCCTTCTTGGCAACAAGGGCACACTGCTGACTCATATCCAGCTTCTCGTCCACTGTCACCCCTAGGTCCTTTTCCGCAGAACTGCTGCCTAGCCATTCGGTCCCTAGTCTGTAGCTGTGCATTGGGTTCTTCCGTCCTAAGTGCAGGACCCTGCACTTATCCTTATTGAACCTCATCAGATTTCTTTTGGCCCAATCCTCCAATTTGTCTAGGTCTTTCTGTATCCTATCCCTCCCCTCCAGCGTATCTACCACTCCTCCCAGTTTAGTATCATCCGCAAATTTGTGTTCTCTAGCACATTGATATATCATTAGGAAATCAAGGGGAAATATGCTTGCATATAGGAAACAGATTTGGTTAATGAGAATATTATTTACACACACTTTCATTGTCTGTAGGCTCCTAATAATCCTGAAAAGTGTTTTAGAGTTAGCGGTCTTACTGACATGTATTATCTACTGCTTGGTAGAGTATGACGCTAAATGGGAAGTTTGCCTGGACAAGGATTAGGTAAAAGCTGATTAAGGAATTCAGCATTTGGCCCATCTGTATGGCTTTGCATAACTTTGCTTTAAAAAAAAAATCAGAATAAGTTGAGATTTCTCTCTCCGCTTCATTGAAACCAAACATAAGTGGCTATTTTAATGTTCTGTTTGGCAACCAAATGAAAAATCAGTTATTCACGCAGCTCTGCTAAAAAGCTGCATTATTCTCTAGACAGGCCACCTAAGCTTAGGGAGGAAACAAACCTGAATTTTTCCCCATTTGCATAAGAATTTATACTGGAAGGATTTCAAGATATGGATGATCGCTTGAAAAATTACAGCTCTTCAGATAGTATTTTACATTTCCTAAAAATATGCATGTGAGATTACAGATTTCTGAGAAAGAGATTAGTTAAGAACTTTAAAACACTTAATGCTAAATAGTCCCCAAATACAGCCAAAATTCTTTTTAAGTCACGAATATCCCTCACTGGAAGTGACTTGTTATTTATGGAGTTGCAGGTCTGAAGTGCCAAAACATAAGGGTAAGGCATGTCTGGGCCTCTTAATTAGAATAGCTCGTTACACCCTAGTGAATTTGTCTGTCCTTTTGGTGAAGTCACAGTTTTGATTTTTTTTTTTTAATATCAAATGTTGGTATGGTGCACTGTTTATGGGTAAGCTTTTGTTTGCTAAACTTTTTATTGTATGAATTATCACGGTCTTTACTCTTTCTTTGAATAACACTGGTGCTAAGTAATTGGGAAAAGGGTCGGAACAGTGTGAAGCAGTGGGTTAATATTTATGATGCCACGTTAATGTTGACTGCCGCAGTTCTATTTTTTTTTTTAGCAACAATGATTACAAGCCTCCAGCTCTCAGCTACATTTAGTAAAAAACATTACCTTGGCAACGAACAGAAAGAGAAGAAGAAAAATCCATCTACTTTAATAATCCACTCACTGGTTTAAATCTATAATATAATGAGCTATAGCTTTGCATAGGGGCTACTTGGACATTATTACACCTAATTTTATCTGATTAATTGTGACAACCTGTAAATGAGGTTTATTGTTAAATTAGATATTTTGCAAACCATAGCTGGCATTGCAAGTTGTTACTTCAATGTCAACATTCAATCGTGGCAACAAGTATGAAAAAATATATAGGTATTGTAGCTTGAAAATGCAAAAATCATTTTTATAAGACTCAGGCCTATACATCCAAAGCCATTATAAAATTTTGAACAGCACTGCAGTATCAGGATACTGTCTTCAAGCCGACTTTCTCAAGCATTGTAAATATTGTAATCTCAAGAGAAGCATTTATGAAAATATTTACTGCCTCCTAATAGACTTTCAAAGGCCAAAGCATTTACAATATGAGCTGTTGGAAATAAATTGTTCTTTTAGATGTTCCCCCTGACTCAATGGTGGTATTTCTATATCCCAATGAGTCCTCCCTCATTTTTCACTTCTTTAATTCCCCCTAATTTTGAGGATTCTTGTAAGAACTCCAAAAAGAAATGGATGGATGGAACTCCCATCACCTGAAGCTCCCATTGTACTCAATGAAGTGTGTGGTTCTCAAATTACAGTTATTTTTATTTTATTGTCTAAATACCAATATAACTTTAATTAGCAAAGTTTGGAAATTTTGGACAATACAATGCAGTGCACTATTCCATAATGATCTTTCTAGCCAATGAAAAAGTATTATTGATTGGTTGTAGAAATAATTTCATCCATTACTTGATGGCTCCCTAGAGTACTCTTTATATGACCCAGAAAAGGAATGGACTAAATGAAAGAATCCTTGTTTGAAATTCTATGGCCTGTGTTCTTCCAGTGGTCAAACTATATGATCATAATGATTCCTCTAATTCTTACAGGCTATGAACGTATACTACCTCACCATTAAGAAAAGGAGTACTTGTGGCACCTTAGAGACTAACCAATTTATTTGAGCATGAGCTTTCGTGAGCTACAGCTCACTTCATCAGATGCATGCCGTGGAAACTGCAGCAGACTTTATATATACACAGAGAATATGAAAAAATACCTCCTCCCACCCCATTGTCCAGCTGGTAATAGCTTATCTAAAGTGATCATCAGGTGGGCCATTTCCAGCACAAATCCAGGTTTTCTCACCCTCCACCCCCGCACACAAATTCACTCTCCTGCTGGTGATAGCCCATCCAAAGTGACAACTCTTTACACAATGTGCATGATAATCAAGTTGGGCCATTTCCTGCACAAATCCAGGTTCTCTCACCCCCTCACCCCCCTCCCAAAAACCACACACACAAACTCACTATCCTGCTGGTAATAGCTCATCCAAAGTGACCATTCTCCCTACAATGTGCATAATTAAGGTGGGCCATTTCCAGCACAAATCCAGGTTCTCACATCCCCCCCACCCCCATACACACACAAACTCACTCTCCTGCTGGTAATAGCTCATCCAAACTGACCACTCTCCAAGTTTAAATCCAAGTTAAACCAGAACATCTGGGGGGGGGTAGGAAAAAACAAGAGGAAATAGGCTACCTTGCATAATGACTTAGCCACTCCCAGTCTCTATTTAAGCCTAAATTAATAGTATCCAATTTGCAAATGAATTCCAATTCAGCAGTTTCTCGCTGGAGTCTGGATTTGAAGTTTTTTTGTTTTAAGATAGCGACCTTCATGTCTGTGATTGCGTGACCAGAGAGATTGAAGTGTTCTCCGACTGGTTTATGAATGTTATAATTCTTGACATCTGATTTGTGTCCATTTATTCTTTTACGTAGAGATTGTCCAGTTTGACCAATGTACATGGCAGAGGGGCATTGCTGGCACATGATGGCATATATCACATTGGTGGATGTGCAGGTATACGAGCCTCTGATAGTGTGGCTGATGTTATTAGGCCCTGTGATGGTGTCCCCTGAATAGATATGTGGGCAGCACATATCTATTCATATCCTAGATGTGGATATGTGTATCCTAGATGTGGGATCCTAGATGTGGATCCTAGATGTGGATATGTGTATCACATGTGTAGATACATATGTGTAGAGTAGGGGCTTGCGCTATATTGATGACATCTTCATCATCTGGACCCATGGAAAAGAAGCCCTTGAGGAATTCCACCATGATTTCAACAATTTCCATCCCACCATCAACCTCAGCCTGGTCCAGTCCACACAAGAGATCCACTTCCTGGACACTACAGTGCTAATAAACAATGGTCACATAAACACCACCCTATACCGGAAACCTACTGACCGCTATTCCTACCTGCATGCCTCCAGCTTTCACCCTGACCACACCACACGATCCATCGTCTACAGCCAAGCTCTGCGATGGAGCAAATGCAGTAGCTCACGAAAGCTCATGCTCAAATAAATTGGTTAGTCTCTAAGGTGCCACAAGTACTCCTTTTCTTTTTGCGAATACAGACTAACACGGGCTGTTACTTGGATACCTCACCATTGCTCCACACCACTGAAAACTTAAGGGAATTGGAGACTAAGGTTAGAAATTAAACCTGATGTGGCATCAGTGAAACCTACCAAGTAGCCCCAAGGTTTCAGCATTTAAGCATAAAATTGAATTATGAGGAAAAAATAGCCTTTACTGCTTCTGTGTCCATTATTGGTAATCCTCCATCACAGAGCTAATACACTGGAAAAGCTCATTAGAAATGCTAATGTGCAACATAATCCAATACAATTTATCTCCATTTATTTGCAGCACAACATAAATGTTATGGGTCTTTCTAGTCTTGTGATCAGTTTGTTATAATAACTTTATACAAGTTGAGAGCCACATATTATGTATACAAGCAACATTATAAAATTCTTAAAATGCAATTTGCCTTTCTTTAAGAGTAAAACAAAGCATAATTTATTTATGGCTCTGAGTGTCTGGAAATATAACATGGAACAATAAGCAGAAAGTCAAAATGTCTATAAACACCAATATATATTTATAGAATAGGAAAAAATAATTTAAGAAAAAACAAAAATGAAACAATTATATTAAAAAATGCTGAGGGCCAAATGCACAAAACATCTGCTGGCCTCTAATGGAAGAGAAAAATAGGTGAACATATAATAACTAATACTGAATTTACTCTAACGATCAGATTATTATTCAATATATTTGAGATATTTTGCAAATACAAATGGCATGAATTTTATTGACCACTAAAGTGAAAAATGGATGTCACTGGGTAGAGAAAAGGTATGCTACAGTATGAGGAGCCACAGTGTAAGCTTCCCTATGTAGATCTGCTAATGAAACTCAGTTTTGCCATGCAATATACCCTGCTACCCCAATTCTGAAAACATCCCAGGCCAGAAAAGGTTGCTAACCATTTTACACATGCTGGGTTTCCACACAAAGTCAATCTTCTTAGAGCTGAATTAGTTTCAAATTAATTTCACTTTCTGATCTGTGACATTATTGCTAAGCCTCAAATATAAAAGGGTAGAAAGTCAGTTCCCCCCATGCCACCATTTCAAAACGATGGTTTCAAGCTCATCTGTGTAAGGTATTTTGAGGTTCCATGTAAAAATGGTAGTGGTGATTCCAAAGAGACATGGGTATATATTATATAGTCATATAAAGGGAATTTATAAAACTCTTAAAAATGCAGCCATTAATATTTCTCCAGAAGTCAGCAAAGTATTGACCTATTTAAGGTCCGACTATGCTCTAGATTGAGATAATTCCAATGAAAAAAAATAGGTCACTACGTAACGGATATGGATGCAGTGCAAATGACCAACCTTCCTCTTGTTTTTAGTTTCTTCTTTCCCTGATACTTTGTTCTCATTTCATTTCATTTCTGTATAAAAACCATGGCAACACTTATCATAGATACACTAGGTTGCCAATTAGGGAGGCACATATGTGGTGGGGTGGAGGGACAGGTTTCTGGCCAACCCCTTTCCTAAAGCAGCAGGTCCTACCTGCACCCTACATCACATGGATTTTCACAAAGCTGAAGTTTTGCTTTTGCTTTCAGTAGTAACAGTGCATGGAGACATTGAAGAGGGATAAGCAAAGAACAAGTGATCCTGAAGGTGAAATTGAGAGGGAGGGACATGTAACAGGAGCAAACAGGCAGCAAATGGACAGAGGTGAACTGAGGATATGTAAGGAATATGGAAGAAGAGCATGTAGAATGAAGACAGAAGGATGAGAGCTTTTTCATGGGGGGAGGGAGAGAGAGGAGGGCACAGAGAAAGGAGGAGGTAAAGTGATGGGGAAGAGACCCCCAAGGGAGGGAAAAGTGAGTGAGTGGGGCTGGAGGTTTCTATATTCCTAACTGTTACCCAAGGAGTCAAAAACATGGGAGGAACAGAAAATTCCTCAGCTCCAAAATGATAGGGAGGGCCCCCTGCACCAGGCATATTCTGGAGGAGAGGAACCTTATGTCTGTGTCTAACTCTCTCCCATGATGTTTTTCTCCAGCATTGGTGGACCACTCAAGTTACTTCTCCTTTTCCAGCATTGTTGAAGCTCGCAGAACCACAATGTGACCACTGATTTGTAAAAGGATAAACACAGCTAACAAACTCAATCTTGCCAAGATAATGGAGAATTATGATCAAAATTGCATTATCTGATTTTCAGGAAAGTCTAGTGTTTACAAGAAAACCCTCCCCCTTTCAAAAAAGGCAAAACGTCTTGGCATCTTCTCACTCCAACTAGGCCAGGTACTCAAATTAAAATGTGAATTTAAAAATCTGTTTCAAATACCAGAGTCTAACACAATAATTGAGACAGTTTAGTTCTGTACCATTGTTCCTTTCTTAGCTTCATAAGGTTCCATTTGACCCAGTTTCAGAGGGGTTTTTTGAATCTACTTTTATCTTCTGTTCAATGAAGCTGGTGAAACTTACTGTATTCATACAGATTTACTGCATTAACATAGATTTATATTAAAAACAGCATGTCCTGCACTGTTCCCTCTAAGCTGTGTGCGTGTATGTGCGTACACAGATCCTAAAACCTGTACACATAGCGAAACACAGTGTGCACAAAAATTTGCACAAAAGCACAATAATTTGCACAGAAGAATTTTTTTGTACCTACGGCCTGTCAAAAATTAGAGGGAACATTGTCCTGCAGAGAAATCTGTTATTTGTTACATTGATTATCTTTTTGCCATATACTTTTAGTACTTCAGCTTACAAAAAGGAGGTCTCAAAAATATATTCCCTAGTAATTTGACTGCATTAGTAGTAACAAATTACCTATATGGCCTTTTATTTATTAATGTTCAAGTAGGTGTTTCCACTAGTATCTTGGAGATCCCTCTTTTGTCATTAGTATATGGAAGTGTCTGGATTCTTTCTGAGGGAGGTAAAATGTTAAATTTCAGAAGCTTCAGAAGCTTTGCCTAAAAAAAAGCTCACAAAACCAATATTCATGAAAAGCCAAATTGTACTGTGATGCCCTAAATATCTCTCTGATGGAAGGCCTGTGCCTTAAATTTAAAATTCCTATGCTATCTATCCATTTTATATAGAAGAGCATGCAGCATATCAGGCTACTGTAGTCACTGGAATACTAGAAGATACACAGTGAAACAGTATATAAGTGTTCATATTAATTCTCCCTAACTGAAAAATGCATTCCATTCTGGAAGATGTTCTAGAATGCTTTTTTCAAGTAGAAGATTCTACTAAATGTAACACATTCATTACCAGTCCATTTGTTTGTACTTACATTTATGTTTTGCACTGAATAATAAATATGTATATACAAAATAAGCCTGTTTAAGCATCTGTGGCTCATACACCCTTCCATTCTGGAATACCTGGAATCTGGGAGGAGGACTAACTGAGCTCCCTTTTTCACTCCCCTGGACCCCACACAGCATCAGGAAACACCTGGCAGCTGTTTCCTGGCTCCTATATCACTCCACAACATCAAGACAAGAGATAAGAAGCATACACAGATGGAAGATAGGCACTTACAAACCCCTCCATGGGCAAGGGGGGAAGCCAGGAGATATGAGGCCATGGAGTTTCTACCACTTCATGCAGTCATGGAGGGTAGATTTGGCTACCTGACAGCAGGGGTGAAAGTAACTTGAGGACACTTACTGGTAGGGGTCCGGGGTGGCTCTGGCTCCCGGAAGGGGCGGGGCCTCTGGCGGAAGGAACGTGGACCCTATGAGATCATGGAAGCCGTTGCGGAGGTGAATTATAAGGTGAAGCAGCCAGACTGCCAAAGGCCAAAGCACATATACCATGTCAACTTACTGAAACCCTGGCTCTTTCGGGAGATGTACCTGGTCGTCCTGCTGGCTCCATCCCAGGCAGATGGCCCACAAGGGCAGGTAAAGATATCCCCCAAATTAGCCCCGGAACAACGAAAAGAGGTCATTGAAATGATCCAGCGGAACCAAGACGTGTTCTCCACAAAACCAGGCTGTATGATGCTGATCCAACACCATATCATCACCTGTCCCAGAGCAAGGGTGACGATAAAACCATGTTGCATACCAGAGACAAAAAGAGAAGAAATTAGGGCAGAAGTAAAGAAGAAGCTGGAACTTGGGGCGATTGAGGAATCACACAGCCAGTGGTCTAGCCCTATCTTCTTGGTCCCCAAGCTTGATGGCAGCCTGAGGTTTTCTAATGACTTCCGGAAGTTAAATGAGGTATCCCAATTCGATGCCTATCCAATACCACATATTGATGAGCTGGTGGATCAGTTAGGCAAGGCCCGATACTTGACCACCTTGGACTTGACAAAAGGCTACTGGTCAAGGAAAAAAATGCTCTCTACACCCCATGGTCTTTTCCAATATACCATCCTCCCTTTTGGGCTCCATGGGGCCCCCGCGACTTTCCGACGATTGATGGACAGATTACTTCGACCCCACGCCAAGTATGCTGCCTCCTATTTAGATGATGTGGTAATCCATAGCCCTGACTGGGAGATGCATGTGGGGAAAGTGGAAGTGGTACTAGATACTCTTAGACAGGCTGGCCTTACCACTAACCCATCCAAATATACAATAGGGTTAGCCAAGGCCAGATACCTTGGGTATGTAGTTGAAAGGGGCCTGGTGAAGGCTGAATGGAACAAAGTTGAAGGCAATACAGGAATGGCCTTGCCCAATCTGCAAGAAGCAAGTCAGAGCATTCTTAGGGATAGTGAGGAACTATTGCCAGTTCATCCCTCACTTCACCACAAGGGCAGCGCCTCTGATGGACCTGATAAGAGCTTGGGGCCCGGAGACAGTTAAGTGGACTGAAGCGGCAGAAGAAGCTTTCACAGACCTAAGGACGGCCCTTTGCAGCCATCCAGTGCTCATAGCTCCAGATTTCAAAAAGGAGTTTCCTACAAACAGACACCTCAGACGTAGGACTTGGGGCCATCCTTTCACAGACGGTGAGGGATGAGGAGCACCCAATCCTTTACCTTAGGAGAAAGCTCCTGCCCAGGGAGCAATGGTACGCCATAGTAGATAAAGAATGCCTAGAAGTTAAATGGGCCATGGAGATACTACGGTACTACCTGCTTGGCCAGCAGTTCACCCTTGTGACAAACCACGCCCCACTCCAATGGATGCACACAAACAAGGAGAGGAATGCATGAGTGACTAGATGGTTTCTATCCCTACAACCTTTCCACTTCCAATACAGCATAGAGCTGGAAGCCAACACGGCAATGTGGACAGCATGTCACAACAACACTGTCTCATCCCAAGTAGCCCAACCCTGTGGTGTTGAGCAGGAGAGCGAGGATATGTGATACAGGAGGGCCAGGAAGCAGTGGTAGAGGGGAAATATATAAGCCCTAGGCTAATTAAGGCATGGTTCCCTGTAGACTAGGGAGGGTTGCTACAGGTTAATTGGAGCACCTGTAGTCAATTAAGCCCTGTCAGGAACCTAATAAACCCCCCTGCTTCAGGCAGTCAGGGGAAGAGGAGGAAGGAGAAAGGATGGGAGCTTAGAGATGTGTTGTGAGAGCTGAAAGACCAGAGAACCAAAGTAAGGGAGAGCCTGCCCTGGCAGGGCAGGGAGACTCCCTCCCACAGCATCTAAGGACCAGGGTAACCCCACCCAAGGGGGAAGAAGGTAAGAAATTCACAAGGGTTGAGAGGGGCTGGGACTCAGAGCATGGAGCAAACGCAGCCCACTTCCCTCCTCTACCACCTTCCTGGGCCACTGGTGGGACCTTTGGCACTGAAGAACAGGGGCAAAGGGTGTTGTCTTAGCTGTGCCCCCCCTCCCCCCAAAGAAAAGCGCAGGACCCACCATACAAACATTGGCCATCTTGTCACTATATATATATATATACCCAAATCATGCATTTAGAAGCACGTACTTGATTTACCTTTTCTTGAAAGCACCTAGCATGGTAACAAGTTGATGCATACACTTATAGTAAATTAACCTGGCTATATTCTATTGTAGACAATAGATCTAAAATGAATAAGTTTCTCTCTTAATAAAAGTTTGACTGTGTTAGTCTAAAGGCAGTTTGTAAATATTATAGTTCACCTAGAATCCTGTAGTCAACTTACTAGTGAAGGTAGTGACAACTGTTTACTCAGACGGACCTTCACTGACAATTCAGGTGAGTGAACTTAAGAGTCATAAAAATAAATGTAACAGTAATTTACCATTTTCCTGCATGTAGTGTCTCAGTTTCCCCTTGATAGATTAGTTCTCCAGCTAACCTGTTGTCTTCCCCTGACAGTGTAGTAACCGACATAAGTGTTGTGTAAACATGACCGAAGATCCTAATTGGGTTTGCAGTTCTGCACCCTGCCCTCTTATTATCTTGAACACTGGTCTGGGACCTGAACAAGGATTTATCCTCTCAGATACCCCACGGAGAGATTAATGGAATAGGAGAAAGTCACATTTGAGGAACCAGCAGTCTTTTTACATGAACCCAAAACAGGTATAGCAACAAACAATAATAAATTATAAAAAAAATTGTTTCATGTTGAAATAAACCCTCATTTTAAAATGTAAAATACAATAAAATATCAAAGAGAATGAAAACAAATAGTTTTAAAAAATGAAATCCAAATCAAAATATTTTGTTTGAGGAAACCACCCCCTCCCCCACAGAAATTTTGTTTGAGGAAATTTCAAACTTTCAACTTTGTTCAAATTCAGAATTTTTTTAAAAAATACCAGAATTTCCTGCGGAATGGACACTTCAAGTTTCAACCAGCTCTAAAGACAAGTTATAAACTAGATGGAACAGCTACTAAGCAGACTCAAGATGATAACCAATTTCAATATTTAGTCCTGGGTCTAGGTAACAGATTGTCAGTGTAGGTCAATCCCAGCTACCCAAACCTTGTGTCAGACATTACAGACTTCAAGGCAACTGTTAGCTAAAAGAAAAACATGGCATATACCACTTACTAGGTTTAAAAAGATTTCATATTCCTAGCATATCACAGAAAAATCCCAAGTCAACAAGGGAAGTAAAACTAAGCAGCAAATTTGACTAAGGGACAGCCTCAGTCACTGTAGCCCATAGAGCTAGCTTTAGCATTTTATTTTACTTCACGGTAATGTAAGGAACGTACAGAATCCTGTAAGATATTAGCTTAAGCAGATAGCATTAGGCGTGAGCCTCTGAACTCTGGCATAGATAAATGGCCCAACCATTTTCCCCATCTGAGTTTTGGGGAACAGGAATAGCATGCTTAAGGGGGAAGTTTGTACATAACAAAACCAAATAACCACAGGAAGATTGAACTCATACTAAGCATGGATAATTTAGGATAGAATTGTTGGCTGATGCTTAAACATGAACTTGCCTTGGCAACAAGTTAATGTATATGGTAATAAGCTAAAATTATTAATCAGTTTGAATGACTATTCATGACAGGCCATAGACCCTATAATAAGCCAGACCATCATGTAAATAGGGTTGGTCAATCTCTACTTTGGTCTGGATCATCTGACTTGTTTGGCATGCCAGGGATAGAGCAAGTTCTTTGTATTTCACTACCAGATCTCCACAGAAGGGTGGGAGTATATTAGTAAATGCAAGGGATAGTACAAAAGAAATATATAACAGTAATAAAAAGTTAATATTGTGGTTTGGAGCTTCTCTGTCTTTACTAATTGTGCCAATAAAATGGCTAAAGCTTTGCTTTGTCCCCAGTGTAAGTGCCTTCATTGTGCACACCAGGGTTCCCAACCAGATATTGACCTCGATAATCTTGATTTTTGTTGTGCTGGATTCTGGGACTAGAACCCTACCACCCCCAACTCTGTTAGTCAGTAATAGTTGGAAATAAAAAATTATCAACCACTAAAGAATTGGGCTACAGTCACAATCCTTCCCCAACTTTGGTCTTTCCCATATTGAGCTCCCACTATTTCTTATGCAGTCCCTGCAGGCAGTCACCTGACTCCTCAGTACTATGCTCATTCTGGCAACTAGAACACAAAACTCTGGCCTTAAACTCAGGCTATGTCTCTGCAACAAGCATGCTGAGCCATGGATGAACTCAAAGGACTATGATTCTGTTAAAAGACATTTATAATTATGAAGATTATTCTACTGCCAACTTCCTACGTGCCACTGGGTAAGTCACTTAGCTTCTCTAAGCCTCAGTTCCACATCTGTAAAATGGGGATAATAGTATGTCAGTTCCTCATTGGAGTGTAATGCAGGGAGGGGAGAGTACATTTTTTGATTGTGAGGTGCTCAGGTATTAGTGATGAGGACCATATAAGATAATCAAACATGAACAATTCAAGAAATAAGTTTTCCTTTATTAATATCCCAACCACTGTAATAAATCCTGAAAAATTGCCCCTTTGTTATAATTGTGAGAAGTCATAACCAGAAGAATAAGTCCACATGATATCAGTATAACATTTTACTGTCTTAAGAGCAATAAATTGTAAACAATCAATTGCAAAATCTCAATTAGTTCTTCCTACTCTAGATTTTCAAAATAGAATATTTAGTATCAAAACAGCAAACTTTTCATGTACATGTCTAAGAAGACATAAGCTTGCAACCTTTTTATCAAAGCAAAAAAGTGTATATTTTCCTCACAGCTCATGCAGCTGTTTGATAACAAGTTTGTCAAGATGAAAAATGAAATGTGGCTCCTGTACTTTTTAAGTTGACAGTTTGTACTTTGATGATAAAACTTATAAAAAAGCAATATGTTATATATTTTCATGGAAAGCCACCACTAAGAAAATGAACACTTGGATAATGAAATTCAAAATGTGGGTTAAAAGCAGGCTTGCTGTATGCGTGATAGATATATTACTTGTTCATTTAGCTTAAATGCAATCTTTGTTTCAAGATTTGTCTTTTTCATATGCTTGATTAAAAAAAAATCAAAGACCTCTGGATTCTTACCACCTTATAAAGGACTTCAGTAACAAATAATGCTCATGAGCCCTTCAGCATAGTAAGAACTTTAATACATGCACAGGACTGAGTGAGATCATTAATTTATGTTGCACATAATTATATGAACTTCAATTATACTGTATATAATTATGAAGAAAAGACAGTCTTATTTCACCTGGGAAGCCTTTATCAATGGATCATTTTAAAAGATATTTACTAGTAATTTCATAATCCAATCCAAATGAAAGGTTTCGCTGCCCTATTTAAATAGATAAAGGGACACTACTAATGGCAATAGAAGGGGCCAGAGAGAGAACTCAAGACTAGATAGCAACTATACATAAAGAGGAACCTTGCAGTTTGAACTACATCTGAAGATCAAGGACATGCAGCAAAATCAGAACTTCCTAATTTGTGTGAAGGTAAAGTCATAATTTGCTTCCAGTGAAGTGTAGTGAAGTGAATTTTCAATTGAGTTTGCAGGCGGAATGGCTCAGGGGATTGGTAGTGGTATATGAAGCTTTTCATCACTAGGATGTTCATGAAAATCCCACTCAGATTCAGTAGAGACAGAAAGTCCTTAATCTCTGCTGGTTTTTTGTTGATCTACAAGAAATGAGCTGTGATCATGGTCCAGTGTCTAGGGGCACAAGCATGCATCTCAAAATCAGCACAACCAGCACTAAACACTGTTCTTGGCAGGCTCTGTAAAATACCAGTGATTGTTCAGACAGAGAAAGACAGCTGTTATCCTGTAGAGCAGGTCAGAAAAGCAAAACGTTTCCCAAGAAAGATTTCATGGAAAAAATTCCCAATGATTTTTTCCATTTTCCACATGAAATTATGAAATGAAGCAAAATATTTCAGTTTTTGGATACTGAAACAAAACGTGTTTGATTTAAAACCAAAATAATGTATTTCAAAAGTTTCTGAAGGAATTTTTTTAGGTCAAAATGGAAGTTTTCCACATGAACATTTTTGACCAGCTGTACTCTCTTCTCACACAGAGAGGAGTATCTTTTTAGGCTAGAGCTGAGATGCATTAGAAGGTAACTTGAATACTAGCTGCTGGTGCAGTACCTCTTTTGTGGAGAAAGCGGAGGGGTAATTGGTTTAATAAACGTGAAGATTCCAAGGCCAGAAGGAACAATTGTGATCATCTAGTCTGACCACCTTTATAACAGGCAATAAAACTTCCACAGAATAATTCCTAGAGCAGATCTTTTGGAAAAAAACATCCAATCTTGGTTTAAAAATTGTCAGTGAGATACTGTTTACATTGACCATCCACAGGCCCGGCTGCCTGCAGCTCCCAGGGCCTTGGTTCACCATTCCCAGCCAATGGCAGCTGCGGGAAGCTGTGCAGGCCACAGGGATGTGCTGGCGACCACTTCCCGCAGCTCCCATTGGCCAGGAATGGTGAACCATGGCCACTGGGAGCTGTGGACGTCCATGCCTCTGGACAGTCTATGTAAACACTGCCTTGCAGCCCACCAGTGGATAACCCTGATGGGCCATGTGCAGCCTATGGGCCACAGGATGCCCACCACTGGATTAGAACATAGGTCTTTCACATTGCAGCAGATTATCCTAACCACTGGACTGTAGGATATTGTCATTTTTTCCTCAACCTTTTCTGTTGAAGCTATTCCACTGTATATAAATACTTAAATAGTCATTGGAGCTGGGACTTTAACATGGGTTTCCTATACCCTAGGTGAGTAAACTAACTACTAAGCAATAGATTCTCTCAATCTTTTTCCCTGTCCAAATGACTACTCATTGTCATCACGAAGAACTATGAATTGTCCCTGGGAATGACAAGAATTGAGGTACATGGGCAACCAGGTATGGAAGCTTACACAACACTTCCTAGTGCTATATCAGGATTTACCTTGTGTTGTCTGTCCTTCATTTGCAGGACCTTTAAATCATCCATTTTTGTTAAATGATAAAATGGGCGGCGGGGGAGGGGGATTCTTAGAGGTGAAATATTATCGACGTAATTCATATCAAGACAATTTCAGATTTATGTTTTGCCAAAATCTTTTTATGTTTTGCTAAATTTTAACAGTACACATCTCACACATTTCATAATACAATTCACTTCATTCAGCTATTGTATTGCTCAAGGCCAATGCTAAATTAAATTCAATGAGGAATTGTAAAGCTGACAGCCAAAATAAAAACACACACATCCCATATACAGAACCGATGCAATAAAATGTTTGAAAAACAAACTTGGATATTCTGCTTCTTATATTAAGATGACAAACATGGTAATGCCTCAAAAATTAATAGCCTTCAGGAGAGCAGAGAGGCAAACAAACAGATTAAGTGTGGGTCTCAGTAACATTCTGATTCTTTTGGGGAAAACCACTAGGACAGCCCTATAAAAACGGAACGTATTTTCTCTCCTTGGCAAGAGCCTCAAGAGGAATAAGCTAGGCTTGGACTTGGAGTAGGGTGACCAGAGGTCCTGACTGTATTGGGACAGTCCCAATATTCAGGGCTTTGTCTTATGTAGGCACCTATTATCCCCACCTCCTGTCCCAATTTTTCACACTTGCTATCTGGTCACCCTAATTTGGAGCAAAGAACAAACTGAGAAGGTGTGATGTTATTGACATGAACTGGGACTGTTGTAGATCACTGTTGCAACCAAGGTTCTGTAGTGACACCAAATCTTGTATAAAGGAGGTCAAATAAGGTGCCTACAACAAGGTTATGGTTAGCTTGTTATGATTATGCTATCTGTATACATGTATCATTTTTGTATATAAAGTTAAGTCCGGGATCAGCGACATTTGGCACACAGCCCACCAGGGTAAGCCCCCCGGCGGGCCGGGCCAGTTTGTTTACTTGGCGCATCCACAGGTTCAGCTAATTGCAGCACCCACTGGCCGCAGTTCACCGCTCCAGGTCAATGGAGGCTGCAGGAAGCCGTGGTCCGCACATCCCTTGGCCTGCGCCACTTCCCACAGCCCCCTTTGGCTGTAGCGGCGAACCGCAGCCAGTGGGAGCTGCAATCGCCTGAACTATGGACGCATCAGGTAAACAAACCAGTCCGGGATGCAGGCCAAACATTGCTGATCTCTAAGTATTGGCTCTATACTGTCTGTATTCCAAACTTGTGCTATGCTTCTGGGTGGCACCCCAGACAATTTGGCATCAGCACTGCCTAGCCTGCTTGATGGCCCATTAAGGACCATCAGCTATACAACTGACCCACTGAAAGAAGGCAGATACGCATTGTGACTCAGCAAGGCATTCAGGGACATGCCTATGGACAGAACTCTACGGTTTTTCATGTGACGTGCTGGATAGCTTGTCTCTGGAACATAGAAAGAGGCAACATGGCAAGAGACTATAAAAGGCTTCTGCAGTTCCTCCATCTTGTCTTCAATCCTGCTTCTTACTTCTGGAGGAACCTTGCTACAAACTGAAGCACTGAACAAAGGACTGAACAGCCCATCCCAGCTGTTGATGTACTCCAGAGACTTGATTTGAACCTGCAGTTTATTCCATCACTGCTACAAGCCTGAACCAAGAACTTTGCTATTACTGTATGTAATTGATTCCATTCAACTAGTTTTAGCTCTCCTCTATTTCTCTTTTTATGAATAAATTTTTAGATTCTAAAGGATTGGCAACAGTGTGATTTGTGGGTAAGATCCAACTTGTATATTGACCTAGGTCTGGGACTTGGTCCTTTGGGATCGGGAGAACCTTTTTTCTTTTAATGGAGTATTGGTTTTCATAACCATTCATCCTAAGTGGTGCTGGTGGGGATATTGGGAAGCTGGAGTATCAAAGGGAATTGCTTGTATGACTTCGGTTTTACCCCTTTGGATAACCAGAAGTCCTCTCTGTTTGGCTGGTTTGGTGTGCAAAGGACCTTAGCCTTGGGCTGTAACTGCCCTCTTTTAAGCAATTTGTCCTGAATTGATACTCTCAGTTGTGTCCCACCAGATGCAGCATCATTACAGAAGGTTAAAAAAATAAAAAATAATCCAAACATATACTCCAAGCAGCACCCTCAAAATCAAGGAAGAGAGAAGAGCAGAGTAGAAGATTCATTAAGTCACTAGGGACAATGTTTTCCAAATATAATTGAAATGGAAGGTGCCCATGTACTGTGGTGATGGGGGTCAGTGTCAAATCCTTTGACAGACAGAAGATTAAGAAGAGAATATACAACCCTGACTAAAACTGGATATAACCTATCTCTCCCTCCCCCTGACATTTGAAAGCAGAGGAGCCAAAACACAATGAAAAAGAATGACTAATAAAAAACAAATAGCTAACTAACAGATTAGAAAACAGACCAGTGTAAATGTGGTGTGACTAAGTTCCAAGCCTGTAATTGTGGGTCCCACACTTCCTGGCAGATCCAGGTGCCTCTGAAACTCACTAAGGCCCCCATGTGACCTTCCTTTCACTGTGTAGTGACAAGAGTCACAACCTATTGAGTTACTTTCATCACAGGCCAGTATGGAAGATGGAAAGGGGAAATACCCCACAGTCTTTGTTGCTCTGTAGAGCTCAGTAGGCACAGTTTGCCCTCCTGAAGGGAATAAGTCTTACTTCCCCTCTCAAGGGGATCTCTGTAGAGGATGCAGGGGCGGGGGGGAGACCCAGGCCCACCCTCTACTCCAGGTTCCAGCCCAGAGACCCTAATTGAAGCAGCTGTTGGTGGTTTTCCCTTCACCGCTAGATGCTGCTTTGATTCCTTGGGCCACTTCCCCTGTGGTCCCCTCTTCCTAGCGTCACCCTTACCTCAGGATACAGCAATGCTTCTTCCTCCTCCAGCTCCTTTCACCTGGGGTCTCCCTAGGGAACTGGAAAGGAGAGCTTTTAAACAGTCTGAGTGAGACCTTGGTTGGATCCACCTGTCTCCATTAGCCTAATGACCATAACTGGTTAACTGGCCTCAAGTGTCTTGATTGGCCTGGAGTAGCCTTTGTTGGGCTATCCAGGGACCTGCTCATCCTCAGGCTGATATACCTGCCTTCCACCACTCTCTTATATCCTTCTGGTCTGACTCCGTCACAGTGGATAGTCATTTTAATTTCATTAAGTGACACACAGTTGGTGGCAGTTCAACCACAAAAATAAAAACAAAGTGTTTCAGTCAGGACTTCTTCAACATCTTGCTCTGGAGGTTTCAGAGTATGTTGTTTAGAAATAAGATTTGTTTTATAACTGTAAAATAAATCCAGTTTGGGTTACTACCTCAGGCTTTTAACAAGGGACTTCAACTTTAGTGAAATTCTCAGGCCTTTTCCAGAATGTCAGGCCTTGCAGACCTGCAATTGTCAAAATGATACTGAATAGAAGAGAGGAGGAGGAGAGGGTTGGTCCCAAATAGGCAGTCTGTAAAGAACACAGTTCTTGAGCTCCTGACATTTGCCCTTTTCCAGCATCACTTAAAATATATTATTTCCTTGGCCCAAATTTTGAAGAATGACCAGTGATTTTTTGATGCCTCCATTTTTGGGACACCAGCTGCAGATATCTTAAAGTCCCTTGATTTCATTTTCTGGCTGACTTTTTTTAAAATTATTTTTCTTTGTCAGTTTTTCCCCTGACACATAACAAAGAGACACCTTGTGGATGAGGATGAAGTAGCCAAGTTAAAAACCTAAGGATATTTAATTTTGAACTGTAAATAGGTGTGGAGCTCTCCCTACCTAGAGGCCGCTGCCTTTGACTATCAAGTAGCTGTTTTTTACAGAGTTCCCCATTCACCATCTAAGGCCATGTCTATACTTAGAAGCTTACAGGGGCACAACTGTACCAATACAGCTGTGCCGCTAAAAGAATGCCCGTGTAACCATGTTATGCCGATGGGAGAGAGCTATCCCACTGACATGATAAAACCAGCTCAGTGAGCGGCAGTAGCTATGTTAGCAGGAGAGTGTCTCTGCTGAAATAGTGTTGTGCATATAAGCACTTATGATGGCAAACCTTATGTTTCTCAGGGGTGTGGGTTTTTCCACACACCGGAGCGACAAAGTTTTGCTGATATAAGTGTTGTGTAAACATGGCCTAAGACCTTAACTGGGTTTGCCATTACCAACAGTGCCCTCTTACTATCTTGAACACTGGTGTGGGATCTGAACAAGGGCTTATCTTCTCAGATACCCCACGGAGACATTAATAGGATCGGAGAAAGTCACATTTCAGGAACCAGCAGTCCTTTTTCACACGAGCCCAAAGCAGGTATAAAAACAAACAATAATGAATAAAGAATTATAAAAACATATATTTTGTTTTTTCATGTTGAAATAAACCCTCCTTTTAAAATATAAAATACAATAAAAATAATATCAAATAAAATGAAAACATAAGCTTAATTAAAAAATGAAATCCAAATCAAAACATTTTGATTGACCTACAACAATTCCCCCCCCCCCCCACACACACACACAAAAATTGTTTCTGAGGAAATTTCAAAATCGCAAATTTTTGTTGCAATTCAGAATTTTTTTTTAAACATCAGAATTTCCTGAGGAATGGACATTTCAAGTTTCAACCAGCTCTCGAGACAAGTTTGAACTAGATAGAGCAGATATTAAGCAGACTCAGGATTCTGACCAATTTCAATATTTCAGTCCTGGGTCTAGCTAATGAGTTGCCAGTTACCAGAATGTTTATATCCCTTCAGTTAGTGTATGTCAATGACAGCTACCCAAACCTTGTGTCAGACATTACAGACTTTTAGGCAACAGTTAGCAAGGGTGACTAGATGTCCCGATTTTATAGGGACAGTCCTGATATTCAGGGCTTTTTCTTATATAGGCGCCTATTACACCCCACCCCCTGTCCCGATTTTTCACACTTGCTGTCTGGTCACCCTACTGTTAGCTAAGAGGAAAACATGGAATATACCGTTTACTGGGTTTAAAAACAGAATCTAAATTCCTAGTATATCACAGAAAAATCCCAGGTCAGCCAGGGAAGTAAAGCAATGATGAAACTAAGCAGCAAACTTGTCACACAGCTTCTAATAGCCCCTTACACATAGGAAACAGGTGCAAGTTGGACTGTTAGGCTACTCTGCCTTGTGCCTGTGGCCCCAGGACCCGCAAGCTTTCCCCAACCACATCTGAGGATCTGGGTCATTAACTAACTGATAATCACAGGGCAAAAAGGAGTGAAGCAAACCAGTAGCTCATACTGAACGAGAAATCAGAGCTAGTGGGGATATAAAAAAGGATATAAAAGGAGCTTAAATACTAACAAAAATGTTGATGATGTTGGCAGCTTATTAATGGAAAGTCCTTCAATACTACTGTATTGAACAAATGAATCATTGCAGCTGAGTGGTAGATGAACTCCAGTTAAGCATTCAGACTCATTATAACCTGCTATGCCGGCCCTCCATCACAGACCCGTGCTGCTTCTACCTGTGCCTGACTCACACTGCAGTTCCAAAATACCACTGCAAAATTTTGGGAATTCACAATTTACACCAGCTGAGGACATTGTCCCTAACAGTTTCTTGTTCCTTTCTGATGTGTTTTTATGCATCCACAGTGACTGTTCCCCATGGAAACAATGACACTGGTAATCAGTGATCAAACAGCCTCCTTAAAGCAAAGTATTATTTACTTAGATGATGTATGCATTTAAGAGAAAACCGATTTTAAAACAATAAACAGACTGCACGCTTGTCTAGCTTACCAGGTGTTTTACCATCTTCCACATGGGGATCCTGATAAGTCCAACTTCCTATAGACTCCTCTGAAGAGCCTGCCTCTGTGTCAGCTTGTCCATTTCAGAGCTCAATGATTACTCCCTAGACACTCCCTGGCAATAGAAAAGGCTGCCCTCTCCTCAGAGGACTTTTAACTGTTCAGAATTTTTTGCTCTCTGAGCACCCAAACTGGCAAAAGGAAGGATTGCATCTTCGGAGGAGACTGGACATAGAATCAAACTCAATAGCTTCCTCCCATTATCCTTCAAGTGTGAGCAATGTTGTTCTTACCAGGGGAGCCATTGTGTTGCCTTCCTGCATAATGCCCAATGAATTCAAGCATTCTAGACATATAATAAATATTTCACTACCCCCCCCCACCGTATAAGTTATACAGTCTCTCTGAATAGCTAGGCTATATATCAGTATTCTTAGGTTGTCACAAAGCATCTCCATATCCATCACAATAGAGTATTAAGATTTAAGAATCAAATATAATGAAGCTAGACCTTTGTGATTCATTTGGGTCTTACCTGAGGACAATTGTTCCTTGGCTGGTACTTAGAAAATGCTGGATACAGCATTAGAGGTGTCCTTGTAATTCTACCATCCATGATCTTGGTGCTACTCTTTATATACATAAACCTGTCCTAGTTTCTGTAGTTAAGTGTTGGTTGTACTCTTACTGGCTGTCCCATCTGAGAATCAGGAAGTTGTATCATAGTAGTATTTGGCCTGCTGTCACCGCTGTTCAATTCTATTACCTATTCCACTTCTTTAAAACATACTTCTTTAAAAGTATGTTTGTTGTAGGCAATAGAGCCCATGTGCAGCTTTACATGAGAGACTCTTTTGAACTCCTGCTCATGCCTTTTGTCGGTCTACACCTCCAGTTCAGTACTGCTGTCCAGGAGTCTCTATTTTGGGTGAGATATACATCTTCCACTAATAGATTTTAATGCCAGAAGAGACCATTCATGATCATCTAGTCTGACTTCCTACACATTGCAAGCCACATAATCTAACCCAGCCACTCCTGCAATAGACCCATAACCTCTGGCTGTGTTACTGAAGTCCTCAAATCCTGATGTAAAGACTTTACGTTACAGAGAATCCACTATTTACTTTAGTTTAGTGATCCAGACCCCACGCTGCAGAAGAAAGCAACCCCAACCCCCCACCAGGGTCCCTGCCAATCTGACCCCAGATATGGCAGTCAGTTGGACCCTGAGCATTTCAGCAAAACCCAACTGTCAGCACTTCTGATGTTTTCAAATGAAGTTGTTCTTTGCCTGTTTGCTGCTCCGGCATCTACCAATTTCCAACTCTGACTGACTGACTTAACAGCAGCGAAGAGGCTCCAATGATAGCTAAGCAGTGCATGGTCACCTAGTGCTCATCCCTCAGAATGCGAGACTTCGGAGAGGACCGATTTTTGATAATTCAAGGAAAAGTAGTCTGATGTAATAAAATTAATTTCCTTACCTGTAACTTTATCTTGTCCATGTGAGCAGCCCTGATCTGAATTTAATCAAGCTGAATCCTTACTGGAACTTTCTATGGCTCATATTGTGCCTCCATACAAAACAGCTGGAGGCTTCCCAGCGAGGGTTTTTTGTCCTTTTTTCTCTCCCTTTCCAGCCTAGCAATGATTCTGGTAAGAAGAATCCTTAAATGGAATTCAGAATAACCATGAAATTACCCCATTTTAGCACTTTTCAGCATTGCTGTGGTTGAAGTGGGGTCCCGTGTTCATATGCAAGGGATCTGTATTCTTATTCCTACTCAGCTCAATACACATACAGCTTCTCCTGTGTTCAAAGGCAATATCTGTCTGTGGAGACTTGAGGTTCAGTTACAGCAGGTTCCTCTTTACAGATACCCATCAGTCAGGGGAAGGTTATACCTAATACATTAGAACCCCAGATTACTTCAGTGACAGCTGGTGAGAATACCCAAACCTTGCATGGATAGAGCTGAATAACTATCATCCTGCTTGCCAGACACAGCATGCATATGTACATGGGTCAGGGCTTGGGCTGGCCTCCAACTCAGTTGGTTGTACTCCCATAGCTTGTGGCATGCTTAAGGCCCACTGGCTGGCCTCACTGCCTAGCACTCAAGGGAACAATCTGTCTCATTTATGCATCATCTGTAACCAGAGAGGAAACCACTTTCATTTCACCTTCTCCCTCCTCAGCTCACGCAGGCAGGATTTTTCCCAGTGTAAAAGATCAGTTTTAAGAGGTGGCTTGCTTCTTAGCTACACTGAAAATCTATGGCACTGGAAAGGAAACAGGTTCCCTCCACTCTCAGAAGTGTATGGCAAATAGTAAATTAATTGTCTTCTGCAACGGGGTAAGGAGATAGCACAATTGCATTTCAATAACTCTGAGTACACAGAAACAGTGAGCTTTAACCTGATGTGGGGGCTGGACCAGGAATTCAGGAGAAGCAAAGTTGGATTTTACAATAATGGCTAAAATGAGTTCTCTTTTATTAGAAAACTAAACTATGTATATTTCTTACTGATTTTTTTTATGTTAATAGTGATTCTAGGGATTTTGGCCTAGACTAATCTTTAAAACCCCTGCAACATTTATGTCACTGGAAACCAAACAATTAGATACTTATTTTAATTGCAGCATCTTTTAGACATCATCCCTAATAATGTGATAACCAGCTATTTTTTTGTAATATTTTTCTCTCAGTATAAATTGAATTGGTTACAAACAGCTGTTCTTAGATAGATGTCACACAATGTGTACATTTTGAGACCACTACAGAAACTACAGAATTTTCATTCATGGATACTAAGTTTGAGCTCATATAGTAATGCTGAACCGTCCAGGGATAGTATTACTTGTATTCAGATTTATGTAGAAGAGTATTCCTTTTTAAATATAAAATATCACACCTGATAGCTAGTAGAGGTATAACAAGATCCAATGGCTGGAAGTTGGAGCTAGATGAGTTCAACTGAAAATAAGGTTGCACATTTTAACTATGAGGGTGTGACAGGGTGCTGTTAGCAGCTATAAATAGACCCCCTTTGGGGATGCAGCACTCTGGTCACTTAGGGTGTGTCTATACTGCAATTAAAGACCTGCTGCTGGCCCATGGCAGCTGACTCAGGCTAAGGGGATGTTTTATGGTAGTGAAGATGTTCGGACTTGGGCTAGAGACCTTGCAGGGTCTCAGAGGGTGGGCTCTAGTCCAAGCCTGGAGTCTACACTGCAATTAATCAGCCCCTTAGCCTGAACCCCATGAGTCTAAATCAAATGACATGGGCCAGCCATGGCTATCTAACTGCAGTGTAGACATATCCTTACAACATGCAGGGAAATGGGTACTTAGGGTAGGAGGGAATTAGGTAACCTCGGTTTGGAAGTTTAGTGCGGATCACTTGCACCTCTAGGGAGCCTAATGAGGTAATTAGCTCAGCAGCTGGATAGCTGGGAAAAGAAAGCAAGCAGTATAAAAGGCTAAGCCAGAGATCACGCCCCTTCTACTTGCAATGCATTGTCTCTGGAGCATAAGGCAAGAAATAATAATAAAGGCACTTGATGAAGGTACCCAGTGGAGTATGTGTGCTGTTTAATCACCAGGAGTCCTTATCAGCCAGGGTTTCCAGGGCTGGAGGGAAAACCCACTCAGGTTGGATTCTCTATCACTTTACATCTTTCAGTCACGATTAGGTCTCTTCTACAAGACATGCTCTTGTTCAGCCAGAAGTTCTGGGCTTGACGCAGGAGTGAGTGAGTGAAATTCTCTGGCTTGTGTAATGCAGGAGGTCAAACTGGATCATCACCCTGGTTGGTCCTTTCTTGCCTTAAAATCTAGGATAATTTAATGGAAATTCCTTATATTAATTAGTATCTTACAAACCTAGCCCCCCCCCACCTATAAATAATTAAGTGCATGTGTAACTTTATTCCTGTGAATAAAACCGAAATAGTTTAAATTAAGCCAAGTAAAAAACCAGACAGTTATATTTTTCTGAGCCTATTCTTCCCACTTCAGTTTTTCAGACTAACAGACACCAGCTGTTCCATAAATGAACCTCCCATTGAAGCTAAACAGAGTCAAGTGTGGGGTAGAATAATGTTATATGGGTCAGACTTTTGGCGCTGGTCTAATTTTTGATACCTTGTCTTGAGGCTGGAAATAGTTCCATCCACATTTTTGCTCCAACAATAAATTGCAAGCACAGGTAGGAGCATTTAGACATCCACTTGTTTTCAATAGACTCACACAGATAGATACAGACTAACGAGGCTGTTACTCTGAAACAGATAGATATGTAACTACTTCTGTTTGTATCTGCAATATGATTGCTCAAAGGGAATGTAGCTGAAAATCTGGTCTCTGAGCAACAAATAATTTCATACTAGCACTACTGTATCTGATAATTATGATCCAAACCTACAAGCATTTAAACATATGAATAACTTTACTAATGTGAATAATATCATTCAATTTAGTCAGGTTCTAACAGAATCTGGGCCCTTTATTTACTGAAATATAATTACATATTTAAAATAATGAGATTATTCTGTGTTTTCTTAAATTGTGTTTTATGTAAATAAAGTTTACTAATGTGGAAAAAATCAAGAAGTAGCATAATATAAAAAGTAGGGATTCTTTCCAATTATTTAGCTTATGCTGTAGTTAGGATGTCATTTTTATGTTGAATCATAAAGGGAAAGAAAGTTTTATAATAGGCTTGTACAGCTACATGGCCAGTATGACACAACAGAGTTTAGGCTGGTACAGTCCTTTATACAAAATGTACTGAAATGGGAAGTTATTTTATAAAGCAAAATTTAACCTTATGAGGTTCCCACTGACAGAGCTGTACAAAGTGCAGCAATTCTGATTCTCAATGGTTTTTTGGGGTTTAATTTATCTTGGTTCATAAAGGCTAAATTTAACTGCATTTTGGCATTCAAACCTCAAAGCAAAATTCAGTCAAAATTGTTGAATTTCTCCTGACTTTGCCTTAGAACCACATGCAAATTTATTATAGTAGCAAGTTTGCAAACCTTTGCTGAGTTTTACTTTGTAACAGACTATAGGACATTCCTGGTTTTGTAACTAAACTTTTACAATGCTACTATTTTTAGCCAAGAGTTTGGGCGGGAAGGTCGGGGAGGGGGAGTTTTAGAATCCAAAGTAGAACTCACAGGCAGTTAAAAAAGAGTGTAACATACATACCAATCTTAGTGTTTACCCATTCTCTGAATGGAAAAGTACTGACCTAGAACTTGGAAGACCTACATAAAACCCATATCTGTAGCTCCTTTCAAGACCCGACTACTTTATCCACTAGTTGCTATTAGTCTAACAGAAATTAGGGATGGGTTCAAAGTCCAAGGTTTTGTGTTGCTCCAGATCAGCTCTAACAGTCATTGATTCTGTGTTGGATGATCCTGACAAGGATCAAATTGATAGTGTCAAATTTATCCATTGAAGACATATCAAGAGCCATCTGTGTCCAACAGCTGGGGTCTAATCAAGTACTCCCTGTGTCCCTAGCCTTCACATGGAGCATTGAAGAGCCCAGAGGAAGAGCACATATTTATATTAGGGCCTGCACTACAGACTATAGTGAAGCCCAGGAATCTGGTGGAAAATTATGCTGCATCTGTTCAAAACTTACATGTTGAAGGGTACGTTTCAAGTTCACTTTGACAGCCTTAAATGCATACTAAAGTAGGCTCAGATTTATTTATGTTTTGGCATAGTTCCCCAGCCTTAGAAATTACAGCAAAGTATAACTGGATAAAAGGAACTGTCAAATATAAATAGTTCATTTTTTCATAAACAAGTACAGCAGATTTTCTAGATGAATACTCACAAGGGAACTAGTGACAGGGTATTTCTTTAAAATGAAATAATTTCCCCCACATATACATTCTAGGAAAGTGCTGCTTATTGGTCTAAGGAAACCTGAAGCGAGTCCACTTCATTCAAAATACATATTTTTACCTGGACCCAAAGCATATAACGTGAGTCAACCTTCCCTAATAGGGTACTTTCTGTCTCTGAAGTAGCAAAGCAAAATGTGCATCCGGGACTAGTATAAGTACCACAGTGAGTTCTCATGGGGGACTGAATCTGTGACTTTCAGTGCCAGAAGAATGAACCATTACTACCTGAGCTAAAGGAGTCACTCCATTGGTTGCCAGCATAGTAGACTCACAACATCTATTGCCCAGCCATGGTCCAACCCAGTATGACCATTCTTATGAGGTATTCATAGCAACACTGACCAGCAAATTACATACTTCCCCTGGTGATAGTAAGGCTGGCCTGAGTGTCTGAGGTCCACAGCCATTCAAATCCCAGGTAAGCCACTATTTGTAATAGCTGACACACTGGGTTGTCACTAGAGCTGGTAGACATTTTTCCAATGGAACAGTTTTCTGGCTGCAAATGCTGATTCAACCAAATTAAAATGTTGCATGGGAATGTATTGATTTTGTCAAAATTTGCAATGAGAAATTAGCAAAACAGTTTTGATAAGGTTGAAACGTTTTACTTTTGCTTTATCATTTTGGCTATTATATATTAATGTTATAAATTATGATATAATATAAAATATAAAAGTTGAAATGATAAAGATGAAATGAAAAATCTCTAAGACAAACAAAATATTTCAAAATATTTCATTTTGTGAAAAAATCTGAGATTTCAAAACCAAAATTTGAAATCTTGGTGTTTCCTATAGTATGGAAATTCCATTTTTCTGTCAGCTCTAGTCATCACTACAGATAGAACCTGGGACCTTCAGCACTAAAAGCACGACCTTCTATCATATTAGATAAGAAGTAGCAACTTTAGTACCTAAATGTAATATGCTCATTCTCTATAGATTCTCTGTGGCTCAGCCACTAGAAAAAGATGAACTTACACCAAACACTGGATTACATTACCACAATGTGTGTGATTTTGTACTGAATATTCACATTGTGAATTTCCCCTCTGCAATAAAGTAAATACATCATGTGAAGCCCATATGATGAGTTGTTATTTTAAATGGCTGCTGTCTGGAGGCAAAACTGATTCATATGTATTTTGTGAATAGAAAATTTAACTGATTGCAAACCACATGGACCCGGTAAAAGGGCTTTACAAGTTTTTTTACTCTCCCTAGATTAAACATGAATTACTTCTTGCACATAGCCGAAATGAGTAGAGTCCTCAGTTGTGTACAATGAATAATTTAGGAAAACATTTTGAAGGCAATATATAGCATCAATAATACGATTAATTAAAAAGATTAAATGTATTTACTGGTTATATAGTGCCAAATGTGTAATAAGCACTTTAGGGATGGGAGTGGTTGCAGAGTGACGAAAATATTGGCAATCTCACTCATAAGAAATTACAGGTCCAAAGGTTGGCTTCTGTATGTTACATATGCAGTGTAAGACAATTGTTTGCTTACCTTTATATCTATGGGTAGCTGCTAACCAAATAATAATACTGACTGCACTAGTATCATTGACTTGGATTATTTGCCCAGAGCCAGACTGGGCCACTGAAGGTATACTGCTCCCAATGAAGTCAACAGAAGCTTTGCACGTGCATTTACAAGCTGTATTTTTCCCCAGAATATTTCATAGTGCAAATCTTGCATGACTTATTCATGTAATCAGTTGCATTAACATGTATACAATATACTTAAAGTATTCTGTCTATTGGACAGAGGCTACCTATCACCAAGGGATAAACAAATATTTTCTCTATATCTTTGGGACTATTTTTTATAAGCTGTGTTGACAATGATTTCACCAGTTGGCAACTATGCCTAAAGTACCTAGCAAATATTTGGAGAGGAGGATTTGACCTATAAAACACTGTAGCACAGTGGGACTATTTTGCAAACAAGCTGAGCAGCATTTGTCCCTCTATACAGAACAAATTTTCCACAGCTCCTTTTAGGTGTATCCTTTCTATAAACATATCCGTAGGGAAAAAGGTTGTTTTCTCTCTTTATTCTACATAGCTTAGTGCACAGTTCAGGTATAGACTCAAAGGCCATGATTCTTAGTGGAAGCAAAGATGTGCACAATATGGACAAGGAGGTGGTGCAAGGAGGGGTGCAGAGGTAGCTTTAAGTCACCTTTCCAGTCCCCTGATCTTGGACTCTCTGTGCACCAGACTGCTCTGTCTTGTTCAGAGGAATCCCAGCCACACCCAACACCCTCCAGCTCTGTACCATCACAGGGAGGTGGAGTGGTGTAAGAGCAACTGCAATGGCTGTGGAGTATGGGAGGATCCTCTACGCTGAGGTACTCCTCCAATAGACAAGTGAAAAGTGGTCCTAATGATTTGGGCCCAAATACTGAAAGGCTGTCATCCTACTAAGTGGTGTATTCTTCTCTCAGCAGGGCCAGATTAACGCATAGGCAAACTAGGGAACAAATCTGAGGGGAGGCATTTTTTTAAACCAATGCGGATTTGTGTATTAATTGAAAGAACTTCACTCGAGTGAAGGCATTGCAACCTGGCACACGGGGTCACAATGCCACTCAATTTTAGCCCGGCCACCCCTCTACCATGGTGCAGAATTCCACATAATTCTCCATGAGAGAAGATGGCACTTGGTACAGAAAATGTTTCCTTCTGCTTCATGGCAGGGAGACAAGTTCATGTTTGTCTTGGGCCCAGTGATGGGTCAATCCAGCCCTGTCTCTCAGTACTGCATGAGAGCAGTTATCAGAACCATTAATGGGAATTATGACATTAAGACAAGACCTCTGAATCTGCTCTCCGAGACACACATTTTCAGTTGGCAAAGAAGTTTTATAGCCATCTCCAAATAGTCATGAAGCAAAGGTGCGATGAGCAAAGAACCGCCGACAGTATGAATAATATTTGGTCAGCATATCTCTGGTTAATATTCTCAGCTGAGACCTTGAGTCAGCAAGCATTCACATGTGGAGGCCAAAGATGGGCATGGCATGACTGGTTAGCATAAACCAACCTTGTAACTGTGGAAAAGGTGAGCTACCTATAATATAGAAGGGGAAAAAGAGGCATTGCAACATACAAAGATTGCACAGAAAAAAATTCTGCACACAAAATGAAATCAAAAACGTCTGACCATTTTGAACAGGGCAAAAAAATTAACTTTTCACAGAGGCAGTTAAGTATCATGCTTGTTGTCATTATGTAATGGACATTTTCAGCAAACTGTTTTTCCCTTTTGTGAAACTGGAAATACATCACAGCAAATATGGGTCGTAAAAATGAAGGGATACATTCCACTTCAACATATCCTTGTCAACTGCATTATTTAATAATAACCACTGAATTGTCAGTGCAAATGCTCTAACATTCCCTACAGAGAGGACAGGAAAGGGTGCAGTTGTAAAGAAAAGCCTCAAGAAAATGGAACTGTAGGGCTGTTGACATGATTTTTGGAAGCTTTCAAAGTCAGTGCTTTCAGGAGTGACGGTGATATGGTTTGATGGTCCTGCATCCTCAGAGATACTCAGGTATTTGGAAGTAGGAACAAATACTAAGGTACCATGCATTTCAATTCTAATCACTCTGTCTTTTGCTCGGTGTCACCTTTATTTAAATCCAGGGCCACAGACAGAATCCCAGAAGTAGGATTAATATCCCTAGTGAGCAAAAAAGCATTTTAAGTTGACAGTTCTTATAATAATTGATGATTTTGGTCACAAAGTTAACTACCATAAAACCAGATTTAATGCATTGCTCAGAAATGATAGCTACAGCAGTATCTGTTTTTATTCAGTGTTTGTTAATAAATTTACTTTTGGCATAATGTGATAAATGTAGCAGAGAAAATGAATTGGGGCAGATTTGAAATTGCAGAATTGGAGTTATTGTATATTCTAAGAAGCAAAACAACAACAATAACAAAATAAAGATAGGAGTTTTATAGCCTATGAGCGTTACTGAAAGATGAAGCTGAAGTGAGCCCTTGCATCAAAAGCTTTGCTTGCATATGTTCGAGCAAGCAGTACTTCTCTGAATGAACTCTAAAAGTTGTTTGAGAGGAAGGATATAAAAAGCGTGAAGATTTCACTCTGTCTCTCTCCTAGGTGACTATATTCAATCGTAGTCACTTGATAAGTTTTCTATGAATACAGAATTTGTTTGTTTGTTTTTTATTTAGTGGATTTAGTTGATCTTCTGTTTATTGACACATGACAATTATGCTTCCTCTCCTCCTTCCAGAAAGCACCTCCTGTGACAACAAAGATGTAACAATAATTTAATGTTTCTCCATACTGGAATATAGAACACCTAGTAAGTGTGGTGGAGAGAGCTACATAAATCTTAGCCAAACTTCAAAAACTAATATGTACAAAAACTAGAGGAGCATCCACTGCAGTAAAAACAGTGATTCACACCAAGGGAAGTATGATAATAAAGATACAAAGCAAGCATATTTATCTTCATAAAGACTAACTGTGCTGTTTTACAGTTAAAGTGGTATAGAAACCAGAGACTAGCCAGAGCATAAAGATGATTTTCTTTGAAATTTCTGTAAACCCAGCAGGGCTCAGACTGAGGAAAGACTGTGAGGTGTACACCATTCACATTGTTAATATAGGTGAGAAAAGGGGACAAGGAAAGAGCAGACATTTCCCAAAAGATATTGCAGGTTGCTTAAACTATCCAGATAATTTTAATTTTTCATCCACTATAGAATAGGCAGAAACATTTGGCCAAAAGGTGTATCTGTAGTTAATCATGTAACTGAAATACTTTTTAAAATCTTCAAAAATCCCAATTCACTAACACTGGAATTCATCCCTATATATAGAGAGAGAACCAAAGGTGGCCTCTCTACACAGGAAGCATTTCCCCCTAAAGGAACACAATATTTTTGAAGATTTAAAGAACTTAATTATGATCCCAAGAACTGAGTCATACACTGCCAAAATGTGATTTGAAAGGCTTGTCAAGCCTATAATCTGTGGTCTCAGGTTTTTGTGTTTCTTGTATATGTTTCATGGACTAGTTTAACCCTAAAGCTGTCAGGAAGCTGTCTTCCTAACTCTGATTTAGAGTTTTGAGATGTCATCATAGGTAGCCAGGGATATAGCGACAAATAATAGCCTTAAACCAGGTCATAGTAAGCAGCTATAAAAAAAAAAAAAGACTGATTCATAAAACAATTTTGCAATATTCCACTAGACACATGTATGCTTATGAGGGATTTCCAGAAGTTATTGTATTATTTTTAAACAGTTCAGTTCATTTTAAATGAATCATAAAGGGCAATGGAAGTATAGCTGATGTATACATAATGTACATTTCAAAACTGAAATAGTAATGCCTATTTCTACCTATGCTAGACTATTAGTTTTCCTACCAGAAGAGTATGACCCTCAGAAAAGTGACTTAGGATATTAAATTACTTATGTCAAACTTAGTGATAATGAGGTTTTAGTGGGATTTTATTTCATAAAATTTCATTAGTAGCTTGGGTCATATTGATCTGCAATTAGATTATGTGTTGTCATATTGTATGGGGATTCTGAACCCTTATTCAGGGCTTGGTAAACTGAGCAATGTCCATTTTCAGCAGGCAGATATATAAAAAGAAAAACTCTGTTTTCAAAACTCAAAATCCCAGGGTCTATTTAACTAAACCATCTCAACAGCTGGGAGCTGGAGGGAAGGTGGAGTAGGGGAAGGGGGAAATGGTCAGATAAAAATTCTATTTTTTCCCAGCCCTCTAATATAGAAACCAGGTTGTGTTCCATTTTTGTAAACATTTTCAGTCAGGTTTTGATTTTGGAAAGCCAAAAGCAGGAAAGTTTAGTTATGGCTTCCATTTTATTTAAACCAAAGTTCCCATCACTTATTTTGATTTGTGAAGCTGTGTAAATCTTTTTACAAATTGCACAGAATAACTAGCATTGAATATCACATTAAGGTTAATTTATTATTCTGCAGAACACAGGAAAAAGTTAACTTTCAACCTTCTGTAGTTATGTTCTCACGTACATAGGGTAAAATCCTGAACAAAACCTGAATAAAGATAGCTGTGCAGGGGAAGAATGTGTGCTAGGAGACCAATGCATGGTACAAAGAGAGGCTATGAAACTCCCATGCTCCTGGTAGACTCTAGCATGTTCCTTGGTGCATGTCCAAGTAACTCTGCTGGCTCCTTGAGGCTCTGCTGATTGCTCTTTGTCCTGAACTATGTGAATAGCTTGTTAGCTGTGGTTACTGCTTGTCCTGTGCTGGGAGGCAGAACTGGCCTCTTCGTACCCATCAAGTCCCTCTGGTCAAGAAGAGATGGTTAGAGCACTGCTCAGTATCATTCTACCCCGAGCTCCAAGTTGCTGGCCATTGGAGGATTGCAGGATGTGATAGGGTAGAAAGGCACTTCAGAAGCCCCATTGCATAAGGGATTAACCCATATTCCTGCCCATCCTATAAAACATCTACTTTCCTTGAAAAAATGTTGGTTGATCATTGGAAAACTGAAAACCAGAAAATATTACTGATAATTTTCTGCTTTTCTGGTCATTTTTGCTTTTATTTGTTTTCAGTTGCTACCGATGTGGGGGAAAAACAGTTCTTGTGCATTCAGCTTTCCAATGAAAAGTCAAAATTTTCCTTGGAAAAATAGCTCATTGTCTGACCAGCTCTGGCAGTGGGGAAGTGGCTGTGAGGGCAGCTATCTGAGAGGCAGGGAAGTGGGAGGGTGTCTCCTTTCCCCTTTCAACTGGTTAAGAAGCTGGAAAGGTCTCTGGTAATTGGGACCCACTTTGATGGGTGGCTTATTTTGGTTTGGAATCTTTTGCATGTGAATCAATAAAAGCAAGCCCTGAAGAAAAGAGACTGAAATTTTGCTGCTTGTGAGTATTATTCATCTTTCTCAGGTGGTGGTTCTGCTTATAGGGGATTATTTTCTAGATTACATAACTATGGTATTTCTCCTGGTTGGGTCCCCTGTGGCATTCAGTGGTCTGCTTTTCATTTGGGGTCTGAATTGTAACTGATCAGTATTGAATTTGTATAACATAAGCCACTGCATAACACAGAATAAGAATGGGTTCCAATTGACGCATGCCAGTCTCTCTTAAAAGTACAATTCCCCACATCTTCCTTCTCAAGTCAAACATAACAATAACAGTCAACAATCAGCATTAACATAATGCACAATTTCAAAAACTTATAATCATCTATTAATTAAACCAAGTAGCAATGTTCAATTAGCCTTTGAGGTACCCTGAGCTGTCGTGTGGTCCTGTGGGTCTCCCAGCATCTATGGTTCATAGTCCTAGAGCACCCCAAACCACAGAGACCCCTCCTAGATCTTACTAGAGTAGAAATAAATTACCACAAAGAAACAGTTTAAAAGCAGCTCCTGGCCACTAATAACTCCCAATACAGAAAAGCCAGGATAAAAATGCAGTAATTTCCCCAAAAAATGGCCGGCAGCGATCTTGTGGCTGAACATGCCAGACAATTTCACATGGGTTTAATGTGCATCCTGGATTCAACATCAGAAAACTGAGGCCAACAGCAGATCCCTGCAAGACAATTATTTCTGTTGCTGAAAGGCAAGATCTGCAAAAGGCTACATCACTGAAACCAATTGTATAATGACATGAAACACTTCTTTGGAGGGGCAGTGTAACCAAGTGGGCAGAGCACTGGACTGGACTCAGAAGTCCTGGGTTCTGTTCCCAGTTCTACCACTGGTCTTTTGCATGTCTGGGCAAATCACATCAACCCTCCATGCCTCAGTTTCTCTATGTGTAAACTAGGGACAATGATACTGACCTCCTTTTTTAAAGCACTTTGAGATCTACTGATGAAAAGCCCTATATAAAAGCTAGGTCTTATATTACTATTGTCCCTCAGACCCTAAGGTTTGTTACCCCAGGTAAATGGTGAGCCTTGGAACCAATTAAGCAAGAATATGTGAAGAGATGCCTACAGTAATTAGAAGTGGCCAAAGGATAGCTCTAAATGTCTGCTACTTGTTAAAAAATGTGTTTGGTCTCTATAGGTGAGTTTGCACAGCACCATGTGTTTCTTTAACTGATTTAGCCTAGGAAGACAATTTCTATCACACCACTCTCCACTGAAGAGTGTCATCATAAAAAGATGAGAAGGGACAAGTATGTTAGTCATCTCCTCCCACCCCATGTCAGAGTGGGAAATGGACTTGATTCAAATCATACTATTTTAACACATCTTCCCTCTTTGCTGGTTATACTCAGACTGAATGTTTTTTTTTTCACTTCTATAGCTTGCCTCCCTGCATGGGGAGATTTTAAATATCTTAAACCTTGTTAAATTCTAAGACAAAATGTCAAGACAGAAAGAAAGAAAATAGCCTCAACCTAGAAAAATGCAGGCTAATACATCTAAAGAATGGTCATGCAGAACACATTCAGTGGGAGAAAAAATAGTTTATCAAATTAGACAGCCTTTTAAAGTGCAACATGGCACCAATTGGGGCTGCTTACACAGTCATCACATGACATATCTAGGGATAATAAAATTCCATTACATCACCACAATAATGGGCACCAGAACACCAGCGAGACGGTGATATATTGGAAGGAATTTAGAGAAAAGTAATAGAATGGAATTAAAGGTCTTGGAGGGTTGACTTTCAGTTTTCCAAGAGCCATAGTTACATCAGATAGAATGAATAAATAATAATGCAGAGACCTAAATCCTTGTTGCTTCAGGGCATAAACCAACCTCTAATTGACAAAAGCAAGATAACCTGCCCATAAGTGGAATTTTTATGCCATAATTGTCCACTACAGAGTATCCGTGGGGGGAAGGGAGGGACCTCCCTGCATATGGGCAGCAGAGGGATAGGAGGGGGAACAAAGGGAGGTACTGTGAATCAAGGGGAAAGGAGCAGCTGGCTCAAGGCTGAGAAGAAGGATTCCAGGGGTCCCCATGTGCTCCCAGGCCCATTCCAGCCCCATGCAGATCCCACTCTCTGCTCCCAAGCCTGATCCTGGGCACTGTGGCAGATACTTCAGCCTTTCTGGGTCCTGCTCTCGCCTCCTTTCCACACTTCTCTCCCCCTGCTCATCATGTCCATGGATTTACACAGGTGCAGAACCTCCACAATATTTCCATTGTGGAGCCATTAACCTCCCCACCACCACCGCCCCAGGTTCCACCACACCTGGAGTTTCTTGCACTTTCCTCTTGAATATCTGTGACAGCCAGAGATGGGATATTCGTCTAGATGGATCAGTGACATTTATGTTCTTTCGTCTAAAATGCATATAAATAAGTGTGTGTGTTCAGTGGCCATTTCACTATGGATCTGATCATACACGGGGAAATGCATGCACCAGCCCAGGCTCTACACAGCCATAATGGTCTGAACTTGTTTATCCCTTTGACCTATTACCGTCTATTAAATTTCAGTTTCAACCTTTGGTTTATGAGGCCTTGACATCATGAGTAAGTGCACCACATTCTTTATGTTTCACTTCTGCAGATTGTATCCATTATAAAAGGTTCAGCTCAGCAGGCTGCCAAAGGCACTGCATACCTTCAAAAACTCTGTGTGGTTCTAACTATGGCAGTGTCTACTGATTAAGTTACATGATAAAGTGTTTGTTTTGTTTTTTTTTTGTTTTGGTTTTGGTTTTTTTTGCAATTCAGACCAACACCTACATCTGGGAGCAACACCTTCTGTACATGGACACACTGGGACTTCATTCCCAGAAGTGCTGGAAACAATAAAGGGTGGATACTTTGCTGGCTCAAAATAGCATAATTCAAACTGGCATAGCACCATTCATCTAGTCCTGTTCCTATGAACCACTTATTCCAGTGTTCTGTCTCTGACACTGAATGAGTCATACTGATTTAGACTGGCTGAGAATCTGGCCCTGATTCTTTAACCTGCACTATTGTAACTAATGATATTTATGGTTACTATTACTTTCTGGTGAGCTGTGATGGAGAAAACAGCTAGTGGGAAGCAGGTCTAAAAATAAGCTAGTGGGGAAATTCTGCTAGTTTGCCCCATGATTTGGAGATGGAGCCCATGGCTTAACATCCTTCATATTCTGTATATGTGTGTAAAATGATTAACTGTGTGGTACTAGAGTTTGTGTAAGCATGAATTATTACTTTTATTTCCAAAAGTAATACCTGTTAGAGGTAATATTTCTGGGAAAGATGTTCTGGCTGGATATACAGATAAAAGGGAATGCATGTGCACATAAACTCTGTAAGACAGAGGTAGTGAGTATTTTAATAACCATGTATCTCTTATTCAGAATATCACCTGTGGCTCAGATTAAAATTCCATACTGTTATAAGCCTATCTGGGTTCTTTTCTATAATTGATCTCAGTCATCCCTTCATTCCTTTTCTATGTTTATAAGCCTGAGGTAAAATGAATGAGGCCACCGTCCATTATACCCAGCAAGAACCTGTTACACACTGTGGACAGCAGTCATAACTACCCTGCTATCTGCAATATAATAAATAACTGTCAAAAATGTTCAATTGTAAAAACATTGCGGGCAATTTAGCAAACTCCATAAAATAAATATGCTGGCTGTGCAAACGAAGTGTCACACAAACAAAATTGGAAAAGCAACCTGGAGTGAAGTTACCATCACTGAAATGAATGACAGTTATGTAATAATTGACCACCTGCTGTGTAAACTGGGAAGCTTCATGATAATCACATCTACTTGTTTTATTGAAACCAACCTGATCTTATTGATTTTTGCATGACTACATAAACAGAACTGCCACTTGGTAACCGTAGGGGGTTTAAGGTAAGGTTAATACCACTATTTTGGTTGCATAATTTTTTAGCCTTCCAGGCAAAGAAGAAAAAGAAAAATTGGACTAAAACCATTTTATTTAATATTTGTATTATGGCAGCTACTAGAGGCTTTACTCAGCAGTAAGCCCCCCTGGGCAGGCATTATGCAAACAAATAGTCCCTGCTCCAACAAGCTTACAATCTGTTTAGGACCTCACATTGAAAAATGACTGATTTTATAAAAATACACTGATGAAAAGTGCCAACCCTGAGTGCATAAAGTTAGGCTCCATAATAGAAACAAACGGATTTGCAGGTGCTCAGCAGCCACGGCTGCCGTTACATTCAGTGGAAGTTGTAGGTACTCCTCATTTCTGAAAATCTGGCCACTTTTATTTAGGTGCCAAAAAGGATTAGGTGCCCAACAAAAGTCTGAACATTTTGGCCAGAGAATTCAATCCAGCCTTTTGAATGACATCTCTTTTATGAAGTCAGAAATTGCAAACGCTTACACATGAGTAGTAAAGAGCATGATCCAAAACCCACTGAGCTCAGTGGTGGACTGGCACCAGCTGATTGTATGATCATATGAGCAGTATAACTCCGCTGTGTGGGACAGCCTACTGGATAGTAGGACTGAGTCTGAGGGTGCCATTTTGAGGAGCATTTTAAAAGAAGCACACCGCACTCATCTATTGTACAATACGCCTGCTACAATAATAAGAAGTGAGTTAAAGGCCAGAAATATTTTGCAAACTACTGACAAATAGGTCATCCCATAACTAAGAACATAAGAATGACCATACTCTGTCTCTGCCAGATGCTTCAGAGAAAATTAACAGAACAGGGCAATTATCAAGTGATCCATCCCAAGTCATCAAGTCCCAGCTTATAGCTGTCACAATTTTAGAAAACACCCAGAACACGGGATTGTGTGCCTGACCATATTGGCTAAGAGCTATTGATGGACCTATCCTCCCTGAATTTATCTAATTCTTTTTTGAATCCAGGTATACTTTTGGTCTTCACAATATCCTTTGGGAATGAGTTCCACAGGCTTTGGTTAATTTTTCTTCAAATTCTTTTTTGGCCTGCCTAATTGTACTTTTACACTTGACTTGCCAGAATTTATGCTCCTTTCTATTTTTCTCTCTAGGATTTGACTTCCAATTTTTAAAGATGTCTTTTTGTCTCTAATCACCTCTTTTACTCTGTTTACTATAGTGGCATTTTTTTGGTCCTCTTAGTATTTGTAATGACTGTGACACATTTCAAAGATATGAAAAAAGGTATGAGAATGAAAAAATATTTATATTCAAGAACAGAGGAGGTAAAAATACATTCAGCAGTTGCAACCAATGATGTAACTGGTGCTCAAATAATACTGTGAAATACAGATCCATAAAAAGGGAACTGGAGGAAAAAGGAGAGCGGGACTAGAGAAGGGAAAGCAATGAATTTTATTTCACAAAGAAAATCACATATCTCTATCCTTTTTGTTTCATCTCTCTAAAATTCCTGCTCTAGCCAACATCAATAAAGTAAATAAAATTCAGTTTATTGTTAACCCAATTTTGTTCAATGACTAAACTTTTCATTTTTGGTTATAAACCAAAGTATTACACTATTTGCCTGAAATATTCTCTCTGATGGGGTGCTGGGAAAAGCCGGGGAAGAGAAGGAGCATACCAATAGAGAATTATGGAGGTGGAAAGTGAGTGAGGAGGGAAAAGAGAGTGAGTTTCAGAAGTGTGGATGAGACCAGACAAACCTTTTTAATACTATCAGAACTACTCCTTGCAGCAAAGGGAGTGATGCTAATTTTCCTACCGAAGGTAGAGCTAGAAAAGATACTGGGGTTTTGATGAAGGATAGGTGGCTGAGACACAGCTAAGAGTGACACTATGCCTGTAGATGTGGGGAAGTAAACATAGGAATTGGAAGAAGTTATTTATTCTCCAGGGCCAAGAGGGGGTCACAGACAGTGCAATTGCCTATAGCCTTATATGTTCTAAGGGTGGAAAACTCAGTTCAGCTGGAATCCTGAAGTGACAGGCAAAGATACTGCAACCTGCAATATAATACAACCCGCAATGCAAAGACTATAGTGTCTGCAATTGTTCTGTTTGACTGGATAATACTGGTGGGGAGTTAACACATTAAATTACCAGCTGCTCTGCTTATCTCTATTAAATATTTTTATTGAATTTATGGTAAATCTATTGAAACACTGTCAGACTGACTGCTGAGCACAGGAGACACCATCAGATTCCTATTTAAAAATGGGTCTGCTAATACAGATTTTGGGAAGGATTACCAAAAAATGCCTTGCTAACCTGAATCCTTAAGTGAATGCAGAACAAAACCAAAGATCACATAGCAGATCAGGACTTCAGTATCATGTGCAAAATTCAACAGCAGAAAGGACAATTCATTTCATGTTCTCAATATGAAAAAAACAAAACATTTAAGGAGAAAAGGCCAGAAACCGAGAGATGAGATTCAGGTCATGAATAAGGTAATGCTGAGATATTGCTAACCTGAGAGCAGAAGAGGGATGTCAATGAAGTGGAGGGGTGAAATGTTTGTGGGAAGGAATAAAAGCAGTACAAAGAGCAACAGGAGAAACCCCTAGGTGTCAATAATCTCAAAAAGATGGTTTATTTTACTTATAAAAAATGTTTGTACTGAAAACACTTTCCTTGCTCATGACTTGTAATTTGTTAGAATTCTTACTGGGAAAGTCATGACCAAGAGTCAGAGCAGGGTCAAACCTAAGGGTCAGCGTACCAGAGAAGTTCATAGTCAAGTTCCAGACTGGGGTCAATATGGTGTCAGAGTTCCAATCAGGTTTCAGGATCCAGGAAAAGGCATGGCAGCTATAGGAAAGCCACACTGTTGCCTGGATAGTTCCTGGAACACCCTTTGGGTTTTTATAGGGCAGGGACCAACCAAGAGCCATGAGGCTGCTGCCCGCCAAACCCCTTGAAGTGGGACTTCATGTGAGCTGTGTCCTCAGCGAATTGTGGGTAGTGGAGCACAAGTGGGATATAAAGTTGCTGGGTGGCAGTATGGAGATATCTGCTGCCTGGCAGGCCTAGGTTCAAGATACGATGGGCCTTACACATTACTAGGTGCTAATTAATAGGTCACTCTTTTGTAGAGCTGAAATATTGAATATTATATTTAAGAGTGTTTACTTACATATTATGTTCATTTTACAAGGGTCCCTAAGTACAGTTGCCAACTTTCACGTGCTAAATAAGTACCCAACTTTCACAATAAGCCAAAAATCAAGCTAATCCCATTTCAAAACAAGGCCCAAACAAGCCAATCCCTAAGAACCCCAACACTCTATGTGACTAGATCCCCCCGGCGTGCAGTCTGGGACTGTGGTGGGCCCGCTGTGCACCCCTGACTCTCTCTCCCCCCTTGCCCCTGCTTGCCCCTTAGCCCTGTTTGCTCCCCTCCACCCCTATTTGCCGGAAGCCAATAAAAAAAAAAGAAGAAGCAACAAGCTACAAGCCAAAAACTAGCCAACAAGCAACTCACAAGCCAATTAAGCCAAAAACAAGCCCAATTTCTGCATTTTTTTCACAGATTTGGCATGTCAGTCCTGAAGTCCGTCTCCCGCCCCCACTCGCCATGAAAGCAAACTGCTCTGACTCTCAGCACCACAGCACATCTCGCTATATATTTAAGATCCCCATCACCATAGTATCTGAGAGCCTCACCATCTTTAATGTATATATCATCACAACACCCCTGTGAGGTGGGAATACTACTATTATCCCAATCTGTACAGAAAGGAAGCTGAGCCTCAGGCCTTGTCTACTCTGGCAGCAGTGTGTAAGGTGTGTGTAGCTCAGTGAAAAGCAGGTTGAATCCACACTGCAGTGTGTAGCTTCTACACTTGGCAGTGAAAGGATCTAGCAGAGTCTCTCTCCACTGCTGGAGTCTTTCACTGAGGTAGGGAAAGACTCCGGCAGTGGAAACACAGTGGGACACTATACTGCTAAAAATAACAGTGTAGGCATGAGAGGTGCTGCTTGGGCATGTAGAGAGACTGGTAAGGTACATACCTTAAGGTTCTGGTGTGTCTTTAGTCACCTAAACAGCACCTCACTGTCTACACTGCTATGTACAGCCATATATGTACTCTACATACTGCAGTAAACATAGACATAACTATAGAGAGGCTAAGTAACTTGATCTAGTAATTCTGGGACAGAGCAGGGAATTGAACCCAGGTCTCTAACACCTAAACTAGTGCCCTGACTATTGGCTCATCCTTCCTTTCTATCCTTCAAAATCAATAGCTCCTTCAGAAAGCGCTACAGAGAATGAACTCATTGAACTTTCTTCTTAAAGTATGACCACATTTAAGGTAAATTCAGTATTTAATTCAGTAACCCCTCTCCATGTGTTATCACCAGACATGTTCTGCACCAAAACAAGAGCAACACTAAATATGGTGCATCCGATGCAGTGAGCTGTAGCTCACGAAAGCTTATGCTCAAATAAATGTCTTAGTCTCAAAGGTGCCACAAGTCCTCCTTTTCTTTTTGCGAATACAGACTAACGCGGCTGTTACTCTGAAACTAAATATGGTGATGTTTGGATTTTCTATTATGAAATAGTTTTTAAATATTTTGGGGAAAGGAAGTTAGGGATGCTCTGTTTCACCCTTTTGAAAGCATTGTGGGATGGACAGACTTGTGCTTAAGGCACTACCCTGGAATATGAGAGCGCTGGGTTAAATATGTAGCTCCACCACAGATTTCCTGTATGACACTGGGTAAATCACTTATAAGCTAGATTTTTAAAATCAGCTTGCATTTTGGCACTTAAATAAGTCTAATTCTAAAAAGGGCTTATGTTGTGTGCTAAGTTCTTTGTAATGCTCATGATAGAGTGTTTCAGTGGGAGCTGCTGAATGCTAAGGATATTTGAAAATCTGACCCTTGATCGTTGTGCACTTCTGCCTCACTATCTTATTTTCTCCCACCTGTTGTCTCTCTTCCTTTTTTAGACTACAAGCTTTGTGGGTGAGGGACCATACCTCAGGACCAGAGCCACCAAGCAGCTAGCAGTATCCCTGATAAGGCAGTGATGTTGGGCAGACTGTGAATTAAAGAAACTAGGAACCTGCCTTAGAGTAACTTGGTTAAATCCTTGCTTGTGGACTGGCTAGATTCTTAGGACTCTGAGGTAATTACCTCAGATGACTCATCATTTTTGTACAGTGTCTAGCACGAGACCCTGATCTCAGCGCCATTGTAATACAAATAATGAATAAATTGCAATATACTGAACATATATATTTTTACTTTTTAAATATTTTAAATAATTTATCCCAGTATTTAAATAAAATATCTATATTAGGACAAAACTTGCAGTCAACATTTCTCCCATATTAACCATTCCCATAGTACTTTGTGTACTTCTCTCAGTAGGCTGCTCTCAGTAGTAGAATACCACCAATTCCAGTAGCTGGAGTTTACATAAAGAGACCCTGATTCATGCAGAAGAGAGAGAAAAGCTAAATGAAAAAACTGCCAGTCATTCTGCATTTATTTAGTGTATTTCTTGATATGAACAGGAAGTATGACAGGGGGTTACTTATTTGTGGCAGACATCTAAGAAAGCTCAGCAGGACTGCCACACAAAAGCACTTTGGAAGAAACAATAATATTTCTCTCTCACCTTTCCTCAGTGGGATATCAAATGTAGCAATTGGTGGGAGGGAAATGCCATATTTTTAGCATGCCTGCCAGCATTGTCAAGCAGCTGGTACGTGGGTGGCCCACAATATCCTCAGTGCCATTTTGTTACAGTTTATATTCCTTACTGTTATTGTACCCCATTCAGCTTCTCAGCTTTTCTTTTTATTTCTGACTTCTCTAAGTTTTTAAAATTTGAAGTTTGAAATTTAGTTGACTTTGAAAGCACACTAAGCTTGGTGACAAAGTCCAAGGAAAATGTATTTTCTAGCAGATAGGTTCCCTAGATCCTCCTCTGAAAAAAGATTTTGCTCTCAAAAGTACCTGGACATCTCTCATTGGAGTTCAAAAGTTCCCTATGTTCCACACACGTGTGGTGCCAGCTCACTTGAATTACCGAAAATTATATCAGTAATTCCTAAAACTGGGGTACAGAAAAATGTTTATGCTAAGGGAATCCCACAGCATTTTTGAGTAATTTTGGGCAACCATCATTTTGCATCTGTGTCACACATTATGTCCCATATATTAGCCTTAGTAGCTGTCCATTCTATTTCCTTTGAGATGCTGAGGATACTCCCTCAGTGGGTGCACAGCAGTGGAGCAGGCTCCTATGTCATCCTTCAGTCCCCTGTGGAGTGGGTGTTCTAGGAATTTGGCTCTGTGTGTGTGTGTGAGAGAGAGAGCGAGAGAAAGAGAGAGTGAATGGGGGGTGGGGGGACAGCCTTTCAGCAGGGATGACGACTGTCATTCTGGCTTTCCCCAGCTGGTAAATGGTCTCTACGGGCCATGGAGTAGAAAATCAAAGAGCCATAACCAACTTACTGACAGCCCTTTGCCCCAACACAGTGCCCAGTAGAAACAAGACACAGTAAAGAATCTGTCTCTTTCTTCTAATATAGTATCAGATAAGGTCACATTCCAACATGGAGCAAATTCTGACCAAGTTATATTACTCCTTTGAAAAGTGGGGTCTGCAGCAGAAATCTTAATAGGACCATAAGGACTCTAAACACAGCATAGGGAGAAGAAATGGTTTAATGCACTGAGTATAACCACATTCTCCTATTTTTCCATTTTGGAGGAAAGTGGGTATATATTCAAGTACCACTAACCACTAACATTATTAAACTCTATCATAGTTAACAAAACCTGCCAGCAGCCTATGTATGTGACACTCATCAATATAATGCATCACAGTTCATTGGGACATACAGTGAAAATGAAAGGGGGAAAATGAAATTTAAAATAGAAAGAAATTATTTTATGCACTTTGTAAAAAGAAAGAGAGAGAAAGGATGTGTGTAATTCATTGTTGAAATGTATTATTGAGACTATGAGTGTAGTAGGTTTCCAAAAAGTATTCAACACTTTTATGGATAATAGGAATTTTCACAGTCACATTAGACACAATAGAAAACAACATACAAACCTTTATGTTTCAGTGCATAAGCAAGCTTCTAGCTGCCTGGAGTTAAGAAACTTCCCTCGGGGCAAGTTATATCATAACTGGTCTATTAGCGAGTTTCTCACACTTATGTCTGAAACATTTGGTAGCGAACACTATCAGAGACAACATATTGAGATAGACTGACCCATGGTTTGATCCAATATGGTATTTGCTATGCATAATATTTTCTCTTTTGCACAAAGAAACCCCTTTGCTTTGCTCCAAAGAAGCCTATATAGTCCATAGCTACACAAAGTGAAAAGCAAGTCTTACACTCAGTTTCCTTTTACATACAGACACCAAGCATATGTCAACAATCTAAACTGCAGGTGCTTGAAATACTCTATTTACAATAGTAGGAATAGGATTTGCAGTTCATATCACTACATTTCAATATACTTTAACAACTCTTATCTCTATAGATATTACACCTGTATGAAAAGAAATCAGATGTTCTTGTGTGTTATCATCATCTGCAGCTCAGGGGCAGGAAAAACAAAACCAGTAAAAGGTATCATGCAGGCCTCTTTACAAACCAGATTTACAAGTGCAGCTAAAGAATTAGCTCTAATTATCACAAGGAAAAGGGAATATGAAAATGAATTTTAAAGATCAAATGGAATTTAATATCAAATGTATTATCCCAAAGTGAATGTAATTTACATACTTAAATAGCATTATCCAAAAATACATTAATAAACATTAGAAAGTTTCAATGGTAACAAACAAATTCTTTAGAGATGTGGCAAGCTGTTCAAATTATATGTGGATACAAACAATGTGGACCTCTTGATAATTATAATATACATGTTAAAAGCTACTGGGGTACTGTACTAAATGCACTTCTTCTGTTTTTTCCTGCTGTAACAGATGGTCATTTAACTTTGATACATACAGCACTATATTATTTTTATATACAGTCTATGTGGGTATTCTAAACTGCTAAAATGCAGCTCTGTTATGTCCTTACATTATATGTGCACATTTTCTCTTTATGGACCTGTATATTTATCTACATACATAGTAGAACAGTGCAAGAAACAACTCTTCACATATAACATATAGTCCCTTCTTCTTTTTGACATGTAATGACTTTTAATGTGGCCTCTCATTCACAGGTAACATTAGCAAATCCATATCAATCACGTCCTCTACATCTTTCTGTGTCTCTGTAAAATAGTCCTGTTACTGACAAACTGAAAGTCCCCTTTGCATTTATACTTTTATTTACTTGTTTTTTAATGTAATCTTACATTGAGAGGCATGGGACTTAGAATCATAGACGTATTCTATAGACTAAAAGAAAATGAGTACTTGAGGCACCTTAGAGACTAACCAATTTATTTGAGGATAAGCTTTCATGAGCATTTTTCAAAGGGTTAAAATCATAATGTAATTGCATATTAGAGTATTATTAATGCACCTGTATTGTAAAAATAAGTGGACTAAGCTCAACATTTACAACAAAGAGTTCCTAAACCCAAACACCTAAATCCATATTTAGGCACCTAAATAAAATTCTGGTCTTATTTTCAGAGGTGTTCCGCACTTGCTACTTCCAATGACTTCAGTTAAAATTCTGAATTCTCAAATTTTCAGAAAATCAAGTCACTTTTATTTAGGTCCCTAAATGTGTACACCCAAGCTTGAAAATGTTGGCCTAAATACTGAATGAAGATGTAACTGCAAGAAATTCACGCGTGTAGCTAATATCCCACTTAGGCAGGGGTGGCTTGAGCTTTTTCGCCGCCCCAAGCAAAAAAAAAAAAAAGCAGCCAGAAAGGCGCCGAAGTGCCACCCCAAGACTGGCCGAAATGCCACCCCTTCACAGGGGCCGCACCAGGCATGTGCTTCCTTAGCTGCTGCCTGGAGCCAGCCCTGCACTTCGGATTTGCTGGTAAATATTTGCATGGAAGTGTGAACACAGGGTATTAATGAATGTCTATTTTGAATCTCTCTATGACTACTGAATTAGATCATATAAGACACAGACTCTTCCCTAAGAGGTTTATAATATAAACATTTGCTAGATCGCTTTAGTTAAGACTAAGGCTCTGATTTTGTCTTGGAAATTTTTAGGAAATTTCATGGTGGAGGTGCAGGAAAAACAAAATCACAGAAAGGACACAAACCTAACTGGCAGAGTCGTGGCTTTGTTTTTATGTAGATTAGCCATAAAGGTCTCATTTCAGTGCATTCCAAAGGAAGATTAAGGTGGGTGAAGTAACATCTTTTATCAGACCAGCTTCTCCTAGTGAAAGAGACAAGCTTTCGAGCTTACACAGAGCTCTTTTTCAGGACTACAAGCAGTGTTCCCTCTAATTTTTCCCACACATCTGCAGAATGAATTTTGTTATGAATAACATAACACATAACAGAATTCATATGGTGGGGGTGGGGCCCAGGGGTTCGGAGTGTGAGGGGGGCTCAGGACTGTGGCAGAGGGTTGGGGTGCATAGGATGAGGGCTTTGGCTAGGGGTGTGGGCTCTGGGGTGGGGCCGGGGATGAGAGGCTCAGGGGTGGGGTAGAGGGTTGGGGTACACAGGGTGAGAGCTCCAGCTGGGGGCGCAGGCTCTGGGGTGGGGCTGGTGATGAGGGGTTTAGAGTGCAGGAGGGTGCTCCAGGGCTATGGCGGGGAGAGAGGACTTCCCCCAGCTCTCTCTCCCCAAAGGCAGCACCTGGGCTGGGGCGGAGAGGCGCCTCTCCCTGCCACAGCAGCTCCGAGGCTGCGGCCATGGGATAGGCGCCCCTCCTCTGGCTGCGGCAGGTCCAGACTGGGGCTGAGTTGGGGCTGGGGGAAGGGAGGGGTGCCCCGGCTGTGTCAGGTCCAGGAAAGGGTTGGGTTCATGCCTCCCCCGGCCACAGCAAGTCCAGGGCCGAGTTGGGGCTGGGGGAAGGGTTCCCCCATAGGCGCCGACTCTGTGGGTGTGCCAGGGCTGGACCACCCACAGAGAAAAATTAGCAGGTGCTGCTCAGCAGCACCCACCGGCAGACAGACAATCTCCCCCCACCTCCCAGCACCTCTCACCTGCCAGCGGCCCCGCTGACCAACTCCACTCCCTCCCTTCCAGCACCTCCCGCCCACTACGAACAGCTGTTTCACAGTGTGCAGGAAGCTCTGGGAGGAAGGGAGAGGCGCAGGGACAGGGCGTGCTCTGGCAAGGAGGCGGGGAAAAAGTGGGACGCGGGTGGAGCAGGGACAGGAAGAGGCGGGGCAGGGACTTGGGAGAAGGGATGGAGTGGGGGCGGGGCCTAGCTCTGAGTCGGGGGTCAAGCACCCCTCGGCTAGATAAATAGCTGTGGAGAGCAAATGGGGAGGGATGGGAAGGTGGTTTTGAGAGCTCTCTCACCCTGCACTCACCTCACAGTGATGGCTCCTGTTTTGCATGAAGTGAAACTCCTGCAAAGTGAAACCATCATATTTTACAAGATCTTATGCCAGAGGCAAAATTCAGCACATAGAACTCCAGCAATAGCTCAAAGTTAGAATTCTCTGGTGCTTGACCATGTTCCATGTTTTCTTTTTCCTGAACAAACTTCCTAATTATCATTTACTGCTACACATACGTTATTACCTATTACCAAATCCCTATATCAGAGTCAGACTATTTCTCCAGTGCTCTTCACTTGCTGGGCTGTCCATAATCCACTAAGTAATCACTTATTAGGAATTGTTTCAGCAATTCTTTCACTATCCATTTTTTGTAAATTATGCTCAGTGATGAGCTGCCAAAATCTGAAGAATCGGTTTCTTCAGTCGCTCCGGGTCTTTGGCGGCATTGAAGGACCCGCTGCCGAAGTGCCGCCGAAGACCCGGAGCGAGTGAAGGACCTGCCGCTGAAGTGCTGCCGAAGACCCAGAGTGTCACTGGGTGAGTAAAAATTAAAACGGGATTCTCAGGCAGGGGAGCCTCCCCAGCCGGGAGCTCAGGCAGCCGCACAGGATGTGGCCCGCGGGCCGGAGTTTGCCCACCCCTTTAACAACTGGTTCTAAACCAGCTTCAAAATTTAACAACTTGTTCACGCAAACCGGTGCAAACTGGCTCCAGCTCACCACTGGTTATGCTCTTCTAATAGTTGCTATTGTGTTTGTCAAACTGTGCATGCCTTTGTTTTCCAATATTATTTCTCTGTGGTAAGTATGCATTAGTATGTTTCTTCATCTTGTTTTAGAACAAACAATCTTGAATAATTTATTTTTCTCTGTAACAAAAGACAAGATTTGTTTTCCCCAAAAAAATTCCTAAATTTTGCAGTGTTAAAAATGCTAAGTATGAAATGCAAATCTGAATTCTATGAGCAAAGGCGATGCTTACTAATGAGGTAGCATCTTCCAGGTGATTGTGGAAGTATAGTTATATATTGATTCAATATCTGGAAAAGCATTTGATTTCAAGAGCCTAATTCAACAGATCAGAGGTTCTCAACCATTTTCTTTCTGACCCTCTCCCCTCCCACAAACATGCTATAAAAACTTCACGACCTACCTGTGCCACAACTAATTTTCTGCATATAAAAGCCAGGGTCAGCATTAGGGGGTACCAAGCAGTGCAATTGCCTGGGGCCCCATACCACAGGAGCCCCCTGCAAAGCTAAGTTGCTCAGGCTTTGTCTTCAGCTCTGGGTGGCAGGGCTCAGGGCCCTGGGCTTCAGCTCTTCAGCTTTCTGCCATGGCCCCCAGTGAGTCTAACGCTGGCCATGCTTGGCAGACCCCCTGAAACCTGCTTGCGCCCCTTCCCCCCGCAAGGGCCCTGGATCCCTGGTTGAGAACAACTGCAATAACTGAATAACTGCAATAACAGAATAACTGTAACTCTCAGATTGCATATTGTGTAAATCTTTTTAAAAGTGGATTTTGAAACAGAGAGAATTAAATAGTTTCTAAAATGTCATTTTGCTTTGTTTTGCAAACCTTTACTTATCACTGGACTATTTTGTATACTATAATACCTCTTTTAGAGCTATGGAGCCAGATTCTCAGCCAGAAGTCAACATAGCTGAACTGATTTACAGCTTCCAATTACCTTACAGCAGGTAAGGAACTGGCCCACAGTCTATTATGTCCATTTGACTGCTCCATTTGTACTCCAATATTCACATCGCAAATGCAGCTCACTTTTAATATATCTACTAAAATCAAATACTATTGCACTGCATGCATAAATAATTCTTAATTTTACATAAAAAATGTACATCTAGGTAAAATAATGATAATTTATATTTTTACTGGTCAAAAGTTGCCTTTTATGGAGTCCTAGACATAGAATATTTTTTTCTAAACTCTGAAATTTTCCATTTTGTTATTAATACATATTTTAGTTGTTAGAATAATTGTGCAAAGTGCATTACAAAGTTTTCCAGTTTTATTTTTACATTGTGCTGCTTTTGGTAGTTGTTACTGGTCAGAAACATCACATGACATTGGTTGGGGTTCCCTGATTGGTTAACCTACTCTCCGCTGAAGTGAGCTGAAGTGAGCTGTAGCTCACGAAAACTTATGCTCAAATAAATTGGTTAGTCTCTAAGGTGCCACAAGTACTCCTTTTCTTTTTGTGAATACAGACTAACACGGCTGTTACTCTGAAACCTACTCTGCATAGTTAGGAGTTAGCAGAAGCCATTTTAGTTTATTTTCTCAGACACTGGCTATAACTTTGTCCTTAATCTCTTTCAGCAGGAGAAAGCAATTTGTTGCTGCAGTGGTAGGATAATCAATACAAATTCTATATGAAGCCAATAGAAACAAAAATAGGGTAGTAAAAGTCAATAAAATTTAAATGCACGTATGAATTAAGAATCTGCTTAGGTGCTTTGCTGAATAGTGATGGGATAGTTTATGTGTTTAAGGCTAAGTATATGCTTAAATACTCATTTGAATCAGGTCCTAAATGACTACAATAATAACCCAATACACTGTCTTATCACTACTAAAAACTTGCTTTAATGTAGAATATTTTAGAATTATTTGGGTAAGAGAATACTGATTAATAGCTAAAAGGACTTCTTATGTCATAATGCTTTTCCAACCCATTAAGTGACTCATTTATTCATGAAACCCACTCATCACCATGAAACAACTTCAAAGTATTCCTGCCCACCCATACTCCCATAACAAGGGTAAAATCTAGGTTAAAGACTAAAGCTGTCTAAAAACTAGGAAAATAATTGCAAAGTTGTTTCCGTTTTACAGAATTCAAAATAGACCCATTTAACATTTTACAATAGTGCCAACAGACTAAGAGAGAGATTGTAAGGAAAGGTTACTAATGTGGGAGTGACTATGCAAATGTCTGCTTCATGTTAGTATGAAAGTGACTATATATTAATGTCTGGGCAAAGTCTCCAACCATACCTAGTGAAAACTGCGTTTTCTGAAGCCTGGGAAGGTTCAGAGTGATTTGAATGTTTGTCCAGGTAATAAAAAAGTCTTAATTTTAGACTGACAAATTTAACTCCAGTAGTACAATCATTCTACAAATTACACCTCTATACATTCTTATATGGCCTCCAATGGTCTAATATCTGAACACCTCACAAACATTACTGAATTTATCCTCACCACACCCCTCTTTGGTAGGGAAGCACTATTATCCCTATGCTAGAGAATGGAAAAGGTAAGCTTGTAGCTCGGATGAATTTCACTGGGAAATACAACTATGCAACTGACAGCATAGTCATACCCCTGTGTACTATTTAAACATAAAAGATCAAAGAAAGCACTGAAATAAAAACAGAGCATGCCAAATGGTCTTTTGTAAGGCGTGCCTTCCTTACAGCCAGGAAAGTAAGTAGTATTTCTCTAGAGCACCAGTGACCAGCAGGTTTAGTGGCAAGTTAGACCAGTTTTTGCTAAGTATTTTTCTCTTGATTCCCAGAAAACATTACGTTAAAGATGAAGTTAAATACCTATCAATATAACATAAGGGTAAAAAACCATGATGGGGGGATATTCTAGTTATCCAAATGCCACGTACAAATCCAGTAAATTCAGAGTAAAGGTTATGTTTAAAAGAAATCCAACATGTTAAGGAATGGAAATTAACAGTTAAGGCACCCAAACAATCTTAATTCTGTCCTGTACCGGCACCATAAAATGTCAATATAATTACAATTAAAGGATTTTAGCATTTGTGGTCCCAGATTAAATTAAACTGAGTTTTAAAAGGTACATTTTTCATATGTTGCCCTTCATATTGTTGTACTCCTCCCCGCCACCCTCAGTTTCCCTAGCAGTGCTGCTCCAGTGTGCAGTGGAGCAGAGGCAGCCATGCCATGGGGATGCTTTTAAGCACTGATTCCCCAGCTAGCATGCAGCAATGGAAACTTTAAAGAGCAGCGACAGACAGTTGGGCTAAGTAACCTACCAATGAAAACTTTTGACATGTTTACAGTCCCCATCATACCACTAAGTCATTACAACCAGCAGAATTGTTACATGCAACTTAGCTGTAGAGCACTGTTTCCCAAACTTGGGACGCTGCTTGTTCAGGGAAAGCCCCTGGCGGGCCAGGCTGGTTTGTTTACCTGCCACGTCCGCAGGTTCGGCCGATTGTGGCTCCCACTGGCTGCAGGCCAATGGGGGCTATGGGATGCGATGCAGGCCGAGGGACATACTGGCTGCCCCTTCCCGCAGCCCCCATTGGCCTGAAGTGGCGAACTGCAACCAGTGGGAGCCGTGATCGGCCAAACCTGTGGACGCGGCAAGTAAACAAACCGGCCTGGCCCACCAGGGGCTTTCCCAGAACAAGTGGCGTCCCAAGTTTGGGAAACACTGCTGTAGAGGATGGGTGGTGTCACAAGGTGATCTGGGCATGATCTGGGCAAGGGGATAAGGTCCCAACCTCTGCCCTGTGTATGGGTGTCACATTCTGGGATGCAGTCCAGACCAGTGAGGGGTTGTGTTACTGCCTTCTCTGTAATCTGGGGTGCCTTAAATTGCTCTGATGCTCTAATGCCTTTCTCTGGACACTCCCAGCCAGCATACAAGCCTGAAGTGACTATCTCTGTGTTAAGCAGCTCTGACACAGCAATTCTGATTCCAGCAGCCTGCTTGTTACACCCCAGCCACCTCCCATCCCAAAATTTCCCCAAAAGGTGTGTTCTGCAATGTCCAGCTGTAACGATGCTGGTTCTGGTGGGACCTAACTGAGAGTGCCAATTCAGGACAAATTGCTTAAAGCAGGGCACTTACAGCCCAAGTCTGGGGTTTCTATGCTAAGGTAAACCCCAAACCAGCCAAACAGAGAAGACTTCGTTTTTACCCCACTGGCTAACCATAAGTCACACAAGCAATTCCCTTAGACACTCCAGTTTCCCAGTATCACCACCAGTGCCACTCGTTATGGGGACAAATGGTTATGAAAACCAATACCCCAGTAAAAGAAAAGAGGTTCTCTCGATCCCAAAGGACCAAGCCCCAGACCCAGGTCAATATACAAATCGGATCTTACCCACAAATCACACTGCTGCCAATCCTTTAGAATCTAAAATCTAAAGGTTCATTCATAAAAGGAAAAAGAAATAGATGAGAGCAAGAATTGGTTAAATGGAATCAATTACATACAGTAATGGCAAAGTTCTTAGTTCAGGCTTGTAGCAGTAATGGAATAAACTGCAGATTCAAATCAAGTCTCTGGAGTATATCCACAGCTGGGATGGGCCATCAGTCCTTTGTATAGAGCAGTGGTTCCCAAACTTGTTCTGCCACTCGTGCAAAGAAAGCCCCTGGCGGGCCGGGCCAGTTTGTTTACCTGCCACATCTGCAGGTTCAGCCAATCGCGGCTCCCACTGGCTGCGCTTCACTGCTTCAGGCCAATGGGAGCTGCTGGAAGTGGCGCGGGCCAAGGGATGTACTGCTTCCAGCAGCTTCCATTGGTCTGGAGCAGCAAACCCCGGCCACTGGGAGCCGCGATCAGCCGAACCTGCAGATGCAGCAGGTAAACAAACTGGCCCGGCCCGCCAGGGGCTTTCCTTGCACAAGCGGCAAAACAAGTTTGGGAACCACTGGTGTAGAGCTTCTGTATGTAGCAAAGTCCCTCCAGAGATAAGAAGCAGGATTGAAGACAAGATAGAGGAGCTGCAGCAGCTTTTTATAGTCTCTTGCCATCTGGTCTCTGCTTTCTTTGTCTCAAAGACAAGCTGTCCATCAGATGGCATGGAAAAACTTCAGAGTTCTGTCCATAGGCAGGTCCCTGCATGTCTTGCTGAGTCACAAGGTGTATCTGCCTTCTCTCAATGGGTCAGTTTTATAACTGATGGTCCTTAATGGGCCATCAAGCAGGCTAGGCAGAGCTGACACCAACTTGTCTGGGGTGTCACCCAGAAGCATAGCATAAGTTTGAACTACAGACATTATAGAGCCAATACTTATAACTTTAAACACAAAAAAGATACATGCACACAGATAGCATAATCATAACCAGCCAAGCTTGTCTTAGACACCTTATTTGACCCCCTTTATACAAGATTTGGTGCCACTATAGGACCTTAGTTGCAACAATGATCTATAAGGTCCCAGTTTATGTTAATAACATCACACCAGCCCCCACCCAGACTATTCAGAGAAATATTAAAGTTTGTTTGTTCCTTTAAAGATGCAATACCCAGCAGTTTGCCACATAAACTGGTGTTAACCCTGACTTTAAATCAAACATAGCACTGGTTTGGTTTAGATTAAAAGTAAAACAAATCTGTTAAGAAAAGGAGATAGGATTTTAAGTGAGTTCAGGTATCAAGTATACAGTTAGAAATGGTTACAGGCAAATAAAAGTGAAAAACGCTTTCTAGAGGCTAAGACAAAACAAGCTACAGCCTTTGTTCTACGTAGTTTCCTTACCACACTACCTTCCAGTAAAACGGCTGACAAAGCCCTCTACTCATCTTCCACAAAGTCCAACGTGGTTAGGTGAAAGATAACATGGACTTCTTTGCCCCTCTCTTTTATAGCCCTGTGCACCTTTGAAATGGATTCTTCTGAAGGTTATTCCCCAAAGCAAAGAGCACTCCAGCTGTGAGGAAAGTGACATGGGTTCTGGTGGTGAAGGAAGCTCCATGCTGGTTTCTTCCCCCACTGGTGTTTCCTAAAATGCAAATTGGTCCATTTCCTGCAATCTCCTCACTCTGCTGTGATGCTGAGTGGTTATGTCCTTCCCTTATTGGTTTGATGGTCCTGTTTGTCTTCTCTGTAAATTGCATTCCCACTGTCTCTTAATGTACCTTGGAAACACTTTCAAGGTGGTAGAACCACATTCCTTTGTCTGGGGTGGGGTAACTTTAGCCCTGCCTGGCAGACACACATTGATAACATAATTTCCAATATGTTGTAATGTTGAATTTGTCCTCCATCCATACACTGCACAATAATATTAACAATCAGGATATTATTGGGTTTTTATTGATATCTTACATGGCATATTCTACATCAGAGTTTCCCAAAATTGGGACACCGCTTGTTCAGGGAAGGCCCCTGGTGGGCCAGGCTGGTTTGTTTACCTTTCACGTCCACAGGTTCGGCCAATCGCGGCTCCCACTGGCCGCAGTTCACAGCTGCAGCCCAATGGGGGCTGCAGGAAGAGGCGCGGGCTGAGGGACATACCAGCCACCGCTTCCCACAGCCCCCATTGGCCTACAACAGCTAACCGCGGCCAGTGGGATCTGTAATTGGCCAAACCTGCAGATGCGGCAGATAAACAAACCGGCCTGGCCTGCCAGGGGCTTTCCCTGAACAAGTGGCGTCCCAAGTTTGGAAAACACTGTTTTAGATACAGGTTATGACATTGGTGAGTTGGGGTACAATGAAGCGGTCAGGCCAGCTGAAACTCAATACCAGATATTAGTGAGCCCCTTGCCCTCTTGCACTGGGATGCTGTTAGGGCCATAAAACAGCAATCCAGAAATATGTCTCCCATAAGGTGGAATGCACATTCACACAGTGAAAGAGTCAGAAGGCTCTTCTGCAGTAAAGTCAGTTTGGTGGCCAGCAGGAAGCTTGCCAGGATTCAGGTGATCCCCTGCAGGGAGCACAAAGTGCTAGGAGGTGCTCCATGGTGGGCCCAAGGACAAGAGCAGGAATCGGCAACCTTTGGCATGCTGCCCGCCAGGGTAAGCCCCCTGGAGGGTCGGGCTGATTTGTTTACCCGCTGCATCCGCAGGTTTGGCTGATCGCAGCTCCCACTGGCCGCGGTTTGCCGTTCCAGGCCAATGGGAGCTGCGGCGCAGGCCGAGGGATGTGCTGGCCACTGCGGGATGTGCTGTCCTGGTGGGCCACATGCCAAAGGTTGCCGATCCCTGGACAAGAGTCTTGGAGAGCCAGGAAGTCCTCACCCGCTACAAGGACCAAAAGGAGCTGTTGAATCCCCTAAAGGACTAAATTACCTTGTAGGTTTCTGGAAAAAGCCAATGGTTGCACAGACAGGGAAGGAACCTGCAGCCTTGTTCTGATAAATCCAATACAATACCCTTTGCGCTATCATCATTCCTGAACAAAACAAAACAAAATAATGCCTTTGGCTTTATACTGTTAAAAGAAGTGGTCAAAGCCCAAAATGATGTAACCTGAATTTAAGAACAGAGTGTGATTCAGTATGTCAAACTGACAGGAATATTGTTTCATAGTGCTTCTGTGCACTTCCTTAAAGATCAAGGCTCAATGGACTTAAACTGGTACGTTTGATGAAGCTTTGAATGTTTGATGTTTACTTTCATATGAAGTAAGCACCAAGAAAACAGAATGCTAACAATATAACAATGCTACGTATAACAATTAAAAACATTAAAAACAATGAACTGCTTATAACTAAATAGGGAGTGTGTTTGGGGAATATATTTTAAAATGCAAATATCACAATGTATAGTTTGAAAATGAAAAGAATAATGAATACTAAGTATGTTCAGGCATCCTCTCTGGGCTCATCAGATTTGCTTCTCTGCAGTGGGATCTGATTAACCAATGAACTGTGCTTGGCTCCTAAGGCTTGGAACTCCCATGGTGAAGTTTGCATGACTTCATGGACTCTGCTAGGCTCCTTGTCCTTGGCTCTTGGACTTGAAGGTAAAAAAGTGGTAATGCCTCTCCTAAGCCCACTCCCTTGTGGTGCAAAAATGAGCCCTCTCTCACAATGGATTGTGCAGATCTTTGTAATATAACCACTCCTCTCCTTTTACATATATTTTAATGAGTTTTGAAACAGGCAACAATAGTTACCTTTAAAGTATTATCTGTTGGTGGGGGGGATATCTGTGTTAGCACCCCTGAGGTGAAGGTGGTAGGTCACACCTTTCACAGATATTTTTCAGAGTAGCAGCAGTGTTAGTCTGTATCCGCAAAAAGAAAAGGAGTACTTGTGGCACCTTAAAGACTAACAAATTTATTTGAGCATAAGCTTTCATGTAGCTCACGAAAGCTTATGCTCAAATAAATTTGTTAGTCTCTAAGGTGCCACAAGTACTCCTTTTCTTTTCAAAGATATTGTTTTAGGTTCTGCAAATGCAGGCAGATGTCACTGCAGTTAGACTTGAAAACATAAACTGAGTATATCTCAGCAATCTTTTTTTTTTAAATTCTTAAATTCTGGAAAACAAAAAGACAGCATGAGAGAAGTGTCAGTATATTACACTCATTCAAGCTGAGCCCTGAAACCAACAATTTAAAGACATTATCTTTATTAATGCCCTGATTCTACTAGGTAGCAATTGAATCAGTGGAAGTATTCACATGCTTAAAGCCAAGCACATGCTTAAGTATCTAACAATCAGGGCTTAACTAAGGGCTTGTCTACACTTGAAAGGCTATAGCGGCGCATGTACTGCTGTAGCACTTCAATCTAGACACTACGCTGAGGGGTTCTCCCATCAGTGTAGGTAATCCACCTCTCTGAGAGGCGGTGGCTAGATCAATGAAAGAATTCTTCTGTTGACCTAGCTCTGTCTACACCAGAGGTTAGACCAGCTTAACTATGCTGCTCAGAGGTGTGGACTTTTCACACCCTTGAGCAATGAAGATGGGTCTACCTAACTTTGCAGTGTAGAAGAGGCCCTTCTCAGGCTTCTCCTCTGAGGTATAAGAAGGGTATACATAATTTGAGAAGATTTTCAGTGTAATCTTTTTGAATGACAGGTAGAGAGGCACTAAATTCACTGATTACACTACAGACATTATTTTCATCTAACACTGCCTGAAACTGCCCATCATTTTGCTCATTAGAAGATGGACTATGCATAGAGAGAAAAGCACTGGTTCCCAATCCATATTCTTCTGCTTTTCTTCCATTCCCTTGTGCTTGCTGATTAGAATGTTCTAAGCAATGACAATAATTCATAGATTCCAAGGCCAGAAGGAACCGTTATGATCATGTATTCTAGTCTCCCATCAGACATGGGTCATAAAACTACCCCAAAATAATTCCTGAAGCATATCTTTTTAGAAAAAATATCCAATCTTGAATTAAAAATAGTCAGTGATGGAGAATCCAATGCTGAGGTTAGGTCAAACCTTCATTGTATGTGAGGATAAAAGGTGCCCAAACTGTGATCTGTGGACCCATTTGAGGTTCACAGAGAGGCATTAACATCATCCTGTGCTGTCTCCTCCCCCTTATTTCCAGCAGCTAAATTGCATTATTTTCACCCTGTCATCCACCCACCCACACTAAAACACATTAGATACTTTCCCATGCAATCAATTGCTCTATTTCCTACAGATTTGCAAATGGGAGGACAGGTGGTCCACAAGACAGTCTGCATCAAAGTGTTGTCAACAGCATGAAACATTTGAGAACCTCTGTGTTTTAGCATGGAAAACTGAATGAGAGTTGGCAGGTATTAGAGGGTACATTATAAATCAGACTCTTGTAAATGGGTAGCACTTATCAGTGATTCATTCTCAAATGAAGACATGTAAAAGAACTGGGCACTCATGGACTTTGCCAGAGTAACATCTTTTCATTAACAGAACGGGAGATTGAGACTGGATTTGTTTAGGTAATCCAATCTGCTCAAGCTCTTCATAAGTTCAAAGCACTTAGAAATAGTGTGTGTGTTAACACAATGTTTCTGTTATCAGTATTATTACTTTTTTAACATCCTCATTTTGTATGATCAGATGTCTCTAAAGATACTGTGTCATCTAGACTGGAGGCAGAACATGAAAGGGAAATGAAGCAAGTAACACGTCCTTCAGCATTTTATTTATGAGAACATCCTTTCAGCAATCTGTAGCTCTAGGAGATGAAAATATTTCATTCTGCCCTTGAGCTAGGGTGCAAGAAATATGGCCAAATTTATGCTTCTAGTACATGCAGTCCAAAAAGTACATGCAGTCCAAAAAGTTAGCCTTCTGTCTTTAAAACTGTTTCTAAAATTTAATTTCCTCCTGTAACTAGGTTAGAATTATTACTATTATTGGTGGGGATCGTGGGATTTGGAGATAGGGTAGCATTTACAGGAAAGATATAGTTCACAGTTCATCCTGAACTCATTGCTAGTAGTAAAGTGATCCTTTATAAGGCTATTGAAAATAAACTTCAAGCAGTAAGAACATTAGAACCTCAGAGTTACGAACACCTCCAGAATGTTGTTCATAACTCTGAAATGCTCATAACTCTGAACAAAACATTATGGTTCTTTCAAAAGTTTACAGCTGAATGTGGACTTAATACAGCTTTGAAACTTTACTATGCAGAAGAAAGATGCTGCTTTCCCTTTATTTTAAGTAGTTTACATTTAACACAGTACTGTACTGTATTTGCTACTCTTTTTTTTCCCTCTGCTGTTGCCTAATTGTGTACTTCTGGTTCCAAATGAGGTGAGTGGTTGACTGGGCAGTTCGTAACTCTGTGGTTCTACTGTCACACCTACCAAGTATTACTTCACTGATGATGTTAACTCTGTTGTCCTGAGCAGATGCAGGAGTTGATCATTCAAACTTGAGCAAAATCATAGTTGTTGCTTTTGCAGAAGGCTGATGCAAGATGTGACTCACCCAAATGTGGATTGCTCGGCATGTTTCCTGCTGACATGCCATGGGGAAACTGACAGACTGGAACAATGCCTGATGCATTTTGATTGATATGATTTAGTCCAATATTTGAGCACTTGTCCCATTAACGTACATTTGTCCTCTTCTCCCCAGGTTCTCTGTAATTCCTTTCAATCTGTCTCACATACCCAGGTGGAGCCACTGGGCTGCTGGTTGTGCTAAGTATTGCTGATCTACACCATATAATCTAAACCTGCTCAAAGCATGGTGGTTTGACTGCTAGTGGCCTTGTCTGCAGTAGTACTTCCTCCAGTTTTATCATTGAAAGAAATGTACTGATGGTAGGGAAATAGAAAGAAAAAATACCTATTGTGGACACTGTGTATTAAACAATGCCTTATAGTATTAGAATTGCTAATAAGCATGAGGAGGGTTGAAGACAAATGAGGGGAAAAAACAGATGATTTCTCCATCCTTCCCTGTGAGCCTTGTCGTCTGGTTCCCCCATTATTGTTTTTGAGTCATTTGTCATTGCTGATAATCTGTCCCCTGTAATGTAATTTCACCAACAGTATTTATCTTTATTTCAGCCTAGCTCAAAATGTTGAACATGGAGTCACACTACTCCGGAAACAGGATGTATTATTATAGAACCACAACTACAAACTACAAGGTAACAAATAAGCTTCCATCTGAAGTGTATTCCAGCTTTGTCTCTGTTGTTTACCAGAGATGACACCCTGCCTGGTACTCTATATAGGACACAAATTCATCTGGTTGGTTAATAATACACTGTAAGTAAACATATAACTACAATAACAAGTGTATTAAAAGAAAAGTTGTCGAACTGTGATTTCTTTTTCACTGTGGATTATCATAACTGGATAAAGACAACAGAGCCAATGTGTACCATTTCTTAAGCAAAGCCAAGTTTGTATTTCACTTTATCCCATTTCCTGCCATGAGTATTTCTTCTTCTTCTTAGGGCCTTGTAGTCTTCTTAGGCCCTTGTAGTGATACTTTCAGATACTGATGTCTGTTACTGCTTCCTTCCATTATATTCACTGAACAAACCTTTGCTTGCCCTTTCCTGCTGTGCCTGTGAGCCACTATCACTTCTTCACTTTGCATTAGATTCATTAGACACACACAGCAATTAGATAGACAGATGTAACACCTGCAAAGTCTTTGAGTTCTTTTTTATCAGAACATCAGGTCTTGAGCTTTTCCAGATTTGTTTACTTGTTTCCACTTGACTCCACAAAAATGCATCCTAGAAATAATGCTGCTTGTCAAATAGTTAGAGAACAAGTGAAATGACTGCCAAACGTAGCCAAAAAGTTATTTTGCATACAAAAGACAGAGTGGATTCTCAGATGTGGAAAGAACTTTAGATTGGATACCCCTCCTGGTTTTGGCAGAATTGTATACCTTCTTCTGACCACTATCATAATATACGTATTCACTACAACTCTTTCACCTCCTCCTCAGAGGAGAATTAATCAAATTATCTAAGAGTGATTATCTATTGAAACAACTTAGCAAGGGTCATGGTGGATTTTCCCTCCCTGCCAATTTTTAAATCAAGTTTGGATGTTATCTCTAAAAGATATGTTCTAGTTCAACCAGGAATTATTTAAGGAAAGTTCTATGGCCTGTGTTCTACAGAAGATCATACTAGATGATTCCAGGTGCTTCTGGCCTTAGAATCTACAAACCACTAACAGTGAGAGATAGTGCATAAATAACAGACCAACCTGCAGGTAGAAGGGTACTTACACGGCATGTAGACCCACATTTATTTTCAAAATGGACTAAGGTTGCATACACAACATATGTGTATAACTTCCTCTTAATACACTTGTTATTTTAATGAAATGTTTACTGGCAGGGTATTATTAACCCATTAGATGAATATGAGTGCTGTATAGAGTACTAAGAGGAGTGTGGTCTCTGGTAAACAACAGAGACAAAGCTGGAAAGCTAGTTGTGTAAGTGCAGGCACAAACAAGTAATTGTGCATGCATGCAAAATATTAGGTTGTGTGTGCAAAATTAGTAACTGTGCATGAAAACTCTTGTTTCCACGTGTATCTGGAATTTATTTTGAATGAGTAACGATCCATTTGCCTATTGTCATTGTCATAAATATAAAGGGAAGGGTAACCACCTTTCTGTATACAGTGCTATAAAATCCCTCTTGGCCAGAGGCAAAATCCTTTCACCTGTAAAGGGTTAAGAAGCTAAGGTAGGCACCTGACCCAAAATGACCAATGAGGGGACAACATACTTTCAAATCTGGAGGCGGGGGGAAGGCTTTTGTCTGTCTGCCTGTGTGATACCTTTGCCGGGAACATATCAAGGATGCAAGCCCTTCAATTCCTGTAAAGTTAGTAAGTAGTCTAGCTAGAAAATGCATTAGGTTTTCTTTGTTTTGGCTTGTAAATTCGCTGTTCTGGAGGGAATGTGTATTCCTCTTTTTGTGTCTTTTTGTAACTTAAGGGTTTGTCTACAGGGATTCTCTATGTTTTGAATCTGATTACCCAGTAAAGTATTTACCATCCTGATTTTACAGAGGTGATTCTTTTACCTTTTCTTTAAATAAAATTCTTCTTTTAAGAACCTGATTGATTTTTCATTGTTCTTAAGATCCAAGGGCTTGGGTCTGTGTTCACCTGTACCAATTGGTGAGGATATTATTATCAAACTTTCCCCAGGAAAGGGGGTGTTGGGCTCGGAGAAATAATTTGTGGGAACAGGACTCCAAGTGGTCCTTTCCCTGTTCTTTGTCTAAAACCCTTGGTGGTGGCAGTGTTCTACCTAATCCAAGGGCACAGACTTTGTGCCTTGGGGAAGTTTTAACCTAAGCCAGTAGAAATAAACTTAGGGGGTCTTTCATGCAGGTCCCCACATCTGTACCCTAGAGTTCAGAGTGGGGAAGGAACCTTGACAATAACAGGTGTGTGGCCACCTAGTAACATCCCAGTTCTCCTTATACTACACCATACCAACCTATGATTTCACAGATATAAGCAAGGATAGAATTTTGAGTCCTTCTGCCCAAAAATCACTGGCTTCTTCCAGCGATTAAGATAACTATAGCGTATTAGGCCTTATGACACACTCTTATGGAGGAATACCATTCTATCACGGAAGGCAGTGGTACATGCAAACTACTCACTACATTACAAGGCCAGTTCATTTATTTTCCTGGAGCAACTCAGGCAGTGATGTTCAAAAATGGGCCTATCGTTAACAATATAAAAGTTTGGGACAGCCTTGAAGGTTCTATTTGTTTATGAAATTATATCCTTTTTACCTGATTAAACATGCAAAATGTTTCTAGGAGGGTTCTTCAGCCTAAGTAGACTTTAATGCAAAAATTTTATTACATAATATTGAAGGTATCACCATTCTAATTTGAGAGGGAATTCCTTGAGTGACAAAATCTTCCTTACATCAGTGGTATTGAGATTACACTTTGAAGAAGATATGTTCAATGGATACTTCTTTCTTTATTGACTAACTAGACAGATTTATACGCTTTGTTGATTAAGTTGCAGAAAGTGGTGAATAATTTTCTGATACTGAACATCAGTAAGGTATGGCATTGGAAATCATAGACAGATCCCCAACTACAGGTTGAATTGTCAGACAAATGTATATTCTCACTTTAAAAACTGCAAGAAAAATAATTCACTCCATGAGCAGAATTAATTTTTTTAAAGTAATCTTTTCATCTATTAAAAAGTATTTTTGTCTCAAAACGTTTGCGCTCTTCCACAGTAACAAAAATAATTATTGCAGGCCAAAAGAAAATTTTACTACAAAAATAATAAAATGACAACAAGGGATTTTCATGTGTGGTAGACAACTGAAAATTTGTGATTTGTTTCCAAGTGGAATTTTGCTTCTCCTCTACCCCTCCTCCCCACAAAATAAAAACAAAACAAAACAACAATTCAGGAGAATTGGGGAATATTAGACCTTGACTAAATTTGTGAATGTTTACCATGTCAAGTAAAAACTGATAGTCTCCCAACACCACATTATCTATGTTTGTACATATCTAAGCATCCCTCAGTAATCACAAATGTTGTCCTAGCAGAGCACTGAATTTCATGCATAAATAAGGAGCAAGTTTCCCCTAACCTACCCCCGAGATTAAAGGAAATTTACACAGATCAGTTTTAAAATCATATTTAGCTAGGGTGACCAGATGTCCCAATTTTATAGGGATAGTCCTGATATTTGGGGCTTTTTTTATATATTGGGCTCCTATTACCACCCACCCCCGTCCCAATTTTTCACACTTGCTATCTGGTCACCCTATATTTAGCTGGCTGTTCTATGATAAAGAAAACAAGATCTAGTTTTAGCCTGCACCAACATGGGTTTATTATCATCATCTCTGTCTTTTGGAAAAGATAAGAACTTCATACAGCTTTCTTACAAAGGGTCCTATTCACATGCCATCAGATCTCATGAGATAATCTGGTTAGAAACTGATTGTGTTACAGAATCTCTCCTTCATATCATAATCTCATCAATAGCCTCATGAGTATTCCATCATCATTGAATCTAAGTGTAATTGTATTCCAGCTACATGATGAATAATGTAAATACCCCTTTGTAATCTTGTTCTCTGATGGATGCTACTTGCCTTCTGTTGTAGTTAAAACACCTCCCTGAAGACTTCTCAGGCTGCCTACTTCACAACAGACTTTTAATGTTTTGCTGGCAGTGAAGCACTGCATTCCAAAGCTCCTTAAATAGGGATGAAACATTAATTTTATTACATGTCTTTATTTTTCAATGCATATTTAAAATAGAATTTTGTTCCTTTGAAGTGCAAAATACTTCCACCACAGCTATATGCCAAAGCACTAACGCTAAGATTTCAAAGCAATGTCTATCTTATCTTTTAATAATCCTGCTATTTTTAGGAGGAAATGGGGTGGGTGGAGAGTTATGTATACTGCAGTCATGCCCTAATTATTCAACAGCATATCTGTTATATCTTTAAAATCAAACCTCTATAGGAGCTGAGTCTTTTAAATGGAAATAATATAGCGTACACTGGCACACAGAAAAATCAAAGATGCCAGTTCAAGACTAGACTCTATCTGGCCTTCATCTGAATTCATGGGGAGAAAGTTGTGTGGTCCCCTCACTATCACAGATCATTTAAGGAGTAGGTAGAACTGCAGTCTCCATACTCAGGAGTGCAGGAACTGTTTCCTCTTTACTTCCCCAGGGGCTCTGCAAAGTGGGTGAGGAGGAAAGAAAAGTATGAACATAGCTCCACCTTTCCCCTTCCAGGGCGATCTGGTGCCGCAAGGGTAGTAAGTGGCATCCCATGATAGGGTATAGCACCAAGCACACTTCCCCAGAGCCCCAGGGAGGAAGTCTTCCTGGGTTCCCACACGGGCGATGCAGCTCTGCTCTCCCTCCAGCAGGGAGCTGTGCTTAAATCGAACCCTGACTGGCAAAGCTGATGATGGTTATTTGTATTGCAAAAGTGCTCAAAGCCCATCCCAACACAGAGGAAGAAAGTCCCTGCTATGAAAGAGGTCCCCACTGGGCTTTTTGATATTCACCTTTATGTCTTAAGATTGTTTTAAAAGTTTTCATAGTCCGAAGCACCAACATTTTTAGCAAAATTATATTATGCTAAAACCAACTTTTTTGTGGCTTTAAAGAAGCAGCAAGAGAGCAGGAAGCTGCATGAAATGAACTAAATACAGAGCTCGTAAAACATCATTTAAATGGGTGAGGGCTCTTTCCTGTTGCCATTGAAGCAGAAGTTAATTTTGCCGTTGCCTTCTCTGGAAGCAGGATCGGGTCTGTGGCTCAATGGGCATACAGCTCCTAAAAGTTTAGCTGTTCTAGCATGGTTCTGATCACAGTGGCCTATGAATCCTATAGTGAGGCTATCCAGGGATTACTTTACAGAGGATGGGGGAGGAGGGCATAATTTGCAGGTTCAAAGGTCAAGGACCATAGGTTAAACTAAGATCTGGGCAGGTTAAAATATGTTTAAGAAAATACCAATTACAATAATTATACCAGTTGCCCAACGCTCAACAGAAATGTAAGTATTTGTCTTGGTTTCTGAGAAGTCAAGAAGTATCTGGACTTCTGGAATGTGTTCATTCTTTGTTGGGAGTGAAATGAGCAAACACAACCCTAATGAGAAACACTCCCAGTCTTTCTTTTTATTTACAATATGCTCATAGCTCTTATAGATGCTTTGAATGAGGTGATTAAACAGTATAATCAGCAACAAAACTTACAAAGAAACAGCAGTACTTTCAGAGCTCGGGCAAGTTCTCTCTCAGCTTCCAACCAGAATCCTCCCACACACAAACCTTTTAAAACAGCTGGAAACATGTCCGCAACAGATGAACAAGATGTGTTAGCCAAGAAGAGACCAGAAGGAAAAATAAATCACTGAAATCAGTGATAATAAGGCAAAGTCTGTCAGAAAATGATTCACTATTTGACAAAGAATTGAAGCTGACATTAAAATCAATTCATGACTGTGGAGGGATTCTTCACTTCATATATGGATTGAATTTCTATTTCCTGAACTGAATTTTACCATCCAGTATTCCACTCAGCTTTGACCCAGAGTACTGGTTTCCATTATTGAACTGAAGTGTCAGCTTCAGTCATTCTCCCTAAATCAAGATGTTTCCAAATGGATATAGGATTGATGTTTTTTCTGACTAACTATAATACTGGTCTAAATCTAAGTTACTGAAATATTTCCTTTTTAGAAACATATAGAGAAAACATTTCATTACAGACAGTTGCTCGATTTTTTGTTCTTTTTTTAAAAAGCAGTTTCTTAAATGTATTTATAAACACACAAAACTGTAAAAATATTTTAAACTAAACAAAACTAGGAAAATAATAAAGACAATATAGGTGATATATATTTATTTTAATAAACATGCTAATCTATATTTGTTTGCAGTGTTTTTGTAGCCATGTTGGTTCCAGGATATTAGAGAGACAAGATAGGTTAAGTAATATCTTTTATTGCACCAGCTTCTGTTGGTGAGAGAGACAAGCTTTCGAGCTAAACAGAACTCTTCTTCAGATCTGGGAAAAGGTACTCAGAAGATCACAGCTAAATATAAGATGGTACAGATTGCTTAGCATAAGTAGTTAATACATGTTCTAAAGGACTATTCAAGGTGAAGTTGCCTGTTAACACCTCTGCAAAAAAAAGGACCTGTTACAGATTGTTGTAATAAGCCATAAACCCACTGTCTTTGTTAAGACAATAAACAATACCCCAACAACACACCTTTCAGGATCCATGTGTCCTACACATGCCTATCACAATATGTGGGGTACCTCATCCACTGCACTAAATGCCCCAACAATCGTTACACTCTCGAATGAACTCTCACAGAAAAATGATAAAAGACAAAAACACCACATCACCTGGGGGCAAACACTTTTCACAAAATGATCTGACCTCTCAGTCCTTGTCCTCAAAGGAAACCTGCACAACACCTCCAAATGATGAGCCTGGGAGCTTAAATTTATAACTTTGCTAGATGCTAAGAATCATGGTCTTGATAAAGACACTGGATTTATGGCTTATTGCAAAAGCTTGAGTTTATGGCTCAAAAGTCTCTCTCTTTCACCAACAAATGTTGGAACAAAAAAAGATATTGCTCAGTTCATATTAGGATCTCAAGATACTTTGCAGACATTAATTATGTCTCACCAGGACTAATGAAGTGTACCTGTCCCCCAGTTGAGGGAACTGAAGCAGAGAGTCTAAAGATATTAAGCCAAATGGCAAATCAGTAACAGTCAAGAATAGAATCCAGGATTCCTGGCTGCCCATCCTGTAGTGTAGCTACTAGATAACACTTCCAATCCCATTCCTTCAACTATATAGATATTGCCAGTACATTACAATCATTTTACCTTTTGTACCAAACTTAACTTTATTATCGGGTTATGTAGAGTTTTTAGATCTTTGTTACAGTAGTTCAAATTGAATTATGTAGAAAGGACACTAAATATTTTCAATGAAAAATGAATGTCAAACTACTACCAAATATGTCCTTTGATCTGTTTAACCTTTGCAGTTGCATACCAAAAGTATGTGTGATATGGCATTAAAGCAACACATGACATGGATAGGTTAATAGGTGGTGTTTTAACCTGGAACTACATACAAGAAAGATTCAAACAGAAATAAATGAGAGATATGAGCATGAAAACAAGCATTTGGGGTAAATTCTGTTTTCTTCAACCCAACAGCTATATATGGGACAAAATGTAATGCAAAGGGCCTTACAGTCAAGAGCCCACACAGGGGGAAGTCTACAACCCTGCATCCTGTGGACCAGAGTTCTATGCCAGAATTCTGACCAGGAGTGCAGGGATGGTGAGAAGAATCAGGATAGACTGGATGAGATTGTGTATGTGTGTGTATGGAAGGGGAACATGACATGGGATCCACAGGTAGCATGGAACCATTGATCCAAATATTTCTAGGCCCGATTCTCACTCTTTAAGTCCAGTTTTTTTGCTGATAAAGGCTGTAACAGATATGGTAATTTCCTGCAATATCCATGGGCGACTTTACTGAATTAAGTTTAAGTATCTTTGGGTTCCATTGTACTAAATGAATGGCTTTTGTATTATTGTGGGCCTCGATTCTACCCATTTTCTTGAGGGCAGGACATGTGACAGACATCAGAGCTGGGGGTTCACAGGACTATATTGAATAATAGGCCTGACAAAAATGGACTTTTGGAACACAAGTGTTAAATAAATGCAAATCCCCCACCTCCAGTTATGCAAAACCCCAGCCTTTTAAAGCTATACCCTGAGGAGTGGCCATTTGCTGCAGATCACTTGCTACATGAGGCCAAGATCAAAGACCCAAGCTATATAAAGGTTGTAAAAATGGCTGTTCTGGTTCTGAATCAGAGACAGTTATTAACTTGTAACCACGGGGAAAACCCAGATGTGGGTAATGAAGGTGTGACACCTACCCCAGCCCAAGGCTGGAGTTGGGGTGACTTCTGGTAAACTTTTCAGCATTCGTGTAGGTTGTTTTATTGTTTTTCATATGTTTTCTCTATTAAGCTTTCAGCTTAAGATTAAATGTGCTTGCCTAGGAAGTGCTGCATGGTAATTTATAATTGAGGTCCATTACACTATTTGTAGCCTCTGGAGAGAAAGCAAAGTGCAGATCCTGGCCTGTATCCTGGCAGATCCTGGCCTGGCTTGCTGGAAATATCACAGTGTAGGCAGGGGACTGTGCAGCCTGGACAAAACCTGATAAGGAGGGAGAGAGATGCAGGTCTCTACCCAAGAGCAGTTATGGCTGAGGAGCTGAGAGCCTAAAGAGGCTGCCCTGAAGGAACAATGGAAAAGGAATACAGGTGAAGCAGTCCTGAACTGTGACAAAGGCAACTGAGTCAACAAAGTCTAAAGCTGGTGTACCAGAGCAGAGTATCAGACCAACATGTTATCAGAGGAATTGGGGGTTAGTTCTCCTGCAGATTACACAATCCTAGTGGAGAGTCCAAATCTCATTCTACCAAAAGCAATCACCTTGCCATAGTTAAGAAAGTTAAAAACTTGCATTTTGCCTTTCCTTGGTAACATATAGTATTGTTTTTGTGCTACCTGTACTGTAAAAAGAGGTTCTTGCTGTTGACTTTCCTCTTAGTTGACTGAAGTCCTTCTCAGTCCTATTCCAACTTTTATTAATTATTAATTATTATTATTATTACTATTCCATAAAAATAACTAAATTAAAATAGTTATTTTGATTGCAAAGTCAAACACTGGAAAGTTAGGAAATGCCAAATTTGCAGTTACCTGTGCAACCTTGATTCAGCCTCTCTTGTGAATTCAAACCATGCACTGACTGAGTCAGGGGTCTTGGAGAAAAACTACAGGGTGAAAATGTAACTAAAGATTATAATACATACCCAGAAGGGTGCCAAATTAAGGTTGCATGGGCAAACATGAAAATAAATATTTTTGCATGGGCAAACACGCAAAATAAATGTGGGCAAACATGCAAAATATTTAGGGTGCAGAGCCAAACACTTACCAGTTAGAAAATGCCAGCTGGCATTTTCTAACTGGTAAGTGTTTGACTCTGCACCCTAAATAATATTTATAAGATATTTTTACATGTAATTGTTGAGGTTTTTTTGGTTTTGTTTTATTAACAACTTCTTCATGCAATGCCACCTATCCCCTGGGGAGAAGAAATAGAACAATGTGGTCACATGCTGGGACCAACGGGGACGGATTCACAGGGAAATCCCAACCTGGCTCCATCCCTGTTCCAGCTGCTCCGCCATCTCCCAAGCATTCCCAGTACGCAGCAGCAGCACTGGCCAGGTTTTTTTAGAATGTTCATTGCTTTTGGCAGGACACCAAAATTTTCCTGAAGGGAAATGCTGATTTTTAACACTTTGCAGCTCAGCTAAATCTGAATTTAATGGAACAAAGAAAAGGCATTTATCTAGCCCAGTGGTCCCCAAATATTTTATGTTGTGCACCCCCCTTACTCCATCCATTCCCCACCCCGCAGGAACTGTGGTCGGGAGCCAGGGCCGCAAGCAGGGCTATGGTCAGAGACGGGTCCAGAGCTGTGGTTGGGAGCAGAGCCGCGGCCAGGAGCCGGGGCTGCAGCTGAGCTGGGAGCAGAGCAGGGCTGGGTGGCACTTCCTCCCCGTCCCGTGTGGGCTGGCCCGGGTCCCACCGTGCCCCCCAAAATGTTCCTTATGCCCCCCTAGGAAGCTGCACCCCCAGTTTGGGGACCACTGATCTAGCCCCAATACTTTATGCCCAAGGAATATCAAAGACCTCCTGCAAACAATGAGAGCACAAGTGCCTACTCCGTGAGTGCTCCAGGGCTGGAGCACCCATGGAAAAAAAGTAGTGGGTGCTCAACACCCACTGGCAGCCCCACCGATCAGCTTCTCCTTCTCCTGCCCGCCAGCAGGACCCACTGACCAGCTCCTCTCCATCCCTCCCATCACAATCAGCTGTTCAGTAGCATGCAGGAGGTGCTGAGGGGGAAGGAGGTGGAGTGAGGGCAGGGCATGCTTGGGGGTGGGGCGGAGCAGTGGTGGGAAGAGGTGGGGTGGGGGCTGAGAAGGGGTGGGAAGAAGCTGGGCAGGGTGGGGGCTTGGGGAAAGGGGTGGAGTGGGGGTGGGACCTAGGGCAGACCAGGGGCAAGCTCCCCTCGGGAACTGGGGAAGTTGGCACCTCTGAATGGAAGGTGTTAATTTTACTTAAAAAAAAAAAAGAGCCACAAGAATCCTTTATAATGGAAAGTGTTAAGCAACCTAAATATAGGGGTCACTGCCAGGTCCCCTGTAATTATTTATTTAAATATACCTCAGAAACAGTGGGGATATTTGAACTTTGGCAAAAATGTTTTTAGGGTAGGCTTAGCTATCAGCTATGGAGTTCTTTTTCTGGGTGAAATTCATCCCCATACAGAGGCCTATGCACTACTTAATCCCTCCGCTGGTCTTCTACACAGGGGTGAATTTCCCCCACTGAACAATTTAGCATAATAAATACAATAACTAATGTTCAAATGTTGTAAACATTTAAAGAACTAAACTGCACTTCCTACTTCCACCAAAGGCCTTCTGAATCTAATTCCTTTATATAAAATTAATTTGATGTTACACAGTAATAAAAGATTCCTCTGAGTGGGTTATTCTGTTTCAATTTTAGTGCCTTATCTGCTTTCATAAAATGTTCATATGAATTCTTATCTCTACATGCTAAGATTGAAGCAGATCCCATTGGCATCTTAAGCTATACTGGAGTTTTCATAGTACATTAAACTTTGCTCCAGTTCCTAACTTTGTTTCAGTTTATGATAAGTGTTTGTTTTTCCCTATATTAAACATACTGATTTCATTTATGTGCATTTTAAAATATATTTAATATGCATTAAATCTGCTTCAGGAACGTGAGTGTTTAGTACTCTAGGCATCTGCACATATTAGAAGGCTTAGTATACAAAAGGTAACAAGTAACACATAGTTCATATTTTGGGAGACTGTGTGTATGTTCAGAACATTTATTTTTTGGTTCTTTTGCCCTAAATTACATTTCTAGTCAATTTCCCACTATCAGCCATTCTTGGATATTTTCTAAAAATATTTAAAATCAGCATAAAAGAGCACTTTCCTCCCACCCTAAAGAATTGGCCAGGATCCAGCAAAAATGAGGACAGATTAGTAAAATCGTCCATCTGTTGAAAAAAGGATTAACACAGGATGCTACTGCTTTTAGTCAAGTAAGTATATGATGAGCAGTATTTTTAGATTTAGGATATCAAAATATGTATCTGGGCAGTTTCACTCTCTTTTTAAAAGTGAAAGCCTACATCTGAATTATCCTAATTTCTCAAAAAATAATACGCAAAGAGATGACAAATGCCAAGTTCAGTCCAGCTATTGAGAGAAAGTTCAATATTTTCTGCTTTATACCAAACCAAATAAAATTATATCTGTGTGTGTGTTACATTAAAAGAAGAACTAGGTTAAAAGAACACGAAGGCTGCAAAGTCAAGCACTTGAAAGTTAGGAAATGCCAGAATTAAAATGTTATTGTCACTACAGGTTCTCTCATTCTGTGCAGAGGATGAACTTTGCTCAGGGAATGAGACAGCTGTTCAATATTTCTTTATATGCTAACCAATTCAGTGTGTGATCACAATGTCTTATTCAATGCACACCATCCAAACCATACATTTAATTCAGAATTATCAATTTCCTCATGAATTTTGTATAGTATCTAAGTAGCTGAGAAACATTGATTAGTACATATTCACAACTCCTCTGTAAGACAAGGAAGTGTTATTATCCCCATTTTACAAATAAGAAACTCAGGCACATACAGTTTGAAGGCCAAAATATGCCAAAATATATAAGGAGACTCATAGATTCATAGACTTTAAGGACAGAAGGGACCATTGTGATCACCTAGTCGAGGGATCGGCAACCTTTGGCACGTGGCCCGTCAGGGAAAGCCGCTGGCAGGCCGGGACAGTTTGTTTACCTGCAGCATCCACAGGTTCGGCCAATTGTGGCTCCCACCAGCTGCGGTTCGCCACTCCAGGCCAATGGGGGCTGCGGGAAGCAGCATGGGCTGAGGGATGTGCTGATGTATTTACAGAGAGCAATCCTATCTCCTCTCAGCCTTCTTTTGGTTAGGCTAAACAAACCAAGCAATTTGAGTCTCCTCTCATAAGGTCGGTTTTCCATTCCTTGGATCATCCCAGAGGCTCTTCTCTGTACCTTGTCCAGTTTGAATTAATCTTTCTTTAACATGAGAGACCAGCGTTACATACAGTATTCCATCTGAGGTCTCACCAGCGCCTTGTATAATGGTCCTAACCCTACCCTGTCTCTACTGGAAATACCTTGGCCTGACGCATCCTAGGACTACATTAGTCTTTTTCACAGCCTCATCACACTGGCAGCTCATAGTCAGCCTGTGATCAACCAATACACCCAGGTCTTTCTCCTCCTCTGTCACTCCCCCTGATAAGTCCCCAACTTATAGCAAAAATTCTTGTTAGTCCCTAAATGCATGACCTTGCACTTTGCACTATTACATTTCATCCCATTTCTATTACTCCAGTTTACAAGGTCATCGATATCATCTTGTATGATATTACAGTCCTTTCCATATTGGCAATACCTCCCAACTTTGTGTCATTGGCAAATTTTATTAGCACACTCCTACTGTTTGGGCCATGGTCAGTAATAAAAATATTCAATAATATTGGTCCCAAGACCGATCCCTGAGGAACTCCACTAGTAAGCTTCCTCCAGACTGACATTTCCCCCTTAACCAGTTTCTTATTCACTTTTCAATTCCCATATTAATTCCCATCTTCTCCAATTTAACTAATAATTTCCCTTGTGGAACTGTATCAAATGCCTTATTGAAATCCAAATAGATTAGATCTACTGCATTTCCTTTGTCTAAAAAATCAGTTATCTTCTCAAAGAAGGAGATTAGGTTGGTGTGGCATGATCTACCTTTTATAAAACCATGCTGTATTCTATCCCAATTACCATTCAGCTTTATGTCCTTAACTGCTTTCTCTTTCAAAACTTGATCCAAGACTTTGCATACAATTGAGGTCAAACTAACAGGCCTGTAGTTTCATGGATTGCTTTTTTCCCTTTCCTAAAAATAGGAAATATATTAGCAATTATCCAGTCATATGGTATGACCCCTGAGTTTACAGATTCATTAAAGATCCTTGCTATGGGCTTGCAATTTCATGTGCCAGTTCCTTTAATATTCGTGGATGGAGATTAGCCGGGACTTTTGATCTAGTCGCATTAAGCTGTTTGAGTTGAATTCCATCTTAGATGCGGTAATTTCAAACTCCATATCCTCATTCCCATTAACCACCCTGCCACTACCTCTAAGCTCTTCATTAGTCCTATTAAAAACTGAGGCAAAGTATTTGTTTAGGTGTTAGGCCATGCCTTGATTATCTTTAATCTCCACCCCATCCTCCATGCTTACCAGTCCCACTTCTTTCCTTCTTATTTTTATGACTATAGAACCTTTTACTATTGATTTTAATTCCCTTTACAAGGTCCAGCTCTGCTTGGCTTTTGGCAGTTCTCACTTTATCCCTACACTTTCTGACCTCCAAGAAGTAGCTTTCCTTGCTGATCTACCCCCTCTTCCATTCCTTTTAGGCTTTCTGCTTTCTCCTAAATACCTGTTAGGGGTGCTTGCTCAAAAACTTGTCTCTCTCACCAACAGAAGCTGGCCCAATAAAAGATATTACCTCACCCACCTTGTCTCTCTAATATCCTGGGACCAACATGGCTATAACAACACTGCAAACACTAACATATCTACTAATTTGGGGGGTCTCAGTGATAGGAATACTCATTGAGAAAATTCAGAGGGCTTGATTTGTTTGGAGTTGCTGAGCAATCATAGTATCTATTGACTTCTGTTGCAGTTTTGAGAGCTCAGCACTTCTGAATGCCAGGTATCTTAGACTAAACTCGGAAAATGAAAGTGGCCACTTCCTAAAAAACTTTAGTTTAAGGGACTTTATCAGCATCGCATACAAAGTGGAACAGAGTTACGGATAGAGCCAAGCTCTCCTGGAGGATATTCAACTGCAGCATCCATCCATTCTCTTTCTGTGGTTCGCAGCCTCATTCATTACAAAGCAGAAAAATTAGATGCAACAAACAGCCTCATTAGCTAGAGAATCCTAATTTATTCACTCATCAGCATCCATCCTGTTCATTAAATAAGACAGGGGTCTATTGGAAAAGAATATTATGCAATCATGTAATACGATTGTATCAAAATGCATACCACATGGTGGCTAAATTAAGATTGCATAGATATTTTCTAATATTTGAGTGCTTGACTTTGCAACCTAACAACATCTTTTTTTGCCCTTTCTTACATAATTAGCATCAGGTGCAATGAGGTAAAGATGTCACCACTCTTGCAGCTATTTTCTTACGGGACTTGTGAACACAGGTATTATATAAAGCATCAATACAAAAAGAAAAGATGGTCCTATACAGCCCTCATTCTGGACAAATGACAATACAAAGAAACTGTGGGTAAAAAAATCCATCTCTTTCTTGCCAACCACAACATTCTAGACTTCTTTGCATGATGCAGGCAGGGGAAAATAAGGAGGCCCTCACCAATGGAAATTTGTTTTGGTAGAAGCTGTTCTTTGGAGAATTTTTTTTGACAAAAATTGTTGGCCACAACCTATTCCAACCTCACATGTAACTGAACTACTGTGAATTATGCCTCCATTAGTCAAAGCAATGCAGTCATAACATGCAACGTGAAAAATACAGGGTGACAACTCCCACTGACCTCAGTAGGAACAGGATTTCACCCACAATGTAGCTGTTTGGGTTTCATTAAAGGAAATCTTTGGCCAGCCTAGAGGGCAAACTATTATTGCTTAGTCATTTCTCGTTTCTTTTTATCAACTTACAGCTTGTTTTTCATAAATAACTTTTGGTTATATATAACATATGCAACACCTGGCTCTTCTAAAGAAAATTTCAGCAGCTGCTCGGGAGGCATCCTGAGATTTTGCATATAAAACGTATTTCCATTTGATTTATAAATAGGTTTTAGAGAGCTTAGTGTGAACAGGGTTCTTTTAAAAACAACTGCTCAAATTGCTTTTGAAAGGAGTTCCAGGACACCAACATAATTAATAAAGGAATATTCTCTCTCTCTCTCCCTCTTGATTGTTGTCCGGTGTATGCCCGAGTTATTCATTTGTGTCCAAGGAGCAGAGTTGAGGAAATGAATTGAAAGGAGCTAATGTGGGCACAATAAATCACATCCCACACTTTTCCCATGGGCATCTTATTAGCATCAGAAATGAAGATATAATTATTTCAGTGTTTATTGTCAGTGTACAAATGCCTTCAATGTGTCTAAAAATGCCGGAGAAACCATAAGGATGCCATGTTGTTGTTTAGACCTCTTTTCGAACTGAAAATTAATAGTTATTTTCTTGCTGAACACAAATGATTAATGTGTCTGGAGAACCTGTCTCACAATTATTGGAATGCCATCTTGCAAGACACTTGGGTGCCAGAACCACTAAGCTTTGCTTCATGGACCTCTCATCTAACGAACTTCTGAGTAACTATTTATATAAAAAACTGTTTTGGTGTATGCTACATAAACATGTATATTGGCACAAAAACAGGAGACATTAATTCTTGGGTTTATAAACTGAGTACTGGATATGAATTTTATGATGAAACTCAGCAACCTCAGTTCTAAACCTTCACACCATTAATTTTCCCAATAGGAAAATCTTGGAATTTGGGCACAGAGAAGGTAAAATACCAAAAATGGATGGAGATTTGTTACTTTATTAATTTTATTTCAAGTATTTTCTTGTAACTTAGAGTGCAGTTTTTGAGCCTTAATTGCTTAAAGACCAAAAGCTTTACAAGTCACTTTCCTCATGATGCCATTAGGATGTCTTACTAAAGTATTTTGTCAGCATTTGCCGTGCCTTATTCGGTGAAAGTTTATGCAGCTATTGCATAGTTATATATGGTGTCCTATAATTTATACATGAAGGGTTAATGTTTAGCTATTTCACCTGGAAGCAGGCGGGGCACACCCTGACTGTTTCCTAGGAGCAATGCACACATTGCTCTATTTAAGGACAAGGGCTAAATATGAACCCTGAGAACTTAATTGTTTGGACAGCAACTGTGGGAGGTTTTTTTAGCCTGGGCTTAAGGCCTAAAAACCAGAATTATAGTAAATAAAAAATGGTAACTAAGCATATAAATCAACGTTATACATTCCTTTGTGTAGCAGTGTGTAATGCTTAGGGGGAGAAATATAATAAAAGGAGAAGGTGGAAGGCAGGGGGGGCAGAACAGCCCATCTCCGCTGACCAGCTTGTTTGCTTGCATAAAGCTGTGTTCTGTCTCATCACTGAACCGCAACATATACAGGTGTGCATTGTTATCTTCATAGCGAACACAGAGAGTTAGGTTTAAAAATAAAAGCTCTTTCTGGAAGTTTGCAATGAAATACTACTATTTCTTAGAATTTAGAATGATAATTCACAGCAATCCCAAAACAGAGAGACACAAACCAGGCAGCTCCCTGTAACAGAGAAGCACAACTCACCCCACCTTACTCTAGCCTCGCTGGCTGAAGACTGACTGTTGCTACACCCGTATCATGCACTTCCCGACAGAACCCCTAGCCTGCAAGCTGGACCAAGAAAACCACCTGAAATTGAAAGAGACAGCCTACATTTTTTGGTTTTCAATATACCACATGCATGATGCTAAGACACCAGTGCTATGAGCTCTGTGTGGGTGGGACAGGAGAGCCCAAACAGAGCCCCACTGAAATCCACGGGACTCCCCTCTGGTATATGCATTTACCTGTACAGAGCTCACTGCAGGATCGGTTTGCATTGACTCCAACAGTGGCAGGAGCAGTTCTTAATTTCATGGCACGCAAGGATGACAAAGCGTTATGGGAAGTGCAAGGTTTAACACAAAAAAAGATCATAACCTATAGAATCATTGAAATATAGGGCTGGAGCACTAGTTACATACACATCTTAATTGCATGTATACATTTTAATCATGGAATAGGTTAGGTCAGGAGTGGGCAAACTATGGCCCGCAGGCCTGATCTGGCCCATCAGGGCTTTGGATCCGGCCAGTGGGATTGCCACCCCTGTGGTGCTATGAGCCCCACGCCACTCCTGGAAGTGGCCGGCACCACCTCCCTGCGGCCCCTGGAGAAGGGGAGGGCAGAGAGCTCTGTATGTTGTCCGTCCCCCCCCCGCAGCTCCCATTGGCCGGGAACAGGGAACCATGGCCAATGGAAGCTTCGGGGTAGGCACCCGCAGGTGAGGGCAGTGTGCGGAGCCCTCTGCTCCCTCTCCCGCAGGGGCTGTAGGGACGTGATGCCAGCTGCTCCTGGGAGACTGTCTTAGCCCCACTGCGCACTGCTGCCACTCTGGAGCCGCTCCAGGTAAGCAGTGCCAGGCTGGAGCATGCACCCTGAACCCCTCCTGCACCCCAACCCCCTGCCCTGAGCCCCCAGCCCCCTGCCCATAACCACCTCATATACCCTGCACCCCTCCTGCACCCCAACTCTTTCCCCTGAGCCCCTTCCTGCACAGCGCACCCCCACACACACGCCGCACTCCCTTTCCCCAGCCCTACATTCATGGCCCTGCATGCAATTTTCCCACCCAGATGTGGCCCTCAGGCCAAAATGTTTGCCCACCCTGGATTAGGTAGTTTTTAGTAGTAGTTTTGTTTGTCTTTCTTCAGTTATAATATTGATTGTTTGAGCAAAATCCAGCAAGCAGACGTGTGTGTAGCTCAGCATTGGAAGGGTAATCAAGGAGGAGAATGGAGCTGCACGGAGCACAAGATCAGAAGGTGGCTCCTGTGTTGGAGGCAGCATGAGACAAGGTGCAGAGGATTGGTGATAGAAACCAGGAAAGGTAGCTGGGCTGCAGAATTATTATTTGCTTGGAAAAGGATTTTAGTGCACACAGATAAAAAAGGAGAGGAAAAAGCAAAGGAAAAAGAGTGGGGCTAGAAGCAGTTACTGTTGAAAAGCAAACCGCTTGAGCAGCCTGAAGTAGGTAGGTGGGACAAGTAATTTCAAGTCTTTATCTCATTCCTTATCTTAACTGGGGGCTTCGCTACACAGTGCAGGCAAACCTCATTATAGGTATGTGATCTGTAAAGCGGTCTAATGCATTCCAATCTAACTGCCCCATATACACCTTGCTGGCATGCTCCAAAAGGTACCTTGTTTGCATTAACATAGTCCGGTTTCTATGTTAATCATGGGACTGGAACAGACCTTGAGAGGTCATCCAGTCCTGTCCTCTGCACTCATGACAGGACTAAGTATTATCTATTCTAGACCATCCCTGGCAGGTGTTTGTCTAACCTGCTCTTAAAAATCTCCAATTATGGAGATTCCACAATCTCCCTAGACTATTTATTCCAGTGCTGTCCAGAAGCTTTTCCTAATGTCCAACCTAAACAACCTCTGCTGCAATTTACGCCTATTGCTTCTTGTCCAATTCTCAGAGATTAAGAAGAACAATTTTTCTCCCTCCTTCTTGCAACAACCTTTTATGTACCTGAAAACTGTTATCATGTCCCCCCTCAGTCTTTTCTTCTCCAGACTAAACAAACCCATTTTTTTCAATCTTCCCTCATAGGTCATGTTTTCTAGACTTTTAATCATTTTTGTTGTTCTTTGCTGGACTGTCTCCAATTTGTCCACATCCTTCCTGAAATGTGGCACCCAGAACTGGACCGAATTCTCCAGTTGAGGCTTAATCAGTGTGGAGTAATTACTTCTCATGTCTTGCTTACAACACTCCTGCTAATACATCCCAGAATGTGAACTAGATAATGCTTAGAGTCTGCCAGCAGGCTCTAACACAGGGCAGTTAGAGCACAGCACATTAGTGCACTTTACAAATGATACCCCTCTGGCACATTGCTGTGCCATGTAGACAAGCCTGGTGTTAAAACTTCCACATGCTGTGGAGATATAAACTGTGACCAAGACTCAAACCCCAGCTCTTCTGGGCCTTGTTATAACTGCAATAAAAATATGTTTTGTTTGTTTTTATTTTAAAGTTTTATCAACTATGTTTTAACCAAGGGGTTGTAGCTCCAACCTAATCTGACCTTTTCTAGATTTAGACACAACACATTATAAAATCCTAGTGTAGACAGGGAAAGTTGTATTTTAACTCTTGTTATCTGCCCAAGGAGAATCACTGATGCCCATTCAGAATGCATTCACTTTGCACAGGTGTAAATGACTACACATGATGTAAGGCAATTGGGATTCAGGCCCAGTGTGTTTATGTAATATTTTGGACTCATGCTATGTGACGTGATTAAACAAGCAGCTCTTGAGTTTGATCTGTTATAACCAGATGAGCCTTGACCTTCCGATACATCTGGAGAGAACTCTAAACCCTTAGAATGTTGACATTTTTAAGGCTGTCAAACAAAGATTTTTTGGACACTAGAAAAAAGATGTGTGGGGTTGTTCTTGTTTTTTTTTTTTAATGTTAGCTAAGCTCTTTTAACCTGAACATTTTAAAACCCTAGTGCAAATATGTAAGTTGCTTTTTAACATGAGTTAGTTGTCTGAGGTGAACCTCAGGTTCCACCACCACCAATGCAAAGTGAATGCATTCTGAATGGTAGCATTTACACCCACTTTGCACTCAGGTACATATAAACACAAAAAGTGCAAGGAAGTGAAGAATCAGGTCTTCGCTACACAATGAAGTTTAACTAAAATTTGTTTTAAAAGTGAGTTAGTCAAATTGGTGTAAATCCCTGTGTAGACATTCTTATATTGTTTTAACACTAGTTATAACACTTTAGCACATGCCTGTAAATTTACTGATTCAAGCTAAACTGCTATAAGATAGGACTAAACCAATAAAAGATCATGCAACACAGTTTTGCACCAGTTTAACCAAATACGTTTTAAAATACAACTTTAAAGTGGTGCAAATATGTGTGCAGAGCAGGTTTCAGGCCTCCTCATCTTTAACTTTGCCACAAATGCCACTAAAAGAGCTGATTCCAGGTTCACATGAAGATACCTACAGATCTAATAACGATATAACGGCAGAAATCAATGCGTAGACAAAACTTGCGAACAAATTATGTCTGAATGACTCATTAAAGTAAGAGTGGGGGAAACTACTTGAGGTGCATTACATTCCAGTTGTAAAAAAACAAGAATTGGTGACCATGAATAGGACCTAAACAATGCTGAGGTTGTGTTACCAGAACAGCAACCTGTTCGTGCAGTCTTGCAGATCTGCAAGAGAGATGTGCCAAAAAATAAACTGCACTTCTATTATTAACTAAGTAGAGAGAGACAAAGACTTTCACCACATATATAGAAATCTAAGACATCCATAGCTTAATTAGTCCATTTCTCTCTCAAAACCATGTTATGAAACAATGTTACTTTAGGATAAAAGAGAACCAACCTCAAAACTTCCACTGCAACTGAAAGAATGATGAAGCATTTAAATTGGACTTTGTAGCTTTCTGATCAACAGGGTAAAATAACAGTGAAAAATTACTGTCACAACAGGGACTTTAATGTCTTTGTGGAAACCATTTTTCGAGATAAGTTTCCAGCAAGGTTTAGCAACAGCTTACTTTGTGCTGAATAGACTGTGTTTTAACTGTTTTATAACATATTCAGAATGTAAGGATTTCTAAAATTTCATCTCATACAATCTGACTAGGATTAGAATCTGCTGTCAGTTACACCTGTGTAAATCTGGAGTAACTCTGCTGAAGTAAATGGAGTTAGTCCAGATTTCCACTGGTGTGACCGAGATCAGTGTCTGGCCCTGGGTATGTTTTTGTGCATGAGGAGAGTAAAATAAACATTTTGTAGGATGTCATAAATTTCCAAGATGAATGGACAACAGAATCACACTTTCATTGCATCTTCCCTGCTTGGTAAATTACTTGGGTGAAAAAGCTGTCATAGTGGTACACAGAAAGATACTAGTAAGAATTATATATATATATATATATATATAAATTCTTACTAAATATAATAAATATAAATAAAATATATATATTTTACTAGATCTGACAAGAGCTTTTCTGATGACCACTTATGGAATTCCAAGAGAACTGAGAGAATAAGATTGGAGCACTAAAAGGGAAAGTGAGGTGTTCATTGTTAGTTACAGAGCACATTAACTTACTATAGAAAGAGGCAAAGGTAAACTCTTTGACTTACCCAGAGTGCAAACCTACTGAAGTTAATAAACTGAAGAGGGTATACATGAGAATTTAGCCTTTATACTTGACCAGATCTTCCCCTCCACCTTCTTTACAGGAAAGAAAGCTAGACAGATTAGAGATGAGAGAAGAATAGAAATGTGTCCCTAACTGTCCACAATCCATAATAGCTTCCTGGGGTTTGGGTTCCATAGGGTTTGGAGTGCTTAAGTAGCATTGACTCCTACAACATCCCTTACGCAGCTGCTGCTGCACAACTCCAGGGATCTCAATCACCGTCATCATACCTAGCAGCACAATGTTGTAAGGAAGAAGGACTGACTGAAGAAGTAATACAGAGCCGTCATCCCTTCCTTTGGCTGCCTCCATGCATGAGGTTGGAAGGATCATGTCTCCTCCCCACACCACCTCCCATAAAACACCTCTCACTTTACCGGACTATGGCAAGAAACTGTACAAGGTTCCCCACACTGTGTTTTTGAAATGCACTTGCTACAATACAAATGCAATCCTCTGGTCAGTGGGTGTTCTCTGCCTGACCCACAGAAGCTGTGAATCTATTCTGAGCTCTGTAGTTGCTTCATGCTTCTAGTTCTGGAGGATGCTCTTTCAGTGTGTGTGCCAGTCAAGAGGGTAGCCTCCACAGACAGACATGAGAGGCCATTCCAAACATGTACCAGTAAAGCCTTTATACAACACCATTGTGTGTTTTGCATATACCACATGTTTAAAATAGAAACATATTTTAAAATGTTGTAGAGAGTGTTAAAATATTTATTGAAAGCATTTTTCATTCCTTCTACCTTAAAGCCAGACAATCATACTACCATCAGTCCGGATAGAGCTTAGTGGGGTAATCAGTAAGAATCTAGTCAACAGTCAATCTAGCCTTTTGCTGTAACAAGGTTATTTTCAGAAATGTTTTCCCTTTTCAAAGTTATATGCCCTGTAACAATTGTGTGACAATAATTACAAATATTTGGTACAGCCCACACTACACATCAGACTAGTGTGATTTGGAGGTTAAAAAAAAAGTCTATGTTTGAGAGAAAGGAAACATTTTCCCTTTTCAGGGACAAGAGACAGCGTTATCTAATGGATTGAGACCAAAGTTCAATACTTGGCTCTGCCACTGATCGGCAGTGTAACCTAAATTAAGTCACTTCATCTCTCTGTGCCTCACTTTCCTATTCCACCCTTTATATCTGTCATGTCTCTTTAGACTATAAACTCTTCAGGTAAGGGATTGTTTTTGTACATGTCAGTTGATCCCTTCCTTCTCTCCCCACTCCCCCTCCCCCAATGTCAGCTGGGGACTCTAGGTGCTCTCATAATAGAAATAATAACTAACAATAATTTTGGCTTTTTCAACCATTTAATGGCAGCTCTCTGAAGTTCCTGAAAAGTTTGGAATATTTGAATATATCCTGCAGGAGATGGACTATTTGGAAAAATGCAGAAGAGTTTGCAAAGGTGCATAATAAATAGAATTTATCATATGGTTTTAACACCATGCGTAACATAAGCTATACATACAGAGAACACAAACACAGTAAAAGATGGCACAAACAATAGAAAAACAGACAAATCCCAAGAGCTCCCTTATCACTGACTACTGCCCTTGAAGCCAGGGTTCTGGAGGCAGAAATGCAACCAAGTTGCATTGAAAATAATTACTAACAAATATACATACATTGTCTTTCCAATGTCAGTTTGTTAGTCTCATGCCTTTTACTATGATTAATATTTACTTTGATGCCATTGTATTGTCCCATATTGAAGTATTGTTAACAAACCTGTACCCAAATGCTGTATGCCATGAGGTGAAATGTAGAGGGGGAATTACAGCAAGTAAGAGGAACTGAAGTCTCATACAGGGAGATCTTGCAATAAAAAACAGGAATACAATAAAAAAAAACAGGAGACAAGGTTTACAGGGAACCTGTGGAGTGACTGATACTTAAAGACCTATAAGAACATAACGTCTATGAGAACACCATTTTGACCTAACAATGGCAAGTAACCTTGCCTCAGCAACGTGGTCCAGCTGAAGTATTAAAAAAGCACATTCTTGCTAGACTCACCAATCATGAAATGAAAAGAAATCAATCTCTGTAATGACAAGCATGCAGATGAGCTTACTGAAGCTGTAAAAAGAAAAAAGTATTTTCTGACTGACAACATTTTTCAGTAAGCCAAAAGAAATCCTAGCTAACATCCAAAAGATAATTGGAAGCTCATAAGAAGTAAGCAGCAAATACAGGAACCAAGGTAAAGGGACATTGTCAAGGTTGTAAAGCAGCACATTTGATCTACAATTTTAACATCAGTTCTTATTGATCACTGATTGTTTTTGTTTCGTTCTTTTAAATACCTGTCTTGTTAAATCTAAATTAGTATTGGGTGACTGATTCTGTTCTTCATCTCTGGTACCACAAGGTCAAATGAATAGTGACATCTGTTTAACGTTCTCGGACTGTCACTCAGTAATGAAGTTTTACTAGTACTAGAAATATTATCATTCTATAAAACACAGAAGGATCTTCTTTTAACTGTAACATTTTTATAATAATTGCCAATGCTCAAAACAAGTAACTAGATGAGGGTGGAAAGATGAGTTGCAGAGAAACAGAGGAAGAAAAGAAAGGAGATAAAACAAATTAAGAGAAAGGAAAAAAATTAAAAAAAAATATAAAATGAGGGATCACAATTTTTAAAAAAATATGAAAAACAGAAATCAGGATAAAGCAGGATAAGGAAAGAATGCAAGAAAAGGATTGATGAGTTAAATAATAAAGAGAACACACAAATGAAAATCTAGCAAGTTAAGTTACCACCATCACATGAGAGAAAAGATTGCAACACAGACTAATAAAAATATTTTTAAGCATTGATTAAGTAGCATAATACTGTTTTTAGCAGATGTTGTCTACTACACTGCTAAATATTCCAGTACCTCAAAATTTAATCACAACTAATCGAGGTCTCAGGAAGGGTTCAAATTCAGGAAGTAAAGATCATGAGTGAAGACCAGTCTGAGGTCTACCACTGCCAATCTGAAGCACAATGGGTGAGCCTCAAAAAATTCAGTTTGGCTAGATGCACACACAGCTTTTCTGGACTTGTTGGGTCAGCGGTATTGGTGCTGGAAATTTCATGCAAATAACAGCTAAACTATAAAAATACCACTAGATCTTATTACCTGCTGGAGCCAAGAAATGCAAAGGTTCAATCAAAGTCAATGTGTTAACCATGGGGCAAACAAGGATTACATTGATCTGCCAGAAGAAAATCAACAAGAGTAAAATGGGGTTTGAATTTTTTGGGTTTTGTGCATTCACATTCTTCTGAAGCACATTTTGCTGGATACTAAAATACAAAGGGCCTAACTGTCCACTGCCTTGCTCCTTATGTAGTTATTTACAAAAGAATGTCCAAATTGGGTGTAAAATGCTACCATTTTCGTTGAGTAACCTTCCACACCCACTTTGCACGAGTGTAAGAGTATGTTTGCACTGCAGCTGGGAGCATGCCCAGGTACACAGACTCACAGGAGCTTGGCTTTCAAATCCACATGACCCTAGGTTCCAAGTTTGAGTAGCTAGCCCCAGCCTCCTCTTTGCTGCAACGTCCACACTGCTATCTACCAGATGGGAGGCTCACTCCTTAAGTGACTGAGTGACTGCACAAGGTAGCAAAGCAGTAGAGAATCAGGCCCAAAATTCTTCCTTGTCTGTGAAGTGTCAGCTCCCCATTTCACAGTCAATTACTGTTCAATAACCACCAACCTACAGCTACACTGTCAAAGACAAGATCTCAGTTTAAGGTGAATACTAATAAATTCCTCCAGTAGAGAACAAAAAATGTGCAGGAGATAACGGCATTACAGCTTTTGATTAACCTTGGACCTCAGTCTCTTTTAGAGTGGATTTTAAATATGATCAATGTCATTATTACTTAATGAGAAATTCGCCCTTCGCTGGTTTTCGGCCCTAGGCTAGGTATCATTGAACGTATCTATTTCTGCCAAAAAGATAATTATCTACACTCATGCACTAGATCCAAACATTCATTATCCTCTGAGGTAAATAATATGTTTACTTAGTATTTTTTGTTGTTTGTTTAAGAAATAATTTCATTACAACTGAAGGAGAGAAAAGAACAGGGTAAAACTTCAAATACAGCTAATACAATTATAATTACATTTGATCCTAGCAATAGGTGTTACATGAAATTGTTCTAACCACTTGTTCATATAACAACATAATAGATTACCAGTGCTGGGAATGATGTCAGACCAGTATATGTTCCCCTAAATGGCATTGACAGGTTCTAATCAATGTCTGTTGCTGAGAAACTAAGGGTTTACTCTACTCCATTCACTACTGTTGTTTGTGGACTGACTTAAACTTAGGAGCTGGACTTTGTTTCCCAAGCTTCAGGTGGTAGAGGAAGCGGTGGCATGCTGAGTCTTCTGATAAACAGAATAACATCCTTTGCCACTACATAAAAGTGCCTATCTATTTGTTTATTTTGTCCTGGCAAGTTGCTGACATTGTCACCAGAAAAAAGCCAACTGCCTTTTTTCCCCAGCTGAATGCCAAGCATAGGGATTGGATAGCAAAGGGGGGAGCGGGTGGAAAACATGAGAAAGGAAGCTATTAGGTCACCTTCTATTAGGTAAGACCTCACCACAGGATTGTGATACTTACTATACATGGATGGACAGTGTGTGTTTTTATACAATAACCACATTCCTGAAAACAGTATGCTCCTATTTCTTATTTAGATTGATGTGCTTATGAGATTTGCTCAAGACTAGTCTGTTATTTGTAGAGCATTAACCTTTTACTTTGGAGTCTGCACTCATTTAATGTGTAAGTAATTGCATGAGGACTAATTCTTTATTCACATTTACCCTTTCAAGTCTTATTTTCTGCTCCCTGCCAGCAGTCTCTCTTCATACTGTACGCCTGGTCTGACATGGGTAAGACCTCATTTCTTGGGAGACAAGATTAGGGCAGGCTGAAAACAGTGTCTCTACTAGATAAAATAAAGAGCATGAGCTGGTGTGCTGATGTGATGGCGCCCCCTTTGGTCATATTGAACATTGTACAACATTTGCTCAGTTGGCAGGGCGGTCAGTCTGCTCGTCTACCTGTCTCTCTATGGTAGCCCCATTGTGGGCTATGAAGTATGTTAATCTCAGTCCCACTGGGGTCTGCAGGCTGGCCCTGGTACTCACGTGGTCTGGAAACCACTTCAGTTCTTAAGTCTCAGAGGGGCTGGAAGGGGTACCCAGGCCCACCCACTCTACTGGGTTCAGCTCAGGGCCTTTTAACCAGGGAGGCAGAATCAGGCCTCAGCAGCCACTCCTGCTATGCTCTGAGTTCCTTTCTACCTCCCTTGGTTCTGTAAGCTTCTCCAAGCTGTAGATTTGGTTCCCCTTCTCGGGATGTTGTCTCTGAGCAGCGTCTCAGCAGCCTGCTGGTAGGAGTTTCCTTTTCCAGCCCGCTTGCTCCTCTGGCAGTTACTCTGCCCCCTGCTTATCAGCTTTTTTATTCTCCCAGGTGCTGTGAGACTCCAATCAACATTGGCCTGCAGTTCCTGCATTAACCTCTTTTGCCAGGCCAGCATGGGATATATACAACCCATGACAAGGCAGAACACCCAGGGAACCATTTTCAATGGACAAGATAACAATGTACAAGATAAGCCTGGAAGGTAAAATGAAGTAAAGAATAAGTCATGCATGGGTAGTGTGTGCTGTACAGGGACTTGTTCCTACAAAGTGACCAAGCCAAACCCAAAACGTGTAATGCAATGTGCAGTAAATGCAGTGCATAAATGTTTATAAAGAAAGAGGTTTGCTATGTAACACTGGATGCATAGTATGCCTTATACTCACCCCCTATGCTTGAGTCAGCGTATCTTTGCTGTATGGCACATAAAGGAACCTGAATGACAAGACTGGAGTTGGACTGAATTCTTGGGGAACCGAGTGGAAGAGGCCTCAGAGAAACCCCAATATATATAACACCTGAGTTATCAAAGGATAACTAAATATCTTTTGACCAGTTTTTATATTTCTGCAGTGTGGTTTCTCCCAGATTCCATTTTGCTCTCAATGTCGATCTGTGCAATACTGTGTGTGTGGCAAAAGTTTGTGGAGCAGGGATTGAAAAAGTATTTTGTTCTTTCACGGGCATTTGTGTGTGCAAGTATTTTTAATAATTCCCAACTTTGATTCAGGGTAAAATGTCCTTTTCCTTCGGAGTCCATATAACATGGAGTAACTAGAGCTGGGGAAAAATTTTGAGACTTTTTTTTCACTGAAAAATGCAAATTCAGTTTGATTGAATCATTTTGTGAATGTGTGTTGATTTCTACAAATTGTTTCAGTCACAACAAAAAATATTTCAAAAAATGTCAAAATGAACCATTTTTCAACAGTATCAAAATGAAATGTAGTTTTCTTGGGCTACACTCGCAAGGGGATTTAGGCACCATTCACAAATCCACTGTAGGCACCCTCCTCCCCCTTAAACGCAACAGCCCAGTGCTTAAGACAGGTTCAAATCCCCACTCTTGAACAAGGACTTGAATCCAGGTCTCCCCTGCACAGGTGAGTGCTCTACTCTGCAGCCTATAGGTCAGTGGTAGCCTGTCAGGCCGCACGTAGCCTGTCAGGGTAATCCACTGGCAGGCCGTGAGATAGTTTGTTTACATTGACCTTCCACAAGCACGGCTGTCCGCAGCTCCCAGTCTCCACAGTTTGCTGTTCCCAACCAATGGGAGCCGCAGGAAGCAGCGGCCAGCATGTCTCTGTGGCCTGCACCGCTTCCCGCAGCTTCCAGTGGCTAGGAACGGCGAATCACAGCCACAGGGAGCTGCAGGCAGCTGTGCCTGCGGACAGTCAATGTAAACACTGTCTTGCAGCACGCCAGCACGTGTGGCCCGCGGGCCGCAGGTTGCCCACCACTGCTATAGGTTATTAAGGGCTGGGTGTCTCTCAGTCTCTCCTATTGAAGCTGCTCCACTTTGTATAAAATAATTAAATAGTCATTGGGCAACAGAAAAACAGTAGTGAAAATGACTATGCAGCTTAGTGGTTGAGAGCAGGGGGACAAAGCAGAAGAGCCTCAATATGAGAGACAGAGAGAGAGAGATCAATCCCAGAATAGCCAATAGAGGACCTTGAACCCATATTCTCCCAGGTGAGGGCCCTGGTCACCACAACCTTGGGTAGAAGGAAAGCCCCATTTCCTCCTCCACTGTTGTGAATGTAGCCCTTCAGTTCCTTTGCTTGTATTCAAAATAACAAAAATGAAACTTCAGTTTTATGCAAAATGATTTTTTTTCTGACTTCTGAGTCACTGATAATTCTGAAAAAATTTGGTTTTGGTTTCACCTAAACCATTTTTTTAACTGTAAGCAAACTGAAAACAATCAGTTATTTGCCCAGCTCTAGTAGTAACATGTTGCCAGAAGCATAATTCTGAATTTTACCATTTTGACCATTCTGTACCAAACATTCCCCAATTCAAAAGGGAAATTTTTCACCTGCAGAAAATATACAGCCTTCCATTTTCACAGGAACCACCACAATACGTGAAGCCAAGCCACAAAATAGGCCAGTTTTGCATGGCTTAAAAATTCAAGTAAAGTATGAATACTATGTTTAATTTTCAAAAGCACTACATAAATATTTGAGGACTCTAGACCAATATAGTATTGCCAGGAACTCTTTTTTTTCCCCAAAATATAGGAGTAGTAAAAGCTAATCCTAGTGTGTTGGGTATCAACAAAACAGTGAAGCTCAGAGGGGGATATTTTATATTTCCAATGAGCAAGGCAAAACATCTCACTATATAATCCTGTACATCACTGGCATGACAATGAAACAGTATGAAATGGTATGACCACTGTTTATGAATATGAGATCTGTTAAAAGTTTTACAAAGACTGGAAATCTGCCATGGAAGAGGGACATATGTCAACTACAGGGAAGCAAAAAGTATAAATGATATTAAATGTTTAGTTACATGTAGAAGTTCTGAAATATTATTGCTATGCATTTGAATGAGGTTTGAAGACTCCTTAGCATCTCTGGTCATTGTGTTGGACAGCTCAGATGTAAATGTTCTAAGCTCTAAATTCTTTTAATCTCGTTGATGGGATAATGACAAACTGAGAAGCCCAGAATTTTGTGGCAAAAACTTTTTCACCCTTTCATGCAACCAGAGAGGGGTTTTTTTGGCAAAACATCTGGTGCCATTGATTATACCTTTTCTTAGCCCATTTACTGAATAGCAGAAATAATCCCCTCTGTCTCATCAACAGTTTTTAAAGAACATCCATCCAAATTGATGGACTACGGCATATCCATTTTGCCCTGATGTACTCATGAAGTATATTCCCCTGTTGTATTACACACTTCACACTGATCACAACTAGGTCTAAAGGTTAACTGGGAGCACAGGGGTTTAAAAAGCCAGCTCCTAAGTGATAAGAGGAGCTAGTGAATGGGAGCAGCAAACAGCAGAGGTTTGCAATGGAGTTTAGAGAGGGAATGTGAGAGGCAGATAACTCTAACAAACATACCCCCCCCACACACACACACAAATGCCAGAGAACAAACTAACTAACTAACAAACACCCTGCAAAGGTAAAAAACCATTCACACAGATGTCCAGCAGCAGAGTTGGGGCTATCTAGTGTATTGTACTGAATGCAGTATATACAGATGTGTGCATTTGGTGCAAGCAACTCATGGCCTTCAGAGACCATGTACAGGCTCTTGAGACCAGAGTGGCTGAATTACAGGAGCTAAGAAAGAGAGAGAGAGAGAGAGAGAGAGTAACTAGTTGACACATTCAGGGACACAATAGAGCAGTCCCATCCCCAGTCTGACATTCTCTGTGCTGCTGAGGAGGATGAAAGTCTCAGGGAAAGAGAACATCAAGATGGAGCAGAAGGAAATGATCCCACAGTTGGGACCCTCCTTCCAGATGATGTCATGGAATTCCCTCACACTGAGGATACCCCTCTGGGTATAACAATACCAGTATATTAGGAAGAGAAAGGTAATAGTAATGGGGGATTTGATTATTAGAAATATAGATTATTGGGTTTGTGATGACTGGGAGAACTGCATGGTGCACTGCCTGCCAGGTGCAAAGCTTGCTGATCTCTTGACACATCTAGATAGACTTACATGAAGTGCTGGGGATGAGCCAGTGGTCATGGTACATGTAGGTACCAATGACACAGGAAAAGGGAGGAGAGAGATCCTGGAGGCCAAAATTAGGCTCCTAAGTAGGAGATTAAAGTCCAGGGGCTCCATGGTAGCAGTCTCTGAAATGCTCCCAGTTCTATGGCAGGGCCAGCTAGAAAGGCAGAACTACAGGGTCTTAGTGCACAGATGAGATGAGGGCATAGGGAGAAGGGATTTAGGTTTATTAGCAACTGGGGAGCCCTTCAGGAAAGGAGGAGCTTGTAAGGAAGGATGGCCTCCACCTAAATCAAAATGAAACAAGATTGTTGGCAAATAACATTAAAAAGGGGGAAAGAAGACAGGTACAGAGGAGCACAAGATTTGTACAGACACATCCCTTAGGGGATGATTTATTAAAGGACATTCTCTATATTCTAGTAAAGAGGATAGAAAAGGAGTTGGTATATGTAGGAACTGAAAAGAAACAGTCAAACAAAAAAGGTCCCATTCAAGTATCTCATATGAGGGCAGACAATTAAATATTGACAAATTGTATCAGTTCGTATACACAAATGCTAGAAGTCTAAATATTAAGCTGTGTGAACTTGAATGTCTAAATATTAAGAAGTCTAAATATTAAGATGGATGAACCTGAATGACTGTTATGAAATGAGCATATTGATACAATAGGCATCACAAAGGCACAAAAACATATAAGAATGACAGAGTAGTTTGTGCTGGTGGGGGAGTGGAAATACATGTAAAAGAAAGCATAGACTCAAACTTAGTAAAAATCTTAAATGGGTCAAACTGTACCACAGAATCTCTATGGATAAAAATTTAATGTGCAAATAATCAGAGTATAGTAGTAAAAATATACTACCAACCAGCTGACAGGGATGGTGATTGTGAAATGCTCAGGGAGATTAGAGAGGCTATTAAAACAGACAACCCAATAATAATGGGGGATTTCCACTACCCCTATATTGACTGGTTATAGGTCACCTCGTTATGGAATGCACAGATAAAATTTCTGCTTCTTGGAGAAGCTAGTTCTAGAACCCACCAGGGAAGAGGCAGTTCTTCATTTAGTCCTAAGTGCAGCACAGAATCTGTTCCAAGAGGAGAATATAGTTGAACCGCTCAATAATAGCAACCATAATGTAACTAAATTTAACGTCCTTGTGGGGCACAGATACAAAGAAACCCACCACCATACTATTTAACTTCAAAAATAGGAACTACACAAAAATGAGGAAGTTAGTTATATGGAAATGAAAAGGAACAGGTACAAGGGTGATATGCCTACAGGCTGCATGGAAATTATTTTAAAAAACCATAATAGAGGTTCAAATAAAAGAAAGAGTAAAATGACCATAAATGCCACTATGGCTAACCAATTGAGTAAAAGAGGCAGATAGAGGCAAAAAGGCCTCCTTTTAAACTTGGAAGTCAAATGCTACTGAGAAAAATAGAAAAGAGCATGAACTCTGGCAAGTGAAGTGTAAAAGCATAATTAGGCAGGAAAAAAAATAATATGAAGAGCAACTAGCAAAAGACACAAAAACTAAAACAGAAAAATATTCTTTAACTGCATCAGAAGCAGGAAGTTGCCACTGGATGATCAAGGTGCTAAAGGAGCACTGAAGGAAGACAAAGCCCTTGCAGAGAAGCTAAATCAATTATTTCCATTGGTCTTCACTGAAGAGAATGTGAAGGAGATTCCCACACCCGAGACATATTTTTTAGGTGACGCATTTTTTAGGTGTCAATAGGAGAGGTTTGGAAACAAATTGATAAATTGCACAGTAATAAGTCAGCAGGACCAGATGGTATTCACCCAAGAGTTCTGAAGAAACTCAAATATGAAATTGCATAAATACTAACTGGTATGTAACCTATCACTTAAATCTAGCCTCTGTACCAGATGACTGGTAGATAGCTAATGTGATACCGATTTATTTATTTATTTATTTATTTTAAGAAAAAGGCTTCAGGGATGATCCTGGCAGTTACAGGACAATAAGACCAACTTCAGTACAAGACAAATTGATTGAAACTATATTAAAGAACAGAATTATGAGATACATACATGAATACGATATGTTGGGGAAGACTCAACCCAGCTTTTATAAAGGGAAATCATGCCTCATCAATCTATTACAATTTTTTGAGGGTGTCAATAAGCATGTGGACATGGGTGATCTAGTGGATATAACATAGTTGGACTTTCAGAAAGCCTTTGACAAGTTCCCACACCAAAGGCTCTTAAGCAAAGCAAGCAATAATGGGATAAGAGGGAAGGTTCTCTCACGGATCAGCTGGTTAAAAGACAGAAAACAAAGGGTAGTAATGGTTTTGCTGAATCAAGTGTATATTAAATAGCACTGGAATGGTTAAATTTTAATTTCATGCTCCATGACAGGATTTTTAATACACAACATCTTAGAATAGGTAGATTTTATTCTGATGTAAAAAGGGGAGAAATATGTCAAATTCTAAAATGGCAAAGGGACAAAATCAGACCTGGTATAAGCAGGCTATGAGCTCTAATTAAGTTATAAAAAAATTTGGTCAAAAAATATTTCTATTATTTCTAAGCAATTACATTACATAGAAAGATGGTTAAAAATTAGGAGGGAAAACAATATAGCACAGTGGGTACCTCAAAAGTTAAAAAGTTAAAAAGTTAAATTTGATTTATTTGAGTTTCTGAAAGTTAAAAGTTATCCAAAGTCACTAATCTACAATCTTTCTGATTGGGGAATTGCCTGGAAATCCGCTTTTGCCTGAAATTTCTAGCACTTAGCTTCAGTCAGGAACCTTTCCTGCAGCTTTTCTGTACTTTGTTTTCCAGCAGATACTGAAGTACAAAAGGTTAAAATTCATAGTCATAGTTTTCCAACACATAGGTATAATAACAAAGCATCCCACTAATTATTTCCCTGAAGTGCTGACGAACTGTAGGACACAGTAGACCAAAATATGCTCTGATTTACAGCTTTGTCAGGATCTGCCTTAATGACTGGGCAGAATCTTGTATGTCAATCTTTGTTGTGACTCCACCTGCACAGATCCAGTTGCAAGACTGTGGCCCATACGTGTATTTATTTTATATAACCAGGTTTTTTTTTTAAAGTACTTAAGTCACTGCACACCAGTTTTAACATAACTACTTAAAATAACTCAATTGATTTTTTATTAATATTATGCTGGCGCATACAAGCCTCAATCAAGGATCAGTGTCCAACTGGGCTACTGTATAGACAAGTAACAAAGCAGACAAGCCTTGCCCCAGACAGTTTACAATCTAGGACTCAGGCAGGATTAGACAGGTAGACAAAACTGTCAGACAGGCTGAAGGGTGTTGGAGGAAAACGTTAAAAAAAATGAACACTTTAGCAGAAAATTTGAAGTCTGGGCTTTGCCCTTCCTTAATCAATGCTGGGCAGTAGTGATTGGTAGGCATCATGGCCTAGGAAGGCTTCAGGAGGCATTTAAAAAAGGTTAAGGCGGCAGTTTTGCAAAATTTAATAGGGAGTCTTCCCATGCATATGGGACGGCAAAATGTAAAGCATGGAGGGGCTTGAGGGAGACACAGACATCTGAGCAATTAAAGCTGTCATCACTCATAGAGCACTGGGAAAGTCCCAATAAGCCAATATAACATAACACACACACACATACACACACAAATCAAATAAATAGGGTGGAGCTAAATGCAGACAAGAAGTTGAGGTTTCAGAAGATGAAGGAGCGGGAGCCAGCAGAGGGACACAAAAATGCAGGGCTGGATTACCCCATAGGCAGACTAAGCATGTGCTTAGGGCACCAGCAAAGCAGGGGGCACAAAAAAAAGAGATTTTTTTTTTTAAATTTAATATTTCAAAAAAAGCATAGAAGTAGTCATCATGGGAAAAATCAGAACTTTGTTAGACTTCCTTACACTCCATTACACAGTCCTTCTCAAAGTGCAGAGGTCAGTCTTATGACAATGCTACCAACATGTCAGGGCATTATCAAAGAATGCAGAAGAAGCTTTTAGAACAGAACAAATATGCCATATTCATACCATGTGTTGCACACTCTGTCAATCTTGTTGGCCGCAGTGCTGTTGATTGTTGTCTGGTGGCAGTAATTTTTTTCTCAACAGTCCGGTTACTTTATACATTTTTCTCTGCCTCAACACACCGGGGCAGTTCTTGAAACATATTTGGGCAATGATCATGTGTTGAAGGGTGGCAACAAGTGCAATTGTTATCTCTTTCTATCTCTTTCTAAGACTTGCTGGGAGGCACTGCAGTGGCAACAAGTGCAATTCTGGAGTCCTAATCAAAGACTGTGGATGCATTAGAAAGTATAGCTGAAGACCAATCACAAAAGGGGGAAACTCTACGAGAGGCAGAAAACATTGCAAACAAGATGCAAGAACGAGAGTTTGTATTCATGTTGACCATGTGGAATGAAATTTTACAACACTTTTACCACACAAGTCAAAAAAAAGAATTGGATTTGAAAACGTGCAGACCTGTGTCAATCATTAGCAGACCACTTACACACTTTGAGAAATGATTCTGAAAGATTTGAAGACATATCAAAAGATATCTTGCCTGATACTAACTACAAAGAAGCCCAGTCCCGCAAGCGAATCAGGAAAAAAACAAGCAAATGATAACAGTGCAACAGAAACAGCACTGAATCCTAGAGACAAATTTTGCGTATCTACTTACTACGCTATAATTGGTACAATTGAAGCTCATATGAAGAGGAGAGGTGAAGTGTACAAAGAACTAACAAGTAGATTTTCTTTTCTAAACTATATGGACTTATCTGATGAACAATATTCACAAGATTCCCAAAAGCTAGTTGACTCATATCCTGTTGACTTGAACATGAATCTCTGTGGAGAAGTACGGCAGTTCCACTGTTATATGCGCGCAAAGTGTAATGAAACAGGAAAAATGAAATTCAGTCTCATTGATCTTCATGACACAATACTGAAAGACGGAATACAATGTGTATTTCCAAATGTAAAGATCACACTATGTATTTTTCTAACATTGATGATTACTAACTGCTCCGCAGAATGCTCTTTTTCTCAGCTGAAAAGAATAAAAAACCCTCAGAGAACAACAATGTGTCAGGACAGATTTGATTCACTTTCTCTGTTGTGTATGGAAGCGGACATGCTTCGTTGAGTCAGCTTCGATGAACTTATCCAGAATTTTGCAATCAGAAAATCTAGAAAGAAGCTATTTTAATTTCAGCATACATGTAAGTTTTGTGTCATTTCGAAAAATAAAATTGTGTCATTTTGTGTCATTTCGAAAAATAAAATATAGTATTGTTTTTATTTTGAATTAAACATGCGGGGGGCACCATAATCTTTTCAGTGCTTAGGGCCTCTAAAGGTCTTAATCCGGCCCTGCAAAAAGGCGAATGATATGCTCAGAATGATGATGCTAGCACTAGAGTTTTGAATGGACTTGAGGGGACAGGGAATAACATGGCTGGTATCAAGGCTAGAGAGGGTTTGGTAAAAAAAAATTCCAAATTCCTTTACATCCTACTTGACAGTGATAGTTCTTTGCATGCCATGGGTGGTGTTACTGTGGTGTTAAGAGAATGAATAGAATCTTTAGGATGTGGGAGCTGACAGTGGGATCAGGCAGTTGGTTTTAGGTTAGACTAATGGATTGACCCAAGTTAAGATGCTCTATGTATGTTAACTATGTGTTTAATAAAGACTATTGTTAAGTTACTAGCAATGAACTATTATTAAGACTAGTGAATTACTTGAATATAAAACAACACATGGTACCAGGAGTGAATGAAGTGGTTAAAAAAAAGAGGAAGAAATTAAAAAACAAAACAAACAAAAAAACCCACAAGCTGAGGTAAAAGTTGCTCGGCAGAGAAAAATAAGTTTTAATAAAAAAAGATGGATCAATTAAGAGTTCCCACTTTTCTAAAAATGTCAAGAAATGCTGCAGAAAATTGGAAAACATTTAAATAAGAATCTGATTTATTTCTGAGGGCATCAGAATATACTCACAAGGAAGATGAGCATTAGATTGCCTTTTCCCCTCCAATATTGCACATACTGAAGCAATTTCATTATATAGTTCATTTGAACTTAATGTTAGATGAGCTATCTGTGAGATTGCCTTAAAAAACTTTTGAGGAATATCATTTACCAAAAAGAAATAAAACATTTGAAAGATTTCAGTTACACTCAAGAAATAAAATGGAGGAAGAGACTTTTTTAACAGATCTAAGGTAAGAAATTAGACGTGTAATTTTCAGAATCTGATTCAATGATAGAATATCAAATTGTGATGGGTAAGTGTAGCCAACAGTTAGACATGCCAGATATAAATCCAGAAAAAGCAGTGAGAATTTACCAAATTGCTGAACTTAATCAACAACAACTGCACATTTTAGAAAGAAAAGAAACTGACATGAATATAGACTTAATACGAAAAAGTAAAAAACAAGTCTATGGAAGGAAACAGAGTGAAAATATTAAAGTTAAAACATATGAGCATATGAAAGAATGCTCTAGATGTGGAAGGAGGCACCAGCCTAGACAATGTCCAGCATATGGTCAAATCTGTCATATGTGCAAGAAACGGAATCATTTTGCAACAGTCTATAAGTAGAGAAGTCTGCAAAAACTTAGAAATATACATTTAATTCAAAAGTCTCAGAGAAGTTACTGAATAAGGAATACAGAGCTGACATTACATATGAAGAAAATTTGTTTCTGACTATTTGGAAACAGTCACTCTAAACTACAGGGAGGGTTGGACAGTTACATACAAAATAAAATGTTCCATTAGTCGATAGTGTAATAGGTACAGGTGCACAAGCTAATTTCTTCTAACATTAAAAAATGTCTAAACATAAAACCTATTGTAAGAAAACAAATACAGATCAATTTACAATCTTCTAGTGGCGAAAAATGTCCTGTTATTGGTATTTGTGAATTACAGGTCACAGTTAAAGATAATTTAGAAAACATAAGATTTGTAGTGGTTAAGGGATAAGGTATTTCTATTTTAGATTTAGAAACATGTTTAGCAGTAAATCTAATTGATGGAATATAGACTACTAAGGATTATGAAATGCTGGAAACAGAACATCAATTTACATAGAGTTATTCACTGGCATTGGTAAATAGGATACAATGTATATAATAGAGTTAAATGAAAAGAAGAAACCAGTTATACATGCAACTAGAAAGATACCCTTGGCATTAAGAGGTATGGTACAAAAGGAATTGGAAAGGTTGATTAATTTAGATATAATGAAAAGAGTGGAAGAGACGACTGAATGGATGAATTCATTAGTAATAGAAAAAAAGAAAGAAGGATCCTTATATTTATGTTTAGATCTAAAAGAATAAATTAAGTATGTTAAAAAGCAACATTTTAAAATATCTATCAGGGAAGAAATATTTTGACAAATGTCTGGAGCAAAATAATTTTCTTCTTTCGCTGCATCAAATGGATTTTGACAAATACCATTTGAGCAAAAATGTCAGTGTTATGCCCATTTGACACATTGTTTGGATGTTACTGTTTTAAAAGATCATCTTTTGGATTATGTTTGGCTCCAGAGGTATTTCATAGAGCATTACAAAAGATAGTTGAAAATAGAGATGGCACATAAGTATACATAGATGATATAATATGGGAAATAACTATAAAAGAGCATGATATAAGAGTAACTAAAACAGAAGCAGGATTGAAACTAAATCAAAAATAAATATAAAATTAGATTGTAAGAATTAACCTTTAAGGAGAAAAACTGACCCATCAGGGATTACAAGATAGATCCACAAGGAATACAAGCTATTGATAATATTGCTTATCCAAAAGATAAGGACATTGCAGAAATTTTGGGGTATGGTTAATTTTGTAGGCAAATACATAGCTAACTTAGCAGAAAAAAACCCCAACACATTTAAGGGATTTACTCTGTAAAAATAATCAATCAACGGACATGGGACTGTCAACATCAACAAGAATTTAAGCAGGTTAAGCAACTAATAAAAACAGCTCCAGTACTAAAATTATTTGATAGTAACAGATTTACAAAATTGTTTTCAGATGCATCCAAACAAGGTCTAGGAGCAGTTCTACACAAAAATATGGTGATCTAGGGAAACCAGTTGCTTATGCATCTAGAGCTATATTAAAAATGGAATGTCCGTACGTTCAAATAGAAAGAGGCTTTGGCATTTTTTTTTCCATGCAAAAAAAAATCACTTTTCTATATGGTAGATCTGTATTGGCAGAAACAGATCATAAACCATTAATTAATATTTCAAAAAAAAACATGACAGACATCACCTCAGTTGATTTTAGGTTAGATTAAGAGATTGACTTGAGTTAAAATGCTCTGCATATATGTTAACTATGTATCTAATAAAGACTGCTATTAAGTTACTAACAGTGTATTATTATTAAGACTAGTGGATTACTTGAATATAAAAAACACACACCATGTTTTTGCCAGGAGGTTGCAATAGAAACACTGACAAAAGTTTAATGAGAGCATCATAAATTTTATGCTAAAATTAAATCCGTGCATTAAAAAAGCCATAAGGACCTACAGGTCTGGAGTTACAAATGTATTTTGTCTTTCCTTGAATTAAAACTTGGGCTCAGAAGCAAGAATTCAACATGATGGGGATTTAAGGGAAACTTATTCTCCATATAAAATGTAGGTGCAATGAGTGAAGGGAATAAAGGTCACATCAACCCCAACTTTTTATTAATGGGTTGATGGTCCTCTCTGTAAATTTGCAGTATTATTATTATTTGTATTGTGGTAGCACCTCGTACCCCAATCTAGGATCAAGAACCCAATGTGTTTGGCTCTACACACATATATACCAAAAAACTACTGTCCCTGCTCCAAAGAATTTATAAACTCTGGACTTTATTTTTCCAGAATTTTATGGGATTGCACTATCACTGTTATAATGCTGTTATGCAGAAAGGTTAATGACAGCCATCATGCTGGTCTGTGATCTATGGACAATTACAGACTCATTCCAGCTGATAGGTATGTAGACCATCTTTCTTACAGGCTAAGTGGAAGGAGCAATTATATGCCCCTTTATATAGTGATAGCTGGAAACGACAGGAAGCCACCTCCCAAGCCCATGCACTGCATAGCATGACCAATCAGAAGCTAAACCATGTGGACTGAAGGGTTTCCAGGGACTCATTGCAAATGCAGGAACTAGGGGATTGATTGATTGATTGAATGAGGGAGACTGAACGGCAGAAAGGGAGAGAAGCAATGGTGAAAGTAGCCCTGGGAGGAAGCCAAAATAACTTTTTAAACACCGTACTCTCTGCAAAGGCAAACTTATACTTCTGGGCAAAGAAGCTGCCTCCTGTTCTTTCTTTCTACTGTGTTCAGGGAAACAGGACTTTGTGTACTTTCTTTGTGAATAAACAGGATTGCACCAAAGAAATATCTGACTATCAATTTATCTTCCTAACTGAAACAACCCAGCAAGGCCCCGAATACTGGCAACCTGCTCAGGGCAAAAGGTGCAATCATATAAAATAACTTGTTTCTGAAGAAAGTGTGAAAAAGAAACAATTCCCCTGTTTAAAGATTACTGTTTGAGCTCTAGTTAGAAGAAGTTAATGGACTCTTATTTTCCAGACTAATGAAAACTGTGTTTACTGCAGAAGAAGAGCCTGCTAGTCTTGGTGAAAGGCAGAAAGTTGCATATATGACTGAGTGAAGCCCGTTATGTTCTGAAAAAGCACTGGAGGCTTAGGTAGGGTTGTTGATTGTGGAAATTCTTATCACCAATCGCAATTCCTTAACCAATTTTCCTTCCATCTACAAACACAAACACATTAGTATAAGTAGGCTTGAAAGGATTAGATTTTTATCAGTAAATGTCAATTACTCCGTACACACACAAACTGACAAAAATATTTGTATCAATAACAATTGGAAAGTATAGATAGGCAAAGAAAGAAACTGCTGCTTGAGAAATCAGTTTGATTTAAGGATATCTACAATGCATATTTTGACATGTTATGTTGACACTTTGTGTTTTAATCATTTGAAAGCTTTAACTTTTTGAATCTCAATGTTTACTGTCATTAAATAATTAATTGTCTGACCCCACCCCCCCAAAATGTCCCAAAATGTGAACATTTAATAATAAAACAAAAATGCTTAAAACTAAAATTTAAAATGATAAAAAAATTAAAAATTATTTTAAAACATTGATATCTGTTGAAATTATAACAACTAAAATTTTTGCCAAGCCTAAATTTAAGGCACACAACTCATAACTTTATTAACAGTTTCATGATATTTGGCAATTTTCTTAAAGCCTCAGCTCCAGGAGATACATGAGAATCTCAGCTTTCCATTTTTTTTTTAAATCATTATTTTAAAAGGTACTAATGCTTTCTGAGTGTTTGGGCTTGGAAATACTGGGAATGTCACATAGTACCATTATTATAGGACCAGAATGCTAGACCCAAAAGACTATCTCTCTGTTGCAGGGCTAATGTTCCTCTGACTTTGACTCCAGTTATTATTTACATTGCAATGCAGCTTACAACAAGAAATTGTACGTGCAGTATATTTGACTGCAGAAAACTATTTGTGTTTTGCTTTGCTTTGCCAACTTTAAACAATCCATCACTCCAGAAGACTAACTTATCGACTGGATAGGGACCTTCACTATAAATCATATGCTGCTTAGATAAAAATCATTAGGACAGAATATTACTCAATTATATTGCATCTTGCAGCATCTGCTCATTGTGCTAAAATTTGTTTGCAAAGTCACAAACTCTAAGGTCAAATATTGCCCTGAATCTGTATCCAAAATAAGCCCCAAAATGTGAAAGCAAATCAACTTGTACAAAAACAATAATTTAGATGTCTGTAGCTACTTTGCAGTATTTACAAAACGTGTTTTCAAATTGTCTGCCTTCATATAGTTCCTCAATATGACAGTTTACTTTGTATGGCTGATTTTAGAAAACATTCTATAATAAAAGCACGACATTTTAAAATACTTTTAATTTTTAATGAATGAAGTTGGTTACATTGGCGACTGAAACTGATGGATATTTTGGTTAACTCTATAGGTCTCTGAATGTATAAAAAGATTTAATATACACATGACTTACTATTCCAGATGTATATTTTAAAAGGAAAACAAATAAAGGACTAATTCTCCCTAAAATGTTATCTCTGTGTTATGTTATGATAGATCATCCTGATGCTTAAGGTTACATATGATAGAAGTTTTACCATTACAGATAAAACAGGGGTTTTTGTGTTTGACACTTCAAATTCCTAAACAGAAATCTAGAATAGCTTTTCCAACATACATTTACCTGAAGCAGGTTCCTGTGCTATTGTAAATGAGGAACAAGATTTCTTACTCTATTCTTGTGTATCACTTTAGAACTGTGGTGAGTGTGGTACTTGAGTCATGTAAGTAGAGTCCTAGTCCATGCTCTGAGAAGTGAAGATAGGTAATTAGAAGCATCCCTATCATAATTTATGCATTTTTATTAAGTTGATTTTAGAGGGAGTTGTTTTCATTCAAACTCTTCAACTGGAAAGGAAGTTACCTCCACAATTTGTTTAGGAACATTAGAATTGCATAGCAGGAGTCATAGCTCTACCCACTTTTCTGAGCAATGTAGAGAATATGCTGTAAGACTGGTGTGCATATCAGGCCTCATTTATCCCTATGCTGAAGCTTAGCTTGGGGTAGAGTCAGAAAGGTAGATGTGTGGGAGAAGGGGTGGTTTTATACAACCTTTGCATCTCCACTAACCTGGCTGCCCTAACTTATACCTAGCTGCCTACACTCCCTACACAGCCAGTCAGAAGCAGCATCACTGCAGGATTCCCCACAGCAGGGATATTTGGGGGCATGGCTGGAACACTCTGGCTATATGCCAACCAAGGAAGTCCCATGTGTCAGTAAAATCCCCTGGAGTCTGGATCCACCATCTCTGTGGTATCTTTATAGCCGTGGAGCCAGTGTAAGCAACCCCAGTACAAAGATGAACTGGACCCAACTGAAAACTGAAAGGGCACTTATTTCCATGCCCAGTAGATGCCTATGTACACCTGAGAGGGGAAAAAAAGAAAAGACAACAAAACTCTGTGCTACTGGTATATGACCAAATGGAAAAAACAAACAAAAGTTATCTAAGAAAGTTGTTCCATTTATTTTCCTATGTAAACCTATAAATAGTGAATATGGGACCAACAAGAGTTCTAAAATTTTGAGGCTTTAAAAAAAAAGAAAAAAAAAGCTAATAGGGAGCCAGCTGTGAAGTTCACGATTTCCCAAATCACCATTTCTGTAGGTATGGTATATTATTTAGACAACTCGGTTAGAAATATTGTAGCCAACCTGTTTCAGTATATACACCACTGTAAAGTTCTCTCAGGCCTGGTCTACACTATGAGTTTATGTCGGATTTAGCAGCGTTAAATCCTAATTAACCCTGCACCCGTCCACAGAACGAAGCCATTTTTTCGACATAAAGGGGTCTTAAAATCTATTTCTGTACTCCTCCCCAATGAGGGGATTAGCGCTGAAATCAACATCGCCGTTTCAAATTAGGGTTCGTGTGGACGCAATTTGAAGGTATTGGCCTCCGGGAGCTATCCCACAGTGCACCACTGTGACCACTCTGGACAGCACTCTGAACTCAGATGCTCTGGCCAGGTATACAGGAAAAGCCCCGGGAACTTTTGAATCTCATTTCCTGTTTGGCCAGGCGACCACAGGTGACCAAGCAGAGCTCATCAGCACAGGGGACCATGCAGTCCCAGAATCGAAAAAGAGCTTCAGCATGGACCAAACGGGAGGTACTGGATCTGATCGCTGTATGGGGAGAGGAATCTGCGCTATCAGAACTACTTTCCAAAAGACGAAATACCAAAATATTTCAAAAAATCTCAGAGTTCATGAGAGACAGAGGCTACATCAGGGACACAACACAGTGCCACGTGAAACTTAAGGAGCTCAGACAAGCGTACCAGAAACCAAAGAATCAAACGTACGCTCCGGGATAGAGCCCCAGACATGCCGCTTCTACGCTGAGCTGCATACAATCTTGGGGGGGGGCCGCCACCACTAACCCACCCCTGTCCATAGACTCTGATGATGGGGTACTCTCCGCCATGGCTGAGGATTTTGCAGATTGGGAAGAGGAGTAGGAGGACGAGCTTGGGGAGAGCACACAGCACACCGTTCTCCTCAACAGCCAGGATCTTTTTATCACCCTGACTGAAATAGCCTCCCAACCCAACCAAGCCAGAGAAGGGACCTCTGGTGAGTGTACCTTTTTAAATATAATACATGTAATAAAAGCAAGCATTTTTAATGATTAAGTAGCCCTGAGGACTTGGGATGCATTCATGGCCAGTACTGCTACTGGAAAAGTCTATTAACGTGTCTGGGGATGGAGCAGAAATCCTCCAGGGACATCTCCATGAAGCTCTCCCGGAGGTACTCTAAAATCCTTTGCAGAAGGTTTCTGGGGAGAGCAGCCTTATTCCGTCCTCCACAGTAGGACACTTTACCACGCCATGCTAGTAGCAAGTAATCTGGTAACATTGCATGACAAAGTCTGGCAGCGTATGGTCCCGGTGTTTGCTGGCATTCAAGCAACATCCATTCTTTATCTCTCTGTGTTATCCTCAGGACAGTGATATCGTTCATGGTAACCTGGTTGAAATAGGGGAATTTGATTAAGGGGACATTAAGAGGTGGCCGTTCCTACTGGGCTGTTTGCCTGTGGCTGAAAAGAAATCCTCCCCGCAGTTAGCCACGTGGTGTGTGTGTGGGGGGGGGAATTGGCGCTGAGCTGTTTGCATTTGGCTAGCAGGGATCTTCCCTGATACCAGCCACGTGGTGGGGGGAGGAGAAAAGTGATCATTCCAGAGAATTGGATGGGGGGAGGGGGTTAGTTTGGTTTCTGCTGCTGCACGTTAACAGGAAAACTGCAGCACTAAATGGCCAACTCAACGTGCTTTGCTTGGTATGGGAAAGGAGGGGGCTGCTGTTATGAAGGTTGCAGAAGCCGAAAGACTATGGCTTACCATGGCTGCCTGCAAGCTGAATTCTGTTGCCTGGCACTGCGTGTGTGATCTCTAACACCAAAGCCACAGGCACTCAATATAAGATACAAAATACGACCTTGTACCAAAATCACATGTGCTATGTAATGTGAATAGCGTTGTTCACCGTGAAAGAGTATAGCCATTCTTCTGTAAAATGTATCTTTTTAAATACTTTCACTCCCTTTTTATCTCCAGCAGCTGCAAATGTTTCAAGCCTCCCTCCTCCATCCCAAAGGCTATCTCAGATAAGGCGGCGAAAAAAACGCAGCGCAGTGACATTTTCTCTGAGCTCATGCAGTCGTCCGGCACTGACAGAGCTGTGTGGAGGGACACAATAGCAGAGTAGAAGACAGTGGCCAATGAACGTGAGGAGAGGAGGCGGCAGGAAGATCAGAGGAGGCATGAGGAAACACTGGGGCTACTGAAGGTTAAATGTACATGCTCCGGAGTCTGGTGGAGGTTCACGAACGGCAGCAGGATCACAGACTGCTGCTGCAGCTCCTCCTTAACCGCCCTCCATCCTCCCCAAGTTCCATAGCCTCCCGACCCAGACATCCAAGAAAGCGGGGTGGGAGGCTCAGGGAACCCAACCACTCCACCTCAGTGGACAGCCAAAGCAAATTCAACAAGTTTTAAAGTGGCCTTTTCCTTCCCCGCTAGCCTCCTCCCATACCCCACCCGGCCTACCTTGTGCGTTATCTCCCTATTTTTATAATCAATTAATAAAGAATACACGGTTTTTAAATGATAGTGACTTTATTTCCTTTGCAAGCAAGTTGTGATCAAAGGGGGGAGGGTGGGTGGCTTACAGGGAATTTAGAAGCAACCAAGGGGGCGGGTTTTCATCAAGGAGAAACAAACAGAAGTGTCACACAGTACCCTGGCCAGTCATGAAACTGGTTTTCAAAGCCTCTCTGATGCGCACCACTTCCTGCTATGCTCTTCTAACCGCCCTGGTGTCTGGCTGCACATATTCAGCAGCCAGGCAATTTGCATCAACCTCCCACCCCGCCATAAACGTCTCCCCCTTACTCTCATAGAGATTGTGGACACACAGCAAGCAGCAATAACAATGGGAATATTGGTTTTGCTGAGGTCTGAGCGAGTCACTAAACTGCGCCAGCAGCCCTTTAAATGTCCAATTGCACACTCTACCACCATTCTGCACTTGCTCAGCCTACAGTTGAACAGCTCCTGACTACTGTCCAGGGTGCCTGTGTACAGCTTCATGAGCCAGGGCATTAAGGGGTAGGCTGTGTCCCCAAGGATAACTATAGGCATTTCAACATCCCCAGCGGTTATTTTCTGGTCTGGGAAGTAAATCCCTTCCTGCAGCCGTGTAAACAGAACAGAGTTCCTGAAGATGCGAGCGTCATGAACCTTTCCCAGCCATGCCACATTGATGTTGGTGAAACATCCCTTGTGATCCACCAGAGCTTGCAGCACCATTGTAAAGTACCCCTTGCGGTTTATGTACTGGCTTCCCTGGTGGTCCGGTCCCAAGATAGGGATATGCGTTCTGTCTATAGTCCCACCACAGTTAGGGAATCCCATTGCAGCAGAGCCATCTAGTATGACCTGCACATTTCCCAGAGTCACTACCTTTGATAGCAGCAGCTCAATGATTGCGTTGGCTACTTGCATCACAGCAACCCCCACAGTAGATTTGCCCATTCCAAATTGATTACCGACCGACCGGTAGCTGTCTGGGGTTGCAAGCTTCCACAGGGCTATTGCCGCTCACTTGTGAACTGTGAGGGCTGCTCTCATCTTGGTATTCTTGCACTTCAGGGCAGGGGAAAGCAAATCACAAAGTTCCATGAAAGTGCCCTTACGCATACGAAAGTTTTGGAGCCACTGGGAATCATCCCAGACTCTGTGCTTGTTTCCCGGGCCCAGAATCGGCGTTCCACGGCATGAGCCTGCCCCATTAACACCATGATCTCCAAATTGCGGGGGAATGCGGTTTTAGAGAATAACGTGTTCATGTCCTTATCACCGCGCTGCCGTCGCCTCCTCGCCTGGTTTTTCAGGTGCTAGTTCTGCATACACTGCACAAAAATGCGCGAGGTGTTTACAGTGGTCATAACTGCTGCGGTGAGCTGAACTGGCTCCATGTTTGCTGTGCTATGGCATCTGCTCCTGCTTGGGCAATCCAGGGAAAAGGGCGCAAAACAATTGTTGTCAGTCGCCCCTCCCTCTGTCAGAGCAACGGCAAACATGGCTTACAAGGGGTGGCTTTGCGAGAAACAGAATGGCCCCCTCAAAGATAAAACTCAAAACCTCAAAGATAGAACTCAAAACTGGGTTTAGCAGGCCATTGATTTCATGGAGGGAGGGAGGAGAAAATGAATACAAAAATATCTGGTCTATTTCTTGTTTTGATCCACTTCATCTATCTTTATACATCTTGCTGGCAGCAGACTGTGCAGTAAGACCTCTAGCCATCGTCATCTCCTGGATGCTCGGCAGAAGACGGTGCAGTATGACTGCTGGCCATTGTCTTCTCCTGGCTGCTGACTGAAAGACAATGCACTGCCGGTAGGACTGAATCGCCATGAGACGAAACTTAAAAGGGAAATGACCTGGCTGAGTCACTCCCATGTTTGCCCAGGCGCCCTTGACCTCATTGAAGTTGGTTAAAAGAGCACCCTGGACTACGTCGACGACAGCTACCAGTCATACTGCACTGTCTGCTGCCAAAACACAATAAACTGCTGCTATGTTGCAATTCAGTACCGCATCTGCCAGCACCCAGGAGACATACGGTAACGGTTACCATGCTTGCCATGGTATGGCGTCTGCACAGGTAACTCAGGAAAAAAGGCACAAAATGATTGTCTGCTCTTGCTTTCATGGAAGGAGGGAGGGAAGGGGGGGCTGACGATATGTACCCAGAACCACCTGCGACAAAGTTTTTAGCCCCATCAGGCATTGGGATTTCTACCCAGAATTCAAATGGGCAGCGGAGACTGCGGGAATTGTGGGATAGCTACCCACAGTGCAATGCTCCGGAAGTAGACGGTTGCCTCGGTACTGTGGACACACTCTGCCGACTACATTCACTTAGAGCATTTGTGTGGGGACATACACAATCGACTGTATAAAAATGCTTTCTACAAAACCGACTTCTATAAATTCAACCTAATTTCTTAGTGTAGACAAAGCCTCAGTCCTGTTGCGTACCTGAAGAGATTTCATAAGAAAGGTACAATCTGACCAAATACCCTTTATTGTGATGCTGCATTTGGATGAGCTCATATAACTATAGCTCATTGCATTCATTAAAAAAAGATGCTGGCAGCTATGGTCATTTAATATTTGAGAATGGTTTATAATATCTCAGAAAGCTGAAAGCCAAAATTTATATCCATTTGATATACAGTTTCCTTGAACAAGTTTACTGGAACTGAATTAATATTAAACTAACAGTAGTTCACAAGTCAAAATCCTCCCCGCCCGCCCTCACAACAACATATACTCCATATTCCCCCCAAAAACAGTACTTCCATGCGTTCTTTAACAGCAGGCTCCTGCCCTTCAAATAGTCCTCCATCCACCTCCCCCAGAAATTCAACAGTTCACTCTTCCTTTCCACCATACTCATACACCCTCCCTATGTCACAGCATAAGGAACACAAAAGCAAACTCATTCTACTCTCCCTCTCCTCCCACACAGACCACTTAAATGATTCAACCTATCCCCCATTGGCAGCTCCAGGCTCGGAGTCCTGTGATTGTTACCGAACCATGAAGAATTTATTGTGTAGCTACATGTTTCCAAGTAATCCTAATTAGCTGGGAAGCTGTTATTTGATAGTAGACAGAGTAAATGAAAGAACGGACAGATCTCAAAGCAGCATTCATCCCTTATCACTTTGTGTCATTAGAACACCTTATACATGCTTTCAATTTGATAACTGAAATTCAGGCATTAAGCATAAATATATGTTGGTTTAACAAAGTAATCTATATTTTATAACACTTTCTAACAGCTTGTCATCTGTTAAATGTTCGTTACTAATGCATTTTATAACATGCTTTATAATAAACCATTAAAGGCTGTAGCTGCATCTAGTAATCATGTCCGAAATATAAAGAAAGCTTTTATAAATGGGCTCCTTATTTAAAATGTTATCAGTAGCCTAGAGGGTCTTGGTGGGGATTCATAATTCTTTTTCTCCTTTTGATAATGTGATCTATTACCTATAGGATGCACAGCTGAGCTGGAGCTCTGCAATTGCTAACGTGGCAAAGGAGTGGAGATGTGCAAAGTACGTGCTCGTCACAGGAGCATTTCTGAGGGCATGACATGGGCAGTTGTACCCCATTGCAGGACTCACACAACTGCTACTCTGCAATGGCACCAACGTGCACTCCTCTACTGGCACAGCTGCTGATGGGAGTATGTGCACTATCCAATTGAGAGCCTTGCCATGTTTCCTAGCCATCAGGACTTGCCCCCATTGGGATCACAGTGCATCAGTAGATTTGGGAACATTTGCCAAGCATGCATTCAGTACTGTGTTACAATCCTTTCCTGCTGTTACTCGAAGAGAGACTTCCTATGACATCTTCTCCACTGTGGTGCAAAGTTGCAGGAGCGGGAGGGATTTGGCCTTTTATGTCTAAAGGATATTGTACCACCCATGAAGGAAACCTTACATCCATCAAAAGTCATTCTGGTGTGGATCTAGGGTAATGTACGACCCTTAGAGGAGCAGTTTGTTAAAAAGATAGCATCACTGGTGAAATCAGCCTCAGAAGGGTCTGTTTGGGTATTAATTTTATTAATTTCTGTAGCCTACCAAAATTTCTCTTGTACTCCTTTTTCTGATAGATAAATTAAACAAAATTATTGTTTTGTGGACTTTGTAACTGTAAAGCTAATTTAGGGTCCAATCCTGCAAATACTTACTACTAGGTATAACACTTAGAACCATACGGAAACTCATTAGATTTCATGGCAGTAAGCACTACCCCCAGTAGTAAGTATATGCAGGATTTGTCCCCTTGTCCCCCAGTTCAGGAAAGCATCTCTATTTAGGAAAGCAGTTAAGCATGCACTTAAGTTTCACTGAAGTTAATGGAACTTAAGCATGTGCTTAACTGCTTTCATGAATTACTTTGTTTCTTACAATTGAATTTTATAGTCAGTAGGCTGAAATATCAAAGCTGGTGAATTTGAATGAAAGTTATATGAATTGTAAAGTACTGCTGCAGAACATTTTAAGCTACTGAATCATAAAATTGGGCCATTTGGTGTGTTCTACACATATATTTGTGTTCACATATACATGCAATACTTTTAAAATATTTTTTAAATCAGTGAATAATTTATTTGCCCAGTTCTAGTATAGTACTATGCCATATTATAGGCCATGACACAGTAAACCTGCATAATGTGACAATTTAGAACACTTTGTGAAGACAGATCTTTCATTAAAAAGTCTCTGTGTTAATCCCATTCTCAACCAGCCACCAATCCCTATAGCTCATTTTAATGGGATTTTCCTTTAGATGAATATTTTTTTGTATTCATCATGAAAATGCTGGGTCCATGAGTAAGGAGGACCACCTGAAGGCCTGATTTATAGGCACTGGATTAGGGCCAGCTGCCATATTTGCCCTTGTGACTAATGGTACTTGTCCATGAGCCACGTACATTTAACTAGAAGCCACCTACTACAAACTACTGAAACCTTTGTATTTTCTTTCAAGTTGAGATTAAGTTGCACAACATGCTTGAAAGCTATTTGTAATTATAAAGTAATTTGTAATTGTAAAGTAATTTGTGTTCTTTATGTATTGGTAAGGAAGGTCCTTTTCCCCACAATTATGATTTTACCACTTAAAGGACAAATTGAGTATTTAAGTGGCCAAAACTCCATTGAAATCAAGGAAGTATGGGCACTTTGGGCCTGATCCAATATTCATTGAAGTCAATGGAAGTCAACAGAAAGACAAGCCAGCATGCATTTTATGAATAGTTCATCCAAGATAGACTGCTGTTCATTTCATGGGCAGACTTGCCCCAAACCATTCACTCTCATTTCATTCCTTCCTATTTTCCAATAGCCTCTCTGCTTCCCACAAGCCTATGGATGTTACTAAATCAATTGCCATTGCTATGGCTACACAATGTGATGGCATACCATAAACAAAAAGTAATTATAAGTGTCGATCAGACTGAGGAGAAATATTATGTGTGGTTTCAAAGGAGATCAATAATGGACTTAGTATTATTTAATATCTAAATTCACACTCTAGGAAGAGTGTTATAAATTAATCATATTAGCAATGGTAGACATTGCAGAATCAGATAGGAGAAAGATATCAATGGGATGATTTATTAATGTAAATGCAGACAACAAATGAAGGGAGAGATATAACACTAAGCAGAAATACAAAGGCTATCTTGGAAAAGAGTAATGCAGAAAAGAATTTAGTGATGTTAGTGAGCAGTAAATTAGATATAAAGATCACAACACAATGTCACTGGGAAAAAAATAAACAGCTATAGTAGGAGGTATATGAAAGAGCATGATGTTTAGGAACAGGGAGAAAAATGGGAATACCAAATTTATAGTACTAAGAGCTGAGCTTTCTGCTATTCCAAAAAAAAAAAAAAAAAAAAAAGACAATAATAACTGAGTTAGGCTCCAAAAAATGTTAGAAGGATTAGAGAGATATTATGAGAATCTAAAGAAATGTAGTATTTAGAGCTTGGAAAAAAATACAACAAACAGGGAATATGATCACTGGTTATGTGGAGATGAAAAGCAACATAAGATGGGAAGGGATTATTTAATGTAGCTGTGACAGGGTGCTGAGTAAGGAGTGCTTAATCAGCCCCCGGCCACTCCAGGCCCAATCAAGGGGAATGGAGTGGGGCTGGTTGAACTGCCCTGTGCCTGCTGGCAAGGAGAAACAGCTGCCAGCCTAATTAGCCAGAGGCTCTAAAGGGAAGGAGGATGGAAGCTAGGGGAGGAGAGGGAAAGAGAAAGGCCAGACACAGAGAGGGGCGGGGCAGGGCGGGGCAGGACAGGGCCAGGCCGGGCCAACTCCGGCCCGGCCCAGCCCTCTAGTCTGCTGCTGGCCAGGTCTGTTTCTGGCAAAGTTTGGCTGAGAAAAACCTGTACATGAATAGTACGGTGGTGGGAAACAGCTGTAAATAAAGAGCACTGGTGTTGCATCAACCTGAGGTGGCCCTGACTGATCTGGGAGGGAAGCAGGAGCAGAAATCAGAAGGGCCCAGCTTACGCCTCACTACAGTGGCAAAGAGGGAAATTTATTCCATAAAAAGGATTAGTGGCCCAAAATTAATGCAAGAGAAGATTTAATTGAACCATTAGGAGAAAAAACTAACAATTGCACTAATGTGGTAACTTGCCAAGGGAGGTAGCTGAAGCCTCATCACTACAGATGTTTAAGAACACACTAGATAAAAGATTAAAAACATTGGTGTAGAAAGCAATCCTTTATTTGTGGAGAGGTATGAACTCTATATCTCAGTGGTTCCCAAACTTGTTTCATCGCTTGTGCAGGGAAAGCCCCTGCCTGGCCGGGCCGGTTTGTTTACCTGCTGCGTCCGCACGTTTGGCCGATCGCGGCTCTCAGTGGCCGCAGTTCACTGCTCCAGGCAAATGGGGGCTGCTGGAAGCGACGCAGGCCAAGGGACATACTGGCCTCCAGTTCCAGCAGCCCCCATTGTCCTGGAGCAGTGAACTGCGGCCACTTGAGCTGCGATCGGCCGAACCTGCGGACGCAGCAGGTAAACAAATCAGCCCGGCCCGTCAGGGGCTTTCCCTGCACAAGCGACGGAACAAGTTTGGAAACCACTGTTATAACTCAATAAGGTCCTTTCCAACCCTAGTTATTAGATGGACAACGAGAGGTGATAGTTCAAGTAAGCTTTCCCCACTGGGGTCATTTTGTGAATGATACAATATTTAATGAAACCTTGCTTCTGCTGAAAAGGTAAGGGAATATTTATTTTCACAACTACAACCAACACTGTCCTTAGTTTGCCAGCAGGAGCATGAATACGGATTGTCTCCTCTATGGCAACTGAACACGTCACATTCTTAGTACATCAACACTTTGATTCCTAAGAACCATATGATTCAAGTGCGCTTTTAAATCCATTTCTCAATGGTGCAAAGTCTAAAGGTAGATTTGAAAAGAGTATGTCTCTTTATAATGTATGTCTGTGCACACTCTTTCCCTCCCCGCCCACACACACTCACCCCAGTGTTCTCAAAGTCATTCCACACAAGAACAATAAAACAAAGAATCCGTAGTATTTTGACTACAGAGACACTCCAAAATGTATTCAAGATTTACAGGATTTTAAAGGGACACATCCTGCCACTGATTTTTAGAAAGAAATACCTCTAGATTTCAATGGAGATTTCCCTGCACAGCTTGATGTAAGTTTTAATGCTGGACAACAACTGATCTGCATTATAGTCAAACACTGTGAAGATTTATGTTGAAATCTAATAGCCAGTTACCACAATGCTGTTCAGAAGTCTACTCATGTAAATACAGCTCTAACATAAAACTAGGAATGAGCACAGGAAGACAACTGTATCTGATGAAAACTGCATCTACAGCCCCTCTACACTGGAGAATTGATATTTTCCCATCCTCTTTCACCTGAAGAACATTTGATTAACTTAGATCAGCTTTCAAAAGCTGTTCCTGGAGAATGCTATCTTTCTTTTACTACACAAAATCATATGAAGAGCTGGAAGTGAATTATCTTATGGGCATAATTCTAATTGTGTGACTACTTTAGGTTCAAAAAGAAGCCAAAGAAAATCAATGCCCATTTGTGCTCTGAAGCTTAACCATATGATTCATTATTAACAGCTGCTAAAAAGTGCATCAAAATATTGTGCGACTTGCATGACTATTGCTAAGGTATGTAATGCTGTTGCACACAACTTTTTGATGCTAATTACTTCAGAATATAAAAGAAGAAAATGAACACCAACTGATTATGTATTTTAAGTTGAAGGCCACAATGGCAATGTTTTATTTTAAAATAAAGTTGTAACAATTTTACAAAAAACATATGAACCTTAAACATCCCAGAGGACTCAATATTATTCTAACTGAAAACCCTGGAGGTTTTGCAATTGACTTCAACAGACACAGGACAAGACCCCCAAAAAGAAGGAAAAAATGTGAGTCAAGGGATTACGACTGTCTTGCCTGGACTCTGTCATCTGAACAGAATCACTTTGATTGTGGAAAGGAAAAGGAAGCAAACATTATACAGTCATTTAGGTCCCAGTTATAGATAGCCATGCATTATTAAATAAGTTTAATATAACATCTGAAGGAAAAAATAATTAAGGGAACAGTCTCCCTATTTCTTAAGATAACAATAACTTTTGTCTGATGTGGTCTTTACATACAATTCAACGTAAGTCGATTTAATTTTATCAACAATGTGACAGGAAATGTCCTTACAAATGGGAGGAACTTGGGTCAGCTGCAAAATGAAGACAGTTTGGATTAACTAGATTGTCCATTACCTGAAACAAAACATGTTGATGGTGACTGAGCAAAAACCAATCAACAGGCCTATCCGAGGACCAATATTCTTCCTCCCAGGTCTCCTCAAAGCACTCCCAAAATGATCAGGGACCATTAGCTTCGAAAAGGGCACCATCAAAACAAGCACCTCAACTCAAACCACATAGCTAAAATTTTCAGTTGCCTCACCTCTAATCCTGACCCAAATATTAAATCACGAGTATTACTAGCAGTATAAACTGAGCCAACAATCCATGGTCATTAAGTCAACCACGAAATCCTGAGCTATCAAGGCAGATGTTAAAAATCATCAAGTACTATCAGCCCCACTGCCCATATAGTACCATCCCAGTAAGGAATGTCAATAGTCTTGTAGGGATTTTACAATGCAGTGGGGCAATTGGTATACTAAACACCAGTTACATTTTAGCTCCATCCCAAGACTTTCATAAAATGGACATACTGTATTTGATTCACTTTTAGGGTGGAAGAACTCCGGCATATCATACTAGATGCAAGCAGCAGTGCAGCCATACACATCCCATCCATTTCTCCTTCTGTCCATGGTGTCCTGAATACCTGTTTGGAGTCAGCATTGGCAAAACTAGTCCACCAGTGTCATTCAACCATGTTTGGGTTATTCTCATCTTTGAGCAAGTCAAGGAAAGTAAACCTATTACTAACTACCATCCAAGCATTAATCAGCATACAGTGAATACTAGATTCTTGCCCAAAACCATCATACACATTAAGGACTAATTACAATGGAATACAACAACAATGGAATTGAGGCTGATCATCTTGACTCTGGGCTATGTCCTACCTTCTCTTCCTCTTACCAATGAGATTGGGGGACCTAAGCCCTTAAAACCAGCCCTGCCCAAAACCCCCACCCCTGGGGTCTCTATAGTCTCAACATGCAACTGTGTTTTTCACTTCTCTTGGTGACTGTTGAAGGGGACACACCTGCTAGAGCTAAGTGACCAATCAAGGGCCTATATAGTTCGCCACAAACTACCCTCTCAAATGCAGACTTCCTAAAGACCAAGAAAGAGGCAGATCTGTTCAGACATTATAGTATAGTTTATGCATAATTAGGTTGAGTTGGTGCTGGGCCTTTAACCTCCCTGTTACTGAGGATGAAAAGCTGGGAAGGACTCAAGGAATAGTGTGGAGGCAGTCCAAACTTGATTTAGCACTATTGCCACTGGATTATTGCCCCTTTAGTAATTATATATAATATGCACTTCACACACAGACACATGCAATGTATTAATAGGCTGTTACCACCAGAACTCTCCACTGTATTTCCTGTACATTTTGGATAGTTCACATGCTTACAACCTATGTTTATTTTTTTTTAAATATTGTAGATAATGATAGCTTTCCCCCTTCCTCTTCTGATATGGGGTAGGGGTTAGCAAAAATAGCTGGCTCTGATGCCAGATTTTGCTGCCAACCCATGTTGAGAAACTCAGGGAACATTTAAACAATGAATGTTGTCACCATGCTGTGACTAGAACTGAGTGTGAGCGGTGCATGTCAATGCTGTAAACTGGGACTCAATCTTCCTACTCTTCTACCCTGTAATCTGAAGTGAAGACCCCTATTTACTAATTTTATCTCATGTGGAATTCCACTATATACTTTACCATTTCTTCCTCTTAAAAATGCATGAAGGCAAGAAACCCAACCATGACTGCTAGGAAGTGGCATTAAAAGAAGAATGGCTTTCCCAGTACTTGAAACATTAGGAGTAGTGCTAAGTTATTAGCCTCTGGAAATTGTACATTCTGAGTGCTGCATGATTGAGGAAGACTGAGATCAAATCTATAAACATGTAGTCTTTTGTTCATCAAAACATGTGCAGAAAAGAGTGACAGAGTTTATGAGTTGGATAACTATATGAACCTTTCTTGCTTGGCAATATGTTCAACTTCACTTATAGTTTATATATATCCATGAAAGTAGCGTCTAATGAGCAAATAGCATTCCCGAACAAGCATAATAAAGTTAGGAAGGACTTGCAATGTTTGTTTGTGCCTCAGGCTTCCTGAATCAAATCACCATCTTCTACATTAAAGAGACTTGTGTTATCCAAGAAGTATTAAAATAAAAATGTTAACTTTAAAGCTGAGCATAATATGCATTACATTTTGGAAACCTGTAATTTAAAAGACATAAAGTAAGCTAGGCTACTGTACCAGTCTAATAAAACTTGTGGAAAAGTGTATGACTTTCATTCAGTACTTTAGCCTTCATAGTTAAACATTATAAATGTTTATTACATATATATGGAAAGATGTTCAAGTGACTATCAAGCAAGTCAAGCAGAAAAGGTAAAGGAGATTTTTGATCAGTTCCTTAATACATTTCTTGTATGTGGTTAATACTCTAGTTACACTCTTAAATAGTTCAACTCCTAATATTAACTTTCCCCTTAGTTTTCAGTTTTATCAGAGAAAATAACTGAATAATTTTCTCTGTCATACTAAGTGAAAATTTGTTTTAAGCCATGCAGTACAATAATTCTTCTGAATAGTATAGCTAAAAAAGTGAAGAGATAAACAGTAACAGTTTATTTAATTCAGTGAAGAGGACATCTCATTAGATTATCTCATAGCAATCAAACAACATACTGCAAAAGCCAAATGACCAATCATTAAATGGTGTTTTTTTCTTCTTCCCCAGGCAAATAGAGATTAAGTGAAGTTAATGAATTCACTTTAAGGCATTAAGTTAAATTGCACGACTTAAAGGAAGAGAAACAAAGCACCGTGTAGCTTGCATCTAAGGTGGCATAGCTGACGTGATTTCTGGAAAATCATTCATTTATATAATCAGCCATTAGCTGTCATTTATGTTCACTGTGGAAGGGACCACAGTAATATATCCTAAACGAATTCCAGCTCAATGCCCACTTCAGTGTTTTACAATTTCTCTGGCACATGCTTAGTGAAAGCCTGCCACTCTGCAACAGAGGAGGGAATTACTACTGTAAACCCACAGGTATACTTCACTAGAAATATATTGGATTCACACACACAGAGTGGAATCTATTTCAATTAAAAGAAAGGCTAGCTAGTTACAGTAGCTAACAATAGTTCTAGTAGTCTTATTGCACACTTCACAGTATCTTGGGCATGTCAGAAGTCGAAACCATATTAGAGCTCTTCTGAAAGTATATTCAAACAGCTGACATTCATCTCAGATTATTTATCCCAGACATACTGTATGTAAATCATCCACCAACATGTGAAAGGTTTATTTCATCCTTTTGCTATAAACTGGTGGGTTTAGACATGCGTTCAGTGTATAACCACCTTTTTATCCTATTATGTTAATGTTCCTCATATGCGAAAAGTGTAGGTAGCTCCATATAAAATGATCTCTCTTCTAAACCCTCAGAGTTGACAAATGCTGACAAATCAAAGTGCATTAACCTGGAAAGGTTTGGGACTTTTTGTATCCATCTCCATTTACTGGAGACTTCTGATCAGAAAATGAGACCAAAAAAACATAAAAATCAACAATTATTCATACCCATTTACTTTTCTATAAAAGCAAATCCCTCCATGTTACTTGCAACTGGTACATAGTATTATTTATGTTGTAATGGTGAAAAAAGAAAGTTCATTCCTCTAAGTAAATACACCATCCACCCTTCCTCCCCCCTTCCTGCCCCCTACCTATCCCCACTACCACTACTGTAATTCACGTGCTCATTGGAACTGATCATGCTCTAAGCAAAATGTCAGTGTTTGGCTGTAAATCTGTGTAAATGTTTTTTCTCCCTGAAACCTTCATGTTAAAGCAGGATGCTCATCAAGGTCACTGTAAGAGATTACGGTTTTCAGTCTGGCAGAGAAGAGGCTAAGAAAATCAATAAACACAAACACAATTAAACATGCTTTGAAGTCTGCTGTTTGCCAATTTCATGTGGAATCACATCTTTAGCTCCTGAATTTCAGAGATGTATGGGAAGTAGTTATGGTGAGGCAGGTTGGCTAGTTTATGCACTAGCTATGCAGAAAGGTGAACAGGAGATTTGGCGTTTTGCAGTGTGGCAGATTAGTTCTGAGTAAACTATCTTCAACTGAATTTTTAGGAAGAGATTACAGCTTCCTGGGCCTGCTGCCTCCTAAGTGGAGTTTTGCCATGGTCTTCCATGGGAGCAGGACTGGCCACCTCACCTACTACACCTTTTCTGTATGTCCTGTTAAACTGAGACCATACCAGACTCAACTTTTGTTTTGTGACAAATGTCAGTTACCAGAAGAAGATCAATAAATGTACACACATTAAAAAAGACAGGAAAGCAAAACCCACACAGAGAAGGAGCATCAGAGAAAAACAAAATTACCAAATGACATGGCTAAAAGTTAAAAGGTATGCAAATCAAATTCAATCACTGTCTTGCATGCCTGAGAGACACACAGGGCTGTCCTACAAGAGCTGTTGCTAAAATGCACTCTGTTAAGAGACTCTCAATATTTAGTTACACATGAACACAGAGACAAAAAAAAACATTTAATATGTTAATAAAAATATAAGGCATCATTTCCATTTGCTGTTGTTGCACAAGTGGTCACCACCCTATTTCTTTAAGATTGTTCTTGCAAAGCTAAGGAACATAGATGCTGTAAAAGGGATGTTTACAATGCACTTCAACAGAGTTGGACCAATGCTGGGTTGCAACAGATCCCCTCTCACTATCACAAACCTCTCAAATAAAGAGACCTCGAAATCTAAAACTGCAGATGGCTCCACTGCCCGTCCTCCCTCCAGACAAGGAGTTTCAAACCAACAGCTGCAAACAGATTAAGGTAATACGTTTACTAACAACGGCAATCAGGATTGTAAGCAATGACTGACTTACTTGCCAATATGCTAGCGTTAGGCGATCTGCTCTCCGTTGCAGAAACGTTGCAGAGCTTGTACTCTTCGGATCTCCTCTCAGACCTCTGTCCAAAGTATTTCCAAACCACTCGGGCACATCTCCACGGTTATTTGGCGTAATACAGAAAATCTCTCACCTGGCCCCCGAACTCAGTGCCCATGATTTAAATCAAAGCCTCCGGAAAGTTACACTCTGATTTGTGTTAAAAAAAAAATTAAAATCGGGTTGAAGTCGCTGGTGAGATCTCAAACTCCGGAGCGGAACGACGCCACCGTCCCTGTTTGCGGTTGCATGGAGGGGGGTTACTTGCAGTCCACCCAAAACAATAAATAAATAAATCAGAGGGGAGGAGGGGGAGCGAGAGATTAGGGAGCGCCGCCCTTTTAGCAGCAGGGAGAGGCAAGCCGGTGTATAAGCACCTGCAGCAACAGCAGCGCTGTGTCCCAGTGCCGGCTGGGTCCAGAGGCGCTGTCCATCCCTGCTGGTGTTGAGCAGAGACACCGAGAGACCCTGCCAGCCCCCAGAGCTGCCCACCTCCCTTCCAACCCACCAGCTTGCTTCTTGCTTGTCTCGCCTCAGTGGCTTCCCCCTTTCGTCGGCTCCCGCTAGGATTCGCCGCGCGGGGTTTCGCTGGGTTTTATCTGTAGCGCATTCTCCGCTGGTGGAGCTCGGGAGAAAATCCAGCGATGCTCAGGTCCCTGGCCAGGTCCTCCTTCGCTAATCAGACCCTATCAGAGAGCGAGAGCGAGATGGCGATTAGGCGGACTCAATGAGTGAAGCAGGAAACTTACACCGCGCCTTTGCAAAGTCCAGCGCGTGATTTAGGAGACAGGAAGCAGGGCTCTGTCCGGAACCTGTGGGGGTATCACCTGGGAGCAGCACCCTGAATGGTGGAATACAGCTTGAGGACAGGGATTGCGGTCCTCCATTCAGACCCGGCTGGGAGAGGCGGCTTCTCAGTTCCCTTACAGCCCCCAAAAGGAAATCACACGTGATTAGGAGAAGTTGATGCTGCTAGGGAGAGCTCTTTAAAAGGGAAAAAAGGCAAAGCTGGGTCCCTAGAGGGAGAAAGTGGATCCTGCAAAATCCTGTCAGTTTGGGGCCCCAGAAGCCCACGTTACACTGCCTAAAGGGAGTCCAAATCCAGGCATTCCTATTATTTCAAAACAACCCTGGTCCCCACCTATCCCAGTGCAACAGCGCCACAAGAATTTGCAACCTCCACCTGGATGCTAAGAGAACCAGCCAATCTGGGGGCTCTACCCCCCTAAAATACTATTGTATAAGTACAAAGTTTGCCACCGGGATAGAGAATAAATGTGGCTTCTCTACTGTACGACCCACTCCTTACCTACCCTACCTAAATCTGTATCAGGGACATCAGTGCTTCCCACATCAACCATAAAACCTTGCAACTGACTATTAGCAGGTCGTGGTTTTGCCCTGGAACCTCCACATTCTATTGTCTAAACAGAGAATTCATTTAGCGTCTCCTGTTGTACCTTAAAACTCCACATGGATGTGTCCGAAAGCCAAGACACCACATAAATTTAGATCCCACATCTGGAGCTTGCCAAAGTTTCACCAAACACTCAGAACTTGTACCCTGAAAACAGAGCAAAAGGTATTATTTCTACTTTTCCATCAAAAATCCGGACTTCAGAAAATCTTGTAAGGGCAGATATTTTAATTTGGGCACATATATAGTGCTAGAAATGGCTAATTTAGGCTTGTATATGCCGTTTTACCATCTCCACTCTTACTATACGTCATGAAATGCAATGTTTCCCCATTGTATAGCTTGTCGTGTATTTATTCCTTGGCAGATGGAAAGCCATAATACATCAAGTTCTATATTCAGCAAAAGTTATGTACGGCTTTTTTAATAGATTCATTTAAAGCTACAGAGACTTTTTTTTTTTTAATGTTAAAGGAAACGTTATAGTCTTCATCCCGTTTCTTGTCAATTAAATCGCATAGTCTAGAAACCCTTGACTATTTTCTAATTTGGACTCTGGTACTTTGATTTTGTTGTCGTTCCATCTGCTAAGGAAATAACACCCTGATTACTACTACTCTTGACAGGAATTAGATAAACAGACATCCATATTTCATTATTTGCATGGCTGATCATTTATGGAACATCGCAGATCTGAGGTTTGTCTCCAGCTTTTATCATTAACATTTAAAATACATATTCCTAACTTGGTGCAGTTTCACTGGTTAAACTTATTTATGGCTTTCTATATAATTGTTAGGGATGATGGGGGGGGGGGTAGGGGGCAGTGTTGGTGCATCATGATACATTTGGGCCTGGATTCTGTAGATTAGGGGAGCTGCACATGTACTAAAATTTAGGTAAGAAAACCAGGGGGGTGCAAAAAGAAATAACCTGGTGCCAAATTAGAGTTTGTGCAGCTCTATACTAGCATTTGTTGGGGACAGGGAGGGGACGTTTGTTTTAGGGAGTGGGGGGAGGAATAGTAGAATGGTAGAATAATAGAATCAAGCTTGTTCTGTATTTTAGGGTTCCTGGCCAAAATTTGGCAAGATCCAGATCCGGGTTTTGAATGTAGTGGTGCATTGGCTTCCCAGGTCTTTCCGTGCAACAAGACCAGGTAAACGTGTTCCCTGTGAGTAACTTACACATTGGAGGGCCATAACATGGCATGATCTGGCAGGATCCCAAGTGCCCTATCTGAATATTTGCTGCTCTGTTGCGTCAGGATGCGGCCCTGTCGAGACTATTGTTGGTACAGGAAGAGTGCCTACACTTGTTCCATATTAACGGGGTAGAAATGCTGGGGGCACATTTGCTGGATCTAACAAGATCCAAGTGGTGGATCCGGGATTTTGCAGGCTGTTGTGGCCGGGGGGATGCCTCAGAGTGCCTAGGTGGGTGTGAAGTAGGAGAAATTATGCAGAGGAATTTGAGGGTCGAGAGCCAAAAATGGTAGGATCTGGTAGAATTCTGCCTTTCCAGAGAGCACCTTTAACGGCTCAGTAAAAGTGAGAATAAATCAGTGACAAACCTGTTCACTTCCCAGGATACATGCCTTTTCCTCTCCTTCTAGTTTGTGGATATAGGAGACTGCATTTCTAGAGGGAGGAGGGGAATCGAGGTGAACATAAGAATGGCCATACTGGGTCAGACCAAAGGTCCACCCAGCCCAGTGTCGTGTTTGTCCACAGTGGCCAATGCCAGGTTCCCCAGAGGGGGTGGACCTAACAGGTAATGATCCAGTGATCTCTCTCCTGCCATCCATCTCCACCCTCTGACAAACAGAGGCTAGGTGCACAGACCCTTGGAGAAGTGGGGGGCAGAGTGGAGCAGACGCACACACATCCCTGGACAAAGCAATGGTCTTAGTGATGACTGAAACCGGGTCCCTGCTGGGAAAGGCATGAGACGCTTGTCGCATCTTTAAAGACGCTGCTCTAGGTGGACCCCTGTACATTGCCGATTGCTCGCCCCTCCTGCCCCAGCTCAGAGCTTGGAAATCGCTCCGGTGCCGGGCTCAGCAAGGAGGGGCTGGGAGAGAGCGAGCCCGCACCGTCAGGGGGGCTGGTGAACACACCCCACGCGGCGGGACGCGCTTGTAGCAGGGGACTGGCTAACTGCGCTCTGCCAGGGTGCTCAGGGAAGGAGGCCGCCGCCGCACTCCCAGGCGCTCACACGACACCCGGGCTGGCACAGCGGCGGCGCACCCGGGTGCGGGGAATACATTGGCACTCGGTAAAGTCTCCCCACCCCCACCCAGCCCCGCGCTCCCCGGCCGCAGACACGCGGGCTGCTGTGCCCTTTCGGCAGCACCGCGGCGGGGCGGGGGCCGGAGGCTGGGCCGCGAACCCGCGCGGTGATCGCGGGCGGCTCGCCCCTGTCACACAGCCGGGGCGCTTCCCCGCGCGCGGAGTTCAAGCGCACTTTCCCGCTGGGTGCCCATGAGGGGGAGGTGGGGGGGCGGGGGCGGGTCCTCCCCGCTCTCCCGTCCCCTGCTTCCGTGGAAAGGCGTCTGGTTAGAAGCCACCTACCCAGCCGTCGGGCCCGGAGCTGCGCGTTTGTCCCGCTCAGCCCCTTTGCTCCCCGCGAAGACGGCGCTGCAGGAGCCGTGCTGCCTTCCAGCGGAACGGTGATTCCGCCGGGCACGCCGCCGCGCAGGGGAGCGACCTGTAAACCAGGTGGAAACGGAGCCGTTTACAGGCACGCAGACCCTGGGCATCGCAGCCGTACTTAGTCCCCCCTGGGGCTGCCGGGCAGCGAGCCCCTGATTTTAGGCTAGCAGCGAGGAGAGCCCCGTGCCGCCTTTCCCCGCGTGGAACCCGCTCGCTGAGGGACCAGGGCATCTTTAGACGCCTCGTTCCAGCCCACGGCCCGCCACAGCCAGGGAAATCTCGCCTCTTAAAGGGGCAACAATTTAAAGCAGCAGGCTGAAATTAACCCTCTCGGGCTGGGTTTGGGGCGACAGGCTCGGGGGTTTGGGGAGGTGAGAGGTTCAGGCACTCCGCCTCCACCCCCATTTTCTTTTTAGAGGCAATTCCACACAGTTAAGGAAGTGGAGGTTATTTGGGAACAGATTCAAAATGATTTGCGAGTTCCGCGTTTCTCAGAGGCGGCACCCGGCTTTGCTTGGGGCCGCAGCCTCCTGGGCAGTGATGGGGGCGAGGGCCACTAGCAGGGATTGGGCCCTGTCACCCCTGGAGCCAGCCAGGGTGAGTTCCCCACCTTCCCCAGAGCAGTGGGGCTCCGGCTTCAGCCCTGGGGTGTCGGGAAGCAGGCTCTTGCCACGCACTGGCAGGCTCCGACTGGGGCTTCGGGCTCTGGCCGTGTAGCGACGGGCTCCGTCCCCCTCAGGGCCCTGGCCCAGGCTGCCTCTCCGTCCCCCCCCTCTCCCCCCCAGGCCTCCCTACCCACCTCCCCATCCCAGGCTTAAGTTGTCCCCCGGCTTGCCAGGGCTGAGTAAGTCTGTTGTTGTGAAATATAACATTTGTATGTTTGTTAATATCACTTTTCACTACCTGCCAGCTAATTAACAAAGCTGCTGCTATGAAAAGTGATATTAAGAAATGTACAAATATTACTTTCCAGGGAAGCAGACTTATTAGCTAGCAAGTCTAAAAAAGAAAGAAAGAAAGAAAGAAAGAAAGAAAGAAATAGCAACCACAAAGGCAAAAGAAACAGCAACAAAAACATACAATGCTTGAATGGTATTGTATTTGTGTTTCTTTTCTGTAAAGAAGTAGAGACAACTGTATGTTATTTTTATTATTCGGTTTATGTATGTGGTTTTTTTTAATGCATTATTATGACTGGGACATGTATAATGTGCACATTTGTTTTTCCTAAAATTAATTATTTTAGGAAAAATTGTCACAGCACCCACCAGGAAGAGTTGGTAGCCACATTCTGACGCCACCAAAAAATTTGTTGCAAGAACCCCTCTGCTAGTTCATATTTTACTGAACTTTTCCCCACATACTATTACTTAGATCGTTCTTGACACAATATTATTTCATTTCTAATTTTTATTGTTGAAAGATCTCCAGCTGTAAATTGGGAGCTGATGCAAACAAAAGCACTATTCATGTTATTTATTACTTTCATAAATATTAACTGCAATAACGTGCAGTGAGCCATCAAGCAACATTAAAGAAGGCAACTTTATGCAGATTAAATGCAAAGCTAATAGTTACTCTAGAAAGAGTAAACAAGTGGTGAGTTGATAAATGCATAAGAACGTGCAGTTTGATAGGCTTTATGCCTACTTGAACACATTTGTATTTCAGATCTGGAGATACAAAGTCCCTTTTTAATAGTGAAAAGAAAAGGAGTACTTGTGGCACCTTAGAGACTAACCAATTTATTTGAGCATGAGCTTTCGTGAGCCACAGCTCACTTCACTGATGAAGTGAGCTGTGGCTCACGAAAGCTCATGCTCAAATAAATTGGTTAGTCTCTAAGGTGCCACAAGTACTCCTTTTCTTTTTGCGAATACAGACTAACACGGCTGTTCCTCTGAAACCTGTTTTTAATAGTGAAATATTAACTGAGCAATTTGCATCTGCAAGCCAAATAGATATCTGTCCCTGTCAAGGTTCCTCCCCCACTCTGAACTCTAGGGTACAGATGTGGGGACCTGCATGAAAAACCTCCTAAGCTTATCTTTACCAGCTTAGGTCAAAACTTCCCCAAGGTACAAAATATTACCCCCGTTATCCTTGGAATGGCCGCTACCACCACCAAACTAATACTGGTTACTGGGGAAGAGCTGTTTGGACGCGTCCTTCCCCCCCAAAATACTTCCCAAAACCTTGCACCCTACTTCCTGGACAAGGTTTGGTAAAAAGCCTCACCAATTCGCCTAGGTGACTACAGACCCAGACCCTTGGATCTTAAGAACAATGAACAATCCTCCCAACACTTGCACTCCCCCTTTCCTGGGAAATGTTGGATAAAAAGCCTCACCAATTTGCATAGGTGACCACAGACCCAAACCCTTGGATCTGAGAACAATGAAAAAGCATTCAGTGTTTTACAAGAAGACTTTTAATAAAAAATAGAAGTAAATAGAAATAAAGAAATCCCCCCTGTAAAATCAGGATGGTAGATATCTTACAGGGTAATTAGATTCAAAAACATAGAGAACCCCTCTAGGCAAAACCTTAAGTTACAAAAAAGATACACAGACAGAAATAGTTATTCTATTCAGCACAATTCTTTTCTCAGCCATTTAAAGAAATCATAATCTAACACATACCTAGCTAGATTACTTACTAAAAGTTCTAAGGCTCCATTCCTGTTCTGTCCCTGGCCAAGACGACTACAGACAGACCCACAAAACCTTTGTTTCTCTCCCTCCTCCCAGCTTTTGAAAGTATCTTGTCTCCTCATTGGTCATTTTGGTCGGGTGCCAGCGAGGTTACCTTTAGCTTCTTAACCCTTTACAGGTGAGAGGAGCTTTCCCCTGGCCAGGAGGGATTTCAAAGGGGTTTACCCTTCCCTTTATATTTATGACACGCCCCCCAAATCTCAGCTAGGGTGAAACACTGGCTGGGATTTCTTCCTGGAGCTCTAGGAAAACAGAGTTAATAAGACACATGCATCTCTAAATATACTACCAAGTACATAAAGACTAACAATATTTTCCACATCTCAAGGACGATTTTAACCAGTTGATTCTGGGAAACTTTCACGGGAGAGTGCATCAGCCACTTTGTTAGAAGCTCCTGAGATGTGTTGGATGTCGAAATCAAAATCTTGGAGAGCTAAACTCCACCGAAGAAGTTTTCTGTTAGTTTCTTTGACGGTGTGAAGCCACTTTAGTGCAGCATGGTCGGTTTGCAGGTGGAAACGCCGTCCCCAAACATATGGGCGTAGCTTTTCCAGAGCGTAGACAATGGCATAACATTCTTTTTCAGTGACTGACCAGTTGCTTTCCCTCTCAGACAGTTTTTTGCTGAGAAACACTACAGGGTGGAATTCTTGATCAGGTCCTTTCTGCATTAAAACTGCTCCCACACCACGCTCGGATGCATCTGTGGTTACTAGGAACGGTTTGTCAAAGTCTGGGGCCCTTAGTACAGGGTCAGACATGAGTGTCGCTTTAAGCTTGTTAAAGGCCTTCTGACACCTTCCGGTCCACTGAACAGCATTTGGCTGTTTCTTTTTGGTTAGGTCTGTCAGTGGGGCAGCGATTTGGCTGTAGTGCGGTACAAATCGTCTGTAATAACCGGCCAAGCCTAAGAAGGATTGAACCTGTTTCTTTGACTTTGGGACAGGCCACTTTTGGATAGCATCCACTTTGGCCTGTAGGGGGCTGATAGTTCCTTGACCCACCTGGTGTCCAAGGTAAGTCACTCTGTTTAGGCCTATTTGACACTTCTTAGCCTTAACAGTTAGTCCTGCCTCCCTTATGCGCTCAAGGACTTTTTGTAGATGTTCCAGGTGGTCTGCCCAGGAATCCGAAAATATGGCCACATCGTCAAGGTAGGCGACTGCATATTCTCCTAATCCCGCTAGGAGACCATCTACAAGTCTTTGGAAAGTGGCGGGTGCATTTCGCAGCCCGAAAGGGAGTACATTAAATTCATACAGCCCGAGATGTGTGATGAAGGCTGACCTTTCCTTGGCAGATTCATCTAGCGGTACCTGCCAGTACCCCTTGGTTAAGTCCAAGGTAGAGATGAACTGGGCCCTTCCCAGTTTCTCTAATAGTTCATCTGTGCGTGGCATGGGATAGTTGTCTGGGCGAGTTACAGCATTTAGCTTACGGTAGTCCACGCAAAAACGTATTTCCCCATCTGGTTTGGGAACTAGAACCACTGGAGATGCCCATGCACTTTCAGAGGGGCGGATTACACCCATCTGTAACATATCCTGGATCTCCCGTTCTATAGCAGTTTTAGCTTGAGGAGACACCCGGTAAGGGTGGACCCTAATTGGGTGAGCATTACCTGTGTCAATGGAGTGGTATGCCCGTTCAGTCCGTCCTGGGGTGGCTGAGAACGTTGGCGCGTAGCTAGTGCACAGCTCCTGGATCTGCTGTCGCTGCATACGCCCAAGGGTCATGGAGAGGTTCACCTCTTCCACACCACCAGCACATTTCCCTTCGTAGTAAACACCTTCAGGCCACTCAGCGTCGTCTCCTCCCTGGGCTGTAAACTGACAAACCTTTAATTCTCTGGAATAAAAGGGCTTTAGAGAATTAATATGGTACACCTTAGGCTTTCGGTTGGAGGTGGGGAATGCTATGAGATAATTAACAGCTCCCAGGCGCTCCTGGACCACGAATGGCCCTTCCCACGATGCTTCCATTTTATGGGCCTGGAGCGCCTTTAAGACCATGACCTGGTCTCCTACTTTGAAGGAACGCTCTCTGGCATGTTTATCATACCAGGCTTTTTGCTCTTTTTGAGCATCCTGTAAGTTTTCTCTAGCAAGGGCTAAAGAGGTTCGGAGGGTGTTTTGTAGGTTGGTTACAAAGTCCAGAATATTAGTTCCTGGAGAAGGTGTAAATCCCTCCCATTGCTGCTTCACCAACTGCAATGGCCCCTTAACCTCACGGCCATATACAAGTTCAAATGGGGAAAACCCTAAACTGGGATGAGGTACAGCTCTGTAGGCAAAGAGCAACTGCTGCAATACTAGGTCCCAATCATTGGAGTGCTCATTTACGAATTTACGTATCATGGCCCCCAAAGTTCCATTAAACTTCTCCACCATGCCATTTGTTTGATGATGGTAAGGAGTGGCAACCAAGTGATTTACCCCATGAGCTTCCCAAAGGTTTTTCATAGTTCCTGCCAGGAAATTAGTCCCTGCATCTGTGAGGATGTCGGAGGGCCAACCTACCCTGGCAAAAATGTCTGCTAGTGCCTGGCACACACTTTTAGCCCTGGTGTTGCTTAGAGCTACTGCTTCCGGCCATCGGGTGGCAAAATCCATGAAAGTCAGTATGTACTGCTTTCCTCTGGGTGTCTTTTTCGGAAAAGGACCCAGAATATCCACAGCTACTCGCTGAAATGGAACTTCAATGATGGGGAGTGGCTGGAGAGGAGCTTTGACCTGGTCTTGGGGTTTTCCCACTCTTTGGCACACCTCACAAGACTGGACATAGGTAGAAACATCCTTGCCCATTCCCTCCCAGTGGAATGACCCCCCCAAACGGTCTTTGGTCCTGTTCACCCCAGCATGGCCACTAGGGTGATCATGGGCTAAGCTCAAGAGCTTGGCCCGGTATTTAGTTGGAACTACCAACTGTCTCTGAGGATGCCAGTCTTCCTGGTGTCCCCCAGAAAGAGTTTCCTTGTATAAAAGTCCTCTTTCTACAACAAACCTGGATCGATTAGAAGAGCTGAGAGGCGGTGGGTTGCTCCGTGCCGCCGTCCAAGCTCTCTGGAGGCTTTCATCTGCTTCCTGTTCGGTCTGGAACTGTTCCCTTGATGCTGGAGACATCAGTTCCTCATGGGATTGTGGACCTAGGCTTGGTCCCTCTGGAAGCGATATAGGGGATGGAGCTGTTTCTGTTGACTGTGAACCGCTCTCCGCTGGTGCACTATGTTGGGATTCAGGCTCCGGCTGAGCCTCTTGTGTAGGGTTATCGGCTGCTGCCAGTTCAGGTTCGGTGGGGCCCTCTGGTGTTGAGGTTGCAAGTACTGGATTCAGTGCTGACACGGGGTCTGGTGTTGGTTGTTCGGCTGGTTCCGGTTCTGGGACTGGTTCCGTCTGGGTCTCTGGGACTGGATCCACTACTGCTGTTGCAGACATTGGCCTGGGGTCCAGGTCCATCACCTCTGACTGGGTCCTGATAGAAGTTTCCGGAACAGAGCTAGGCCTCACGGCTTGTTTAGCCTGGTTGCGGGTGACCATTCCCACCCTCTTGGCCTGCTTCACATGATTGGCCAAGTCTTCCCCCAACAGCATGGGGATGGGATAATCATCATAGACTGCAAAAGTCCACATTCCTGACCAGCCCTTGTACTGGACAGGCAACTTGGCTGTAGGCAAATTGAAAGAGTTGGACTTGAAGGGTTGAATCGTCACTTGGATCTCTGGGTTGATTAAATTGGGGTCCACTAAGGAAGCATGGATAGCTGACACTTGTGCTCCGGTGTCCCTCCACGCGGTGACCTTCTTCCCGCCCACACTCACAGTTTCCCTCCGCTCCAAGGGTATCTGGGAGGTATCTGGGCCTGTGGACCTCTGGTGTGATTCCGGTGCAATGAACTGTAATCTGTTGGGGTTCTTGGGGCAGTTGGCCTTTACATGCCCCAGCTCGTTACACTTAAAACATCGTCCAGCTGACGGGTCACTGGGACGAGGAGGGTTGCTGGAGAACGGGGTGGTGGGACGATAAGGGGTCTGGAGGGTTCTTTGGGAGGTAGGTGGGGCTTTGGGCGGCCCCCGGTAATAGGGTGTGGTCTGGGGTGGTCCCTTCTGGTCTCCGCTCCAACTGCGACCAGTTTTCTTCTTCTCTGCCACCTCCACCCATCTGGCTCCAATCTCTCCTGCCTCGATTACAGTTTTGGGTTTCCCATCTAGGATGTATCTTTCTATTTCCTCAGGAACACCCTCTAAGAATTGTTCCATTTGCATTAGGAAGGGCAAATTTACTGGAGATTCAACACTTGCTCCTGATATCCAGGCATCCCAATGTTTCACAATGTGGTAGGCATGTCGGGTAAATGACATGTCTGGTTTCCACCTTAGGGCTCTGAACCTCCGACGAGACTGCTCGGGTGTTATCCCCATTCTGACTCTCGCCTTGGATTTAAACAGTTCATACTTGTTCATGTGTTCTTTAGGCATTTCAGCTGCCACCTCAGCTAAGGGTCCACTGAGCTGCGGCCTCAGCTCTACCATGTATTGGTCAGTAGAGATGCTGTACCCAAGGCAGGCCCTTTCGAAGTTTTCTAAGAAGGCCTCAGTATCATCACCTGCCTTGTAGGTGGGGAACTTTCTGGGATGGGAAGTGGTACCTGGAGAAGGATTGCTAGGGTTTGTTGGTATATTCTGCTGGGCCTTTATCCTCTCCATCTCCTCCACATGCTTCCTTGCCTCCATTTCCCTCTTGTGGGCAGCCTCCTGTACCTCCTTCTCCAGCCGCATGAGTTCTATCTGTCTTTCATGTTCCCTTTGTTTTTCCTCAGCCTGAAATTTGGCTAATTCCAGCTGTAGTCGAGCTGAGGATTTGGTCATTCTAACCTCTCTGTTTTTAACTAACTTTACACCTGAGGTTTAGAAATAAACAAACAAAACTTGGCTGTAAAATTTTGCTGTGCTGGAATAGAATACCTATTCTCTGATAGTGATTGTCAGCCTACAGAAAAAGACAATTCCCTTGTCTCTGCTCTGGGCCCAAATTAAAGCAAAAAACCTCCAACTACTTGGAAACCTGCTTACCCAGCCCAACGAAGAAAAAAAAAAAATTTCTTTTCAAACCTGTGCTCCTTGTAAAACAAAAAAAAAAATCAAAATCCTAAAAAAAACCCTGCCACTTTTGTCTCCAGGCAAATGGGTAGAGCACACACCCCCTATTTACTTTTAGGAAGAAAAGAAAAAAAAAAACAAACCTCTGGGTTGGAAGACTGTGAATTTCCCTGCAGGAGTTAAGTACCCTGCCTCCAGGCAAATGAAACCTGCAATTCACAAGATAATCCCCTTTTGTCTCTGCTTGGCCACAAAGCAGAGAGAAACCAAGCTGCTTTCAGTTTCAAAGCTGCCTTCTGGACTTCCTAAAAATTCCTTTTTAAAATCTGTATTTCTAGTTCAAAAAAATCTCAACTGGATCTCAAAATGATTTCAGGTTAATCCCACCACTGTGCCACCATGTCAAGGTTCCTCCCCCCACTCTGAACTCTAGGGTACAGATGTGGGGACCTGCATGAAAAACCTCCTAAGCTTATCTTTACCAGCTTAGGTCAAAACTTCCCCAAGGTACAAAATATTACCCCCGTTATCCTTGGAATGGCCGCTACCACCACCAAACTAATACTGGTTACTGGGGAAGAGCTGTTTGGACGCGTCCTTCCCCCCCAAAATACTTCCCAAAACCTTGCACCCTACTTCCTGGACAAGGTTTGGTAAAAAGCCTCACCAATTCGCCTAGGTGACTACAGACCCAGACCCTTGGATCTTAAGAACAATGAACAATCCTCCCAACACTTGCACTCCCCCTTTCCTGGGAAATGTTGGATAAAAAGCCTCACCAATTTGCATAGGTGACCACAGACCCAAACCCTTGGATCTGAGAACAATGAAAAAGCATTCAGTGTTTTACAAGAAGACTTTTAATAAAAAATAGAAGTAAATAGAAATAAAGAAATCCCCCCTGTAAAATCAGGATGGTAGATATCTTACAGGGTAATTAGATTCAAAAACATAGAGAACCCCTCTAGGCAAAACCTTAAGTTACAAAAAAGATACACAGACAGAAATAGTTATTCTATTCAGCACAATTCTTTTCTCAGCCATTTAAAGAAATCATAATCTAACACATACCTAGCTAGATTACTTACTAAAAGTTCTAAGGCTCCATTCCTGTTCTGTCCCTGGCCAAGACGACTACAGACAGACACACAAACCCTTTGTTTCTCTCCCTCCTCCCAGCTTTTGAAAGTATCTTGTCTCCTCATTGGTCATTTTGGTCAGGTGCCAGCGAGGTTACCTTTAGCTTCTTAACCCTTTACAGGTGAGAGGAGCTTTCCCCTGGCCAGGAGGGATTTCAAAGGGGTTTACCCTTCCCTTTATATTTATGACAGTCCCACTGTTCATCCTCTGAAAAATTTTGAATGATTTAAATTGACAGTTCTGGTCATGTTGGTTTGTTTTTTTTAACTCCACACAAGTACTGGAAAAGTAATCAATTATATCTGTTACTATCCAAGTCTAAATATATGTATCTTTGAGTTGAGAATTAAATGGATCTGCTGAGATTGCAACACTGCAACTATAGCTCAGATATGCTAAACCAATACATGGAAAGAGACCCATGAGTTTGACAATGAATGCCCTTCCTCAAACAAATCATTTTCACAGTGTTTTCAGTAAGGACATGATCATTTGAAGACTTTACGCTCAATTTAACAGCATTTCTGTATTTGTTTGTCTGGCTAATGCAATTACTTTTCAATGCCACATCTGATCAATTCCAAGTTTTCAGGGAATGTTCTAGCCATCAATGGCCAGAAATATATTGATTTGTGAGAAAAATGGAAAGCCAAAACGTGGGAAATGGGAGACATATGAAGTCCCTGCCAGTTCTTTAGCACAGCTATAGTTTCAAGTATTCCTGCAATTGTTTACCCAGATCAAATAACTCGTTCATGGAAACCCATTATTGCCTTCCAGCATAAACATACTCCTGTCTAATCTCTGCCTATCCTCACAATACAGTTTAACATGTTGACACACTCAATGACTTATCTCCTAGACAGAAAGAATAATGGTAGTGAGAAGAACTGGACCAGAGGGTAAAGGGGTCATACACATGATCCCTGGTTGGGGTGTGTGTGTGTGTGGGGGGGGGGAGAGAATAGGGGATCCTGAGCCACCATGGAGGGAAAAAGAGGGGAATGGGGCATATAGAGCCACTAGCAAAGGTTGGGAGACCCCAGAACTGAGGGTGGAAGGGGAATGGAAGTGCATGCAAAGCCCCTGTCATGGAGAGAAGGGAAATGGGGGTGCACACAGAGCTGCTGGTATGGGGGAATTTGGTATGTGTAGAGGGGTAATGGGGGATACACAGAACCCCTGGCAGGGGAAATGGGAGGTTGTTGCAGGGAGCCCCTAAAACAGAGGGGCATGGGAGGATGGCACCCAGGGATCTTGTGGGGGAGAATGGAGAGATGCAAGAGGCCCCTGGTATGCACAATAAGCTTGGCCTATACAAGCTATGAAGCATACAACCCCATAATTTAATTTTAAATGCACAATTTCTAAACTAAGTAGATTTATTGGAGGGTGGATCAGAATCTATGAAACATGGAATGTTTCGTTATAGACTGTCCCAATAAAAAGGGGGTTGAACAGGGATTCTGTAGTAGAGATATATTCCAGCAAGGTCTGTCCTATGTTTGACTTTTTGAAGCCACCTCTCTGTACATTTCACAAACTTTGATATAAACAAATTGATGTGTTTATTCCCAGCTGCTGAAAAAAGATCTAAAAATCTTTCATGGGGATTCCAATAGCAATGGTCACTCTTTTCTTTCATGTGAAGATGACCAGGCTAAAAATTAAAGAAAGAAAGTTATGCTTTCAGCAATGGTAAGTGCAACAGGATGAAATCACATTACAGGTAAGATCAGAATGTTATCAAGCATGTATACCACTATTTAAAGTCAGATTAGATAAACCGGAATTTTTTCCTGCATAAAAACAGATCACTCCCATTAACTAATGACACTGAATAAAAGATAAATCACTGTTAGTTTAGCTGGTATTGCAGTTTCTACAGCTGCAACAGGATGACAAAATTCCAAGACAGCTCTGAGGATGAGAAGTAAACATATAGGAAACAGAAAATAAAGAGGAAGAAAATTCAGCATTAGCTCACAAACTCTGCTGAGAACTCATGTCACCTCAAGAATCAATGACAAGATACACTTTATAAAATTATATAGACTGCCTTTCCATAGTCATGTATTTCCTATTTTTTTTTCTGCCTCCATTACCAGAGGACACATTCTGCTTTCTAGCTAAACAGCTGTTCATCTCAAATGTGGGATGTGATTTTGACATCTCACTGTCTGGCATTTGTGCACAAATTTATTGAATATTCCAGTGTGAGACTAAGCTGGATATTCTGTAGGATAAGGGTTATTAACCAGAAAGTATGTGGGGGGGGGAAATAAAGATAATGCGTATGAGAAAAAGCATATGAGAAAAAGTTATCTGCAGTGTTGGACATTCAAGATGAACAAATTAGGAAGAAATTACAAAATCCATTCAGGAATCAAGATGAGTCCACTGTAGGAAGTGAAAAAAATAGTCCTGACCCAAAGCCCATGGAAAACAATGGGGGAGTCTCTTCATTGACTTCAAAAAGGCCTCAGATCAGGCCCATTTAAAGAAGCACAAGTGTCAGGTTCTTTTTTGTTGGGTGTCCCCTATTCTTTCTCTGATGGAGACTTCACAGATTGAAGCCCTTGTCATCAATTTAAAACAGCCACTGGCATCATATGTACTCCAATCTGAGGGGGAAAAAATAAATGCTTGCTTTGAGCATGACAGGCTATAGCTGAAGTAGCCAGGGGAGATGTTCATTGACAAATAACTGTTCTCTTTTAGCAATAAAACATCTTAATTGTATCTTAGAATACATATGTTTTTAATTCTTAGAAAATGTCAGTCTGTCTTAATTGGTTAAATATAACTAAGTAATCAACAAGAGAAGTGAAATGAAACCTAGAGCACTGATTTATTCCCCACCCCCCCAATCTGTATCAGAAAATATTTGTTTAGCTTTGACAATAATTATGATAAATGTTATTTTAGTAAGCAGGATGCCAGTGTATCTCCCTAAACAGCAATTGGAATACATATGCCCTATATCAAACAGTTTACCATTTTGTCAATGGGTCTGAAGTCCCAGGTATTGTTTATCCTGAATGTAAGAAGGGCAGATAGTATCCCCAAATTCTGAACTATTCACATTATTCCAAGGTTCCACCAAGAATGTCTTCCATAAAAATGAACAATTTCTAGACCAAAAAGGGTTAAGAATCCCTGTAGGCTGGGTAAAGCAGCTAGAATATGTGGTAAAGAGTTTATTTTTCACTTTTATAAAATGTGTGTGTCATTTGTCACCAAGGCTTGCAATCTGGAGTTTTGGTTAGGTAATTAACAGTGGTCAAAACAGCCTCTTGGAATCTGTTTGGCCCAGGAGATTGCAACAATTTTTTTCAGTGACAGACCGTGCCACTCTGATTCCTGTCTATTACTTTGAGATTACACTACTGAAATGTGCTCTACATGGAACTCCGTCTTAAATCCATTTGGAAACTCACACTGGTGCATAACCAAACGTGGACCCAATTTTGTGTGAACCTGAGTTGATGAATTTTGCATGATTATGAGGTAAAATTATTTTTACATAAAGGCAGGTGGAACTCATCAGTTCTGACTGAATTTCACCTGGAGATTTTGCACTTGTTCAAAACTAAAATTCAGAGTTAAATTTGGATTAGGTAAACCCTTCCAGTTCAATCTGCAAGGAAAGAGTTTCATGAACCACTAAGAAAGCAACATTGTCAAGTTCTCAACCTGGAGCCCTAGTTCCTGGTTCCAAATGCCATAGGCCCTCAGTGCCTTCCAGCACACTGCCTTAATTGACTGTTATTGCTACCTTTCTATATTTCCTTTATGCCAATCCATGGTTGTCTTGAATCTGATTAATGCATAATTTCTTAATCGATAACAAAACAATTCAGTAGCTTCAGGGGAAAAAATCTGCTTTTTTATAATAAATAAAGACAGAGATAAATTGTTAATTATCAAAAATAAGAGCAAATGAACAATTCACACTGTATAAATAGTGGAACAGTAAGAAAATTATCAGCCACAATTTTTCTAAATAATCTTTACTATCTAATTATTTTCATAATCACTATTTCTTCATCATAAGAAAATGAAATTGCCTTCTGGGGCTTTAAAAATATCCTAAGCGCTAAACATTTCAAAATTTCCTTATGATTTTGGTTAACATATAACTGATGAAGGCATTTGTCATTTTAAATAACTAACTTGTAAGAGTAAATAGGCTGTGTAAGTAGTGAGTAAGTAGGCTGTCTACACAAAGGACCTAAAAAAAAAAAAAGGATTGTGAAGGCAGAGAAATCTTAGTTCAATCTGTATCAACTTTTAATGTGATAGTTAAAAGATGTGATCATGGAATATAGAATGTCATCTGCAAATAGTGTAATGGACTACACATATTGTGAAACAGGTGGCTGTAACTGTATCTTGTAAAATGATGACCATGCTCCTGGCATTACAGATCTAAGTGTAGACCTTTAGTGTGCACTTTACAAATACAGAATCGCTTCAATTGGTTTGTGTGGATGTAAGGAAGGACATAATTTTGCCAAAGGTTTGAAAGCATCCACTGCCCTGTGAACTCCTACACATATACATATTTAAATAGGACAGTAATTAATGCTGTAGTCAATCCTAAAATGGATATTACAGCCTAGTCTGGGCAACATCTCAGCTCATCAGTTCTCCCAAACATGAGGGAAATATGCATCTGACCAGTGTGCCATCTGAACAGTGCAGAGTGGCTGGAACAGGGGGTGAGAATATGAGCCATGATGTCATCTGATGTATTTTTTTAAGAAAGTCCCCTGTGTCTTAGAAGTACTGGAGCAGGTGAATGTATAAGCTCACATTTTACTTTATAGTTAAAAAGTAGCCAGATAAAGTCTGAGTCAGATCCCATCTAGCATAAATCAACGCAGCTGCACTGAAGTCAATTGAGCTATGTAGATTTATACCAGATAAGAATCTGGCCCAAAGTATCCTCTTTTTTCCCCCTTCGTAACCTGGTGGCATAATATTCAGATGGACTCCCAACACACATGCAAAATACCTCTCCCCCTTATACACCTTTGAATTGCCTCTTGCTCATGCCCTATTCATTTTCTCACCCTCTGAAAAGTTCCTCCTAATTTACTCATGCCACCCTATGTTTTCACTCTCACCTCCCAAAACCTGGTGGGCTCTGCCCTTGCTTCATCTCCCAGCAAGTCCCTGGTGACTCTTCCTCTCTCTACAATACTGCCCTCCTTCCACCCTGTTTTATTGTCTGCTACTTCTCCTGAAAGTATAGATATCCTGGGGGGGAGGGGAAGAGGGAGACAGGATGATAGCTGTTCCAACAGACTCAAGAGCCTTCTCATGAGACTGCTGGTGTAGGATCCTCTTGGAGTTGTAGTTTCCTGGACTGTATATATGGAACTATTCTCCACTTCGGTATAAGTGACTGGAATCATTGCGGGGTGGGAGAGAGGGACTATAACTATGTGAAATAAGCAGGAATCTAACATTCCTGCTAGAAAAGGGGTTTTTTTTTGTTTGTTTGGTTTTTTTTTGCGTGGGGGGGGGCTGTGTATATAACAGAAGATTATCACTCATTACAAAAACATGAAATATCTGAGATGAAGCTCTAGCTCTGATTCCACATTTCCCAAGAGCTACAGACTCCAGGGCAAACAAAGCACTCATGCAACTCCAACTAGGGTTGCTTAAAGTTATAATAAACCACCCACAGCAATTTATTCAGAAAACATGAAATTCATAATTTAGCAGTAAAAGCAAGACTCACATAAATATGTGCTCATTTTGGGGAAGTGAAAATGCATCGCCATGGTATTTTTGAAGTGCTCTTTTTTTTAAGCTGTAGTCTGTGGCATCATAATTTCAGAATGATGTTTGTATTATGCTATCTACTTATATCACCCCCATCACAATAATAATCTGAGTGCCTCTCAAGCACTTACACAACCCAACCTTGCCGGAGGAACAGAGAAATTAAGTGGCTTTTCCAAAGTCACAAAGGGATCTGTCTGTTTTAGGTACTTATAGTGACAGGTATGGCAGTTTCCTGCAATATCTTTGGGCAATCTTATTGAATTAAACGTAAATAGCTTTGAAGTCCACTGTATTATAAATGCAAAATTTATGTATTATTGTGGGATTGTATAACTTCTCTGTGGGGGAAGGACATGGCCAATGTTATGTACCTCAGATGACTATTTTAAACAAAGTGTGAGACGAATGAACTTTCGGGGCAAAAAAGGGAAGGAGATTTCCCAGGAAATCTCTATGGGGAGGTCTATGCAAATATACCCTCTCCTGTCATGCAAGAACTCAGCCTTTTGAAGCTTCACCTTCAGGAGGTGACCTTAGTCTGCTGATTACTTGTTAAATGAGGACAAGATCAAAAGCCAAAACCATACAAAGGAAAGAATGAACAATTTGAAGCAGTGCTTGTTCTGTTATGAATTTATGACCACAGAGATCCCGCTTGGTGGGCTTTGAAGGACTGAGCACCTACCAGATCCTTTGTTGGAGCTGGGGGTGATCTCTGGTAAGTTTATGTATGTATTTAAGAACACATTAAGAATAAACATGCTTACTGAGGAAGGGCTGTTTGGTAGCTTACAGGTACAGACAATGACAGTTTTCACAGCCTCTGAGGAGAAAGCAAAGAAGGCCTGTGTACTGTGGAATTCACAGCATAGGCAGGGAACCATACAGCTGGAAATACTAGCCAGGAAGCCTAGAGTGGTTACCCTTGCTGGACCACAAGAAGGAAATACAGGTGTAGTTGCGTGGAACTGTGATACGTAAACGCCCCCTATTACTGTAGCATCTGAGTCCCTCACCATCATTAATATACTCATCCTTACAACAGCCCTGTGAGCAAAGGCGTGGGAAGTAGAGGTGTGGGGTTGGGGGTGCTGCAGCACCCCCAAATTTTGCACCTGGCATCCCATGCCCCTGCTACCGGTCCCAGGGTCCCACCTGGCCGCCAGCCTGGGACCCTGCTTGTCTGCAGGTCTCACTCGGCCACAGATTCCATGCTCGGGGGCTCCACTGCTGGTTCCAGGGTCCCGCCCAGCTGCCAGCCCCACATGCAGGGTCCCAGCTGCCTTACTCTGCTTCCCCCACTACTGGAGCCACAGCCCTGCTCCCAGCCCCAGCTCCAGCAAGCATGGACAAGGGTAAGAGGGATGCAGCTCAGCACACCCATTCCAAAAACTATTCCAGCACCACTGGCTGTGAGGTAGGGAAGTATTATCCCCACTACACAGATGGAGAACTGCGATACAGAGAAGCTCCGTGACTTGCCTAAGGGGACACAGGAAGTCTGGAGCAGAACCAAGAATTGAACTTTGAGTCCCAGTCAAGTCCATTAACAATACTTAAGGATCCGATTCTGTCACAGAGTCTGTGACTTTAACAGACTTCTGTGACTTCTTCGGCTGACTCAGCCCACTGCAGGGCTGGAGCAGCTGTCAATCCGCACCCAGGAGCGGTGGCAGGGCCAGAGCAGCAGCTAGCGGTCAGCCCCCAGTGCTGCTTGAGCAGATAGAAGCCCCCGGGACAGGGGCTGGCGGTGAGACCCCGATGCACGAGCAGCAGCTTCTTGGGCCAGAGCAGGAGCAGGCATCATGGCCAGGCTGAGTCGTCCCCCGTGGCTGAAGCAGGTGCCAGCGGTCAGCCACTGGCAGGGCTCCAACTGGTAGCTCCCCCAGGGTATTTTTAGTAAAAGTCACAGGCTTCCATTAATTTTTGTTTATTGCCTGCCACCGTTCCGTGACTTTACCAACAATACCCATGAAAAAAATCTTAACCTTAACAATACTATCCCATTTCTTACATTATCCTTCCTCTTTTTGGAAGTACAGCCTCTAAAAGGGGCATTTCTGGACATGATGTAACAGCACTTACTACACAGAGTGAGCACTGATACCATTTTAAAAATATCAATTTAACAAATTGGAGTGTTCTCTTGGGGTATTGTCTTGACATTTCAAGACATCTGGAAAGGCATACAGGCATCAGTAGGTATTTCTGTGGGGAAAAAATCCCACTGAAAGGTTCACTGAATCTAGCCTCACAACTGTATGATGCACATAAAAGTCCATTTTCTCTAAAAATAACATCTGTTCCATGCTGTATTGTAGGTGGCTCATGGCTGACTTCAGACATTCCACTTTGTGTTGAACTTCAATGGAAATCTTTGCACCTTTTCACTCTGTGACTAAGGGTTATGCATTAACTAATAAAGAGGCTTTTTTCTTGATACAAATAGCATATACATATTTAGTGAAAACAAAACTTATTTATCCTCTTTTGTAGACTTTTTGTCTTAGTAGACTGCACATATCACAGTGAGAGGTTGACTGGGGCAACAATTTAACTATTATTTAAATAAAATTGAATTAGAAGGTTTATTGCTTTTTAGAAGCATACATTTATTAATTTATGCTCTGTATTATGATAAATGACTCCTCGGCATACTTTGAACCTATTTCTTCCTTTGGTAATGCATCTCATTTACCAACCTGATATTTTTCTTTGTAGTTGTGGCTTAGAATAGACAAAAACACCAACTCCTCAGACATTTAACAAAATATGCTCCTGATTGAATAGCTGTGTCAATAGAAAGTTCCTGCATGTTTTGTTTTCTAAGGTTAATTAGCTTTGGGCTCTGGGTGGGCACACACACACACACCTCTCCTTTCACAGTGGGTGTGATTTTGAGAAGTCTAGGTACAAATCGGTCTAAACAAATATAGCATTATGGAGGCAGTTTGTAGCAACTCTCATAGTTAGAATTGCATTGTAAAATGGGGTTAAAATAAACCATGAATTCTTGTCTCTCTTTAAAAGTAAGTGTCCAATTGCTGTGAAATTTCCCCTTAGTCTTTATGCCTGTTTTGTAGCACCACTGTCTGGCAAAACATGGATCTGCTGAAGCCTGCCTCAGTTTCCCCTTCAGTGGGGCAGCAATGGATTCACTTTAACAGCTGAGGCAAAGAGAAGCCAAACAAACATTCTAGTTAACATAAGCATATCTCCCTTTAAATAAGCCCTCTGAAAGGAGCACTTGCACAACAGTTTAAAGGCTCTTACCTGAGAGCCCAGGTTTGGGCTACTCAAAAAAAAGTTTCAAACAAAAAATCTCCAAGAGCTAGGCTAGCTATCACCATCCCTTACCAGGTATGCATCTTCTAGTCTCCATACTACATTTTCCCTTGCCATCTCTTCCAGTTTTAAACAGGTCAGCCCTTGCGGGAGGGGGGCGGGGAAGGGAACCTCATTAACTATATGCAGGTGGTTCTGATTGCAGCTCCAGGCCAGCCTTTCAAAGGTAGTACACTCCCATCACAATTTTCCATTCAGCTTTGATTGGTTTCTCTTCATAATTATTTTAGTAGGAAGACTTTGAATTTTCAATCTGGTTTAATTTTTTCCATGACAGGCCTACTTTTCATTGTTAATGAATGGCTCTTAACAGCACCCTTGTCCATCTACATAAAACTTGTTAGAGATGTGGATCCTAAGAGATCTGATGCAATGTGTACATGTTTTTAAAGTGGGATTTAAGGTGATTTTTAGCTGTTATTCACACTCTAGCTAGAGCTGGATGGGAATCAGATTTTTAGTTTTTCAGGAAAGTTTCTGATTTCTAATTATTTTCCATTCTAAAACAGAATGCAAAACAAATGTGTTTGATGTGTCCCAGGAAACAATGCGATTCATTGCTCAGGTTATTCTGATATCATAGTATATAAACATTTAAATTGAAAATTGAAATGAAGTCACTTTGAAACAGAAAATCAAAACAGTATGTTCCAAAAATGTCAAAACATTTTTTTCAATTTTTTCTTTCAAAACAATTTTTTGTCAAAAATGACACGCTTCTGCAAAAAGTTTTGTTTTCAGTGAATCAGCATTTTCTAATGAAAAAATATTCCCTCCAAAAATGTCTTACCAGCTCTAATTATGGCTGAAAGTTTATGCACTCAGTATGTAAGCTGGATGTAGTGATGGAGGGTGGGGGAGGGAGGCTAAGACCAACCAGGATTGATGGGGATGGATGCACATGAAACCTTCTCTGTCAGAAGCTACACTTTTCTGTCAAACTGTGTCCTATGCCAAAGAAGAGCTCATGAGCAGCTGCTGACACAAGGATTCAAGCCCAGCTACTGATGGATAAAACATTTTCCATCATTACCTGCACTTCTACTTCCCAGAAGTGCCCGGATCAGTACCCTGAGCCTCCCACTACTGAGAGCAAAGGCCATTCTCCTGAAGCCACTATAGGAATAGAAATATACTTCTCCTAGTAGAAAACCTTCATTTGATAAAATGACTGTTATGGGTTGGCCCCAGGAAAGAAATGAAACCTACAAATCTCAAAGTCAAATAGCATCCACTATAGCATATAATCTGTTGTTTCTTCCTCCTCAAACAGAGCTGTCCATCTGTCCTCTATCTAATATTTTAGAGTCTTAAACAGTCCCAGTAGTCTTCACTTTAATTTGTGTCTTCCCCAGAGCATCAAAAGCCCTTCAGGACGACATGGGACAGGCATTTGGGAGGGACTCCATCAGAGTCCACAGAAAACTACTCCACAAATATGGAGCTCCCACCTGACTCTCAGACACTTTAGATGTACAGTGGGGTTTCTTAGGGGGTTGCCCTGTAGGGAAATCCTTCTGGACTCCCCTCCCACCACCACATACACACATCAAACTCAGCTTTACTCCCCATGGCTCCACCCCTCTGATAGTTTTAGCCTGCTCTGGGTAGAATCCTGGAACCTGGGGAAACTGAGTACCTGGCTGAGTCTCCTGAATGTAGCTACCTTGGAGCAGCTGGGTCTCAATAGTCTTTTCTCTCCTCTGTGAGAGCAGACAGACAGACAGTTTGGGCTGGCCCCAGACCATAGGCCTCCCTGCACACTGTTCTCAGTTAGTGGCAGCTCAGATGCTCTTCTCATTCTCCTAGCTTCCTCTCTAGGTACTGCTGGAACAAGAATCCTAAATATTCCCTTTTGTCCATGGCTTGGCAGAGGTTCAGGCAGCTCAGTTCCAAATCTTGATCCTCTGCAGTGGCTGCCTCTTCTTCACTGCTGCCGCTTGTGTGGGAGCAATATTTAATCCGGCTCTCTCCACATCTCCAGCCTTCCACTTTTAATATGTCACCTTTTATCCTTATTTACTATCCCATTGTATCTGAGATACCATTGTTATTTTTGAATGTAAATAGAAGGAAATAACAGCGGTATCTTAGAGAGCTCTGCCTGGTGTCTATGAGCAAATTTTCTTTTTTTAAATGGCAGACAGTTTGGGTCACAGGGAGTTGAATGCACATATGGAATAGAAGCTATTAAAATCAGTATTTAGGGCTCCATGGTAAAAGTGGTATCTCCTATGCTAAATATAGAAAGATACCACAGTTGTCACAGAAACCTGGAATAGTGGAAACTGAATTTTTAGATGGCACTCACTCTGTGTGTATATTATTTACAGATTCATAATACAGTAGAACTTCAGAGTTATAAAGACCAGAGTTACAAACTGACCAGTCAACCACATACCTCATTTGGAACCAGAAGTACACAATCAGGCAGCAGCAGAGACCAACTGTCCCTCCCTTACCCTCTCCCCCAAATAAAATAAAAGTACAGTACTGTGTTAAATGTAAACTGCTAAAAAAATAAAGGGAAAGCAGCATTTTCCTTCTGCATAGTAAAATGTCAAAGCTGTATTAAGTCAATGTTCAGTTATGGGTGTTATTTCAAAAGTTTACAATGTTTTGTTCAGGGTTATGGAACATTTCAGAGTTATGATAAACTCCATTCCCGACGTGATCGTAACTCTGAGGTTCTACTGTATATAAAAACATTACTTATAATGTATATGGCATAAATTATTTTCTATCAGAGAAGGCACCTGTCTGAAGAAGAGGATAAGCAGAAGGAGGCTCCCACTTAGCTGTTAGAGTTTATGACAGCAGTCCTGCCTCCTGGTAGGGGAACCCAGGCCACCCACTCCATCAGGTTCAGATCCAGGGGCCCTCTTGGCACTGTAAAGAAGGTGTCTGCTAGCTGTGGTCCAGCTAATATCCTTCCCTGGATCTCTTCCTACTGCTCTTCCCTCCTTGGTGCATGACATGGCTCATGGTTCTCCCTTGTAATCTAGCCCACAGGACTCTACAGGCCGAGGAGTCCCAGCTTCATGCCGCATTTCTCCTCCTGTTGTTACCCCTCTGTGGCAGTGAATGCATATCTGTCTATCCCTGCTGTGCTGAAGAGATTCCTTTTTAATCCCCTCCTCCAAGTGGAGCTTGTCCATCAGGCTTCGCAGGCCCTGAGTTTTTCCTGAATCCCTATCTCTCCAGTGTGAGGTTTATCTACCTATTCACACACACGCCCTTTACATTTGGTGTTGGGGTGCCCGAGTTCAAGTTTTACAGTCCACCATCCTGGAAAAAGAAATCTTCATTCTGGTATTTGTTTCCCTGCCTGTGGGCCACCTAGAAGGCATAGGGTTGTAAGGCCAAATACCACTTCGTTATCCTGGGGTTGGTATCTTTCATGGAACTTAGCCAGCAGAGGCATACATGGTCAATTATCAAATGGAAAGGATTTTGCAGTAGATAATATTGCAATATTTCTATGGCCCACTTCGCTGCCAGGGCCTCTTCCTCCATAGCTGAGCAGGCCTTCCATGGAGAAACAATTGCTAGCTGATACAGAGTACTGGATGCTCTTCCCCATTAAAGTCATGGGACAGCCTGGACTCTAGCCCTATGTCTGAAGCATCTGTGTGGAGTATGAGCTGTCATGTGAGGTCAGGGTGGAAGAGGGCTGGTTCTTTGCTCAGATGGTCTTTCAGGTCCTGATGGCTTTGTCACAGACCTTGGACAATGCAACCCTCTTGGAGCTAGTGTTCTTCACTCAGGGCAGGCCTACACTACAAACTTGCATAGGCACAGCTGCATTGATGCAGCTCTGCAGCTGTAGTGTGTCTGGTGAAGATGCTCTAAGCCGACATGAGAGAGCAGTCCCATCACCTTAATAACTCCACCTCTGTGAGAGGCGGTAGCTATGTCGGCAGGAAAAGCATTTACATGGGGGTTAAGGTTGGTATTACTATGTTGCTCCAGGACGTGGATTTTTCATACTCATGAGCGACATTGTTAAACCGAAGTAAGTGTATAGTGTAGACCTGGACTAAGTCTGTGAGGGGTTTTGTAGCAAAGCTGGGTATGAATCATCTAAAGTAGCCTGCCAGACCCAAACATCATCTAACTTGTTTCTTCATTGACAGGATAGGGCAATTAGTCAAGGCCTGGGCCTTGGACCTCTGAGGTGCCTTCCCAATTAGAGGCCTAAGTTTGTCTCTTCTGATGGTATATTCAAGTTATGTTATCTCATGAAACCCCAACCAGCACTTAGCCAGGTTCACCATGTGGTTGGTTTCTTCAAGGGCCCATAGGACCACCAAGATATGCTTGCGATGTTTCTCCCAATCATAAATGTAAATAACTATATCACCCATATAGGTTGTCACATACTGGCTGTGTGGTTGCAGGCCCATGTTCATCAGCCATTGCAGGCAGCTGCAGCCCCATGAAGGCTGAAGGGCATGGTCTTGAACTGGTACAGGTTGAAAGGTGTTGCAAAGGCTGCTTTTTACCTTGAGATGCCTTTGTTAAGGAGATCTGCTAGTAACCCTCAGTCTGATCTAAGTTTGAGATACACTTTGCAGCACCTAATCACTCCAACAACTCGTCCACTCATGATATAGGATACATATCAAACATAGATATTGCATTCATTTTCCTAAAGTTGATTCAAAACTGAGAGATCCTATCCACCATGGGCACTAACACAATAGGGCTCTGCCACCTGCTGTGAAACTCCTCTACCTCCCTGAGGTCCAACATCACGTGCAGTTCCTGATATACAACGTCCCACATCTTTCTGAGTGGGGGATGTAGGCTCTTCTGGACCTTCCATTCAGGCTCCATCATGATGTGGTGACAAATCAGCCTGTTTTGTCCAGGCTGTGATGAGAACATGTAAGGGACCATGTGCAACATCTGAGTCCATTGGGATGGCTGGAACCCTTCTCTATAGGAAATAGTGTCTGGGTCCTTGGGTAACAGAGCCTGGGGGGCCCAGCTGTGGATTGAAGGGGGAAGGATGTTATGAATAAGCTCTTACAGTTTCATCAGGCCTACAGAAGGTTTATGTGGAGAATCTGGATCTCCCTCTTCTTTCCCAGTTGCTATATCTCATAATCTGTTGCCCTCACCTGTTGTATTACCACAAAAGACCCTTGCCTACTAGCCATTAACTTTGACTCTGAGCTTGGCAATACCTTGTCACCAGGTTGGAATTTACATGGATTGGTGCCCCTCTTATAGGCTTGCTCTTGACAGTCTGAGGCCCTTCAGAGACTTTCCTTTGCAAAATCCTTTAGTGTCTTCAGCTTCTTTTGTAGCTGGAGAACATACTCTATTATCCCAGTACCTTTGGGCTCTTGCTTCTCCAAGATTTCCTGAACTAGGTCTATGATTCCCCAGTGTTGTCTCCTACATAACAACTCAAAGGATGAGAACCCCTTTGAGGTCTGGGGAATCTCATGCACTGCAAATAGGAGAGGCGTTAACAAGCAATCTCCATGGCGAGAGTCTTCAGACACGAACTTTCTCAGCATCCCCTTCAGGTTCCCATTGAAGTGTTTGACTAGCCAATCCATTTGAGTTGGTAAGCAGATGTCCTCAGAGTTTCAATATTCTGTAGTTCACACCAGTTCTTCATCATGAAGATAATCCCCATGTCTATAATTATTTCCTTGGGGCTCCTCACCCTTGCAAAGACCTTCATGAGTTCCATTGCTCAGGTCGCCCTGTTAGTTGAGCAAAGAGAAGCAGCCTCGGGGTACTGCATTGAATAAAACACGATTACCAGTATGTGTTGGTGTCCATTCATGCTCTTCTCTAGCAGTCCTATCAAATCCATGTTTATTCTCTCAAGGTATGTACTCTATTGTCTCAAAGGAGTAGTCTAGTACTGGCATTGTTGTCAGGGGGTCCCTTGGAGTGGTCTTGTATCCTGCCAACTGACTCTCCAGGTAGGACATGCATTATTCCCTCCCGCATTTGCAAATGCCCAGCCAACAGAACCGGTGGTAATCCCCTCAAGGGTTTTCTCCCTTCCCAGATGTCCAGCACATGGTACCAAGTGCAGAAGTCAAAGTAACTCCCTTCATAAAGACAGGTTTCAGAGCAGCAGCCGTGTTAGTCTGTATCCACAAAAAGAACAGGAGTACTTGTGGCACCTTAGAGACTAACAAATTTATTTGAGCATAAGCTTTCATGGGCTATAGCACACTTCATCAGACGCATAGAATAGAACATATACTAAGAAGGTATATATACATACAGACAACATGAAAAGGTGGAAGTTGCCATATCAACTTTAAGAGGCTAATTAATTAAGATGAGCTATTATCAGCAGGAGAAAAAAAATGTTTGTAGTGATAATCAAGATAGCCCATTTCAGACGGTTGACAAGAAGGTGTGAGGATACTTAACATGGGTCACTTGAGTAGATATGTGGCCTTGAGGAATTCCATTATGGAAAAGAAACCCTTGAGGAATTCCACCAGGATTTCAACCATTTCCACCCCACCATCAACCTCAGCCTGGACCAATCCACACAAGTAGTCCATTTCCTGGACACTACTGTGCTAATAAATGATGGTCACATAAACACCACCCTATATCGGAAACCTACTGATCGCTGTACTTACCTACTTGCCTTCAGCTTCCATCCAGGACACACCACACGATCCATTGTCTACAGCCAAGCTCTAAAATACAACTGCATTTACTCCAATCCCTCAGACAGAGACAAACACCTACAAGATCTCTATCAAGCATTCTTAAAACTATAATACCCACCTGCTGAAGTGAAAAAACAGATTGACAGAACCAGAACAGTACCCAGAAGTCACCTACGACAGAACAGGCCCAACAAAGAAAATAACAGAACTCCACTAGCCATCACCTTCAGCCCCCAACTAAAACCTCTCTAACGCATCATCGAAGATCTACAACCTATCCTGAAAGACGATCCCTCACTCTCACAGATCTTGGGATACAGACCAGTCCTCGCATACAGACAGCCCCCCAACCTGAAGCAAATACTCACCAGCAACCACACAACAAAAACACTAACCCAGGAACCTATCCTTGCAACAAAGCCTGATGCCAACTCTGTCCACATATCTATTCAAGTGAAAACATCATAGGACCTAATCACATCAGCCATGCCATCAGGGGCTCGTTCACCTGTACATCTACAAATGTGATATATGCCATCATGTGTCAGCAATGCCCCGCTGCCATGTACATTGGCCAAACTGGACAGTCTCTATGCAAAAGAATAAATGGACACAAATCTGACATCAGGAATCATAACATTCAAAAACCAGTAGGAGAACACTTTCTGGTCACTCAGTAACAGACTTAAAGGTGGCAATTTTGCAACAGAAAAGCTTCCAAAACAGACTCCAATGAGAAACTGCTGAACTGGAATTAATTTGCAAACTAGATACCATTAACTTGGGCTTGAATAGAGACTGGGAGTGGCTGGGTCATTACACAAATTGAATCTATTTCCTTATATTAAGTATCCTCACACCTTCTTGTCAACTGTCTGAAATGGGCCATCAGGGTGGGGAGAGACAGACCAGCGCTCACTGATCTGGAGGGGTTATACCAGGAAAATATCTCCAGGAGGAGGAGTGCTGCATGAAGCTGGGACTCTTAAACCTGTAGAAGCCCTCAGCTACAGCATGCCCTGAGGAGGGAAAGAATAGTAGGAAGAGACCTAGAGGACAGTGTAAGCTGGACCTCAGGTAGTGGGTGCCTTCCTTATGGCACCCAAGAGAGCTGTTGGGTCAGAACTTTGTGGAATGGAAGGATCCAGGTTCCTTCATCCCCTACTGCTAGGTGGGGCTGCTGTCACAGACTCTTACCACTAGGCAGAATTTCCACCACAGACTCTTACCACTAGCTGGGCCCCCTCCATCAAGCCCTCCTTAAGCTCCTTCTCCAACTAGAGCATGTCTAGCAGGCCTGCTGAGGCAGGTCTTCCAGGGGCCAGAGTTGTTCCTGCACCCTTGTATTTCCAGTATGTAAATCCCATCTCAAAGAGGAATTGTAAAAATGTTCAAATTATTATGACATCAAGGTCAGATCTGATACATCATTGTAAATCTATGGACAATCATTATTCAAATCAAATTGAAGGTCATGGCATAACAGTCTAGGAGGAGTTTGAATCAGACCACTTAAATGTTCAGAATTAGAGAACACCAGATTATGATGCAGGGGCCTGATCTAGCAGAAGTTGTTGGAAATATGGCTTTAATGGCCACTTTGTTAGGAACAATGCTACATGGAGAATCACGCAGGGCCTCACCTTGTATTAGTGCAGAGCCCCACTGACTTCACTAAAGGATCAAGACCTCTGAAACATAATAGCCACCTAATTCAATAAAGGAAATAAAAACCATTCTAAATCTTTTCACACATTAAGTTACCTTCAAACATCAAATGACTGAGAATAAGGAACTTAAATATGCAAAAAGACTTTTGAATGTGATATGCAGCTTAACATACTGAAATCACTTAGGAGTGATTTATGTTGTATCATGACTAAAGTGAGAATGACTCCTTTCCAATAATCCAATTTACTTTGGATGTTCACTGCATAGTATGACAAAAATATAGCTTATGCTTCACAGACACCACGTCTACTGAAGGAACACTCCCACCCCACTGCATCCCACCCTGTGGCAAACTCTTCACTGTCTTCTACAGCTATTGGTTCCTTAAATCAGCACTAAGAAAGACAATGTTTTCACCAATTAGAAATAAATTACTTTTAAAGAAAAGCAAACCAAGTTCGATGAAGCAATAGTGAAAGAAAGGTAAATAGGAGCCTAGAAAATCACAGGAATGACAATAGGATTCACAACGCCTGAGTTAAGCACCTAGGCTCTCTTTGAAATTAAGGTGAAGAGACAGGCACTACAAAAGCCAGTGCTGTTTAAGATAACCAATTGGAGATGCCAACCAGAGGGGTGCTTGCTAAACCCCGCCTCTCTCACCTAAATCCAGGCTGCACAGGGATGTCTGTCTGCTTGCAATCTACAAGTCAGGTTCAGTTCTCCCTTCTGCCTAAGGGGAAGATAGGCTTATGAATAGGGGTCTCCCACCTCTCAGGAGAGCTCTCTAAACACCAAGTAATGGCGTAGTATTATGTGGAGCTCCCTCAAACTTTCCTGTTGAAGCAGTTCTAGTGTGGATTAATAATTAGTCATTAGAGCAGGGGAAATAGCCCCTGGGTCTCCTACATCCCAGATTGCTGCTCTAACCACTAGGATATAGAGTAATTCTCATGCTTGTTCTCTCTCTCTCTCTCTGGCCCAACAACATGTACATTTAATTATTTCCAGTGAAACAGCTTCAATCGGAGAGATTGAGGGAGGCGCATATCACAGTATCCCATGGCTCAGTGGTCAGTTTACTGTCCTGACAAGTGGAAGACCCCTGTTCAAATTCTCTCTCTCTTTTTGCCACATCCCATATAAGAGCTCTAACCACTGGGCTAAAAGTTATAAGTTGGATACTATCACCTGCCAGACTTTGAATGGGACCTAATCCTGGATTGGGCCCCACAGGTAAAATAGAATTTGCCCATCTAGCTTCCCACAGTTCATGGATCATACTGGGGTTAGGCAGGAGATAGGCACCCAAACACCTAGCATGAGGCAGCAATGTGCATGCCCACGTGCAGAAACGTATGCAGCTAGGAAACTTTTACTCTGAAAATTAAGGTGCCAAGTGAATTTAAGTGCCTACATGGTTAGGTGGCAGCCAAGCAGGAATTTTGGGATTGCAGTGGAGCCTAAGTATAGGACTTAGGTACATAAGTACATTTGTGGATGTAGGCCAAGGGATCAATCCAGCTGCCTAGCTCTCCAGGAGAGCCAGGGCTTTCTTGTCAATTTCATGGCTCCTGCTGTGAAATTGACAAGACAGGTGATGTAAGGGTCCCAGTGTCTACACAGATACTGTTGCCCTAACTACACCAACATAAGCCTTATGCATCTTGTGGAGGTGGAGTTATTATGTCAGTATAGTAGGGCACTTAGGCTTGGTCTACACTACAAAGTTAAGTTAACATAAGCTGTGTTAGGTCAATTTAACGTGTGTCTACACTACTGGTGTACTGAGTACCTTCTGCCAACTTAAGTGGTCTGTGAAGTCGACTTCTGTACTCCACCTCCACGAGAGGCATTGCGCTTGATTCCATATCCACGGGCCGACATAGGGATAGTGTAGACACTGTGTTGTGTAATTTGAATGAATTGGCCTCCATGAGGTGTCCCACAGTGCTCCGCTGTGACCACTCTGGAGAGCACTTTCAACTCCACTGCATGTCAGCCGGGTACACAGGAACAGCTGCTCCCCTGTTAAAGCCCTAGGTAATTTTGAAGTTTCATTTCCTGTTTGATCAGCATGGAGAACTCGTAAGCACAGCTGATCATGGAGCTACAAGGCAGCAAACGCACTCCAGCATGGAGTACACAGGAGGAGTTGTATCTTGTTGCTGTGTGGGGAGAAAAGTCTATGGAGGCAGAGCTCCGATCCTGCAGAACAAAAGCTGACATCTATGCCAAGATCACATGGGGGAGAAGGGCTACACTAGGGACACACAGCAGTGCTGCATGAAAATAAAGGAGCTTCAGAAAGCATACCAGAAGACAAGGGAGGTGAACCGTTGTTCTGGTTCTGCCCCACAGACATGCTGCTTTTATTAGGAGCTGCATGCGATTCTCGGCGGTGACCCCACCACTATCCCAAAACACGCCATGGATACCTCCCAGGAGCCCTGGGTGACCTCAAGCAACAACGAGGAGGACATTGTTGACGAGGAAGAGGAGGAGGAGGAGGAGAATCCGAGGCAGGCAAGTGGAGGATCCATTCTCCCCGACAGCCAAGAACTGTCTTTTAACCCTGGAGCCCATCCCTTCACAGGGCCAGTTGGTGGTGGAGCGTGATGCCGGGGAAGCACCTCTGCTTAGTGCACATTTCCAATCAAACTGTAGGGGGTTACATGCTATTATTTTTAATGTTGAATCTGAACAAAAAAGTAGGTGTAGTGGGTATTGGTGGCCACTCCAGCTATGCAGAGGGTGCTCTCCAAAACAGACTGTTTATGTGCACAGGGATGGCCCAGGAATCCTCCATGGAGATCTCTAGGAAGCTTTCAGGGAGGTACTCTGCAATCCTTTGCAGAAAGTTTCTGGGAAGGGCTGCCTTATTTTGTCCACCACAGTAGGACTTTCCCTTGCCACTCCAGTATTAACTCTGCTGGCATCATTGTAGCACACAGCATTGCAGCATAAGGACCAAGTCTGTACCCAGATGCTTGCAGCATCTGCTCCCTTTCCACCTCTGTTACCCTCAAGGAGTGTGATATTGCATAGGGTCACCTAGGGGAAATGGGGGAAGTTTTGAATGCTAGCCCTGAAACAGCAAACAATTCAACAAATAATCCACCTCTGTTTGGTGAATTCTGGGTCACACAACCATGCTTTCCCAAGCATGCCATGGTTGTGGTTTGAAGGGATCACCATGTAATGCAACCAGCATTTTAAAAAAGGGGGGAGGGCTTCCTAGTTGTCTCCTTTTCCCCCCATCCCAGTGCTGCTTTTGTAAAAATCAAAGTATTTGGGGAGTTTTACACTGGTGCCTCTTTTCAAGCACCATTCAGATTGCTAGGGAAATGGGGGGATTTTCTGAAGTTGCAACCAGTGATCCCAAAGATGTCTTCACAAAAGCTGCAGCACAAGACCTCTCGCCCATGTCTCATGGCCTTACACACCATGGATGGAGCAGCGAACTGACTCTTGCAGTAGCCAGCGGTTGTGATTACACTGTGGCTTGCAGTGAAGTGCATTGAGGGGTGGGGTTTTTTTTATAAAAAGAATTAACCTTGCACAAGAAACAATGTATGCACTGTCAATGCTACCCATGTGCTTTGCATTTTTTGCAGCTGAAATCTTGTCTGTCGGCGCGTCCTCCACACTGGGACAGCGACTTTCCCGGTTTAGAAGAAAGAAGACGACGACTCGGGAGGACACGTTCAATGAGTTAATGCATGCCTCCGAGAGTGACAAGACGGAGCTCAGCATATGGAGGATTACACTGTCTGAAAACCTGGACATGGACAGGGAGAACAGGAGAGCATGCAGGGAACAAGAGCATGCCACACAGGAAGAGATGCTGCGGATTATGAAGCAGCAAGCAGACATGTTGAGGCGTCTGGCTGAGATTCAAAAAAGGCAGCTGGATGCTAGAGTCCCTCCGCAGCCTATGCTGAACCTGCTGCCATCATCGCCAAGTTCCACATACTCCTCCCGCAATGTCCTAGGACGCGGGGGTGGGGGGGAAATTCAGTATCCCTTGAACTCAGCTCCAGGGGAGGATACAAGGACCAGAAGGCGCCCATTCCAACACCTTTGATTGTTACTGCAGTGCAACTGTAGGCAAGCTGTCCTTGTCCCCCCCCCCGCCCCGCCCCGCTCCAGTGTTATCACCCCTTTTTCCCTTTTATCTTACTTTTCTTTGCTCTCTCTCTCTCTCTCTCTCTGTGCATAATAAAACTTAACAGATTGAGGGGAAAAGGCTCTTTATTCATTCAGTACACAGTGGTTAGTGGACGTGGAATTTACAGGGGAATACATGAAATGAAGGGGACAGCTTGGTAAGGAACGACACAGATAAGTGTCACAGTACTCTGGCTCATTGCTGAAACTGGTTTTCAAAGCCTCACGGAGATGCAGAGCCCCTCAATGTGCTCTTCTTATTGCCTGGGTGTCTAGCTGCTCAAAATTGGCTGCCAGATGATCTGCCTTGACACCTCCCCCGCCCCAGAAACTTTTCTCTCTTTGTTTCACAGATATTATGTAGCACACAGCAGGCAGCAATAATAATGAAGATATTTCTTTCACTGACATCTAATCTACTAAGAAAACAATGCCATCAGTCTTTTAAACACCCAAAGGCACATTCTACCACCATTCTGCACTTGCTCAGCCTATGGTTGAACCAGTCATTACTGCTGTCCAGGCTGCCTGTGTATGGCTCCATGAGCCATGGGAGCAAGGGCTAGCCTGGGTCTCCCAGGATCAAAATTGGCATTTCAACATCACCAATGGTTATTTTGCAGTCTGGAAAGAAAGTTCCTGCTTGCAGCTTTCTGAACAGACTTGTGTTCCTAAAAATGTGCATGACATGGACCTTTCCTGACCATCCCACATTGATATCAGTGAAACGGCCTCTGTGATCCACCAGCACTTGCAACACCATTGAGAAGTACCCCTTTTGGTTTATGTACTCTTTGACAAGGTGGTCTGGTGTGAACATAGGGATATGTATTCCATCTATAGCCCCGATGCAGTTAGGGAACTCTATCGCAGCAAAATCCACCCGCTATGTCCTGCACATTGCCCAGAGTCACTACCCTTCTTAGCAGAAGCCTGTTGATGGTCCTGCAAACTTGGATCACAACAGATCCCATGGTAGATTTACCCACTCCAAATTGATTCCCCACTGACTGGTAGCAGTCTGGTGTTGCAAGCTTCCACAGAGCTATCAGAGTATGGCAAATGTCTCCACTGCCAGTGCCACTCTCATTTTAGTATTGCTGCGTTTCAGAGCTGGGGAAAGCTCTTCAAACATTTCCTGGAAAGTGGCTTTATGCATTCAAAAGTTCTGCAGCCACTGCTCATCATCTCATAGCTGCATAACAATACGGTCCCACCAGTCAGTGCTTGTTTCCTGGGCCCAGAAGTGGCGCTCAACCATGTCAAGATGACATGTGACTGTCACTAGCAACTGCAAATTGCTCCGCTCCATGGCTTCCAGCATGGCTGCTTGCTTGGCATCACATTGTTCTACGCGCCAGCTCCTGTTTTGGCTGTGTAAATACTGCAGGTTAAGGCATGAGGTGTTTGTAATGCTCACAACAGTGTATAGCTGAGCGGGGTCCATGCTTATCGTGCTATGGCATCTGCACGAGTAACCCAGGCTTATGAAAAAAGGCGCAAAAAAGGCTTGATTTGTTTGCGTTGATTTCAGGGAGGGACGGAGAGAGTGAGGTGAGTGCATCTTGGGAGGCTAACGCCATGTCCCCATAACCACCCACGCATATGTTTTGATCCCATAAGGCATTGCAAGCCCAACCCAAAATTCTACTTGGCTATATGTACTGTGAGATAGCTACCCACAGTGCAGGGCTCCATGCGGCAACGCAAGCCATGTTAGTGAAGAGGCACTCCACTGACATAATGAGCATAGCGGGGACACGCAAGATCCACTTTGTTAAATCAGAGGCTGACTGTCAACTTACATAAAACCGACGTAACTTTGTAGTGCAGACATGGCCTTACATCGCTGGGAGGAAGGCTGTAGTGTAGACCCTGACATAATTAGGTCGACATAAGTCAGCTTATGTCGACCTAACTGTTAATGTAGACAAGCCCTTAGAATCAGTGACATAGATCAGACTGCTGAATTGAAAGTGGTATATTCAGAAAAAGTATTAGTGCTAAAATTATTTTTCTACTAATAAGCTTTGCTATATTCTATCAGTGAACACCAGGAAAAGAGAATGCAAAGGGAAAGTAAGTGATGAATGAGAAATATATTTCACAGAAAGCTCTATTTACAGGCAGGTTCTAGGAAGAAATGCTCTGTCAGCAGCTCCAACACCCACATTCCAGCTCCTCCATTTTTTTGTTATAATTTGTCAAAAATCTGCTAAAAATAATAATAATAAAAATATTCCAACTAGAATCTAGTCAGTTGGTTTTCTTCTATTGTTCGGGATTCCTTGTGAATAGAAGCAATACTGCTTTTCCTTCCTAGTGGAAGCATACTGGATATGCTGCAGTCAGGTTAGTAATCAGTACACATAGTAATACTATAAAGGCATTAATACCACAGAGTTGTCAATAGTTCTATTTCTGTGACTTTATTGCCTTGCCAAATGAAAGTCTTCTGAAGGTTTGTGCAATTTACTGGACAAACACATTGACTTCCATGCCAGTAAACACTGAAAATATCTAACATTTTTATAAGGAGGATTTTAAGAGCAGTATTTTTATTTCCGTATATACACACACACACACACACACAAAGGAATCAACACCTAAAAAGTTAAGGAGTACTTGTGGCACCTTAGAGACTAACCAATTTATTTGAGCATGAGCTTTCGTGAGCTACAGCTCACTTCATCGGATGCATACCGTGGAAACTGCAGTAGACATTATATACACACAGAGACCATGAAACAATACCCCTTCCCACCCCACTGTCCTGCTGGTAATAGCTTATCTAAAGTGATCATCAAGTTGGGCCATTTCCAGCACAAATCCAGGTTTTCTCACCCCCCCACCCCCATACACACACAAACTCACTCTCCTGCTGGTAATAGCTTATCTAAAGTGATCATTAAGTTGGGCCATTTCCAGCACAAATCCAGGTTTTCTCACCCCCCCACCCCCATACACACACAAACTCACTCTCCTGCTGGTAATAGCTTATCTAAAGTGATCATTAAGTTGGGCCATTTCCAGCACAAATCCAGGTTTTCTCACCCCCCCACCCCCATACACACACAAACTCACTCTCCTGCTGGTAATAGCTTATCTAAAGTGATCATTAAGTTGGGCCATTTCCAGCACAAATCCAGGTTTTCTCACCCCCCCCCCCACACAAACTCACTCTCCTGCTGGTAATAGCCCATCCAAAGTGACCACTCTCTTCACAATGTGTATGATAATCAAGGTGCGCCATTTCCTGCACAAATCCAGGTTCTCTCACCCCCTCACCCCCCTCCAAAAACCACACACACAAACTCAATCTCCTGCTGGTAATAGCTTATCCAAAGTGACCACTCTCCCTACAATGTGCATGATAATCAAGGTGGGCCATTTCCAGCATAAATCCAGGTTTTCTCACCCCCCCACCCCCATACACACATAAACTATTTGTGCAGGAAATGGCCCACCTTGATTATCATACACATTGTGAAGAGAGTGGTCACTTTGGATGGGCTATTACCAGCAGGAGAGTGAATTTGTGTGTGTGGGGGGGGGCAGAGGGTGAGAAAACCTGGATTTGTGCTGGAAATGGCCCAACTTGATGATCACTTTAGATAAGCTATTACCAGCAGGACAGTGGGGTGGGAGGGGGTATTGTTTCATGGTCTCTGTGTGTATATAATGTCTACTGCAGTTTCCATGGTATGCATCCGATGAAGTGAGCTGTAGCTCACGAAAGCTCATGCTCAAATAAATTGGTTAGTCTCTAAGGTGCCACAAGTCCTCCTTTTCTTTTTGCAAAGACAGACTAACACGGCTGTTACTCTGAAACCTAAAAAGTTGAAATTTAATAAATCACATGGTGCTATCAGAGATATTGCAGTAGTTCCCTATACTTAAAATGGGATGACTAGCTGATAGCTCACATAAGAGTATGGCAAATGTTGACATTTTAATGGTGACTAATGTGTATTTATCTACCGTATGTAACTATCCACATACAGAGAGGGAATGTGGTCTAACGGTTAAAGCAGGAAACAGCCATCTATTTCTGAATTTGTCACCAACAGTGAGATGGTAAACAAGAAAATGAACTTTGTGATTCAATTTCATCATCTGTAAAACTGCGACAATCCCCATGGTGTAATGTGCTTTAAGATCCTTAAATACAGATACACTGTATTATAAATGCTGAGTGCTGTGAAACGGTATTATACAAACATTATTTTATATATTGTAGAATCTTGATGAGAAATTATTTTCTTCCTTCAATCTGCTTGGTTAAAATGTACTTTGTTGCCAAAATTAAATATTTCTGCAATTGTCCTTCCAAGAAGGAAAACATTCTACCTCTGATGTCACCAATGATGTCTAACCAGAGAACAAAGTAGTCAAGATGTTGGCTGGGCTCGCCAACATGTGTCCATGGGGAAATTATCTATTTTAATATAAAGCCTCTGTAGATAAGTGTTTTGATTATTAAAAATCCAAAGGTGTAACAAGACAAGTATTTACTGTTTCCAGAAGTAATAGTAGTAAAAAAATATAATGCCAAGTGGAAAGTTATTCTTTTGATTATGCATATACCCTCAGCTTTCAGGAAATATGTATGGTCTCTGGAAGTATTTCTCTTCTTAGACAATGTTTACACTGCTGTTACCTTCAGATACGGACAAGATTTGTTCCTTATATATATTAAATGTAAAAATCTATATGCCATGTTAAAGTAGCACCATAAAACAAAAAGTGTCAGTAATTGCAAAATCATGCTGCCTACAGCAACCTGGTACATATATAATATTGTCTGCTATTAATTTAGCAAGGTACATAGGAACAAAAAATACTCCATACTGGATTGTATGCATCACGTGGCTAAGTTAACATGAAGTGACAAAATAGAATTGGAGTAACACATTGATGACTTTTACTTTTCCTGTTTTTTAGTGTAACTTCACAACATGACTGTTGTATTAGTAACTTTTTGGTATTTACATTTCCCTGTTTTTTCTTTAAAGAAAGCAAAGGGCTGAAAGTCTCCATGGAGATGCTATAAGAATTTAAAGTAGCAACTGCACACAGGGCTTGTTCCGAAGTGCACTGAAGTCAGTGGTTGCTGGATCAGACTCAGAACCCACCTTAAATACTCTAATATGTTCTTGACGTGGTAGAAGGAAAAGCACTAACAATGATCTTTGATAAGTGTACATCTATGAAAAATTAGTATTGCCAGCAACAAGCAAAGTATATTAGTCAGGCCTTTCAAATTAATGAGATTGGCTTAAAAACCATGAGATTTTAAGTATATAATATATTTTGGGTTCTATTAATTTACCTTCTGTTTTTTGAACATTTAGGGTATTCTTGTATCAAGTTTTATCTTCAACTCTGAGGCTAGAAACTCACTCCAGGAACTGAAGCTTTAAGAAAGTCTTGCAATGAAATCACAAGAGCTGGCAACCCTGGGAGATGTACACACAAAAACTGCATCACCATGTAAGTGCAAACATTCAGACATTTTCTATTGCAGGTATAGATGCCATCTTAAAGGCTTTTTTTTTATTAGAGCTGTGAAAGAGTGGGCATTTCCATCCATGGAATATTTTTCATTTCCATTAAACATTTTGTTCCACGCTAGAACAAAAATCAAATATGTGAAATTTTCTACAGGATGGACATTGTCAAAAATATCTATTTTGGAAGGATGAAAATGGATTTTTTTTTTAAAAAATTCCAGTTTAAGCTCCTTGTTGTCCCATGGTCCTTTACAGCCCATCTAGCGGGCTCCCAAGCAACCTGGGAGACAGGCAACTTGGCCAGACAGGAAACCAGGCAGGCAGTTTCCATTTACATTTTTGATGGACTCAACATACTCCCATGGAATATTTTGATTCCATTGAATCAGACTTTTTCAACAGAAAACTTCAACAAGCTCTATTACTTATATGACTATTACTGTACGATCAAATCTATTCAAACTTGGCTATGGGTATATTCTTGTATGAGAATCATTACCATATCAAATTTAAAAGTTCAGTTGTGTGCAAAAAGAGTGTGGCATTTTTTTATTCAAAGATGAGAAAAGTATTTTACTTTCATAAGGAGTTATTGGGCTCTGCAAGTTAAGTGATTTTTTTTCAGACTTTCCACACAAAAAAAAAGAAAAAAAAAAGTAGTCACTTTTAGCCAGAGAAAGCACCAAAAATTTAGAATGGAGCTTCCAAATAGTGCAGGGATCTATCCACAGAGGGCCAATGGTAGGGTTGAGGCCATAGTGTTTACAGACAACTGCCGAATATTTACTCAATTATATATTAGTAATTTGTTAACTATATGGTAACTGATGTACCTCAAGCTATTGCAAAGTTGCTTTATTTTGTCTTTAATAAAAGAAAGAAAAATAATTGATAAACCCAGAGAAGATTTTATTCTGAATAACAGATATATTAGCATTTACTAATAGCAAAACACTGTGCTGGGTTATGCTTAATGATCAAAAAACTATTTCTAATGATCCTTCTGTTTCAGATTTGGTCTCTTAACACTTCCAAACGAAATAAATATAAGTAAATAGATTAAAAACTCTCCAGTGACAACTCAGCTTAGTGGACCAAAGTTTTAACTGGTTTTCTCATAGGACTGCACAAGTGCAAAATATGTATTATTTTAATAAGGGAAGGCTTTTGTAACAATCAGCAGGCCTAAAATACTTATTAACAGGGCTGCCAATGATCTTAGATATCATGCCTAAATTATATACCAATAGTCTGTGCCTACATATGGGGGAATACTAATTTTTAGAGACTTATGTTTTAGTGGTGTAACCCATGAAAAACAAAATATATAATCTCCAAATATACAGTACAGCTATGATAACAAGGAGTCCTTGTGGCACCTTAGAGACTAACAAATTTATTAATCTCTAAGGTGCTACAAGGACTCCTCGTTATTTTTGCTGATACATACTGTCAAGGTTCCTTCCCCACTCTGAACTCTAGGGTACAGATGTGGGGACCTGCATGAAAGACCCCCTAAACTTATTCTTACCAGCTTAGGTTAAAAGCTGCCACCACCAAAGTGTTACACAAAGAACAGGGGAAGTGCCCACTTGGAAATGTCTCCCTCCACAAAAAATATCCCCCCAAGCATTACACCCCCTTTCCTGGGGAAGGCTTGATAAAAATTTGCATAAGTGAACACAGACCCAAACCCTTGGATCTTAAGAACAATGAAAAAGCAATCAGGTTCTTAAAAGAAGTATTTTAATTAAAGTAAAAATCACCTCCGTAAAATCAGGATGGTAAATACCTTACAGGATAATCAGATTCAAAACATAGAGAATCCCTCTAGGCAAAACCTTAAGTTACAAAAAGACACAAAAACAGGAATATACATTCCATTCAGCACTACTTATTTTATCAGCCATTTAAACAAAATAGAATCTAACACATATCTAACTAGATTGCTTACTCACTCTTTACAGGAGTTCTGACCTGCATTCCTGCTCTGGTCCTGGCAAAAACATCACACAGACAGAGAGAACCCTTTGTCGTCGTCCCCCTCCAGCTTTGAAAGTATCTTGTCTCCTCATTGGTCATTTTGGTCAGGTGCCAGCAAGGTTATCTTAGCTTCTTAACCCTTTACAGGTGAAAGGGTTTTTCCTCTGGCCAGGAGGAATTTAAAGGTGGTTAGCCTTCCCTTTATATTTATGACACAGACTAACATGGCTACCACTCTGAAACCTGTCACAGTACAGCTATAGTAATTCGGTTATCCCAAATGACATCCTAGAAACGAGAGATGGGGCTGAGCCACCAGATTTAGTTCTGGATCCAGATTCCAACCCCTACACATGCACGCAGTTTGTAAGTATTCTGCTTCAGGGAGTTGGTTTGAGCCCATTGCCTCTAGGAAAACGATGTCCAGTGGCATTAACACTCTGAACAATATGTTTTGTGTAACAGGTTGCCAATAGTTAGAATATGTCAAAAAACCAGGATGTGTTGGTGGCTGATAATAACCTCGGGATCAATATGCATTATAGCCAGTCTGACACCTTTTAACTAAGTAACCTTAAGATGAGGAGCCTAGATTTTCCACCTCCAGTGAGCACCCAATAGGGAGACGGTGGCAGAGGACAAAACCAGTTGTAAGTTTCCTTGAACTAAGGTGAGAGAGGGACATAGAATGCCATCCAGTCCAAGAAGTGGGCAGCACTGACTGGGAAAGAATTGTTGTCAGAGCAGCCAGCATATGTGCCTTCTTGTATGGTCTCATGCCTATGGAGCTCTAGCAAGAATAAAAGGCCACAATCCTGCAAACATTTACACAAGCTTGACTTTAAGTGGTTGCACTCATGTCAACTGGACTGCTCACACACTTAAAGCTAAGCACATGTGTAACCCACACACCTTCTGGGTGTGGTGTTCTGTCCCATCTAGTGGCACAGAGATCACTTAGAGCAGTGGTTTTCAAAGCCAGTCCGCCGCTTGTTCAGGGAAAGCCCCTGGCGGGCCGGGCTGGTTTGTTTACCTGCCACGTCCGCAAGGTTGGCCAATCGTGTCTTCCTCCAGCCACGGTTCGTTGCTCCAGGCCAATGGGGGCTGCAGGAAGTGGCATGGGTTGAGGGATGTGCTGGCCCCCCTTCCTACAACCCCCATTGGTCTGGAGCGGCAAACCGTGGCCAGTGGGAGCGGATGCGGCAGGTAAACAAACCAGCCTGGCCCACCAGGGGCTTTCCCTGAACAAGCAGCGGACCAGCTTTGAGAACCACTGACTTAGAGAGATATTAATGAGTCTGCTCTACAGCCTTAGCTAACAGCCATATGGCTTTTAGCTCATGCAGTAGAGGCTCATGCATTTAGCTCCAGAGGTCCCAGGTTTGATCCTGTCCACCGCCAACCAGGGTCTGTCGGTGTTACACATGCATATTTGCAGCTAAAATTGCTTCCTCCTTCTGCCTGCAGAAACAAAGAGAAACCAGCTAATCTTCTGTAGGTTGAATCCCCATGGGGGTTCCTCACTGTCACGGTGAGATATAATTGATGAAGTTAGTGACTCTGGCCCTGAATCGTTCATTTGGATTTCTGGCAAATGATAAAACAAGAAGTACTGACAATGAAATGTTAAACAAAAAACAGGCTATGGCACGGAAAATAATTTCTTCTACCAGTCTATCTTGGGGGACATATTTTTAAATTTCCATTCATATGCATAGCCAGCATATTGCAATGGAATTAGTTATCCAGATAAATGAGAAATGAATTTGAAAGCTGGAGGAGAGAAAGGACACAATCCAGCCATTACTAACGTAGGAGATATTGTGTCTCAAGAGCTGTGCTGCGGCTGGGTAATTAAGCATTACTTGGCAATAACAACCAACTATTTTCAACCGTGAGCATGCTAGCCATACCCTAGCTTTGAAAACAATCATCATCACACCATACTGAGGCCATGTCTACACTGTGGGTGATACAGCATCATAGTTAGGCTACCATAGCTTTGATGGTGTAACCCCACAGTGGGGACAAAGTCTGGTGTTGGAAGGGATGGAAGGGATTTTTCCATTTCTGTAGGAACTCCACCTCCCTAGTAACAGTAACTAGAGGTCAGTGGAAGCATTCCTTTCATCAACCTAGCTGTGTCTACACTGGGAGGTAGGACAGTATAGCTATGGTGTTGAGGGATGCAGATTTTTCATACTCCTGAGCACCATAGCTGTGTCAACCAATGTTTTAAATGTAGAAACTTGATCACTTTCTGAAGGGTGGATCATTGTTTTTCCTGCAAGTTATGGAGCTGTTTCCCAAGAGTCTAAAATAGGTATTTCAAATATGATAGTTAACCCCTGAAGCTGTCCCCTCGTCCTTTTCCCTGTGCTCTACCTAAAAGCAGAAAACATACAAACAGCATAAAAAAACATATTTAACAATGTTATTATGCTTTCAATCCATAGACTCAAAGGCACTTTACAGAAGTGGGTAAATATTATCTCCCAATTGCACATGCAGAAACGGAAGGACAGTGCATGTATGGTCACATACCAGTATAAAGTCATTAACTGAAGTGTGTGAAATACTGGACTATTAGCAAGCACAGTCCTGTGATTGTTACAGAGAAAGGAAAAGACTGCAATCAACAACTGTGGACACATTCAATAGCCTGTGAAAGAGAAAGAGAATTTTACTCAATTTGTCACACTAAAGGAACTTCCATACATATTTGTTTAACTCTAGGTAACTTGTCTATCATGCCCAGAAACTAGCAATCAGGACTAGAAAAAGTATAATAGAGTAGTTAGCTACACCTGTTTGAACTTTATACTTTGATGATAATACACATTTAGTGTGAAGCTGTTGGCTCCAATTGTGAAATTCACGTTAGAGCACCTGCTTCCTCCAATCTCACTTTTGCTTATGAAGCCATCTGTATTGATAAGAGTATAAATTCGGTGAAATTCCTGTTGAATGAGAGTGGCTTGAGCGGGTGTTGGGTTTCAAAAATGATCGGTTGCAAAAGACAACAGTATCCAAAGATCCAAAGGTAATAGATTTTCTGGAAATAGTCTTAAATAGTTAGACAGATTGATTAGAAAAGTTGGATCCTGCTGGCTAGCAAATATGCAAGAGATTGAGTCATAGATCTTAACTCTAGCTTTATTGGAAAGTCATGGAAACCAAGAGAGCAACAAGCAAAGACTGTGTGTATGTAGAGAGAGGAAAGAGGATAAAGAGCAAATGAAGAATGTTAGATGAAGAAAAAAAATCTATAAATTAACATGCTGTATATATCAAGCATCTGTATCAAGAAGCCGAGATATCCTGGATGAGGGTATGATGCAAGGTAATATTCTGTTGGCAATGTCAGGGACAGAAAAGCGACATTCATGAACAGTCAATGCCACATAGCAGTTGTCCACACAAGCAGGAAGCATCAATGTACAGTGACAGATTTTGAGAGAACGCCATCTGTTCTCTTTCCCTGTGAGCCTACACAAAATGAGAGGAATTTTTTTTCAGCCCTTCAAAGCAAAACAAATTAGGAATTCTTCTGTTTATTTCTTAAAGTATAAACGACACAACTTTATGAAAAGAATCACAGTGTTCAACATCACTGTGACAGAAGTCACAGAGATGTAGGTAAGCAATGAACCATATCTTCAAATGGACCACTCTTCTCTGAATCCATGGGATTACACATCTATCTACCTAAGATACTTCTCTGGTCCCCATCACTATAGCGTGTGAGTATCTCACCATCTTTAATATACTTATCCACAACACCCCAATGTGTAGGGAAGTGCTATTATCCCCATTTTGCAGATGGGGGGAACTGAGGGAAAGAGAGACTAAAGGACAGCTATTTAAAGGTATTTAGACACCTAAAGATGCAGCCAGCAACCTAATAAGCTTAGCAAAAACACCTGTAGACACCTAAATACCTTTAAAAATTGTCCCTCAGTTATTTGTCCAAGGTCACACGGTCTATCTGTGGTGGAATAGGGATTCAAACCTGGGTCTCCCAAATCCCAGGCATGTGCTTGAAGTTAGATATGTGCCTAAATACTTTACTGAAAGAGAACACCCAGTTCACCCTTTTTCCTGGTCCTATAACTTTCTTGTTTATTGAGCATTTCATAAGATTTGCTTAAAATATCAAAAGCATTTAAAATTAAATACTCTGCTGAATTGGGGCCACAGCTAGAATTTTTTATAGAAGCATGATCTCCCTGCGACCTCTTCCCTTAATTTTTTATCAATCCCCCTCTTGCTCACTCCAGCTTCTTGAGGGTCCTTGTCCATTTATGTCCCCTACCTGTCTTTTCTTCCCCTTTGCATTTTTCTTCTCCCTTGGTGCTTTTATTTCAGTCCTCATCTCTAGGTTAGGCTTTGGCTGTTTAGCCAACTTTCCTCCTCTTCTGTCCCCTTCCCCATCACACTGGTAAGTGGCCCTACTCTCAACTAATTATCTGTTCCATAGAGCCTTAGAAGAAAAAGTTTGAGTCAGAGGCTGCGGGAAGAACAGTGCAGGTAAAAATAAACATTTAGTCAAAGTAAATAGCTGGGATATATTATACAGACCGGATACAAAACCTATTGAAATCAATGGGAGTCTTTCCGCTGACTTCATTGGGTTTTGGATTAGGCCCTTAAAGCTGTGGTGGAATACTTTAAAATACAGTTGTTTCTCTTCCTCTAACACTTATATTTAATATAACAAATGACTTTCGATAACATTCTGCAAAATGCCAGCTTGCCTAACGAAATCAGCAAAAAATGGACTTTACTTGAAATGCCCTCCCAGCCATTAGAACTAGCGGCATGTGAGAAGGTGCCAGCACGTTGTATGAGTGTATTTCTCAGCCTTCTATTTCCATTGGCAACCTTAGTGGAGGCCATAATTTTGTATCACTCTTTAAACATATTAAAAACAAACACACAGATGCAATAGGATGCTATCAGACCTACGTTTTCCAAGAGGACTAGTAATTGCGACACACTTGCCTTTTGAGCTTACAGAAAGCTTCCGTTCATAGCTGCAAAGTAAATGTATAATCATTGAAATATTTTCCTCGTATGTTGATATTTTTAAACTCTCTCTAATTAGGAGCACCAATACCAGAAAAATGACAGGTTTTTAGATATTCCATGCAGCATGTAAACAGAGATTTTCAAAGGCACTAAGGTCAGTTGCGTACTCAACTCCCTCTGAAAGCCAATGGGTGCCTAACTTACCCTTTGTGTCTCTAAAAATCTCCCCCGTAACACTATTTCTGAACAGAAGAAAATCTCTGCCACATTTAATCACTGCTTACCTGTATGTAACACAGGAGCCAAACTAAAATCAAAACACCCCCTGCAGTATCTTTTGGAAAGAATTAAGAGTCTCAGATCATGCTGTTGCTGAAAGATTATCTGAATTATAAATGTCTTAGAATCCAGAACAACCCGCCCACCCCCCAATAAACAGATAAAACTTGTTTTAAACATTTTAAAATTAAGGTTTCTTTGATTTAGAATCCACATAGCAAGATTTTAATCTATATCAGCAACTGATTGTGAAACACTGTAAGACTAAAGCAGTTTAACACTTTGGGCTTGATCATCTGTGTGCAACCTAGCCCACAGAGGAATCCCTCTCCCAGTCTCCCCGCTGCTCTGGGTTCTATACCTGTTTCAGCATGAACACCCCAATGTACCAGCAGAACTATGCCATGCGGATGCACGTTCGAAGGGTGGGGCAGAGTCAAGGCTCTGCGCCCTCCTGGACACCTGCATGAGAGAAGCAGCACAGTGGGGCAAATGAGTAAAGGGGTACCTTATACCTCCTCTGCTCCTTTACACTAGATGTGGAGGATGGGACACAGTATGGCCCTTTGTTGGACAGTTGCTTTGTAAACTTGAATATTATTTGGAATACTAATGGGAATTACAGAACTCTGTTTGATCCTCTAGGCCAGAGGTCCTCACACTGGCATGGAATGTATTCAGGAGGAAGTCCTGAGGTGCTATAGAAAAAAAAAATACCTTACTGCACACATTTTACCCACCGCACTGAATAGGGGTCTACTTAAATCACAGAGAAATAGCATATTTTTTGCCGGTTGGTCAGGGCATGCAGAGCACATTGTGCAGATGTGTTCATACAGTTGTATATTCCATACCACCCTTTCTTCTGTGCCGCTGCTGGTGGTGGCACAGCCTTCGGAAGCCGCCGCTCTCCCGTCACCCAGCTCTGAAGGCAGCGCCGCCGCCAGCGTAGGAGGAAGGGTGGAATGGAATGGTATTGCCACCCTTACTTCTCTGCTGCTGCTGGCGGCGACGCTGCCTTCAGAGCTGGGCAGCTGGCCAACGGCTGGACGAAAGGGCATCCACCTTCCAGGCACCCAGCTCTGAAGGCAGCGTCACTGCCAGCAGCAGCAGAGAATTAGGGATGACAATACCGTACCGTGCCATTCTTACTTCTTTGCTGCTACTCACAACAGTGGTGCCTTCAGAGCTGGGCAGCCAGAGAGCATCAGAGATTTTTTTTTTAATCAGTATATGTACGTGTGGTGGGAGAGGGGGCACATAAACTGCTACAGACACAAAGAAGGGGGGGGCGGTGCGATCAAATAAGTTTGAGAACCACCGCTCTAGGTATTTAGTATATCAAATACAAAACTAAAAATGTTGTTTTCTTTTCCTATGGAGAAGGTCTGCCTCTCAAAGGTTACAGATTCCAAGCATCATTATAGCGTACTGCACATCAGTGCTCTTCACTCCAGCATGAGGAATTCTGCAGTGGACTTAATGACCAAATCTGTAGAAAAGTGCATGGCTGCATTTTTGGCCCCCATTCAGCAATGTACTTAAGGTTGTGCCTAACTTTAAGTATGTCTCAGTCTCATCACTTCCAGCAGGTCCATTCACATGCTAAAAAGGTCATCATGTATCTTGTTCAATCTAGGTCTTATTAAAGAAGTGAGAGGAAAAAAAAAAGAACAATAAGAAATGTTGGGGATATAATTTTGTATATTTTTTTCACAATGAGACTGTGTATGCCATTTTCACTAGATGTTATCTGAGCCCCAGTCCTGCATTGTGTAGTACATGGATAGACTGCTGAACCTACTGAGTCAATGGGCTCCATGTGAGTGCTGCAGTCCATCCCTTATGCTACACAGCATGGGACTGATGTTCAAGTTTCTTAAAGTCAATGCTTTCTAAAGAATAGTATCAATTCCCACTTACGTGCCTTGTCTCTTATACTTTTCCTTAGTCATTATCCCCACCCCCACCCTTTCTTTTGCGTATGCAGGCCCAAATTTTCGAGGGTGGCTTCAGATTTTGGCTGCTTCTGATTTTGGATGTGTAATGGACAATAGCTTTGACCTGATTTTCCAAAGCACTGAGAAGCTACAACTCCAGTTGAAGTTAGTCAGAGCTGTGGGTTCTCTGCACTTCTGAATGTTTGTTCTTACACCCTTCTTAAGTTAGGTATCCAAAAACTGAGGCAGTCAAAATCAGAGGCTGGAGTGACAATGTGGCCTTAACCTTGAAATGATTTCTATGAAATAAATTTAAAAGTTGAGTCAAAGTGCATCAGCAAAGCCCTTTACCCATACATTATTGAAAGCTTCAGGTGAATCAGGGTAATTAATCCTTTCAATGAAGGCATAGGAAACTTTTCAAAGCGTACTTGACATATTTCAAGTGTACTAACTGATTATGGCAACATCTAAAGCATCTATAAAAATTCAAGACTACGAGACATTGGTGACACTGCTGAATTCACTGAATGACAGCTTGAAATGAGCAACACAGGTGAAACTTCAAAATGAAACAGACTTCCAACATTCTTGTGTGTCCACTTCAAAGAAAATTCTCTTTATGATTCAGTAGGTAAATATATCTTATGGTGTTTCCAGGTCTGAATCAAAGACCTAACCACAACCCTAAAAGTTGAAAGCACGGCATCGCTACCTCCTTCCAAAATACCTCCTCCCACCCCCAGAACTCCTGCTAAAACTATTCAGTGAATTGGTGTCAAATTGCATGTCGTTTCTGGTTGACCAAAATTGCATTTTTCAGTGAATAAACTAAACTATTTCATCCAGCTTTACTCTGTGGCCAGTATTTTGAAACTGGATGTTGTGGAGATAGATGTCTGGACCTAACACCAATATCATAAGAGCAAATAAGATAAAGAGGGAAGATGACTTGCAGCACAATACAAAGTAGGGGAAGGATGTTGTTTGTGGACAGTATATAGCAAGTTAGACTTCCAACAGCTGTGGTCTCTTGGTTATGGTGGGAAGTTGAGATGGTATAAGCCCCTTTTGTCTAATTAAATAATTGAAGGGAATTTTCTTGGAAGTTAAGTGGTTATATAGTTTAGCTGGTTTGAAAAGTGATGAAGTAGAGGAGAATCAGAATATTAGAGTTTTCTTAATGATCTTTTTATGGTGGTAACTGCCTCCATTACTTCATAGCAAAGATTGCATTTGTATAAGAGAATTTTGTTTTCTGTGCAGTCTGTTTTTGTGCTGCTTTCAATCTGAGGACAAATGTGGGTGGATTTAAAGCGATAAATAAAGATCTCCACTAGCTATTCAGTCAGTGATGCTTGATTGAAAACTTTGACAAGCATATTCATCTCCAATGTATTTTTCTGAGAGCTGTTTTCCTAGTTTTCAGCTACTACCAGATTTTCAGACATGCCATTGTATTCGTTAAGATAAATGCATGTTTAAATGACTGAATGTTCTACACTGGTTGAATGTTCTACACTGACTTATGAATGATGACAAATATTTACCAGAGGAATTTTCATATCTCTAAGTCATCCTTGGTGTGTGTGCGCTATAATGCCCATTAAGCAGTCAGCCCTAAGATGCAAAGGCCACTGGAATCATTGGCTGTCTTTCCATTTACTTGAGTGGGCTTTGGATCAGACTCTGAGGAACTAATATGAAAGTTATAGTTTATACCATAATTAAAATGAATTTTTCTTCTGACTATAATAAAAAGTATATATTTTTGCCCAACTACACCGTGATTCAGGAAAACATCATTTAAGTCCCAAATATTTAAATACTGTCCTGAATTGGGATGTTTTCCTGAACCAGGATGCTGAAATCAGTGTACAGAGTCAAAAAAAACCTGGCCTAATCCTATGGTTGACTTAAAAATACAGTCATTCTGAAGTCTCACAGTACAATAGTGATTCCAACACCAGCACAGACAATTCAGTCTACCCAGCCAGGGAATGCAAGCTGTAGTGGGGTATTCAATATACATTTTTTTTAGTCATATCTTGAGATTCACATACAAGATGGACATACTCAATCCGATTGAAGTGGAGGATTTCATGTACATAAGGAATGGCCACAGCAACCCTGTGACTATTTTTACTTCCACTGGCTCACTTAAGATAATCAGGAAATAAATTTGTAAACATTTGCTTGAACAGTATCGGGGGTAGCCGTGTTAGTCTGTATCCACAAAAACAACAAGGAGTCCCGTGGCACCTTAAAGACTAACAGATTTATTTGAGCATAAGCTTTCGTGGGTAGAAACCTCACTTCTTCACATGCATGGAATGAAAGTTACAGATATTTTACCCACGAAAGCTTATGCTCAAATAAATCTGTTAGTCTTTAAAGTGCCACCGGACTCCTTGTTGTTTTTGCCTTGAAGAGTTAGCTTCCAGAGTTCACCTTAATTCTTGAGAGAGTTTGGACAAACTTCTCTTCTCTGCCCAGTGGTTCATAATTTCAATGCACTGCTCTACCTGCATACCCCAATCTGCCATTGATATCAACAAGCTTTTATTGATGGCTTGGTAGGAGACCAATGGGAAATCTAAGCCAGAAGGGTGAAGAATATGTGGAAATGGCTGAATATTTGAGTAGGGAAGTCTGCTTTTAGTTTTTCCAAAATGTAGGGCTCCAGTAATAATCCTTCATGCTTCATACATTTTTTTGTTGTTGCTCTAAAGCCTTTTTTATTCTTTGCCTAGGAATGTTTAATCAGATACAGTATATCTTTCTTTTCAGTCCGTTCCCTACTCTATGGTCCAGATTGTCTTTTAAACCCATGCCTCAGTAAGGACCGTGCAAAGAACGATCCATCTCTGAGATTTCTAAGGGTGAGTGGGGAGCACATAGGTCATATAGCGTAGTCTTCTACTTCAGTATGACTTGTTCTGTGGGATGTTACGGAAGTGGGAACCCATGGACCCACCTCCTCCTAGGCAATGTGAGCCCCGGGGGACAGTAACATTAAATACACTCCATTGAATACAGGGACTAAAGTTGAGACTGGTCCTGGCACAAAGTGCACAACATGGTCCTTGCATGTACACCCCTGCACATCTGCTCAAAGACCAGTCATAACCTGGCCCTAGACATAACTTGCTGGAAGCAATTTGTAGTATGATTTTAGAGCACTTCTAAAAAGGTTATTTGGAATGCAGTTCTGACTAACATGACTTAATCTCTTCTCTTCCAATAACCATGCTGGATATGCTAGCCCAGTGATGTGGAGACATTAATATAATTTTTAAAGAGATTTTGCCAACATGGAATTGGTTTCATGTTCTATTACTATGGAACATTAGATGTTCACATTTAGCGTGTTTTTTGCCTTACATGATACGCATTTTGCCCTAACCACTAGAGATCTTTATGTCAGTCTTCACTGACCCATATGCAAACCTTTTAAGGACTGCAGCTGTTCACCATACTCAGAGAGATATATCAGACATAGCCAATACTGGCTGACAGGGTCATGCCATGAGCTAAGAAAACAATGTCCAAGCAAATTAAATATCAGGTAAAAAAAAACAGTTACCTTCTCTGAGCTCTTTTTCTTTGAGATGTGTTGCATATGTCCATTACACTGTAGGTATGTTCACCCCATGCACCCCATGTCAGATAGTTTTCCCTAATGGTGCCCATAGGAGTGACCCTACCTATCTCATACCATTCCTAATGAGGTCCTCGGACTTATGGCACAATTCGTCCCTCAGAATTGTGTTGTAAGTTGAAACCGCTTTTTCCATAGGAACCAATAGTATAAAGGGGGAGGATTGATTCCTGAACCAAGGCTTGATACACTATTTTCACCACAATAACCCAGATTTTTGTACTAAATCAATTATAGATGACTAATGTAGCAACATCAATGTATTTATTTGGTAAACATCATTCAAATAAACATGTAAAATCACATATGCTTTGACTTTCCAGAACTTTTTGAAGGGCTCTTGGCTGGGGGCTTCCACGAACTCTCGGCTGCATAAAGACTCCTAACCTTTTCCTGACTTATGCCCAAGCTCATAAGAGCTCGACATTGATTTTGATCCTCCAGCCAAACAATTAACAGTTTTGCAACCTGAGCAATGATCCCAACATGCTGCTTAGTTATCATAGTTGACTGCATAGGAGCCAAGCCCTTGACATGTTCCTGAATTCTAACCTCGTTTTTCAGGATGGTCTTGATAGTTGTTCGGGAGATATCCAAATCTCTGCTGATCTCAGTTGCTGTCTCCCTTTTTCCAGATCTCTTAATGATGTCCATTTTGTTTCCATAGTAACTGTTCTGCGTTTCTTCGAAAAAGAAACATCACCTGCACCAGATTTACGTTTTTCTGCCATTAAAAAAAAAAAGAAGAAGAAGAAGAACCACAAAGAACAGCAGTTGGGCGTCTTAAGTCAGGCTGGGCAGAAAGGCAGGCTGGGCAGACAGACAGGGAGGCAGGTGGCTGCTCAGAATTCCAGCAACATACTATGCAGAATTGGGCTAACTTTTTACAGAGTTGCTTGTAAATAACTCCATGGTCGCCTTACAATGAATGGAGCTAGAAGGGGGCCCCTTTCAGTTGCTTGTCTGATTGGCTTCCACGGCCATGGTAGCTTCTTGCTGGGTAGCCTTGCTGATTGTTTTTGTTTGGCTCCCAGCCCCGGGCTCAGCCAATCAGAAAGCTTGAACAGTGAAATCAGTGATTGGCTGAGGCTCAGCATGTGATGTGTGCTGTTCTTCCTGCTGGCTTTCATCGTAAGGGCGAAACAAGCATTGTAGGGACGAAATGGGCAGTCAATTGAAAGTGTAAGTGGCATCTGCCATAAATTGGGCGTCGTAAGTCCAAGGACTCCCTGTATAAAGAGCAAAGCTGTCCTGCACCTCCTTCAGTTCATGCATGGAAAGCGGATGACAAACTTCAGCATGTCAGGGAAAGAGGGTGGGTCATACAATAGACATATGCAACTCATCTTGAATAACGTTATAACCAGGTAACCATTTTTTTCTTCTTGAAGTGCTTGCACATGTCCATTATACTGCAAGTGACTCCCAGGCAGTGGGGCTCAGAATACCATCAGAAGAGAGATTACAGCACTGTTTTTACTACATTTGCATCGTCACTTGATGCAGCAGACAGTGCATAGTGTCTGGTGAATATAGAAACTGAAGACCATATCTCTGTCCTGTGTACACTCACAATAGGAACACGTACCACCGATGCTGCTGAAGCTGACTGTGCTATAGCTGAGCATGCTGTCAGCTTGTCCAGAGGCATTACCCACTTGGCAGCATAGCACACAGAGTTGCAGGTGGTGATCCATTTTGAGGGTCTCTGGGTTGTAAATAGTTGTCCTCTCATATGTGCTGCATATGAAATTAACAGCTGGGAAGAAACACAAAAGGACTTTGCCTTGTTCAGGGAAAAAACCTAAGCATGACTAACATTTAGGGTGTGAAGCCTTCACTCATCCTTAGGGGCATCAGACTTTGGAAAGAAAACTCATACATATTGTCACATTCTGTGATGCAATCCAGACCAGTGAGGGGTTGTCTCATACAATTCTTTCCTATTGTAGCTCCCAACCTCGGCCACTCACAACAGCCTACCACCATGCAGGTCGTACTCTGTCTGTGTATAGTTGCACCCTTGGCTCAGTAGCTCTGACACCAACAATCAGTCAGCAACACACTGATCACCCTCTGGCTTCCACCAGGCTTGGTTACGACTTGCAGGGTGACCCCAACACACTCCCAATCCCCAATTTTCCCCAAAACATGTGTTCTGCACTGTCCAGCCCTCTCCTGAACAGTTCAGATATTAAGATCCATTACTCCCATAAACGGTCAATATTGCTACTTTACAACAATGGATTGGTTTAGATTTAAAAAGACCAAGTTTATTAACAAAAGAAGATAGGATTTTAAGTGAATTCATGTATAAGAATTAAAGTTAGAAATGTTTACCAGCAAATAAAAGTGAAAATGTGCATATCAACCTTAATCTGCAAGTGTTGGTTTAAAGCTTTGTTCAAGATGGTCTTTCTCACCTACAGTCTTCCAGCAAGTTCGACTAACCCTCTCCATGTCAGGATCTCTCCCAGAGGCCCAAAGGTGCAGCTGGTTTTGCTTTCTTAGGTGAAAGAGAAAATGTGGGATTTTCTGCCCCTTTCTTTTATAGTCCAGTGCACCTTTGAAGTGAATTCTTCTGAAGGTTAGCTCTCCAAGTAAAGTTTATTCAAGCAATGAAGATGGCAACAAGAAATCTGATGATGAAGGAAGCTCCACACTCTTTTTCCCCCTGCTTTTTTTTTTCTGAAATTCAAATTGTTCTGTTTCCTCCATTTCCTCTCCATGCTGTTTCAAGGATCTTGTTTACGTAAATACACATTCCTTTGTTTAGGATAGACCTGTTTAACAATTTTTGCCTGGACAAGGCTGTGTGGTTTTGAACTTGTGCTAACAACATCATACAGGAGGAATTCATAATTTTATATGTAATGTTGTCACATACATTTCACCATGATATTATTGGCCAGCCATATTTCAATAGACTATTTCAATAGTGTGTATTCAATAGTGAATACAGGGTTCTTTCAGTCATAAGTATATAGACTGATTCAAGTGAAAATCAGACACCATTTCTGAAAGGAACTTAGGGTATAGCCGGTTAGTAAATATTAACTTTTATGATTTCTGTACATTAAATTCTTGTAATTCTTTTGTATGCCAACCAAAAGCCTTTGTATTGTATCTATATATTTATGTTTCTACATATATATTGAAACTAAAAAGTTCTTTGTCCTTCAGTTGAACCTAATTAGCAGAAGGGAAAATGAACTCAGTAATGGAGTGTGTAATCTTTTACTCTGCTTTTTAGCTTGACTTTTCTATTATATCCAGGTGTCCAGGGTAGACAGCACTCAACTTAATAAAAAATATCTACAGAAGTAGGTTACAAACATAACTGGGTGATTAATAAGGGGTACTTATTATTACAGATGGGCTCTGTAATTGATGAAATAATGACATTGAAAGATGGTTTTAACACTATAAGAACTGTTGGTTGTCACAGCTGTTTATAATAATGAGTGGATTAAACATTCCTTTTTGCTCAATCAAGTAAACCAAGGACCATAAAAGAAATTGCATCAGTAATCAGGAAAACAGAACACATGGTGAAATTAATCATGCGAAAGTATTTTTCCTTCCAAAAAATCGTTTGTTTCACACCCTATAAGAGGAAAGAGAATCAGAAAGTTAGTTTGGGAACGAACACTATCAGCATTTCACCACATACAAAGGAAGGGACCAAACTACCTTCTCTTCACTACTTATAAGGGTGGTAAAGTATGTCTTCCTTCTTTATACTGCTGTATTAATCTTTGACTATTAATTTTTTATTAAATAATTCTGTTGAACAGGGGGCGTACGTGAGACTCGTTTCAGGGAGGCTAGCCATGTGGCCCTGCCCCTTCCTCCCGAAGTCCCACCTCTAACATCTCCCCATGTGCTGGAGCCCCAAGCACCCCCCAGGCAGCTGGAGGAGCCCCAGGCAAACCACCCCAGGCCACCAGCCAGCTCCAGCAGTGGGGCACCGGGTCCCCCAACAGCCGCCCCCAGTGTCGGGCTGCCCACCAGCCCCAGCACCAGGTTGCCTGCCAGCCCCAGTGCCAGCTGCAGCACGGGGTACACCCGCTGGCCTCCAGCCAGAGCTCAGCTCCCGCTGGTTTGGGGAAGAGGGAGGAGCATGGGCAGAATCAGGGCCTGGTTTGGGGAGGCTTAACCTCCCCTGGCCTGTTATACCCGCCGCCCATGCTGTTTGAGCCTGGTATATGACAATCTTTAATCGTTATTAAATTAAAACATGCAATATTATGATGAATCTTGTCTTTGTAAAAATTCGTATAAGGCAGATCTTGACCTGTGCAATCAGTTCTCCCACTCTCCTACTGGAGGTGATGGCCACTAAGAAAGCCCCTTTCACCAAATGATGTATAAACAAGCATGGCAACACCAAATTCAAATCCCAAGTTGGCACTGGATCCCTGATAGGCCTAAACAATTTATCTCAGCCTTTCAGGAACCTTATTGTGATAGGGTAAGTGAAAACCATCATTCTGAAGGCGACATGATGAGATGGCGGTCAGATGCACTCTAATGGAGCTGAGGGCTAGACCTGACTCTTTAAGATACAAGAGGTAGTCTAGGGTTGAGTGACTCTTTGAGTAAGTAACATTATGTGAGGCTGCCCAGATGGACAAACATTTTCACTTACTCAGATTAAGCAGACTTTGGGAAGGTTTCCTAATATTCAAGATGACATCCTGAACTGCCACTGAGCAGAAAGTCTCCTGTGCTTTAACAACTGACAAACCATGCCTGGAGGTGCAGCACCTGGCCATGATGCTGTGTGATGAGATCTCTGGCTATCAGCAGAGGGCCATTAAATTCTTTTTAATTTTAATAAAATAATATAAAATTTTCAAAAATAAATTATCTATTTTACCCACATGGAGGGAGTGGGTTGGGACCTGCCCCCAAGGTGCATTGGAGGCCAATCGTGAACTCACTTCACAGTGGCAACTCCCCAGTCTAGACATTGTGACCTGGCACAAAGGGTCAGAGCCCCACTCAGGTTTGGACTGGCCGCCTGTAATGGGGTACCCCTAGTCTTTGAGGCGCCATACAGGAGGCCCCGTGGTCCAACAACTCTCTGCTCTAGAAACCAACAAAGTGTCAGGAAAGGAGCAGTGAAGGTGGGTCCTCCAGGCCTGCCTAGAGGGGCCTAAGGAAGCAGCCAATCAGAGCCCAGCAGGCTCAGATAAAAGAAATTGAAGTGAAGGGCCTTGTTCAGGTTCCAAAGGTCTAGAATGGGTCAGAGAGCCAACTTTCCTGCTAGGGTGGGATGTAGAATGCCAATCATCTGACCTGTAATTTGATCAAAGTCAAATTCAGACCTCAAGTTTATAATTGCTCTAAAAATATCTATACTATTAGCCCATTTAAAAAATGTACATGCGCTCAAAATTTGACTAACATTGGCTGTGGAGTACTCATCATTTTTATATGAAAGCTGATCAAGTGCTTTTAAAAATATCATTTGGAGTAAATCCTTGACAAATGTCTTTCTTTATTTCTTGTTGTACAGACCACTTAAATACCCATAATTTTCTTATACTATTACATATGCCATCTGTGATCTATTCTGCTTCTACATAATTAATATGCTGTTCTCTAATGTAAGGGTTTGAGTGAGAAAAGAATACAAGAAGAGCAAATACAACAGAGACTAAAGCCCATGTGTTTTCTACAGATTTTCCCCATTCTCTGTTAAATATGGGGTATGCTACCTTAAGAAAAGGGGAACATAACTTCTTTACAAAGAGGACACAGAGACATATACATGAGATAAGCTGGTGAGAAGAGAAAAGAACTCAGTGAATTGAAAGACTCCCATTATCTTCAGTGTAATTCAGATCAACCTCATTGTGAGGCAGAAGCATGAGAGTTGATGGATTTCTCTCCTCTGTAATGATCATCAAGGGGATGCTAAGAAAACAGGTGAACAGTTTAAATTGTCTTCAGAAATCTACATTAATGGTGATCTATTGATCTCCTTTCCTGGTGAAACAACAGACATTCAGAAAATGTATGTACAGTAAGAAAGAGGGCACAGAGTTGTATGTACAGAGTTGGCACAATTGGTGGAAGGTATGGCTTGTGACTCGGGTTGTACAAAATTTGACACTGCCTTTGAAACTAGGTGAACCTATTCTCCACCAAACTTTGCATACTCAGAAATAGCATGACCAATTAGACATATAGTACCTTGCACTGGTAGCCAGGAGTTTAAATAGAATGATCTCCCTCTGAAAATGGCTAGCATAAAGGCCAAAAGGTTAACGTTGGCCAGCTGAATACACTAAGTCAATTTTAGACCTGGTTTTAAAAAAAAAAAAAAAAAAAAAAAGGAGGTGAGGGCATTATTCTACATTGACCAGCTCCAGTGATTTTATAAAATGCTAACTGCTCAAATGGGTCAGTTCAAAAATGAAGCCAAAGAGACCTAAGACCTAATCCAAAACTCATGAAGTCAGTTGAAAGACTTCAATGGGCTTTGCATGAAGCCTTAATTGAGATTCTGTAGGACCCACACAGACCACCTTGCTACAGGTGACATTCTGCTGTCCTTCCTTAAGTTGAGCAGGACTTTTACTCTCTACTGAAGTTCACAGGACTTCTCGTGAAAAAGCACTACTCTACTCAGACTCAGGAAGGATGGCAGTATCTGCACACGCCACGCCAACCTGCTTGGTAGACAGGAACTGTGTTTGCACTTCCTCCTGCATTCACAGACCCAAAGTCCTCCTGATATTCTTTGCAGGGTACAAAGAATTTTCTTAGACCTTCTCATTCCCCTGAACGGCTTGTAGTCCAAGTCCATGAGGGCTTGTAGCCCTGATATGGGATCAATACATTTCCCAGTATTCACTCTATTGTTGGCATCTGTCAAGCTCAGAAAATCATTCTAGTTAAAAAAGAAATAAAGGATAAGAAGAGAGAACGTTTTAAGGAAAAGATATGAAAAACAATAACTAAAACTGAAAAGTGGGAAAAGGAAGAACTGCAGCTAGGGTGCGAGTAAAGGAGGGAAACATCCCATGTTACTTCATGGACTTGTCTATACTTGTAGTGGCGTATAGGGTATGTATAGCTACATAACACAGTGAAAGGCAGGCTGCAGCCATGCTCACTGCAACATGTAGTGACAGGATATGGCGGGGGAGGCAGCAGGAAAAAGTTCTAGCAGTGGGGAGCAGCAGAATCCTACACTGGTAAAAATAGCAGTGAAAGTCATTGCTTCGGCACATACAGAGCCACGTAGGGGATATACCCTCGGTTGTGACATCTCTCTATCCTACTCGACTAAGTAGGGCCTCGCTGTCTACACTGCTAGTTGGATGTGTAGTTGTAAGTGTAGACCTATCCCATATGAATTCAGTCACAGGCATACCTAGTGGGCAGAAGATAAGATATATTCTCATTTTAAATCTTCAGCTTCAAAAACTTTCCTTTCACCTTCCGGACTCACCACTGTAATTAGCACATTTCATGTTGACGCCTTGATTCTAAAACTTACAGCGTGTTTTTCACCAAAGAGAAACTCAAGTGCAGCAATAAGAAAGATCTGATACTGCATGTTACAAGGGGCTTTGAAAATGTTAAAGCTTCATTTATCTAGCATAAATGATTTATAAGTGCCACTTCTGGATTTTGTGATGTCAGGAACAGCACCTGAAGATTCAGTCTGTATCTTTGAAAACAATCCAGTCAGGGCCTGATCTGATTCCTGTTGACCTCAATGGACTTTCAATCAGGCCCTAAATAGATACCAAACACATTAATAATGATTTGTCATTTATTATACCATTGGCGGGAATGTAATGTCTCATTGCATAATCATGAATTAAATCTGTTTTGATCTCACCTTAACAAAGGGATTCCTTGGTATCTTTATGACGTTCTTAATTATCCTATTTTCAAGTAGGCGAAGGAATTTTTACTATTGTTTTTTGAATTGGTAAAATTTAGTCTGGCCTTTATCTGAAGGGGAAAGCTTTCTATCAATTTTTAACTACAGACTTTAAAACTAGAGTATCTATGGGAGATTATGGATTTTCAAGGGAATTTTAGAAGACCTATGTTATGTAACACTAAAATAAAGGAAATGTAAAGAAATAAAATAAGAAACATATGAAAATTATGTGATGCTTTCTTGATGTCTTGTGGAGGAATCTAGGAATCATCATTTACACATGCTATAAAACTGCTAGGGCTAGTCCTGATGGGTCCTAAACCTGTCAAAAAATCAGGATGAATATTTCCTCTGCAGTACCTCAGCCCAGTGTAACTGTGGTGAAGAAGATGGATTTTGAGGGGAAGAAGATAAAATTTTTAAGCAGATTTTTTTTTTTTTACTGACATCTATTTTGAAGCTGTTCATGATATTTGGAATATCCAAAATAGTCCTGGGAGGGATGGATTGATGAGCAGATTGCAAATGAGGCAACGTAAGGTGCATGGTAAATGCAGAATGATCCCACTACATGTTGTCAGCACTCAAAACCTTCAGCAGCAAAAGTGCAGACCCTTACTACATAAGCAAAAGTAATAAATCCTTTTAGCTGGCAGCAGTAGTAGGCTTTAATCCATGTGTGGAGTAGTCACTAGAGGGGAATATACACACTTAGGCAAACTGTTATAAATTTAATGTGTCATGTGGCACTTTAGTTTATCACATTAGTATTAGTATCTCACACAGACACACAGATGGTGGGGTGTGTGTATTTATTTTTTTAAAGAAACAAAAAAAAAGGATTATTTGCAGCTGATCCAAAGCTTGAAATGTCAGAAATAGTCTTGGGGCAGAAGAAATATGAAGTAGTTAAAAGTTCAAATAAACACTAGAGAGGATATCCTGGCCCCCAGTGAAGTCAATGCCAAATTCTCAATGACTTCAGCAGGCTATGATTTCACCCAAATGTTTTGTGGTAGAAGTTATGAAGCCCAATTTTATTTCTCAAAGTCCTATTTAAGCTAGGAAGATATTATTGAAAAACATTGTAATGGATGATATCACAGAATCAGCCATCTTAGCAAGTTGAGTCAATTAAAGACTTTATGACTGAAGATTTTATACCTAAATTCAAATGAAATTCTTATTGCATTGCACCTCAGCCATAGACAAGATGGGTGAACCATCTGCCTAAATCCCAGATGTTTTCTGTTGCTTCAGCTCTACCACAGAAGTGTTGTCACTTTATGGCCAACCATACCTTTGTGGAAGTCGAACACTGAATTATTTTGGATGAACTTATTATGGATGCTCTGAAGTAGTACATTTATGCCATTATTTGATCCCACAAAGCAAACAATCATAGATTCATATAAAGTTTTCTAGGGCTCTTCTATTATATGAGAGTTAACAGGAGCAGAGGGAAACCTTCCCATAGCTGGGACCCTCCTTCCAGATGATGTTGGGGTACCCTCTCACACTGAAGTTACCTCCTCGGGGAAGGGAACTCCAGTCATTAGGAAAAGGCAGGTGTTAGTAATGGGAGATTCGATCATTAGAAACATAGAGAGCTGGGTTTGTGATGACCGGGAGAACCATAGGGTGACTTGCCTGACTGGTGCGAAGGTTGCGGATCTCTCAAGGCATCTAGATAGACTTATGTGTAGTGCTGAAAGGTGTTCATGGTACACATGGGTACCAAGGACATAGGGAAGGGTAGGAGACACATCCTGGAGGCCAAATTTAGGCTGCTAGGAAAGAGATTGAAATCCAGGACCTCTACAGTGGCATTCTCAGAAATACTTCCAGTTCCACGCACAGGACCAGGTAGGCAGGCAGAGCTTCAGAGTCTCAATGCGTGGATGAGATGATGATATAGAGAGGAGGGGTTTAGATTTATTAGGAACTGGGGAAACTTTGGGATAGGGGGAACCTATACAGGAAGGATGGGCTCCACCTAAACCAAAGTGCAGCCAGACTGCTGGCACTTAACATTAAAAAGGTTGCAGAGCAGTTTTTAAACTAAGAGATGGGGGAAAGTCAATTGCTGCAGAAGAGCACCTGGATCGGACGGAGACTTCTCTTAGAGGAGAGTCTATTGATAGAGATTCTCTAGGTTTTAGTCAGGAGGAGAGGATGGAAGAGAACAAAGTATGGGCCAGAACAGACGAGAAACATTCACATAAAAAAGAATCCAACACATCAGAAAAGGGCAGACAAATAATCAGTGACAAGATTTTAAAGTGTTTGTACACAAATGCTAGAAGTCTAAATAATAAGATGGGTGAACTAGAGTGCCTCATGTTAAAGGAGGATATTTATATAATAGGCATCACAGAAACCTGGTGGAGTGAGGACAATCAATGGGACACAATCATTCCGGAGTACAAAATGTGTCAAAAGGTCGTGCCGGGGTGGGGGTGGGGGGCAGGAAGGGGAAGTGGCACTATATGTGAAAGAATATGTAGACTCAAATGAAATAAAAATCTTAAATGAATCCACATGTTCCATAGAATCTCTATGTATAGTAATTCCATGCTCTAATAAGAATATAACAGTAGGGATCTATTATCGACCACCTGACCAGGACAGTGATAGTGACAATGAAATGTTAAGGGAGATTAGAGAGGCTACCAAAATAAAGAACTCAATAATAGTGGGGGATTTCAATTATTCCCATATTGACTGGGTACATGTCACCTCAGGACGAAACGCAGAGACAAAATTTCTCAATATTTTAAATGACTGCTTCTTGGAGCAGCTGGTATAGGAACTCACAAGGGGAGAGGCAACTCTCGATTTAGTCCTGAGAGGAGCACAGGATCTGGTCCAAGAGGTAACTATAACAGGACCGCTTGGAAATAGTGACCATAATATCATAACACATAACATTCTTGTGGTGGGAAGAACACCTCAACAGCCCAACACTGTGGCATTTAATTTCAGAAAGGGGAACTATGCAAAAATTAGGTTAATTAAACAGAAATTTAAAAGGTACAGTGAATAGCGTGAAATCCCTGCAAGCTGCATGGACACTTTTCAAAGACACCATAATAGAGGCTCAACTTAAATGTATACCCCAAATTAAAAAGCACAGTAAAAGAACTAAAAAAGAGCCACCGTGGCTTAACAACCATGTAAAAGAAGCAGTGAGATAAAAAGGCATCTTTTAAAAAGTGGAAGTCAAATCCTAGTGAGGTAAATAGAAAGGAGCATAAACATGGCCAAATTAAGTGTAAAAATGTAATAAGAAAAGCCAAAAAGGAGTTTGAAGAACAGCTAGCCAAAAACTCAAAAGGTAATAATAAAATGTTTTTTTTTAGGTACTTCAGAATAAGGATGCCTGCTGAACAACGAATGGGGCCCCTGGTCGATCGAGATACAAAAGGAGCTCTTAAAGACGATAAAGTCATTGCAGAGAAACTAAATTAATTCTTTGCTTCAGTCTTCACAGCTGAGGATGTTAGGGAGATTCCCAAACCTGAGCTGTCTTTTGTAGGTGACAAATCTGAGGAATTGTCACAAATTGAAGTGTCACTAGACGAAGTTTTGGAATTAATTGAGAAACTTAACAGTAACAAGTCACCGGGACCAGATGACATTCACCCAAGAGTTCTGAAAGAACTCAAATGTGAAATTGCAGAACTATTAACTATGGTTTTAACCTGTCCTTTAAATCAGCTTCTGTACCCAATGACTGGAAGATAGCTAATGCAATGCCAATATTTCAAAAGGGCTCTAGAGGTGATCTCGGCAATTACAGACCGGTAAGTCTAACGTCAGTAGCGGGCAAATTAGTTGAAACAATAGTAAAGAATAAAATTGCCAGACACATAGAAGAAAAAGTCAACATGGTTTCTGTAAAGGGAAATCATATCTTTCTAATCTATTAGAGTTCTCTGAAGGAGTCAACAAACATGTGGACATGGGGGATCCAGTGGTCATAGTGTACTTAGATTTCCAGAAAGCCTTTGACAAGGTCCCTCACCAAAGGCTCTACTATAAATTAAGTTATCCTGGGATAAGGGGGAAGATCCTTTCATGGACTGAGAACTGGTTAAAAGACAGGGAACAAAGGGTAGGAATAAATGGTAAATTTTCAGAATGGAGAGGGGTAACTAGTGGTGTTCTCCAAGGGTCAGTCCTAGAACCAATCCTATTCAACTTATTCATAAATGATCTGGAGAAAGGGGTAAACAGTGAGATGGCAAAGTTTGCAGATAATACTAAATTGCTCAAGATAGTTAAGACCAAAGCAGACTGTGAAGAACTTCAAAAAGATTTCACAAAACTAAGCAATTGGGCAACAAAATGGCAAATGAAATTTAAAGTAATGCACACTGGAAAAAATAACCCCAACTATACAAACAATATGATGGGGGCTAATTTAGCTACAATGAATCAGGAAAAAGACCTTGGAGTCATCGTGGATAGTTCTCTGAAGACGTCCAAGCAGTGTGCAGCGGCAGTCAAAAAAGAAAACAGGATGTTAGGAAACATTAAAAAAGGATTAGAGAATAAAATGGAGAGTCTCTTATTGACCTTATATAAATCCATGGTATGCCCACATCTTGAATACTGCATACAGCTGTGGTCCCCTCATCTCAAAAAAGATATACTGCCATAAGAAAAGGTTCAGAAAAGGGCAACTAAAATGATTAGGGGTTTGGAACGGGTCCCATATGAGGAAAGATTAAAGAGGCTAGGACTTTTCAGCTAGGAAAAGAGGAGACTCGGGGAGGATATGATAGAGATATATAGAATCATAGAATATCAGGGTTGAAAGGGACCTCAGGAGGTCATCTAGTCCAACCCCCTGCTCAAAGCAGGACCAATCCCCAAATAAATCATCCCAGCCAGGGCTTTATCAACCCTTACCTTAAAAATATCTAAGGAACGAGATTCCACCACCTCCCTAGGTAACGCATTCCAGTGCTTCACCACCCTCCTAGTGAAAAAGTTTTTCCTAATATCCAACCTAAACCTCCCCCACTGCAACTTGAGACCATTACTCCTTGTTCTGTCATCAGCAACCACTGAGAACAGTCTAGATCCATCCTCTTTGGAATCCCCTTTCAGGTAGTTGAAAGCAGCTATCAAATTCCCCCTCATTCTTCTCTTCCACAGACTAAACAATCCCAGTTCCCTCAGCCTCTCCTCAGAAGTCATGTGTTCCAGTCCCCTAATCATTTTTGTTGCCCTCCGCTGGACGCTCTTCAATTTTTCCACATTCTTCTTGTAGTGTGGGGCCCAAAACTGGACACAGTACTCCAGATGAGGCCTCACCAATGTTGAATAGAGGGGAACAATCACGTCCCTCAATCTGCTGGCAATGCCCCCACGTATACATCCCAAAATGCCATTGGCCTTCTTGGCAACAAGGGCACACTTCATATCCAGCTTCTCGTCCACTGTAACCCCTAGGTCCTTGAGTGAGTGGCATGGAGAAAGTGAATAAGGAAAAGTTATTTACTTGTTCCCATAATATAAAAACTAGGGGCCACCAAATGAAATTAATGTGCAGCAGGTTTGAAACAAATAAAAGGAAGTTCTGTTTTACACAGCACACAGTCAACCTGTGGAACTCCTTGCCTGAGGAGGTTGTGGAGGCTAGGACTATAACAGGGTTTAAAAGAGTACTGGATAAATTCATGGAGGTTAATGGCTATTAGCCAGGATGGGGGTAAGGAATGGTGTCCGTAGCCTCTGTTTGTCAGGGGTGGAGATGGATGGCAGGAGAGAGATCACTTGATCATTACCTTTAGGTTCACTCCCTCTGGGGTACCTGGCATTGGCCACTGTCGGTAGACAGGATACTGGGCTGGATGGACCTTTGGTCTGACCCAGTATGGCCATTCTTATGTGAGTCATTTAGAAGTTTGCAGATAAACCTAAGCAACTGAAAAAATTAAAAGAAAATGGAGTCGTCACGAGAGTGGGACTTTGCATTTGCACATTAATTTTACTCCATTGTTGAATCACTCTTGTTTCAAATCCCCTATCATATTAAACACAGATGCAAGTGCTTACTGGGAACACTTTTGTGTAAAGAATGAGACCTGGAAATGATGGTGGCATATTACAACTAAAATCTGAATTCTGCCAAGAGAAATTATTGCACCATTTTTGGGTGGTAATTAAAGCTATTGAACATTTTTTACAATTATTTGCATGGAGAAAATTGTGCTCAGAATATATCATACATCAGAACAATGGCTCTTTAGATTCAAAAATGCCAATGGACAATTGTCCAAGTAGTTTCAAAAATGAAGTGAATAAGATTTAAAGATCACACACCACCCTAGACAAAAGCAAAGTAATGTTCATGCTTTGTCAGTTGTCCCTGTCAGGGGGAGCATTGCAATAAGCAAAACAATAAAGAATTGATTGTGCAGAGAAGGGTGTGTGTTAATGGAGCAATAGCTTCTATGCCGTTGCCCTGTCATATCTCTCAACATTCAAACTTGCTAATGAGAAATACAGCAATCAAAACATGCGATAAATGACCATAATGAGGAACACCACTATTGTGTGATGTGTCACACCATGACTGAGAGATTATAATGATTTTAATTATAAAACTTGTTTTTAAGGATATCTGATCACTATGTGAATTAAATAAATCATTTTTAAATTTAAAAAAAAACTGGAAGAAAGTTCAATCGTGTTTAATCAACAGGACCCTCCACATAGCTTGTCAACCACTGTTTGAAACCTGCATCTTCTGTTTTCCAGCACAAAGCGCTGCTTGAGCTAAAGGAATAACTGTCGTCATCTCCGTGGCCTAGCCACACCAAAGCTATGTGAGCGAGGTTTGCTTTCTCAAGGTTTGCAAAGGAAGGGTGGGAATCCAATATTTTAAAATTCTAGTTAACTAAAGTTGAGCAATTACAAGCAAAAGTGTCCATGGATATTTATGAGAATGAAATGTGTTGATTCACTTACTTAGCCAATAGTTGAATCCCTTCTTACACACTTATTTGTGAACAATGAGGTGAGTATGGCTCTTCTCCTTCAATAACATTAACGGAAACTAAAATTACACTAAATATAAGCTGGTTTTACTTCTAAAAACATTCTCAGTTGACATGATCTCATAGCCATTTAATATTTGCACATTTGATGCCGTCTTATGAACATAACAGAACTAACAGCAATGCAAACATAATGCAAACAGAAAAGAAGATGCCTTCTGTTTATAATGCTTAGGTCACACAATGAGGAAATGGAGACAATGCCATATTTCTGGAACAGCAAGTAGTCAGAGTACATTTTATGCTACCATTTGTTTGTAAAAACTACTGAACAAGTGCAACTAGCAAACAAACTTTACAGATAATTTACAAACAAAAGAGAGGGCTAAATTTGTTGTAAAAATGACTCAGTGTCTTATTTCTGAGACATGCCAGGAATTCTTGTTTGGTCAAAAATTATAAATAATAAGTAATAGTAGCAAAAACTGAAAGAGCCAAAGCATCTGAGGAAAATAGGTTATCAGAGAAAAAACTGGATATATTATGCCTTGGAAATCATGGGGAAAGTTTCAGATTTACATAACGAGTAGCCCATTTTTCAACCTGTGCTGTTGAAGACGAGCCTGATGACAACAAAAAAAAATGTGTGTTGCTAAACAGTAATATCAAAAGCAAGGCAAAGCTAATCTTTCCACATCCTCTCTCTTCTGTGATTAAATACTATTTAATTTTATGTGGCTATTAATCCACATAAAATTAGAGGAATAGTTTTTGTAGCTTTATGAAGAAAAATCAACCACAACTAGGAGAACTTGAAACAAATAAGTGTGTGACCTCTTGGTGCCTGCCAAGAATTCCCTGGACTCCCTCAAACTCCATTTTCTGTCTCTGGCTTCCCTCTTGAATAAACAAGAGTCACTTCACTAACTGAAAGCTGCAGGTCACTTACCATTGGATATTGAAGGCTGCATGACCAGAGCCGAGAGATTACTGAGCATGCCCAGTACAAAAAGTGGGGGTGAAAAATTCAGTTAATCGGCAGAAAGCCAAGGATTTCTAAGATGGAGCCTTGGCAAAAGCAGAGAAGGGCGAGGTCATAACTCTGATATAAACAACGTTAGTGAGCATGTGCAGAAAGAAAAAAAATGCTTGACAATGAACATGTGCAGTACAAAATTAGGTGAAAGGGTATTGGCACGAAGCAAAGAAGAGAACAAACAGCTCCAGTCTCGGCTAGCGTGGGGCTGCTTTTTCTTGCAGCAGCAGACATTCCCAGATAAAGACCTGACAGTGAGGACAGTATAAAAGGCAGACAATCAGCAGGCACAGGTCAGTTAGGTGCTGGTGAGAAGAGCTGCTGGAAAGGAGTTAGAAGAGTGGCTGCTGGAGAAAAGAAAAGAACAGATTCAAAGCTGCAACAGTACAGAGCAAGAGAAGCTGCTGAGGGTGAGCCAAGAGGCAGCAATAGCTGACTAAGTAGCTATAGTAATAGTAGCAGCAATCAGCAGCTACAGTAAACAACACAGCAGAATCAACAGATAGTGTAAGCTTGTTTGTTCTTTTAAAACTATAGTTTAGCATATAGTATAGTATTAGGATGCATAGGCTTGAAATGTGTGTGTGTGTGTGTGTGTTAATTGATATTTACCTGTGTAAAATGTATACTTTAGTTTAAGAACTGCTGTCAGTAATTCATTGCAGACTGGCCATCTGTAGCAAACTACTTCCACTTGGGATCATTTCAATTGTATGCCATTGCAGTTTAGATGCTCTTTAACTTGCAATGAGGAATTTGTGTCTAATTTCTATCGTTAGATTCCATTGTAGCAGGGATTATTAGTTACTTTGTTTTGGAAAGAATATTGCCTGTGTCATTCACTTTATTGGAAGGTTATATATGTGTCTTCAAACAATTCCTTGACTACTTCCTGAGGTATGGGTCTCCAGGGAGCAGATTAAGAGGGCAATAGGCAGGTTATTCTAGGGGTGCCCCAAAGCCTAAATTTCAGGGTAACACTGGGAATGCACAGGGTTTTACAGGGATCCCAGCTATATTCATGGTTTACCGAAGGAGGGCATATGAGATCTCTACCGAGCGCCAGTAGCCCACTGGTTATCATAATCATGGGGAATCTATGTGCACATAATATTTAAGGAGTTATGTATCTGTACGGAAAATTATGTTCTTAAAGTCTTAAAGCTTAGGCAGGTCCCCAGGAGGTGATGTGCCTCAGACATGTTCCTTTCAGGCAAGACGTAACAGATGCTTATCTTCTGTCTGGTTATGTATGTATTGTTGGTCTCATGGTGTAGGCCTATTTGCATAATGAGCCACAGACAAGAGAAAAGATTGTGAAATCTACAAGAAAGGAAATTCACAGGCTAACACAAACAGCAGAGGGTGTCCTGTTTATGATGAAAGACAACAAATTGTTAGGGTATATCTGGGAGATACAGCAAAACACAGAATCCTTCACCAAGAAGGCAAGCTAACAGCATTTGTTTTATAAAAGGAGGATCACAGTCAGCCTGGCTGTAAAACACTAAGGATTTTGAAAGAATAATATTCTACAAAAGATGGGAGTGTCTTGTTAATTATGTCTAGGTTCTAGAATGCATCTTATTATTTTGTTTTATATGTAACCATTTGTTTCCAATACTTCTACTTGCTATTATTTGAATCTCTATGCTTTCTATAATAAATGTGTACTTGTTTTCACTGTAAACATATCTAAATGCTCTGTGGTAAGTGGAGTGGGGATCTGAGGTGGAACTGGTCAGCTGGGGTGGACTGTTTCTTTAAAAGCAGCGAATCTGTGAATACTGCCAGTGTCCACTGAACCAGTGGCTAGACACTCCATGGAGATGCTCGTGGGGCTCAAGAGCTGGAGTATGCCTATTGCTAACCGAGAGAGAGACAGTGGGGCCTGTGAGGCTTAAAATCGTGTGCCCATGGCCAGTGGAATTGGGGAGCTGACCCCCCGAGCAGGTACAGACAAACTCCCTCATGCCAAGGGCAGGAGGCCGCAAGGTGCCTCACAAGCCTCGATATCCCCAGAAAGCATCCTAACAGGACATTAAGTTTCAAGATTATTAATTTAAGCTATCAACAAAAAGCTGTGCATTTTCCAGTAAGTGAGATAAAATAAAGTTTAAAATATAATCAAATCTGTAAACTTTATTCAAACTCTAGAATACTGAATACAATCTTTTGTACATATAAAAGAAAGTAATTCAGGAAAGGGAGCAATCTAGGCTAGGCACAGTAAGATTGGGAATGCATTGCTTTTTACTGTAGCATTTCAAACTATGACCCCAGGTCAACAATGACCTGAGTAAATCATAGATTTTTATTAACTTTGGCACAGAAATCATAAGATTCAAGGCAAGAAGTGCATTGTGCACTTACCAAGCAGCATTCTGTTCTGTATTGCTTATTTTAATACATTGGAATCATGGGCCCAGATCCTGAGCTGTGTCTGAGCTACACAGACAATTCTATGCACCCCATCTCCCCCTGGCCCCCATCCAGAGACTAGCCACCAGGTCAGTCATGGGGAAGGAGTTGAGCAACCTCAGGCCAGCTTCCACAACCTTAAAGGCTGTTCTGGCAGTTGTAGTTAGCTTAGCCACCCAGCCATGACCCTGTTCTTCGAGACATGTCCCTTCAGCAGGGACCAGGAAAGGGGCAGTATATTGAGCTACTTTGGGGATAGTACAATACCTAAAGATTCCTGAATTTAGAGGGAATCCTAATGGAGCAGGTCTGCTGGCTGCTTTGTGCCACTCAAGGGGAGCAAAATAGCCCACAGAAGAGGCCAGGATCTGGCTCATGGAATTTTTTTCTGGCTGGGGCTTGGGTTCCTTTCTACTCCCCACTCTAACCCTAAGTACAGGAAGCCAGTAGCTCAGTCCTCCAGAACACTTGGATCTCCTGTGAACTATACAGAGCTTGGGAACCTGCCAGTCACTGGGTCCACCCAAGAAAATGACCTACCATGCCCCCTGTGGTACTGGGAGGGGGTTGCGTAGCAAGAGATATCAGCTTTCCCCAATTAAGCCAGCTTGACTGCTGTAGCAGAGCAGAGCAAAAGGACCATGCTGGAGGCCACCATCTAGCCTGAAAAGCATAGGAAAGATTTTAAAGAAAGTTTATTTCTGATTTAGTGACATTTTGTACAATACTGCAAATTTCATGAGAAACCCTAGCTTAACAGTGTTAGAGATTCCTTTTATTTATGTTTTTTATTTATGTATTTATTTATGTGTTGCTTATAAAACAGGAATATTTCAAGCTTTCGCTTTCTACAGAAAGTTAGATTCTGGCACAAGTGAACCATAAGCCTCCTCAGAGGTCAGGTATCATTGCTTTTGTGTGCATAGAGCAGAAACAGATTATTTTGCTAGTCTACTGTCATTGCAGAAGTCTATGAAGCATGTAATAGATGAAAAGCCAGGAGAAGAATAGCACCTATTCAAACATGTCTAACTAGAAGATGTTCATGTACATTTTCATAATTTTGACTGACTTTCAGAGTGGCTAAAATGATCAAACTTTTAGAATGACATCCAACTTTGACATCACATGAAAGTTGGGTGTTGCCAAAGGCTTCCAGAGATGAGCAAGGGGCCAGGATTTTATTGCAGATCTTATATTATTAGATTTATGTTTGCATCATTGTTCTCTTAGATCACTTTGATCTGTTTGAACTTTAGATATAGCCAAACTATAAGGTTTTGAAGGCCATTCTCATCAAGTTGTGAAGCTAGATGAGTGATTTTTTTTGAATGCAAGAATATCGATTGGAATACAAAATTGCCATATTTCATACAAAATATCTACTTCTCCCAGATCCTCCCTCCTTCTTCCCTCCTCTGACTACAACAGTTCTCCTTGGACCCAAACTTGTCGTTGCTGTCAGTTACCTCTCAAAGTACTTCTTTTCCTACCCTTCTCATACCTGATCCAAACATTGTTGCTCGCTTAGATCGTTGAACCTTTACAGACATGCCAAATCTATACAGAGGTTTCAGCAGATTGCTGGAGAGATAGGATCAGCATCATCTTAAGAAGAAAAGGTTTCTGGGCTATATTGTTTTACTAGGTGTCATGTAATAAGACCATAAAGAGAAATGTAAGAGAGTCAATACTGTGGGTTACAGATTATTGAAACCAGCAGGAGTTGGGGGCTTAGCATTTCACTTTTTTTTCCCCATTAACTTCAGCCACAGCAGGGTTGGACCCTGAATTTGCAAGGGAAATATAAAGGATTCTATTCTGACACAGCATACTGCTACTACCCAGCACTCCGTATAGGCTATGTCTACACTACGAGCCTGGGGTATGATTCCCAGCTCGCATTCACACATTCGCTCATTGAGCAAGCCCGAGTATACACAGCAGTGTGGCCGTGATAGCAGCAATGGCTCAAGACTTGTACTCGCCATGCCACCACTGCTCATGCTACCCTGGCTACACTACTATTTATACTCACGCTAGCTCAATGAGAGCTTGTGCAAGTATGTGTACATGAGCTGAGACTCCCACCTAGCTCATAACGTAGCCTTAGCCATTGAAGTTTTGATCCTCAAAGTACTGTACAAACCTCTGCTCATTTTCTCAACCCCCATGGGCCAACACAAAGTAAGTATTAACCTCATTTTACAGATGGGGAATGAAAGAAGCAGATGTGTCACGGTTCCTCCCCCACTCTGAACTCTAGGGTACAGATGTGGGGACCTGCATGAAAAACCTCCTAAGCTTCTCTTTACCAGCTTAGGTCAAAACTTCCCCAAGGTACAAAATATTCCACCCGTTGTCCTTGGACTGGCCGCTACCACCACCAAACTAATACTGGTTACTGGGGAAGAGCTGTTTGGACGCGTCCTTCCCCCCAAAATACTTCCCAAAACCTTGCACCCCACTTCCTGGACAAGGTTTGGTAAAAAGCCTCACCAATTTGCCTAGGTGACTACAGACCCAGACCCTTGGATCTCAAGAACAATGAACAAGCCTCCCAACACTTGCACCCCCCTTTCCTGGGAAATGTTGGATAAAAAGCCTCACCAATTTGCATAGGTGACCACAGACCCAAACCCTTGGATCTGAGAACAATGAAAAAGCATTCAGTGTTTTACAAGAAGACTTTTAATAAAAAATAGAAGTAAATAGAAATAAAGAAATCCCCCCTGTAAAATCAGGATGGTAGATATCTTACAGGGTAATTAGATTCAAAACATAGAGAACCCCTCTAGGCAAAACCTTAAGTTACAAAAAAGATACACAGACAGAAATAGTTATTCTATTCAGCACAATTCTTTTCTCAGCCATTTAAAGAAAGCATAATCTAACACATACCTAGCTAGATTACTTACTAAAAGTTCTAAGACTCCATTCCTGTTCTGTCCCTGGCCAAGACGACTACAGACAGACACAGACCCTTTGTTTCTCTCCCTCCTCCCAGCTTTTGAAAGTATCTTGTCTCCTCATTGGTCATTTTGGTCAGGTGCCAGCGAGGTTACCTTTAGCTTCTTAACCCTTTACAGGTGAGAGGAGCTTTCCCCTGGCCAGGAGGGATTTCAAAGGGGTTTACCCTTCCCTTTATATTTATGACACGCCCCCCAAATCTCAGCTAGGGTGAAACACTGGCTGGGATTTCTTCCTGGAGCTCTAGGAAAACAGAGTTAATACGACACACGCATCTCTAAATATACTACCAAGTACATAAAGACTAACAATATTTTCCACATCTCAAGGACGATTTTAACCAGTTGATTCTGGGAAACTTTCACGGGAGAGTGCATCAGCCACTTTGTTAGAAGCTCCTGAGATGTGTTGGATGTCGAAATCAAAATCTTGGAGAGCTAAACTCCACCGAAGAAGTTTTTTGTTAGTTTCTTTGACGGTGTGAAGCCACTTTAGTGCAGCATGGTCGGTTTGCAGGTGGAAACGCCATCCCCAAACATATGGGCGTAGCTTTTCCAGAGCGTAGACAATGGCATAACATTCTTTTTCAGTGACTGACCAGTTGCTTTCCCTCTCAGACAGTTTTTTGCTGAGAAACACTACAGGGTGGAATTCTTGATCAGGTCCTTTCTGCATTAAAACTGCTCCCACACCACGCTCGGATGCATCTGTGGTTACTAGGAACGGTTTGTCAAAGTCTGGGGCCCTTAGTACAGGGTCAGACATGAGTGTCGCTTTAAGCTTGTTAAAGGCCTTCTGACACTTTCCGGTCCACTGAACAGCATTTGGCTGTTTCTTTTTGGTTAGGTCTGTCAGTGGGGCAGCGATTTGGCTGTAGTGCGGTACAAATCGTCTGTAATAACCGGCCAAGCCTAAGAAGGATTGAACCTGTTTCTTTGACTTTGGGACAGGCCACTTTTGGATAGCATCCACTTTGGCCTGTAGGGGGCTGATAGTTCCTTGACCCACCTGGTGTCCAAGGTAAGTCACTCTGTTTAGGCCTATTTGACACTTCTTAGCCTTAACAGTTAGTCCTGCCTCCCTTATGCGCTCAAGGACTTTTTGTAGATGTTCCAGGTGGTCTGCCCAGGAATCCGAAAATATGGCCACATCGTCAAGGTAGGCGACTGCATATTCTCCTAATCCCACTAGGAGACCATCTACAAGTCTTTGGAAAGTGGCGGGTGCATTTCGCAGCCCGAAAGGGAGTACATTAAATTCATACAGCCCGAGATGTGTGATGAAGGCTGACCTTTCCTTGGCAGATTAATCTAGCGGTACCTGCCAGTACCCCTTGGTTAAGTCCAAGGTAGAGATGAACTGGGCCCGTCCCAGTTTCTCTAATAGTTCATCAGTGCGTGGCATTGGATAGTTGTCTGGGCGAGTTACAGCATTTAGCTTACGGTAGTCCACGCAAAAACGTATTTCCCCATCTGGTTTGGGAACTAGAACCACTGGAGATGCCCATGCACTTTCAGAGGGGCGGATTACACCCATCTGTAACATATCCTGGATCTCCCGTTCTATAGCAGTTTTAGCTTGAGGAGACACCCGGTAAGGGTGGACCCTAATTGGGTGAGCATTACCTGTGTCAATGGAGTGGTATGCCCATTCAGTCAGTCCTGGGGTGGCTGAGAACGTTGGCGCGTAGCTAGTGCACAGCTCCTGGATCTGCTGTCGCTGCATACGCCCAAGGGTCATGGAGAGGTTCACCTCTTCCACACCACCAGCACATTTCCCTTCGTAATAGACACCTTCAGGCCACTCAGCGTCGTCTCCTCCCTGGGCTGTAAACTGACAAACCTTTAATTCTCTGGAATAAAAGGGCTTTAGAGAATTAATATGATACACCTTAGGCTTTCGGTTGGAGGTGGGGAATGCTATGAGATAATTAACAGCTCCCAGGCGCTCCTGGACCACGAATGGCCCTTCCCACGATGCTTCCATTTTATGGGCCTGGAGCGCCTTTAAGACCATGACCTGGTCTCCTACTTTGAAGGAACGCTCTCTGGCATGTTTATCATACCAGGCTTTTTGCTCTTTTTGAGCATCCTGTAAGTTTTCTCTAGCAAGGGCTAAAGAGGTTCGGAGGGTGTTTTGTAGGTTGGTTACAAAGTCCAGAATGTTAGTTCCTGGAGAAGGTGTAAATCCCTCCCATTGCTGCTTCACCAACTGCAATGGCCCCTTAACCTCACGGCCATATACAAGTTCAAATGGGGAAAACCCTAAACTGGGATGTGGTACAGCTCTGTAGGCAAAGAGCAACTGCTGCAATACTAGGTCCCAATCATTGGAGTGCTCATTTACGAATTTACGTATCATGGCCCCCAAAGTTCCATTAAACTTCTCCACCATGCCATTTGTTTGATGATGGTAAGGAGTGGCAACCAAGTGATTTACCCCATGAGCTTCCCAAAGGTTTTTCATAGTTCCTGCCAGGAAATTAGTCCCTGCATCTGTGAGGTTGTCGGAGGGCCAACCTACCCTGGCAAAAATGTCTGCTAGTGCCTGGCACACACTTTTAGCCCTGGTGTTGCTTAGAGCTACTGCTTCCGGCCATCGGGTGGCAAAATCCATGAAAGTCAGTATGTACTGCTTTCCTCTGGGTGTCTTTTTCGGAAAAGGACCCAGAATATCCACAGCTACTCGCTGAAATGGAACTTCAATGATGGGGAGTGGCTGGAGAGGAGCTTTGACCTGGTCTTGGGATTTTCCCACTCTTTGGCACACCTCACAAGACTGGACATAGGTAGAAACATCCTTGCCCATTCCCTCCCAGTGGAATGACCCCCCCAAACGGTCTTTGGTCCTGTTCACCCCAGCATGGCCACTAGGGTGATCATGGGCTAAGCTCAAGAGCTTGGCCCAGTATTTAGTTGGAACTACCAACTGTCTCTGAGGATGCCAGTCTTCCTGGTGTCCCCCAGAAAGAGTTTCCTTGTATAAAAGTCCTCTTTCTACAACAAACCTGGATCGATTAGAAGAGCTGAGAGGCGGTGGGTTGCTCCGTGCCGCCGTCCACGCTCTCTGGAGGCTTTCATCTGCTTCCTGTTCGGTCTGGAACTGTTCCCTTGATGCTGGAGACATCAGTTCCTCATTGGATTGGGGACATAGGCTTGGTCCCTCTGGAAGCGATATAGGGGATGGAGCTGTTTCTGTTGACTGTGAACCGCTCTCCGCTGGTGCACTATGTTAGGATTCAGGCTCCGGCTGAGCCTCTTGTGTAGGGTTATCGGCTGCTGCCAGTTCAGGTTCGGTGCGGCCCTCTGGTGTTGAGGTTGCAAGTACTGGATTCAGTGCTGGCACGGGGTCTGGTGTTGGTTGTTTGGCTGGTTCCGGTTCTGGGACTGGTTCCGTCTGGGTCTCTGGGACTGGATCCACTACTGCTGTTGCAGACATTGGCCTGGGGTCCGGGTCCATCACCTCTGACCGGGCCCTGATAGAAGTTTCCGGAACAGAGCTAGGCCCCACGGCTTGTTTAGCCTGGCTGCGGGTGACCGTTCCCACCCTCTTGGCCTGCTTCACGTGATTGGCCAAGTCTTCCCCCAACAGCATGGGGATGGGATAATCATCATAGACTGCAAAAGTCCACATTCCTGACCAGCCCTTGTACTGGACAGGCAACTTGGCTGTAGGCAAATTGAAAGAGTTGGACTTGAAGGGTTGAATCGTCACTTGGATCTCTGGGTTGATTAAATTGGGGTCCACTAAGGAAGCATGGATAGCTGACACTTGTGCTCCGGTGTCCCTCCACGCGGTGACCTTCTTCCCGCCCACACTCACAGTTTCCCTCCGCTCCAAGGGTATCTGGGAGGTATCTGGGCCTGTGGACCTCTGGTGTGATTCCGGTGCAATGAACTGTAATCTGTTGGGGTTCTTGGGGCAGTTGGCCTTTACATGCCCCAGCTCGTTACATTTAAAACATCGTCCAGCTGACGGGTCACCGGGGTGAGGTGGGTTGCTGGAGAACGGGGTGGTGGGACGATAAGGGGTCTGGAGGGTTCTTTGGGAGGTAGGTGGGGCTTTGGGCGGCCCCCGGTAATAGGGTGTGGTCTGGAGTGGTCCCTTCTGGTCTCCGCTCCAACTGCGACCAGTTTTCTTCTTCTCTGCCACCTCCACCCATCTGGCTCCAATCTCTCCTGCCTCGATTACAGTTTTGGGTTTCCCATCTAGGATGTATCTTTCTATTTCCTCAGGAACACCCTCTAAGAATTGTTCCATTTGCATTAGGAAGGGCAAATTTACTGGAGATTCAACACTTGCTCCTGATATCCAGGCATCCCATTGTTTCACAATGTGGTAGGCATGTCGGGTAAATGACATGTCTGGTTTCCACCTTAGGGCTCGGAACCTCCGACGAGACTGCTCGGGTGTTATCCCCATTCTGACTCTCGCCTTGGATTTAAACAGTTCATACTTGTTCATATGTTCTTTAGGCATTTCAGCTGCCACCTCAGCTAAGGGTCCACTGAGCTGCGGCCTCAGCTCTACCATGTATTGGTCAGTAGAGATGTTGTACCCAAGGCAGGCCCTTTCGAAGTTTTCTAAGAAGGCCTCAGTATCATCACCTGCCTTGTAGGTGGGGAACTTTCTGGGATGGGAAGTGGTACCTGGAGAAGGATTGCTAGGGTTTGTTGGTATATTCTGCTGGGCCTTTATCCTCTCCATCTCCTCCACATGCTTCCTTGCCTCCATTTCCCTCTTGTGGGCAGCCTCCTGTACCTCCTTCTCCAGCCGCATGAGTTCTATCTGTCTTTCATGTTCCCTTTGTTTTTCCTCAGCCTGAAATTTGGCTAATTCCAGCTGTAGTCGAGCCGAGGATTTGGCCATTCTAACCTCTCTGTTTTTAACTAACTTTACACCCGAGGTTTAGAAATAAACAAACAAAACTTGGCTGTAAAATTTTGCTGTGCTGGAATAGAATACTTATTCTCTGATAGTGATTGTCAGCCTACAGAAAAAGACAATTCCCTTGTCTCTGCTCTGGGCCCAAATTAAAGCAAAAAACCTCCAACTACTTGGAAACCTGCTTACCCAGCCCAAAGAAAAAAAAAATTCTTTTCAAACCTGTGCTCCTTGTAAAACAAAAAAAAAAAAATCAAAATCCTAAAAAAAACCCTGCCACTTTTGTCTCCAGGCAAATGGGTAGAGCACACACCCCCTATTTACTTTTAGGAAGAAAAGAAAAAAAAACCTCTGGGTTGGAAGACTGTGAATTTCCCTGCAGGAGTTAAGTACCCTGCCTCCAGGCAAAGAAAACCTGCAATTCACAAGATAATCCCCTTTTGTCTCTGCTTGGCCACAAAGCAGAGAGAAACCAAGCTGCTTTCAGTTTCAAAGCTGCTTTCTGGACTTCCTAAAAATTCCTTTTTAAAATCTGTATTTCTAGTTCAAAAAATCTCAACTGGATCTCAAAATGATTTCAGGTTAATCCCACCACTGTGCCACCATGTCACGGTTCCTCCCCCACTCTGAACTCTAGGGTACAGATGTGGGGACCTGCATGAAAAACCTCCTAAGCTTATCTTTACCAGCTTAGGTCAAAACTTCCCCAAGGTACAAAATATTACCCCCGTTATCCTTGGACTGGCCGCTACCACCACCAAACTAATACTGGTTACTGGGGAAGAGCTGTTTGGACGCGTCCTTCCCCCCAAAATACTTCCCAAAACCTTGCACCCCACTTCCTGGACAAGGTTTGGTAAAAAGCCTCACCAATTTGCCTAGGTGACTACAGACCCAGACCCTTGGATCTCAAGAACAATGAACAAGCCTCCCAACACTTGCACCCCCCTTTCCTGGGAAATGTTGGATAAAAAGCCTCACCTATTTGCATAGGTGACCACAGACCCAAACCCTTGGATCTGAGAACAATGAAAAAGCATTCAGTGTTTTACAAGAAGACTTTTAATAAAAAATAGAAGTAAATAGAAATAAAGAAATCCCCCCTGTAAAATCAGGATGGTAGATATCTTACAGGGTAATTAGATTCAAAAACATAGAGAACCCCTCTAGGCAAAACCTTAAGTTACAAAAAAGATACACAGACAGAAATAGTTATTCTATTCAGCACAATTCTTTTCTCAGCCATTTAAAGAAAGCATAATCTAACACATACCTAGCTAGATTACTTACTAAAGTTCTAAGACTCCATTCCTGGTCTATCCCCGGCCAAGACGACTACAGACAGACACAGACCCTTTGTTTCTCTCCCTCCTCCCAGCTTTTGAAAGTATCTTGTCTCCTCATTGGTCATTTTGGTCAGGTGCCAGCGAGGTTACCTTTAGCTTCTTAACCCTTTACAGGTGAGAGGAGCTTTCCCCTGGCCAGGAGGGATTTCAAAGGGGTTTACCCTTCCCTTTATATTTATGACAAGATGTTAAAAGATTGATCAAAGATCATACTGCAGGGTTAGTGGCAGAGAGAGGATTAGAATTTATGAAGTTTCTGATTTAGCTGTCCTGTGCTCATTTCCTTACACCATACTGCCTCTTATAAATACTCTTTCTGAAAACCATATCAATACCCTCGAATCCAAACATCAATTCTAAGTGTAACCCTTCTGCCCATCACAGTTGGCAGCAACAAGGGCCCGGTTCAGTATCTAGGGCTTCCATTCCAATAACAGAATGCAAAACCGGCTTGAGCCCCGACCCAGTGACCTGAGACAAATATATACCACACCCCCCCGTGCCTCTAAGAGGCAATACTTCCCCTCTCGCAAGCACAGAGTCTGAGTGTAGCAAAAGCCTTTTAATAACAGAGAGAAACAATGTGGCATTATGTTGGGGAAACACCACCAACAGAATTCATAACACAATCCATGAGCAAAAACCCACCTCAAGCAAATTGGGCCATGTCCTTTCCCTTTGGTTCTTGAGTCCAGCAATCCAAAAGTCATCCAAAGTCCCAAAAGTCCAACAACCCAAAAGTCTCTGTCCCTGGTCAGGGCAGCCCCAGAGTTCGAAAGTTTATCTGCAGAGTTTTACCTCTCAACCTGGGTGGAAATGGGGGGGTTAAGGGGCACCTTACATGGTCCGAAGCCGACTGCCCCACCTCTCCATGGGGCTCCGCTCCGCTCCATCAGCCGTCCCACGAATTGCTCTGCTCCACCAGCCATCCCATGAGCCGCTCCAGCCATCCTGCAAACTGCTCCACTCCACCAGCTGTCCCCCAAGCTGCTCCAGCTGTCCTGTGAACTGCTCCACTCATCCCATAACTGCTCCACTCCACCAGCCGCTCCAGCCATCCCGCGAACTGCTCTGCAATATATCTTCAGCCCCCCACCTCCAACTTAACACAACACTCAGTGATTTAAGCTCTTAGTAATTTTAGTTCTTTAGTGATTTCAGCTTGCAGCAGGGGAGCCTCAGTGCTGGTACACCACTGGTCCAAAGTGAATTCAGCTCAGCAGCCTGTAACTAGACTCCTAATAGAATCAAAACTAGCTCTGGTATTCTACAGTGGAGAGGGAAGAAGGTGCAATTGGCATGTAGGACCCTCACCAGGGGCCCATACCAGCAGACATTAATACCTATACTGCCCCTCCCCCTCTTCACTGGGTTTTGGAACCCATGACCCTTGCCTAGTGAGTGCTGCTTAGTTGATGGTGAGTCCCTCATCGTAACAAAAGGCCAATTACAGTTCCACTGTCCTTGATTCACATAATCAGGATAATAACAGTTTATTCTTCCCACCCCAATAACAGAGAAACTGGGGCTCCTACAGCAGCCAAAGTGACCATCTAGGCAGGGTGGGTGTGCCTATGCAAATGAGATAAGCCCCTGAAGTTCTTTTCCACAACCCACCACAACTCACCACCAGACTTCAGGGTAGAGCTCACCCAACTCTGCTTACATAAGAATGTCATAATTCACAAAGAATAAGACATTCATGCCTCAATGGCACAAGTATTTGCCTGATATTTTAACTTAACATACACATGAATTTAACTGATATTTAACTGATATTTTAAATTAACATACACATTAATTTAGCTGTGGTAAAATTAATAAAAATGTACATCTTGATACCCATTCCTGAGAACACAACATTTTCTCTTAAACAGGAAGAGCTACTGTATGTTATCTGTCAGAGATAAAATTTGGAACGCATAAAACTTTTGATTTGCACTTATGAATGTTATTAATGTACAGCTGTTCATGGACTGAGCTGCCCATAATAACTTACACAGATTCTGAATTAGGATATCAGTTGGAGAATGCTAGTTAAAACTGTAGTCAGTTTATATGTTCTCCTGTATGAACTACCTGAGAATCCTTTTCTATTTTTTTTTTAAATAAAAAGAGCCTGTTGTCACACTTTCCTCACAAAAGAACATGCATTTAGGATTCACAGTGCCTGAGGCTTACAATGGATAGCCAAAAAAAAAGGGCAGCAGCACAGCTCTGACATACACTCTGTGCTCGGACTACAAATGGATGTCTGAAATAAAAATACACTGTGGACTCCAGGGTTGCAGGAAAATTGTTGGCATCAAAGATATTAAAACCTCCTTGACTTTACGGGCCTTACTCAATGGTTTTAAAGCTTATGAATATCAGGGCATTTTATCCAAGAGTGCATGTGTTGGCTTAAAGGTATTTAGCAATAGAAATGCATTAGAGTATGGTAGCATGGAGACAGCTCTTGTCTGACAATGTACTTTGGCACGTATTTAATCATGGACAAGAATCTTCTTTTTCTTTATTAACGATTAAAGGGATTAACATTGTGTGAACAAAGTATAGTTTGGGCAGCAACTGAATTGAAGCCTCCAGCGTTGTTTAGGAAGCAAATGGTTAGTTTCATAGTACAGTAGATAACTAAGTCAGCCTGTGCTAAATCACATACATAGAACTGCTTAAACTATGTGTGTCTATGATTCATTAAAACTACTGTCACCTTTTTCATTAGTAAACCAGTCCTGATTTTCTTTGAATATATTCCTTATTTGTGCTCACTGAATACTTCAGGAAAAGCACGTATGGCTCGCAATCTGACTCACGTGGAAAAAAAAATGAATGGCAAAACCAAAGTCTTGTTGCTATTCAGACTCTAAATCCCTGTTAGCAAGTGAGATGATTAAGCCAGTCACATTTTATTTTCAGCTGCAGCTCACTCTTTAGGTAGTTGTGTTTGAGAAAGAATGCTCAGCAGCCAACAGTGTATTACTATTACCTCCTATGAGCCTGTTTCCAGGTTTTCTGGTGACTCACAACGTATCCAGGTGACAAAATAATGATGGCTTTCGAAAAAAAAAACCCACATTTCCTGTTCTTTTTACTTTTAAGCCTGATTTGATAAATTAAAGGCAAGACTCTACACAAATTTTTTTAGCACAGATACCAGGACTCTTTAATTACAATATTAAAATCTTCATTCTTCCCTTAAACTGATGCACAGGGTCAGTTAGTATGTCTATTACTTGTTCCAAAGACTATATTGTTTCTTCATACATTCAAAACTTACTGCCCTACATGCCCTTTAGAGCAAAGAATGCTTGGATCCACACAGACTTTAGGGCATGTCAGAGTCATCACATGAAGGTCCTGTGTCTCTGCAGTGCCTCCTGGCTTTCCTTGTTTCTGTGCATTGATGGACAACTCTACCAGTGACTTCCCCTAGAACTCCCTTGCCGCCAGCGTGTTCATGTTGCTGAGAGAATAAAGGAGTTAGAAGTGGATTACAAAGGAAATCCCCTCTTGGGTTGGTGGGAGGAGAATGCCACAAAGAGAACCTGTTTCCATTGCCATGAACCATCTCCACCCATAGAGCCCACCCCCACAGAGGCATTCCTTGGAGTTGGCGGACACTGATAGAGAGGCAATTTTGCCCATTGTTTTTTGTATTTACATTCTTGATTGCTTTTAAAACAATACCTTCCTATTTAGTAGTGTTAGCATTTAAATTGACCAGATGTGAATGTGGCAGGAAAGGGGAAGGGGCGGTGGATAAGAGCTCATCTCTGCACTGCTCCTCTTGGTGGTCTACAACCCCATTTTCTGCAAGCCTGGGTTTACAGAGAAGCAGCACATGAGTTTAAATTGGGATAGCTGTATATTTGCGATGGAAAACTATACTCACTAGTTAATCCTAACACAGCTAGTCCTGGTTTCGCCTTTTTCTTACATCAGTTTTAAACCATTTTTATTCTATTGTGCTGGAATTATCCTCCTACAGTCCTTTACACAGCTCTTGGCTCCTTCCATCCCTTCCCACATTTGTCTTGCCTCAAATATTCAGCTTTTCTGCCCCCTTGCTCCAGCTATCAGTAATCAGCACTTCTGGAAGTCAGGCACTGGGTGAATCAAACCAGCCATCCAAAAGCTTAGACATTCTTTCCCCACCCCAAAGAGAAAACTCTTCTGAAAACTGTGGCCATCACCTCCTTTTTATCACTAAATACTGTTAGTGTCCAAATAATTTTCTATCCTTTGAAATTCATGAATTTCAAAATCTATTTCTGGAAACAACTGATGCAAACTTTTGAGTTTCTTCCCAGTCTGCATAGGCTTGACAAGGCTATGATTTTCCACTACAAAATTGGGCGTATAATTGTTGTTCCTTACGTGATAGGCAAACTTCTGATAATATGCCTGCGTATGCTTAATGTTTAGTATAGATTTCTGAGGCCCAGAGCATCCCCTCTTGTGGAGAAACTATTGAAAAGTAGCCTTAGATGTATAGAGGCATGGGGTGGGGGACTCAACAAGACCAGTTCCTCATGAAATTTCTCTCCCAAATATTGTGAGTGGTAAGTAAAAGCTGCCCTGAGGAACTAGAAGACCCCCCAAAGATCTGTGCCCTGGACCACAAAAGCTATGGGCTTTTGGTCTAATTGATACTCATGGCAATGACTACTCCCTTATGTCTCCCTGAAAGGGTAGGGGTTCCCCAAACATGGAGGAGATCCATAAAAAAGGAGATACTAATAAAAGGTAAGGCTACTCCAGAGAGGGTAAGTTATGTGGGGCTAGTGGGGGAAACACTACAACCTGCACTTGCTGCCAATCCCACAGTCTGCCACCTGGAAGAGATGCAGGAATCAGAGGGAGTGGAGGGTATCATTGAGAGAAGGTGTCTGATCTGGACCCCCATCCTCTGCAGAGCAGGGGAGATCATATGCAAGCATAATCTGGACACAGATTTGTAGTTAGGAAGAAATTTTCCTGCAAGGCCTATGGCAGGAAACATAGAGCGTTGTCATCTACCTCAAGAGGATTTGGAAGAAGTGGGTACATCACATCAGTTTCTATTTCTCTGATTGGAAAAAGTGGTATTTGTGATCCTGGTCTTTGTATTTGATGGTTTTATTGTGAACATCTGTGTATTAAAACAGAGGATTTCATGGAAGTTTCTTTCTTTTCTTATTCTCCTTTTGCATTCAGGATTTGATGACACATTTGAAGATGTATCAGCATTCTGAATTGCCAGTTTTCCAGCAATGAAGTACCTCTGTTTCTCTTAGCCAACTGTTGTTTCCATGTGGCTTTAATATTACAAGCAGGAGAAGTGAGTTAAGACATTTATGTTGTGAATTGATATATCATCCTGGATGCTCTTCATCCTCTTAAGTGTTCCTTCTGTTCTTACTAGTGTCTGTTACTCCATCCCATTTCAGTGTAAGCATGGGAAGAATGACTTGTGACTGTTCATACCTCTCTTTCTGTCAGAGAAGGAGTAACCACTTCTGCTGATGTGGTGCATCACCCAGCACTACTCTTACACAAATTGTATCATCATCATGATGTGATTCTTTGTGAATTTACAGACTCAAACTAACAATCATTTACAACAAAGAGTCACTACTGTGGCTAATGCTGTATGACAACTGGCTCATGAATTTAGAATGATTAAAAGTAAACCCTTCACTTGATATCTAAGGGTTAGGTTAGTATACAAATTATTCTAGTAGTGGGAGAAAGTCCAATGAATTTCTACAATTGTCCAGTAGGGGGAGATATCTTAATGTGCGGGTCTGCAACTAACAATCAAAAGGAGAATGCATTGGACCACTACTCCCTGATTCTTAAAATGGTCTTTTTGGAGCTATATGGTAAGTACAATTTGTCTGAAACGTGGACCATGTCGACAAAATTTTGGGCAAATCTAAAGAGAGTTGGGGTTTCTAAGGAAAACGTGTACAGGTCCATGATGTCAAGGCGTGAGGAAGGATATGCTGAATATCAGTGCTGTAAAGTAAGATCATCTATTAATCATGCAAATGCTGTAGCTATGTTAGAACAAATGTATATGATAACTGCCAACTATGTTAAAACTATCTGTTTCTCATGCAAATCCTGTAGCTATGTTAGAACGTCTGTATATGGTAACCCTAAAACAAAGTTGTATATTTCACGTTTGTGTGATAGAAATGATCTGCATTCGTTGCCCTACCTGGAGAACCCTGTAGCAATAGTTCAGTTATTCTAATTCTAGTCCTATGATAAATTAATTGAACCATCAAACAATTGGGGAATTCATTGTAGCAAAATTATGTACACAAAAGAGACAAAGCACTTTCACAAATAATGTATTTCAATAATCACCCATCTCATTAGATACAGGTGTTTGTAGTACAAATTACTCACCTTCCTGCAGATTCAGTTCATGCAAAATATAAACTCTTCTTGTTCATCTCAGCACAAGTTTGAAACAATTAGTGCAAACTGTTCAGAATTAATATTGTGCTCTGTGCTAGTGTTATTAGACCGCTATGAAGAATGAAATGAAACCAGTCTATGTTAAGGTTCCTTCCCCACTCTGAACTCTAGGGTACGGATGTGGGGACCTGCATGAAAGACCCCCTAACCTTATTCTCCCCAGCTTAGGTTAAAAACTTCCCCAAGGTAAAAACTTTGCCTTGTCCTTGAACCGTATGCTGCCACCACCAAGCGTTTTAAACAAAGACCAGGGAAAGAGAAAACTTGGAGACGTCTCTTCCCCCAAAATATTTCCCCAAGCTCTACACCCCCTTTCCTGGGGAAGGCTTGATAATAATCCTCACCAATTGGTACAGGTGAACACAGACCCAAACCCTTGGATCTTAAGAACAGTGAAAAATTAATCAGGTTCTTAAAAAAAGAATTTTAATTAAAGAAAAGATAAAAGAATCACCTCTGTAAAATCAGGATGGTAAATACCTTACAGGGTAATCAGATTCAAAAATAGAGAATCCCTGTAGGCAAAACCTTAAGTTACAAAAAGACAAAAAAACAGGAATATATATTCCCTCCAGCACATCTTATTTTACCAGCCATTAAACAAAAGAAAACCTAATGCATTTTCTAGTTAGATTACTTACTAACTTAACAGGAGTTGGAAGGCTTGCATTTCTGATCTGTTCCCGGCAAAAGCATCACACAGACAGAAAGAACCCTTTGTTTCCCCCCTCCAGATTTGAAAGTATCTTCTCCCCTCATTGGTCATTTTGGGTCAGGTGCCAGCGACGTTATCTTAGCTTCTTAACCCTTTACAGGTGAAAGGGTTTTGCCTCTGGCCAAGAGGGATTTTATAGCACTGTATACAGAAAGGTGGTTACCCTTCCCTTTATATTTATGACAGTCTATATGCCAGGAAAGAAGAAATGTTGTTTGTTCCTTGAGTGATTGCACATGTACAGTCCACTCTTGGTGTCTGTGTGCCCAGTGCATGGCCATCAGAAACTTTTTCCCTCAGGGATGCCCATTGGGAAGCTTAAGCTGCCCGCTACCATGTGCCTCTGAACGCAAGTATAAAGGCAGAGCTGCCCCAGGCCCCTCAGTTCCTTCTGACCGCCCGCTATTGTTGTTGGAACTCAGTTTTATACCAGAGCAGTTCTTCTCTCAGCCTTTGTGTAACGTAGTGTATATACACACAAACAAAAAGTCTAGTTCTTAGGATAGTTAGTAAGTTTAAAAAAAACCCAGAACTAAAAAAAGGTTTTGGTCTTGTTTCTCCCTTTGGGGTTTTTCTACCAAGGTATGCCCTGATCACCATTGCCAGTGATTCAACCTCTGGTACCACAGTTACTCACTTGCCCTCCCAAGGCTTACAGTATCTCTGTACTCACTCATCAGCAGGCTCATTACTTGTGACAGCAGCTAATGGTAGAGAGCATAGAATCATAGAACTGGAAGGGACCTCGAGAGGTCATCTAGTCCAGTCCCCTGCACTCATGACAGGACTAAGTATTATCTAGATCATTCGTGACAGGTGTTTGTCTAACCTGCTCTTAAAAATCTCCAATGATGGAGAATCCCCAACCTCTCTAGGCAATTTATTCCGGTGCTTAACCACCCTGACAGTTAGGAAGTTTTTCCGAATGTCCTAAATGCTGCAATTTGAGCCCATTGCTTCTTGTCCTATCCTCAGAGGTTAAGGAGAACAATTTTTCTTCCTCCTCCTTGTAACAACCTTTTACATACTTGAAAACTTATCATGTCCCCTCTCAGTCTTCTCTTTTCCAAACTAAACAAACCCATTTTTTTCAATCTTCCCTTTAATAATTTAATAATTAATAAATTAAATCCTTTAATAATTTTTGTTGCTCTTCTCTGCACTCTCTCCAATTTTTCCACATCCTTCCTGAAATGTGGAGCCCAGAATTGGACACTATACTCCAGTGGAGGCCTAATCAGTGCGGAGTAGATCAGAAGAATTACTTCTCATGTCTTGCTTATAACACTCCTGCTAATACATCCCAGAAGAATGTTTGCTTTTTTTGCAACAGTATTACACTGTTGATTCATACTTAGCTTATGGTCCACTATGACTCCAAGATCCCTTTCCGCAGTACTCCTTCCTAGACAGTCATTTCCCATTTTGTATGTGTGCAACTGATTGTTCCTTCCTAAATGGAGTACTTTGCATTTGTCCTTATTGTATTTCATCCTATTTACTTCAGACCATTTCTCCAGTTTGTCCAGATCATTTTGAATTTTGATCCTGTTCTCCAAAGCACTTGCAATCCCTCCCAGTTTCATACTGTCCACAAACTTTATAAGTTTACTCTGTATGCCATAATCTAAATCATCAATGAAGATATTGAACAGAACCAGACCCAGAACTGATCCCTGCGGGACCCCACTCGTTATACCCTTCCAGCATGACTGTAAGCCACTGATAACTACGCTCTGGGAACGATTTTCCACCCAGTTTTGCACCCACCTTATAGTAGATCCATCTAGGTTGCATTTCTCTAGTTTGTTTATGAGACAGTCAAGGCACCAGGAGGCATCAAGGGCACCAGGCTGCCACTCCCAAATCAAAGGGTGCTAAAAGTCTGGACTTAGCTGGCAGAAAGATTTATTAGACAGGGGATTTGCAGCTGCATATTGCTATCCAACAAGGTCTGCTGGGATGGTAGGATTTTAATTCATGGGGCTCCATGGAAAAGTTCAGAGTACTGCTTCCGGGGAACACTATACGGTCCTCTTTCCCTTCCCTAGTCAATGAGGGACTAGTCGCAAGAACATCACTGCAGGCAGGACTGGACATAGCAGACTCGGCAACTAGAACTGGTGGGAGTTTCCACAAGTAGATCTATTTGTGACAAAGTCCAACTAAAAGTGTCAGCAGTTCTGCTCCTACAGGGCTACAGACTGAGTTCCATGACAGATGCCTTTTTACTAATGTGGTCCAGAATGCTCCTCTACACTTTTCCAAGGTATTGCTAAAAATAAGACAGGACCAGGCTGGAGTCATACTTATAGCCCCAGCAGGGGCCGACCAGCACTGGTTCTCCTCTCCCCTGGCGCTGTCAGTGAAACCTCCAATTTCACTTCCACTAGATTCCGTCCTCATCTCCCAGGATCATGGTCACCTTTTCCAGATGACCCTATGATTCCTTCACTTAACTGCATGGATGTGCCATAGCTGGACACTAGAGAGCAGATTAGCCCATTTTGTAATCCCCAGATCCTGGGTCAGCTGATATACCAGCTTCTGGCCCCTAAGTGCCCTGTACCACTCTGCTAGCAAAGCCATCGTAACCAAATACCTGGAGATTTCCCTTTGTATAAGGGGCATATCTAGGTCACACAGAGCAAGGACAAAGCTAAGAGCCATTAAATAGTGGGGATATGGCCAGGGAAGAAGAGGTGTGACAATAATATTTTGGCTATGCCCAATTGCCACAATGGCCCGTAGGGCCACAAGTAGCCAGTGTAAGTTAGAGCAGCCTAAAGCTTTTTTTCAGCCTTAGTATTTATAGCATTCTGATGTAGGCAGTTATGTCCCCATTAGCCATTGCTTCATCTGGTTATACATAGCCCTTATAATATTCTCCTCTGTCATTTCCTCTAGCCACTGATCATTTTTGTTGTTCTGTGCTCAACACTACCCAATTTCTATAGATATCTTTTCAATAACTGTTTAATCAGCTCAGGGCTCTTCAGTATTCACTCATAAAAATGAAAGGCATGTATTAACAATGCGGTTTTAAAATATATATTCTAATTCAGATGCTATACACAATAACGAGCAACAGCATGAGCAACAGATCATCATGACACATTGTGGCATGTTTCTAAGGATGCATGGTTTTCTGATCACAGAGCCAATGTTAATGCTTATCAATGGTATCTACCTAATGCCAGATAAAGCCAACAAACCAGAAGGAGAAGTTACAGTAAAGGTGCCTATAGAATCTGTGAGCACACAAATGGAGACCAGGATAGTTCACTGGCTACCTAAATTATATTTAGAGTATTTGTCACATTGCTAGTGGTGCTCTGATATTCCTCACCATTGCATAACCTGATACGGGAATGTGTGATATTACAGTCTGTTTCCCGCTAGACAGATAAGACCTCAACCAGCATAAATAACGCCCATGACTGCCCTGCAGTGACAGTTTATTTGATAGAATGGTGTGATTACAGTATCAAAAGCCTTTTTTAAAAAAATCTATAGCCATTGTGCTACATTTCTCACATTTATCAAATTCAACAAAAGTTTTGTTAGTCAGATTGATCTATGTTGTCTGGGGACTATGGTCTTGGCCTGAAGCGAAACTGATTTGTAAGAAAATATCGTTTGTAAAGATGTACCGTTTGAGCTGTATTTTCCTATGCTGTTCAAAATGAGATTGGTAGGATCTATACAGGTCTTTCAGTTGCTTCTCATATGGACGCACATTTTAAATTGGTGAATTGTGATCACAACGAACTGAAAATCTAAGACATATTTGTTCCTCCATTGAATAGCTCAACAGCTCTAGGAATTCTGGCCCAATATTCTCTGTCTAGAACATAGAACACCTATTTCTGTGTTATTTCTGTGCCAGTTTTTGGTGTAAGAGTAAGAGCATTATGAGTGAATCGTAATTTAGGAAGTTACTTCTAGGCACTGGTAGTAATAATATGCAACTGTCATGCAGGATTCAGTATTGGCTGTAAAATTCAAGAACCTCTCTTTTTGTGTCTGCCACTTTGGGAATACAAATAACTGGAAGTGGAATTTTGCATCTGCAATTTTATGGGTTCTGATAAAGTAATTTAGATATCTAACTTATTGAACCAACAAATTAGGTATACAGAAACACAACTGACCGATCTTATACCCAGAAATTGTTTGTATACACAAACTGAGGTGATGTTTGACGATTTAACCCTTTGTGTTTTTTTTTTAAAGCATATACAGATCCCTTCTCTATCTCATCCAACATAAGCTACTTCTCTTTGGGCTTGTCTACACTTATAAATCTGTGGTGCTTTCACACTACCTATACTGACAGGAGGGATTCTCCCATCAGCGTAGGTATTCCATCTCTGCAAGAGACAGTAGCTAGACTGACAGAAGAATTCTTCCATCAGGGGTTAGGTTGGAATAGCTACGATCTCTCAAAGGTGTAGATTTTTCACAACTGAAAGACGTATATATACACCGATATAAATTCCTACTATAGATGAGGCCTCTGATTTCAAGCCCTTTCACAGCCTATCCTCACCCTATCTATCACCTCTCATTCACTATCAAGATGTTGACCACTGCCTTTGATCAGCCCATGATGCAGCCTCTGTTGCCCACATGTTCCATTTTCAAACAAACACCTTCATTCTTTCTCCCATGCTACCCCTTGACACTTGTGAGCAGCTCCCCATGAAAGTCCACAGAACTACCTCATTATCCTTCAGCACCCCCCAAAAAGATCTCTTCTCCCTGATTCCTACAGAAAATTAGACAACAGGTAGGCTGCTGGTGTGGTGAGGCTATGCTGATCAATATTTCATTTTTCCTTGTACTCCTCCATCTGTCTATATTTTATCATCTGTTGCCTCTTATCTTATATTTAGAGTGTAAGTTCTTTGGGACACAGACCATCTTTTTGTTCAGCAGCTGGTGTCCTGGTCCATGACCAGGGTCCCTAGATACTACAGTGATACAAATAACAGTTCCATTGCATAATCACGTCCCCCCAAAAAAAGCTCAAGCATGTTCACTGCCCAGCTATGAACTAACTCCTTCAAAAGAGAGAGAAGGTTGAATCCAAGGTTGTCAAGAAAGAAACTGTAAAACATCGTACTGTATTATCTGAGAAGTATGACATGATTGTGTAATTAAAGACTGTACAGCAATGCCTACACATAACAGAATCAGTAAAGATTGTATATGAAGCATTAAATGTGAATGTTCCTTCTTTTTGAGAGTTTATCCTTGTGACCTTTACCTTCTCTTAACCTAGGATGGGGTTTTCTTTGTTTTTGTTTGTTTCAAGTGGAAAGGAAGGGGAGTGGGGGAGAAGAGAATCATCACTTCCCAGGAATTTAAATCATAGCAGATTTGCAATAATTTGATATCATGTGTCAATTCCAAGACCTGGAATTATATGGCTGGATTCAGAAGGAGGTTTTGGAGCCCACACTGGGAATTCCTCCTACGAAGTGGGCTGTAGTTCCCACTAACACTTTTGCATCTTATGGTGCCATGGCCTCAGCATCTTATGGAGCCATGGCCTTGTCAGTGCGTAGTTGGGTTTCCACACGTGTTTGGTGTACAGCCTTCCATAGCTGCACTTCATGAATGTAGAAGGAAGAATATAATAATAAAATCCCCAATAATATATTTTTTTAAAAGAACAATGCACCATGTTTGACACAGAGTGCAATTTTCAAGTAGTTCTAACTTGGCTAAATCCAAACTAATGTTCACCTGAATACACAGAGGCATTTCTACCCAAAGAGGGTCATTTTCATGCCAAAATTGAACTTTTTACCCAAAATTAACTTTTTTGTTGTGGAGCTGTTCAAAAACAGTTGTAAGACTTACTTTATAATAGGAACAGTATCTTATATTCACTGTCTTCGTACTCAGAATTGCCAACCCCATTTCTCTTCAAAACCAATCACCTTCAGGCAGATACCCAAAGCCTGACAAATGTCAGCCCCACAGCCAAACATTTTGGAAAGGCGTGAGCAATTGAAACCAGAGGGCTAGATGGAACGTGCTCATGAAATCTGAACTGCACTGGTTGTTGCTATTCCTTCTTTAATATAGCAAACGATTCTACTCCAGTTGTGAATAGCAGGAAAAGCCTCTCTTCAACTGAGCAAGAGGACCAGCTAGGGAGCGACAGGTGTGCTGATCATCTTGGACTTAACAGGGCCAAAGGCCTGTCACAGACACCTTTTAAAGAACATCCATATTACCTCCCAGAGAAATATCTGGGAAGCTCTTAACAACTGGTTTAAAAAGTTAAAATCGAAACATGATCTAAAAGACAGTCCCCTCCACTTCCTTCAGTTTCAGTGTTTTTCTGCCATCCTGTTTATTTATTGACACATCCTGTCAGAGGATAATTGAATTAGAAAGAATGCAGCACTTGGCTATAAAATACTGCCATCTATCAATATGTCTGGAGCAGAAAGAGATTGTTTTGCCTGGTATTCCTACTGGGTGGATTTTTCTGCAAGTAATTCCATGGCCCACTGCTATTTATTTTAAAGTAGTGCTCAGAGGTTTCAAACAGAATCAGACCCCCACGGGGTAAGGATTGCAAGACCTGGGTAACGTTTAGGCTTATTTGGAAAAACCACCTATTTTAAGATTGAAATATATGTTATGATTTGTGTATGTATAAAAGGATTTTCACAAGCTCCTAAAATCCAGTTTGAACCTTCTCAACTGATGCAAAAAACAGTCACAAGTCACATATTACAAATACAAAATAAAATTCATAAGAACAGGTACTAAAAATATAAAACTTGACAGATTATTTACATCACAGGCATTACATGAATCCTCACAGAACAGCCCTTCCCACTAAGACTTGTAGGAGACCATCAAAAGGTGTTTAAAAAAAATAGTATTTTGAACACGAAGTAATCAACTACATAGCCAGGGAAATGAGAAACCATATATCCCGGTGTTCTGCAACTATATGGTGACTTCTGCCAAGAATCTTTGTACATTGGTGTCACAGATGTTTCTGAAATCTGCAGCAGATTTCTCTTACCCCAGAAATTGACACATTACGGATTTCCTGAGGACCTGATTAGGTTTAATACTCCCTCTAACAAATTGATTCTATAATAAAATAGAAGGGTCAGCAAAGGTATAGCATTTTGAAAGAAGCAAAGAGAGGTGGAGGGCAAGTCTCTTTTGCTTTACCTCTGCATGACATTTTAAATAGGTTAAAAAAAATGCCTCAAAAGGTCTGCATCACTATTTGGCCATGAAAGGAAGCAAAGTTCAGAATGGCAAAGGGGTCAGCCTGCAGAATCCAGTTTAATTTCACTGATAAGGTTCTAGTGACAAACTATATCCCCAAGGCTGTTTTTTCCCTTAGACTTTCATAACTCATCACCCTTCTTAATCCATTCCCCTTCTGAAAAGGTTGGCAAGCTGGAGGGGATGTCAACAACTGACCTTGCTATGTTTTTGAACCATTGTTAGCCTGGTACTACATCACTAGACATTTCATTTTATATTCCCATTTCTAGATTATATAAAGAGTGTTTCAGAAAAAAATGCTACCATTGATGTTATGAAGGCAAATTGGTATAAAAAGGAAGTCTCATTGACCAACCAATTCACAGAATGATTCAAATGGCAAGTGTTTTAACAGTTCCTCCGCTCCATGCTTTGATCTGCTTGGCTGCACTTTAGATCCCACACTTTCAGATAACAGTCATCTAATCCAAATACAGTATTTTCCTGTGAAGTACTGTCCTGTTACATTGCTTAATATGTACTGAATCAGTACCATGATTTCTACTCCAAATTTCTGTTTCACTCCTCAAATATGTAGCACTGTGGGACACACTATAATAATGCCTATCCCACTTTTTCAAAATGAATCTATCATCCAGAATGAGCCCCCATACCAGGATGAAGTTGAAACTTATCTGCCAGTCTTAATGTGCATATTAATCACTTTCAATTTTAAAACATTACTAGACAAAGATGACACATATTATTCAGATTAGCTATGACATGCACAAGACAAAACAAGCCTCGAATGACTTTATCCATGATGGGAATATTGAAATACTAATTTCCAATACTTGGATAAAAGTTTCAGTTAGGGCTTTGCTTGTGTATTCATTTTAGCTGTGTTAATTATGTCTTGCTGCTTACACAGTTTATTAAAACATTTTAATCACATATAAAAAGTCACTCACCACTCCTTCATATGTTAATTTGGGAAAGGTGTTGCCTTGACTATAACTATCATCAAGGCAAGAAGCAGGACCTGCTTACTAATACGTGCTCGTTAGCTTATAAACATATTGTATTAATAATATGTATTATCCACACCATTAGTATGCATAAAGCACCAATAATATTAAGCACTAATATTGTAACACTGATATAGCCTAAACTGACCTATACAATAATCCTGTTCCTTATGCTAAGGATACCATAATACCTTGCATTTGCTGAGGCTTTTGGGACAAACATTTGGGACAAGATAGGAAACCTGTCAAAATCAAGAACGCATTTGTTCTATGTCTTACTACAAGTTAGGGAAGTACCTTTACCAGAGCAATACCTGGAATACCAGTATCCAAAACAAAGATAAGGAAGGAACAGAACAGCAAGTTAGGGAATTGGAACAAACTGATGGGCTGGATTTTAGTAATGTGCAACTTATAAAGTAATATAAATAATACAAGCTGAAATGAGTAACTTGGAGAGCACACCTTCTGCATAAGGTGAATGCAACATCACTGCATGGGACGGCTCCCTGGAGACTGCTATTGTATAGAACCATTTTCCTGTACCATATTAATAAACCTGACTGACCCTGGTTATTTGGTCTACTGAGTATATTTCATAACAAAATAATGAACCAAAGTGTGGTCAAGCAACTGACTATACAATTTATCAACATGGTTTGACAGTGAACCATTGATAACTACTCTTTGAATATGCTCTTTCAACCAGTAGTGCACCCACCTTATAACAATTTAATCTAGTCCACCTTTCCCCAGTTTGCTTATGAGAATGTCATGTGGACCTGTGTCAAAAGCCTTAATAAAAATCAAGCTATATCACATCTATCGCTTCCCACCTACCCACTAGGCCTGTATCTCTGTCAAAGAGCCAATAGCGAAGAGAAAAGTATAACAAGATCCAATGGCTGGAAGTTGAAGCTAGACAAATTCAGATTGGAAATAAGGTGTACATTTTTAATAGTGAAGGGAAGTAATGATTAAATCAACTTACCAAGAGTCAGAGTGGATTCTCCATCACTGGTAATTTTTAAATCAAGATTGGATGTTTTTCCTAAAGATATGCTCAAGGAATAATTTTGTGGAAATTCTATGGCCTGTGTTATACTGGAGGTCAGACTAGATTAGCACAATGGTCTCTTCTGGCTTTGGAATCTGAGAGTTATTTCTACAAAGTGGATTAGCTCCAACAAGTGAGTGAGAAAGACCCACCTCAGAATAGCGCATAGCCTGGTGGTCAGTCTCTCTCTCACCAGAAATTCCATCCTGGAACTGAGCAGCCTTCCCAAGTGAAGTTTTGTCAAAACAAACTCTTCTCCAAGAAAAGTTTCAGTTTTGATAAAGAAGTATTTTCTGATTTAAAAAGGTGTTTTGGCAAAAAATTCCCAAACTGCTGAAATTCTGGTGCATGTACAGATTTAGGTATGCAATTGCACATGCTTACGGACTAGGGTCTTGATATATATATTGTGTCTGGGCTCATTGTGTTTGTAACTATGATACAAGATCTTGATCCTGCATATGACAGTGCACAAGAAGATTGCTACACCTGCCTAGAGACCCACTGAAACCAGCTGGACTTGGTAGTGGTGTACTAGTCAGCCTACAGACTACCAATTCCAGGATCAGGACCCAGGTTATTTTACAAAACCATCTGTAAAGTCATATAACTTTTTTTTTTGCCTGTTGAAATAAAATGAGAGTTTATTTTCCTAAGCTGCTCATTATTTTGGGGCTCTGAAACAAAGACCTGGTCTACACTATGAGTTTATGTCAAATTTAGCAGTATTAAATCGAATTAACCCTGCACCCGTCCACACAACGAAGCCATTTTTGTCGACATAAAGGGCTCTTAAAATCTATTTCTGTTCTCCTCCCTGACAAGGGGATTAATACTGAAATCGACATTGCCATTTCGAATTAGGGTTAGTGTGGATGCAATTTGACGATATTGACCTCCAGGAGCTATCCCAGAGTGCACCATTGTGACTGCTCTGGACAGCGCTCTGAACTCAGATGCATGAGCCAGGTGTACGGGAAAAGCTCCTGGAACTTCTAAATCTCATTTCCTGTTTGGCCAGGCGAGCTCATCATCACAGGTGACCATGCAGAGCTCATCAGTACAGGTGACCATGAAGTCCCAGAATCGAAAAAGAGCTCCAGCATGGACCGAATGGGAGGTATTGGATCTGATCGCTGTATGGGGAGACGAATCCGTGCTATCAGAACTACGTTCCAAAAGACAAAATGCCAAAACATTTCAAAAAATCTCCAAGGCCATGATGGACAGAGGCTACAGCATAGACACAACACAATGCTGTGTGAAACGTAAGGACCTCAGACAAGCGTACCAGAAAACCAAAGAATCAAACGGACGCCCTAGGACAGAGCCCCAGACATGCCGCTTCTATGCTGAGCTGCATGCGCCACCGCTACCCCACTCCTGTCCGTGGACTCCGGTGATGGGGTGCTCTCCGCCATGCCTGAGGATTTTGTGGATGGAGAATATGAGGAGGAGGACGAGCTTGAGGAGAGCACACAGCACACCGTTCTCCCCGACAGCCAGGATCTTTTTATCACCCTGACTGAAATAGCCTTCCAACCCAACCAAGCCGGAGAAGGGACCTCTGGTGAGTGTACCTTTTTAAATATAATACATGTTTTAAAAGCAAGCATTTTTAATGATTAATTTGCCCTGAGGACTTGGGGTATATTCGTGGCCAGTACAGCTACTGGAAAAGTCTGTTAACGTGTCTGGGGATGAAGTGGAAATCCTCCAGGGACATCTCCATGAAGCTCTCCTGGAAGTACTCTAAAAGTCTTTGCAGAAGGTTTCTGGGGAGAGCAGGCTTATTCTGTCCTCCATGATAGGACACTTAACCATGCCATGCTAGTAGCAATGCATGGTATCATTGCATGACAAAGCCTAACAACATATGGTCCTGGTGTTTGCAGGCATTCAAGCAACATACGTTCTTTATCTCTCTGTTATCCTCAGGAGAATGATATCGTTCATGGTAACCTGGTTGAAATACAGGAATTTAATTAAGGGGACATTCAGAGGTGGCCATTCCTACTGGGCTGTTTGCCTGTGGCTGAAAAGAAATCCTCCCCGCAGTTAGCCACGGCGGTGTGCATGTGTGGTGGTGGTGGGGGCGGCATTGATGCTGAGCTGTTCGCGTTTGGCTAGCAGGAATCTTTCCTGATGCCAGCCACACAGTGGAGGAAGGGGTAAAGCGATCATCCCAGAGAATTGGATGCGGGGGCTTAGTTTGGTTTCTGCTGCTGCACGTTAACATGAAAACCGCAGCACTAAACAGCCAACTCAACCGGCTTTGCTTGGTATGGGAAAGGAGGGCACTGCTGTTATGAAGGTTGCAGAAGCCGAAAGACTATGGCTTACCCTGGCTGCCAGCAAGCTGAATTCTGTTGCCCAGCACTGCGTGTGTGATCTCTAACACCAAAGCTGCAGGCACTCAATATAAGATGCAAAATGTGACCTTGTACCAAAATCACATGTGCTATGTAATGTGAATAGTGTTGTTCACCATGAAAGAGTATAGCCATTCTTCTGTAAAATGTATCTTTTTAAATACTTCACTCCCTTTTTTTCCTCCCACAGCTGCAAATGTTTCAAGCCTCTCTCCTCCATCCCAAAGGTGATCTCAGATAAGGTGGTGAAAAAAACGCACACACAATGAAATGTTCTCTGAGCTCATGCAGTTGTCCGGCACTGACAGAGCTCAGCAGAATGTGTGGAGGGACACAGTAGCACAATACAGGAAAGCGGCCAATGAACATGAGAACAGGAGGGACGATCGAGATGAGAGGTGGCGGCAGGAAGATCAGAGGAGGCAGGATGCAACATTGGGGCTACTGCAGGATCGAACGGACATGCTCTGGCATCTGGTGGAGGTTTAGGAACAGCAGCAGGATCACAGACTGCTGCTGCAGCCCCTGTTTAACTGCCCTCCCTCCTCCCCAAGTTCCATAGCCTTTTCACCCAGATGCCCAAGAACACGGGGGGCGGTGCCGGGCACCCAACCACTCCACCCCAGTGGACAGCCCAAGCAACAGAAGGCTGTCATTCAACAAGTTTTGAAGTGGCCTTTTCCTTCCCTCCTACCCTCCTCCCACACCCCAACCGGGCTACCTTGTGAGTTATCTCTCTATTTTTATAATCAAATAATAAAGAATACATGGTTTTTAAATGATAGTGACTTTATTTCCTTTGCAAGCAAGCTGTGATCGAAGAGGGGAGGGCGGGTGGCTTACACAGAATTTAGAGGCAACCAAGGGGCAGGTTTTCATCAAGGAGAAACAAACAGAAGTGTCACACAGTACCCTGGCCAGTCATGAAACTGCTTTTCAAAGCTCTCTGATGCGCAGCACTTCCTGCTGTGCTCTTCTAATCGCTCTGGTGTCTGGCTGCATGTATTCAGGGGCCAGGCAATTTGCCTCAACCTCCCACCCCGCCATAAACATCTCCCCCTTACTCTCACAGATATTGTGGAGCACACAGCAAGCAGCACTAACAATGAGAATATTGGTTTTGCTGAGGTCTGAGCGAGTCAGTAAACTGCGCTAGCGACCCTTTAAATGTCCAAATGCACACTACCACCATTCTGCACTTGCTCAGCCTATAGTTGAACAGCTCCTGACTACTGTCCAGGGTGCCTGTGTATGGCTTCATGAGCCAGGGCATTAAGGGGTAGGCTGTATCCCCAAGGATAACTATAGGCATTTCAACATCCCTAACAGTTATTTTCTGGTCAGGGAAGTAAATCCCTTCCTGCAGCCATTTAAACAGACCAGATTTACTGAAGACACGAGCGTCATGGACCTTTCCTGGCCATCCCATGTTGATGTTGGTGAAATGTCCCTTGTGATCCACCAGTGCTTGCAGCACCATTGAAAAGTACCCTTTGCGGTTTATGTACTGGCTGCCCTGGTGGTCTGGTCCCAAGATAGGGATATGTGTTCCGTCTATAGCCCCACCACAGTTAGGGAATCCCATTGCAGCAAGGCCATTTGGTATGACCTGCACATTTCCCAGAGTCACTACCTTTGATAGCAGCAGCTCAATGATTGCGTTGGCTACTTGCATCACAGCAACCCCCACAGTAGCTTTGCCCACTCCAAACTGATTACCGACTAACCGGTAGTTGTCTGGCATTGCAAGCTTCCACAGGGCTATTGCCACTCGCTTGTGAACCATGAGGGCTGCTCTCATCTTGGTATTCTTGCGCTTCAGGGAAGGGGAAAGCAAGTCAGAAAGTTCCATGAAAGTGCCCTTAGGCATGCAAAAATTTCAGAGGCACTGGGAATCATCCCAAACCTGCAACACTATGCGATCCCACCACTCTGTGATTGTTTCCCGGGCCCAGAATTGGCATTCCACAGCATGAGCCTGCCCCATTAACACCATGATCTCCAGGGACTGCGGTTTTAGAGAAATCTGTGTCCATGTCCTCATCTCTCTCGTCACCGCGCTGCCGTCGCCTCCCTGCCTGGTTTTTCAGGTGCTGGTTCTGCATAAACTGCACAATAATGTGCGAAGTGTTTACAATGGTCATAACTGCTGTGGTGAGCTGAACGGGCTCCATGCTTGCTATGCTATGGCATCTGCTCGGGCAATCCAAGGAAAATGGGTGCAAAATGATTGTCTGCCGTTGCTTTCACAGAGGGAGGGAGGGAGGGTTGACTGACGACATTTACCCAGAACCACCCGTGACAAATTTTTGGCCCCATCAGGCATTGGGAGCTCAGCCCAGAATTCCAATGGGCAGCGGGGACTGCGGGATAGCTACGCACAGTGCACCACTCGGAATGTCGATGCTTGCCACGGTACTGTGGACGCACACCGCCGAATTAATATGCTTAGCGTGGACGCATGCACTCAACTTTATACAGTCTATAAATATCCCAAAAATCTACTTCTGTAAAATCGGAGTAATTTCGTTGTGTAGACAAGGCCAAAGATTCTAACACTTCACTATGCCGCCGATAAATATCAATAGGACCATTTGCCTCATAGTAGAGCTACACAGTTTGAGTGTGCTATTGAACACAAGTATTACAAACATAGTACAGATGAACAACTGTGTTTGCATCTCTGGCCTCAGTTTTTCTCACCATTCAGGGTAACTGCACCTGCCTTTTTCCTCTGTGGTCCAGCAAGGGCACTTACTCTAGGCTCCAAGCTTGTCAGACATCACCTCTCTTGGGTAAAGACGTGCATCTATCTCCTTCCTGGCTCATTTTTTCCCCCCAGGCTACACAATTCCCTGCCTATGCTGTGAGTTCTCCAGTCAGACCGCTTAAGTAGGCCTGCTTTGCTTTCTCTTGAGAGTCTATAAACAGCGTAATTGCCCTAGGGCATAAGTTACTAATACAACCTTTTCTAAGCAGGAACATTTATTCCTAAGGTGAAGGCATTACAGGGAAAATGTATTAAAACGAAAGAACCTACATGCATGCTAATAATCTTACCAGAGATCACCCAACTCCAACAATGGCTATGGCAGTTGATCAGTCCTTCAGTTTTCTTGTGGTTGCAAGCTAATAACAGCTATTAGCTCAGAACAAGCACACCTCTGAATAGATCAAGTCCTTCCAACACTTCTTAGGAAGGACTGGGGCCTCTCTTGGAGGGAAGTTACTATCTGTTTCCTGGATCAGTGAGTTTACATGCAGGCTATTTATCCAAACTTTTTTTCTTTGTCTGTTGGTTCTCTAGAGAATCGTCTGAACGAGCACAACGTGAGTGAATTTGCCTAAGAACACCACACTGTTCTTAATTCCTGGAGGGCTGTGGCCCCCCTCCCACACAGAATTACATACAATCCCTGACCCACAGTAAGGAACTAAGAACAGTGTGATGTTCTTAGGCAAATTCACTCTTGTAACACTGCTCGGAGGTTCCACCACGTGGAGAGGCTCCCATGTACTGATTCGGACTGGTTTCAGAGTGGTAGCCATGTTAGTCTGTATCAGCAAAAAGAACAGCAGTACTTGTGGCACCTTAGAGACTAACAAATTTATTTGGGCATAAGCTTTTGTGGGTTAAAACCCACTTCATCAGATGCATACATGCAGTGGAAAATACAGTAGGAAGATATATATACACAGAGAACATGAATAAATGGTTCTCTAGAGGACCAACAGACAAAAAAAAAGGGAATTTTGGATAAATAGCCTGAGGAAATACCCACACCAGAACATCCTGTAAACCAGGGTTAGGGCCATCTCTTGTAAGATTATTAGCATGCATGTAGGTTTTTTTATGGTTTTAAAATATTTACTCTGCAATGCTTTCGCCTTAGGAATAAATGCCTCTAAGGAATAAATCTAACCCAGGGTTAGGGCATTCTCCTGCTATATGAGAGACCCAAGTTCAAATCCCTTCTCCACATCAGGCAGAGGGGAAATTAAACCAGCATCTCCTACACCCCAGGAGAGTACCCTAACCACAGGACTAAACACCATATAAACAGGTCTTCCTCACCCACCTGTCACCCTGATGCTTTGTGGATCTAGTCCTTTGGTCTTCTAAAAACGCCCAAACTGAAAACAAAACACATATTGGGTCATGTAGTGTCATAAATATAAAGGGAAGAGTAAACATCTTTAAATCCCTCCTGGCCAGAGGAAAAACCCTTTCACATGTAAAGGGTTAAGAAGCTAAAGATAACCTTGCTGGCACCGGACCAAAATGACCAATGAGGAGACAAGATACTTTAAAAGCTGGAGGGGGGAGAGGGGGTGAGAAACAAAGGGTTCTCTCTGCCTGAGTGTTGCTTTTGCTGGGACCAAAGCAGGAACGCAGGTCAGAACTCCTGTAAAGGGCCAATAAGCAATCTCGTTAGAAATGCGTTAGATTCTGTTTTGTTTAAATGGCTGATAAAATAAGTTGTGCTTCATGGAATGTATATTCCTGTTTTTGTGTCTTTTTGTAACTTAAGGTTTTGCCTAGAGGGATTCTCTGTGTTTTGAATCGGATTACCCTGTAAGGTATTTACCATACTGATTTTACAGAGGTGATTCTTTTACTTCAATTAAAATTCTTCTTTTAAGAACCTGATTGCTTTTTCATTGTTCTTAAGATCCAAGGGTTTGGGTCTGTGTTCACCTATGCAAATTGGTGAGGATTTTTATCAAGCCTTCCCCAGGAAAGTGGGTGTAGGGTTTGGGAGGATTTTGGGGGGAAAGACGTTTCCAAGCGGGCTCTTTCCCTGTTATATATTTGTTAGATGCTTGGTGGTGGCAGCAATAAAGTCCAGGGGCAAAAGGTAAAATAGTTTGTACCTTGGGGAAGTTTTAACCTAAGCTAGTAAAAATAAGCTTAGGGTTTTTTTCATGCAGGTCCCCACATCTGTACCCTAGAGTTCAGAGTGGGGAAGGAACCTTGACAGGTAGGGAAAAAAAACCCTTTTGTTTTGGCATTACCAAAACATTGCGTTTTTCTGTTCAGTCAAAACCATTCAGCAAACTCTATGGGAACAGTTTTGGGTCAACCAAAACTGCATTTTCAGCAAATAGTTTAATCACTGAACAAATTTCAACCAACTCTACTTTTCACATAGGAAATATAGGAATTGCCATACTGGGTCAAACCCAAGGTCCATCTAAACCAGTTTCCTGTCTCTCTGAGTGGCCAGCACCACATGCTTCAGAAGAAGGTTTAAGAACTCTGCAGTAGGCAAGTGTGTGTTAATTTGCCCCCTGATTGAGTCTCCTCCCAATCTCTAATAGTTAGACATTGGCTTAAACCCTGAAGCACAAGGTTTAATAGCCCTTACAACATTTTGGTTGTCATTAGTTATGTTAATTCTGGAAATCCATTAAATATCCAATCCCTGTTCAAATCTTGTTAAGTTGTTGGCCTCAACAACTTCCCATGGTAAATTTAAATCTCGTGTTGAGTGAAAAGGGGTATTTTTTTTTAAAAAATGTAAAACTATGTGAAATAAAGAAAAACTGGGATACACTAGAATCATTTCTGTATTGTGGTTAAGCTTGCCATAACATATAATTATTTATGGGCCTCTCTCTATGTGTCTGTCTTGCTTTGTTTCCCTCTTGTGTTTTTCCTTTTGGATTGCCTCAGTGATTTAGTGAAGAGAACTAAAAATACCCACCTGAGGCCCATTAAAATTATTTTTTACTATAGCTGAACTTGCCACAGTGATTGCACAAGTTTCTTCCCCCTACAGTCTACTGGGCTTTCTTGTTAACTCCAACCCTATACATGTTAAAAGGCAAAATGTAGTCTGCCTTCCCAGATGCACACAAGCAGCCACTATTTTCTCAACTGGCTACAAAAACAAACAGACTGTGATGAAGTCTAAACACACATTGTCCCTTTGGTTCCCTTTCTGCTGCCTAAAAATATATATTTTTAAAATATAATAATTTAAATAAGTTACTATTATATGTTTGATAGGAAAGCAGCAGTGAGAAGACGGTTCTTGCATTTCCTCTTGATGCCTGCAAAGTTAGTGGTCATACTTGGTTTTCATGGAAAGTCGTTTTACAGTCACATATCAGTCACTGAAGAGATTCTGACTCTCATGCTTATTAGTCTAACTCCTGCCATAGAAAGATCCATTGTCCTTGAGGAGTGCCGTCAATGCGGAAGGTCCTGGATGGAGAGGTGATCACCAGCATAGCCCTGGATAATCCACTCAGAAATTTGATAATGGGACAAAGACCCAGTCTTTAAGCAATCCAGTATTCAGCTGGAACCTAGTGTTGTTGTAAGCGCGGGAACAGTCCCGCTCTTGTGGGGAACTTTCCTGGCTTCTGCACTACCCCAGTGAAGTGGGCTAGTGAAAGGATCTGAGTCCTCGCTCCCACTTCTTTTACCCAGTAGCCTCCCTGCCCTTGAGGACTCCCCTTCCACTCTCCCGTCTGGCAGAGTCATCGTAACCTCAACAAGGCTGGGCCCAGGATTCCTGGGGGGCTCAACCGCCAACCCTGCTGTGGTCACCTAGGACAGGGGCTAGGGTGTCCCACTCCAGGGTACTCTGTCTGCACTGGGCACTTCTCTGACCCACTGACCGTTAAATACAATTTAAAGCAAATGCAAGTTATTTAATCAACAATTAATTTTAAAAAGAATAAGGAAAAATGGGAAAGGTTAAAGGAAACACATTAACCCATTCGGTGGCAGGGAACATCACAAACAGTGTCTCTGGAATGTCAGGGCAGTTCACAGTCTGTTCCTTGTAAGTCCCAGGCCCCTTTCTCAGGCCCTGGCTGTGCTGTAGGGATGCTGCGGGTTGGTCACTTGCAATGGTGGTGGCCTCATGCTCTCAGGCGCTAAGTGGTAGGACCCTTCTTCCCAGTATAGCCCCCGCCCTGTCGGGGTTACGATCCCAGCCTGGCCTGCAGAGCCCCTTGGCTGAGGCGTCTCCCTGTGCTGGGCCTGCTGCCCAGGGTCCCCCCTCGGTCTCCCCAGCTGCTCAGCGCACCCAGCTCCAGACTGCTCCAGCCCCGGCTCCACCACTCTGTCTCTGCATTGCTGCTGCTGCTCTGCCTCCAACTCCCTGGGCTGCTTCTTTGGCCCCTCTAGCTCTGGTTGCTGCAGCTCTGCTCCCAGGACAGGTCTGCTCTGCAGGCTGCTTCTGTGACTCTGCTCCCAGCACTGACCTGCTTCGTTGGCTGCTTTTCTGGCCCCTCTGGCTCCGGTTGCTGCAGCTCTCCTCTCAGGGCAAGTCTGCTCTCTCTGGGCTGGGCCTCTGGCTTTGGGGCTGCAGCTCTGCTCCCAGGACAGGGTCTGCTCTCTCTGGGCTGCTTTTCTGGTCCCTCTGGATCTGGCACAGCTCTGCTCCCCAGCTTAGCTTGGGCCCCTGCCTTCTCCTTAGCTTGGCACCACTCTGTCTGACCCAGGCAAATCCAGCTCACACGGAGGACGGGACCTCCCTGGCCTCCTGACTAGCCTGCCCACCCTATCATTCAGGCTGACCTGGAACATTGGCCTCTCCCCATTGTTCCTGGGGACTATCAGTCTCAGGGTCCTGGTTTCCCATAGACCCTTCCCCTTTTAGTACTGGGAGCTAGCCAACCAAAACACCCCACTGAATGTTAGTAAGGGGGCAACAGTCCCCTTACATTGTGATCACAGGACAATAGTAATATGCTTAGAAAGTCAGTGACAGCAGGTTACACCAGGTAGAGCTTTTATAGCGTCCATGGTTCTCATAAATATAAAGGGAAGGGTAAACCACTTTAAAATCCCTCCTGGCCAGAGGAAAAATCCTCTCACCTGTAAAGGGTTAAGAAGCTAAAGGTAACCTCGCTGGCACCTGACCAAAATGACCAATGAGGAGACAAGATACTTTCAAAAGCTGGAAGGAGGGAGAAAAACAAAGGGGGCTGTGTCTGTCTGTATGATGCTTTTGCCGGGGACAGAACAGGAATGGAGCCTTAGAATTTAGTAAGTAATCTAGCTAGGAATGTGTTAGATTATGATTTCTTTAAATGGCTGAGAAAAGAACTGTGCTGAATAGAATGACTATTCCTGTCTGTAAAAAGAAAAGGAGTACTTGTGGCACCTTAGAGACTAACCAATTTATTTGAGCATGAGCTACAGCTCACTTCATCGGATGCATACCGTGGAAACTGCAGCAGACTTAATATACACACAGAGAATATGAAACAATACCTCCTCCCATCCCACTGTCCTGCTGGTAATAGCTTATCTAAAGTGATCATCAGGTTGGGCCATTTCCAGCACAAATCCAGGTTTTCTCACCCTCCACCCCCCCACACAAATTCACTCAGCAGGAGAGTGAGTTTGTGTGTGTATGGGGGTGGGGGGGGTGTGTGAGAAAACCTGGATTTGTGCTGGAAATGGCCCACCTTGATTATCATGCACATTGTAGGGAGAGTAGTCACTTTGGATGAGCTATTACCAGCAGGATAGTGAGTTTGTGTGTGTGGTTTTTGGGAGGGGGGTGAGAGAACCTGGATTTGTGCAGGAAATGGCCCAACTTGATTATCATGCACATTGTGTAAAGAGTTGTCACTTTGGATGGGCTATCACCAGCAGGAGAGTGAATTTGTGTGGGGGGGTGGAGGGTGAGAAAACCTGGATTTGTGCTGGAAATGGCCCAACCTGATGATCACTTTAGATAAGCTATTACCAGCAGGACAGTGGGGTGGGAGGAGGTATTGTTTCATATTCTCTGTGTGTATATTAAGTCTGCTGCAGTTTCCACGGTATGCATCCGATGAAGTGAGCTGTAGCTCACGAAAGCTCATGCTCAAATAAATTGGTTAGTCTCTAAGGTGCCACAAGTACTCCTTTTCTTTTTGCGAATACAGACTAACACGGCTGTTACTCTGATTCCTGTCTGTGTGTCTTTTTTGTAACTTAAGGTTTTGCCTAGAGGGATTCTCTATGTTTTGAATCTAATTACCCTGTAAGGTATTTACCATCCTGATTTTACAGAGATGATTCTTTTTTACTTCTATTAAAAAGTCTTCTTGTAAGGAAACTGAATGCTTTTTCATTGTTCTAAGATCCAAGGGTTTGGGTCTGTGGTCACCTATGCAAATTGGTGAGGATTTTTACCAAACCTTCCCCAGGAAGTGGGGTACAAGGGTTGGGAGGATTTTGGGGGGAAAGACGTGTCCAAACTACGTTTTCTCAGGAACCCAGATAAAGTTTGGTGGTGGCAGTGGAAGTCCAAAGGTAAAATAGTTTGTACCTTGGGGAAGTTTTAACCTAAGCTGGTAAAAGTAAGCTTAGGGGGTTTTCATGCAGGTCCCCACATCTGTACCCTAGAGTTCAGAGTGGGGAAGGAACATTGACAATGGTAGTGCACTGCAGTGATCAAAGCTGGATGCTATAGCATCTGAGTGGCCTAATATAAATCTGTTAGGATGATCTATAGTTTCCTGGACAGCCAGAGGTAGGAAAAGGTGCTTTTTTGCAGCTGTTGCCATACGTGTATAGAGGATACAAGAGGCTGCATTCTCTTTTACAAGGAGGAGTGAGGATGGAAACAGAAGCCTTTTATGGAGGATGATAATATATTTTTGGCTAGCTCTAAGTATTTTTCCTCTTCCTACCAGCATCACCCTGGCCTTCTCTGGGTGCTCCAGCCAAACAGCACTTCACCCAGGTGCTGACGTCTTGCAAGGCATGGGGAGATCTGGCAAATGGCACTATTTGCATTTGGTATTAAGCACATGTACAGCTAAGTAAGTGTGTGTGTACATGCACGTACAGCTGGCATTTAAGTCTAGGGTACCTTGCAATCTCCCCAGTGGTTTGACATAAAATTTTAACAGAGTGAGCTAAGAAAGTGAGGGCTTATAGAACTACGAGAGAGAAGTGCCATTTCTTTTCACTACTATGCTCTCTCTCAGATGCTGACACTTACTACTTCTTGGTTTCCAAGGGGAACCAGCAGCAGACTGATGGCATCAAATGCTGTATAAGGATCCAGTAATATAAAATGTCTGGCATGAGTTTTTTGGAGGTTTTCAAGGAACGGTCTCAAGATTTTGGCACCATCAAATCCAGACCTGAAACCCGGCCTACAGCCTGAAACCCAAACCTCTGCCTAATTCTTGTCTAAATCCAAATTCAAATGCCAGCTCCTCAGAACAGCTGTTCCATGTAGGGAAGCTTAAATAGAAAGTGCCTGGCTCTAATCAACTCAAGCAATCTCATATTTACACCAGCACCGACATCACATAAAATGGTCCTTGAGGTGTTTCACTGTTGACACCTCTTTTCTACAAGTAGGAGGCAGAAGATACATCCATCGATACAGAAAGAACAACAGAGTATGCTGATTAGCACATTGTCAAGAAGTCTTCAACTGTGCAAAGTGGCAGTGCTCTCTTCTGGTAATTACAAAACAAATCTGCTTCTTGGAAGCAGTGTAATATTTCCCCAATAGATATGTACATTTCCTGGCTCCCATCTTTAAATTACAGCATTTGCCTGAGATTAAAGGAGCTAAATATGCATTTTAGTTGCCAGTAAATTAAAAGCATCTCTTATTGGCCCTCCAAGAAAAGGGTAATATTCAGACATGGTTATTCTGGACAAATCATCAAGTTTTCAGAACCATATATTTAAAGATCCCTCATGCTTATGCCCCTTCTCACACAGTCTATCTTTGGTAAAAAGTAAGATGAGAACACAAAGCTTTCTCTCTCTGCCCTGCCACTGCTGGGTTCTTTACCGCCCCTAGTTCCTTCATCTGTTCTGTCACAGTTTGATCCTTGTGCTAGTACTTGTGCATCAGCTATACAAAACAGGCTACCCAACTCATTCCATCTTACTGGTTGCCCATCCCTATTCTAAAACGCAGCTCAAAACCCACATCTTCGTTGCTCTTGTGATCCAGATAGAACAGCTGCCTACAGCTAGCAAGCTATCAGCCAATTCCCCTTGGTGCTTATGGATAATTTACCAACTGTACCCAAGTCCCAGTTGCAGAGTCCTTCTCAGAGAACAGAAGTCCCCTGTGAGGTAAAAGGATAACAACTGTTTTTTGCACAAAAAGCTGTGTTAATTTGTTCTGAGTCCTGTGGCGGTTCAATACAAGACAGGACACGGCTTTAGGCAAGCAAGCAGGCTGGTCTGCTGATGGGATTTTTCCTGTCAGCTTTTCCACCTCTTTTATTTCTCTCCCCCCTGCGCATCACATACCCCAACCGACCGCAAAAGGCATCAACAAAGGAAATAATATGACTTTGATTAATATTCCTATTTACTAGCCTCTATCTACTACAATCTTTATTCTCAGGCCTTGAGTTTCGGCCGAGGAAGCTTCCCACGGCTGATGTCCTTATTTTGACTTCCCAGATGGTCCATGTTTTCATGGTCCATGTCCTTGGATAGAACAGAGCAATGTGTGCATTGCTCCTACACAACAGTCAGGGTGTGCCCTGACTGTTTCCAGGTGCATGAACGCTACATGAACCCTTCAGAGTCCCAACACAAATCAGAGTCCTTTCATAGAGACCTTCAATCTATCCAGGCAGCTTATTCATCACACAACAAACAAATGGGGACATACATCAATCGGGCTTGTAATGTTCACTCCAGGGCCTCTGAAGCTCTCAGGAAATGAAGAACAGTGCCTCCCTTAGGAGACTGTCTTTATACTTTCCTTTATTGATAATCAGGTACAGCTGTCCTGCCTCCTCTCCCCTGAGCAACAGAAGAAACACTTGGATCCTAATATCTCACTTTGCAAGCAAATGTCACTTCCTTTTAATTAAGGAAACTGGGGTGTCATGATCTCAGCTGAGCGCCTTGTTGCCAGGAAGCATACACTCAGCAGTGCCTGCCAGCAGAGGAACTTCCTTCGCCAGGAGTCATTTCCCTCTGGGTTAAGGAAAGACCAGAACTTCTCCTCCTCCCATCTGCCACTGGTAGATAAAGTTACAAGGTTTCCTCTTTTCCAATTACTGCTCCTCCTGCCATAAGAGAGGGCTCTCTCCCTGGTCACACAAAAAGAAGAGAAGGGCATCCATCTCTAGGTCCTTTCACTTTCTTCCCTTGGACCCTACAGAGGGCCCTCTCTGGGGCCCCACATCTACAAGTTGGGAGGATATGACCATGGACACCCTTGAGTATTGCTAACTCAAACCATAATAAATAAAATATAAATAAATAAGTAAAAGAAAATCAGGAGACTGGTTTAAAATCATGAGATTTTAAAATGTAATAACTTTGAAGGGCTTTTTATTTACCTTCTGGTGTCGCAGCCTTTGGGTTTCACATTTTCAAGTTTTGCAAGCAACCATGAGAAAGAGAGAGAGAAAAACTTTCATTTTTAAAAAATGAGAGCTAAAATTCTCAGACAATCGCATGCTTCTGAGAACTAGGACTTTATGAAAGCCCCAGATATCAAAAACTCACAATAAAAATCACAAGAGTTGGCAACACTGCTAGAAAGCTACATTAACTTTCCTGTTGAGCTGCTTTTTGCTGTGGGACAGCTCTTAAACTGCTGCTGCAATCTCCCTTTATGTTAAATTCCGGAGACAAAAATAGCTGATCTACTCTACTCCCACTGTTAAGGGCAGATTTTGCCACCCTAACTCACTTTGCATAATACCTTAATACCATGTGTAGCCCCCTTGATTTCAACAGCGCTACTTGCAGAGTAAAGTACTGCTCAGTGAGAGTAAGGATTGCAGAATATGACCGTTTTTGCTGGGGAAAACTAGTGAAACCAGGGTCGGCTCCAGGGACCAGCATTCCAAGCAGGTGCCTGGGGCAGCACTGTGAAAGGGGCAGCAGTCTGTGTGCCGTCAGGGCGGTGTCTCGTCTTTCCGCACCAGCGGCAATTTTTGGTGGCAGCCTCTTTCCTCAGTGGCAGCTTGTGTCTTCAGATGTCCTGCTTGGGGCGGCAAAACCGGTAGAGCCGTCCCTGCTTGAAACAAAAGCAATTTATACTTCGAAATTTGCTACTGGTGCAATTTTATTTCAATAGTTCTACACGTTCTTTCGAAAGTTCTTTGACATGGATTTAATTATTTATGGAGGGAGATATTTTCAAAGGCACAAATGGCAACTAAGTGGCTAACTCCCGTTTGTGGCTTTCATCAGGGTCACATATCACAACTTTACTTTCATATGAAATTCAAACCCTTCCTCCTCTATTAAACTATCAAAGCACTGCCACCCTGGGAGAAGATCTCTGCAAACAATCTGCAAAGCCACTGCATTGTCTTCTTTCCAATCAGTCCTCAAAACTCACCCATGTAGTAATGCATACAAAACATTTGATCAATGGTTATGAAATGGAGATGTTGTGAGTGCTGCTAACTCTACCAAATAGGATAGCTTGACTGCTTGTTATCCCCACTTTGCTGAGCCTCACCTTTTGAGTTCCTATTTACCTAATAAAGTGCCGATCCTCGAATCTATTTGGGCTCCTAACATCCATTGATTTAAATTGAAATTAAAAAACTAGATACCTTTTGAGGATCTGGGCCTAAGCTCTCTTTGGGACAGGAGTGTGTTATATGTAGGGCTCTAACATTTTGATTAATTTCATGGCCAGAGGGTTTTTAAATTGGTCAATTTCATGTTTTCAGCTGTTTACATTTGAAATTTCAGGGTGTTTGTAACCATGGCGTTCCCAGCCCAAAAGGTACCCAAAAGTGGGTCTGATTCCCCCCCCCCCCTCAAGTTGCCATGCAGAGGAAGGACAAGTCCTGTCCCTCCCCAGATCAGCAGGGACTCGCAACTAGTAGCCGCCTGGCTGGGGTGCTCCCAGGAGCAGGGTGAGGTTGGACCCACCTCCACAAGTCTTCTCCAGTTGCAGGAATCTCTGGTGCTGGGCAGGGAGATTTCTGCAGCAGGGGGGAGGCACTCTGAGGTGGGTCTTATCTCCCCCTGAGAGCAAGAGCAGCTGTGCAGGGGAAGGACAAGCTGTGTCCCTCCACAGCCCAGCCAGGACTTCCAGCTAGGAGCCTTCCCAGCAGCAACGGGTAGATCAGATTTAATGGGGAAGGGCTTATTTCATGGTCCATGACACGTTTTTCATGGCCACAAAATTGGTAGGGCCCTAACTATATGTATGTACAACACAGAGATTAGGCTCTTGGGCTCTACTGCTTGGTTTGGGCTGCTATGTGCTAACACAATGCAAATAATGAGGAATCATTAACTAGTATTTAATTGACAATTATTTCCTTTCTTGACTTGTCAGGCAAACTTGCTACACAGAAAAATATTTGGAATTGTATCCAACACTGGACCTTCCATATGCCTTAACTATTAATTGACTTGTAATCTTGAGAATGACCCAATTAAAAGAGCATTTGTCTTATGCCAAAACATTTTCCTTCGCTGTGTGAACACTCTATACAAAGTCTTGTTCTGCTGCTAAGCTAAGCAGTTACTTTCCTCAGAGATTTTCATACATCGGAATTTTCCATAATGTTTCAAACAAACATAGAAAGGGACTGGTAATGCAGCCTGAATACAAGCAGCATTCTAATTTCCATTATAAACACCCTCATTTCCTTCATCCTCATCCTCTTCATCAAACACCCACTTGTTTTTTCTCCAGATCAGATCATTGTTAATATGCTGCAGAGGAAAGAACCTTACACACAAATATGCTTCACCTTAGGAGATCAAAGCGGTTTAAAGCTAATCTTTTTCCAAACGTTTTTTAATTTTGGTGGTATCAAACTCATTGAAACCATTTCTTTTTTATACTAATAAAAACAAGTTAAAAAAGCTTTAAAATTAAGTTCACTTAAGGTAAAAATGGCATAATAATGATTGACAGCAATTTGTGACATCAAAAAGTGTTCATCTTGTAAAATGTGAAAGTAGAACCAATTAATGGTGCCATTCACATCCATCTTATGCAGTCTTGCTTTGTGCTGTCAATATAAAATTAATTATGAGACAGATTCACTCTTATGTAAATTGATCAGTACCTTATTCCATGAATAGTCTTATTGAACTCAGTGGTGAACACTCAGAAAGGTTGTACTCAATCTGAGTAGAAGTGGCAAAATCTTGCCCTCTGAGATAGAAGTGTTACTGATTGCCTCCTTTTCTAACTATTTCAGATATTATAAAATTGTTCAGTTGTCTTGAAGAATAACCAAGCGTGTTTGATATAACCTTCCCTTACCAAGTGCTATGTGGTATACCATGCACTTCATTTTGGAACTCAAAGAGAACCAGTAAGATGTGCAAATAGCAGCATAATCACTGTACTTCCCTCTTTAATTCAATTTTGTAGCCTTTATGGGCTCAGCATTCAGGGATGAACATAGATTACAATCTTCTCTTTACAGGAAGAATGTGCTAAATTAATTTCCTTTCCCATTTCCATTAAAACATGAGAACAAATTAATTCTGTGCCATTTTCAGTTTGCCTCATTCTCTCTCTCTCTCAAGAAAGGGACCTCAGAATTTTATTGCCCTGCAGAATCTCTGAGAGACAGCAGTTTGCTGGACAATTTTAACCTTTTAAATAGTCTGTTTTTGTTTCTTGTCCACTCAAATCTGTGTCATACATTGGGGAGGTTATGCAGGTGACACTCAGCTCTACATCTCTATTTCATTAGAACAGACAGAATGGTATATCAGCTCACCAAGTGCCTAGCTGAAACTAAGACTTGGGTGGAAGCTAGCTGGCTGAGTTAAGATGGAGGCAATGGTGCTAGAATGGGAAATAACATCAGAAGAAATTGTGGAGGCAATAATCAGCTCCTTTAATTTACATTGTTTGGCTAAATTTTGTAACTCAGGTTTGATTTGTGGGAGGTCCTGTCAAATCTTGGGATGGAATCCTGGCTCCACTGAAGTTAATTCCAAAACTCCCATTGGCATCTGGATGCAATTCAAGATATTACTTTTAACCTATAGAGCAATAAATGGTTTAAACCCTTATTACCAGTGGACCAAATCTGATGATGAATCCTGGTCACACGCCACCTGAGGCACATTGCACATATGCTGAGAAGAGGACTCAGACTCTGCTTCTCTCCCCATGCAGCAGTCAACAGCTGAGATAAAGGTCATGGGTTTAAATAAGAGATAACATCTTCCTCCTCCACACACCTTCCTCCCAATTCCAGGCTTAGATGGAAGACGGCTGCCAGCTGGGCATCCTCAATAAGAGGAATAAAGGGAAGGAATTTAATTCTAGAGTGTGACTGCAAGAGTATAGATGTGCTGAACTTTGGAGCAAATTGTCTAGGGTTTTCTCTGGAGGCTGGGGAAAGGGCAGAATGGCAGGAGTAGATGAGAAAATAAAATGTGATAGGCCAATTCTTCATTGCCATATCAGCCAGTCTTTGTGCCATCTTGGTTTCAAAAAGTAGGTGGAAATCATACTATAGTGTACACAAATATATCATAACAAACCCAAACACTAACTCTAAACACGTTCAATACAATTAAAAAGGTACACTTGTTTTCATTTGCATAATGATGCTTACTCTGCAGGTTTGTAGATTTTTAAAGCCACAAGGGACCACTGTGATCTTCTAGTCTGACCTCCTCCATAATTCAGGACATAGAATTTCAACACAAGCCACAGAAGCCTATTTATCAGGGGCTAAATCCTGCAGTCCACACTTAAGGCCTAATTCTGCTCTCATTCACTCCAGTGTAACTCATATGTAATACCATTGAAGACAATGGAGCTACCTTAGCGTAAAGTAAGAAGAAGAGATTCAGACCCTCAATCCTTACTCAGGAAAAATTCCCATTTATTTCAATAGTAATTTTGCCTGGCTAAATATTGATTAAGGCCTGTAGGATTTGGCCTCTGATGAGGGCGACCAGATTTCCCTAAAGTGAAAATGGGATGCATGGGGCTGGCCTGAGCTTCCTGTTCTCACCACTACTTCCCTAAGAATGTTCCTCCGCTCCCCCAGGTGAACCAACTAGTAGACATGGGGGTAGGGAGAAAAGAAATGGGTATGGGCTGGGATCTGAGCAGCAAAGCAGAGTGTGAGCATGCGAGTACTTTGGGGCCTGGATGCAGAAGGTGAAGCTATTGGATTACGATCAAGCTAGTGACATGATGCTCCTTTGGAGTCTGGGATAGCAGAAGGCCGGAAAGGAGGCTCTGTTTAGAGGGAGGGACCAAGGAGTAGGGTTGCCAGATGTCCAACCGAACACCCGGTCAAAAGGGACCCTCTCCCCAGCCAAGTGAAAATGAGTGAGTGAGTGATGGTAAGCAAAGGAGGAAGAGGGGATGGAGTGAGTGGGGCAGGGCCTCGGAGAAGGGGTGGGGCAAGAGTGTTCAGTTTTGATCGGTCAGAAAGTTGGCAACCCTACCAAGGAGAACAGCCCTGGAGAGGTTGGGGGAGGACGGGATGTGGCAGAAGTGGGTGGACTGGGGAGGGAAAGAGGCCAATAGGGGAGGAGGGGGTCTGGAGACAGCTACAGGGACCAGCCCCAAAAGACAAGGGGTGGGATCTCATGCGACTGCTCAGGGGTGGTGGGGCCGTGCCATGCTTGTTGCCCTGGCACAAGCATATGCTGTAAATTCCAGTCAGGCACTTACCAGCCGGGTTCCCTACAAGTCACAGCTCCATGGCTCGGCTGACCCCGCCATCTCCATGGAAACTGAAGAGTTTGAATTAGAGGCCCAACAGTGCTGCTCTCTGATTGGGCTTCAGAGTGAACATGTGACACCCCATTGCTCCCTTATTGGAGGGGCAGGGCATAGTGAAGACACATCGGCCAGGCTTCTGCACAGGCTCCTCTTGGTGGGGGGGCAGGGCACAGGCCTTAGTTGCCTATGGGGGTGTGTGTGGAGACATTCTCCCCAAACATCACAGCTTGCCCCCCTAAAGTTCCTCCGTGCCCCCCTATGGGGGCACACCTCACTCTTTTGGTATTTGATTTGTTTTTTTGATGATCAGCTGGCAAGAACAAATAGGAAAAATACTCAGTTTTACCAAAAAAGTTGCTTTGTCAAAGATAGGGCATAAAAAAGACACTGCCCTAGCCAAAATGGGACATATGGTCACCCTGTCTTTAACTTGTACCAAATTTTCAGCATCACTGTGACTTTAAACTAGGATCTTTTCCCTAGAAAACTGCTAATTTGGAAACAACTTTTAAGTCCTCCCCTCAAGGGAAAAGAATTCTTCCTTCAAAAAGCAAAAAAACATGGAGGGTTTTGCTTAGCCAAACATGAATTCTTCCTGCTTTTTGATTTAATGATGCAAGGATCCTTATATAAATCACATTTTCTAACCTGATAAATTAGGCATCTTGATGGTGTTGGCAGCTGAAATAATTTGACATTAAAGAAAAACCATGGTATTTAATATCAGACAGGCTTGGTCACTTACCACTCTGAGTTTTGTGACAGATATCAATTTCACTCATGCTTATCTAAGTTTTAGAAGCTTACATCTTAATTAGACATGCTTTAGCCTCAAATAAATTAATGTCACTTTTAATTTTATATGTCCTGTTGCTATAGAAACCAAAATGTTCAATAACTGAACATGAACTTTAAATGTATACGTGTGGGTATGTGTGTGTGTATGTGTGCATGTGTGCATGCAAAAGGACTCCATTTTTCATCTACATATCCACTATCAAAGAAAGACTGGATTAGAAGTTTACTTATATTTGTGGTAACCATAAGCAAAAATTGATAAGGGAAGTGAAGGGACACAGGAAAAAAATCTGTGGCCAGCAGAGATAAGGACAAGTTTTCTAGGTATGTTCTAAGGATAAGTTTTCATAGAATATCAGGGTTGGAAGGGACCTCAGGAGGTCATCTAGTCCAACCCCTTGCTCAAAGCAGGACCAATCTCCAATTTTTGCCCCAGATTCCTAATTGGCCCCCTCAAGGATTGAGCTCACAACCCTGGGTTTAGCAGGCCAATGCTCAAACCACTGAGCTATCCCTGCCCCCCCCCTACTTTTCTAGGTATGTTAGGAGCAAAAAAGAATCTTAACAATGGTATTAGTCCATTACCAAATGGAAATGGTAGAATTATCAATAATAATGCAGAAAAGTCAGAAGCTTTCAATCAATATTTCTGTTCTGTTTTTGGGAGGAAAAAAGATGATGTAGTCATATCATATGATTGTACGCTTTTGATTGCGATAGTATCTGAGGAGTATGTTAATCAGCAGCTACTAAAGTTATACAGTCTAAATCAGCAGGTCTGGAAAATTTGCATCCAAGAGTTTTAAAAGAGCTAGCTGGGGCGTTCTTTGATTTTCAATAAGTCTTGGAACACTGGGGAAGTTCCAGAAGACTGGAAGAAAGCTAATATGTCAATATTTTAAAAAGATAAATGGATGACCCAGGTAATTATAGGCCTGTCAGTCTGACATTGATCCTGGACAAAATAATAAAATGGGACTTAATAAAGAATTAAGGAGGGTAATATAATTAATACCAATCAGCATGGATTTATAGAAAACAGATGCTGTCAAGCTATCTTTTTTTTAAAATGAAATTACAAGTTTGGTTGATAAAGGTAATAGTGTTGATGTAATATACTTAGACATCTGTAAGGCATTTGATTTGGTACCCCTGTCATTTTGATTAAAAACTAGGAAATTATAAAGTGAACAGGGACACAATAAGTAGATTAAGAGCTAGGTCTCAGAATGTAATTGTAAATGGGGAATCAACATCAAGCAGCTGTGTTTCTAATTGAGTGGAGCAGGGGTGGCCGGCAGCAGAATACCCGGAGGATCCGGAGCTGCCCGCAGCGGATTACCCGGAGGAGATGGAGGATCCGGAGCTGCCCACAGCGGAATACCCGGAGGAGATGGAGGGACCTGAGCGACCTGCCTGAGAGAGACTGGGTAGGAAGTAGCCCAGGGGCCCAGCTACACCATGGAGTGGGTATGTTTGGTCAGCAGGTGCGGACTGCCCCGCTGACCAAGCGGCGGGACCTTCGCCTCCCACCACTGTCAGGGCCCTGGGCTGGAACGCAGTGGAGTAGGGTGGGCTGGCGCTTCCCTGCCCGAGGGGCGCGCTACTGACTCGGGCCGGCACACCTTCCTGCTAATTCCCCAATGCCCGGGAGGTGGGGCCGAGGCCTGCCACGGAGACCATTGCTCTCCATCGCCCCTAGGGGCTCGGAGGACCAACTGACGCCTGTCACATGGACACAAGCAAACAATATGTGTTTTAATACAGCTAAATGTAAATGTATACCCCTAGGATCAAAAACTGTAGACGATATTTACAGGACAGGGGACTCTGCCCTGGAAAGCAGTGACTCTGAAAAAGATTTTGTGGTTGTGGTGGATAATCAACTGAACATGAGCTCTCAGCGCTATGCTGTGACCAGAAGGGCCAACATCATCCATGGATGCATTAACAGGGGAATCTCAAGCAGGAGTAAAGAGATTATTTTACCTCTATTTAGCATTGGTGTTACCACTGCTGGACGACTATGTCCAGTTCTGGTGCCCACCGTTCAAGGAGGATGTTGGAAAAAATGAAGAGTGTTCAGAGAAGAGCCCTGAGATTGATTAAAGGATTAGAAAACATGCCTTATAGTTAGGGCCTTACCAAATTCATGGTCCCTTTTGGTCAATTTCATGGCCATATGATTTTAAAAATCATAAATTTAATTATTTCAGATATTTAAATCTGACATTCCATGGTGTTGTAACTGCAGGAGTCCTGACCCAAAACGGAGTCATGGGGAGGTCGCGAGGTTATTGTAGAGGGGTTGCGGTACTGTAGGGGGTATTGCAGCTCTGAAGGTAGCACAGAAGTAAGGGTGGCAATACTGCAACCCCCCTACAGTACCGTCCCTCGTGGGTCGGGACCCCCAGTTTGAGAAATGCTGTTCTCTGCCATGAAATCATTATAGTATAGGGTAAAAGCACACACAATACCAGATTTCATGGTCTGTGATGTGTTTTTTATGGCTGTGAATTTGGTAGGACCCTACTTACAGTGATGAACTCAAAGAGCTCAATCTATTTAGTTTAGCAAAGAGAAGGTCAAGGGGTGATGATTACGGCCTATAAGTACCTACCTGGGAGAGAGGTATTTGATAATGAGCTCTTCAGTCTAGCAGAGAATGGTATAACATGTCCAATGGCTAGAAAGTTGCAGCTAGAAATTTTCAGACTGCAAATAAGGCCTATATTTTTAACATAGGAACAATTTACCAACGGTCATGGTGAATTCTCCATTACTGGCAATCCTTAAATCAAAGTTGTATCTGAAAGATCTGCTCTAGGAATTATTTTGAGGAAGTTCTATAGCCCGTATTATACGGGAGGTCAGACTAGATAATCAAAATAGTGCCTTCTGGCCTTGGAATCTATGACTCTATGATCTTAAGTAACTTATGTATTAAGTATTATTCCTAAAGTGGTAAAAATATTGAACATAAATGATTATAACTAATGTAGCTTTATACTCAAATCTCAGGTTTTGTTACCAGAAATGAATTCAAAGTTCTCACCTTGAAACTAACAGAGACCATAAATTACTTTGGTCTCAATAGTTCCTTGTTTCTCAGAATGCTAAGACATTTGGTGCATAAAATTCTAATGTCAAAATCTGGGAACCTTGATTTAGATTTCTAAGTTGATGGACTTCCTTCCATCAGTCTAAGATGTATTTAAATTACAGAAATGACACCCTAATATCTGGCTTAGTTTAGCAATTTGGACTTATTTCCAAAATGAATTTAGGAGGCTCTAATATTTATGGCCTCATATTCCCAAGTAATATTTCCTTTATTGCCTATTCACAGCCAATATGGACCTTCTTTAACACAAGACAAGGTATAACCTTCTTTTGTGAATTTCAAAAGATAAGATGAATATGTTAATCTAATATTGAACATAATAATTGGAGACCTTTATGGAGTTAATCTTATGTCTAATTAGGTTGATATATTAGCTCTGTATCATAGTTTCAGAGTAAGAGTTTAAGCAAAGTGGTGGCGATGGAGTGGATTTACCTCAGACACTGAAATATGATGAGGTGTAAGCAGATAAGTTCCCACACTATATTTCTTCTCTGAACGTTACTAATCAAATCCCTGGTTATAGAGGTATCTGTAACTCAGGAAAGAGGAAAAAGGCAATAGACAGTGTCTATAATAGCCAAGGTTCATGGAAATGTGGTTTTACTCTTTAGGTTGGCTCAGGGCCAGTTTTCAAGCTATGCATTCCTTTATACCATTACTTTATAAATTCTGAGTAAAAAAAACAACATTGCATATTTAGGATCCTTTAGGCCTCACAATAAGCACTAATGGTTGTATTAAAAGAAGATAATTCTCCATGCATGTGAGATTTCATACCAGACAGATCAAAAGAAAAATATGAATCAAAGCATGTATAGTCAAGCCAGGGCTGCTCTAGTTATAGGCAAATTAGGGTGGCAGATTCTGCTAAAGGTGGCCTGGCTAAACCTAAATAGTGCTATGGCCCCCTGTGCCAGGTCACAACACCACTCACTGAAATTTGACCAAGCCGCCCCTCTGTCATGACAGAAGGGTGGCTGGGACAAATCCAAGTGAGTGGTGCTGCAACCTGGCAATTGGACTCCCCCTCATCTCCCATAAACACTGAACCATTACAAGGCTTGCCACGCCTCAAGCCTGGTTGAGAGCCTCTATTCTAGGGTTCAGAAGAAGGGAATGAAACACTGACATTTTGCTTAGGGCAGAAGATTTGTATTGAGAGATCTCTGATTCAAAGTAAACAAGTGCTTGAATTTCTCAATAGCAGAAACAACATACTTACAAACCTCAAAATTAATTTGCTTTCAACAGCCTTGTCTATAGTTTTATAGCTGATATTATTTCACTCAGAATACTCCTCCTCAGCTTTACCAGAGGATATTTGGTTTTATTTTGTTCAGACACTAGTCTGCTAGAGTGTTTCAGACAATAGTGTGCAGAGTACAGAGACACATATACCTATAAACCTTTGAAACTTTCCCTGTCACCAGACACTTTTGACATTGAAATAAATACAACCTATTTCCTAAAGCTATCCTGAGCATTGAGTAAGCTTGCTAGTAGATTCAAAGGAAAGTTGAGATATCTGGGCTTTTTCTCAAGGTACAAGATGCGACAGAGCCCAGCTTGTGACCTGACTGAAGTTTAAAAGTAATCTCAGAACATAATGTACACGTCAACTCTTCACAAAGAAACCAAACAGAAGGGGATGAAATATGAGAAAACAGGAAATCAAGAGGGAGGGTGAATGAATGAATCTTATCTATTCAGTAAGGTATACAGAAAAGAAAGCAGTAGCTGCTGTTTAACGTTGAAGTCAGTAAAGGACAATAATGAGCCTGATTCTCTAGCTGGTCGCACCAGGTTTTCTTTGAGCTAGTTACTGAGGCCCAGATTTTCAAAGGTATTTAGGTGTTGCAGCACCTACATCCCAGACTGTTAATGGGATATTGGTGCCTAACTCCCTTTTGAAAATGAGATTTAGGCCCCTAAGTCATTTAGGCATTGAAATGCTGGGCACAGAAATGCCTAAATATCTTTTAAAATCTGGGCCTTATTTTCTCTGCTGTCTTTATACTAATAAAACCATTTTTGTCCAAACTTTCAAACAAAAATCCTAATCATTCTCAGCTTAAGAGCAAACATGGAAAATTTCCTGAAGTGTTCTATGGAGCTCAAAAGATTGTCCTTTCACCAACAGAAGATGATCCAAAAAGATATTTCTTTTGAGCTAGACTAGTGACTGCGGTAGTAACAGTTTGCAAGTATTTGGAAGAGATAATTTAGGATAAAGATTACTTATAGGTATTGCTATGCACTCCACTTATAATAAAGTGTCAACAGGGTAATACGTACTTGTGTGCAATGGTTCCACAAATGATGCTGGTTACACATTATGTACAGCTAATGACATCAATGGTTTGCCACCTTTCTATTATCAACCTTGTTTTTAGGTGGATATAAGTTAGCCATAGAATTCACTCCAGGACAAAACTTAGCAGACAGAGTTTCAGCCTCAGGGCAATTTTAAATTTTGTTTTAACAAATCCTAAAACAAATTAATTTGTTCATTTGTAACCAGGTCAGTGGTATACCGGTAAAGCTGCATTCTGTACGTGGTGTGCTAAAATTATATACCTAGTACTTCAACAGAACTACTAAGAAAGAAGATCATTGGAATAAAGGATCAGTGCTTTGAATGAGCCCAACACAGCACTGAGCCAGGGAGGAATCAAGGGTTATGTTCTTTCCATATTTACACCCATGCAATTCTGTTGATTGAATGGAGATCCTAGGTGTAAATGAGGACAGAATTTGTCATCAAAAGCCTGTGTGGGACAGGGAGGTGAAGATCAAGAAGTCCAATGGATGGGGGAAGAAACAGGGAGGAAGAATGTATATAGAAGAGAGTTTGAGGGTCATGGGAGAAGTAAATCAAGGAGTCATTTGGACTCTGATATTTTTAGGGCCTCATGGAGTTTTAGTGATATCAGGCAAATCTACTCCTGTGTATTGACCAACATTTTGCTCCTCTCAACATTCTTCTTCAGACTGTAAGCTCTATATAGAACGAACTGTCTTACTGAGTGTGTACATTGGCTAGCACAATGAGACCCAGATCCTTCATTGGGGCCTTTAGGTACTACCACAGTTTAAATAATAAAACATTAACCTACTTGGCTTATTAAATAGCAGCAAAGTATTAGGCATCTGATTCCAGATAATCTTTAATACATGCAATTTGTAAGTGTTAATAAGATATGTTGGGCTGTGAACTGATGGTAGTAGTGCACTTTTCAAGCATGCAATCATTTCTCACCAGCTGTCTAAACATGGCTAAAATGTTTATAGGCTGATGCTCATCACCATAATATCTGAATATCTCTTGAACATTAACAGATTTTCCCTCCTAAAACTCCAGAGGTAGCAAAAGTATTATTATCCCCCATCTTAAACATCAGTTATAGAGACAGAGAAATTTAAAAAGTATTTTTGTTAAGTGGCCAGTAATTTTGGTTGGCACCATTTTTAGATGCCTAAATTGCTTTCCATCTAATAGCAGAGGCACCCCAAACGGTGTTACTTTTGAAAATTTTGGCCTAAGCAGGGTCACGAAGAGACCCTAACTTTGCCAGAAGAACCATCATACAATGAAGAAAAGGAGTACTTGTGGCACCTTAGAGACTAACCAATTTATTTGAGCCCAGTATCCTGTTTCTCATAGCGGCCAGTGCCAGATGCTTCAGAAGGATGAACAGAACAGGGCAATTTCGAGTCACATTCTACTGCCTTAACCACAAAGACATCACAATAAGCAAATGGGATATCCTAAATTGCTGGCTCTGAATAGGTACACAGATACAACATCACCAAAGCACACAGCTGGAAACTAGTCTGATTTTATTTTGGCTATAGAGGGCGTATACTCAAAGCAATAGGCCCAAGAGAACTCCAGACACAGAGTTTCCAAATGACTTCTGAGATATAATGAATTCTGTCAACTATCACTGACTTCAGAGGCTGAAGGCAACCTAATTGCATTGGACCCTAGGTTTGGCCAATTATATTCTTTTAACAATACATATTGGTTAACTGAGGTGCAAAAATATTTGTTGAATTGCATCCAGTTAAATTTCAGATGGAAGGTGTGAGGTATTACTTTTAATTTTTTAACCCAGCATGGTTTGCTCCATTAGGCTGTGCAAAGTACCTCTGTCTGTCACACTCACTGCTCGATGCAACTGCAGGTACATTCATGTATAACAGAACTATTGCCAGCTACTTCACCTGGCATTTTTTCCTCTAAACATGCTCATTCAGAGCATGTTCATTCTGTGGTGTAACATGCATAAATATTAATGCAAATGGCATCTATGAATTTGTATACCCTTTTCATACTGGCTGCTCTATGTCCCCATGCATTTCTTAATTGCTAATAGACCCCTCCTTCTCAGTCTATTTTTAACTTCCACTTAGCATACTGAAATCAATGTAGCATGCAGGCAAATAAATTGTCACATTAAGAAAAAAGCCTATGTACTCCTAATGAATATTAGTCATGCTACCTCTTAAACATTGTTTTGTAAATAGATGTAATGTTTAGTGAAAAATTCAGAGATACCAATTTTATAGCTAATGAACCAAAAACTCATTCAGTTTTTAATACACTCCTATTTTTATATTCTTACCAATTATACTGTTGTTGTTATGCTAAGATAGTGACTTTTCTATATGAATGAACCATTAAGAGACCATAAATATTCATCTATAATTGTGGAAGTGCATCTGAACGGCCTGGCTCAGAATGGTAATCAGAGTTGACATGACTTTCTGAAAACAGTGCTGAATGTCTGGGGTTTTTTTCTCAAATGAGAGTAACAGGCACATTATACCAAAAAACAAACACTCTGTTGGCAGTTAATAACACAGTTTTATAAATTGCATAGGGCTAGATTGTGATTTGGACTGCATGCGTGTGTAGGAGTGTACAAAGAATTTGGCTCATGTTAACAGTCCTGTCAGCAATTGTTTAACAAAACAATCATGAGCAGCCTAGACAGAATACAGAATATCTACAGGTACAGAAGAAGGTGATTGTTAAAATGGGACCTATACATTTGTCTTCTCCTGGGCATATACACTCTGCCAATCTTGTACATCCCTCCCTTTAATTTTGCTCTTTGTCTTTCCTTTCTCTTGGCTTTCGAAATATTTTCTTCAGCTGCGGGTGCCTCTTCTAAGGTTAGCAAAAATATGGATAAGAGTTGCCTCCATTCTTCGTGTGGGTGTTGCTAAACCCTGACATTATGTAAGTGGCAGATTTTCATTTACTAGAGAACACAATAGCTACCAGTAGATTATGTAGTGGGGAAAAAAGGACCAATTGTAAGTGATCAAATACTGTCAGCTTGTCTGATTGCATGTGTGTGATTGGTCAGAAGGCCAAATTCAGAAGTAATGTGCAAGTAACATAAGATACGCTAACTGTAAGAAGGGCTAACATACACTATGTTAAACCTCTTGACATACATTCTATGTGTAAGGAGTCCAATTTGTTGTTACTTAAGCACCAGAAATATGGTAGGAGCTATTTTATCTTACACTTTTTTTCTGCCTCCTCTTCACAAAAGGCGTATCAACTTGGACTCCCGAACATCCATTTGACAGATGTTCATCTCCCATGGTGAATTTCAAAGTGGAAATCCAATAGTTACTTGGGGAGCAAGCTGTAAATAGCATTGCTCCCCTGGGTCTTCCTTCAATTCCACTCCTGTCTTGACATACCTCCAAACTCATAGCAGCCCAACTAAATGCTCACTTGGAGGGGAGCAATGTCAGAGAACCATGACTTCTCACTGTTTAGTTACTGGTGCTGCTCTTTGGAATGAGTTGCAACTTCAATTCCACATGCAAAATAGAGGGGAGCAGGGAGCCTATTTTATTTTGTCAGTTTGATTTTTCTCCCCCCCCACTCTTTTTTGTCATATACTGAGACTTTTACTATTGGTTTGCATTTTCAAGGAAACTAATTCATCTTATTATTAATCATGTACTTATGTGGTAAATAAAAAGTGCTAAGCACTTTACAGAATATGGAAGAGAGACAGACCATGACCCAAAGGATTTTCAATCTAAGGCCCCAGTCCTGCAATGAGCATGGCATGGGTGGGCAACCATTCCTATATGGAATTATTTCCAGGATCAGAACTCAAGTTTACAGATAACGTTAGCAGTGATAACACACAAGGTGAAGGGAAAACAAGGGCTACAATTAACACCATGTAGATTACCTTAGATCTGCATCTGGTGAAAGGGTGTAATGAATGTCTTATTTCATCTGGTTGTGAATTTTGAAGAATACATACATACACACACACACACACACAAAGAGGTCTCATGAGACAAAATGGGAATGAAGCCCTTTTTGCCATTTGTCTATATATGTTGTTACAAGAGGCCTGGACTTGACATGACTCATAGCCATCTTGTGTATGGACTTAGTGTAACCAGCAACCATCTTGTATGCTCAGCCACCATAAGTTGGAAACAAAACTATAGAGTCAAAGGAATTTGGCCTTGGCATAGGCAGACAGATAGGAAAGTATCAGCTGCAGTATTACTAACAGGGATAAATATATATTCACAAACTCATGAGAATGGGGAGAGAATGGACAAACTAACCTTGACTTTCTGCAGCTTCTTCCTGATAATAAAAAAGTCTGAGGTTTTGCTGTTGCAAGTGTATCCCACAAAGGAAGCATAAAGATAAGTGGACCTTGAGATATTTTTACTAACTTTGAAAAATATAAAAGCTAATGATCAGGCAGTTTTAGGCATGTGAACCCCTCTATAGTGAAAATGATTGGTTAGTGTTTTTTTTTTATTTTGTATAGCTATGTTTTAAATAAAATAATTGGTTAAGCCATAGAGAAGAAAAATCGTCATTTTAACTATATAACAAGGGTCAGAAAACAAGCTCATCAGAACTTAACTCCGGGATATAGGTCAAGACCAAAAGTTGTGAGGACTTTTTAACCCCTGGATGACCAGACTATGCAGAAGCCGGAGCTCAGTTGACATGACTCTGACTTGCCATCGGGAGATGTCCATTTGTTTTATTGGGAGTGGTGAGCATAAGATGCTTAGCATGTGTATTCTGTTGCTTTATTGCTAACTGTTAATGAATACTTGTACATGTCTAAGGATATTCACTGTATGAAGGCTCTTTCACTGGGAAAAGGCCTCACAGACCCGTAGAACTCTGAACCCCCTGGGAATTTGTGTTAGCCATGAGCCCATAGAGGGGTGGAGCTCTGAGCCCACAGAAGGGTACGACTGGGTCCATTATGCCCTGATTACTCAGGAGGATGAGTAGGGGTGGTAGCCCTATATTACACTCTGAGTATCCACAATGGAGGGTCGGGTCATAAATTATGCTGGTAACAATGTGTCTGTTATAATGGCTTGTCATGGTAAATTATGTGGAAAACAAACACAGACTGATCATGGAAAAGGCAGCTAAAGTCATACATTCACAATACAAAATATGAAATGCCAATGGACACGAAGTTCCTTCATCTGCAACAAAAATAACATTTGATAATTTAAAGCCACTTTATAATCACTATCCTTGTGCCAGCTATTTCAGCCCCACAGCAGCAGGAGTGCAGGAGGGTCATTGCTGTCTGTATATTTTTCAAAGCTGCCATCTTGCTTCAGCCACTCTCAGAGCAGCAGGAGCAACTGCACTTTGCAGACTCCTCACTGCGTGACAAACCACTAGCCCTAATTATGAGCATTCCTGCTTTCTTGGCTTCCCATGCGGTCCAGGTTTTATCTTGGCAGCTCTCAGTGCAAAGCAGTGTCCCCAGCTTGCTATCAAATCCACCTACTCAAACACATACAAAATGTCAAATATTACTGATATTTGTAAAAAAAAAAATGGCACTCTCAGAATGTATGACTCCAGTGACAGATGTAATAAAAAATACAGCCTTAATTTTTGGCATAATACTTCTCCATGCATTCCCACTGGCAGCTATGCATGTTAGGGGTTAGAGGTTTGATCTCTGTTAGGGCTGGCCAGAAAATGATAATTCAGTATCATGAAAAATGTTGAGGTTTCAAAATTTTGTTTCCTTACTCACCAGAATGAAAACTAGATCTTTAAAAAAAAAAAAAAAAAAAAAACATTATGAAAAACACACATGCATGTGCATGCCACATGAATATCCATTAGCCCAGTGGTCAGGACACATCTGGGATGTAGGATACCTGGGTTTCAAGTCCCTGCTCTGTATCTGGTAGAGAAAGGGCTTGAAGCTACTTCTCCCACATCCCAGGTGAGCGTGGCCTAATCAGTGAGCTATTGGCTACTTTGTCTTTCTCTCTCATTTATTTTGATTAGAATTCCACTGTGGAGCTGTGAAATCTTCCCAATGAAAGTTTAATCAAAACAGATGTGTTGCCACAAGATGTTTTAGTACTGACATAGGGCTATTTTTGATGAAAAACATTTTGTTGAAAATTACCAATGAGCTTTAATCTGTATGGATTGAGGAGGAAAGGAAACTAATGCATTCTTGCAGATCACTAAGCTTTCCTTAGAGTGCTCTCACCTTAATCTCTTTAGCTGCACACAAGTCTAGTGTGCCACTTGCAGTATGTGGAGAGCCAATATAATAAAGTTTTCTTTAGTAAACCTTGCTAAGACTAGTTTTGATCAGCATAGCCCGCCTTCTGATTCAATAAGAATCTTAATTCAGTAGATACATAACCCTTATGTTTTCTTTGATTCATCTCCGAGCAACTCTGTATGCGAGCACAGAGTAAGATAAGACTTTGTAGTGCTGAGGAAATGTATACTGGACAGAAGCAGTGCCCAGCAGAGCAGTGTTTTCATCACCAATGATGAAATGTTCTCCAACTCCACAACTTTTGACTGTTCTGTTATTAGCCACTAAATATGACCAAATACCCAGAAAACAGACTGCATAAAAAAAAAACCCCAACCCTATCTATGAGATCAAAATTTACACCTTAAAGTTTCTTTAGTATTTTAGTCAACCAGCCAGAGGCCTCTCTTCTCAGTCCATGTGCTTCTGTTCAGGGGTGGAGTGGAGTATTGCCCTCCTCTTTTTTTAGGACTATTATGCTAAGGCCTACAACAGCATCAATTGAAAATGCAAAGAGTTGTTCTCATCTTCTATTTATGTATATGGGCCTGAGCTAACTAACCATTTAACAATCACTTAGTTTTGATCTTCGCAACATAGAATATCAGGGTTGCAAGGGACCTCAGGAGGTCATCTAGTCCAACCCCCTGCTCAAAGCAGGACCAATCCCCAAATAAATCATCCCAGCTAGGACTTTGTCAAGCCTGACCTTAAAAACCTCAAAGGAAGGAGATTCCGCCACCTCCCTAGGTAATGCATTCCAGTGCTTCACCACCCTCCTAGTGAAAAAGTTTTTCCTAATATCCAACCTAAACTTCCCCCACTACAACTTGAGACCATTACTCCTTGTTCTGTCATCTGCTACCACTGAGAACTGTCTAGATCCATCCCCTTTGGAACCCCCTTTCAGGTAGTTGAAAGCAGCTATCAAATCCCCCCTCATTCTTCTCCTCTGCAGACTAAATGATCCCAGTTCCCTCAGCCTCTCCTCATAAGTCATGTGTTCCAGTCCCCAAACCATTTTTGTTCCCCTCTGCTGGACACTTTCCAATTTTTCCACATCCTTCTTGTAGTGTGGGGCTCAAAACTGAACACAGTACTCCAGATGAGGCCTTACCAATGTCAAATAGAGGGGAACGATCACGTCCCTCGATCTGCTGGCAATGCCCCTACTTATAAAGCCCAAAATGCCGTTAGCCTTCTCGGCAAGAAGGGCACACTGTTGACTCATATCCAGCTTCTCATCCACTGTAACCCCTAGGTCCTTTTCTGCAGAACTGCTGCCTAGCCATTTGGTCCCTCGTCTGTAGCGGTGCATGGAATTCTTCAGTCCTAAGTGCAGGACTCTGCACTTGTCCTTGTTGAACCTCATCAGATTTCTTTTGGCCCAATCCTCTAATTTGTCTAGGGCCCTCTGTATCCTATCCCTGCCCTCCAGCATATCTACCACTCTTCCCAGTTTAGTGTCATCTGAAAACTTGTTGAGGGTGCAGTCCACGCCATCCTCCAGATCATTAATGAAGATATTGAACAAAACCAGCCCTAGGACTGACCCTTGGGGCACTCCACTTGATACTAGCTACCAACTAGACATGGAGCCATTGATCACTTCCCGTTGAGCCCGACGATCAAGCCAGCTTTCTATCCACCTTGTCCATTCATCCAGCCCATACTTCTTTAACTTGCAGGCAAAAATACTGTGGGAGACTGTGTATTTAGCTTTGCTAAAGTCAAGGAACAACACATCCACTGCTTTCCCCTCATCCACAGAGCCAGTTATCTCATCATAGAAGGCAATTAGATTAGTCAGGCATGACCTTCCCTTGGTGAATCCATGCTGACTGTTCCTGATCACTTTCCTCTCCTCTAAGTGCTTCAGAATTGATTCCTTGAGGACCTGCTCCATGATTTTTCCAGGGACTGAGGTGAGGCTGACTGGCCTGTAGTTCCCAGGATCCTCCTCCTTCCCTTTTTTAAAGATAGGCACTACATTAGCCTTTTTCCAGTCGTCTGGGACCTCCCCTGATCGCCATGAGTTTTCAAAGATAATGGCCAGTGGCTCTGCAATCACATCCCCCAACTCCTTTAGCACTCTCGGATGCAGCGCATCCAGCCCCATTGACTTGTGCTCATCCAGCTTTTCTAAATAGTCCCAAACCACTTCTTTCTCCACAGAGGGCTGGTCACCTCCTGCCCATGCTGTGCTGCCCAGTGCAGTAGTCTGGGAGCTGTCCTTTTTTGTGAAGACAGAGGCAAATTAAGCATTGAGTATATTAGCTTTTTCCACATCCTCTGTCACTAGGTTGTCTCCCTCATTCAGTAAGGGGCCCACACTTTCCTTGACTTTCTTCTTGTTGCTAACATACCTGAATAAACCCTTGTTGTTATTCTTAACATCTCTTTCTAGCTGCAACTCCAAGTGGCATTTGGCCTTCCTAATTTCACTCCTGCATGCCTGAGCAATGTTTTTATACTCCTCCCTGGTCATTTGTCCAATCTTCCACTTCTTGTAAGCTTCTTTTTTGTGTTTAAGATCTGCAAGCATTTCACTGTTAAGCCAAGCTGGTTGCCTGCCATATTTACTATTCTTTCTACACATCAACACTCCTATGAGGTAGGGAATTATTCTTCCCATTTTACAGAAGGGATACAGAGGTCACACAGGATATATTACATAGGGCCATGGACCTGCTCAGCCTCCCTCTAGCTGAAAAGCTGCCTCCTTCTAGATGAAGGGGAATGGCTGCTTTACCATGTAAAAGGTGTACTTTGTGGAGCATGGCATGCATTGTGTATTAGTGAGGCAAAATGTTTCAGGGAGCTCCCAGTAAGGAGGTACACCTGCATACTATTCCAACATGGAGCTGAGGCTTAATGCCACAATCAGGCGCAATGCTGCTGTCCTTGTTTAGGGTAATGTAGGTGCAACAATTGTGCTCAAAGATCTACACACACAAAACTCCACATTGGCACATGACTATTAGTGAGAGGACAAAATGTAAGGGTTTGTTTGGTACTTTGTAGAATATAGCTGAACTACTGAATCAGGGCCTAATAGCCAGTCTAGGGTCTGATTTAAAGCCTACTGAAGTCAATGGCAAGATTTCCTCTCTCTTTACTGAAGTTTTGGATTATGTGCCTACAATACAAATACACATGCATGTAGATTCAACCACAGGTCATACATATCTGCTTGAACTTGCATTTGAAAATCTGACTAAAATATCCACAACTGTTTGCATTTCCCCACAAGGTTGTCGATAACAGATAGATAATCTTATTTATTCAGTTCACAGAATCATAGAACCACAGGCTTAGAAGGGACTGCAAGGGTCATCTAGTCTAACCCCCTAACAAGTTGCAGGATTTGTTGTGTCTAAACCATCCAAGACAGCTGCCTACCCAGCCTCCTCTTGAAAACCTCCATTGAAAGAGCTTCCACAACCTCCCTAGGCAGTCTGTTCCATTGTCCTACTGTTCTTACAGTGAGGAAGTTTTTCCTGAGATTTAATCGACATGACAATACAAAACTGCAACTTTTTTTGTAACTAGTGAAACCCCACTCCACTATCAGTTCTTACATAGGCATTTTGCAGTGTCACAAAGCACCTGAGTACACAACACTTTTCAATGTGGCATGTACACAGGCACAGTACTGTACTAAACTAGTGTCCTTAAACTCAGATTAAAATGATTGCAAATTATGCTTCAATTTGGCATAAAGTTATTATAAATTTAAAAAAAAACTGAGGGAAATCTGAGTATTTAATGAGTGTAAAAGTTCCTTTCCTAAAATCAATTTCCATAATTCCAACAATTAATTTTTGGAAAGAAAGTGAGAGGTTCATTCATATTTTGGGCAGTTTATAAAATCATATAGAGCCAAAGAATGTCTTCAGTCTCAAAAACACAGACCTTGTAAGAACAGCAAAGGTAGCTGAATACTAATTGTTGCATATATTATTAGAGGAAAATTTTAAACTTCTTTTTGTTGAATAATCTTTTGACATACTTTTGGCACCATTTAACCATCTTAATAGCTAGTTGAGTAGTACACATCAAATACATTATTCAGGAAATAATGGTAAATTTGTCATCTTTTTTAAGTAAAGACTGAAACAATTCAAAAAAACTATCAACAAATTAATTTTGCAACAACAGGCAAAATATTTTATTTCCAAAATTTCATGCTTGACATACATTTAATATTTCTGGCATGTCCTTTCCAGCAGTTTGGAAAACTCCACTGGTGAGCTAAGGGCATGGATCATCATTCACAAGTAACTAGAAGACAAATAAGCAAAAAACAGAATACTGTAGACCATACTTTCTAGCAGCTTTTCTTGACATGGATGAGTAAGAAAACTTTTAAAAGCTCAGGCATTGGCCAGTTTGTTTGTTTGGTCTGTGCCTATAACCTTGTTATAAGTAAACATTTTTACTCAAATTTTATAATAAAATTTGAATCAACTTCAGTTTTATTGAAGAATATAACACCAATCAGCAGCATTCTATATAACTAATTCCAGAATACTAATTCCACTAAAGTAATTAAGACCTATTATAGAAACTCTTGTGTTTTGTATCCAAACAGTGATTCATTGTCTACAATGTCTAGGAAGGAGATGGTTTTCTTGAATTTGGCCTTCCTAGAGGTTATAGCTTGCAGCATATCCTGAGGCAAAAGCAATTAAAGATAGTATAGATCCTCAAGTGGGAGAACCAAATTTAGTTGCATATTTTTGCTTCTCGATGTGGTGTTGTAACTGCTATTATGAATAGTGCTGAAGCAGTTCCACCTCACACTCTTGCCTACAGGAAGATGTCATGTTGGCACTGAGACTGTGTGTGTGCCTGGCAAAAGGAGGGGGGAAATAAAGAGGAAAGGAGAAGGAAAGAAAAATATGAACAGTGAAAAATACAAACTTGGGCCCTGGTCCTGCAAAGACTTATGCACATATTTAACTTTGCACACTCTGGGCAGCCTTACTCAATGTTACTGATTTGATTTTATGTGGAAGGTGATGAAGGCTCCTGGAAGCAGAACCAGTAAGGTTCTGTTGCAGAGTTCAGGAAGATTTGTAGCGTGTGTGTACATGGACCTATGCAGAATGGTGCCCAGATCTACAGGGGCTTTCTGCACAACATGGGGGAGATTAAGGGGAAGGACCATAGAATTTGCTGCTATATGGCTCTTTCAATACTACCTGTCCTCAAAAGCTTATGTCAGGACCAGGTAGATTATTCACACTAAGCCTTTTATGACTGCCTCTCTGATTCCGACATTGCCAGTCTTGTCCTAATGTCTCCTACCATCCTGGGCTGTCCATACTCTAAAGTTGAGGTACAGGCCAACTCTACTATGGAGTGCAAGAACATTGATCAGGAATGATATGGGGACTCACACAGAATTCACCAGTGCAGAAGTCCCTCTTCTCTGTTCCCTATTCCCAGTGGAATTAGCATCAGGAACAACAATAGAACTCACTTCAACTCTGTTCAGGACCATTGTGTGTGTTTTTTCTATGGATGTTCTAGCAAAATACTTTATTGGCAAGAACATTTGCTGAAAATACCAAATTTTAAGTGAAACAGAAAATATTCACCAAAAGCTCAATTTTATATTTGGGTTCCTTGAGTCTTCAGACCGGACACCTGAATCTAGCAGTTAGAGTCTTCTAGTCAAGGGACAGAGTCATATCATGGCACTTAAGTGACCAACCGCAGCTTGAATTTTGAACATCAAATACAACACATTGCTCATGAATGATCTGCAGAGGGAATACAATGATCTTTTTCTCCCCTCTTTGTTAATATAAGTTTGGACTTTTTAACTTAAGAATGAAGACAGGTGAATTGTTCACATCAGCTGACCCTAGCTGCTTAACATAGTGATATGTCCCCTTCCTGATCACTGTGCTAATTGCCTCCCTGGCTGCTGTCCAGATGCAGCTCCATTTAAATATATCTAGTTTGAAAAACACATTGTGAACCTTCATGATGAAAAGAACTATATAAATGTAAAATATTATTTCGCTGGAAGAGAACTAAAATCCACTAAAGATAGAATTACCCATCTTGTAGTTAGTTATAAAAATGCTCATTCACTGAATTCTGTAAATTCAAAATACCAAACAATAAGAGACAAAGTGAACTCAATGGAGTTTAAGACCTCAGTTCAGCAAAGCATTTTAAGTATGTGCTTAAGACCCATTGAAGTCAAGAGGAAGACAATGGGACATAAATATATGCTTAAAATTAAGTACATATCAAGTGCTTTGCTGGGGCATTGTCTTTAATATAGACATTAAACTAAGGGCCAAATTCTACCCTAAGCACATCTGTGTAAATGTGGAGCCACTCCATTAAATTTAGCGGCATGACTCCAAAGTTACAGCAATATACTGAGAGTTAAGGCCCAATTCTTCTTGCTGGCAACTTGATTAAATTGAATAAGCAAGTAGTGAGTTAAGTTAAAAAAAATACTTGGAACTGTGGAAGGTGTTGGAATAATTTTCCCCCCAAACAGCAAGAATTTATGCTAAATAGATGACTTGTCTTATAACTAACCATCTGATTTTTAGCATAGTTTAAATTGTTGTAGCCAAGATCTTAAAATCTGAAACTGGATGCTTACAATAGAAATGATGAGCAAGCTGATCTATAATGATACAATCCACTCAATAAAAATTACCCACTGTCCGATCTACATGCATGTATAATGTGTTTTACAAAAACTAGAGGGTCAGATTTTATTTCGTTTCATTTTTTGCAGGGTTTTTGTGTGTGTGTTTTAAGGAATGAGAATTAGGTCCTTGTGAAGAATAAACAGATTGACACTACTGGAAACTGAAGTTTATTCAATTATTGGCCTCTTTGTGAAAGTGAGAAGGATGCTAATTCATGCTAGTTTGACCCTATTTGTGGGTGTGCTGTCAACACCAGACCCCTAAGGGTACATCTACAAAGAAAAAATAGCCCACGGCAGTGAGTCTCAGAAGACAGATCAACTATCTCAGGCTTGTGCTACCAGCCTAAAAATACAGTTGGATGGCTGTAACAACACAACACTGCACCCAAAGCTTGTTACAACGTTGATGAAGTCTCACAGAGGCTTCTGGTGACTTAATTAATAGCCACTACGATCCTGGTCTGTGTTTCTATTAGTGACCATAGGTACAGTGCTCAGATACCAATGATATAAGTTGCTAAACAGGGCTTGATCCTACAGATGCTCAGCATTCTTACCCTGATCCAACCAAGCATATAAGCACATACTTAACTTCAAATTCATGAGTAGTTCCATTTAAATCACATGTCCATCCAGATCCTAAAAAGGTATTTAGGCACCTTCTGTCCAAACACAAAACCAGTCTGACTTCGGTCAGGAAGCACACAGGACCCAGGGCCTAGGCCCCTGCTGGGGGATATGTCAGAGCCCAAGTCCCTTGTTTGCACATTTTGCACCATGGATGCAAGTCAAGCTGCAGACCTAAGTCAGAAGGTCTGTGTAATGCAGTATGGACACTTTAGCATACTTGTGAGACTCGAGTCCATGTCCACAATGCAGTGTGGATAAGCATGGGCTTCCACAAGCCCGGGTCCAACTGTAGAGTGTAGTATAGACTCATGTACAATTCACTAGCGCAGAAGTCCCTCTTTTCTGTTCCCTATTGCCAGTGGAATTGGCATTATGGACAACAATAGAACTCACTTCAACTCTATTCAGGACCCTTCTGTGGGTGTTTTCTATGGAAGTTCTAGCAAAATACTTTACTGGCAAGAACATTTGCAGAAAACACCCAATTTTAAGTGAATCAGAAAATATGCACCAAAAGTTAAATTTTGTATTTGAGCCTTCAGATCAGACACCTGAATCTAGCAGTTAAATTAATCTAGTCAAGGAACAGAGACATACCATGGCACTTAAGTGACCATTCACAGCTTGAATTTTGATCATCAAATACAACACATTGCTCACGAATGATCTGCAAAAGTACCCTAAGAGACAGAAAGACCTGTGGGTTAAGACTTTATATCATATGCAGATCTCACAAACTATGTGGTCTCTATAGTGCAAGATTTAACAGAAACAAATCATAGGGCTCTGTATTGAGTAGACTTGGTGACATTTTTTGCTGGGTTCTTACACTTTCTTCTAAAGCATCTGGTTCTGACCGCTGTTGGAGACTAGATAGGCTGCTGCTTTAATACCCAGTGGCAGTTCCTATGTTGCTATTTTCCTGCCAAAAATGGGGTTTTATGAAAAATATTTTCAATTTACTTCATTTTTTTCTAGGGGAAATTTTGAATTGAAGTGAAATATTCATTCTATTTTAAGTTGATATTTTCATTTTTTGGAAACTGAATAATTTTCAAAATTCTGAATATTTGTTTTTCCCCTTTGTCCTATTCCGCCCTCCACCCCACCCTTTTTGTCACTGAATGTAACAAAAGAGAGTATGGGAAGAAAAGAAAAAAGTGGTGGGAAAATCTCTAGACAACATTTATTCTACCACTCTGTAACCTTAAAAAATTTAAAGAAGTTATGAAAAGATACAGAATAGCAATGGGGGGGGGAAAGGAAAAGCAAAAGCAAAAGCAAAAAATAAAATATTGGAAAATAATCTAGACATTATTCATTCTGTTACATTTACTGGCAAAAACTAAACAAAGCAGGGTTAGAGGGAAAATAAATTTTGAATACCTGAATTTTTTCAAAAAATTATTTAACAAAACTATTAGGAAAAATATGAAAAATTGTTCCATTTCAAACTATGTGAAATGGTGGTAACTTCCAAATTAGAAAATGCTTTTCCATTTTTGAACAATTTCTAGTAGCTGCATGCTATGGTCTTCCTATATGGGGACCTGATCAATATTGACACTGAATCTGAGTAAGTCAGACTATATCTGCTGATAACTTCACTTTATAGCCTTAGGAACTTTCACAAAAAGTTCTGAGTTTTTGAAATTTTTCTCATTGCACATTGGAATAAAACAAAACCTTTTGAACTTTTTTTTTCATGAAGCTGCACGAGAGAGGCTGAGATAGAAACCCACCCCAGAACAGACGTTAGCATGGGGTTTAAGGCATTCACTGGCGATGTGGGAGACAGGTTTAAAACCTTTTGTTTTGTCTTTGATTTGGAGCAGGACCTTGAACCTGGGTCTCCCAGGTGAGTGGCCTAACCACCGAGCTACTGGTTATGCTAGGACGAGTCTGAATTTTCATTACATTTTCGTATGTTGGTGCAAAACATTTTTGATCGGACCAAACAGCATTTTTCAATGGGGAAAAAAAAGGTCACTTTTTCCAGCCTGCTCTAATTATAATACATCATACATGCACATGTATTATAGTGTAGGATATTAAATATTTTAATATTAAAGTTAAAAGTGAGTCAAAACTATAGTCAAATGAAATATGTTGACACTTGTGAAACGAAACAAGAATGTCAAGGATTCGTTTTTACATTTGCCTGTTGAAAAAATTGATAGTTCAAAATATTTCAGTTTTTACAAAATTGTGTTTTCCAGCAGAAAACTATTCTGAGTATAAAATTTTTCAACCTGCTCTAGTTCTAGAAATTCAAGTACTAATATAACTTTGCACAGCTACTAAAAGTAGATCTTTCCCGGGGTCCTTTATCCGTTTTTAGTCTGGGTAAAAGTATCTTCAGTTAGAGTTTTGCCTAAGAACTAGGTAAAACCAGAGGGGATTTCAGGATTTAACCTCTGATTTCAGACTAGCTTCACAGGTATGAGAGTATTCGAAGGAATATTAAAAAATTATTGAAACCATAATCATTTAGAACAGCAGCCCAATGATGTCTATCGTTCCAATAAGCTTTAACCACATGAAATCCTAACTTCCAGATACTATTATCTGTCATGTATGTCTTACAAACAAAAGCAAAATGCAAAAGCTGCTTTAGAGGTTTGGAAACCTGACAACTTCAATTAATGTAACATATATTTTAAAATAGCACGGCATAATTCCAATGGCTACATAACAGCCTTATCTGCTGCAATCAGTTGTGCCAAATGCTGCATTCAAGAATAGATGCATAAGTGCTAACAAAAATACAGAAGATGAATCATCTGTCATCCACAAAATACTGCTACAGTGTTGCACTGTGATCAAAATTCTGGTTGAAATGTGACATTTTAAGCCACATCTTGCCTGAAAATACAACCATGGAACTCGAAATATTTGCTAAAAGCAACTTCTCAAATAGTTTTCTGATTAAACCCTTTGGATCCAGGGAAGACTTTTCTTTTGAAAATCATTTTACTGTTAGGGCCTGATCCCAAGACCATTGAAGTCAATGGAAGCCTGTCTAGTGACTTCAGTGGGCTTTGGATAAGTCCCTAAATGCCAATTTCTTTGTGCTGAAGAAACACAGAAAATGATTAGTGGAGTAGTACCAGCTTTCATCAGAAGAAATCAAAACCCTTTATAAATAAACTAATTAAGAAATGTGTGTGGGTGCCAGTCCCCAAGACACTGAAGCACCTCGCATAAACAAATGAAAACAGAGTTAACAGAATATAACAGCCCCTATTAAAAACAAACAAAATTAAGAGCCCGGCTAAGCAAATAAGTCTTATACTATTCAATGAATTTTCTCCAATTCAGGCTTTGCTTGACTACAAGAGCATCTTACTTATTCAGTGTTACTGGTAGAGAACATCACTTTATCCGTGCATCAATGAAACGCAGCTACCTCTGGGGTGGAACATTAAGGAAAAGGATAAATAACTAACATATCTAAGGCCTAGTCTACAGTACGCAGTTATTTCGGAATTAGCTGAGTTAATTCGAAATAAAATTGATTCCGTCCACACAACCAAACCATTTTTTCGATTTAAAGGGCTTTTTAATCTGATTTCTGTACTCCACCTCAGCAAGTAAGTAACGCTAAAATCTAGATTGCAGTTCCTAGTTACAGGTACTGTGGACACAATTGGATGTTATTGGCCTCTGGGAGCTATCCCAGAATGCTCCCTTAAGACTGCTCTGGACAACACTCTCAACTCCAATGCATTAGCCAGGTAGGCAGTAAAAGCCCCGGGAACTTTTGAATTTCATTTCCTGTTTGGTCACCATCAGCACAGTCCACTATCACAGGTGACCATGCAGAGTTCACCATCACAAGAGACCACACAGTCCCGGATTCACAGATGAGCTCCAGCCTGGTCCGAACGGGAGGTACTGGATCTCATTGCATGTTGGGGAGACGAACCTGTTATGGCAGAACTACGTTCCAAAAAAAGAAACACATATACATACGCTAAAGTCTCCAGGGCCATGATGGAAAGAGGCTACTCCAGGGACACAGAGCAGTGTCGTACAAAAATCAAGGAGCTCAGGCAAATGTACCAAAAAGCCAGGGAGGTGAACAGGCGCTCTGGGTCACAGCCTCATACATGCTGCTTCTACCATGAGCTGCATGCAATTATGGAGGGTGATGCCACCACTACCCCACCACTGTCCATGGACACCTGTCAGGGGGGAGTTGCACGGAGCGAGGAGAAAGCATTATTGGAGGATGATGATGAGGAGGAGAAGGACGACAGTGTACAGACGGCAAGTGGGGAATCCGTTTTCCTCCCCTAACCAGGAACTATTCTTAACGCTGGACCCAATAGCCTCCCCCTACTCCCAGTTCAGGCTCCCGGACCATGACCCTGGAGAAGGCACTTCTGGTGAGTGAGAGCCTGATCGGAGCTACTCGGTGGGAGGTAGGGGGAAACCCAGCCATGCTGAGCTGTTCGTGTTTAGTTTAAAGGGCTCATCCCTGCTCACAGCCTCATCGGAGCCACGTGGTGGGTACAGGGGGAGGAGGAGTGTTGTGTGACGCGATCATCCCAGAGAGTCCACAGACCTTCCTTTTATATGGCAAACCCACCAGGCATTGCTTGCTATGGGGAAGGGGGCCTGGCAGTTTGAAAGCATTGAAATGAATGTGGAAGAAGCAGAACCCCCGCACGCCCCTAGGGCTTACCATGGCTGCCTGCAAGCTGAATTCTGTTGCCTGGCTGCATGTGATGGCTAACTCACACCAAAGTGGCAGGTACTTCAGTATAAGAGGCAAAATGCAACCTTGTAGAGCAAGAACATGTGCTGTCAACTATGAATTGCCTGTTTCACTGAGAAAGAGTTTGCCCTTTGTTCTCTAAAATGTATCTTTTAAAATACTACCCTCCCTTTTTCTCCTCCCACAGGTGCAAATGTTTCAACGTGGCCCCTATCTACTCTGTCCCAGAGGCTGGTCCAGATTAGAAGGCGGAAAAAACAAACTCGGGACGACATGTTTGCCAAGCTCATGCAGTCCTCCCACACTGATAGGGCCCAGCTGAATGCGTGGAGGCAACTGTGGAGTCCCGTAAAGCATTAAATGAACACAACGAGAGGAGGGACTCACACAATGAGAGCAGGCAGGATGCTGTGGTCAAGCTCCTGGGGGAGGAAACTGACATGCTCCGCTGTATGGTGGATATAATGCGGGAAAGGCAGCAAGACCACAGACTGCCGCTGCAGCCCCAGTATAACTGCTCTCCCTCCTCCCCAAGTTCCATAGCCTCCTCACCCAGACGCCCAAGAACATGGGGGAGGGGGAGGCTACGGGGACCCCCACGCTCAACCCCAGAGGATTGCACAAGCAGCAGAAAGCTGGCATATCTGAAATTTGTATTTGGTTTCTGGACTTGTCCTTCCCTCCTCCACCACCCCCCTCCCCCAGTACCCCCATCCCCCAGTCTACCTTCTGATTTCTCTCAATGTGTTGTGCAACAAATAATAAAGAATGTTTTTTAAACAATTGTGACTTTATTTCCTTTCATATATATAGGGGGTAGGTAACTTCAAGAGAAACAAACACAACTGTCATACCATACCCTGGCCAGTCGTGGAACTGGCTTTCAAAGCTTCTCTGATGCGCAGCACACACTGCTGCACTCTTCTAATTGTCCTGTTGTCTGGCTGTGCGAAATTGGCCACCAGGCGAGGTGCCTCAACCTCCCACCCTGCCATAAACCTCTCCCCCTTACTCTCACAGATATTGTGGAGCACACAACAAGCAGCAATTTCAATTGGAATATCGGTTGTGCTGAGATCTAACCGAGTCAGTAAATGCACCAGCGTACTTTCAAACATCCAAAAGCACATTCTCATTCTACACTTGCTCAGCCTATAGTTGAACGGCTCCTTACTACTGTCCAGGCTGCCTGTGTACAGCCTCATGAGCCATGGCATTAAGGGGTAGGCTGGGTCCCCGAGGATAACTATAGGCATTTCAACATCCCCAACAGTAATCTTCTGGTCTGGGAAGTAAGTCCCTTCTTGCAGTTGTTCAAACAGACCAGAGTTCCTGAAGATGCGAGTGTCATGCTCCTTTCCCGGCCATCCAACGTTGATGTCGGTGAAATGTCTCTTGTGATCCAGCAATGCTTGCAGCACCATGGAAAAGTACCCCTTGCAGTTTACATGCTGGCTGCCCCGGTGCTCTGGGGCCAAGATAGGGATATGCGTTCTGTCTGTCGCCCCACCACAGTGAGGAAACCCCAGCACATTAAAGCCATCCACAATGGTCTGCACATTTCCCAAAATCACTACGCTTGATAGCAGCTGGTCAATGATTGCATTGGCTACTTGCAGCACAGCAGCCCCCACGGTAGATTTGCCCACTCCAAACTGATTCCTGACTGACCGGTAGCTGTCCTGTGTTGCAAGCTTCCACAGGGCTATGGCCACTCGCTTCTCCACTGTGAGGGCTGCTTTCATTCTGGTGTCTTTGCACTTCAGGGCAGGGGACAGCAAGTCACAAAGTTCGATGAAAGTGGCCCCATGCATACGAAAGTTTCGCAGACACTGGGAATCATCCCATACCTGCAACACTATGCAGTTCCACCAGTCTGTGCTTGTTTCCCGGGACCAGAATCGGCATTCCATGGCATGAACCTGGCCCAATGCCACTGTGATCTCCCAGTTGCAACATACCGTGATTCTAGGAATGTCTGTGTCCAAGTCCTCATCACTATCATAATCGCGCTGTTGTCGCTTCCTCGCCCAGTTTTGCAGGTACTGCACATAGTACTGGATAATGCGTGAGGTATTTACAATGGTCAAAACTGCAGTGGAGATCTGAGTGGGCTCCATGCTTGCTGCGCTATGGTGCCTGCATGGGCAATCCTGGATAAAGGGTGAGATACGTAGGAGAGCAGAGTTGCAGCGGAAGAGGTACTGTTCGGTTCATGACAGCTGAAAAAAGGCCAGAAATGGTCGTCTTCTGTAGCTTTCATGGAGGCAGGAGCCCAGGACAGACAACATGGAGAAGCTCTGTAACGCGGCAAGAACAGGAGAGCAGAGTTGCGGCGGAAGCTGTGCTGCTCGGTTCATGATGGCCGAGTAGAGTTGGCAGCAGAAGTGGTCGATGAGGAAGAAAAAGAGTAGATACTTATAGAGATTACATAGAAAGATGAGAGGAAATGCAAGGTAGATTCTTAGTACCAGGAGAGAAGCGGTGCACTGTACTGCACCATGTGCTGAAAGCAGTATGGCATCTGAACGCCAGAAAGGTGTGAAATGATTGTCTGCCATAGCTTTCACGGTGGGAGGAGCGACTGACAACACACACCCAGAAACACTCGCAAGAATAGAACAGGAGTACTTGTGGCACCTTAGAGAGACTAACAAATTTATTAGAGCATAAACTTTTGTGGGCTACACCCACTTCATCGGATGCATAGAATGGAACATATAGTAAGAATATATATATATATATATATATATATATATACATACACACACACACATAAAGAGAAGGTGGAAGTTTCCATACCAACGGTAAGAGGCTAATTAATTCAGATAAGCTATTATCAGCAGGAGATAAAAACTTCTGTAGTGATAATCAAGATGGCCCATTTAGACAGTTGACAAGAAGGTGTCAGGATACTTAACATAGGGAGATAGATTCAATATGTGTAATGACCCAGCCACTCCCAGTCTCTATTCAAACCCAAGTTAATGGTATCTAGAATGTTTTTGCCCCCACCATGCACTGGGAGCTTAACCCAGAATTCCAGTGGGCAGCGGGGACTGCAGGAACTGTGGGTTAGCTACCCACAGTGCACCGCTCCGACATTTGATGCTAGCCTCGGTACTGTGGATGCACTCTTCCGAATTTATGTGTTTTAGTGGGGGGACACAAGACCAAATGTAGAAAATCTCTTCCGAAAATTCAAATAGAATAATTTCAAAATAATTTCGTACTGTAGACATACCTGAAGCAATTGATACATTAGCCTTAAATTACCCAGCATCTAAATAATAGATGCAGCAATAATAAAATAAGAATGTTGAATGAAGTCATAATTTTTCATTAGTACCCTCTGAGTTGTCTGAGAGCAAGGTAACTTACACGGAAGAATTAAGTGATTTGCTCTAGAAAAGAGGATATGTCACTGGCTCCATGATCCATCTTGTTCAATTACATAAATTCCTTGTGCTAGACTGCATGTATCCCCTGCACAACCACACACCAACAGAAAAGTGAGAAAGAAGCTCCCCCCCCCGTTGTGTGCTTGTACACGGGCTGAGCAGCAGTCCCAAAACTCTGGGCAGTGGGTCACTGTTAATTCCCCCTATGGAATAGGGCTCCAAAATGGGAGCAGAGAGGATTGGAGTAGATTTAACTTCTCCCAGGCACAAGTAGGAACACAGAGCCCTGAAACAGGAAAGCACTCAAGCACATGTTTAAGTTCATCCCTAATCAAGAAATCCCTTCAAGCACATGCATAAGCCCCTTTAACTTCACTGGGACTTATCCATGTGCTGATGTGTTTCCTTAGAAAGGGATTGTGATGGGCTCTCCTGGATATTTGGGTACCACTGAGCCCTCCGTCATACCAACCTTGGCTCCCTCTTACACTGTGATGCTGTGATAAGCTGCAAACCTCTCCAGGTCCTGCATTTACACAGCCATCCACAGGCAGGGACACACCCAGCTGAGTTACATGAATGCCTCTCCTAACCACTCATGAACTAAAACTAGAGAGGCTCCAGGCAATTCCCCCAGCTCCCCAACCTAGGACCCTAGAGTTGTAGAGTCAGAAGTCTGACCAGCGTAAGTTTATTACCCAGTCTACCACTTCTACAAAGGAAAGTGGGTGTGCACCAGCTTTTGTACACTGAGCAGATTCCCCAAGCACTTCAAGCAACACACTGTTTTAGATAAACTATAAAACAAATTTGATAATTACAGAAAGATAGATTTTAAGTGATTATAAGTAGTAAGTGTACAGATCAAAGCTGATTACCTAAGAAATAAAAGTAAAACTGTAATCTGAGTTCTATAAACTAGACAGATTTGAATCAAGCAGTGTCTCACCCTTATTGTTCCTTTATACACAGGCTGGGATTCTCCTTTCTTGCCGGGGACCACCTTTCCAGTTCAGTTTTTTCCCTTTAGATGTGCTTCCAGGCAAAGGCACCAACTTCCCCAGTTCCCGGGGGGTACTTGAACTCCTTCCTGCCCCCGCTCATCCCCCTCCTCCTCCCCGCAGCACCTTCTGCACATTGCTGAGTAGCTGATCAGAGCAGGTGGGAGGTGCTGGGAGGAAGGAGGAGAAGCTGATCTATGGGGCTGCTGGTGGGTGCTAAGCACCCACTATTTTTTTCCGGAAATGCTCCAGCCTGAGAGCACCCATGGAGTCAGCACCTATGTTTCCAGGTGTTGAGTTGTGGGGGGAATGAGGCCAAATGATGATGTCACTTCCCCTCTTTTATAGTTCCTTCCAGCTTGCTGGAAACATCTATTCATGTGACCAGTCTCCATTGCCTACATGTTCCTTCTGAGAAGCCTTCATTGTATACAGATTCTGTGATAGTCCTTAGTAGTGTGGATTCCCCTTAAAGGGCCATCAGCACTGTCTGACTTCTCCACTGTTGTACCTGAAAGGCTGGTTGTGGGTGTTTACAACTTTAAGATGTATTTCAGTAACATACACAAAGCAAAACTTCATAACTTCCCATACAATGATAGCATATACAATCTAACAGGATAATAATATTAAAGACATTTAAAATGATACTTTACGAGGCATGCTTTGTACAAAACACATTATAATTATATCACCATGGTGAATATGGGGGTGCCAGGGTGTTGCTTTGGGGTACAGAGTGTCATAGGAATGCTTTCCTGAAAATCTACACCTGGGTGACACTCTGAACACAGACGTTTTCAGCACAGCTGTGCATGACCCTCTGTGCAGAACTGTGTCTTAAATATCACGGCGTTGCAACTAATACCATTACCAGATGAATTCTCTTCAACAGTACTCTCCTGTTGCGCTCTAGCTGGGTGAAATAGACGGGTAGCAACCAGCTCTGAAAAATATGCAGAATTGTTTTATCCTCAGGCAATTAAAGCAAACTAGAGATCTTGGGCAGTCTATTAAAAACCATGTGATATCTCCTTAATTGATAATGTATCTTTTATTCAGAGTTTTTCTGCTTCAGTTATAATAATCAGCTATCATGGGACTTTCATGCTCTGAGACGGTCTGAATATCAAGGAGACAAAAACGAGAGAGGGCGATCTAGTTAGAGGAGGACAGCCTAATTAAGTGAATTGGAGGAAGGGGATTGAATTTTAGCTCGACATCTCATTTTTGAAAAGGAGCCAAACAGCAAAGTTTTCATTGTGGTTAACCAGAATAACAGAGTCCAAAATCTTATAATTAGCAGTGAAACTAAAGAAAGGCAATGAAGAATGAGCTGTCAGAATTCAGATAATGGCAGAGTAGAAAGGGTGCAATTTTTTTGAAGGAGTAAGCAGAAATTAGCCAGACAAACCAAAGAAATGGGTGACTTTAATTTTCCTGATGTCTGCTGGGAGAGCAATACAGCGGTGCATAGACAATCCAGGAAGTTTTTGGAAAGCGTAGGGGACAATTTCCTGGTGCAAGTGCTAGACGAGCCAACTGGGAGGGAGCTTTTCTTGACCTGCTGCTCACAAACAGGGAAGAATTAGTGGGGGAAGCAAAAGTGGATGGGAATCTGGGAGGCAGTGACCATGAGTTGGTTGAGTTCAGGATCCTAACACATGGAAGAAAGGTAAGCAGCAGGATACGGACCCTGGACTTCAGGAAAGCAGACTTCAACTCCCTCAGGGAACGGATGGGTAGGATCCCCTGGGGGACTAACATGAAGGGGAAAGGAGTCCAGGAGAGCTGGCTGTATTTCAAGGAATCCCTGTTGAGGTTACAGGGACAAACCATCCCAATGAGTCGAAAGAATAGTAAATATGGCAGGCGACCAGCTTGGCTTAACAGTGAAATCCTAGTGGATCTTAAACATAAAAAAGAAGCTTACAAGAAGTGGAAGATTGGACATATGACCAGGGAAGAGTATAAAAACATTGCTCGGGCATCTAGGAATGAAATCAGGAGGGCAAATCGCACCTGGAGCTGCAGCTAGCAAGAGATGTCAAGAGTAACAAGAAGGGTTTCTTCAGGTATGTTGGCAACAAGAAGAAAGCCAAGGAAAGTGTGGGCCCCTTACTGAATGAGGGAGACAACCTAGTGACAGAGGATGTGGAAAAAGCTAATGTACTCAATGCTTTTTTTGCCTCTGTCTTCACTAACAAGGACAGCTCCCAGACTGCTGCGCTGGGCATCACAACATGGGGAGTAGATGGCCAGCCCTCTGTGGAGAAAGAGGTGGTTAGGGACTATTTAGAAAAGATGGATGTGCACAAGTCCATGGGGCTGGACGAGTTGCATCCGAGAGTGCTAAAGGAATTGGCGGCTGTGATTGCAGAGCCATTGGCCATTATCTTTGAAAACTCGTGGCGAACGGGGGAAGTCCCAGATGACTGGAAAAAGGCTAATGCAGTGCCAATCTTTAAAAAAGGGAAGAAGGAGGATCCTGGGAACTACAGGCCAGTCAGCCTCACCTCAGTCCCCGGAAAAATCATGGAGCAGGTCCTCAAAGAATCAATCCTGAAGCACTTACATGAGAGGAAAGTGATCAGGAACAGTCAGCATGGATTCACCAAGGGAAGGTCATGCCTGACTAATCTAATCGCCTTCTATGATGAGATTACTGGTTCTGTGGATGAACGGAAAGCAGTGGATGTATTGTTTCTTGACTTTAGCAAAGCTTTTGACACGGTCTCCAACAGTATTCTTGTCAGCAAGTTAAAGAAGTATGGGCTGGATGAATGCACTATAAGGTGGGTAGAAAGTTGGCTAGATTGTCGGGCTCAACGGGTAGTGGTCAATGGCTCCATGTCTAGTTGGCGGCCGGTGTCAAGTGGAGTGCCCCAGGGGTCGGTCCTGGGGCCGGTTTTGTTCATATCTTCATAAATGATCTGGAGGATGATGAGGATTGCACTCTCAGCAAATTTGCGGATGATACTAAACTGGGAGGAGTGGTAGATATGCTGGAGGGCAGGGATAGGATACAGAGGGACCTAGACAAATTGGAGGATTGGGCCAAAAGAAATCTGATGAGGTTCAATAAGGATAAGTGCAGGGTTCTGCACTTAGGACGGAAGAACTCAATACACAGCTACAGACTAGGGACCGAATGGCTAGGCAGCAGTTCTGCGGAAAAGGACCTAGGGGTGACAGTGGACGAGAAGCTGGATATGAGTCAGCAGTGTGCCCTTGTTGCCAAGAAGGCCAATGGCATTTTGGGATGTATAAGTAGGGGCATAGCGAGCAGATCGAGGGACGTGATCGTTCCCCTCTATTCGACATTGGTGAGGCCTCATCTGGAGTACTGTGTTCAGTTTTGGGCCCCACACTACAAGAAGGATGTGGATAAATTGAAGAGCGTCCAGCGAAGGGCAACAAAAATGATTAGGGGTCTGGAACACATGACTTATGAGGAGAGGCTGAGGGAACTGGGATTGTTTAGTCTGCAGAAGAGAAGAATGAGGGAGGATTTGATAGCTGCTTTCAACTACCTGAGAGGTGGTTCCAGAGAGGATGGTTCTAGACTATTCTCAGTGGTAGAAGAGGACAGGACAAGGAGTAATGGTCTCAAGTTGCAGTGGGGGAGGTTTAGGTTGGATATTAGGAAAAACTTTTTCTAGGAGGGTGGTGAAACATTGGAATGCGTTACCTAGGTAGGTGGTAGAATCTCCTTCCTTAGAAGTTTTTAAGGTCAGGCTTGACAAAGCCCTGGCTGGGATGATTTAATTGGGGATCGGTCCTGCTTTGAGCACGGGTTGGACTAGATGACCTCCTGAGGTCCCTTCCAACCCTGATATTCTATGATTCTAAGAAATCTATGGGCCTATTTCATACCGTTTGTACGTCAGCTTGGGTATATTATTTCCTCCACTTGTTTGGGGTTATGGGGATTACAATGGAACCTCAGAGGCCGGATTCCGTCACGAGCTGTCCGCATTTTTTCCCCAGCTCAACACACCTATTCACTGAAAAATGCAGTTTGGTAGACCCAAAACTGTTTGAAAATTTGGCACAGATTTGTCTGGTAGTTTTGACCAAACCTTTTTTTTCAGGCTGGATTCACAGAAGGATTTAGGCACTATTCACAAACCAGCCAAAGAAGGAAGTGACTCAGTTGTATCTTTCATCCCAGTGGTTCCAGCACTCACCTAGGATTGGGGGAGCTCAGGTTCAAATCCCTCCTCTTCCTGATATGGAGAAGGGACTTGAATTTGGTCCTTCCACAATGCAGTACAGTGCCATAACCACTGGGATATAGGGTGATAGATGTCTCAATCTCTCCTCTTGAAGCTGTTAAAACTATACATAATTAAACAGTCATTGAAGCAGGGACTCTCAACTCCCAGATAAGTCCCCGTATAAAGCTATTCTCGTTTGCTTATTCTCTGGCCCAATTACTATTCACATATTTTGTACAAAGTGGAATCGCTTCAGCAAGAGAGACTGAGTCACATCCCAAACCAGACTACCTAATATAGCCTAATGCAGTGGTTCTCAAACATTTTTTTTCACGGACCACTTGAAAATTGCTGAGGGTCTTGGTGGACCATTTAATGATCTTTCCAAATGTTGTTTGTACCATTAGCTAACTATTGTAAAACGCTTTGGATAAAAGCGCTATATATATTTAAAAAACTTAATAATTAATGTTTTTGTTCTACAAATAAAAGCACACACCACATATTTTAATATCAGTAGTCTTACCTTTCTAATGCGATGGATGAGCCCTCTCTCCCCCGCCACAGAAGCCACAGAGCTGAGGCTGGGAAGGAGGGCCATCTGTCCCCAGCAGCTGCAGCCCTGGAGCTGGAGAAAGTCGCCTCTTTCTCTGGCCACCACGGCCCTGCACATCTCAATTTCCCCCACTCCCTCTTCTCACCCCACTGCCCACTCCCACTTACCCTATTCCCCCCAAGGCCACCACCTCACCTTACATGTGTGTCTTCTCCAGGGTCAAGGCACCTAGTTAGTGGAGCCATGCCTATGAGGCTACACTAATTAGGTGGGTGGCCCTTCATTCTTTTGTGTGCGGCCGCCCAGGCGTGCACCTTAGAGGGAACTATCCGCAGACCATCTGAATGGAGCTCGTGGACCACTGGTGGACCACGGACCACAGTTTGAGAACCTTTGTCCTCGTGGTTAGGGCACTCACCTGGGAGGCGGGAGATCCAATGTCCCTATTCCACTTCAAGTGGAGGAGGGAATTGAGCCCATGTCTCTCACATCACAGGAGGGTGCTCCAATCATTGGGATAAAGATTATAAGAGCAGTGGAAACACTGGCAATTTTGTGAATCTAGCCCTTTATTCCTTTTGCTTTTTATTTAAGAAATATTCAGAAACTAAATATTTTGTTCAACTTTTTCTAATTCACCGATTTTTTTTCTTCAGAATTTGGGGGTTTGATAGAACCCAAAACTTCTCTTCAATTTTTCGGAACCGCCAGTGAAAAGAACCACCAGTTATTTGCCTATCTGTAGTCTGGAGCTCCAGACTCTGAACTCTTTTTTAAAAAAATGGGGGCTGGAAAAGGAGCTCTTGGGGGAGGCTCCGGTGGCAGCTTCACAGCCCCAGGGTCTGCAGTAAGATGAGCTGATTATTGGACCTTCTGTCTTCTTGCACCTGATGCTGTAGGGACCCATTCAACACCAGCAGAATGGAGAAGCATCAAAGCCTCCAAGTCCTAGATGAGGTTGGGACATCGTGGAAAGAGCTAATGGAGAGAAAGGGGGCCCATTGACTCTAAGGGAATGGTGGGCTAATTTATATTTTAAATAGGAACTAATAATAGGTACAGGGGCAGTTTCAGACAACCTGTATAGAAGGGGAAAATACAAAAAAAAAAGATTAAATATTAAATATGGTACTTTCGGCCATTTTTTCTAAGAATTTGACAGAATACAGGGAGTCCTGGGTAAGAAGGACATTCTTCAAGGGAAATTTTGAAAAAAAGTGAATGAGGGATTTTGGAGCTCGTGAGATTGACTTTTACTGGGATTTGGGTTCCTAACTCCCTTCAGTGGACTTGAAAATCGCCCACTAAAATTATAATTTAAAAAAATTATTACAGAATTTAGAGCCTTCAGGTTGTGCATATGGCTAGTCTATGTTACCAACCCAGGTCTATAACTGTGAATCACATCCTCTCTCCTATTGTTAGTCATGCTGTCTTGTTCATTCCGGTTTTTGCTTAGATTGTAAGCAATTTGGGGTAAGGAGTGCATCTTCCTGTGTCTTTGTATAGCGGGGCCCTGATCCTGATTGAGATCTTATTATGACAGCACTCTAGAGACTGGACTTTTCAAAGCAGCATAAAGAGAACTAGGTACCCAACTTTCAGTGAATTTCAATTCCCTTAGGCTCCTTTGTAAATCCCAGACATAAATAAAAATAACATAAATACATCTCAATTTGCCATTGGTTATCCGTTATTCTTCTGTTTTAAAAGATTCAATCATCCAGTTAGGGTTTAAAAAAAAAAAAAAAAAAACCTCTGTGACCAATTATACATCACAAACAACGTGAACAGCGAACACTCAATGTAAAACAGTTTGCAAACATCCCAGAGGCTGCAAGTTGTCTATACAAACTACTCAGGAAATATTTATGAATATATTCACAGACATCGAGATCAGATTACTAACAAACCTACAAACAGGAAAAAAAGGCTTCTTTATTCATCAGATAATTTATTTACAGTGAATAATTTCACCAACTCTGATAAGACATAAAATATTGATGTACAATACCAAAATCTTGAAGACTGACAGAAAGAGAATATTACTAATCAACCAAAAAGATTTTATAAATAAAAAATATTGCTCCTAATACCATCTGTCAATATTAACTAAAAAACCGTGCCGCTCCTCTGCAGGACAAAGGGAAACGTAAGGGCTCAGATTCTCAGATTGTGTAAATACTTGTAGTGCCACTGAACTCAATAGCATGATGACAATTTACACTAGTTTAAAGGCTGACCCTAGGTGTGCAGACCCTGAAGAACCCATTGCACAGATTTCCATGAAACAGAATGCAAAGGCAGTTTATTTATGATCCATATTAAGATATCAATCATGCAGTTACACTCTTTATAGCATTCTTTGCTAGGCTGTCTAGTGTGAGCCTTCAGCCCGAAGGCAGCAAGAAGAAAATCAAAACCATCTAAAATAAGTGTAGGATTTACTGTAGGAGATTATAAAGAGCTGTGATGTCCATCAAAATAGATGAGTGAAGATAAGTATTCAAAGGAAGCATAGTCTGTATTGACAGCATTCAGTTCCAGAGGCAGATTATCAGGTAAATAACAGCATTGCAGACTACATGCTTGAATAATCTAGACTTTATAAAAGAGAAAATCGCAGATGCAAGTGAGTGTGTTGAAAAAACAGGATTTGGCTCAGCCAAAGGCTCTAATTTTCCTATAAATAAAATAAAAAATAAATTTACAAAGGTTTTTTTCTCAGAAAGGGAAGAATGTAAATTAGATGATATCTAAGTAATGAAGCTATCCAGCACTTAAAAGTTAAAACTGTTTCTAATTAAATAAACTCTAGAATTTAACATCTTTTGCATTTATTGGTTTCTTCAGCTCTCTAGCTGCATTATGATTTTTAATGTCACAGGGGGAAAAAAAAAGATGAGTCAGAGGGAAAAACGTTCCCTGAAGTCAACATTTTTGAAATTGTTATGATTTTTATTTTTGATCGTGCCTTTATTATAGACAAAACAGCAAGGTAAAAATGCCAATTTTTAAAATCAGAGGCCCTAATCCTAGATTGCATCTGGCCACTTTGTACCAACCTACTGGTGCAAAACAGCCCTCAGTGAAGCCAGCCCTGAGAGATCTCTCTTCCTGAGGGCCAACATAGCATGGTTCCTACATCACTCTGACACCCAGGTTCCAGCATAAAGGTGTATCTGGGATTTATCTGTGGTTGGACTCCCCAGTTGTTGTAGTGGCCATTTGAGGTGGTTATATGCAGTGTTGCTGTGGCCCTGTTGGTCCCAGGATATTAGAGACACAAGGTATTGGACCAATTTCTGTGGGTGAAAGAGACAAATTTACACAGCGCTCTTCATCATATCTTGGAAACATACTCAGAGTGTCACAGCTAAGTACAAAGGGGAACAGTATAAGTAGTTAAACATTTCAAGGGACCACTCAAGGTGAAGTAGACCATTAACATGAAACCAGACAATCACTACATTCTGGAATGAACTAGCACAGGAAATGATAAAAGACAAAAACACCATGTCACCTGTGGGTGAACACTTTTCACAAAGCAATCGCTCTATATCTGACCTATCAGTCCTTAGCCTCAAAGGAAACCTGCACAACACTTTCAAAAAATAAGCCTTGGAACTTAAATTCATAACTGCTAGACGCTAAAAATCATGGGCTGAATATACACTGGATTTATGGCTTGTTACAACAATCTATAATCCACTAATAACCTCCTCCCCCCAGCTGCTTCCCTGCTCCCCACCCATGTCTTTCTTTCCCCCCTGATTACTGGAGGGATGTTAACAGGCCGCTTCACCTTGAATGTGTTAACTTCTTGTGCTAAACAATCTGTTCCACCTTGTACTTAGTTGTGAAGCTGGGAGTATCTTTCCCAGACCTGAAGAAGAGCTCTGTGTAGCTCGAAAGCTTCTCTCTCACCAACAGAAATTAGTCCAATAAAATATATGACCTCGACCACCTTGTCTCCCTAATTCAAGGTTGTTGGCAGCCTTTAGCCCACTAATTTATGCTTTGGGGACAATACAGTTTGCTCAAAATAAAGGAAGCACAAGGAAGGCTTACAGTCACAGCTGCATCTCTTCATGCAAGTTGTGCTATGATTAGGACTATAACCTCTGTTTAGATTACAGTGTAAATTAGATTGGTGTGGTTGTTTTAGAATGAGGTCCACAACGCTTTTAAACATGAATTGGCAGAATTGAAAGAGCAAGGATGTTTCACTGCCTAACTCTAGCTGCCATTGCTGTTGCTCCCTTATTCTCATGAACATCCACCTGCAATACAAAACTTGTAACTGCTTTCAAACAAACTAGTTGGGGTTTGATTTTTATGACGTTTGAATGAATTATGAAGAGAGCAAGCTGTGAAACAATGAGAAGAGACTAACAGCGGAACAAAGTTGAGGCATCTCCGGCAAGGTCCACAGCAAGGCAGCCAGGCCTTAGCAATGAATGACAGAGGCCAAAAAAACAGATGTGAATGCATAGAGAAACCGAAGAGTCTCTTAAGGCAAACAAACTTCTGTAATGAAAAAAAAAAAACATTTACGGTTGAGATTTTTAAAGGAGCCTAAGGGAGTCTGGTGCCCATTCCCATTGAAATTTGGGCTCCATTGAAAACTGCAGTGTTGGTGTTCCTGGGGATAGAAGGAATTAAGGTCTCACTCATCAACCTGACGAGATAGGAAGAACAAATATCTACAAAAAATACTGAAGTGACTGTGAGACTAAGAGGAACCTGCAGCAGGGAAGAAAGAGAACTAATTCAGATAAGCAAAAAGGTAGCCTTGCCCTGAAAAATCCCTAGTACCAAGTAAAGGTGCCCTAGTTTTCACTGTAACCAAACATTTATCAGTGTCCTCAGCCTAATTTAAGGGATCTTCAAGAGACAGAGTTAGGGGAGTGGGTGTCAGTGCAGGTTATTTGTAAGAGGAGCTTGAGAAAGGGTGGGAATTCTATCCCGATGGAGAAAATTATCTCACTTCTGTAGAGACACAGCAGAGATATGCCATGCCAGGTTTGGAAGAGGCTCTTCATCATTATGCTCAGGCTTTTACATATTGGAGCTTTATACCCCAAGCTCGTATTTGTGAGCTGGCAGGATTTTTTTTCTGAACAGACTGTTAAGGCTGAAACTTTTACTAGAGATGGAGCAGAGCAGGACTAAAAGCCTTTGTTAGATTTTGAAATCTGGAGAAAAAAAATAAAACCCAACCCCAAAACTCCCTCTTCATTCAGCTTCTACTGTTTGGCTGGAGACATCATAACATACCTGAATAATAAGACTGTAAAATTCACTAAAGTAATTGGGTTAGATTTATCCCTGGTGTAACTCTATTGCAATGAACTGAACAGATTGTTGTGAAACAGGGAAGTTGTATATGCAAAGAGATTGTTATAACCTCATTTACTAGAGATTACTGGACTAAATTCTAGGGGGAAGAGGGTTAATAGCAATGCTATTCATTTCAACTGAATGGCACAGGTTTACAGTTGGGCTGAATTTGAAACACTCTTTCCCCTGGAATACCTAGAGAGAGAGAGAGAGAGAGTAAACGCATCTATTTTTGAGGATTTTTAGACATTACAATGGAAAATTAGGCTAGTTAGAAAGATCACCCTAACAATATAATCCTATTTTATGCTGACTTTTCTGTAGTGCAATTGTAAACATTTGTAACTGCAATCTATGCTATCTATCTAAATTGAAATGTTTGGTCAAAGATACTAGTCATTCACAGTAAAGTGAGTCACAGTGAAACATTCAGAATTAATTTCAGAGCAAGAGCCTTGAAAGCATATTATTCCATTACAACTATTAAACACATACATACAACATGAGAATTTTGGCAATGCCAGTTAGCCAGTTTCCTTAATAACAGAAGTAAATACATGGTTTGTACAAAAATGTTACACGGGAGCATTATTAGCTCAGCTAACCTTGGGGGAAAAAAAAAGTGTCACCCACGACTTCTGCAACAGGACAAAGAGAACAAGCAGCCTGGGTTAAGAAAGCTATTAAACACACCATTCAGCCTACAGTATGACAATGCCATATATTTTCCCCCTCCTAAATCTCATTCATCCAGTCTACTAAAACTGGTGGTTCATTCTGAAGTTCAGATTTATCCATATTGTCTGGTAGTGAAAACAGTCTATTTGCCTTATGACATGGACTTAAAGATGTCCTTCCCTCCTGCAGCATCTCTGAGAAAGTCTGTTTCCACTATTGCCCTATCCACCCCTGTTCCTCACAGCTTAACACAGTATCTCCTTGGCACAGCAGCTGAAGAAGGTGAATGGTATTTTCCACTTTTTTGCCAAGCAAAAGACACTCTAGCCCTACACAGTCAAACAATTACTATCATAATCTGAGTCTGAAGTCCTAATTAGCTCTCTCAGGATATGAAGAAGTCTGACCCTTTGAATACAGTAATTTATATAGACATATAAATGCATAAGTAAACTAACTATGATATTAAATAATGCTACATTAAAGTAGGCAGAGCTAAACCTAATTTTCTTTTCAGTTCTCACTCTCTCACTTCTAATTGGGTAAGAATTCCTATTTTTATTCATCTTTCATCCCAATGCACTTCACAGATTTAAAATCATAAAAACTATACACAGTTATAATCCTTCCACCGGACTATCAGCAGCAACAACAGTCAGGTTTGAATAGTTAGAGGTCCCTCTTAAACAAAACAAGCAGTACTGGCTTGAGTCCCCACCCAGAATTTCTGAGATCACTAATTACCTTCCTAGACATTCTTAATAAGAAATGCTTTCACAGTTGCAAGCACAGAGTCTGTCTATGAAACAAGAAAAAGTATAGTAGAGAGAAAGGGAACACCGCAACCATCTATACAAATGACAAATAAAACGCTCCCCCACAGTACCTTTGGTAGTAGTCTGTTAACTCTGTTACCCACCCACTGACAAGTATTCTTCACCACATCACTTCCCCAACTGATAAACCCCATTCACAGTTTGGTGTCAGTGGGTATCAGAGTCCGAGTCCTGAGGCACGCTAGGGCAGTCCTGCTGTTCTCTGCAACTTCATCACAGAGCTGCCTCTGCATCATCTCACTACAGAGTTCTCTCAAAATACAGGACCCTAAGTAGAGGAGAACCATTACCATAAGACTCTTATGCACAGTTCTCACAGAAGCCCTTTTGCCCTCTTCTTTCTGTTCAATTCCATTACCCAACCAATTTTGAGTTTGTGTCCAGCTATGGTGACTCCTGGAACATCAGTGGAGGAACTCTGGGTAGAAATCATAGGCAAATGAAGCTCTCCGTAGCTGTGCTTCCCCCGTTCACCTATAGATGGGGGCCAATTGCTTCTTCTCCTGTGGATGGTCTGGCTAACTGGAGTTCTGAGTAAATAGCTTATACAGATGAAGCAACTGTGAAGCCATTCTTCCCCTGTTCATCAACAGATGGGAGCAAAGAGTTCCCTATCCTCTCTAGTTTCAGACCACAGGGCTTTAACAGGAACAATCTACCACTAGAATGTACCTACCTCGTCAATGAACTACAGTAATTTTTGACAGTGTACAGCAACACTACCCAAGTGGAAAGTAAGAAACAAATATATATATTTTTTAAAATTAAACAGCCAAAGACATTTAGGGAGGCAGAATATGCCCAAAATAGCAGTACTAAAAAACCCTCTTTATTCTTACATCAAGTACCAAGCAATCCTGCCCTTAGTTTTCTGTCTCATTTATAAGAAATGGCACCTCTGTAGCGGTGCATTATGGTCCTGGCATCGTTACCATGCTAAACTTACTCCAACGGAAGAGTGCCACCTACTCAGTGCACAATAAACACCCTGTCCTTACAGTACTGCAGGCTGGGAACATGCTGCTTCCTTCACCTACACAACAAACAGAGTGGTAAACACTCACTGGTTGAACAGGAAATAAGGGAGGGCTAACTGATAATATTCTGATTAACCCAGTTAACCCCTTGATGACCACTTTACTACACCAAAACTATGTGCAGCAGCACCTAAGAACAAGCTCTTGCAGGGTACTCAGTCACTCCCTGCTTAGCTTGTGAGATCTGACTAGATCGCACCCTGAGGTACTATTATTATTCATCTCACCTGCCTAATTATTCTGTTTTTGTTATTCTTTCTGGATTTCCTGACTCCTCACAAGAACTCCACCATCTCTCTAAATCTATTCGGTCATTTTTTCAGGCATATAAGGATTCTCAGAGAGGTCCTATTTTTTGACAAGTTCATCTACCTCCAAATAGCTTGAATAATGACACTGAAGAACTGCCATGAGGAAAGCTGTAATGATGTCATAGCAGCAGTTGACATTGATTGGGACAATTCAAAGTCCTGCCTGGAGATACTACTTGTCAAATGAGCAATTAAACAAAATGGCAGCTCTCTCAGTTTGAATACAACCATTAGCAAGTTAAATTTCTGAGGTGTATTCACAAGTATCCATCAGTCTTTAGCCTCTTTTTTTCCTGCAAACCAAGACAGATATAGGAGAGAAACAGTAAAATAAGACTGTATGTCCTAGTTTGTTTCTTAAAAGATATTTGGTGACATTGGGAATTCACAGTCTGCTAAAAGACACACTGTGCCAATTCTGCAAGGCTTCTCCAGTGTAACTATCTTTGTCATGTGATAACTGACTTCAGGCATCAGCAGCTAGCATCTTGCTATTATTACCAGCTTTCTGAGCTGCACGCATGATAACTTATAGCTTCGTTCTTCCTGAGACACAAGAATGCATGTGAATCCCAAGTATTCTGATTCAGGTCCCACACAGTTCTTGCCACAGGCCTATTCTTTTTGCCCTAAATCAATGAGCAACTGGCATTACTATTGACATGTCATCCATTTTTCAGATTTATGAGCTATTGTACAGTTACAGAAAAAGCTGCTTTAAGCTTTCTTCCACTAGAGGAGAAGAATCTTCCAGAGCAATACCATCACATCATCTCCTTTGACCTTGAAACTGAATTGTGTTAAAAGCACAGATGACTCTGACACTGAATTTTGCACTAAGCCTACTTTAATCCTATGTAGATCATAGAAGGTCAGGGTTGTAAGGGACCTCCGAAAGTCATCTAGTCCAACCTCCTGTTCAAGGCAGGACCAACCCCAACTAAATCATCCCAGCCACGGCTTTGTCAAGTCAGGCCTTAAAAACCTCCAAGGATGTAGGTTCCACCACCTCTCTAGGTAACCCATTCCAGTGCTTCACCACCTTCCTAGTGAAATAGTTTTTTTTCCTAATATCCAACTTAGACCTTCCTCACTGCAACTTGAGACCATTACTCCTTGTTCTATCATCTGCCACCACTGAGAACAGCCGAGCTCTATCCTTTTTGGAACCTTCCTCTTCAGGTAGTTGAAATCCCCCTCACTCTTCTCTACTGCAGACTAAATAAGCCCAGCTCCCTCAGCCTCTCCTCATAACTTATGTGCCCCAGCCATCTGTAGCTGCCACTGGCTTCTCATAACTAACCATGTAGCACAGTGGTATGGTGAGGGCAGGACAAGCAGAGCTGCTATGCAAATTAGTAATGCTCCATCAATCACAACTGAAACTCAGACCTTGGAACTTTTAGTTTATAAGACAAATAGAAAATTGTTCCTCCCAAAACACTGACATTTTTACCATTTTTAATACCACATTTGTATATTTTATGCCTATTACCTTGAATATGCTGTCAGTCTTCACAGTTATCTATTGCCTGACTTCAATGCATGTAAACATGAAGTCAATCACTTGGCCAGCCCATATCATCAGTCACACAGTCAGTGACAATTAAAGCACTGATGCACATATCCATACAAGTTCACTACCTCTGCAGTGTGAAATAAGTGATCTAATAACTCTGCTGGATTTCTAACTCTTAAAGCAAACTCAACTTGCCTTGCTCTAACAAGTATCCTAGTGTAGAACACGGTTCTATTTGTGGTTCAGGATTTAATTTTGGAGTAAGCTCAATGTACCTTCTGTAAATTAAAACCAAAATATCCATGTGAGCAATGCTGTATATGAAGCATAAATATACAAATTGGTAAATAATTGAAAATTACAGAAATCCAGATCAAAATACTCCTGATCCCTTTGAATTCACTTGCCTTTGCTCTCATATAATATGCTCCACTGGTTGGCATGTATGTGGGGCTAGATCCACAGCTGGTTTAAACTGGTGGACTTTAATTGAAATCAGTGGTGCTACATGGATTTATACCAGCTGAGGAACTGACCCCCCTTTCATCATCATCATTATTATTATTATTATTAGCACCAGAGAAATGGATCCACTGAATCCACTGAAGCCACATCAAAACACGACATCCCCCTACTGTTCCAATTTCCAGCTTCCTCTATGGCAATTATGGCCCTAACTGCATCAGACTCTGTGTCTAGAATCTTCCTAATTGCAGTACCCTCCAGTTCTCCCTCACTCCCAAAACACATGTCCTATAAATCCTGTGCATGTAAACAAAGGGACATTTGTTTGCAGCTTTCAACTAGCTGCTAAAGCCTGGGGAAATACATGAATAGGGTTTTCACAGTTTTTGAATTTGCAAAGCTTTGGAGAAATCAAAATAAATTTTAACAAAATGAAGACACAAAACAAACAAGGCTAAGAAGAAATAGTGTAAAATTTCAAGGAGCTACCACTGCCTTTAGAGACACAAAATTTAGAGCATGGATCGCAGGGCTGAGAGCATAGATCTCCTCTCCCAAGTGCTGTTCCCTAGTCTTTCACTGACCAGCATTAATAATATCATGCTCCTAGATCCCAAACCTGCAAGGTGCTGAGTGTCCAACCCTCTCACTGAGCTCAGAGGGAATTGAGGTTGTTCAGCACCTCACAGGGTCAGGTGCGTGCATATCACTTCAAAAATATTTAGTTAGGACTCACATCACCTATTTTCATTTTTCAGTTTTCTCCCGGGGGGGAAATCTGCTGAGAAGCTCTCAACATCTACATCCAAGCTGTCACTTAAATGCCATTTGAAAAACTCTATCAGAGGACTTTGCAAGTCAAAACAAGCATCAAACACTTCGATGATCTTTTGAGATTACCTTGAACACCAGCCTTTGCAGCGAAGAGAAGTTAAAGAACTAGGAGTCCTTTTTTGTTAATACTGAGAAAGAACCCTCTTTGACATTAAACTTTTCAGACTAACAAAAATATATTCAAGTCATTGCAGCTGGGTAGTGATAATTCAAACTTCAGAAGATTCTGGATAATTACCAACCTTCAGAAATGAGTTATTTAATAAAGTTACCAGGTGTTGGCAACCAATTTTATCTCCTGTATGTGACTGTTACAAGGTCAGTCAAATATTGCAGTTAACATACAGGCCTGGTTTAAAACGTACTAGATTATAAAACATTTTGATTCATCTGCTAAATGTCCATGCCGAACATACATATACACACGAGTGCAGATAAACACACACACATGTGTGCGTGTGGTGCTGGTGGGATTAGTTAATAAGGTGAATGTCTAAAATTAAAAACATAGCAGACCTTCAGAGATGTATGAAAGCATATACATATATATATGATCTCAACTCTTTCCCCTGTTTAAGCTCTCATGCATCTCTGAAAGTCTGCTAAGGTTTACTAGACATTCAACTCACTGATTAATCCTGCAGGCAATATACATATGCATGCATTCACCTCTCTAACTGCACTAATTTGTTCAAATGTTCCATATAATCTCAATCAGTTTCCCTTAGTCTCTCTCATGGAATTAAAAACTACAACATGCTAGTGTGTTTCTTAGGGGAGCAATCTGCATAGTTTATATGATAAAAAAAAAAATCACTATCGGCCTGATTCTCCTTTCAGTTACCCTGGTCTAGTGTAAAGTGGTAATAAATCTTGAAGACAATGGAAATACACCAGTGTAAAACTGGTGTTAGTGACAGTAGAATGAAAATCCATTCAGTTTATGTTTTAGATCAGGCACTAACAGGGGCATACATCAAAGAAACTGTTAATAGTAGCTCTATAAAGAAACCAACATGTTCATTCACTTCACTCTTTCTCTCCTTCCTTCCAGAGTGCCCTATTTCCTTATCATGCATTTTTATTTTGCTTTGTAAAACTTATTTTGCAAGGGTAATGCTTAAAAAAGCAAAAATATTTAAATCAATCATGTCCTTTCCTTAAAACATTTCAGCTCCCAGTGTTCCTCCCTGTACATGACAGCCTTTTATTTTAAAGCAACTTTCAGTAGCTCACTGGCAAAACAAGGAATGTCCCAAAGACATTAAAGTACTTTTTCCTAACTGAACAACAAGGTAAATATTTGCATAACATAAGAACAGAATGTTGACATGAGTTAAGACTGTTTTCTTCACTATCAATCTTTTCTTTTTAAATACTGTGTGTGTGTGCATATTAAGAATAGACCATTTTCCTCTGTTCTTATGCCTACAGAGATTGTGTACCACATAACAAAAGTAGTTTTAAGTACAACAGTAATAAAAATTGAACACACTGGCAATTTACTTGTCTAGAAAAAGCAAAAGCCCATATAAGTATCCAAGCCACTCATCACTGTGGCAGTGAAGTGCCTACAGATTCAGGTATATATAGTATATATACTATAGTAGTATATATATAGAATAGTATATATTCAGGTATATATATATATAGAACATGCCATGATACATACAATGCTTTAAATTTTCTGGTATACTTCAAACTGTAGATCAGATTCCTCCTTGAGTTTCACCATGCAGTCATATGGATTTCAAAATTATGGGACTGTGTGTATGAAACTGAGGACATCAATATATCATTGTGATACATTTGCTATCATGCATAGTGAGCTGATATTAACTAAACATAGCTAGTTTTACATTTTTAAAATATATTCCTCAGATGAAACCTCTCAAAGTGCAGTTCTATTCTGAAAATTGACTGAAAATGGCACCTTCTTACTCAATAAAATTGCTCTGGGAGGGTACTGAGAGACAGATCTACCTATTTCAGAGACTAAAATAAGTTTTACTACCAAACTGAAATGAGGGCAAGTATACAGTGCAAAGTTGAAGGATGGTAACAATATCCACTTGATTCAAGAGCTACTCAGTGCAGCCTGCAAACTATTATTTTTGCTGTTTTATAGGGCCAAACATTTGTCAGGCACTTTACAAAGAAAGCAAGAAAACATTTTACGTATAAAAATCAATAAAAAAAATCCCCATGGAACTAACAAAATGAACACTTAACTTTCCTGGTCTCTCTCATTGCATTCCATTCTTCTTTACTTGCTTGGTTTTTAGACTTCAGGTCAGTGAAGCACTTAAGCATGTGCTTACGGGTGTATCTTCCCAGCAGAGGTAAAATGACTCACACTAGTTGCACTTGAGTTACTGTGTTAAAAATCGTAGTGTGGCTGCAGCGGCATGGGCTATCTACCCGAGTCTCTCAGTACATAGCCCGAGTAACTGCCTGTGTTATGCAGCCACCATGCTATTTTCAGTGCCCTAGCTGGAGCAAAGCTAGCGTGTCTGCGCTGGGGACTGTTTCCAGATGCTGTAGACATACCCTAAGTCCCACTGATTACACTTGCTGAAAGTTAAGCATGTGACAAAGTACTTTGACAAATCGTGGACTCAGACAGTAGCGGGGACCTTGTTTTTTCTTGCTGTTTGAAAAAGGACCTGGACAACCTTTGGCATTTGTTGTCAAGAAATAATAATACATTTTGGGGAACCACAAAAAAGCACTTGAATTAAGAGAACTGTCCATCTTCACTGATTTTTGTGCAGTGCATTGCCTCTCTGGCTAGCACTCTTTGTCCCAGAAGTGCATTTCAGTGGCAGTGTATGTATAGCCTATGATCTGTAAACTATTCGGGGCTGAAAGGCATCATATCAATGTGAAATATAATTTAATATTATTGACTGATGGTGAATTGAGGCTGGTGAGAAGCTTCTGTCATCTATATCTGGACTTCACATAGTCTGAGGAACAATATATTGGTGAAACTGAGAGCAGATATCAAAGTGCATTTTGTCTCTGAAAAGTGACTGTTCAAATCACATCATGGGGTTGCATATGCATTGGGTTGCAGTAGATTACAGATCAAATATACTCATTTTACAAATTAAAATATATTTATCCTAATTTTCCACCCTTGTAATCTGACCCTGGGATCTGAAAATTAAATTTGGTTTTACCTTCCTACCCACCTTCAGTAGTGAAGAAGATTCTGCAGGACAAATTATACCTATTTTTTTGTTGTGTGTGCACTTCTTTGTCTTGTTTATTTTATATACTGGTATATATATAATATATATAAACAAAGGGACAGATACACACAGAAGTACATAAAATCTCTCTCCCTCTTTCCCCTTTATCTTCACATCTATATTACTGACACCATAGTACAGAAGTGCTGGGGAAAGTTGAATTCTCTTCTTCTCCAGGGAAGCCGGTTAGTCAAAGCAGCTGTAGCCACTACAGAAGGAGCAGATGTTACTAGTGAGAACCACCAGTAGTTATTTCTTCTCAGAGAAACCATTTTTCTACTTCTTGTCTCCATGACAGTAAGACATTTAACTGGATTTTTCTGAGCACGGCCAGTGCTGGGTCAAGGAGAAAAGAAGGCCAGAAACAGCTCTAAGGGAAAGCACTATCACTGCAGCCTAAGCAGTCCTTTAATAGCAGCTACCCACTAGCCCTACTCCTCGCTGAATCTGTCTCACGGGTGTTCTCTCTTGTTCTCTCTCCCCAATTGTTATAGTTTCTCCTCTGAGTCCTGCATCTGTCAGATATGGGGGAGGCAGATTCACTGGTATGCAGTAGTGAGTTTCAGCTGGCTCGACCAATTCAGTGTACCCCAATTGACTAATGTCGAAACCTGTGTCTAAAAAGGTGTCATGTAAGATATCAATAGAAAGCTAAAACACTGATTATTAATATTCTTGTGTGGTGTACGTATGGTAAAATGTCCCAGAGACTTTACAACTGTGAAGGAATGTGGAACTAAAATGAGTTTACCAGACAAGTCTGGGAAGTGGCTAAACAGGTTTCTCCAGACAAAGGACAGGCAGATGCCTCCAGCCAGGTGTCACCAGAGTCAATTAGCAAACACTTGTCACGTGTCCATGCATTTGCATTTTAGCAAACACCAGCAGGGGAAGAAGCCAGCATAGAAATTACTTCACTAGTAAAATCCATGTTTCCTTCCTCATCACTTGAATAAACTCTATATTGGAGGGTAATCCTCAGAAAATCTATTTCAAAAGTTCACTGGACTATAAAAGAGGGATAAAGAACCCCAAGTTATCTTTCACCGAAGAAGACAAAGGAAGTGAGCACCGTGGACTTTGTGAAAGATCCTAGGGTTGGTTAACCATCTTGGTGGAAGTTTGATTGGTAAGGAAACTACCTTGAACAAAGGCTGTAGCTTGTTATGTTAAGTCTTTAGCCACTAGAAAGCTTTTTTGCCTCAAACTATTTCTAACTATCTTTAGAATTTAAAGTGAGTTCAAGTACGTCTTCTTTTGTTAATAAACTTTTTTACTTTTAATGAAAACCAGCTAAGTGCTGAGTTTGATTTAAAGCGATAGCTAACTCCAGTTAAAATGATAAATTGTGCACTTTGTCCTGTTCAAGGAGCAAATAAACCTTATTATTCCTCTGACTAATCCAGGAAAGGACTGGACATTCCAGAACACATCTTTTGGGAAAACCTGGGACTGGAGGGTGTTGGGGTCATCTTCTCAGGTTTAACCAAAGCTGACGAGGGCCAGAATATGGCTATAGTATAACAAGTAGACTGTTGGAGTCAGAGCTACTGGTCCAGGGTGGTTTATCACACAGACACTCAATGAATGCTGGCTGGGAGCCCCCAGACAAGGAAGCTACAGCAGCAGAACATTTTAAGGTGCTCAGGGTTACATAAGTACCCCAGATCATGATGGTTACATGGACACTATCCACACATGTTAAACACAAATTATTTACTTTTTTTCTTTTTTTCCTTTAAAAAGCAAATTCAACAAAATTAAATGCAAAAGCTACAAAAAATAAACTTTAAGATTGAAGAGTTTGTATTTTCTTAAAGTCAGAAAATGTGAAAAGTTGAGGTTCCTATAACATGTGCCTAGTGCACATCCTAATTTTTCTGTAGCCTATATTTCATACATAGCTCCTCATGTCTTACAGCACACATTTACCCATAAAAACAGGACTAAAATATATTGTGTGTCACGCAGCTGAGTTCATGCTGTTGGAGAGACCTTGTTTTTTAATTTCCTAACTTTTGTCTAATCAACACTACCTCACATTTTTGCACTGATTTATTTATAAAGCACACACACACACTCTGTACAAATGGATCAGTAACATCATCTGGAAATAAGTATTTTCAGTGCACAAACTTCATGGGATGAACAGTGAGGTGGCAAAATGTGCAAATGATACAAAGTACTCAAGATAGTTAAGGCCAAAACTGACTGAGAAGAGTCACAAAGTCTCATAAAACTGGGTGATTGGGCAACAAAATGGCAGATAAAATTCAGTGTTGATAAATGCAAAGTAATGCACATTGGAAAACATAATCCCAAATATACATACAAAATGATGGAGTTTAAATTAGCTGTTATCACTCAAGAAAGATATTTTGGAGTCACTGTGAATACTTCTCTGAAAACATCTGCTCAGTGTGCAAAGCAGTCAAAAAAGCTAATAAACTGTTTGGAACCATTAGGAAAGAGGAAATAAAAGAGAAAATATCATAATGCCATTATATAAATCCATGGTAGACCCACACCTTGAATACTGCATGCCATTCTGGTCACCTGATCTCAAAAAGGTTACATTAGAATTAGATAAGGGCAACAAAAATTATTAGAGGTATGGACCAGGTTCTATAGGAGGGGAGATTAAAAAGATTGGGACTGTTCAATTTAGAAAATAGATGACTAAGGTGGGATATGATAGGTATATAAAATCATGAATGGTGTGGAGAAAGCGACTGGGAAGTGTTATTTACCCCTTCACATAACACAAGAACCATGAATCAGCCAATGCAATTAATAGGCATCACATTTAAAACATACAAAAGGAAGTATTTTTTCCGCACAACACATAGTCTACCCATAAAACTCATTACCAAAGTATGCTGTGAAGGCCAAAAGAATAAGTGGATGAAACAAAGAATTAGGTAAGTGCATGGAGGATAGATCCATCAATGGCTATTGGCCAAAATGGTCAGGGATACAACCTTGTGCATCGGTGTCCCTAAACCTCTGACTGCCAGAAGCTGGGACTAGATCACTCAGTAATTGCCCTGTTACATTCATTCCAATCTGAGGCATCTGTCATTGGCCACTGACAGAAGACAGGATACTAAGCAAGATGGACCATTCGTCTGACCCATTATGGCCATTCTTATATTTTAATTCCCAGGGAACAATGTTGTTACCAGTATTTTCCCCAAATCCAAAGCTCTCAGTAAATTCAATTTATGCAAAGTGGTATCAGGACAAACCAAGGGAGATGCAGCACTTTGATCTGCTATATGGCTGATACAAACAAATCAAAACCACATCTTTTACTTAAAGCCAGAAATTTATTACTCTTCAGCATTCCCATTGGAATACCTTTACTCGAAGTCACTGCTTTATTTAGTCTCAAGCAAACACACACGCAATAGATTATAGAACACCCCAAATTGATAATTACCCCTCAGGATTTTGGACCAGTATTCGGGTGACTCAACCAGCAGAGTTCTGGTGGCCAGTCTTCTGTCTGTGGCTGGATATATTCATGTGTTCACGAAGCGAACTGCTTGACCAAACACACAGTTCCCCTCTTATACTTGAAAAGTTACAAAGACATGTCAATCAAGAAAAATGTACATGGCTAACCAAACAGAATCAGTAACCAGGCAAAAAGTGGGTGTTTCAAAAATATTTAATTAAAAAAAATAATTGCTAAGTGAGCAGTTTCCAAGCAGTTAGTCTAGCAGTCATATTTCCCCATAACAGCAGTGCTAAAATATATCCAGACTTTCTGTTTTTCACAGACGCTTCCCCCTACATATTCAAAAAGGGCGTAGAGTCAAGCCCGCTCCACGTGATAGCTTCCCCCGTCCACCCCGCTTGCCTTAGTTATGCTAAATTCCTACAAAAGCCTATTAGATAGATAAATGCAACAAACAGAAGATTGATAGTCCATCCCAATAATTGGCCGTGGGTAGGACACCTGGCTGGTTGCCGAAATGCCCCTCTACAGTGACAGTCATCAGGATACAAATGCTGTTAGAGACTATTGAATTGAAAAGATCTTGCTGTTAAGGCTTTTTCAAAGCTGCATTCCCTGGGCTTGATTCTCTTGTCAGTTAAAGTGGATTTACAACTTTCATTTTAATGGAATTGTGTCTGACTGACACTGGAGTAACCCAGAGGAGAATTGGGCCCCCTATTAAATAGTCATTTCCAGAAATGCTAGGCTGACACAGTGTCACTTCTATTATAAATGTGGGAGTAGAAGAACGAAGACCATGTCTTGGATTTGCTCTTCTTTCACAGTTCACATACATTCATTGTTTTATTCTCAAGTCAGAGTAGATTGGTTGATATAACATTCTCTTGTAGAATGCCAAATAGTTCATAAATAAATGAACTCTGTTATGCTCTCACTTTACTCCCATTTTATGTGCTTCAATGACTACAGAGCCTACCAGTACCTTAGACCAGATTCTGCTAGTACACGAGTGTACTGAAGGCAAAAGAGATGCTCCAGCTATCTAGTGGCATTTGTGAAAGCAGAATATTGCTCCTTCTTTAGATTCACATACACCCCAACAGAGTTGCCATGTAATTGGAACAAGGAGCATATATGCCCCCAAATTTCCAGAAACAGGTAAACCTCCACCTGCCTGCATCTGTTCCCCTGCTGTTCAGTCTGGAGTTGACTAGCAACAAATTGAAATTGAGAGATATAAGGACTGTAGTCAATTTCATCTTGTTTGTAATCTCTCACACATACTGAATGGATCAGAAAGTCAAGAAAGTATAAAGCAGGAATGCCAAAGATTGGAGCCAATAAAGAGAGAATTTAAAGTGGGGAGCAAAAAGGAGAAGAGACACAGCATTTTTGTGGGGATGTAGGTTCATGGCAGCCCTCTTACCAATCATTACTTTATCCAGTTTATTTCCTGCAGAAAATGCTTTTTAATACTGGAAATATAATTCAGTTGCAGCGAGGCCACTTATAGTGTTATTGATGTACCTGCAGGCTGCCGAAATGTAATGGACTTCTGATCCTTATTTAACAGGACCATATCTGTAAGAGCACTGTTGGAACTGGGACTTGGGACAAGCAAAACTCATGGTTTGTTTGTTTATGTCGCCGTATTTTTGTTTATTGCATCCACAAGGTTTGGGGGCCCAGTACACAACTGAGTCTTTTCCCCTAGAGCAAACTGTGTCTCTACTCCCCACACACCCTACAGAATTAATATTAACCAAACAAGCCCTCATTTAGTGCACTCTGAATGGATGCCTGTGATGTTTATACTATGGTGGTACATACAGGCCCCAACCCCAGTCAAGATCCCATTGTGCTAGGTACTCTACATAAATATAATAAGACACTAAACTCTTCAGGACAGGGACAATCTAAATGGACAAGACTGAGAAAAGAAGTTTTATCCCCAGTTTCTGATGCAGAACGGAGGGACAGAAAAATTAAGGCCCAGATTCACCACATACATAGGCGCCTAAACCTCAGGTTTAGGCACCTAAGTCCCAGTTTTAGGCTCCACTGCAATTCACAGGCCTGCCATGAACCCTGTAGGCATCTAACGTTTCAGGAAAAGGTCCCCTTGGCAGCTGAATTTCTGTCTCTGGGCACATGTACTTCTGCCTCCCTCTAAGTGAGCGCATGCCTGTCTCCTAAGCCAAGCCCCAGAGAAATTCATGAACCAGGAAAGACAGGGATTCATCTACCGACCTTGCATGCAGGGCCCAGTTGGGTAAATAGCCGCTGAACACACCTACTGGATCCAGTCCCATTCAAAACTGTCCAGAAGAGGCTGAGGTGCCCCTGTTATAGTTTTTACCCTAATGGTTAGAGCACTCACTTGGGCTGTGGGAGGCCCAGGTTCAATTCCCTCCTCAGCCAGAGGAAGAAGAAGGGATTTGAACAGGTATCCTCCACCTCTCAGGAGAATGCTGAACTATAAGATAGTCTGATGTGGGTCTCTCACAGTCTCTTCTTGTTAAAGTTGCTCCACTGTGTATAAAGAGTGATTAGAGCAGGGGGACTGGACTTTTAATCTCTAACCTCACAAGTGAGTGTCCTAACCACCATACTACAGCATCATATTCTCTCTCTCAGTTAATTACAGTTTAAGTCCATCCACCCCAACTTGTGTGGAGTTAGTTGTCTGCTTAAGTCATTCTTACAACAAACACCTTTGGTTACTTCTTCACTCCAAAAAAGACCAATCACAGCAAGACTTAGAGCCCAGGTCAACTGACTTCAGGCTTGTGCTATTGGGCTAAAAATAGCAGTGTAAATGTTCTGGCTTGGGTTGGAAGCCTAGGATCTGAAAATCAGCAAGGGAGGAGGGGTCTTGGAGTCTGGGCTCCAGACCAAACATCTACGCTGCTAGTTTTAGCCTGTAGTGCAAGCCCCACAAGCCGGAGTCAGTTGAACCAGGCTCTGAGATTGCTGCTGCATGGTTTTTTGTCCCCACCCCGCAGATATACCCTGAGAGGTCTAAGAGCTTGTCTGTACAGTGTGGTAATACCCATTATGGGGACATGATTTCTAAAGCACACTAATGTGTTGCACTTTAATTGGCCCATGTAGACCTTGGTGGCATGCACTAAAGATTGCCTAGTGTGCTTTAATGTAGTGCTTTAGATATTATAGCATGCTTTACTTCACCATGTAGACAAGCCCTAAATCACGTGACCCCAGGAGAGGGATTCTGGGCTGCGGATTGCTACCAGAGAATGGCGCCTTCTGTGAGAAGGAGAGGACTTAGCACATACCCCAGTCATCAGCATCTCCCATTGGCTAGCTTAGGTGGCTCCCCACCTACCCTGCTGGGTTTTGTGAGGAGCAATCTAAGGCATCTCTGTCACCTCATTCATTGTATAGGGAGCCTAGGCACTTAACTCAGGCTTTGCAATTTTTGAGACACCTAAAAGTTGTTTTTTTGATGCTTTGCATCACAGTGCTTACGTCCCATTGTGAAGCCCCATAAGGGACTTGCTTAAGGTCAAGCACAGTCTGTGGCAGCGCCAAGAATTTCACTCCGAATTCCTGAACTCCCATCCAGTGTCTTAACCACAGGGCCATTCTTTTCTCTACTGTTAAAACCCCTTTTAAATACTAGGCTTGCATGATTAGGAGATCTCCACAGAATATAGTCTTTTCATTGGAATTTGTCTACCTCCCCTCTACTACTTTTTTCCATATACTCTCTGTAGTTTCCTTTCCACTTTGAATGCTTCACTTTTAATCCTTTTATTAATTATTAGCGTTATGGTATTTGTCCTCTTTGCAGTCTCTAGGAAACTTTCCCTCCTCCCCCTTGCATTTCTCCTGAGTGAACAAACAATACAATTGCAGTGAAACTTCGGAATCTATATTGGGTTGGAAATTAGACAAAACCATTGTGTCTCTCCGCAGTTTGGAATAAGGGGACAAAAGACAACAGGCACTCTTCTCTGGTTACCTGTACTTACACCTGGTTAAGAATGTACTATGTTTAAATAAACACTTTGTTGTTTTTTTTAAACTGAATCCTTCGCCTCAATTTGAGTGGAATGCATTGAAATAGAAATCCAACCCAAAGGAGTTTATCACAGGGTCTCTGTAATTTAGAGCCAAATGCCTGGTGAATGTTTGATGGTGCTGGAATAATAAGGCTTGGGGAGCAAGCCCTGATATAGAAGAGTAAATAAAAATGCATGCACATATAAGAATGTTCCCATGCTAGGTTTTAGCAGAGTTCCACCAGTGTGCTTCACATGCTGTAACTGCACCTGCTGTTTGATTGAATATACTAACCCTATGGAGGTTACACCTGTATGGCATGTTAAATGGAAACACAATTACATTAGGGCGAAAGGAAAAAAAAACCTTTATGCATGCTGTCTTCTCAACCACTTTCTTCCCCCCTGCTCCTAAACTCTTATAGGTGAAAAGCAAGGATATGACTGGAGAAGAAGCAAAGCCGGTGAGTGTTTGTAATGGGATTGCAAACAACAGATACTCGGCAACAATTTCAGATGTGCCTCAGTCCCACTGAACTCCTTGAAAGTCAATGGGACTTAGGAATCTAAGTCATTTTGAGGATCTGGGCCTCAGTGACTATGTCCCCTTGACTTTTAATGGCAATTAGAGGCTTGGCAACATTTGTTTTTTTTTTATCATTTTGACATATTGATGCTTACACATTTTTCTATTTTTCTTTATTTAAATTTCTCCCAGAAATTATGCAAGAAATTATGCGAGGTCAGACAATTAGTTACAGTAGATTTTGAGATTCAAAAAGTTAAAACTTTATAACCATTAAAACTACATTGTCAACAACAAAATATAGAAAGTAAACATCCTTAAATCAAACTCCAATACACTCTCAAGCAGCATTTTTCTTACTTTGCCTATTTATAAATTTAAATAATCTCAATGGAAATATTTTTTCATGGATGTGTGTGTACTGCAAAATTGACATTTATGGATATTTACCAATAAAAGTCTAATCCTTCCTTGCCTGACTATATATGTTTGAGGATCTGGCCCTAAGACACTTTTTAAAATGTATGACCACTGTCTATTGGCACATTCCATATTAAATGACTAATTACATATTCAGAGCTCTCTCTCTCTCTCTCTCTCTCTTCTAGGACACTCATAACATTGCTTCTTAAAGTCAGGGCTTCAAAGCCCCCAAATCCAAGAAGTTCAAATGCCCTGGTCCCTGACAGAGGGCTCACTCTGCCTCCTATCCAGAGTAGGGGAGGGTGGAGTTCCTAAGCTGGGTGCTTCTCACTAGTGGAGGAAGGTTACTGGCCAAGCGAAGCGAGCCCTGAAAGGGAAGGAAGAGAATGGGAGACCCTGGCATGAGGGAGGGGAATGACTCACAGAGCTCCTGGCATGAGGGAAGCCGTAGAGAGGTTTCAGGGAGTCCATGAAGTAGAGGACAATGGGAGGGTGGTGCATAGGGAGTTTCTGGGGGAGAATGGTGGGATGGAAGGAGCCCCTTGTCTGTGTGGAAGGGAGGTTGTTTTAAATGATGGCATCTTTCCTCTTGTGCTGCTTCTGTTAGAAGTAACAAGGACAGAAATGAAACAGCAAAGCTTGAATCAGGTCTTTCAAGCTTTCCTCAGGCTTAAGGGGCTGTTCCCCGCCTCCTCCCTGTTCCCTAGTGGGAAGGGAGCAGTGTCTTTCTTTTCACCAACAGCAGTAGCATAAAAGTGATGAGAAAAAAGCATTGCTTCACTTTTATGAACACTGGAAATACCAGACGATAACAATTACTCTCAGCTCTAATGAGCCACTGTATGTCTAATCAGAATAGAAGCATCATAAACACATTTTAAAAAATAACATAATTAGGTAGGAGAAGAATAATTCTAGTACCTGCTAAAGTTAATACTTTTCAACATGCATGGCTTCATGTCCAAGGAAGAGCTGCTGTGTGAAAACTAATGAGTTTACTTCAAAGGAGCTCCACACTACTACTCTGCACTAAAAATGTAATGGTAGAGCTGGCAATAGAAATATTTGAGATTAACTGCCATGTAAATGGGTTCCTGATGCAAACTGTAGGCACAGTCAACTCTACACACTCTGAACAAAATATACACACCTCAAATGCAACAGGATTAAATGAGTAAAACAGAATGAGTCATTTTAAAAGAGCCTAACTCAGGAGATGGAAAAAAATCATAGATCTAAAATCCCCCTCATTCAGACTTTGGGCTGGAATTGAACTTTGTCTCTAAACCCAAATGTTGTAGCTAGTCACATCTCTTCTGAAAACCACCTTTTATATCTTCCTGCTTTTCAGTTTTTGCATAGTGGAAAGTGAATCTTTGTTCTTACATTTTACACTGTGTTTTTTCCTTCTGAGCATGACATGGATTCTATAGTTTAGCATCCTTCAAACTTACTTTGTCTCATTTAAAATGCAGAAATCCAACAATACATCCTGATAAGTGGAGAATGAAAGCAAAAGAAAAATGCACTCCTGCAAAGTATTCGTTAAGGGGTCTGAAATGTCCTTCCTCTTGAGTTTCTAAACATCAGAGGACTGATGGTAATAAAAAATAAAAAGGTAGTACGTGCTATTGAATACTGGATCTTTTCAGACTGAAGCAAAATTATTGAGCACAACCACTTATTTGAAAGTGATGCTGTGGGGAAAATTCAGAGGTTATTTTTTAGCTAGAGCATGCAATTCTGCAATTGTATATTTCAGTAAGTGCCTAAAGAAGGTATTTTAGTAGAGCCAAAGTACCATTTTGGCCATGGCAGTACAGCACTGGGAGCCCTACTGGAGACAAACTTTAAAATTGGGGTCCCCATGTTCACTTGTTCTTTGGCTCACTCTTCCACCAATGTGATATTCTTATGGGGTGCAGTTTTGTATCTTCCTGCTTTTCAGTTCCACTCCATAGACTACTGCAGAGTAGGGAGGGGACAGCATGGTCCTGCCCTCTTTGGGAGGCCTTGTGCCCATGGGGAGTTTGGAAGGAGCAGTCCTTGAAGGGAATGCTGATGTGTTTAGCCCCTCTAAAGCTTTGCAAGGCAATCGGATGGCCCCATATACCGTCCCTCTCCACCTCCTCCCCACCCTGCATGCTCATGTGAAGGTCACACAACATGAATCAGAACGAGACAGGAATCAGCTGGGAGTTAACTTCAGGAGAGTTACACCAGATTTAAGCAAGTATAACTGGCATTGTGATCTGGGCTCAAGTCTCCAGGAGAGCTATAACCCTTGGTTAAATTCCTTAGGCAGCTCTTTTCACATCTTGATAGGTGCCTGGAGGTAAGATTCATTTGGTAACCTGTTCACAATCTGACATAGTACAACCTAATATTCCTTTGATTCTAAATAATCTATACCCACTAGAGAATGAATAGGATCCCACTTAACTGCCAGAGAGTTCTGTAAATTATTTTTAATAAAGCTTTGAGAATCATGATTTCCAAACATTTCCCCCCATTTAGAGGGACTTTAAAAAACTGAAAGTCCTTCAATAGTTACATTTTAGATACAAATTATTTCCTATTTTGCCCACTTGGCAAAAAATGATTTCTTGACTGTGTTTCAGAGTTAGAAATTAAGAGTCTAATCATTCAACCCCTTCGTCATGCCGTAATCCTTACTCTGATGAGTAGTCCAGTTAATCATCAAGGGACTACTCCAGAAAAAGGATTACTCACATCAGTAGAAGTTGAAAGGATCAGACCCTAACATCATAGTGTTACTGTGTGTACCAGTATTAACATCTCTGCCCAGTTCTGAGACAAGGGTTTGTTTGTTAATTTATAGCCCCTCAATTTTTGTGCAACAGAATAGTACAAAACAATGCTGTCCAGATGTCCAAAGTTAGGAAGGTAGAAGTCACTCCATATATTTTGCACAGCAAACTTAAATGTACAAATCTGGTGTTTCTTGTGATCAATACAACAGCTGATACAAAGTGCCTGTGGTTATATATAATACCTGGTTTCTGTGGTTTTTCATATGTGCTGCATACCTAACTTCAAAATTTGGCCCTCCAGAAATTGGCTTTTTATAGTCTGCATATTCATTTTTTAAAATAACAAAATTAACAAAAATAATTGGAGAAAAAATATGGAATAACTTATGATTTTGTAAGAAATATGAGTCCTGTAAAATTTACTACACTTACAAGAAATTGAACAAGATTCTATAGAAATTATTCAAATCCAGTAGATTCTACAGAAAAGAATTCAATTCTCTGCTAGAGTATTTTAAAAGCATCTCATACATGGTGCATAATTATTTATTACATTCTATGTGATTTTTGTTAAATCCTTGTTTTGGTCACTTATGACTAAGGTGTTTCTGTTTATCGTAGGGTGAGAGGAGTGGATCTCTAGAAGAACTGTTGAGCCCAGTTTAGGATTATACATTTATTGAATTCTTTGCCGTGCAAAATCCAGATACCTCTTTATTGTGTTAGATCATTTAAGTGTCCATTAGACGGAACAGTAATTTCCAAGGACCTTAAAACTATGAAGATTCCTGAAAGTGGCTGTGCACAACCCTTGCAGAAATCTTCAGCCAGATATTGACATGAATTCTTTAAATATTTTCATACCAGGCCTCTGCATCAGGGCGGGACAGCAGGGTGTTCATTAGCTACTGAAGCTGCAAAGCCCTCCTTCATCTCAGAAAAGCAGCACAGCAAAATTACAGCGGGAGTCTGAGTTATAATAAAAGATTCACTAAGAAGAAGAAACAAAAGATGTACTAAAGCTGAGAAAGAATCTAGCCATTAGGCAAATTTGAGACAGAATTTCTGCACACAGAAAGTAACTGAATTATGGAACAAGTTTTTAAAGGCATCTGAGGACACATCGCTGCACATGGAGGGAATCTGAGGATACTACAAGTTTAGGATTTAACCAGGCAATGGACTAATCTATTTGATTTAACCTTGGGAGAGGGGAAAAGCATCAGAGACAAAAGACAAAAATAAAAACAACTATTAGCATCATTTGTTTAGACTTTTAAAAACTAACTAGTTATTTCTCTGTCTTAGGTGTTTCTAAAAAAGAAAAAAAATTACGAGGCCAAATCCTCAGCTAGTATATATCAGCCAAGATCCACAAAAGTCAATGTCAAACTGTTCCAGCTGAGAGTCTGGGTCACTGTCCATAAATTCAGATTAGAGCAATAATTTGATAGTAGGCAAACTTCCCATTGACTTTGAAGATGGGTAAATGGAGGAAATAAAAAAAAAAATCTAGCCTGACGTTGGCCCAGTCCTGTTGCTCATCAAGCTCTGATGTTGGCGCTCTGTTCTCAACTCATGATAGCCAGAAATTTCAACAGCACCTGTCTGGAACAGGTGCCTTTTCTTCAGGAGTCAGCAGCCACACACACAAAAAAGGGCAGGGTGGGGGAGGTAGGTAATTGGCCTGAGACCAAGAAGTCCCTTTTGTGCTGATCTCCCCATCACAAGTCAGACTTCAATGTGGAGTTCAGGTGTTTAATGGGAACCTCCTTAGGGCCACCTTATCAGTTCCTATTTCACTCCCCAATGCAGGGAGGATTCCTGGGGGAGGGCAATGGTGTAGCCCAGCCATCTCAATGAGCCTGAGCTTCCAGAAAAGTCCTAGAGGGTCATTAGAAACCTGCATAGTTTACAGCACCCTGACGCTGATCTAAACATGCCTAACTATGAAATTAGTAAAAAGAAAAGGAGTACTTGTGACACCTTAGAGACTAACCAATTTATTTGAGCATAAGCTTTCGTGAGCTACAGCTCACTTCATCGGATGCATCCGATGTTAGTTAGTTGTTAGTCTCTAAGGTGCCACAAGTACTCCTTTTCTTTTTGCGAATACAGACCAACATGGCTGCTACTATGAAATTAGGATCAGCCTTAGAATGAAGGGTGTAAATGGCTCCTTTGTGCCCCTCACTTCTCCTTGGGCACATCTGAACTTCTGGTCCAATCATTCCAAATTTATCTTAAGTTAAAAATAGGGTTGTTTGAGTTAGAAACAGAGAAATCACAGTAGATCAAATTATGTGGTATAAAATAATGTCTAGTGTAAGGCCTGGGTAACAGCCTTTCCAGATTGGGAACAAGTTACTATGTCTTTAGGTTAGAATACACATTTCTTGATGTCTGCTCCTGTCCCCCCACTGATAGGGGGCCTATCATAGTGTCTCAACCACATCTCTGGTCCCCATCTCTACAGTGTCTGAGGCCCATACAATCTTCAGTGTATTTATCCTCCCTACCTCACCTGATGTTGTGAAGTGCTATTACCCCCCCCCCCCCCCCGCCATTTTACAGTAGCACAGAGAGGCTAGGTAACTTGCCTTGAGCCCAAAAGGAAGCTTCTGGTACAGTGAGGAACTGAATGCAGGTCTCCCAGAGTCCAGGATAGCACCCTACCTGCTGGACCATGCCATTGAAGCCCTCCTGCCAAAAGGTATAATTAATTGCACTCAGGCTTAGCTATGCATTGCCAAACCCCTAAAATATAATTTAAAACAAATCACCTGGGCTTCTGATACATATTCATTTTCTACCAACTAAGGACAGACTATAGTCCTTAATCCTTAGTCCTTCACAAATGTACTGCAGTCATCTAAAATATCCACCACCAAACATAACCTCATGCCTCGGTGTCAAAATAGTTACAAATTAGTTATTACTGATACTGCACAAATATTTCTACCAGAAAACCTTCACTGAGCAAGGAGCTTTCCTAGCTCATCTCAACATTCACAGAGAAGCTGCCCAGCAAACCTCCATTACAGGAACCACACCAATTTGCTTTATGGCTTAGGTGGCATTGCGTGCCTGCTGTTTATAGCTGGCCTGACTTGGCATTTACGCCTATATGTACCCTGAAAGACATTTTGCAATGCTCCGCAGCACATGCAGAGGTGGAGCTGCATGCTTGAGTGCTGACAATCACAACATGGGCACATATTAACATTGCTTTTGTAGTGTATATTTGTATTTCTTTGGCTTTCCAAAGTAGGTTATCTGGAATATTGCACAGGAATGCAGAGGGAAAGTGTGAAATACTGCCAACCCCTTTGGCCTAAGCAGTTGGGCAATATTCAGCGTCTTACTGGTTGTTTCCATTAGGAAGAGTAACTGATGATGGAACCAGCTATTTCTTTGCAAATAAACAGAAATACCTGCATCAAAGAATGTACCCAAACTTCTTGGAAACAGAACGCAGTAGGAATCAAACAGGAGGTATCTTTATTGCTCACAGTTTCAAGCCTCTTTCCAGCCAGCACTCTGCCAGAAGAGCAGTCTCTCTTGGCTTTCTCACAGCGCACTCTGCGAGTGCTTCTCTCACTGTGTCCTTGGCTTCCTGCTGCTTCTCTATTTTTCTGGGTGCTGCTTCACACACAGAGACTGCTCCACGAAGCAATACCCAGCCTTCTGCATTTGCATTCACCCTGTGTGAAACCCCTTCACCCACAACTCAGTTCCTGACTGGCTTTGTATGTGTCCTGTGATTTGAACAATGGCTCCTATGATTTCAGCTATTTTTTTAAGAGCTTAACTGCTGCTTACATTTATCCTGACTGAATGACAGCTGTCATACCTACAAGCTTCAACATCATTGTATCCACTCTCCATCATAACAGTATGAGAGATCTACATTTAGGCCAGGAATACTTTATAGTAAGTTAGTGCAATGATCAGATCTTTACTGTTAAAACTTTGTCAGCAATTATTTAGGTTTTCTACTTATATGATTACGCTTTCTCCTTATAAAATTAGAAATAAGGTATACGGAGCACTCAGTATGTTTCTCCACAAACGGAATGTAAATTGCATATAAGATGACAAATGACTGAAACAGAAGGATATGTGTGGAAAATAAACTTGTTTTATGAGACTGATGTTTTGTCTCACGCTTCCTGTAATAAATGTTGATTTCTCATAAATAGTACTTTGGTTTTATACTTTATTTTATTTTTCAAGAAAATATAACGTGCATACAAAAAAAAAGCTGCAGAGACCTATATTAAAAAACAGAACAAAATAAAGAGTTAATGTGCCTAGACATGTCAGGTGAACTAAGAAAAGCAGTTTACAAAGGTTTGAAAGGCCATTTGTAATGCATCAATTCAGATGAACCTTGTAGAAATGACAGAATTTTTATCTAACAGTATATTGCAATGTAATAATACTGGCAGAATTGAGCCATTTGCCTAATCTGTGGCTTAACAGGCACTACATATTAAAGGGGAGGCTCTGCTCAGACTCTCAGTGCAACATGACAAAACAGTAAGTAATCCAGGGACCATTAATAATCAGAATGGCAATTATATCTAAGACTCGGTATATAGCCTGAGCAGCAGTATTCCATTTTAATTTTGAACCTGATATGTGCTGGCCAACCTAATGGCGTTATTTATACAGTAATTTAGCATTGTTATTTGCTGAATAATGTTACTGAGTGTCTGTTATACATTATATGCATATTCAGCCAATTCTTCCTCATTCCAATTAAATAGCACCTATAAAATATCTGTGGGGAAAAAAGCCATAAGTCTTCTGTGTCTTGAAATCTAGTGTTAAATCTGCTGTACTTTAATCAAGCATTTAAGTTATGTCTGTATAATGAACTATCACCAAAATGAAAAAAAAATTAGTTTTGTCTTCTCAACATCATAATTATTTCAATGAAGGCACATCCATCTCAGACAGTAACAGTCTTTTTCACACAAGCAGAACTGTATTTCAAGAGTAGAAGCCACACACTGAATGGATGCACTAACTCCTTTGCTGTTTAATTTAAGTCACTGTTTGGAATAGCAGTATGTCAAAGTGTACTACAAAACCTTCAGTGCAGGGCCAGTTAGTGCCTGGCATGCTCGAGAGCTGTAATGCTTCCCATGCACTAACTCTCTGTATAGACATGGCCTTCATTCAGAATAAATGTAAGAAACAATCAAGCTCCTTTCTGGAACCAGATAGCTGAATCAGAGAACTGCCTCCCAAAACACAGGTTAATGACAAGGCTTGCGTTGAAGCTGAACCATGTGACCCAAGGTTTTTCTGTGGTGATGAAAAGTGACAGATGGGGCTAAGGTACTGATTAGTTGAATCATCCGTGTATGTGTGAGGCAAAGAAGTGGCAGAAGCACACAGAAGGTCAGAGAAAAAGAACAAAAATGTCCAGACAGCCAGAGAAGCCCTAGTGTGACCCTGAGGGGAAAAAAGAGTTTTTTTGGTTAAGTGTTGGCTCAAAGAGGTTTCAAACTGAACAAGAAAACGGTCTTCTGTTCAGTCAGTTCCTCCTGCATTCAGGGAAACAGGACTTTGTAATGATTTATAAATAAACAGGATTATATCAAAGAAATGCCTATCATCAATTTCTCCTCCTATTGGAAACAACCTGTAAACACTTGAGTACAAAACATTTGAATACAAAGATAATTGTTTTAAGACTAGGATTCAGCAGCTCTAAATCTGATCCTATAGTGGAAGAAGCAAAAAGGGAGATTTATCACAAGTCACATGAGGCTGAGAATTTAGATTGGCTAGAGTGGAAAACAATGGAAGACAGAATAATATAAACCTAATCTAAACCAGAATTTAACCCAAAGACAAGACAGAGATTTTCACTTTTCTGTGAACTAAAACCCTGTAGCTTTTACAACATTTAGATTTTTCCCCTCACCATGAACTTTTACTTGAGAATTGTGGTAAATATGTATCTTATAAATAGATGAGAAAATAAGACTGAAAGTAAGGTCCTTTATTTTGAAAAGGAAAATATAGATATTTGAAACAATATTGCATTTCTTTTTTAAAAAAAAATCAATATTTTTTCCTGAAATTAAAGTTTTCATAGAAAAAGATTGTGGGACCAGATTCTCCTCTCTGCTGTAACTTTAGATTTATGCTGATGTAAATCTGAATAGAAATTGGCCCATCTTTATAGCCAAGGAACAAGAACTATTGCTAGGGTCAACGTGGTATTATTAAAAGCCCTTTAACTGTCATGTAAAAATCTAACCATATAGACACTGAGTCAGCATTACATGGGGAAAATTTATCAAGAGTAACCAAAATTAATTATGCTACTGATAAACTTGGACTTGAAAAAATAGGTCTTATTCACATAAGAACAAAATGATCTCCCCCTTCCCACTCCCCACAATGGGGTCAAGATGCTGAGATGCACTAACGAGGATTGGGTTCAACATTTTTGGAAAGGGAACACTGAACTCAAGACATAAAAGCATGTGTGCTGTTCCTCATCTCCTTCTGTGCACACACTTACAAAGCACTCTCATGTGAACTAGCTGCATCCATAATCACTGCACAGTGTTCATTCTGAAACTGCAGGATTATGCATTACCACCATGGCAATGCTGCTCCTTCCATTGTTTCACCTGTTAATTTTTTTCACTACCTCCCTCTCTAGCAGGACACGAGACTGCTCGCTGGGTAATGAATGGGAGCACAGATCCTCAGTCTTCTTTGCTGAGGCCTTTGGCAAGTGAAGCTGAGAAACATGGTTTTCCTGGTTCTCTTCCCCAGCTCCACCACCATGAACCATGCAGGATGTCTAAGATCTAGACATCCTCCTCATTGTCTAGTCATGGGAAATATGTTGCCTATTGGGTGCTTAGGAAGAAAATCCAACAAGCACTCCAGGGCATTCATATTGACATAATAGGCACAGAGGCTACTGCATGGGCATGGGAGAAGTAACAGGTGGCACAGACTGGCCCTCCTCCCCACATAGCCTCTTGTGGATTTATACTGCCCATGAACCCATTAGCCATGCCCTACATATGCTCCCTCTGCTCTCTGTGTGGTAGTGAGGAGATTCATCATGGAAACCAGCACAAGCTCTCCCCAGCTTGGTTCTCCTACTGGCCTTTAGTGTCTAATTTTTGTGGTATCTGGACCTTGTGCAGGTGCACAAAACCGCTAAGGATTTTGTCCAGAAACAACGTATTAGGGAGGGACAGACACAAATTCCAAAAGCGCAGAAATACATGCTGCTCTAAATTCTACCATGCTGTATAACTCCAATTATGTCTATGGGAATAAGCAAGTTGTCTTATATGTTGTCCAAACCAGCTTCAGTTCTTGGTTGTCTGAAAAGTGATTCAGCCAACAGATGCAGAAAAGTGGAAAATAGACTTGGTATAGCATACAGGTCTTTTAGCATTTGTTCTCAGTAAATGAAGAGCTCTCTCAACCTCACTGGAGAAGGGGGCTATTAGGGACTCAGCAAAAGGTAGGGCTGAGAGAGGAGTAGGGCAGTGTAGGAGCAAGAGAAAGCATGTAAGACACACATATATTAGGGTTCTTATCCTGCACAAAGGCAGCAGTATTCTGCATAGGCGCAGCCCAATGAAGGATCAAGGCCTAGCCTGTGAAAAAAGTGCAAAGGAGGAAAAAAACCAAAAACAAAGGAAATGGACAGAAAGGAGGGAAAAATGCATATATGAAAAAAGGAAGCAAGAAAAATGTTGTATAAGTGCATTCATGAAGCTTTAGATTAGTGGATTTTGAAATTTCTTGATCAATACTGGGCCAATTCTACTTTCTTTTGAACTAGTGCAACCCCACTGGCTTCAATGGTACTGCATCAGCGTAACATCGGAATTTAGGCAAGTATTTCCTATCTTTTAAAGTACATTATTTTTCTGGAAAATATTCACCAACTTAGTGGAGTTACACCAGGGATGAATTTGGTTCTATAACTTTAAGGTGGAGAAGCATGTGGATAAATGATGGTAGAATGCTATTGCCTCAGGGGCTTGAATCAAGTTGCTACTTTCTGTTACTGTTGATTACAAATATATTATGCTAAAGGGCATAAAATTAATGGGGCATATATTTGAAAAAGTGTAATTTCTTCTTACTTTGAACAGAATTTGAAGAATTCTACATGGCCATTTTTGAAAGTGAAAAAGCTTCCTCCCACCCCATTACAAAAATCCTGTTAAACATAAAGAAATCTCAAATGGGTATTTCCAACAAATCAATTTAACCATTAAGAATATACATATGGATGTGTTCCTTTCCAAAATATTAATTCAGGACAGGACAAAATCATCACCATTTTTAAAATCAGCAATCTGTCCAGAGAAATACATGCTCACGAATAGTGGGATTTTAGATGTCTCTTAAAGATCACATAGAATGTCTACCTCAAGCACATTTCTGGCTATAAAAAGAAGTCATTCTTAGGTCCAGATATTTTACCATTTTGAAGATAAAAACTTAAGACAAAGGGCCCAATTCTAGTTGCACATCAATACAAATCAAGGGTGACTTTAGGGTAATTCCATTTACTTCCCCAATGTAAGACAGGTGACAAGGAGATAAGAAATAAATCCCAAAATTATTAGGGGATCTATGTGCATAGCCAGCACCAAGAGAACTTTTACCAAATGTGACCTTTGATCTTTTGCAGTCTATAGTTCTCACAAGCTTAATTTTACCAGTGAAAATAGTCTCTCTGATCACTATTACTTCAGCTAAGCAGGTCAGCCGCCTGTCAGTTATCTCATGTAACCTTCCCTTGTTACAATTCAGGTCTATCAAGGTAATTTCAAGGATAGTTCCAAGTTACTTCTCCCCCAAGGTAGCATTAGATTGACATTTAAAAGACAAGCTCAACCTTCTCAAATTTTGTCTTTCCTCTTATGAGTAGGTGGTGCAATAAATATGCACCATAAATAGGGAGATAGTCTATTATTTTCAAAACTTGACGATAAATGTGTTAGAAAAAGGCTGACATTTAAAAGTTCTTTTGCGTTATTCCATGTTAATGCAAATACGGCTTCTTATTACACCCTTTAATTGTTTTGAAGATATCACCATCAAATACATAGCTTATTGCTTCCCTAGTCTTTTAACACAAAACAGGACAGACACTCAGCCCCCTTTGCACCCAGTAGACAGCTGTCCTAAGAAGACAGCTGTGGATTCCCTTTATATATGGGAATCCTTGGGTGCCATAGATGTGTATCTCTAAGCAATCCCATCAGCCCTCCACAATAATGTAGCAGGCATATTGAGGGCTAAAGAGGGTATGGTTGAAGCAACTTGGACTGGCAGAATAGCTCCTACTGCCCCATTGCAGCCCATGTATGTTAGAACAGTCCTTGAACTGCTCTAATTTACTCCAAGAGCCAAACCACATGCCTAGCTCCCTTTGAACTGGGGAGAGCATACTGGTGATTAAGTAATCTTTGTGTCCTTCTCATTTGGGTCCAGTACTTAGATTCCAGTACTTAGATTCATGGATAGGACCCATATTCTCAAGTCAGTTGTAATAACACACACACACACACACACACACAGAGCAAGAAGAGACAGGGATACATACTCATGGTTCAATGGAAGTTCCCTAAGGTTTAAAACACAAGACATTGTAGCCACTTACTTAAATTGAATGAATCAATAGTTCTATGGTAAGTTACAGTGAATCTGGCTCCTGCTGCTACAGTTCACAGATAAACAGGGTGGCAATCACCCTTAGATTTGGAGGCTGTAGGAATACATGAAGAAAAAGGAAGGTAACCACAAGTACAGTTACAAGTAAAAAATATTGTTTGTATTATGTGTTACACATATACAAAACTTGAGAGAGTCCATGCGTTGGCCAATGCCATAGCCATACTCACATACCCAAAGATTTCATAGATTTGGGTGGATCTCTCAACAGGTGGTCATCAATAGAGGGGTGGGTCCTCCTGGAGCCTTCCCAATGAAGTCTTCCCACTCTAGCCCAATCAGAGAATCTCTTATTTTATTGTTCTGACCACACCTAATATACCTTATGCATATGCATGAGGGTTCTAACCCTCCTTTTCCTTATCTGTACTTCCACACCCCATAAATTATGGGGTGCCCTCTTTTCATAGGTTGGACTCTCAGTTCCCCTTTTTCTTATTGGCATCTTATTAACATTTGCATCAACCTATTTCCACGGTACCCTGTTGTCAGAACAGAACTATCTATGATGTTACAATCAGGTGTCTTGCGGTCTAGACAGGGACATTACAATATAGTTCTGGAACATCACCCATTGGCACATTCTTTTCAGTAATCTTGTGATTCTACTTGCATACGGTTATTCTTAGGTCATCCGTTTATGTCAAGTTTCCTTAAGCCTACCATGGCTAAGCTGAAATCTTACAGGCCTCAGCCTATAGGCCTTGCATTACAACCTTACTTTATTTGTATACTTAATACACACTCATCACTCCTAAACATTTGTCAGTCTTATACTTCTATAATCCTATCTTACTTCTATCAATACCTACAACTTAAATCTATTTTGCACACATTGATTACACATGAAATAACATGTTGACCAGTAACAATGATAAATGAATGTCAAAACGAACTAATTGGCTACACATTTTATGTATCTCACATTGTAGCTTTTTCCATATCTCTCTGATGAAAAGGAGCTCTCAATTTTTACAGTACAATGCTGCTCGGTGTCACTTCATTAAAACTGTTCAGAGGTCTTTGAAGATGATGAATTTCTCGTTTATGAAAGGTTTTCTGTAGCTATACCAGTAGGTCAATCAATTTCTTTTTAAATGCCTTAAAACAGAACTTTCTTCACTTGAGCAACCACCCAATAAAAAAGGTCTTAGCAGAAAATTTTAGTGACCTCTAATATCCTCCATCATTTTATCTTTATCCAAAATTGTTCTATAAGAGGTAACTCCCAGAAATTCTGAGTTAAAGTTTGAGTTTATATACACAAGGCCAGATACAGATCTTGGTAATTCTGGATTTACACCCGTCTAGAGGAATTCAGAATCTAGTTTCTCATCTCCAGCACAGGAATGTTTACTGGAAAGGATATTTTAGATTTCCGGGTGATGCAGGAGGAGGTGTATGCTGTGTTTTATGTCCTTTTGATTAATACTATATATCAATGATTACATTAAACACAGAATCAGAAATACATCATCAGACCTTTTTGGTCATTTGGAACCCCAAATCCCTCCCTTTTTGAATCCATGTGTGTGGTGTCTGACTTAATTATTAGACTTTGTTTTGATTTGCTTCCATACCTGCCTTAAAACTATTGGGCACCTTCCTGACTGACTGAAATTCATGGAATAGCCATAAGTTTGGTGCTATAAGTAGCAATTACCATATTATTTAGTAATGTTATTACTACCTATAGCACTTAGAAGCCCTAGTTGTGGACTAGACCCCATTATGATAGGTGCTGTACAAACAGAACAAAAAGGTCAAAGTATAAAATGAGAGCCAACAGATGGACATGGATACACACACGTACACATACACTTGGATGGCAAAGCTACTAAATGAACATATTACCAAGGTCCAGATCCTCAGACAGTGTAAATTGTGTCTTTCCTCTGACCTTCAGAGATTTCAATGTCAGAAAGGACCATCGTGATCATCTAGTCTGACCTCCTTTGTAACACAGGCCATAAAAGTCCCTAAAACAAACATATCCTAAAGCATAGTTTTTAGAAAAAATGTAATCTTGATTTAAAAGTTGCTTGTGATGAAGAATCCACCACAAACCTTGGCAAATTGTTCCAATAGTTAGTTACCCTTGCTGTTAAAAGTTTACACCTTATTTCCAGTTTGAATTTATCAAGCTTCAGCTTCTAACCGCTGAATCATGTCATACCTTAGAGCCTATTATCAAATATTTGTTCACCATGTAGGTATTTATAAACTGGTCAAGTCACCTTTTATCAAGCAAATAGCTTGAGCTCCTTGACTCTATCACTATAAGACATGTTTCCTTATCCTTTAATTATTCTCGTGGCCTTTTCTAAATCTTCTCTCCCGTTTATCAACATCCTTCTTGAATTGTGAGACCAGCACTGGACACAGTATTGCAGCAGCAGTCACACCAGTGCCAAATATAGAAGTCAAATAACCTGACTACTCCCACTCCAGATTCCCCTGTTTACATATCCAAAGATCACATTAGCCCTTCTGGCCAGAGAATCACCCTGGGAGCTCATGTTCAACTGAGCTATGATCTGTGACTTTATTTTTTTTCTGAATGCTTTAAAAAAAATCTTTAAGTCTGTGGATCTGCTGATGTACAGTGCCTTTGCTGCAATGCATCAAAATCAAAAGAACGATGTAGATAAAACTTATTGTATAAGTAGAAAATTACTTAATTTCATACTAGAAATAGATTGATGCTGCAAGTTGAAATGGACTGTTCACTGAAGTTCCAAATGTGGTAGCAAAAAATAGGTCATCACCATGACCCTCTAATACTTTTCAGAGGCATTGCTTCCCAGGATCTAGTCCCCATCCTGCAAGTATGGCCTAAATTCTTTGTTCCTAGACTTCAATGAAATTTCTTTTGTGCTTGTTATTTATGAACAAAAGTATGCTGAAACTTTGGAAATTTGTTGTTTGAGGGCAGGATGGATATGAATGAACAGCTGTAACGACACATTATATGAAAACTGAGCAAGTAATGGGACACTGTTGATTAAAGGAAACATCTTGCCATCAGTCTGCATGCAACTCGCCCTACACATCAATGCCAGAGCCACACATGAAACCAAAGCAATTTGTGCAGAATATATTCACATCACACTACAAATTAATACAATTTTTTTTCCTTTATTCTTTCTGGGGGTTTGTGACCAAACTTTCTTTACAAAATGGCTAGCAGGGGGAAATATACTTTTGTACAATGCAGAGAAGCATTCCATATTGCTAAAGCAAAAAAAAAAAGTTTTGCATTTTGTCTGTCATTAGCATCTAAAAATAACATTTTTTTCAAAAACCAAAGCAATACACAACATTCAAATTATCATATTATGTTTCCTTAGATACAAGATTGAAATTGAAATTAGATTAAAAACCTAATCAGCCTGATTATAAAGGAGAAGAGTGCTGTAAAAACTCTCAAAGTCATGGTTACCAGGGGAAAAAAAATCCATGTTAATTAAGCATATTTTAAAACCTTGCATTTGAAAGAAAGATTACAACATATTTTATATTGATGTTCTCAGTGAATAGTCTTCCATGGAGAATTACTACTGTATTAATATTTATGATATGCATATTGGTTGTTTCAACTGGTTACAATTTGTTCTTATACCAAATATTCCAGAAATGCTACATGTGCGCCACAATTCCAGTAATGATATTAAAATAGATTTAAGGGTTAGTTCAAATCTTAATAGCTGCAGGGTATCCTTTGATTTTTATTAAAGAAGCCCACGCAAAGAGCTAGCTGTTGGTTGTATTACAAGTAGGTCAGAATGAAATTAGGGAATTTCTTCTCTGGGCCAAGTTACATAACATGGCAGCAAAGCCCAAATAAAAAGGCTTTGTTCTGAATGCCAATCCAGTCGAGTGCCACTGTTGGGATAGACATACATATACATACACACTCACACACACACATTATTGTTATTATATTGTGATTCATGTATTTGTGTAATATGTTATAGGTCATTGAGGCCTGGTATGAATGATGCATGCTTGACATGAATACATGCATTGCAATTTGGCAACCGAAGCAAGAACTTAAGCTCAAGGACTATTAGAACTATTTGTGCAAAAACAATCTTGCTATGTTCTGAGGAAAATACAGAAAATTAGCAGAAAAGGAAACACCAGCTGGACTGATATAAAATTGTATAAGAATCGGAGGAAACGGCACATCTTGGATCATGGCGGCCCGCCCAGGATTGTCTGTTTGGAATTGTGTGGGTTGAAGGCCTAGTGAACAAAGGCAAAGAACTGATGACACGATGGAACGGACTATAAATGGTTGCCTATGATTTCTGCAAATCAAAGTCATTTATTGATCCAGAGTCCTCTGTGGATATAGATGTGGTTTTTGCTGGCTCCCCGCATCTTATGATCGGAAGGAATCTCGACTGGCCATTGAGATCATTCTGACCTTTGGACACTGGTATAGTATGTTTGGGGTGTGAATGTGGAGTGAGTAAGGTTTGTTTTGTAATCAGTAAAGAGCATTTAGAGTATTATATACCAACACTGTGTCCAGTATCTGCTTGCTCCCCATCCCATAGGGGAGACCTCTATTGCAGATCCAGCATGTGGCGGAGAATGTGGAGGGGGAAGAGATATTAAGGAGTGCCGGATTTCGAGATGGGGTCTTACAGTGTTGGGGGAATCATTATTTAAATCTAATAAGGGTGACTCCTTATTTGTAAAATTTGTAAGAAATATGTTTTAAAAAATGGTGGAAAAATACCCCGTGGTGTTATTGTAATAATGTTTAAAACATCTGGAATTTTGCCATTATACCTGGACCTTTGTGGCGTTTACTAAAAAAAAAAAAAAAAAAGTAGAATGCGAGTGGGAGCCAAAACAAGAAGAAGCTTTCTGCAATTTAAAACATGCCTTCATGCTAGCTCCAGCACTGAAATTCACAAAGATAAACAAGCTGTTTGTAATTAAGTTGGCAGCAACCCAACAGAGTTTATCAGCAGTATTAATGCAGAAAATTGACAGAAAGTTAATACTGGTAGCATACAAGTCTAAAAGATTAACCTGTACGGAGCAGTAGTTTGGGATCTGTAAAAAAAAAAATGTTTAGCTGTTGTGTGGGCCATTAAAGCTTTTGCTTTGACTACTGGCACAGCCCCTATTATAATACAAACACCTCACTCTCCCCTGAAGTATATTTTATCAGAAAAACTGTGGAGGAAAGGACTATCAAATACTAGAATGGCCCAATGGACCTTGATGTTAACTAGCAGAGATGTTACTTATTAAAGTAATAAACAAGCAATGATGTTCCCTTATGCCCTCCTAGCCGGAGAAGAGAAGCATGAATGCCCACTTCCAAAAACCAAACCAAAGTTAGTTGAAGAAGCACCTTTGGCAGATGAAGTGTTAAGCATCCAAAAAAAAGAGGTTTGGTTTACAGGTGGTAGTTCATACCATGAGAACTCTAAGCAATATACGGGATATGTTGCTGTACAAATTAATGGGGAAACTATTTCTGGTCCTATAAGTATAACTTCAGCTCAGGAAGCAGAGGTCAGAGCTCTTAGTGATCTGCTGAAACAGAAAAATAATGTTGCAGACTGTCTTTATGTCTATATGAATTCAGACTTTGTGATACAAGGACTGTTATACTGAAATTGGATTTGAAAAAGAATCATTGAGAAATAGTTGAGGGGAAAAATTTGATCCAAAAGAAAAACTGAAAATCTGTAATTGGTTTAAAAAAAAAAACACCCAGGAAAACTAAGAGTAAGACATATTGAAGGTAACCAAAAGAAAATAAAAAATATTAAAATAATAAAGCAAATCCTTTAGCTAAATTAGCAGCAAAGAAACCTTTGGAAGTTATGGTAGTTACTAAAGCTCAAGCCATAAAACAGGAGGCTAAACCTAAGGAAAGATGAGGAAACTAAACTATACAAGGTGGCTATGCTGTAAATTAAAAAACAAACAAGCAAAAAAAGAAAAAACAGGAAAGGGAAAGTGGGTACCTGACAAACTTCAAAGAGAAAAAATTATTAACCCGTGTCACTTTATGACCCACTAAGAAATAAAAACTACTCTCTTTACGGTAAAACTAATTGGAATATGGCCTCAGGTGCAAAAGGACGTAAAAGACTTTGTTAAAAACTGCATAAGGTGTGCAGCAGATGGAAATAGACCACCAAATTTGGAACCTTTGTCACACCAAAAAATTGTGGGGCCATGAACTAAAATACAGATTAATTATATTAATAAATTGCCTGAGATCCAAAGGGAAAATCAGTATTTACTAGTAATAGTTTCAGAGCAACAGCCGTGTTAGTCTGTATTCGCAAAAAGAAAAGGAGTACTTGTGGCACCTTAGAGACAAACCAATTTATTTGAGCATAAACTTTCGTGAGCTTCACATCGGATGAAGTGAGCTGTAGCTCACGAAAGCTTATGCTCAAATAAATTGGTTAGTCTCTAAGGTGCCACAAGTACTCCTTTTCTTTTTACTAGTAATAGTAAATTCCTTTTCTGAATGGGTAAAGACAATTCCCAACAGAAATCATACTGCAAAAACCACTGCCAAAAAGTTGTAACAAGTAGTGTTTAGTAAATATAAAACTCCAAAAGTAATTGATTCAGATAATGTGCAGTATTTTTTTTTTTAAAAAGTAAAAGTTTACTAAAAGCTTTAAAAAGAAAGCAACAACTACACATCCCCTATCCTCCTCAACCATCAGAAACAGTAACAAAAATAAATCAACTCTTAAACAAGCTCTAAGCAAAGCAGTGCAAAAAGCTGATAAAAATTGCAACGATAAATTGCCAGTGGTGTTGGCGGCCAACCAAAGTAGTAATCCATTCGGTACTGGCTAGCAGCCTTACCAAATTCTCTTTGGAAGGCCTATAAGATTGTGAAGCCCTCTCTTGTACTCAGAAGAAGAAGAAAAAGAAGAGGAGGTATCATTTACTCAATGGATAAGGGAGTTACTAATAAAACTTAAAAAAAAAAAGAAATTTAAACTAACTAATGCCATTAAAAAAGGGTGAAGTCTCATGTGGCTCAGGACAGTAAATTATAAAAAAAAATCAAAGATCAAGTAATGTATTTAAAATTAATATAAAAAAATCATGTCCTGGAGTCAAAATGGGTTGGACCATTTTCCATCATGAATAAAATTTCACCTACTTTAGTGCAAATTAACAAGAAAAAGAAGGGGGAAATGGGTTCACACATCACAATTGAAGTTATGGCCTATAAATTAAATAATGTTCCTTTCTTTTTCTTTTAATTTATCTTACAGAGGAAAAGAAATGCCCAATTACACCAGAAATTATCCTGTATGGATCTTGGATTTGAAGTGTGGGTATGGTGCTACAATTTTTGCACTTGGTTTATTGCTTATGCTTTGCTTTGCATTTTGTGCTTAGTAAAAATATTGTTTTGTGTGCGCGTTATATTTAAAAAAAAAAATAATACCGGACCTTTAGCAAAGATAAAAGAGGATAGTGTAGGTATTTAAAATAATATGGCCAGAAGCATTGGACATTATTCCTATGTAATGGCTTCAATAATAAGAATCCTCATAATTCAAAAAGGGTAAAATATGGGTTTGGGCTTTTATGTTTTAATATTTTTTTAAAAATTATGAGTACAGAAGTATACATATAAAAGCACCTCTAGAATGAACATATGAATTAAAGGGAATAATACATTCAACTATTCATGGGACAAAATGGGAAAAACAGGACCAAACAAAACCGATGTTAAAAAAAAAAAAACACCACCTTTCAAGGTAAAATTTAAAATTCGGTAATTAAAATATGGTAATTAAAAAAGGTATAGAAAAACTTTTTTTTGGACTCTGGTATAATATGTTTGGGGTGTGAATGTGGAGTAAGTAAGGTTTGTTTTGTAATCAATAAAGAGCGTTTAAAGTATTAAAACACAAGTATCAACACTGTGTCCAGTATCTGCCTGCTCCCCATCCCATAGGGAGACCTCTATTGCAGGTCTAACACCACAGCTCTGAGCAACTGAATCAGCAGAGCCAGACTACAGTAGCGAGCACACAGTGGGGCAGCAACTACAAATGGATGGTACAGGAAGTACTAGTTCTGACATATTTCAGAGTAACAGCCGTGTTAGTCTGTATTCGCAAAAAGAAAAGGAGGACTTGTGGCACCTTAGAGACTAACCAATTTATTAGAGCATAAGCTTTCGTGAGCTACAGCTCACTTCCTCAGATGCATATCGTGGAAACTGCAGCAGGCTTTATATATACACAGAGAATATGAAACAATACCTATTCCCACCCCATCAGGACAGTGGGGTGGGAATAGGTATTGTTTCATATTCTCTGTGTATATATAAAGCCTGCTGCAGTTTCCACGATATGCATCTGAGGAAGTGAGCTGTAGCTCACGAAAGCTTATGCTCTAATAAATTGGTTAGTCTCTAAGGTGCCACAAGTCCTCCTTTTCTTTTTAGTTCTGACATAGAAAGCCTCTGTGAGCTCAGTTGCACAGCATACAGTGGGGCATTGGGGGAAGTCCCCAGTGGAGGCTTCAGAGGTGGAAGTGCTGGGCCTGTTTCTTTTGGCACTAATATACACATGGAAGCACGCACAGGATTTGGGCCTACATGCATTTGCTTCAGTTTGGACTGTGTAACTGAGAGGAAATGAGAATGAAGCGGTAAATTGAAGAAATGTAGTTCATCTTGATTGTAACCCAGTTGACAATGATCCACATATAAAAGGTGTGAAATCTGCATAATGCATTTTTACTACAAATTATTACAAAGATGGACCTTCTGGTAACTGCAGCCGGTAACCATTCTAGTATGGTCTGAAACAAGGATTTAAAGAATATTTTGATTTTTTTTTTATTTTAGTAGTAAGAGTATTGTTCATAGATTCTAAGTCCCAAAGGGACCGTTGTGATCCTCTCGTCTGATCTCCTGTAGGCCATTCTGTTTATCCAAGTTCAGAACAATCTTTGGTATCTCATCTTGTGACAGAAGCCGCACAAGAGAGGAAAGTCCGTGTTGCTTTTACTCCTAATTATTACCAGTAGTATTACGGTAGTGCTTCAAGGTCTTCACCAAGATCAGAACCCAATGGGTCATGCAGTTTACATGTGCCCTATCCCAAACAAAAGTAGTGTAAATAGACAAGACAAAGGGATCTGGGGATGAGAAGTAAGGGCACAGAGAATTTAAAAGTGACCTTAATTCAAGGTCAGGCAGCAGGTTAAATGAGAGTGCCGGGAATCAAATCCAGGTCTCCTGATTCCCAAAGCAGGGCCCTCATCTCTAAACCAGTGTCTCTCAACCTTTACAGACTACTGTATACACACACACACACACACACACACTGAAATGTAAATACAATATCAGTATAAACAAGTCATTGCCTGTATGAAATTTTAGTTTGTACTTACTTCACTAGTGCTTTTTACGTACTCAGTGTTCTTCACTGCAAGGCCACGAGCCAGTGGCGGCTCCCATCAACTCTACGTGCAGCTCCCTGTCGATTGTGATACCCAGCGGTGAAGCGGGGCTGCTACTAAGGCTCCTTGCCTGCCCCAGCCCCATGCCATTCCCGGAAGTGGCCAGTACGCCCCTGTGGCCCCAGATTGGGGGAGCAGAGGACTCTGCGCATTACTCCTGCCTGCAAGCACCACCCCTGCAGTTCCCATTGGCCGGGAACAGGGAACTGTGGCCAATGGGAGTTGTGGAGGCAAAGCCTGCAGAGAGGGGTAGCACTCAGAGCCATGTGCCCCCTAGAGTGTTGGCCTCTTCCAGGAGCGGCATGGGGCTGGAGCCGCCCAAAGTAAGTGCCACCCTCTTCAATGGGCAGGTTCTGAATGGCTCTGCAGCATTAAGACCAGGAGTAGCATGAGAACAGCAGGCCCAGCTATGCTGGACCAGCATTTTTTTTTCCACCAGCCAATCTGCAGCCTCCCGGGGCCAGCCCTCCATACCCTCTTCTCCACCCAAAATGCCTGCCCCAGCACTGAACCCCCTCCCAGAGCCAGCCAAAAAAACCCAAAACAAACAAAAAAAACCATACGTGCTTCAGAAGATGAAAACTAAAAGCACACTTTCGCTCATCTAGTTTTTAAAGTAAGTTTTGTATTATTCTGCTCTTAAAAAGTTTACTTGCATAAGTGCCTTCTTAATTCCATATATTTTACTTGTTATTATTTTATAAAAGTAGTATCATTTTATTGTACAAGTAGACTGTTTTAGTTACACGAGTAGCTCTGTAACATTACATCATTAATAATTAGTAAGCAACATAGTTGATGTGGCTCTCACATTGAAAGATTTTTGCCAAAGTTGCCCCCACTTCAAAAATAGTGAAGAGCACTGATGTAGCCTATTGTAAAACTAGGCAAATATCTAGATGAGTTGATGTAGGCCCTGGAAGACCTCTGTGTACTCCCAGGGGTATGCGTACCCCCAGTGGAGAATCACTGCTCTAAACCACACTGCCTTTTCCCGTCTGAATGGGAGTTTTCATAGAAAAAGAACTGCAGTTCTTTAAGATGTGTCCCCTGAAGGTGCTCCACCTCACATGTGCATGTGCTGCGAGCCCTTGATTGGAAATTCAGTTAGCAGCATCTGTTCAGCTCCCACATGTGCCCTATGCCTCCTCAGGCTGGATAACAAGGCTATATAGGGGCATGTGGGTGAACTGCCCTCAGTTCCTTCTCCACCCAAACATTCCCTAAAGAGCAGTCCAAAGCAGAGAAGGAGGGTGGGTAGTGGAGCACCCAGAGGAACATACATCTCAAAGAAATGCAGTTACAGCACAAACTGAGTAACCTTCTTCTTTAAATAGTGTCCTATGGGTGCTCCTCTTCAGGTGACTTCAAAGCAGTATCCCCAGATGGAGTGAGCTTCAGATTAGACTCCAGAACTGAAGATAGTACTGCAGAACCAAATGTCAGATGTGACAACAAAAACAACGAGTGGTCCGGTGGCACCTTAAAGACTAACAGATTTATTTGGGCATAAGCTTTTGTGGGTAAAAACCCACTTCTTCAGATGCATGAAGACTGAAGATGACTCCTTGCATCTGAAGTAGTGGGTTTTTTACCCACAAAAGCTTATGCTCAAATAAATCTGTTAGTCTTTAAGGTGCCACCGGACTCCTCGTTGTTTTTGTTGATACAGATGAACGCGGCTGCCCCTCTGAGATGCGACAACATGGATCCGGGTGTAATGGTTTTAAAAACGTATGTATTGAAGCCCATGAAGCAGCCCTCCATATTTTGGATATTGGTACATTCTTCAGTAATGCCCTAGATGTTGCCTGTGATGTTCTTAAATAAGCTATCATCCTTTAGGAGAAGGGATGACTGCAGCATCACAACAAGTGGCAACCCTACACAGATGAGTGACAAAACAACCCTGTCAAGGTTCCTCCCCCACTCTGAACTCTAGGGTACAGATGTGGGGACCTGCATGAAAAACCTCCTAAGCTTATCTTTACCAGCTTAGGTCAAAACTTCCCCAAGGTACAAAATATTCCACCCGTTGTCCTTGGACTGGCCGCTACCACCACCAAACTAATACTGGTTACTGGGGAAGAGCTGTTTGGATGCGTCCTTCCCCACAAAATACTTCCCAAAACCTTGCACCCCACTTCCTGGACAAGGTTTGGTAAAAAGCCTCACCAATTTGCCTAGGTGACTACAGACCCAGACCCTTGGATCTTAAGAACAATGAACAATCCTCCCAACACTTGCACCCCCCCTTTCCTGGGAAATGTTGGATAAAAAGCCTCACCAATTTGCATAGGTGACCACAGACCCAAACCCTTGGATCTGAGAACAATGAAAAAGCATTCAGTTTTTTACAAGAAGTCTTTTAATAAAAAATAGAAGTAAATAGAAGTAAAGAAATCCCCCCTGTAAAATCAGGATGGTAGATATCTTACAGGGTAATTAGATTCAAAAACATAGAGAACCCCTCTAGGCAAAACCTTAAGTTACAAAAAAGATACACAGACAGAAATAGTTATTCTATTCAGCACAATTCTTTTCTCAGCCATTTAAAGAAATCATAATCTAACACATGCCTAGCTAGATTACTTACTAAAAGTTCTAAGACTCCATTCCTGGTCTATCCCCGGCAAAGACCCAGCATACAGACAGACACAGACCCTTTGTTTCTCTCCCTCCTCCCAGCTTTTGAAAGTATCTTGTCTCCTCATTGGTCATTTTGGTCAGGTGCCAGCGAGGTTACCTTTAGCTTCTTAACCCTTTACAGGTGAGAGGAGCTTTCCCCTGGCCAGGAGGGATTTTAAAGGGGTTTACCCTTCCCTTTATATTTATGACAAACCCCAATAACAGCAAGTCTAATCTGGAATATTTTGTCTTGTACCCAGACAATACAGTTTAGTATCATAAGCCATGTCAAGTTGTTCTTAGGATTTTGAGGGCCTGCTTTTTTTCTAGACACAAGTCTGATGTGAAGAACCCAATGCAAATGACCTACAAGTAATTTGAGAAAATATGCAGCATTCTCATGAATATTTATTGATGTTTCTCTACACTAGGTTAGCTCTCATGCTACCAGTTGCTAGCACAGATACCACTGAACACATTATGTGTCTCCATGCTGTTCTGCCCTTAGCCATGTCTGCCACGTTACGGACTAGAAAGCTGTCATAAAAATAAAAATAAGGGAAGGATAAAAACCTTTATGTATGCAGTAACATCAAATCCCTCCTGGCCAGAGGTACAGAATCACTTACCTGTAAGGGGTTAATCAGTTCCATTGAACTAGTTGACACCTGACCAGAAGGACCAATGGGGAAAGAAGATACTTTCAAATTTCGAAAGGTTTTGTTTTGTGCTCTTTGTTGTTCTTTCCAAGATAAAGAGAGAGACCAAGCAAGTAATCCAGCTCTTACTGAATGATAAATCTAAAATTACAGAAATAGTAAGTAATAGCAAGGAAATGCGTTAGAGTATCTTTTGTTTTAGCTTGTGAATTTTCCCTATGCTAAGAGGAAGGTGTATTCCTGTTTTTTGTAACTTTAAAGTTTTGCCTAGAAGTAAATCCTCTGTGTTTTAAATCTTATTACCCTGTAAAATTACCTTCCATCCTGATTTTACAGAGGTGCTTCTTTTACTTTTTTTCTTTACAATAAAGTTCTGTTTTTAAGAATATGATTGGGGTTTTTAGTGTCCTAAAAATCCAAGGATCTGGTCTGTGCCTACCTTGTTTACTCTCAAGCCTCCCCAGGAAAGTGGGTGAAGGAGCTTGGGGGGATATTTTGGGGAAACAGGACTCCAAGCGGTCCTTTTCCTAAATCTTTGTCTAACTCACTTGGTGGTGGCAACGATACCGTGCAAGAACCAGGAAGAATTTGTTCCTTGGGGAAGTTTTTAACCTAAGCTGGTAGAAATAAGCTTAGGGGGTCTTTCATGAGGGTCCCCACATCTTTACCCTAGAGTTCAGAGTGGGGAGGGAACCCTGACATGGTGGCAGCGTGGTGGGATCATTTTGAATCAAAAGCACAAACCTTAGGATTTTAAAAAGAAAATATTTTTTTCTTTTGGCTGCTTGAAGTCAGGGAGGGTTGTTTTTTGTTTCTTTGTTTGTTTGGTTGTTTTTAAAAGGACACTTTTTTTAAGCTGAGAGCATCTGGAACGTTTTTTTCTTCTTCCCTTTCTACTCTGCCTCAGGGCAGAGTAGTTAAGCTACAGCAAGGGAATTCACAGGCTGTTGGTTTTTTTTTTTTTCTTTCTAGCTCTTGGGTTAGGCTAGGCTAAGCGCAGGGAGGCTAGGATGATGGAAAGTTATGTCAAAAAGAAATTAGATTTAGCTAGACTGGAAGCTGAAGAAAGAAAGAAGGAACACAAAAGACAACTGGAATTAAAACAGATGGAGATTGATGCACAAGTGGCCAGAGAAAAAGCTGCTGGGGAGAAGAGGGAAAGAGAGGCAGCATGCTGAAAAGGAGAGAGAAAAAAGAGAGGAAGCATGAACTGGAGGTGATAGAGTGGAAACAACAGAACCCTTCAGCAGCTGGCTCCACCTTCCCAAAAATCCACAAATGGGAGCAACTATGTCCACAGTATGATGAATCAAGTGATATTGCTGAAAATTTCATCACCTTTGAGAGACTGTGCATCCTCCATGCCATTCCTGAAGATCACAAGATGACCACATTGGTAGTAAAATTGACTGGAAGAGCTCTAGACATATTCAACAAGATGGCTATTGAGGATGCTTCTGACTATGGTAAATTTAAGGATTTGGTTTTGCAGCAATTTGAAATTATACCTGAAACTTACAGAGTGAAATTTAGAGCCCCTACGAGAAGAACTTTCTGTCATCCTAGCCCTTAAGTCACTAAGTAATGTGACTTATGTAAACCAGATGAAGAATCTGTTAGATAAATGGGTCAAAGGCCAGGGTGTAACTAGCTTTGAATGAATGTGTGATTTGGTTGTCCAGAAGCAGTTCCTGACTATGACCAACGATGATGTAAAACAGTGTTTATGGGAAAAGAAAATGGATTCAGCAGAAAGCCTTGCTTCTTATGCTGATCAATAGGAGCAGTCCCAGACCGTCAGAGAGATGGGGCAAATCAGAATAAAATGGATGGAGATAGCAGAGAGGAACAACCCTGGTTGCAGTTTGGGGGGGGATACCAGAAGGGGCACCCCAAGACCTCCCCATACCACTGGGGGCAGCCCAAGGCCCCCCCGACACCCCAAGGAAAATCCCAGACACCTTATCATCCCACCACATCATTCTCCAGCAACCCACCTCACCTCAGTGAGCAGTCAGCTGGGCAATGTTTTAAATGTAACAAGCTGGGGCATGTAAAGGCCAACTGCCCCAAGAACCCCAACAGATTACTTTCATTGCACCCGGGTCACACCAAAGGTCCTCAGGCCCAGATGCCTCCCAGATACCCTCAGAGCGAAGGGAAACTGCGAGTGTGGGCAGGAAGAAGGTTATCACATGGAGGGACACTGGAGCACAGATGTCAGCTATCCACCAATCCCTCATAGACCCCAAATTCATCAACCCAGAGGCCCAAGTGATGATTCAACCCTTTAAGTCAACCTCTTTTGACTTGCCTACAGCCAAGTTGCCTGTGCAGTACAAGGGCTGGTCAGAAATGTGGACTTTTGCAGTATATGATGATTATCCCATTCCTATGCTGCTGGGGGAAGACTTGGCCAACCATGTGAAGCTAGCCAAGATGGTGGGAATGGTCACCCGCAGCCAGGCTAAGCAAGCTTTCACACCTAGCTCTGTTCCTGAGCCTTCTACAAGGGCCAAGTCTGTGTTACCAGAGACCCAGACTGATGTGGTGGAACCAGACCCCATGCCAACGTCTGTGACAGCAGTAGTGGATCCAGTCACAGAGACCCAACCAGAGCCAGTCCCAGAACCGGAACTGGCGGAGCAACCAGCACCAGAACCATTGCCAGCACTGAATCCAGCGCTTGCAACTCCATCGGCAACTCCAACACCAGAGGGCACCACCAAGCCCACACTGGCAGCAGCAGCTAAACCTGCGCAAGAGGCTCAACTGAAGCCTGAAACACAACATCATGCACCAGCGGAGCGTGGTTCACAGTCAACAGAAACAGCCCCATCACCTACATCACTTTCAGACGGACCAAGCCCAAGTCCACAATCCAGTGAGGAACTGATGTCTCCAGCATCAAGGGAACAGTTCCAGGCCGAGCAGGAAGCAGATGAAAGCCTCCAGGGAACTTGGATGGCAGCACAGAACAACCCACCTGAGCTCTTCTAATCAATCCAGGTTTGTTGTAGAAAGAGGATTTTTATACAAGGAAACTCTTTCTGGTGGGCACCAGGAAGACTGGCATCCTCAAAGGCAGTTGGTAGTTCCAAATAAGTACTGGATAAAGCTCTTTAGCTTAGCCCACAATCATCCTAGTGGCCATGCTGGGGTGAACAGGACCAAAGACCATTTGGGGAAGTCCTTCCACTGGAAGGGAATGGGCAAGGACTTTTTTACCTATATCAGTCTTGTGAGGTATGCCAAAGAGTGGGAAAACCCCAAGACCAGGTCAAAGCCCCTCTCCAGCCACTCCCCATAATTAAGGTTCCATTTCAATGCGTAGCTGTGGATATTCTGGGTCCTTTTCTGAAAAAGACACCCAGAGGAAAGCAGTACATACTGACTTTCATGGATTTTGCCACCCGATGGCCGGAAGCATTTCCTCTAAGCAACACAAGGGGTAAAAGTGTGTGCCAGGCATTAACAGACATTTGTGATTTTTCCCCAAAAATCAAGTAGTAAAATAACTGGAGAGAGGGTCAGAATCACAAGTGAGGCAATTGGTGTAATTCTTTTGATGCCTTATGTAATTTTAGACAAACTGAGACTAACCCAGAAAGTTTAGCTTTTGCAGAGAAATAGTCTTCACTCGAAAAATGTGCCAGTCAGTGTTCCAGTCAATAGTAAGCATCACTTGGCAGAGGACCCATTCATCATTGCATCTTCACAGGAAGTACATTTTTAATTATGAGCGAGCCAATTTTATAAAGTATGCAACTATGAAAGGTTGCTTTGCTTTTGTGTATGCAGAGAAGAATTCATGCACCACTATAGAACACACCCTCATGGATGTGTGTAATGTAGCAGACTCTTCCCCATTTGGCACCCCCTGGTCTGGTCCTATGGTGGTCTCTCTTTCTCTAACTGTGCATTTGGCTGTATTTCCCCAACCTATTATTTGAGTCTTATCCAGAAGGCAGCACCAAATTATTGTGGCATAGAGGGACCAGGTCTTTTTTCTCTCTCTCTCTCTTCTGACCCAAGGGACCTCTCCCACTGGAGCACAGTAATTACTTAAAACTATGCTCCAAGACCACTCAGAAAGAAAAGTCACTAAAGGACTGCTCTAGCCACACCTGTTAAGAATCACAGACATGAATAAAACTTAGCCATCAAGGGTATCGAAGGCAGCTGAAAGAACAAACCACCACAACTATTTCTAGGAGATCGTCAACAATGCAAGCAGTACAGTTTCTATCCCACATCCAAATCTACAATTTTCAGGGTTGAGAGGAGGAAAGAGGAAGATGTCAAGGAAAGCAGAGATGCCAGAAGCATCTTGCTGCAACTCATTATCTTGCTTCAACTCACTCAAGGACCAGCCTAAGAATACCAAATTAGAGATAGTTGCTGTCAAGGTTCCTCCCCCACTCTGAACTCTAGGGTACAGATGTGGGGACCTGCATGAAAAACCTCCTAAGCTTATCTTTACCAGCTTAGGTCAAAACTTCCCCAAGGTACAAAATATTACCCCCGTTATCCTTGGACTGGCCGCTACCACCACCAAACTAATACTGGTTACTGGGGAAGAGCTGTTTGGACGCGTCCTTCCCCCTAAAATACTTCCCAAAACCTTGCACCCCACTTCCTGGACAAGGTTTGGTAAAAAGCCTCACCAATTTGCCTAGGTGACTACAGACCCAGACCCTTGGATCTTAAGAACAATGAACAATCCTCCTAACACTTGCACCCCCCCTTTCCTGGGAAATGTTGGATAAAAAGCCTCACCAATTTGCATAGGTGACCACAAACCCAAACCCTTGGATCTGAGAACAATGAAAAAGCATTCAGTGTTTTACAAGAAGACTTTTAATAAAAAATAGAAGTAAATAGAAATAAAGAAATTCCCCCTGTAAAATCAGGATGGTATATATCTTACAGGGTAATTAGGTTCAAAAACATAGAGAACCCCTCTAGGCAAAACCTTAAGTTACAAAAAAGATACACAGACAGAAATAGTTATTCTATTCAGCACAATTCTTTTCTCAGCCATTTAAAGAAATCATAATCTAACACATACCTAGCTAGATTACTTACTAAAAGTTCTAAGACTCCATTCCTGTTCTGTCCCCGGCCAAGACGACTACAGACAGACCCTTTGTTTCTCTCCCTCCTCCCAGCTTTTGAAAGTATCTTGTCTCCTCATTGGTCATTTTGGTCAGGTGCCAGCGAGGTTACCTTTAGCTTCTTAACCCTTTACAGGTGAGAGGAGCTTTCCCCTGGCCAGGAGGGATTTCAAAGGGGTTTACCCTTCCCTTTATATTTATGACACGCCCCCCAAATCTCAGCTAGGGTGAAACACTGGCTGGGATTTCTTCCTGGAGCTCTAGGAAAACAGAGTTAATAAGACACATGCATCTCTAAATATACTACCAAGTACATAAAGACTAACAATATTTTCCACATCTCAAGGACGATTTTAACCAGTTGATTCTGGGAAACTTTCACAGGAGAGTGCATCAGCCACTTTGTTAGAAGCTCCTGAGATGTGTTGGATGTCGAAATCAAAATCTTGGAGAGCTAAACTCCACCGAAGAAGTTTTTTGTTAGTTTCTTTGACGGTGTGAAGCCACTTTAGTGCAGCATGGTCGGTTTGCAGGTGGAAACGCCGTCCCCAAACATATGGGCGTAGCTTTTCCAGAGCGTAGACAATGGCATAACATTCTTTTTCAGTGACTGACCAGTTGCTTTCCCTCTCAGACAGTTTTTTGCTGAGAAACACTACAGGGTGGAATTCTTGATCAGGTCCTTTCTGCATTAAAACTGCTCCCACACCACGCTCGGATGCATCTGTGGTTACTAGGAATGGTTTGTCAAAGTCTGGGGCCCTTAGTACAGGGTCAGACATGAGTGTCGCTTTAAGCTTGTTAAAGGCCTTCTGACACTTTCCGGTCCACTGAACAGCATTTGGCTGTTTCTTTTTGGTTAGGTCTGTCAGTGGGGCAGCGATTTGGCTGTAGTGCGGTACAAATCGTCTGTAATAACCGGCCAAGCCTAAGAAGGATTGAACCTGTTTCTTTGACTTTGGGACAGGCCACTTTTGGATAGCATCCACTTTGGCCTGTAGGGGGCTGATAGTTCCTTGACCCACCTGGTGTCCAAGGTAAGTCACTCTGTTTAGGCCTATTTGACACTTCTTAGCCTTAACAGTTAGTCCTGCCTCCCTTATGCGCTCAAGGACTTTTTGTAGATGTTCCAGGTGGTCTGCCCAGGAATCCGAAAATATGGCCACATCGTCAAGGTAGGCGACTGCATATTCTCCTAATCCCGCTAGGAGACCATCTACAAGTCTTTGGAAAGTGGCGGGTGCATTTCGCAGCCCGAAAGGGAGTACATTAAATTCATACAGCCCGAGATGTGTGATGAAGGCTGACCTTTCCTTGGCAGATTCATCTAGCGGTACCTGCCAGTACCCCTTGGTTAAGTCCAAGGTAGAGATGAACTATGCCCTTCCCAGTTTCTCTAATAGTTCATCTGTGCGTGGCATGGGATAGTTGTCTGGGCGAGTTACAGCATTTAGCTTACGGTAGTCCACGCAAAAACGTATTTCCCCATCTGGTTTGGGAACTAGAACCACTGGAGATGCCCATGCACTTTCAGAGGGGCGGATTACACCCATCTGTAACATATCCTGGATCTCCCGTTCTATAGCAGTTTTAGCTTGAGGAGACACCCGGTAAGGTTGGACCCTAATTGGGTGAGCATTACCTGTGTCAATGGAGTGGTATGCCCGTTCAGTCAGTCCTGGGGTGGCTGAGAACGTTGGCGCGTAGCTAGTGCACAGCTCCTGGATCTGCTGTCGCTGCATACGCCCAAGGGTCATGGAGAGGTTCACCTCTTCCACACCACCAGCACATTTCCCTTCGTAGTAGACACCTTCAGGCCACTCAGCGTCGTCTCCTCCCTGGGCTGTAAACTGACAAACCTTTAATTCTCTGGAATAAAAGGGCTTTAGAGAATTAATATGATACACCTTAGGCTTTCGGTTGGAGGTGGGGAATGCTATGAGATAATTAACAGCTCCCAGGCGCTCCTGGACCACGAATGGCCCTTCCCACGATGCTTCCATTTTATGGGCCTGGAGCGCCTTTAAGACCATGACCTGGTCTCCTACTTTGAAGGAACGCTCTCTGGCATGTTTATCATACCAGGCTTTTTGCTCTTTTTGAGCATCCTGTAAGTTTTCTCTAGCAAGGGCTAAAGAGGTTCGGAGGGTGTTTTGTAGGTTGGTTACAAAGTCCAGAATGTTAGTTCCTGGAGAAGGTGTAAATCCCTCCCATTGCTGCTTCACCAACTGCAATGGCCCCTTAACCTCACGGCCATATACAAGTTCAAATGGGGAAAACCCTAAACTGGGATGTGGTACAGCTCTGTAGGCAAAGAGCAACTGCTGCAATACTAGGTCCCAATCATTGGAGTGCTCATTTACGAATTTACGTATCATGGCCCCCAAAGTTCCATTAAACTTCTCCACCATGCCATTTGTTTGATGATGGTAAGGAGTGGCAACCAAGTGATTTACCCCATGAGCTTCCCAAAGGTTTTTCATAGTTCCTGCCAGGAAATTAGTCCCTGCATCTGTGAGGATGTCAGAGGGCCAACCTACCCTGGCAAAAATGTCTGCTAGTGCCTGGCACACACTTTTAGCCCTGGTGTTGCTTAGAGCTACTGCTTCCGGCCATCGGGTGGCAAAATCCATGAAAGTCAGTATGTACTGCTTTCCTCCGGGTGTCTTTTTCGGAAAAGGACCCAGAATATCCACAGCTACTCGCTGAAATGGAACTTCAATGATGGGGAGTGGCTGGAGAGCTTGGCCCGGTATTTAGTTGGAACTACCAACTGTCGCTGAGGATGCCAGTCTTCCTGGTGTCCCCCAGAAAGAGTTTCCTTGTATAAAAGTCCTCTTTCTACAACAAACCTGGATCGATTAGAAGAGCTGAGAGGCGGTGGGTTGCTCCGTGCCGCCGTCCAAGCTCTCTGGAGGCTTTCATCTGCTTCCTGTTCGGTCTGGAACTGTTCCCTTGATGCTGGAGACATCAGTTCCTCATGGGATTGTGGACCTAGGCTTGGTCCCTCTGGAAGCGATATAGGGGATGGAGCTGTTTCTGTTGACTGTGAACCGCTCTCCGCTGGTGCACTATGTTGGGATTCAGGCTCCGGCTGAGCCTCTTGTGTAGGGTTATCGGCTGCTGCCAGTTCAGGTTCGGTGGGGCCCTCTGGTGTTGAGGTTGCAAGTACTGGATTCAGTGCTGACACGGGGTCTGGTGTTGGTTGTTCGGCTGGTTCCGGTTCTGGGACTGGTTCCGTCTGGGTCTCTGGGACTGGATCCACTACTGCTGTTGCAGACATTGGCCTGGGGTCCAGGTCCATCACCTCTGACTGGGTCCTGATAGAAGTTTCCGGAACAGAGCTAGGCCTCACGGCTTGTTTAGCCTGGTTGCGGGTGACCATTCCCACCCTCTTGGCCTGCTTCACATGATTGGCCAAGTCTTCCCCCAACAGCATGGGGATGGGATAATCATCATAGACTGCAAAAGTCCACATTCCTGACCAGCCCTTGTACTGGACAGGCAACTTGGCTGTAGGCAAATTGAAAGAGTTGGACTTGAAGGGTTGAATCGTCACTTGGATCTCTGGGTTGATTAAATTGGGGTCCACTAAGGAAGCATGGATAGCTGACACTTGTGCTCCGGTGTCCCTCCACGCGGTGACCTTCTTCCCACCCACACTCACAGTTTCCCTCCGCTCCAAGGGTATCTGGGAGGTATCTGGGCCTGTGGACCTCTGGTGTGATTCCGGTGCAATGAACTGTAATCTGTTGGGGTTCTTGGGGCAGTTGGCCTTTACATGCCCCAGCTCGTTACACTTAAAACATCGTCCAGCTGACGGGTCACTGGGGCGAGGAGGGTTGCTGGAGAACGGGGTGGTGGGACGATAAGGGGTCTGGAGGGTTCTTTGGGAGGTAGGTGGGGCTTTGGGCGGCCCCCGGTAATAGGGTGTGGTCTGGGGTGGTCCCTTCTGGTCTCCGCTCCAACTGCGACCAGTTTTCTTCTTCTCTGCCACCTCCACCCATCTGGCTCCAATCTCTCCTGCCTCAATTACAGTTTTGGGTTTCCCATCTAGGATGTATCTTTCTATTTCCTCAGGAACACCCTCTAAGAATTGTTCCATTTGCATTAGGAAGGGCAAATTTACTGGAGATTCAACACTTGCTCCTGATATCCAGGCATCCCAATGTTTTACAATGTGGTAGGCATGTCGGGTAAATGACATGTCTGGTTTCCACCTTAGGGCTCTGAACCTCCGACGAGACTGCTCGGGTGTTATCCCCATTCTGACTCTCGCCTTGGATTTAAACAGTTCATACTTGTTCATGTGTTCTTTAGGCATTTCAGCTGCCACCTCAGCTAAGGGTCCACTGAGCTGCGGCCTCAGCTCTACCATGTATTGGTCAGTAGAGATGTTGTACCCAAGGCAGGCCCTTTCGAAGTTTTCTAAGAAGGCCTCAGTATCATCACCTGCCTTGTAGGTGGGGAACTTTCTGGGATGGGAAGTGGTACCTGGAGAAGGATTGCTAGGGTTTGTTGGTATATTCTGCTGGGCCTTTATCCTCTCCATCTCCTCCACATGCTTCCTCTCTTTTTCCTTCTCCTCCTCCTTCAGCCGCATGAGTTCTATCTGTCTTTCATGTTCCCTTTGTTTTTCCTCAGCCTGAAATTTGGCTAATTCCAGCTGTAGTCGAGCTGAGGATTTGGCCATTCTAACCTCTCTGTTTTTAACTAACTTTACACCCGAGGTTTAGAAATAAACAAACAAAACTTGGCTGTAAAATTTTGCTGTGCTGGAATAGAATACCTATTCTCTGATAGTGATTGTCAGCCTACAGAAAAAGACAATTCCCTTGTCTCTGCTCTGGGCCCAAATTAAAGCAAAAAACCTCCAACTACTTGGAAACCTGCTTACCCAGCCCAAAGAAGAAAAAAAATTTCTTTTCAAACCTGTGCTCCTTGTAAAACAAAAAAAAAATCAAAATCCTAAAAAAAACCCTGCCACTTTTGTCTCCAGGCAAATGGGTAGAGCACACACCCCCTATTTACTTTTAGGAAGAAAAGAAAAAAAAAAAAAACCTCTGGGTTGGAAGACTGTGAATTTCCCTGCAGGAGTTAAGTACCCTGCCTCCAGGCAAAGAAAACCTGCAATTCACAAGATAATCCCCTTTTGTCTCTGCTTGGCCACAAAGCAGAGAGAAACCAAGCTGCTTTCAGTTTCAAAGCTGCCTTCTGGACTTCCTAAAAATTCCTTTTTAAAATCTGTATTTCTAGTTCAAAAAATCTCAACTGGATCTCAAAATGATTTCAGGTTAATCCCACCACTGTGCCACCATGTCAAGGTTCCTCCCCCACTCTGAACTCTAGGGTACAGTTGTGGGGACCTGCATGAAAAACCTCCTAAGCTTATCTTTACCAGCTTAGGTCAAAACTTCCCCAAGGTACAAAATATTACCCCCGTTATCCTTGGACTGGCCGCTACCACCACCAAACTAATACTGGTTACTGGGGAAGAGCTGTTTGGACGCGTCCTTCCCCCCAAAATACTTCCCAAAACCTTGCACCCCACTTCCTGGACAAGGTTTGGTAAAAAGCTTCACCAATTTGTCTAGGTGACTACAGACCCAGACCCTTGGATCTTAAGAACAATGAACAATCCTCCCAACACTTGCACCCCCCCTTTCCTGGGAAATGTTGGATAAAAAGCCTCACCAATTTGCATAGGTGACCACAAACCCAAACCCTTGGATCTGAGAACAATGAAAAAGCATTCAGTGTTTTACAAGAAGACTTTTAATAAAAAATAGAAGTAAATAGAAGTAAAGAAATTCCCCCTGTAAAATCAGGATGGTATATATCTTACAGGGTAATTAGGTTCAAAAACATAGAGAACCCCTCTAGGCAAAACCTTAAGTTACAAAAAAGATACACAGACAGAAATAGTTATTCTATTCAGCACAATTCTTTTCTCAGCCATTTAAAGAAATCATAATCTAACACATACCTAGCTAGATTACTTACTAAAAGTTCTAAGACTCCATTCCTGTTCTGTCCCCGGCCAAGACGACTACAGACAGACCCTTTGTTTCTCTCCCTCCTCCCAGCTTTTGAAAGTATCTTGTCTCCTCATTGGTCATTTTGGTCAGGTGCCAGCGAGGTTACCTTTAGCTTCTTAACCCTTTACAGGTGAGAGGAGCTTTCCCCTGGCCAGGAGGGATTTCAAAGGGGTTTACCCTTCCCTTTATATTTATGACAGTTGCCAAGACCATCAATGTCAAGAATTGAATTCTTAGCAGAGATTTTATAATAGCTTCTTTAATTATAGCTGGCACCCTGCTCCCATATAGGGGAAATTAACTTCAACCACCACCAGATGCTGTATTTACCATGGGCCCTCACCAGATGAGAAGGACATGAATGTCTGCTAGGCTATAGCCTCAGGTGCCCTCAGGGAGTGGGAATGGGTAACACTTAAGCAGTTAACATTCCCTGGTTTGTCCCATCATATTATTATTTTGTCTCTACTGTAGGTTATAGCTCAGTGCTATCCAAACGAAACCAAACAATTTTACCCAAAGTTAGAAAAGATATGCTGCTCAGTAAGACTTAAGTCTTTAAAAGGTGGTTACAGACATGCAAAGTTACCCAGTCTATGAATGCAAGTCTGAGTTTTGCACATGTATGCACCATACATTTATGCATCCATATATGCTCACAAAGGTTTTGCAGACACAGTGTAAGGCTCTGTCTTAAAAAAGATACCAGGAAAGGTGGCAGGCAAAAGACAGAAGAATGCCAGAAAGGTGTGCAGTTAAGCAAAAATTAAGAGACCAAAAGAGAAACTTTGGTATTTCCCAAATTTAGGATTAATTTAATATTTAAACAAGAATCACAATACATTGTTTTCCATGTTCCTTTTATTTTCATGTTTTATACTTTTTTCAAGAAATATTAAATATATTAATAAATCAGAATGCTAAATCTGATTGATGACTGGACATGTAGTAAAGCTGACCTTACCATATTTGGTTTATTTTTCTAACATATTTGGTCTAAAATTTTCACAAGAGTATAGCACCCAAAGGATAATGGAAAACCAAGCTACTCTTGCTGAGTCCATGTTACATATTAGAAAATCTGATCACAGTTTTCAAAGAGGCTAAATTTAGGGAAGGTTGCTAACAAAACAAAAAGTCCGTTTAATAGGCGTGTAACAAAATCCTTAGTCATTCTACTTTCTTTACAAAATATATTGTAAAAATGATATTGGCTGCTCTTAAAGATTGAGGGTATGTCTGGGGATGAATGGGGGAAAGTTAGGAGAAAATGGTTCAACTGGTTTTTTGTTTGTTTGTTTGTTTGTTTTTAAACCACAGGATCACATTTTACAGACAACTTTTCTCTTTGGAAATATGTCACCTCAGAAATGGCAAGTGACTCACTTGGTGTTAAGTCATTTATTGTAAATTTATTAAAAATAATTTTCTTTTTTAAAAGGAAACAATCATATTTATGTTAGCAGCTAAAAATGGGTTTGGGGAAGACATGCCATTTTGTCTGATATAAAGTATGTTGTCAGTTATTAGAGATTTAGTTCCTGTTATACAGGAAAAATATACACTGAGTGGTGTGATCTAAAATCCACCTATTATCATTTAGGAAGGCTAATAAATAACCCCACAGCGAAAGGTCTTGGGGAGCGGGGGAGAAGGTTATTACATTTTACAGCATCACTTATTTTGGAAAAAGCTTAAGGGTATGTGGATGCTGCTGTAGCTGGGAGAGAGCTTCCCAGCCCATGTAGGTAGGTGCTAGCTCTCCTGAGTTAGCACACTAAAAACAGCAGTGTAGCTGGGGGTAGCACAACAGCTCAGGCTAGCCCACCAGAGCACAGGGTCTGGGTGTGTTTATACTCAGGTGATTAGCTTGAGCAGCTTCCTGTGCAACCTTAGCTACACTGCTGTTTTTAGTGTACTAGTTCAAACAGAGCTGGAGCATGTCTGTCTACCCAGTGCTGGGAAGCACACTCCCAGGCGCAGTACACATGCACACAACTTAGGTCTTTACTCCTCTAGCCTCTATCAAATAAAAGGTTGCCAGACTACTGTCTAATTTTAGTTGGTACATTATTAATGTCCAGCAAACTTTATTTCATTCAGTGAAGTTATATAAAAACAAATTAAGTCAGTGCTTCACCATTAAGCAAAAAAAAAGTGACTTATTTTTTAAATAATGTCTCTATTCAAAGATGAATCATGTTAAATTATAGCTGCCAACACTAAGTAAATAAGTGTAGTGAAAAACTGTATTTTATACAGAACTGCAAATATATTTCCCTAACATGTATATGCCCAAGTTTGTTTATAATTTGTCATAATTTCAATTGAATAGGTTTATGCTAAGAAACACGCACAGAACATGAATGTTAACTCTGGACTTATTTGATCGAGGGCAAGACAAAATTTACAGACTGAGAGCAGACAAAACTTCAAACAATTATTTACTCCAGCTGTAATTTAGTATACTGACAGCACTTTTCATCTATAAATCTCATAGCACTTTCCCATGGGGATGGGGTAATGCTATTATCCACATTTTAGAATGGCGAAACTGAAGCACAGAAAAGCTAATTCAAGTTAGCACAGATTTTCTGAATCCTAAACCCACTGAATTCAGCTGAAGTTTTGCCTTGCACTTGAGTACAGGCTGGATTTCAGCCCTAATCCTGTCCACTAGTTTAAATTGCCTCCGACAGCAATTTGGCTCCAAGATGGCCTATATCTCTCACAATGCACCACAGTGGCTCAGCAAGAGGGGACACTGTGGTGCATCATGGAAGATTGATGTAGTCCAGCCCAGAAGCCTGACTCTGAGGAAAAAAATGGAGGCATGCAGCACCTCAAGTGCAAGGTCCATGAGTTACCACAGCAGCTGGGAAGCATTCTTCCAGCTGCAGTGTACACATACCCTTAAACTTTTTCCAAAATAGCCAACTACGTAACACCCATCCCCACATAGGCCTTTTGCTATAATGTCAAACGGACCTGAAAGCGTGTTTTGTTTCTAATTAACACAAAGTGAGATATTTCACTTTAATTTTCCCTGAGGGAAAGATTTAGAGCTTTTCTGGTAAAAACTGAATTTTTCCCTTGAAGATGTTAAGGATCTTTTGGGGGGTGGGGTGGGTAGGGAGGGTGGTAAGGGGCAAGAAAAGAATGGGGAAGGGAAGGAAGTGACATAAAATTCCCCAATCAGCACCACCCAAGAATAAATGGGAGAAGGAGACACTCCCACAGAACCACATGAAACCTCTGTCCCCAGATGAGAAAACCCTGGGGCCCAATATCTGGAGACAGTACAGTGTCCAGCAGTGACTGATGGATCTGTTGAGACCTCAGTGTAGTTCTCTGGTTATTTACAAATACAAGGGAGTACTTGTTGCACTCTAACCCTTAAAAAGGTAAGGGTTCTGGGCACTGTTCAAGCAAGTTTAGCATTTGAAGGCAAATTGTGACCTGAGCTTGGGCTACACTACTACTAAGTCCTTGGGTGGGGTAAAGAAACAAAAGTGGTATTATTTGGCTCTTGCCACTTTCAGATGGAGCACCCTCTGCAATCACCTGCTTCTGTAATTGCAGGCACGTCACTGGTAGCAAATCAGAAGAATGATAATCACGCATCAGGCCTACCTTCCCCCCAGGAGGCTCTGACAGGCAGCCATTTCTTAAGCAGCCCCAGCCAGGCCTCCCCCATAGATAAGAACTGAAGATTTGCTCCCCTTCCCAGTCATTCCCTTACTAACCTGTGCTCTCCCTTTTAACCTTTCCCTCTAAGCTTGACACCCACTGCAGGTGTAGCCGGGCTGGGCTGATTGAGCCCACCATCGATCATTAATCCTTTCCTGGCCAGAGTGGGGTTTGCATGCGTTATCACAGGGTTCACAGAAGTAAGAGGTGGAACCAATAGTAAATCACCAGGTTTGCATCCACTTTCCTCAGGGCATGCTGTAGTACCCAGAAAGGGGATGTATATCAGGTACTAAACTGACTGATATGCTATGCTAGCTCCTTTTGCATGCGTGTGTTCCTAAGACTCATTGGCACATTTTAATTACAGGAGATTCCTGCCCCCGCTCCCTACAATGGGTTTGTAACTACTGTAGGAACATGGTGGATCCAGAATTTGCTGAAACACCAAGTATTGCTGCAGTACTAACTCCAAGTGAGAAACTGTACAAATAATAAGGAACATCTTGAGTTAAAAAATGCTCCATTGAAATTGATGGTTTTGTTTTTCAATCAGTTTGGATTTGGGGGTGCGGGGGGTAGTCTTCCAAAAACGTCAAATATACATTTGTGTTAAATTTGGTGCTGGGAAAAAATTCAGTAGAGGCAGGAGAAGGATGGCAGCCAGTGAGTGGAGTTGTATAGGGGAACGTGTCTTGTGTACCCAACCTCTCCTCCCCCACACACACACACTCCACTCCACTCCACTCTACTCCAGTCCACTCCACTCCACTCCTGAGTGTTAAAGGGAACTAACAGGACGATTCTCATTCTATCAAGTGGGGGAAGAAGCTGGTGGCAGGGTATCCCCATTTCCCTGGAAGGGAAGGATTGCTAGAGGCTGTGGGCTCTCCACCTTTCAGCACTGGGAAGGATTGGCAGTTGGAGGACATAGGAGGTAGATAGGGCACTCTCAACTTTGCTAATTCTTTTTTTATCAAGAGCTGGTGCTGCTCCTCCTCCAAAGGGGAGGAACAGGACACCCAGAAATTCCCCAGCACCAGCTCCTCTTTCTGGTCCAAATTAAGATTTAACTGGATGAATCCTTATTTCCCCAGGAGCTCCTCTGACCCCATGAAAAAAAGTTAGAGTGGAGCCAAATCTGTATACTTGTGTCAAAGTACAGATTTAAGGTTTTTTTTTAAATTAAAGCATTTTTAAGTTACTACTCTGATCTCAATAAGAAGGTCACTCACCTGTCTTCAGAGATGGGTTTTTTAACTTGCCAGCAAGTTAAAAAAAGTATGGATTGGATAAATAGATTATAAAGTGGACAGAAAGCTGGCTAGATCGTTGGACTTAACGGGCTGTGATCAATGGCTCCATGTCTAGTTGGTAGCCGGTATCAAGTGGAGTGCCCAAGGGGTTGGTCGTGGGGCTGGTTTTGTTCAACATCTTCATTAATGATCTGAATGATGGGATGGATTCCACCCTCAGCAAGTTTGCGGATGACACTAAGCTGGGTGGAGAGGTATATAAGATGGAGGGTAGGGATAGGGTCCAGAGTGACCTAGACAAATTGGAGGATTGGGCCAAAAGAAATCGGATGGAGGTTCAACAAGAACAAATACAGAGTCCTGCACTTAGGACGGAAGAATCCCATGCACTGCTACAGGCTGGGGACCGACTGGCTAAGTGACAGTTTTGCAGAAAAGGACCTGGGGATTACAACGGATGAGAAGATAGATATGAGTCAACAGTGTGACCTTGTTGCCAAGAAGGCTAACAGCATATTGGGCTGCATTAGTAGGAGCATTGACAACAGATCGAGGGAAGTGATTATTCCCCTCTATTCGACACTGGTGTGGCCACATCTGGCGTATTGCATCCAGTTTTGGGCCCCCCACTACAAAAAGGATGTGGACAAATTGGAGAAAGTCCAGCAGAGGGCAACAAAAATTATTAGGGGGCTGGGGCACATGACTTACGAGGAGAGGCTGAGGGAACTGGGCTTATTTAGTCTGCAGAAGAGAAAAGTGAGGGGGAATTTGAGAGCAGTCTTCAACTACCTGAAGGTGGTTTCCAAAGAGGATGGAGCTAGGCTGTTCGCAGTGGTGGCAGATGACAGAACAAGAAGCAATGGTCTCAAGTTGCAGTGGGGGAGGTCTAGGTTGGATATTAGGAAAAACTGTTTCACTAGGAGGGTGGTGAAGCACTGGAGTGGGTTACCTAGGGAGGTGTGAAATCTCCATCCTTAGAGGTTTTTAAGGCCTGGCTTGACAAAGCCCTGGCTGGGATGATTTAGTTGGTGATTGGTCCTGCTTGGATCAGGGAGTGGAACTAGATGACCTCTTGAGGTCTCTTCCAACTCTAATCTTCTATGATTCTATGTCTTACAATCTCTGACTAAAACGTACATGGTTAAAAAGTTTTCATTCAGTGTGTTTACAGAGTTCCATACAGCAGGACAGACCACACTTAGATTTTAAAGAGGAGGGTCCTTCTAAACTTCCTAAAGCCTAGGCAACATACGTGTTTGCCCTCTTCTCTTAAGCCTTCATAATTATAAGTTAAAGTAGGTGGTAGCCAGTTAAATTGATGGTCAGCTCTCAAGTGAGGTTACCTATCCATGGTACTTATGGAAATGGGGGTCCTATAGTATCTGAGTGCCTCACACCCTTTCCTGTATTTATTCTCACAATCCCCCTGTGAGGTAGGGAAGTGCAATTAACCCCATTTTACAGATGAGGAACTGAGGCCCAGAGAATCTAAAAGATTTTCCAATAGTCACACAGGAAGTCTGTGGTAGAGCATGGACTTGAACCCACATATCCCAGGACCTATGCTAGTGCCCTAATTATTGGATCACCCTTCCTCTCATCTGGATTGAACCCAGTATAGCCTATGTGAAAAAGTGCATTGAGCTAGGTAGTTGTCAGGTAGACTGTCTCAGTCTCTACCCATCCCACCCCCTGATTTTGTCTTCAGCAGCTATTATTTAGCTGTAATACCGTGCTTTAAATCTTGGCAGTGCAAAAACACAGCACATGCACAAATATATATAGTTTTGTGGCAGCCTTTAAACTTGCTCTCATGGTACACTGAAGCATCTTATAAAACACTGACAGCACTGAGCAGAGATGATAGTTTATGAAAGATGAGATCTCAGGACACGGTATAATTTTTCTTAGTCATAAATTCAAAGATTGTAAGTCACTTTTACTTCTTCCTTTGTTTTTCCTTAGAAGGCACTCAACTCGTTGAACAGACGCTAGATCATCCCAACAATGCTGAAATTTGGGTGTCACAATAGCTAGGCTATGAATTTGAAGTATAATGGGAGCAGTCTACAAAGACTCCCATTTGGGCTAATAAAGAGTGCTGGGGAAAAAAAGTCATTAGAAACGAGTGACAGTATGCAGTAGAACTATATGTTGGTAGCCAAGAAATAGCTCTATAAAGAAAGATTTAATGGATTATTTCACAAATGTCAACAATTTGCACATGGGAAATTTAGAAAAGTGATTGAAACATTACAAGCACTGTTATATGCCCATCTAATTGGCAAAAATCTTGTTTATCTTCTCCTGGCAATTTATATTGCTTTTATATAACTTATTATAGTAATAAAATGAGTGTTCAAATATGCCTTCAAAAGGACACTGTAAAGAAAATACATTTAAAAAATGTTATTCAAACCTGAAAATACTTAAACTGAAAAAGTTAATTTCTACCATAATTAGTCGTTGACTAAGCAGTATACTTTCTGTAGGCCATGCCTACCAGTTTGGCTAAAAGAAATAGACTGATTACGGTTAACTTTTGTGTATGATCACTTTCATTTTGTAGGTTTCCTATACTAGCTAGCACCACTGTAGTTGGGGTTACAATGCTACAGAGGAATATAATCTCTCCTTAAACTCTACACCCCCTCCACTCTTCAAAATGCTGTTTACATGGAATTTAAGTTAACTGGTCCTGCAAGCCAGGAAGCAGTTTTACCAGCCTGGAAATGGAAATAATGCCCCAAACTACAGTCTTTAAAGGCCTTTTCCTCTGGATTTCCCTTATGATGTGCCAAACAATTTTGAAAAACAAAAAAAGCAAATCAACTGGAGACAGACTGGGCAAATGTTTTCTCCAAAGTCCCCCATCCAGTGAGAAAGGCATACCACCCCTTTTTAACCCAAGCTTTTATTTTAAAAACAAATATGGGGTTTAAACCATGTTGTCTCTCTGATTTTGTGTGTCACGGTATGTGAGGGAGCTGTTGACCCCTTATGAAACTTGGGGTTTTTTTGGCTGGCCCTGTCCTTGTATCAGAAGAAAGGGGAAGAGCCAAAGAGAAGCTGAATCAGAAGAGCTCTAACCCTAGAGCCAACGAGGAGAGGCTAGCACTTCAAGTCAGCCAGATTGACGGGCAGGCAGGCCAGTGCGGGAATCAAAAAGTACTGGAGTCATAGTGGTGGGGTGAGTCTCCTGCTCTTGCACAGGGTCATGTGCACCGATCTAGGGAGAGATGGGTCCCTTTCCCAAAGCAGCTCCAGAGGACGTTAAGAGCCAGACACAGAGGGGAACATCAGCAGCCAGAACCAAAAGGTGGAGAATGGGTTCCATTGCATAAAGTCCAAACCTATCCTGGGGTAGGGCTGCAGCAGCAGCATCACTGCAGCACATCCAGGTCCAGGAAGACAACACCACACTCCTACATTGATTGTAACTGTAAAGTTTATTGCACTTTAGATACTGCTGCATTGAACCTCACCCTAGCCATTTCCTCACAATGCTTACCCTGTAAAATGTTCTTTAATCCCCCCAAAAAACAGTTTTCGTGTAAATAAATTATGGGTGGGTGAGAGAGATTCTGTGGCCTGCATTTTGCAGGAGATCAGACTAGATGATCATAATGGTCCCTTCTGACTTTAATATCTATGAATCTATGAAGTGAACTGGAGTGATTACAGGTTGAAAGGGTAATAAGTCAAGAATATCATGGGATATGGGGACCCTTGTCTCTTCCCAGAGTTGCCCATGGAGAGATTGAGGTAAACACCCAGGAACCTCTGAGCTCATTCCTCCCTGTGTGACGTGAGCCCTGTTCACATAGGGTCATGAGGAAAAGGCAATGTGGGCAGGTCAGCCGGGGTACTGTGTATGTAGTAAAATTTCTGCACTACAGTGGGACAAATCCCTGACTTGCAAGTACTTTTGAGGATTGCACACTCAGTAAAAATACTAGGGGACATTCTATTTACACAAGACTGCATATTTTGTGCATGTGTGTATGTGTAACAGATATACTGTGTCTTTGCAAATGAGGTTTTGTATATAGTAAACAGTGGATGGGGTAGGCAGAGAGAAAACACAAGGCCCTTTCCTTTGGCAGCATATATTTTTCAAGATGATGCACGTTTTCTCTATTCTGTACTATAAGAATAAGCATTTGTAATAATATAAGTGGTTTATCAGTATAGGTCATTACATAGAAGCCCTGAATGGACTACTACTTTCAACTTTTGTATTAAAGCACAGGACTAGAAATCTGTGACACTTCAGCATTGCGAAATGTTTCCAATACAGTGGTTACTAATGAGATGCCTCTAGCTCTCTCAACTTAAAAAAAAAACAAAACAAAAAACCTCTTTTGGATGAAAAAGAATACAAATTAAGAGCTGTGAATATTTATTTCTTAAAAGTCTGGCAGCTGATTTGCTGTCTCCTACCTCTTCCATCTTCTCTGCAGAAGCAAGGCTGCTAATAAAACAATACTCCATCTGCTTATCTGCCTCCATCTGTTGTCTCTTGTCTTATACTTCAATTATAATCTCCTTAGGGCAGAGACAGTCTTTTTGTACAATCCCTAGCACCATAGGGTCCTGATCCTTGATTAGAGCTCCTATGCATTATGGTAGTATAAATAAATAATAAAGAGAAAATGCTAGGGGGAAAAAAGATTTGAGCTGCCTTGATACCCGCGGCCAACACCAAAACACTCACTGCTACCCACATAACATGACTTGATCCATCCTGTATATTAAAAAATAAAATATGGTGAGTTAAGGGTTAATTCCAAAACTAATTCGTCAGGTTTTGATTAGTCTCTCATCAGCACCATTGCCACAGCAATGGCAGTAGTACCTCTACTGCCCTAGCACCCATAGATATGAGGTGAAAAAGAGAGGCAACTTTTAAATTTCCTCTTCTCTCATCTCACTTTAAGCCAAGCAAATAGCCTCTCATGCATACAACACTTGGACTCGTAGCTACTCACAGATAGCTTTACAAGGAAGGCACACAAAAAGGTTTGATTGTTATCGTTCTGAGGTCAGTAACTCAGAGGGATCTCCCACAGTTTTTAGAAAGCACAAGAGTGATCCTGTGACACTTCCTCGGGGTGCCCACGACAGTGAGTCATTGTGTTATCCCCCTGCCTCAGCAATATAGAGACTTGTTGGTGCTAGGCTGGGTGTCAGCTCCCTCACACCACCACCACTCTGCTAGCCACCCAAACAATCTCCTGAAGGCTTTACCAGCCCTTAACTTTCCCTGGATGGTTAATCCTTGATGTGCTCCACTACCCGTGTTCCACTATAGTTCCCCCAAGTAGAGTCCAGCCCACCATCGGACAACCACAGAAATTGCCAGGTTACCTTTCTCTGAAGGAACAGTGAACCTATAGCTTGATTGGTGCTACTCATGACCAAGCCCGTCATAATATTACAGCACTGGAATTTATAAATGGTGAAAATCATAAAATGTAATCTTTGATAAGAAACTTAGAGAGTGAGTAAGGCAAGTAAGTGTGTGTGTGTGTGGGGGGAAGTTACACATATAAAACAAACCATAAAATGTAATCCTAGGTCTACACTTAATAGTGACCTTTCCTATTTAATAAAGTAGATTTTCTCCCAAGGATTCAATCTTTGACAGAGCTGCTCGTTTTCAGTTATAACCAGGATCCAAACTTTCATGAACACCCCATGACCTTCAAGGAGTTTCCTCCATGAATGGATAACAAAATATTTTACTTGTCCCCCAGTTACAGTACAGTAAACCTTTGAATTGCCCTCTTGTTTCTTCTCCGTTGTGATGGCCCCCCATGTTGCCTTGGAATGCAAATGTAGCTCCCATTGGGTTTGGCTTACAATGCTTAATTTACGTCAGAGACAAGGATAGGTGAATAAACATGCTTTGCCTGCTGTTAGGGGGCTTATTCCTTCATCCACTTACTTCCCTGGTCCTTCTCGCATGAACAGAGAGCAACAATACCCGAAGTCCAAAGGTGCAAACAATTCGATGTTTATTGGGGTGAACTTCCAGCAAGCATGATTCCAGTTTCCCTCCTTAGTGTCCCCCTTCCCAGCTCTGACACCACAGAGCCTTACACCTGTGTCCCTGTTCCCATTCCTGCCCTTAGCCAAACATGATTCCAATTTCCCCACCCCCATTCCCTGTTCCCATTTCCCCCTTTAGCAATGATTTCTATTTCTTCAACTCAGTTTTGTACTGTATAATACCAGAGTTACAATTACAATTTTAAATCAGTCCTGACAGTCTCGTCCAGTATAGGAAGTAGATATGGACATTTCCTATTCATGAGAAAAAATGCTGTGCAGAAAATAACAATATTATGATTGCCATGATAAATGCTTAAGAAGTATGAGTACGATTGAATTCAATTGAAGGGTGATTTAAGACTTGAAGAATAAAACAAAACTGTAAATGTGTTTCTGAGTTGGATTTCTTAGTATTCTTTTTTTTTTATCATGTACTGAGTTTATTGTGGTATCACAAATAAAGATATCCTTTCATTTCATCCTGTTCAATGAAAAGCTTTTGGAATGAATCCGGAAGTTTTAAATAGTGACAAGGGTTATTTAACTTACTATACATTGACAGAACAGCAATACTACATAATAAGCTGACAGTGTTGATAATATAACAAATTCTTTAATACAAACAAGAGAGGAACAGTGCAACCATAAAACAAACTCAAATGTGATTTTTGTTGGACAAAAATCACAGGCAGTGAAGGTTCTGTTGCAAGAAAAATTATGTAAGCTAATTCATTTGAAAAACAATGGGAGAGGCCATAGTAATCTAGGTTAGACAGGAACAAATCCTGACCATTGGTTACAAAGCTGTAAGGGACACGCTCTCTCCCCTGCCATATACTGCAGCAGGACATTGACCTAACATATCCTGAAGGCTTGAAAAGATGATGGTAGTGCTGGAAGAGGTCAGCTCCCTGTATTTGGAATGCATCATGCTTAGGGATCAAGTTGGAAACTTTCGTAAGTCACCTTTTTATATTGACCCTCTCTTTTCCCAACACTGGACCCATAGAAGTTACTTCTGGAAGTTCCATAGAGCTGCCAAGGGAAGTGAAAGATATGACTGGCAGAGTTTGTCATCTTTTGTTGGATTTTCCAGAGAGGTGGATAGGAAATGGAAAGTGTTCTTCAGCCTGGATGGAACCTAAGTCACCAAGTGGGACAAAAGCACAAAGACTTCACACCTAACCAGAACAGGAATTTGTAGTCATTTGCAAGGTGGGGGGAAGGGGGGGCATATAAGACTTCTAGAATAGTGAGGTGTTCAGCAACTTACTTAGGCAGGTCATATGATAGTGTCTGAGTCTGGCTGGGCCATGTGACTCCCATTGAGTCATGTGCTGCAGATCTGTGCCATGACATGGGCACATGACCTGAACCATGTGCTGCAGGCCTGTTATTTGCTCAGACTAAAATGGTGATTTAGCATTGTGACAGCATGTAATGGTGTATATGATTTGAGATAGTTCTCCAAAGATACAGCACTTACAGTACAGCATTACATTTCTGAAATCTAACAGATTGCTTAGCAGCAAAAGGGCAAAACCCATAAACTTTGTAATTTGTTTGCCAACCCCCAGCAGAACAGTTTCACATAGTTGTGTATCTGCAAAATTAAGTTAGTGGTTCTCTTTATTGGTCTCTTTTTCTTCTCTTAGGTAAGCAGTATGTTGTTTAACCACACCTATAATTATTATTGATCTGTGGATGTGAGTTGCAGCTGCTGCCTGTACATCCCTGCAGGAGAGTGTTTGGTAGGCCCCCTATAGCTTCCTAAATTTGAACTTGGTCAGAACAGTTGGATTAACACCCTGTGATGGTGCCCCCCCCATAAGGCTTTATGGAGATATGCTTATGAAGATATATATGACATAACTGGAATATGTTTTATGCTACATATGCCATGTAACATATCTCTGTAAAGGTTAAGATTTACTGAATCTATTCATCCTATTTGTATGCATGTGTCATTATTATATTTGAAGTTGTGAATATTGGCTGTATACTTGTTTGATTTTAAATAACCTTAGTAAGGCATTTGGTCAGCTTCTTTAGAAAGGAATTTGCAAGTTAAGTGCCCGATCAAGAAGCACTTAATGCACAATGGATCTTGGAAGGTTCCAATCCACATAAGAAGTCTACATGAGGATGTTCAAAGTAGCAGGTGAGCAATGGTTGCTGCCTGTAAAAACTGAGTCATGCATGGACATGTGACTTGCCCAGGTGACTCCAAAACTCCATCTCGGAGCTAGACTTTGCATAGGAGAGAGGAGGGGGTCTCCACCCACAAGAGAAAGTTTATTTAAGCCTGTGGGAGACCACTCCATTTTGTCTTCAGCTGGCTGAAGAGATAGCCTCTCCACCCTCAAGGGAACAAAGGAGGAAACTGGAAAAAGGAGAGTAAGTACAGGGGGTGTGAGTGATTGCTGGAGCCAGACTAGAAGGAGATTAGTCTTTAAAAGGAAGCTTACTGGAATTCTTCTGAGGGTGAGGTTTTTATCTGTATTCAGTTTTCTTAGACATAGACTAGCGTGTTCTATTTTATTTTGCTTGGTAATTCACTTTGTTCTGTCTGTTACTACTTGGAACCACTTAAATCCTGCTTTCTGTATTTAATAAAATCACTTTTTACTTATTAATTAACCCAGAGTATGTATTAATACCTGGGTGGGACAGCTGTACATGCCTTTTTATCAGTCTTATAGAGGGTGAACAATTTATGAGTTTACCCTGTATAAGTTTATACAGGGTAAAAACGGATTTATTTGGGGTTTGGACCCCATTGGGAGTTGGGCATCTGAGTGTTAAAGACAGGAACACTTCTTAAGCTGCTTTAAGTTTAAGCCTACAGCTGTTAAGGGATGTGGTTCAGACCTGGGTCTGGGTTTGCAGCAGGCTAGCGGGTCTGGCTCAAACCAAGCAGGGCACTGAAGTCCCAAGCTGGGAGGGCAGGGAAAGCAGAGGCAGAAGTAGTCTTGGCACATCAGTGGGCAGTTCCCAAGGGGGGTTCTGTGATCCAACCTGTCACACACCCTCCACCCCCAACTCTTGCAAAGTGCAGATTTATCTTCAATTATCACAAGTGGCTAGGGGGTAACAAACATGAATATCAGTAATGGCCTGGATATTATCTGAAGAGAGGCATTCCTGGAAACAATATCCCTTGCCTTTATGCTGTGACATTGATTCTCTACCAGGATTGGTATTATTAGCAGGTTTCCCATCTAAGCAGTGGTCAGGTTTAATGCTGCTTAGCTCTTACCTCGTAGGATGTGGTAAGATCATGTCCCAAGGTGGAACTGTATGGCTCTTAAGAGTCTGATTTTTAGATGCTTTTTTTTTTAAAAAAAAAGTAGTTTTATATAGTAGATATATATTGCACAAGTACACCAAGTTACTCTTTTAACCTATAACTTGACTCTAATTTATAAAGTAAACAAGATTACAGACAACCACAATAAATCTAATGGACTTTAAATGGTCTATGGCTCAAATTAAATGATGTGATACTAGCTATGAACAGGACAGTAAATGACCATTCTACAACAGTTTCTTTGTTATAAATGGTTTATGAAGTCATTACTTTAAAGTAAAGCCCTTGGGATGTTATTAATACCAATAATAAACTCCAACTCAGGTATTTTTGGTGTCAGCTAGTCTGACAGAAAAAATCATTATGGAGCAATGATAACCTCTTTACCGTTAAGATTGATGTTAGCTAGTTTTCAACATTACAGCCACCTCCTTCCTTGAAAACATGTTTGTTCCTGTCCCTAAGATTTCACACAACATTTATCTCACATGAGGGGCTCCACCCTATGCTTCTCTCAAGAGAAGTAGAGATACCCACCCCAAAGATAATGCTACTTTACATAGCATCAAGATTTAGGCTCATCATCTGCACCCCTTTTGAGCGGGGAGGAACAGACTGAATCATCAGGGTCAGAAGCAATTCTTCCAAGAGGGAGTGAGAGCCAGCAGAATGGCTGGCCTTCCATGGGAATGAAGCTGTTATTTTTTGGCACTTCCCCAGGGTTGGAAAGCCTCACCCTGTCTCTACCCTCCAATGATAAGATTAGATAAAGACCATTACACACCACACTCTGTTTCCTTTTGAGATTGCTGCTGTTTTTTCAGGGAGGAAGGCTTGGCTGCAGGAGGTATTGAAGTGAGCTCCAGGGCTAAGAGTAGAGATGAGAGAAGGCAGGCAAAGTGAATACATGTCTATGACCAAAGTGAAAATAATATTTTGGGGAAGGGGAAAAAAAAAGATAGTCTTTGCTCACATTCAAAGCCTGATCCTCCACCCATTGAGGACAGTGGCAAAACTCTCATTCAAGTTAATAATGCAGGATCAGACCCATATTGCTTACAGTACATTATACAGTATCATGTTAAATGAGTGAAATGGAAATAAAAAATGAAAGATATGTGCAATGGAGTGCAGCTCAAAAGGCATCAGAATTCTGAAGGAATGCCCAATATAGTGAAGTTCAGGGGGGGTTAGCACTGAACCTAGATACATTGGGGAATAGATTATTTAGAACCAACTCTCTTGGCCAAGTTTAATTAGAACAATACTTTTAGATTGGAGGGTTCATGGACTTATAACTGCCTCTTTTTGTGTACTGGATAAGGATGGTTTTGTAGTTAAAGCTCTGTCTTAGGCTTCAAGGGATATGGATTTAAATCTTGTCTCTGCAATACATTTCCTATGTGACCTTGGGCAAGTCACTAACCTGTGTGTTATATCTGGACCCAGCAGAGAAAGAGATACAGACACAGAGGAGCTCATTTAAACACAACTAGCTGCTGGGGAAACTTTTATTGTTCTGGCTGAACATACGAAAAGTGATGCTTTGGAATGGAGGTGGGGGAACCTCAAAACATTAATAAAGGGACAGGACATCACATTCCTACACACACACACACACACACACACACACTCCTAAAACTTGCAGGTGGACTACCACAGACTCAACTTGCAAGGGATTATTCTGACCTGAAATAGCAACTCACTAACTAAATTTCTAAGTTCAGCTGCACAACTGGTTTTAATGCTCTCCTGGGATAATGTGGTGATAGTGGCATTGTAGCGTCTTCAACAACAGGAATAGTCTGTGGTAAGGAATAAAAAGATTCTCCCAACATGTCATCAAAGTTCTGACTTGTAACAGAGAGTTCAATAGGAGGAATAGAAAGTCCTATGGTAACATCCTGGCACTCTGGTCCTGATCAAGGCTTCAGCTGGTCCATATGTTGTGTCCATAATACCAGCGGCTAGTTTTGCACTGGACCTGTTTAGTTTGTGGTATTTTACATGTTCTTCAGGTATGCATTTCATTCCACAACCATAGTTGTGAGTCCCGACTAAGTCTCCTACTTGAAAAGAACAATGACAAGTCTCATAATCCATTTGTATAGTTTGGGATTTGGCTACATATGAGGCAATATCAGGATGTAGCAAGTCCCAACAGGTATGTAAAGACTGCTTCAGAAAAAGAGTTGCAAGTGATTCCTGGATAGCAACATATGGTGCGTGTCAGTGGACAATCAAGAAGTTATCCAATTTCTGCAGATGACTCAAAATAGACTTGTTAGCTTTTAAGGCTTGCCTAGGTATCTGTATGAAGCATTCAGCTTGTCCGTTTGTAGCAGGATGCTATGGAGCAGATTGTATGTGCTGAATTCCATTTGAAACTAGAAATCTCCAAAATTCTTTAAAACAGAATTGAGGTCCATTGTCACTCGAACTGTAACAGTAAACCAAAATTGGCTAAATCAGGTGTGAAGATGTCCAATGGTCTCGGTCACTGTAGTAGAAGTCATTCTGAACATTGGCCATTTTGAGCGGCCATTGACTGACCAAAAACATATACCCTTCTAGTGATCTGGCAAAGTCCATGTGAATACACACTCATGGAGACTCAGGCTATGCTCAAGTGTGTAGACAAGCTGGGCTAGGATCATGCTGAATTGACTGACAAGTAGAACAGCACCTCACCTTCTCTCAGTATCTTTGTTGATCCCTGTGGTGGGGCGGTGCTCCACCCCCGGGAAAGATTGGGCTATAACAGGCCAGAGCGGCTGTGTGGAACGGCAGTCAAATCAGAGAGGGCCTGTGGGGGAGCCAATCAGTGCCAAGCCGAGGGAAGCCAATCAGGGACAGGCTAGGCCCTATAAAAAGGCTGCCCAGGGGAGGAGCAGTGAGTCTCCTGAGCTAAGGAGACCAGCACCTTGGACAGCACAGTGCTGGGCAGGCTCTGGAGAGCAGGGGAGAGCAGCTGTATACCTGTCAGACTGTGGGACCTGACCAGAAGGGCCTAGAGGGTGCAAGGGGCCAGAGGGGAAGTGACCCAGGGAGGACGGATAGACGAGGGGAGAGGAGGAGGGCAGAGAGGCTGTCACTAGAGGGTCCCTGGGTCGGGATCCAGAGTGGTGGGCAGGCTTGGGTTCCCCCCTTTCCCCCTTGTACTGCACCTGGCCGTGGAAGAGTGGCAGTGATAGACCACAGCTGGCCCTTGAGCAGAGGGGCTAGACCTTTGGGGGTTGTGGTTGGTCACTGCGGCAGGAGCAAACTGGAAAGACTGCTGTTAAACCCCCCCACCAACCCCAGACTAAGGGGCACTGTCAGAGGACGGACTAAGGAGCACAGTCAGAGGGCAGTGACAAGAAGCAGATGTCACTGAGCAGGGAGCAACGTGGGTCCGGATACCAAAGGGGGAGCAGACAACAAATGGGGCAAAAGGCGCCCGGCAAAGGAGAGAGCTAATTCCCAGATGTGCCAGCGGGAGGTGCTGTGGTGGTGAGTCCCAACCCCGTCACAATCCCTGACCACCAGACTTGACTCCAGACTATAGCTTTCATCTATTCAATGCCAAAATGACTTTAGTGGAGAAGTAAAATTCATTTGCAAATTTAACACCATTAATTTGGGCTTGAATAGGGACTCGGAGTGGATGGCTCATTACAAAAGCAGCTTTGCCTCTCCTTGAATTGACCCCTCCTCATCTATTATTGGGAGTGGACTACAGCCACCCTGATCAAATTGGCCCTGTCAACACTGGTTCTCCACTTATGCGGTAACTCCCTTCTCTTCATGTGTCATTATGTAAAGCCTACATCTGTAATTTTCACTCCATGCATCTGAAGAAGTGTTTTGTTTTTTTTACCCAAGAAAGCTTATGCCCAAATAAATCTGTTAGTCTTTAAGGTGCCACTGGACTCCTTGCTGTTTTTGTGGATACAGACTAACATAGCTACCCCCTGATATTTGTCATCAAGGTTGAAATTCATTGGCCATCTGGAATGGTATTGAAGGTTACAAGTTGCTCAAAACATTCAAGGTACACCCCCCACGACTTGCCGTTGTCATCAAATTCACCAACATTGCCCACAAAAGTTGCCATTTCTCAGCTCTCCTGTTGGACTTCATACCCTCCAGGACCCGTTTTCTGCCACAGGGATTTTTTTTTTAAAACTGTGCACCATTTGTACTCCATCCGCCTCTTCTGGCTGTACACCAACACTGCAGCTTTCTTTGTCATGTGATGAAACTTCCAGAAATATGTCCAACCAAAATTGGCAACCCTAGCATAAATCCTTTGTTGCTAAATGTTATATCTGGATGCAGCAGGGGAAGTGATACAAACACAGGGAGCTCATTTAGGTTTCCACAGCAGCTAGCCGACTGTTCTGACTGCAAAACTGAAACCAAACATGAAAATCATGGGCAGCGAGTATAATAGGCAAGGGGAAGCTGTGCTAGGGTTACCAACCCTCCAGGATTGGCCTGGAGCCTCCCAAAATCGGTATCGATCTCCCAGTGACTATTGTAAGCAATCTGGGAGATTTTAATAGGATATTTTAAGAAAATGACGTTATATCATGTTGTGGGGGGGAGGAGGGGAACAACTCCTCCTGGAATAGCTTCAGTCAAAGTTGGCAACCCTAGGCTGTGCGTCCTCTAGCACAGCCATCCCTGTTGCGTGACACATGTGCTGTGGTGCTCTTTCCCCACCCGCCCAGCCTCTTCCCCTCCCTGCTCTGACCCTTCCCCAAGGTTCTTCACTGCCTCCTGCGGCTGCCTGGTGAGTCTTCCTCCTCTCTACCTCCTCCCTTCAGAGGTCCCTGCAGCTGGCTGCATCCCTTCTCCTCATTCCCTCTCCATCCGGGAGCCAGGATGTATGTGTGAAAAAGCAAGCAAAGGGGATCCCTGAGGAACTTTACACAAGTGAAAAAGCCTTCCAGAGACCTAGCAGCAGATCACTGAAACTGTTAAAGGAGCCATTAAAGTGGTAATGCAATAATTTAACAGGCAGTTGCCAATGTGCAGGATCCCTTTGGCCACATTCAGCTGGCTTTTATATTGTAGAAAAATGTGTTATTTGGGTTATAAACAATTTCCAAACAATCCATCAGTAATTTCCATGCTATGTGAGTTATTCTCTGTACCCAGCAGTAATTTTGACTAACCTCACTGAAAGAGGAGCTGACATAGCCAGCGAGTTTATTTCTGATCTAGTGGTTTTATTCAAACCCAGTTTAAGTAAACGAGTCTGGCAGGGAATTCTATGTAAGAAAGGTTATTAAACCACTGCCTTAATGCAGGCTGTCAATGACAAACACTTGAAAAAGGAGAGATTAGGCTTCAGTTTGGCACAGGTAGCCTGAAAAGCCACGTGTCTCTGTATACAATGTATACCAAACTCCATGATATGCAGAGGAAAATCCATCTGGCAATTGTTATATAGCTGTTCAGTTCCCCTAGGGGAATGTTATTAGTGTTTTAAGGTGAGAAGTGGGGAGGGTCTTGGGGCAGGAGGGGGCAGCGGCAGGGTGAGGGGGCGAGTGGCAAGCCAGCAGCATGGCAGGCGGGGGTGTGTGGAGGTGAGCAGAGGGGGGAAGCTTGCGGGGGGTGAAGAGGTGAGCTGCAAGTCATCAGCAGGTGGGAGTGGGGGTGGGGCCTGAGGAAGACCAGGGGTGGAGTGTGGATGGGGCCGTGGGCAGAAGAGGCAGGGTAAGGAGCTAGCCTCCCCCAGGGGGAATTTCACCCACCACCTATGATGAAAATGAAGCTTTGCATGGGGTAGGGGTTGCATTCAACCATTTAAAGGGACAGGACTATATACAATGGTCCAGTGGCCTAGTTCCCCACTTGTAAAATAGGGATACTACTATAGATGTGTTGTCTATTTAAATTGCAATCTCTTTGGGGCAGTGTAACAGGGTGGCCGCTTATTGAACATTCCCTCATGGCCAGATACTCTCCGCAGCATCCTCTCTGTTTTACCTCTTCAGGGCGCTTATAAACACCATAGTTTTGGGTTTGTTTGTTTTTTAAAATAGAGGAGTATCACCACTCTCCATCGGGGCTTGTTTGATAATTGCCCACAGTTCCAAGTAGTCCTCACCATTACTGCAAACCAAAGGAACTCACTTATCTTTGGCTCTTCTGCCACCCCACATGGAGCATATGTAGTCCCCTCCAGAGAGCTTCCTGATTGGCTGGAAGAGAGGAAGCCATGCCCCACCCCACACTACTGGGCTCTTGGCCCCAGGCCTTTAAAGGGACGGTTTCCTTCTCCTACTGTGAATTCCCTGAGACTGTTCTCTCTCTTCAGCTACAGGGGTATTTCCTGGGACTTTGTTTCAGCTTCCTGTAACAGTGTTTCTACCCCCCTCCTTAAATGACCAGTATATCTCATTACAGGCAGGTTGTGTCTCCCAGAATGTTTCACATAATGAGGCCCATCCTGACATCAGTTGTTGTCTCTAGGTACTGCTTTAACAGAAATAAACAGTTTATTTGTTTGGGGCTGAATTGTTTTTACTGATTCATTTGAAGTCTATATTATTCTAGAGAAAGATTTAAAAATGCACTAACAATATATCATTAAAGCCTTCCAACTACAGTATTAATGTAAAGTATTTTAGCTGGTTAAATCTGAAATTAGAGAGCACTTCTGGCCAAGTTTGCAATAGCAGGCTCTAAAAATCAAAGTGCAGAACCTCAGAATAGTGAGAAAATGGCTTTGTAGATTCAGAGTGGGTAGTTAGGCATCTCTCTTTTGTAAGTAGAAATGCAATTTGCTTATAAAACTTAGAGATAGTCTTTGTGAAAAAATGTGCACCTGCAATTTTAGAGTCTATGATGAGATTCTCTGTTGAGTCAGACTTAGTGTGAAATTTTCAAAGCACCCCTTCACCAAAGCATATGCTTAAATGCTTTGCTGAATCAAGGCCTGAGGTGGTCCAAGTCCCATATTACCAGCCTAAAGATTCCATGTGGTTATCTTCAGCCTGGAAGGTGTATTACTCTAAAGTTCTCTGCAAAGATCACTCATTTTTCGTATACATAGTAGCTCCCTCCCTTTATCCCCCATCAGGAATGATGAGATTCTGTGCTGCACCTGATCGAGGCACAGCATAAAAAGCATAACCTGCGGCAGTGAGAGGTTTGGGGAAAGTTGCTTATAGCCACCTTTGTACCCTGTTGATCCTCCACTGTTCCAGGGGCTGAACCCTGCAAGCCACATAAGCTGCAGTACTGCCTGGAATTTGTACAGCACTGCATGCTGCAACCCTATCCTGAAACTCCTCAGCACCTCTCCCTCATCTCCCTCTCTCAGGGCTTGAAGTGGCAAGGATCTCACCCAGAGTACCAGAGCTCCCTCTGAATAGCTCAAGTGATTTCTATGCTTGCAAGCAACATTGCTGAACTCCTGTGTTTTCCCTATTAGATGATTCTAAATTCCGTGGCATGGGGCAATTGGACTATATTACTGGTAAACACTTCCAAAACAAATATTGAAAGAAGAAAAGGAAGAGTCTAGAGAAATGAGGTAACTGGGTTTGGGTTTAACATGGCAGTTTTGTTTTATTCAGTTCACCAGCATCAGTAATGATGTTAATACAGCTCCGGCAATACACCAGTTAAGTTTGCTAACAGAGGCAAGGGGCAAGTTACCTGGTAACATGACATTTTTGTTGTTGATCCTGAACAAGACAGATGCTTCAAGTTCTCTGTTGCTTCGCAGAATATATTGGCCTTGATGCTCCTATTCCTATATTTTCCTAGGCTTGGTGCATAGGATGGGAGGAGGAAACCAGAGTGGATTCTGCTGCCCTGATTCTCCGAGCCAGCCTGAGTGCCAGTGAGAGTTAGAGCTGCTTCTGTCACTGAAACAGGATCTTTAATGGAATAAAGACAGTGGAGGATAAATGGAGTGGGCCTGCCACACACTACCTCTCCAAAAAGAAAAGGCATACTTGTGGCACCTTAGAGACTAACAAATTTATTTGAGCATAAGCTCTAGTCAGTCTTCCCCCAACACTGAGGTGGAAGGGAAAGGAGGGGTGGGGAAGCATCAGGCACAGGGTCCAGAATCAGCATTCTTATGCAATCACGGAGTTCTTTTGAGTTTGTTAGAGAAGCCAAGCTCATGGGCACGAATTTGGGACTTGGGCACCAGCATAAAACCCTAAGTTACTGAGGCCTTATTTTAACTAAATGAGTTGGAAGGCTATGACCATACTAGCCATACATTTATCAGAAAAATCAGAGGAGACAGAGCTGGTTGCGATGCTTACAGTTAAGGTTGCCTAAGGGTACCAAACTAATTGGATACACTCCCTTCTGGAACTTGGAATTTACTGCAGGATTCTTGAGTATTTACACTCCTCCAGAGTCTAGCAAATAGCTGCAAAACCCACTAGCAAAGCGTGCATCTTATTCTCCTCTAGTGGATAGAGTTCAACTGCCTCTACTGCTGCCTGTTATTCCTTCAGTCCTCTATCTCTTGGGCTCTTTTGTGGATCTAACACTCCCAGATTTTGAGATGACAGAGACAAGGGTTATTATGGTTCTACATAAGAGAATTTGTTTTCCTAGTTATTTTTTTAAAGCAGCCATAGAAAAGCCAAAGCCATCTCTTTTACAGGAATGTTCAGCTTGCAGAGACAAGCCACTCTAGAAGTTAGGAAGTTCCAGAATTGAGGCTGTCTGTGCAAACTTAATTCAGCATCCTTAATCTTATGCTGTATGACAATCTTTAATTATATGACCATATCCATTTTTTCCCCACAGGACCCCTGCCTCAGTCAATGTGCAGGACAGACTGTGCTCTGTGAAGTAGACTTGTTTGTAGGAGCTCAGCCTCATTTGTTGAGGAAGTTGAAAGGTGTGGGGTCAATGAATTAGGGAGAGGATAGTCTCCTGGTTAAGGCAGTTGAAGGGTTCTCTGAAGAACTGGATTATATGCCTGCCTCTGCTACAGAGTTCCTCTGTGATGTTGGGCAAGTCAAGTGAGCCACACTTGTGTGCCCAATTTGAGGAAGCTGGAGTCTGATTTGCAGAAGTGCTGAGCACTCCCAGCAGCTACTGTGCGCAGATCCCATTGACCTCTGAACATCTGATATATTATATAACTCTAAGCACCCTTTAAAAGTCTTAACATCTTTAATTGTTGTATCCATTAACACTGGGTGCTCAATTTTTGGCCATATTCTCTATGCCTCAGTTTCTCATCCGAGAAATGGAGATAACATTTTATCTTAAAGGGGTGCTGTGAATAGAGAGATTAGTGAGTGGTCAGGAAATCAAAAAGATCCTATGGTGAGTCCATCATAAAAAAGCCCAAGAGGAAATGAATAGTTCTGTGTCTAATACAAAGTTTGAAGGTGTGTGGTAAATAATGCACAGGGCCACACACTGAAGGATGAAAAAATATTGAACAGTGATCTATTCTATGAGCACCAGCTAGCCTGAGCACTGAATGAGGCAGTGGACTCAATGAAGCAGGTAGAAAAAGATACTGTGTATTCATGTAATTGAAGGCTATCATAATGTATGTGCATAAGGAGGCCAATATTTCACGACTTGGCCATCTTACCTGACAATTAGAGCTATTTTTCCGTTTTGTCCCTTTCACTCAGCAACAAATAAACAGTATTCTGCTGCCCACAATTGTGTGGAGTCCCCACTTTTCAAATGGAGATATCTTAATACAAGTTGTTAAGAAAGATCTATTTGCAGACCTGTATTCTTCCTTTCGGTACACTAATGCAACCTCATTGTTTTCACTGGTGGAATTTGGTCCCCAGAGTTTTTTAAAGTGGTGACTGCATCTCTTTCCCTTCCCACCCCCTCAGACTTCATAGATTGTAGTACAGCCCCCAGGCTTTCAATTAAAGTTAGGACCCCATTGTTTTGGCTGATGACTCGGCAATGTTGGTAGACATTTTGAAGTTGCATAGCAATATATAAGTATAAAATTGTTTATTCCTTGGTGGAATACTTCAGAAGAGCAGTCCCATCATAATTAGAAAATAAAATACTTTCTGTGAATATTTAGCTAGCTACAGATTTCTGTATTACATAAACATACTGTTTTCTATTTAATCCTGCAGAACACTTTAAAAGAGCCTAACGAAAGTGTCATTTTCTATTAATTGTTTCCATTGGGGGGAAAATCCCTGTTAATATTGTAAATCATTAATTAATGCATAGTAAAGTGCTAGCAGCACTGCTTTTCTTATAAACACATTTAGCTCACAGTACAAATGTCAGCCCTGTTCAGCTTTGTTTCACAGCTCTGTCTCTAGCTTTCATTCGGGATATGAATCTTAATTCAAGCTACTGCTTGTTCCCAAAATACAGTCACTCATTAAGATTGAAACCTGGAGTTTGCATATGCTGAAAGACTCTGAATGATGTGATTTTTCAAGCAAGAGAGAATACTGTAGTAGGCAGTTTTCCATGTTAAGAGATCCATTTTAGTGAGTTCTAGTGGCATTCTTTTATGTGGTACAATATACCGTATACCATCTCCTGCACAGCTGAGCTCAGAGAAAGCTGCTAGTGGAACTACTAGCCACCTGCCAGAAGAGCCCCCCCCCCACCCAAAAAAAAAAAAGGAGGGCAAAATTGGTTGGCTACTGCTAGCAGTCTAATCTGTATTGCCTGAGTTAGCCAGCCAAAAGTGTTGGCCATTGCTAGCTGTTCTAAAAACAATGGGTCCTACAGAAAGGGCCTGATCCAATGCCATCTGAAGTATTTCCACTGACTTAAATAAGCATTGGCTAAAGCTCTAAAATGGCCAACATGCCTATACTATATCTGTCACATTGATGCATCCATGCCTATGTAGACAGTATTTTGTCATAGTAAACTATGCATTGACTAGGAGGTACTGAAGCACTATAGGATTAAGGGGCCACATAGAATTATGTGAGAAAAAAATAAGCTAATTAATGCTATGCTAGAAGTCGGGTGGCTCTCAGCAGCTATGCTTTTGATCCATGAGCAGAGACAGTTCTGTTGAAGCCAATAGGCAGGATAGAGTCCTTTCACTCAGACTAAGTTAGGAAGCAGTTAAATGCTGCTTTGTTTAGCAAGAGCTGAAACCTATAGAAGCCACCACCCAAGTCACAGACCTGCACAGCAAAGCTTAATTAGAAGGTGAGCCATATCTGTGGTTTTTCCCTGGAGGATTGAAAGCAAATGCAGTGGCTGAGTACTGATTGGTAGAAATATGTGTGTCCATATGATGCAGCAAAAGGAAGACTAGTAGCATAGCCTGGAGAGAAAGCTAGAAGGTTTTTTACTGACTGGAAAGGCAGGCTTGGAATTATGAATGAGGAACCTTCTTACTGTATTCAGGGAAACTAGACTTTGTGCACCTACTTTATAATTAAACAGGATCGCAGCAAAGAAATACTGGACTATTATCTGTTGTCAGTTAAGTGTGTCTGTGCTCTCTCCAGATGCCGTCCAAGCCCTGCGCAGATAGTTGGTTCAGCAGACCTCAATAATATTATTCAGAAAGAAGGACCACTGGTTCCTGGGTAGGAGAGAGGTGTCTGCGAACTTTAAGAAAAAGTGCACTTGATGAAATACACAAGAGAAAGCAGCGATTGGTGGCCATTGGTAGATTCAGGGTTTTGATTAAATGTGGCTAAGAAACTAAAATTTTGTCCTGAGGACACAGATTTTGGAGGCATGGTTCAATGACAAAGACACTCGGCCAGGTTTATTGCCCTCAAGACACAGTACTAGCACCCTGGCTCTATGGTTACAGGTACACTAACATGAGTGTCCAGTGGCAAGGAATGGCTCAGTCAGCAGAGGGAATTTCTGCTGTACCCAGGGCCTCACAAAGGCTTAAAGGAAGGCACCCCAATATTTATAGACTGAGACAAACAACTCTCATACCATCTTACATGTTTCATGACATCTGCTTGTTACCTCCCTTTGTATCATGCTCTTGGTGTCTTGGGCACAAATCCTTATTCATTACTTCTAGCAGACCCTCTTATCTGGTATTAGGCTAGGATGTCCCTGGGCTAAACTTCTGGAGTGTCTTCTCACACATACCCAAGAACTGTTGCTTCTTAGGGGTGCCTGTGTTTTAGCCACGCTAGCAATACTTTTGCCAAGATCAAATAGTGAACTTGTAAAGATCTGCTTTAATATACGGCTTAACTTTGGGTCACAGCTTCTGGTTCAGGCCTCAGATCTTGCACCAGGCCCAGTACTTCAGGCTCTCTCTTTCTCCTACATCATCAGTTTTTCCTCTTAATGAAAAGAGGCCCACAAGGCCCCAAATATTGACTGACTGCTTGGGTGGTAACACTATACATAATTGAGAGGTAACACTATACATAATTGACCAAGTTGTGACATAATGGCCATCCTTATATTTGAAGTGTGTAAAACACCATGGAAAGGAATTAAAGATATGCAAGTATAACTAGGAGTAAAACTAAAAAGGAAGAAATGCTGAATGTCAAGAAAAGCTCCATGACAGAAAGGCATTTGATTGTGGAGTAGCTTCCAACCAGGGCTGTATAGCATAATAGAAGTCACAGTAGTGAGGATGTTTCAGACTAGACTGTACCAGGAACTAGAAATTAAAGTAGGAGAGAATCTAGCAGTGCCAGGGATTGACTGAATGGCCTATGAGTACAGCTGGTTGGAAAAATTCTAACAAACGTGTTTTCAGGGTTTTCCAATTGGTCAACATTAAAGCATTTGACAGAAATGGTTCTATTTTGATGAAGTTCTCCCAGAAGCTACCTGGTGGGTTGTGAGGAGTCTGGGCTTCCTGGGTTTGCAGCTCCAGGATAACCCACCATGTGGTTGCCCTGGGGCTGCACTTTTCATGGACCATTTGGAAATTTTTGCTTTTCCTTCTGAATTGGATTGATACCAAAATTTCAAAATAATTAAACTCTGTGAAATGAAATACCTTCCTCTGCCCAGCTGTGGGAGTTTTTCCCATTGATTAGCGAGTTACACATATTAAATATTGGACTTTCCTGTACTCTGTTAGCCTAGTAGAACTTTCATCAGTTTTTGCTAATGTCTTTCTGAAAACTCTGAAGCCGATGCCTCCCCTACCGTTTGTGGCAAATACAAGTAAAGCAGACTTAAGAATCAGAAACAATAAAGCAACAGCAGCAATAAAATGAAACTTCAGCTGATTTAGAAGTTTAGAACAGGCCCCGGGAGAGACATGAGAGAGCAGAAGGCAGGTGAGATGGTCAGAATTTCGTAATAAAATGTATTACAAGTTTCAGCAACTTCCACACAACCCTACCACCACCACATGTAGTCTGTGTGTTTCACGTTGTACCCTTAGTGTATTTTTTGTATTGACCTCCCTGGGTGAAATCCTCGCTCCACTAAAGTCATTGGCAAGACTGGCTTTTTGGGGTGCGAGAGGGGTTTATTTCTGTAGAAGAGGTGGTGCACATAGCAATACCTAGAGTTAAGGTTGGTTACAATGGAATATTTATGGGCTTGTCTGTTCAGCAAGTTACTGTACAGCAATCCAGGGTGTAAATCTATAGCCCAGTAACTTGCTCAACACTCAGACTTTCATTGCACTGTAGCAGCAAGAATGGTACTGTGCATTCACAACCTGGCTTGCCATGCAGTAACATGCTGTATAGACAAGTCCTAAGAAATCAAACTGACGATTATATAAAGCTCTCTCCAAGTTTTGCCTTTCTGTGGAAATCTGGCATGTCAGAGAGATTCCTCCTCCCCCGCCCGCCCCAAAAGTTTAAGACGGTTAAGCTATTTCCAAGCATCAGATGCAAGTTCATCCTTTTGACATATTGTCTCCTGATGCAGGATGACAGAGAAATGCAAGGTGGCTTTGGTGCCTGGTGTAGGAGATTCTACTGCCAACAGAAAAAACTCTTCTTATTAAATTGGAAAAGTTGTGAGCACAGGTGGGGGGGGGGGAGAGAACAGTCTGTCAATTCAAGGGCAGTTTAGTCTTTGGGCCCTCAGGCACAGAGCTTCTCCTCTGGGACAGCTGCTTGCTTCAGAGCCACTTTAAAATTAAAAGGGGCAAATTAGAGAGAAAGGTTAATAGTTTGTTGTTAAAATATAATGTAGGGACAGATTCCTCCCTGTACCACAGCTGTGCTCAGCACAGGAGACTGGATGGGGAAAAAAAAGTCAGAGAGCTGGTACTGGTTCTGCTTCTCTGGTTCAGAGGCCTGGCCTTAGCACCCCATAGAACTACTGCTGGCCATCTCTGAGGATACTATACCAGTAGCAGCATATAACTACCTCTACATGAGTGAAGGATTGGCAAAACAAAGTGCCACCAAGCCCCTAGGCCAGAAGTGGGAGGGCAGAGGCAGTTAGCAGCAGACTAAGGCCTACCAGAAGTATAGATGCATCAATCAATGCATCCCTATTCCAGGGAACTTCTCTGCTGGCAGTTAGTAACTAGATCACAACCACTTCATGCCATCCAGGTGGCACAACTGAGTTGTAACAGCGGTAGAGTCTGTACTACAACCTTTAAATAATAGGCTAGATTCTCATATGGTTTAGTTGGGTGTCAATTGGAGCACATTTACCCCATCTGAGACTCTCACCCAGTATTTCTGGGTGATCTATGGAGCTGCCTCCTGCAATTTGTGGAGAAACTGAAAAAACAGAGCACTTTAAAAGCTTTGAGCAGCCTACTTCGAAAGCCTGATCCTATATCAGTGTTTCTCTTTAGGCAGACTACCTTTTATTGCTACATATCTTCTGCACTTAATATTTAGGTCACAGCATTTTGTCCATCAATAGATTGTGATTAGAATGATGAGACTTACAGCTGTTTGCCATGAGTTCTTACCGGGACTCTGATGATGATGTGTGGAGGTTAATTGCCTGAAGTTCAACTGACACATCCCACTAGGGAGAAAAGTCATTTTATAAAATACAAGGGAAAGTCCTTTTAATGATAGGACATTTTATAGAGCACAGAAAATTGAGATAATAAATTGCAATAGAGTTCTTTCAGTGACCAGTGAACACCTACTTAAAAAAATAAAAAAAATGCTTTATTCAACAGAGACCAGAGAGAAACTGCACTAGTCTATCATTTCAAGCAGTTCATGGGAATATAATTTTGTCTGAGTTCAGGGATATAGCTAGCAATTTAGAATCTTTAAAACTCACGAATTAGTTGATCAGGTTGTTTCCTCTCTCAGCCCATCCGCAGCATCCATCCAATCTATCCGAGGAAAGACACCACAACTCTCAGTGTATGCACAATTAGCTATCCAAATCTATAGCAACAGCATGTTACTAAGGGTCCTGATTCAGAAACAAAAGAGTCTGCCCCCCCCTCCTCCAAGACTCCAGTTACATTCCAAGCTTTATAGCATATGCCTGCCTACAGCTAGGCTTAAGTGAAAAGAGCTTTTTTAGTGTCTTTTCAGTAGCCTGCTTATCCCAGGAAGATCAAGTTAGATATGGCATTTCCCCGCATTTTGGAGTTTTGCTGACTGAGGCATTGTGACCATTTAAGACCTTGTGAGCCAATACAATAGAGACTCTAAAGAACTGTAAGTTTAAGATTATGACTAGAGGGAGTTCTATTTTGTCTTACCATTTGGACGTGTACAGTAATGTCGTCAAATCCATATGGTCAAAATTAAAACAATCTGAGCTGCAAGGGACTGAGGTAATTTTGTGCCACTTCATTGACACCTCCATCTCATCTCTAAGCAGCCTTATTGGGCTCCAGAGAAATTACCTAGCCCTTCTTAGTTGAAAAATAAAAAGTCACTATGATGCATTACCTTAGAGGGATGTTTTACATTGGGGACAAAATGTGAGTGGAAGTCTTTGAGGAACTTTTGGGACAGGAAACAGAAGTGTAAGTGGTTACTACTTGTGTTACATGCTAATTCCTTCAGTGTTAGGAAGATATACAATTTATCAAATGAAGTGCTATTTTTAGTATGCTCCTGTGATTGTTGTTTATACCATGATAAAGTTACTATGGATCCATTTTAAGAAGGTCTGACCCTAAGCTTCTATGGATATGGACCTCAAAGCATTAGTTACTTTTAGTTACTGTTGCCTGACTCCCAGGAGGGAAAAAGCCAAGCTAAACTGCTGTAAGAGCAGTTAACAAATATTGTCAAAGGGACTATTGCTGTCATAATTCACTGTGCATTGTTTCATACAGAAGAGCCTCACAAGATACTGGCAGCTGAATTTGGATTCTCTGTCCCTTGCAGTAATCATACAACAGCTGGGAAAGCCAATTACTCTGTAGGGGTAGGAGAGAGGTGTCTGCGAACTTTAAGAAAAAGTGCACTTGATGAAATACACAAGAGAAAGCAGTGATTGGTGGCCATTGGTAGATTCAGGGTTTTGATTAAATGTGGCTAAGAAACTAAAATTTTGTATGTTTATTCAAACTTCTCCTGGCTGCAAAACTGGGCTGAAATCTTTCAAGAACAACTTTCTGCACCAGGCATCACAACTAAAAGAAGATCTGAGGTCAGATGCTCTCCCCCGCATTAAAGCTTTACAGAGCTGTGGAGAGACAAACAGTAGAGGAAGTCGCCTCCAGAGACGACCTCCCCGCACAGCGGTGGTGTAGGTAGCAACACCCCTAGACCAGCCACCTCACAGCCCCAGGCAGAGCAGCATTCCGGAACAGTAGAGGGCAGCGCAAGAGGGAGCAGGCCAAATGTTCTGTTCTTCTGCTATTCTGACTTGTGGAGCAGCACGGGGGCAGTTGTGAGGAAGTTGCTTTAATTAAAGCAGCTCTGGGGCTTCTCATTGATGCTGGGAGCTGCATCAAACTCTTCAGCAGTCTAGAATCCAGGAGGAGACAGGATATCTTAAAGTCACCTTTGTGCTCCTTCATCTCCTGAGAGGTGAAGAACAGATCATGGTCTTTAATTTCCTTTAGCCTATATTCTGTAGAACATCTCTCCACAATTGCCTTCCTGAGGGTTGTTCAGATCTTTGGATGACCTATCTCATTTACATAGGAAGCATGAATTGCCAGACTGCAGTGTTACACACTAAAATGTTATGACTAACATTTATGAGAGCCAGTAGCCATCTAGTATATAAGGCAAGCAATACTTGTTTACTTGCAAGGCAATGCTTCTCATATGCTTTCTATATAAACACTATCTGGTAAGTGGGTCATCCCTCCACCCCAAAAAAGCATAAGGTAAAATAAAACCGTGATATGTTTCCATAGACAAGCACAGAGAGCCAATAAAATATTTTTTTTCCTAGGCTTCCTTGCAAACTACATGCAATCTTCAGTTACGGCACATTGTGAAACAGCTCACTAAAAACAAAGTAGTCAAAATCAAATTGGCCTGCCTTTAGAAAACTAAGCTGGGGGTGAAAAAGTTGAATTTCCAGTCAAAACCAGGTGCTATGACTACTATTATGGGGAATGACCTCTAAAAAAAGTACCTCAGGACCCCATTCATGTACCATATGAATAAGATTAATGCCACTGAACAACTTACAGCTTGATACTGGAATTTAGATGTGAAGTCAAAATAGAAGTTACTGTCTTTAATCTGTAGCTTCAATGAAAGAGGTATGAAGAATTTATTGCGGGGGGGGGGGGATTGTTAAATAATGCAACAGTGCACAGAAAGGTTTAAGAAGTGACAGACTGTTTTTATTACAGGCAATTCAGACAAATGCCTTCAAGTGAAAAAGATTGAAACTTCCCACATCCACTGAACTAGTACTCTCACTTACAGGACCCCAGGGATGTAATCTTCCCTCAAAATGCACATAACTCCCATTAAAGTTAATGGGAGTTATATGCATGCATCTAAGGTAGAATAGATTTCCCAGCTCTTATGTCTACCCATTCTCATTAGAGAGTCTTTAAAAAACAGCTAGAAGATAAACTTTGCTAGTTTCATAGTTTGTCCTCTGTCCTTCAAGAGGTTTGGCAAGTGAAAAGATACCGGAGTACTGAGAGGAGAGGAGATATATTAAATAAACCCAGAGGTCAAAAAGGGCTTATAACTCACATTTGTGAGTTTGAGATGAGAGAAAGCCGTGCTATATATATTATAATCAAGTCAACCTGAATGTAATTAAGAATGAATAAAACTGTATAATATAGGTTTCTATCAGTTTGGTATCTTGTGCAGTTAACAGGATGTTTTCGATGACAACCAAGAAGAGACAAGAGTGAAATCCTGACTTCACTGAAGACAATGGCAATACTCCAGCAGACTTCAGAGGGATCAGAATCCCACCCAAGAAATTGAAAAGCTCTGACTAATATTGAGCTGTTTGTTAAACTGTCACAATCCCCAAATCTGCAGACATTTATGAACATGCTTAACTTTAAAACATGAAAGTTGTGCTAGGGGTTTAGCTATTATGTGACATCCATCCCCGTTCCCCCCTCTCCCCATTATAATATTCTGTTCATTTGCCCTCCCAGGGCCTGATTTGACTCCTACTGATTTCAAGAAGTGTAGGATCCAGCCTTGGAGGATGGAACACTAAGTTTTTAGAGTTGATACTCTCCCCACCGCACACCACCCCCAAAAAACAGTTTTTCCACAGAAGTTTGTGAGAGGCTCTAATAAGTTTTACATGCAGAAGGATGTAGTCAGTGTACATATTTATAAGGGTTATCCATTTGTAGTAATTATTTTAATAAGTTATATTTAAATATCTTATGAAATATAACAAACTTTTATAAACTTATTTAATAAACTTTTATACATTTAAGATATCTACAATTAGTTGAATTTAATAAAAGTGTTCAAGAAAGTGCTCTCTCAACACTACGTTTACAAGTTAAATATCATATGGGTCTTATCCTTTTTTAACGGCCTTGGATAACATCTGAACTGGTGATATGGCCTTAATGGCATACCCAGATTCATACCCTGAATCCAAGCAGACACTGAGATAGCTTGCTTAGTCCAATGTTGCATCATGCATGTTCTTACAACTGAGTCATTATTAGTCCTGTAAGGTAAGTTTTTTGTTGTTGACATTTAAAAAAGTGACCCTAAGTTATTTAGGATACAATAAAAACAGAATTAACAGCCACCAAGCTTGTCTAGATGCTATTATACAATAACTAACCTATGTAACAGCTTGATATTGTGATCCTCATTTTCCCAATTTTTCCCCATTATCCATTACTCACATAAGTGAGTTATTTCAGAGTTGATTGTAAGCTGGATGAAGGTTTTCTATCAAAATTATGTTCAAAGAGGGAAAAAATGCAGATTTGGCAACACAATATTTTGCAACTTAGTGAAACCAACACTGGATTGTTTTGGTTAAAAAAAAAACAACCCTAAAAATCACAAAGAGGTCAAGATTTTTTTTGTGTGTGTTTGCCATTTTGATTTTTCAATTCAAGATGCCTGTTTTGAAGTTTCCTTTATTTTTAATTTATATAGAAATAAAGTATGCTCAAAATCAAAACAAACTGGTTTGTTCTGGGTCATTCCCCACCCCACGCCTGAAATTGCCAGCAAACTGAAAAATCTTTATTCTCACAGCTTGACCCAGGGGGATAGGAATCACATTTTTCTACAGCACCAAGTGCAACAAGAATGACACCATTTATTGACAGGTTTCAGAGTAACAGCCGTGTTAGTCTGTATTCTCAAAAAGAAAAGGAGTACTTGTGGCACCTTAGAGACTAACCAATTTATTTGAGCATAAGCTTTTGTGAGCTACAGCTTACTTCATCAGATGCATACTATGGAAAGTGTAGAAGATCTTTTTATACATATAAAGCATGAAAAAATACCTCCTCCCACCCCACTCTCCTGCTGGTAATAGCTTATCTAAAGTGATCACTCTCCTTACAATGTGTATGATAATCAAGTTGGGCCATTTCCAGCACAAATCCAGGTTTTCTCACCCCCTCGCCCCTCCCCCCCACACAAACCCACTCTCCTGCTGGTAATAGCTTATCTAAAGTGACCACTCTCCTTACAATGTGTATGATAATCAAGGTGGGCCATTTCCAGCACAAATCCAGGGTTTAACAAGAATGTCTGGGGGGGGGGGTAGGAAAAAACAAGGAGAAATAGGTTACCTTGCATAATGACTTAGCATTTATTGAGTTATTTCTTTCCAATAGCAGTGGGTAGAAGTTAAGTCCCCCTCATTTTAATAATAAAGAAAAATGGTCAGATTTTTCCATTGACTTGTTAGGCAAAAAATTGTGCTGAAGACTGGTTTTGTTTTATTTTCAGTACAATTAAAGTTTTCCACAGAAAACAGACACTTTCTAGGTAAGACTTTATTTAGTCAACAAATCTAATTTTCCATTGGAAAAAAAAATGTTTGAAACATTTTCAACCAGCCCTACACAGAAAGTCTCACCCCTTCAATATCGATTTCAGATTCAATTTTGAGTTTTATTTCTTCCAGTAAGCCTGTTGAGAGATTTTAGGAGTAGAAATTCATTTATAATTTATTTGGGGGGTGTGGGGGCAGGATTATAAAGAAAAGCACACAAGTGAATACTTTCTTCTTCTAGAACAGGAGGAATATTCCCCTATGAACAGCCCCGGTTCACTGTCTGAGTTGAAGTCAAGTCTGGTGTCGCCCTCTCTTGATGATCTGTTTCATCTCTTTAGTGTTATCTATTTAATTATGCAGAAAAATTTATAACTTCTAACTTAAGCCTTTTATTTTTTGCCCTGTTTCACAGAGGGCAAAGAATGTTTGGCTACATGCTTTATTATTACCATGTGGTTACTACCTTCTCCACTCTGCAGTAACTGTGTATACTGGCAGGTTTCAGAGTAGCAGCCATGTTAGTCCGTATTCACAAAAAGAAAAGGAGTACTTGTGGCACCTTAGAGACTAACCAATTTATTTGAGCATAAGCTTTCGTGAGAAGTGAGCTGTAGCTCACAAAAGCTTATGCTCAAATAAACTGGTTAGTCTATAAGGTGCCGCAAGTCCTCCTTTTCTTTTTGTGTATACTGAGAGTACCAGGAATAAATTCTGTCTGGGTCACCCTTGGCAGCTTGCTATGGGACTGGATGCTATAGCTCTGGCTGCAAGTGTAGGGAGACATCTGCTATGAAAGATGTATCGCTAGGTTACAAATGGAGCTCCTACCCTCATTTTACAGGTAATTAAAACAGGTGTTTCAAATAGTAACTGCAAATATGACCCTTAATTAAATCGAGGGAACTACTACGTTCAAACAATCCTTGGGGAGGAGAGTACCAGCAACTAACACAGTGGTATTAAACTTTGGCCGACAGTGTTTTGTCTATGTATTATATATAATAAATAAAGGAAATTGAAGTCAATAGGCAGCAGGATGGTTTCACTCAGAATATTTTATACCACACCCACATAAGAAGTGTTGCTTGTATTTAACAAGGAATGTAGGATTTTCAGAATCACTTTGCTTCCTTTGAAGTCAATGGGAAGCTGAGTTAAGCCAATAGTTCTACCTTTAAAATATCATATATATCTTATATCCTTTAGTAGGGCTGTCGATTAATCGCAGTTAACTCATGCAATTAACTCAAAATTAATCGCGATAAAAAAATCACAATTAAAGAATACCAATTGAAATTAAATATTTTTGGATGTTTTTCTACATTTTCAAATATATTGATTTCAATTACGACACAGAATACAAACTGTACAATGCTCACTTTATATTACTTTTGATTGCAAATATTTGCACTGTAAAAATGACAAAAGAAATAGTATTTTTCAGTTCACTTCATACAAGTATTTTAGTGCAATCTCTTTATTGTGAAAGTGCAACTTAGAATTTTTTTTGTTACATAACTGCACTCCAAGAAAACCCCACAAAAACAAATGTAAATCTTTAGAGCCTTCAAGTCCATTCAGTCCTAGTTCTTGTTCAGCTAATTGCTCAGATAAACAAGTTTGTTTACATTTACGGGAGATAATGCTGCCCACTTCTCATTTACAGAGTCACCTGAAAGTGAGAATGTGTTCACATGGCACTTTTGTAGCCAGCATTGCAAGGTATTTATGTGCCAGATATGCTAAACATTCGTATGCCTCTTCATTCTTCAACCACCATTCTAGAGGAAATGATTCCATGCTGATGATGCTTGTTTAAAAAAAAAATGTGTTAATTAAATTTGTGACTGAACTCCTTGGGGGAGAATTGTATGTCTCCTGCTTCATGGTTTTACCCACATTCTGCCATATATTTGGTGTTATGGTAGTCTCGGATGATGACATGTTGTTTGATTTAAGAACACTTTCACTGCCGATCTGACAAAACACAAAGAAGGTACCAATGTGAGATTCCTAAAGATAGCTAAAGCATTTGACCCAAGCTTTAAGAATCTGAAGTGCCATCCAAAATCTGAGAGGGACGAGGTGTGGAGCATGCTTTCAGAAGTCTTAAAAGAGCAACACTCTGATGCGGAAACTACAGAACCCGAACCACCGAAAAAGAAAATCAACCTTCTGTTGGTGGCATCTGACTCAGATGACGAAAATGAACATACGCCAGCCCACACTGCTTTGGATAGTTATCAAGCAGAACCCATCATCAGTGTGGACACATGTCATCTGGCATGGTGGTTGAAGCATCAAGGAACATGTGAATCTTTAGCGCATCTGGCATGTAAATATCGTGAGACGCCAGCTACAACAATGTCATGCAAAACACCTATTGTCACTTTCTGGTGACACTGTAAACCAGAAGTGGGCAGCATTATCTCCTGCAAATGTAAGTAAACTTGTTTGTCTGAGAGATTGGCTGAACAAGAAGTAGGACTCAGTTAACTTGTAGGCTGTAAAGTTTTAAGTTGTTTTGTTATGGAATGCAGTTATTTTTGTACATAATTGTACATTTGTAAGTTTGTCCATATCCTTTCTGTAGTAGGGGGCCCAAAACTGGATGCAATACTCCAAATGTAGCCTCAGCATTGATGAATAGAGGGGAATAATCACTTCCCTCGATCTGCTGGCAATGCTCCTACTAAGGCAGCCCAATATGCCATTAGCCTTCTTGGCAACAAGGGCACACTGTTGACTCATATCCAGCTTCTCGTCCATTGTAATCCCCACGTCCTTTTCTACAGAACTGCCGCTTAGCCAGTCGGTCCCCAGCCTGTAGCACTGCATGGGATTCTTCCGTCCTAAGTGAAGGACTCTGCACTTGTCCTTGTTGAACCTCATCAGATTTCTTTTGGCCCAATCCTCCAATTTGTCTAGTCACTCTGAACCCTATCCCTACCCTCCAGCATATCTCCCTCCCCCCCCCGTCTTAGTGTCATCTGCGAACTTGCTGAGGATGCAATCCATCCCATCATCTAGATCATTAATAAAGATGTTGAACAAAACTGGCCCCAGGACTGACCCCTGGGCACTCTACTTGATACTGGCTGCCAACTAGACATCTAGCCATTGATCACTACCTGTTGATCCCAATGATCTAGCCAGTTTTCTATCCACCATGTAGTCCATTCATCCAATCCATACTTTAACTTGCTGGCAAGAATACTGTGGGAGACCATGTCAAAAGCTTTGCTAAAGTCAAGAAATATCACATCCACCGCTTTCACCATACCCACAGAGCCAGTTATATCATAGAAGGCAATCAGGTTGGTCAGGCATGACTTGCCCTTGTTGAATCCATGTGATACTGGACTCCATCTTGGGCCAGTAACTTGCCATACACAGCGGCTGTGGGCTGTGTTTGGGACAGAAAGTTTCCATGCACATGGCAAAGGCTATGAGAGAGATACAGCAGACAACTCCATTTTGCCTCTTTTCTGCTCTAATTTTCTGGACTGTGGATGTACAACTAAAAGGAGCATCTTGAATTATGAACTGAGGACCTTCCAATCTTTTGAAAGTTACCAGAGAGACTTTTGCAAGCCAGCAGTCTATTCCATCACTGCTACAAGTGAAATAACGACTTCGCAATTATTTGTATGTCTATGATTTATTAATAAATCTTTAGTTAGTTTACTAAGGGATGGTGACAGTGTGATATTTGGGTAATGCATATGGACCTGGAGTAAGTGTCTGATCCTTTGGGATTAGGAAAAAACTCCACACATATGGTGAATTCAATTTTCAATCACCCCTCTCTATAACAGACCTCTTTGTCTAGATGGGAACCAAGGGCTGGATGGCCTACAGGGGATTGTGTTTGGCTTCTGGTTAACCAGTGTGTTACTGCAGAAGCACTTGTTACTGGCGTGGTGAATCTAATCATAGATAATCCCCCCAAACTGGTGGTTTGCTCCTATCAAAATTCTTGCTGTCTCCCAAAGTGTGGCATTCTGAGTGTGGGCCATCCTAGGTACCCCATCAGACTATTAAAAAACAAAGTTGATCCCTACCAATATTGTTTAAGGATTTGATAAAAGCTTTCTACAATTTAAACACAATTTTTCCATGAAGTTCTCTTCACTGTCAATTCACCTGTGTGTCTCTAGAATTTCATCTTTTGCAAATTTTTATTGAGACATATTAAGCTGCATATACCACATGATTTTACAATGAAAGCAATTTGGCTAAAAAGACTGATCTGTCTCCTCAAGAAGGGGCCCGTTTTAATCCAGATTTTCTAGAGAAACAAGATCAGATTCAAACCTACAGAGAAATGAAAAAAAAAAAGAGAGATGTATTTCTGGCCTTTGGGCACTGTGGCAAAAATTAAACACTGTTGTTTTGTACCCTCCCCCAACCCAGGTCTTTTTAATACTACAATATAGGAGCAACGACTACTAAGAGTTACCATGTATTGAATTATTTGATTACTTAAATTATGGTCAGAGTAGCAAAGTTGACCGTCATCTCTTTGAAGATTTTGTACGCAGCACTATTTTTTCCTGCAGCTTCTGATACATATTAACTAACAATGGAAAAGGAGTTGTGCTGTTTTTACAGCACCAACTTCATATACAGTAGCTCAACAATTCATATTATGAGCCTGATTAGAGACAGACCATGAGAGAAGTGAGTGTCAATTCTTCAGATACATGGCAGAAAGGGAAGCCAGAACACATACTTTCGTCATGCCAGCAGTCCCATATGGAGAACATCACTGCCTGAACAGGATTTATGATTTCAGCTAACCAATGGATTGATTGCTTGCATAACACACTGTGAAAGCCAGTCTCGTTAAAAAGCTACCAGCATTCAACATAAGTTACAATAACACAGATGTTCTTCTTCAGGGCTGACAAAGATTTAAGAAACTGAAAATCTCTCAGTGAAATTTTCTACAGCATTAAAATTTGAGAGCGGGGGAGCTAGATCTAAGACAACGGAAGTGATGAAGGCTTCACTGCTATTTCTCACAGCCCCTGTAAGTGTAAAGAACAGTAACTGACTACTCCCTAACTCAGGTTAGTCCCAGTGTGCTATATTTCCTGGAGGTAGTTAGTTTGTTATTCAGAGGGGCCCATTTTTAATTTTACCTTAAGTAGTATCTGTAGAGTTGTGTCCCATTCAGGTTGTTTTTTTTAATGCCACAAAAATTTAAGTATCCATTTTTGTATGAGACAGAATTTTGGCCTGCTTCTGTAAGAAAGAGCTCCTGACACACACACACAAATCAGCTAGGGCACATAAAGTTGGAAGAAATACACCCCTTCTCTTCCATTTACCAAAGGTATTGGGGTTAGGGTAAAGGTACTTGGACATGTATTTTATGGAGTTACATCATGTCTTTAATAAATTGACAACCAGATGATTCTAAAAATCAATTTGCATCTGAAAGTAAACATGTTTTTTTTTTATTTAACATACAGTAGAATGTAAACCCAGGATCTTCTTTGATTGAGAAATGCTAGAGTTTGCATATAAATGTTTGCTCTCATGTATCTATCAGATCAGAAAGAGGTATGGAGATCACTGCTGCACAATAGAATCTCCTGCAGAGACCTAAATGAAGTTAACATTAAGCTCTTATGTGAAATGTATTTCCCCCCTTCCCCACAAGGTGGCTTAAGCCTCCTCCCTTTTCTCTCTCTCAGGTGCTTGGTATCGCCAATATTTAGAACAGCCACACCCCATGCCTCACATGGTATGGGTCCTTCCCCCAGCCCTGCCAACCATATTCATAAAGGGCGTAGGAGGTGTGATGCTTAGCATTGCAACAGCAAATGTTTAGGAGTCTACAGGGAGTAAGGGGGAGGAGGCACACAAATAAACCAACCACACACTGCTGGAAGTCAAGAAGGCAGACTTCACAGATTCCAAGGCCAGAAGGAACCATTGCACTCATCGAGTCTGGCCTTCTGTATGACACAGAATTTCACTGTAATAACTCCAAGCAAAAAAATACAATCTGGATTTAAAGATTGCCACTGATGTAGAATCCACCATGACTCTTGATAAATTGTTCCAGGTGTTAATTACTCCCACTGTTAAAAATGTACACCTCATTTCTAGTCTGAATGCGTCTGGGTTCAACTTTCAGACATTGGATTTTGTTACACCTTTCCCTGCTAGACTGAAGAGCCCCTTATTAAATATTATTCCCAGTTAGGTACTTCTAGACTAAACCTTTGTTTTTTTAAGCTAAATAGACTCAAGAAGCTCAATCAATCATTATAAGGCATGTTTTCTAATCCTTTAATCATTCTCAATGCTCTTGTCAGGCAACTGGGATGTGGGTAGTCATGCCTAATGCTTAAACCAGGATTCAACAGCAATGAATTGAAGCTTGGGGTCAGAACCAGGTAGCCTGGAGTGAGGCGAGGAAAGGCTGAGCTGGCTCAGGTCAGAGACAAGAGAAGGACTGGAACAAGGCAGAAATAAGATGCTAACACAGCAACAGGTGAATACTCTGAGCAGCTAGTGAACTACCACTGTTGTGTATAAGAGCAAGCCTGATCACTTCTTTAGCCAAATCAGGCAAAGCATTCCATCAGGCTGTCTAGTTGATGCAGCTCAGCTGTACTTATTAGGCTGTCAGACTGAGCAGGTGTAGCGGCAGGGCCTTTTGCTTGGCTGATCTTCTCTGAACCCTCTCCAATTTGTCAACATGCTTCTTGAATTGTGGACACCAGAACTGAACACAGCATTCCAGCAGCAGTTACACCAGTGCCAAGAACAAAGGTAAAATAACCTCTCTATTCCTGACCAACCCTAAATTTTCTTCGAAGAGGGAGTCCAATAAGGCAGTGGAGGATTTATGGAAGTGATGTGAGACTGACTCAATGTCCTTTTATGAATATCTGTCAAGAGTTACAAGATAATTATTCAAGAACAGCTACTTGTTTTTGCAGGTCCAGGGCTGTTGAATAAAGAGATAATAAATAGGAATTAAGTCTTAAATTAGCCATAATTTTAATTGGATATTGGAAACTACTGAATGTTGAGTTAGATGAATGGATAAGGGTTTCCAAAAGACTCAATGGATAGAAAAAAGTTGTTTAATATAAAGTATTACAAAATTACAACTGTTTCAGCTGATGGTGGGATGTAACGCACCACGCACTATGGCTAAGATTACTTCCAGAGGACAGGCTGTAAGTTCTGCAGAGTGAGCCAGGAACAGGAAAGATGCGGGGAGACTCCCCCCACTCCTTGTTCTATCTTCTCCTTGTGTCCTCACCATTACTGCTCCCTTTTAACATGGTAGACAGCACTTAGCTACCCAAGGAGGATTCTTGGTTCTCACAGCAATTTGATGCCTCTCAAAACAGAGGTAACTTGTAATTCACAAGGAACAATAAAACAATGTCCTGTTCTTGGGAAGTTATAGTTTAAATAATTCACATTACAATGGTACAACTGTTCCCCACTGGATGACGTTAGAACCTGCTCGAGCAGGTGGCAGTCTTCTAATTTTATGAAGAGTTTGCACCCTGGTGCTCTGTAGATACGCAAGTAGTTGGGAGAGCATGACAAGCCTGTACAGCAGAGGAATGCAAATACAAGCCCCGCTATTGCTCTCTCTACAACTCTGAGGGCATAAGACACCTAGCGGGACCAGGCAGGAGGGTGCAGCCTTCAATTCACCAGGCAACAAAACTTGCTGGGTGTCCTGTGAGGGGGGGGTACACATCATGAAGGGGTGTAGCAGCAGGCATCCTCCTCCTGTAGTGACACAAAGCTGTACCTTGCAGCGCAAGCAAACCCATGTTAATAGAATGATTTAGGCCCAGATCCACCCAAGTCCCAGTTTTAGGCTCCACTGCAAACCACAACCCCCCCACTTAGTTGGGCCTTTCACTGTAGGCACCTAAATTCATCCCATGCTTAGGCTTCTGCTAGTAAAGGTCCCTAACTTTCTGCTTCCTGGCATGTGCGCTACTGCCTCACTCAAACCACCCAGGTATCTAACTCCTGCCTAAGCCCCCATTCAATCCATGAACTGTGGAAGATAGGCAGAGGAGCACTTACATTATCTGTGGGGCCCCGGTCTGGTAGGCATGCTCAGAGGTTGCCTGCTAGGTCAGATCCTCTTCAGAATCTGACTGCCGGAGGAGGAGATACTGAGCTGTAAGGTGAACACTCAACTGTGAGAGACCCAGGTTCAAGTCCCATACCTTTCTTCTCTTCAGGCAGCGGGCGGAGACCCTTGTTCATATTGTCCCAGGAATGTGCTCTAACTGCTAAGTTACAAGATATTTTGATGTGGGTCTTCCTGAGTCTGTTGAAGCTGTTCCAATATGGAGTAATATTAGAGTAATTACAGTAGGTGAGGTGGGTGCCCTAACTACTAGGCAATAGAGTCACTCTCTCGTCTGATGATTAAGTAGTTATGCACAGTGGGAAAAAGTTTAACAGGGGTAAATGAGGAAGTCCCCTATCAGAATGCCATAGCTCAGTGGTCAGAGCACCCGGCATTGTAGGAGACCCCTGTTCAAAGCCTGTCACACTCAGGCAGAGGTGGGGAATTGAACTGGTGTCTCTCACATCCCAAGTTAGTATCCAGCTTCCATCACCAATTCCTCTTGCTATTTTACACAGAGTAAAGAAGGCACCTAGTTTGTTCTGCAACAAACAGTTTAGATGAGTAAGCCACCTGATTCCAGTTGTGGGTTACTAGCAGACATGTGCCTCCCTGCAGCCTGGACTTGGGATATTGTATCCTAAGCCCTGCTTGCTCATTGACAGATCCCTGCCTAGCATGCTGGCTTTTGTTAATTGTATTCTATGATGCCTACCTCTCCAATGCATTGGGTAGGGAGCCTAAGCACCTAACTGGAGTTTTGTAGATTACAGTGTTACAGGAAGTTTTAGTTTAGGTGCCTAGAAGTTGGGTGTTGTGACACTCAACATCACAATTTCTTTTTGTCCCTTTGTGGATGCAGGCCTTACAAATCCTGCACTTTCAGAATCAATTTTATTTGAAGTGTTTTAATTTTACAATGTTGATTATATCATGAAGATAAAAATCTAGCATTTTTTTGCCCAATTAGATAATGCATAATTAATTTGTTTGATATATGAATCAGCAATGCCTTTAACAAGCTATTCCCCCTTCTACAAGATTCTACTCTGAGTCTTATAAGCTAAAAGGAGCGAAAAATATATTACTCCTTTTCTTTTTGCGAATACAGACTAACACGGCTGCTACTCTGAAAAAAATATATTTGAGTGTGTTGCTCTTGCTACACCAAATGCTTCTTGTGAGCATGTTTACTAGACAGAAGATTAGAAGTTGTCTCCTTCACAAGAGCAAGATAAGCTGATCAATTTGAGTTTAAGATCTACTAGTGCTCCCTCTAAGACAGGCAAGATACATGAAATACCTAACACAAGGATAAGCTTCTCTGACTGTTTGAGGAAACACAAGTCAATGTGATTTTCTTAATTAAGGTTATGTGATCATGTTTGCGTGTTGGTGATAGTACGAAGTTTTATATATTTTAATAGTTGTCATGTCTGGCATTTAAACTCTACTAGAATTCAGTTAGAAAAAGCAGTATATTGTAATGAGTCAGCATTCCCTTCTCCTACCTCAAAGGAGAGACGAATTCAAGTTGTTTCTAACCCAAGAAATGCATCTGATTAGATATTATCTGCTGGCATAATGACCAGGTTTAGTGGTGGGGGGAGGGAGACAGAGTTCATTCTCTCTCTCCCAATCCAGGAAGCCTTAGCCTATGAAAAGTTCAGCTCATACTTTCAAAAGCAGGTGTCAAAAACTTGGATCCCAAACCCATATTTACGCACCCAAATAAGTGGCCTGATTCTGAAAACAGCTGAATCTCAATGGGAGCTGCTGGGTGCTCACCACACTTGACGATCAGGCCATTTCATTTAGAAGAATAAACAGGAGCAAAGCTCTTTCAAAAATGTGGCCTTTAGGAGTCTGATCTTTGGGAATATTTACCCTCATCTGAGGTTCACTGAGGAAACCACCACAATGCTTATTTAAGATTGTTGTTCTATAACAAAAGTGATATTCTTTCAATCCAATTATTTTGATAGATTAAATACAATACTTCAGTCATGGTCAGTACAGATGTATAGTTGTCCCCAATAGAATTTGGGAGATAATTTTAGCTTATGTAGAAATTCATAGATTCAGTGTTTTCCAAAGATGCTAAATAAGGTATTAGAAATCAAGTAACTAAATGTAAACTGTAGCTGAGTTTTATCACCAAGTAAGGTTTCCTTGTTTGAAAAGCTATATCTTTAAATAACCATTACATGAATACTGACTTTTATAGTTTTCAAGAATTTTGTGGATGATTTACTATTCATGACACTGTGTGGACTAAAACAGTAGGCCAGATTCTGATCTCATTTACATCCAGGATTTATAGGATTTTAAATCCACAGTTCTCTGGACAGCTAGAATTACAATAGAAGGGTTGCCTGCTGTAGACTACAATGTTCTATTGTCTCACACATTTAGACAGGAGGAAGAAACAAATTATAGATGAGTGAGGGAGCAGCTTGATCCAAGTACACATTAAATCACATTTGCTGCTCCTCATCTCAGGTTATTTCTACAATTACAGACAAAAGCTATATTAAAAGATCATTAAGGCTGAGAACTCAAGAGTTAAGAAATGCCAAAATTAAGGTTGCTTCTGCAACTGTAATTTGCCCCTCTTATAAGCATACACATTGATACAGTTTTAATTACATGATCACACACTACTTTTTCCACAGGCTCCCTACCTCTTTCAGTGCACTGAGTGGACAATGCTCCGTTAATAAACTGCTATTCTAATTCTGTCAGCCCTCTGTCCCCATCTCCCCCCCCTCCCCCCCCATTCTTCAACTTGTGGTCAGATACCTTATTTACTGCAGACTATTCAAACTTGTCTCTGGAGGCAGAATCGGTGATTTCCTTATGGACTTTTCTATGTCGCTCATCACTGGAGTATTTGAATTCTTCAGACATCCTGTGAGATGAAGGAGTGGTATCTCCATTTCATAGACAAGGAATAAAGAGTAAGGTCACAGTATCCACTAGTTTTGGGTGCCCAATTTGAGGATTTTCATGACCCATTCTTCAGAATACGTACCATTATATAGCACTTATGTTAAAAGTACAGTTTCTATTGACTGTAGCTGCAGTAACGAGTGCCCAGAACTTCTGAAAATCAGACCCATGGATGTAAACCTCTAAAAGAGGATGTAAATGCCTCTAAAAAAAGGCATCCAGAAAGAGAGGAACACACAATTTGTGGCCACATGTGAAAAGTTTTGGTATAAGAAACTTGCCTATCCTCACATAAAATTTCTGTGGCAGACGGAGGGATGAATCCAATTATTCAGAGTAGCATCCAACTGCCTTAACCAAGACACTGTACTCTCTCTCCTCCCACCCCCACCTTATCATCCCACATCCAGCTCTTTCCCCTGTCTCCACGTTGTAGTTAGGCTGCCTCCTTCTCTTCCAATCTGCCTGGGAACCAGCAAAAGCTGAACTGTTTGCCCACGAGACAGTGGCCTTGTTCCCAGATCTTGTGCCCATCACTGCAATTGCAAGAGAGTCCTGCTCAACCACTGCTTCCCTAGACTGGAGCACACTCAGACTGAGGGAATCTTCAGAGATTTTAGCCATCAAACTAACAACTCTGAGCTTGTCCACTTTAAAAAAATAAAAGGGTCTTACTTGGCCAAGTGTGTAGTCTTTCGTGAGAACAGTTAAGGCACATTTCTGGTACTAGGACAACCCCTGCTGCCAAATATCAAGTCCCTGATCTAGACAATGGAGCTGTACAGCTTCTCAGTGAAATGGCTGGCCAAGACAATATTCTCCCCCACCTCCCACAATGTAGTTCTCAGAAATATCTGGGACTAGTTTTGCTGAGTCTTCCCAAGAAGATTCCACTGGAAGCAGAGACCCAGCCTGGAAAACGTCAGCCTGAATGGTTTTAAGGTTAGCAATATTAAAAGCAACTGAAAACAGCATCTTAATGGAATCAAGGTTCCCCCTCAGAAGAAAGATACCAGAATCTCCGTATTAATAAAGATATATAGTCCCACTTCCTGAGGTACTAGGTTTTATTTAGGCTGTTAAAAGAACAAGCCAAAAAACATAAGGGCCACTACTGACTTCTTTTACCTGAGCTCCCAGGTGCAGTGGTTCTTTAACAAACAATAACAGCAGTAAGTTAAGGTATAGCAGACTCGCAGCTTAAAAAAAATTGCTGTGAGCTCTCTGAGTTGCCTACCTACTCAACATCAGGAGGTTAAATAGCTCCTCCATGAAAGGCTAACAAGGCCCACCTGCCAAATAAATCCAGTTGTTTAACTCCTGCTGACCCTAGATAAAATGCTGATGTAGAGTTTGGCAAAGCAAGATTTCTTTCCTAGGGCCATCGTGGGGTGTGGGTCCAGAAGTATCCCTCCCCTGAAATCCAAAGAACCAGTATACCTATTCACACACATTTTGAATAAAAAGGAAGACAAGTCTGAATTTGGTTCTCAGGTTTGTTTGGTAGAAAACATTTTACTCTTCATCTTACCTCATCAACCTAAGCAAAGGGTTTGAAAATGTACTGCATGCTTAACGGAAGGCTGTGGTACCAGGCCCACTTATTTAGTCATACATTTAATCACAAAATAGGCATTGTAGGTACAATCCCCTAACCCCATCAGCTGTTTTTTCACTTCCTCAGCACTGTAAAGGATCAGCAAGTTGCCCTACAGGCACAGCTGAGGATTCCCTTTGCAGAAGATGAAACAGTGTGGGGGAGTGCATGGTGGACTGCATGACATTCCTCTTGATCCTCCACCAGCACGGTGATCTCATAGGTGTAATTTAGAGCAGCCAAAATTACTTTGGGGACTGTTTCATCCCCCGATAGCTCAGTTGCACACCCTGAGGACTGAGCTCTGTGCTCATAAATTAAAAATATTCAAGTGTGCAGATGTGCATTAGTTAGCCCAATCACACATACAGTTGGACAATTTGACTATGAAACTCAGGCTTAACTTTATGGAAATTTAGCCAGTAATGTTCATCTAATTTGAGGTCAGACATGAATGGCTGGGGCACTCAATTTTCATTCTTTTAGAAAAAGGATTATTTCTTAAGCACTATTCTATGGGTTCATGCATATATGTGTGTGTGAGAGAGAGAGACTTATATCCGCCTAAACCTCCTTTGTTTTGGTAGCAGTCCAAACTTACAGTATCAAAAAAAACCAGAGTCACTCCAAACATTTGCTTAATGGATGCCTCAAGGGATTCAACTTCTACCTTGATTCCTAACTGCAACTGGCTCATGCAGTTAACTGGCAGGAAAACTTACTTTGTTTAACTCATGTTTAGACACCGATACATCCATTATATCCACCTTGATTTCTGTCTCTTTCTTTATTGACCTCAGGTGCTGCACATGACCTCAGTGGGGACCTTTTTTTTCTTTTTTCTATTTTTTTTGCAATCCCTCACCAGTCTCCTCTCCTCTCCTCTCCTCCCCTCTTTGTGGGTTGGGAATGGAGATTCTATCGCTATAGCACTTCCCCGGGTTCCATTTTGTGCTAGGAAGAAAAGCTCCTCCTCTCAGGCTTAGGGTATGACTGTATTTTAAGCCTTGCTGTGGGCATCATGCTAGACATCTTTTGGGATTGAAAGGAATTTTTTCCCTCACTGCCAATTGGCCTAGGGGCTTTAGGGCGTGTGGGGTTTTTGTTTTGTTCCTATACTATAGCTCTCTTGGGGTATGTCTACACCATCTGCAGCAAAGGCAAGGAGCTGCTGCTGTGTAGCAATGCAGTACCGCGTCTGCCAGCAGCACCCAGGAGACGTACAGTGATGGTGAGCTGAATGGGCTCCATGCTTTCCATGGTATGGCATCTGCATGGGTAACCCAGGAAAAAAGGCGTGAAAAAATTGTCTGCCATTGCTGTCACGGAGGGAGGGAGACGGGCCTGAGACGTACCCAAAACTGCCCGTGACAATGTTTTTGTCCCATCAGGCATTGGGAGCTTAACCCAGAATTCTAATGGGCAGCGGAGACTGAGGAAACTGTAGGATTGCTACCCACAGTGCACCACTCTAAATTGGTGCTAGCCACGATAGTGAGGACGCACTCTGCCAACTTAATGCTGTTAGTGTGGACATATGAAATCGACTGTATAAAATCAGTTTCTAAAAATCGACTTCTATAAAATCCACCTAATTTCATAGTGTAGACATACCCCAAGAGAGCTATAGTATAGGAACAGGCAGCAAGCAAGAGAAGATGTTTAAATGTATAAACAACAAGCCATTACTGTAAAATACTGCATACATTTTCATCCTTGGCTACATTTTAATGAGAGTGATTTGCCTCTAAAATTAAATTTAAAAAAAAATTGGGGGGGACCTTCGATCCATTAATAGGAATTATTTTGATACTCCATATGAGTGTTACCATGAGATGTATGAGCTCAAAAAAATGAAGTGGGAATAGATTGGGCCTTTTTATTTTCCAAGTACAATGGAGAGTATAGACCTGATGAAAAATGCTTCTCTTTTTGTGATCTTTCAGCGCTATGTAAAAAACAAACCACCAAAACCATCACAGATTCAGATTGCTTTAAAATTCTTTTGTTTTTTTCAAAAGTTATTTTTTCAGAAGATTAAAAATCTTTACAGAGAGACTGATTCCAAAATTAAGTTTGACAACAGATTATAACTTTAAAATATTGCCACCTATATGCTGGATGACCTGTTCTAATACAGTGTAAACTGAAATATGTGTGATATTTATGTCAGATGGAAAGGAAATAACTCCACCTTAACTATAAAATTATTTTCTAAACTACTATGCTCCTCAACAGACCAATATACTATTGAAGCACAAAAATATGCCCATGTATTCAATCATATAACTCAAGGAATATTTATTAAAACAGACAAACAAACTAAGGTGAAATCCAAAATTCTATTCACATAGGGTTATCTGAGTTCCAACTTGTTCATAATTAGTACAAAAGCTCTCACAAATGTCATAGGAAGAGAGAGAATTTAAGACCAGTATCATCAAAAGGTGGAGGTTTACCCATAAAGTTTACATGTCACTAGCATGTTTACATGTAGCTAGCACACCTTGGGTCTGCTGCAAGGAAGAAGGTGTTAAAATCAGTGCAACTTATTTTTAACTACTGAAAAGACTGTACTTACAGAAAGTGAAATCAAGAAACAGAAAAAAAGCTTACTAAGGATTACTAAAGCATCCATTAGCTTAAACTGATTGCTGGTTTGTTTGTTTTTTGTTTGTTTTGCTGCAAATTGTTATCTGATAGTGGTTGATTAATTAAAAGTAAAATCTCTCATAACTGATTTTAACAGAAATATATACAGAACATGGTGTGGTTCATTTTGAAGCCATAAAGATAACTTTGAAGAAAAATGGAACTACTGTTTAACTTTCAAAAGCAATAACCATTTTCAGCTATAAATCCGAGTTACTGCTTATTCTACCTCTAAACAGCAGGCCATTTATTTGAAAAGGTGAGCAGAGCTTTTAGGAATAAATGATACTGTAGGTAAGATGTATTTCATATTATTCTATTTCTTTCATGGCACAGTTGATTGTCTTCTTGTTCCCAGTCTGAGGTTACTTATGATTTGAGTGTACATACAGTTGAAGGTCCCCTGGTGTTTCCATTATAAAATCTTTTTTTTGTTTGTTTTGTTTTAGAGTAGATACATACTTGTGTCCTTCCTGACCTTCTGGCTTTCTAGTAGACAAGAAATCAAAGATTAGTTCCACCCATAACTGATGACTACTGATCCCTACACAATCAGCTGGCCATGCAGTACAGTGTAATGGAACTTTTTGTTAATAACTAAAATAATTTAAGTTTTCACTTTCATCAAATTGACCCTTATTTTACGTGTTCTAAATTCTCTAAAACTAACAAAAGTCTCCCGTGGTCCCTCTTTGACTATCAAGTAAACCACTGTAAAGGCAATCATATTAGACTCTCTCTCTTTCTTTCTGTGCCATATAATAATAGGTTTTTAAAATGAGGTGCATGGCAGACAGATACATTTATTGACTGTAACATTATTAACTGCATGGTGAGTCTTTTTACATGCAGTCTTTTTACATGTTACATGCAGTCTTTTTCTTAGTGTGCATGCAATTTTTGACTCTTAGGAAGCCATGCTAACTTGTTTTGCGTTATGCAGGGCTGTGTGTAGAGGCAGCATTGGAAGAGAGGATCTGTGCAAGCAGCAAGATAGTTCTCTCTCTGCCTTAGACTCTGATTAGAATCAATTCTTGTCAAGGAGTTGCTCCCATGGAGCTGAGCAGTGGTGTTGGGTTATTATTACTGGAAAAAGATTATCCTGCATGCTGTTTGACCATCTTATTTCAGGTCTGATGTATATTTGTAAATTAAAGCAAGTTACACAAAGAATATACCCAGACTCCACACCACTGATTTCTCCTCCACTGGAATTTTAACCTCCAATGCCCTGGACACCTGGTACTGCGCTCAGCAGAGGAGTAACACTATTGTTACAACAGAACACTAATGCTAGGAGAAGGGGCACAATGAGATACATATAAGTAAGTGAACAAGGAAACTTGGAATGGGTTGGCAAGAGCAAGCAGCAATAACTTATTTTAAAAATCCAATATTTGAGGGAAAATACAGGAATAATAAAATTACCTACATTTGGGTATTATTTACCTTACTTTATCCCCATTCTTAGTCTACAGGTTTGAAGATACCTCCACATGGTAGCCTATATACTCTCACAGCCAGCTTGACCTGATTTTCACATTGGGTAAGACAACTGCGCTTTTTTTAGGCTGGGTACAATACAGAGCTTTTCCATCTATTCACTAATGGGATTTAGGACTTCTGTTTCTAATCCCTGCAAAGACTGAGCCAAGACAGTCTTTCCATTCTCTCCCAGAGTTTCTAGAATCCGCATGCCAAGTTTCCTTGGTAATTGCATACTGTCAGTACAATGTTCTAAGTATGACATCTGTTGATTCAACTTCCCAATGACATTGTTAGAATAAATACATTTTGTCCTTTTGTGCTGAATATGTAGGAACTTTTACTATTCCTTGAAGAAGTGAAAGATAACAAAATATAATTTCTTTGTGAAAATACGAGTGAGTATTACTTCCTTGGATGTATTTATTTCAATTGATTAAAATAATTTTTCAACTTTACATGTATGGTCATCAATATTCTAAATTCTGTGTTAATTAATTGTGATTGGTCAGATAGTAAATAAAATCATATGACTTGGATGAATACAAAAGAACTTCTAATGTGAATACCAAAATTCACTTTCTGTCTAAAGGAGCCAGAACATGGCAGAAACAAATTCATTTCAATACTCAAAGATTTTTTGTTTTTATCTTTGCCCAGCTCAATTGGCAGCAGCAGTCAAAAAAGCTAACAATGTTGGGAATCATTAGGAAAGAGATAGATAATAAGACAGAAAATATTGTATTGCCTCTCTATAAAATCCATGGTATGCCCACATCTTGAATACTGCCTGCAGATGTGGTTGCCCCAACTCAAAAAAAAAAAAGGGGGGTACAGAAAAGGTCAACAAAAATGATTAGGGTTATGGAACAGTTTCCATATGAGGAGAGATTAATAAGACTGGGACTTTTCAGCTTCGAAAAGAGATATCTAAAGGGGAATATGATGATGTCTATACAATGATGACTGGTGTGGAGAAAGTAAATAAGGAAGTGTTATTTACTCCTCCTCCTAACACAAGAACTAGGGGTCACCAATGAAATGAATGGGTAGTAGGTTTAAAACAAAAGGAAGTATTTCTTCACACAACACATAATCAACCTGTGCAACTCCTTGCCAGAGGATGTCATGAAAACCAAGAAACAAACAGGGTTCAAAAAAGAACTAGATAAGTTCATGGAGGATAGGTCCATCAATGGCTATTAGCCAGGATTGGAAGGATGGTGTCCCTAGCCTCTGCCAAAAGCTGGGAATGGGCAACAGGGGATGGATCACTTGATGATTACCTGTTCTGTTCATTTCTGCTGAAGCATCTGGCATTGACCACTGTCAGAAGAGAGGATACTGTGCTAGATTGACCATTGGTCTGACCCAGTATGGTCGTTCTCATGTTCTACGTTCAGAAACTTGCCGCAAAGTATCCTCCATAACTGTTACCTGAGATCTTCCTTTTCTAATTTACACTTGAAGGGTTTGGGGGTATAAAGCTATAAGCAACAGGGCATACAATAATAAGGTAGGATATAAAATAAAAAATAGCTAACATTATGGTGGCTGCTAGGTCTGAACTTGTGATTTCTTCAGAGAATGTTCTTTTAAAAAAAAATCTCTCCTTGAATATTTTAGCCCCGGGAAAATTTTGTTTGAGAGGGATCATTTAAATCACTGGAACAGCACAGAATGGCATTCTTTAGGTTTCAGAGGTATATAAGTGCAGATCCTGTGACACAGGCCTGTCCCACCATGTATTTCTGCAATAGCACTATGAGGGCCAGTGTAGAGACCCTTTTTGTGTCACACTCAGAGGGTGCCTTCGTGAACTGTACATGCATTTTAAATGACAGCTGATGAAACCTTACACACCTTACCATCATGTATTCTATACATTCCACATACATTACAGAATAAAACCCACTAAGAATAGTGTAGAGATTTTAAAAAAAAAGTTATTGGGACAATCTCTCATTTTTAAATCTGTAAAGCCAAATAATTATTAGGAGTCCAACTCTAGAGAGCTTAGCAGAAACTATAAAAATCTGTGAAACTGGCCTAAAATTTGTATTCCATATCTAAGAATGCCATGAATTTAAAGTCCAATAGCTTGGACTAGAATCATTGAGAAACTCCCTTTTCAAATTGTATAACATTCTACAGGGTTACGAGACACAGGCTTTAAAGCTGTGACATTTACACGCATAGAAACTTATCAGTAGTACACTGAATATTACCTGGTCTGGATCATAGGTGAATTCAATATTTGTGGGAAAAATGAATAGAAAGAAAATGGTCCGTAGCCACTCAAAGGGGTTTAAAGTCTCAGGGAAATGTTGTAGGGCTTACAGGGCAGATGAAGAGGTCAAAGGTTCAACACACACCAACTTATCACATGAATATCATATCTGCATTTGTGGTGTGGGTTTGTATTCAGCTTGTGTAATGGAAGAATTGCAGTCCCTGCTCTACCCTGAGCACAATGACTGCTCCCTGACTTTGCCCTTCTTTTAGTTCTATACGGTCATATACAGAATTGTGTAATAATTAGTTTTGCTCCAAGACAATAAATACAAATGCAGTGTTAAAGAACTCCGTTGCATTCAGCTGAATTCTGCACAAAAAGAAGGAAATTGCTGTCCACGTGCTTCCTGCACTGTGAGATTTGTCAGTGTGATAAGTCTTGCACATTTTCATAGCCATAACACATTTATACAGTCCAAGGTTTTTCTGCATCTCTGCTAATAGGGATGACGAAGCTAGGACACTGGCTGCTTTGCGATAGTTTCAAATGGGGAGCTGGAGTTAAGGGTTTGGGACTCTTAGGCTTACATTGTAACTAACCCCAATAGAGCCACACCAGGAAGGAAGAGGGGTAAAATCCCAATTCCACCCTTGTACAGGCATGTAAAGGTCACATAAAATTTGGCTTTGGATCCCATGCAGGGTGTAGGGACTGAAATCTGAAGCTCCCCCAAGGGAGCGAATGGTCTGAGACAGATAGGGAATGGGTGTAGTTTGTGGTTTTGGAAGGCTGTAATTCATTTGTCTCCAACAATAATTTCATATCTTAGAAACACTGGTTAGATCATATCAAGTTGATGCCTAGCTATGGTACCTAGTCACCCATACTTTCTATAACCAAACAGATTTTAGCATCCTGACTTTATTGCACTCTTTTTAATGATACATTTACTATAAATGTACTATAAGATGGGAATACTCCATAGATTATTTGGACAAGTCACTCTTTTATATTCAGAAGTATGCAAAAATGGTTCTCTACTTAGATGGTATATTTTCCTTCAGTCACATTCTACTCTGGTAAAATGTTACCATCCCCACAATTTAAAGAATATTGTCAGGTTTTAGAAAAAACAAAGCAGTACATTTCAGATGCTAAGCAATGGTCAATGTTAACAGGAAGGTATCATCCAAGAGATTTTGAACAAGAGCTTTTCACACTGTATACAGTGTTCATGCACATGCTGCTCCTTCAAGCATAAGGTGTCCAGAGTGGCAGAAAAGAATCCTGTCAGGTGTGACAGGTGGCGTTTCTTAAGCAGTAAGATGGGGGAGGTTACAGTCTTCACACTTAAATTAGCATACTTAAATAAATGTCAGTATTGGAACAATACTCTAAAAGCCTGCCTGAATTATTACACGGCGTATTTTGTACCCAAGGGTGGCCAGTCTGCTGCTTTATGACAGTTTACTCTCCAAAATAAGAATTTCTACCTATCAAAGATTTGCCTGATAGAGCAAACAAAATGTATGATCTTATCCTTTATGTTCAATTCCAGATCCCATTCACTTGATTTATCTGGAATATTTATTAGCTTTCAAAAAATAAAGTCAAACAACCATTCTTGTGCTTCTCTCCTACCAAACGTTTTAAGAGGTCCTTTGCATCTAGAAAATAATTTGGCCACTGGGTGATTGCTCAGTCATTCAAAAATTCCACCACTTGTTATATTAATAATGAGCTACTATTAACTGTACTCCTCTGCAACAATTACATACACTGGTACATCTTATATTGGAGAAAATAACAGCTGTATCCTAAACAGCAAGTGCCTGCTAGCAATGGCTAAATCAGTAATAATAGCAGTCTCTGCACTGCCATTATCACTGCTGTCTGCAGTCAGTTCCATTAGCTTTGCTGTGGAAAGCCTGTCCTATTTCACCCAGGTGCCATGCATTTGATAGTGGCATTAGTATTATCACCTTTGTGGTTCTGATCAATCAAAAGCCTTTGACATACTATAATTAGTATTTGAGCTAGTTTGATAGACACTGCCTATACTTAAACACAAGCCACTATCTATTTACTTGTTTCTTTGTTTGCAGGGCAGCAAGTCAAATTTCTACTACATCAAATTTTATCAGACAAAATGCCTTATGCTCCCTTGCTGAACCTTTATGATTGCATTCTTCCCTTTTTTTGCCTAGACACGTACTGAATGCTCTAACTCACTTAGGTCATCCTCTGTCCTATTATTTCACATGTCAAAAAACATCAATTTCCTTTTTGTAGAAGACAAAAAGCAGCACCTCACATTAGTCAAACCTGCTTTGCTGCAGAAATCTGTCTGACCTATTGTTGTCTGAATTGTTCAGGAAGCTTTTAGCTAACCCTGGGGTTTGATAGATTTTTCTGTATAGTTCAGGTACTCTCCACTTCACTCATGATGCAGGTTTCACAGTTTCCCTCAGTGTAGTTGCTGTAGATGAGTACATCAAAGAAAAATGAAGAACAAGCTTCAGATTTCTCAGCCACCTGATTCCTTCATGCTGGCCATACAAGGGCTGGTCTCCAAGCTAAAGTGAACTTCATCAGTGTTCTTACTACTCTGGGATGTCAGCTTGCTTTGACATGCCTCGCAACCTCGGACAAGCTTTTGGAAGAATGTACAAACACATGAAAAATAACAGCTTTCTCTAGTTCACTGCTCTAAATAAGACCAGAGGTAAGAGGATTCGCAGAGTCCTTGAAGCAGAAAAAAACCCCATCAGCATAGAATCTCCTTCTGCCTGTTCAACAATAGAATGTGGTGATGGAGTGGCTGAATACATTTACAGTACATTCAAAGCTTTTTTACCTCCACTTAATGTGGTTTTGGGTGCCCATAGTTGTGTGCCCATGGTTTTAAAGAGTGTAGACTTGTGAAGCTGACTAAGAATAGGTGCAGCCCATCCCCTGAGGTGTGGCTGAAGCCTACTCTTTAGTGCTTCCTACTTAAAGCAACTTCTCCCTTCTCGCATGGGTTTGGTCTGGGTTTTTTTTAATGACGGCTCGTGTCTCCACCCAAGGTAACACCTCACTGTGCCTCAGACACACAGGTGCTGCCCCTTTGGAAAATGAATAATGATTTCTCTACTGGCAAGGAGTATAGAATACAACACAAGAAACAAAGTACATCAACATGAAATCCTGGTAAAGAAATGACTCACCCCAAAACAATAAGACAAATGGAGACCTTATTGAAAGCAGGAAAATAGGGTCTGAGGAAGGAAATAGTTAAGGTTAACTAATAAGCACTAAAATATTAAGAATTTCCCAGTTCCCAAGACTCCCAACTCTTCCTAACTCCCTTCCTGGAACCACCCCAGACAGGTGGAACACTGAGGATAGTCTGGAGAGGAGTACTGCAGAAGTGTGAATGTTGGCTGGCTTAAACGAAAAAAGGCCTCCCCTTACAGTGTCTTTGCCACAGGTTGGGAAAGCATTCTCTCCTTGCTTCCTGGTCTGGAATCCTGGGGCGGTCTCAGTTGGCTTTCAGTAGCCAGCACCAGGTCAAATCTCTGCAACTCAGGACACTGGTCTCCTCAGACCTGGAACTGCCTGAGCAACACACCAGATCCTATGCATTCAAAGACTGTTCTGCTTCTCATTCAGTTCCCAAATTCAAAGCTCAACACTGAAACTAAAATTAATCTCTGATTCTGAGTCAGTCTGTCTCCTCCCATTGAGAAGCTAAGCAGCCCTGGCTCATCATTGGCCCAACAAATTACTTGTCCCTATCACCCCATGCAAAAGCCTCCTTATTCTCCTCAGCAGGAGTTTCTAGTCTATTCTGTCCCCACCCTGATCGAACCCCCTTGTCTTTTTTTTTTCTGGTGTTCAGCCAAAAACCTTATTGCTGTAATTACAGCTGCTGTTTCTACTTGCTCTGAATTGATATGGAAACATTCCCAGACAAGATGGCAGTATAGAGGCTTGAGTCACTGCTCACAAGCAGTTGCTATTTCAGCACACTAGAGGGAATGCAGGAGGTTGTTAACCATGCTCTGCAGCTGTTTTGAAGCTCGTGTGCAAGGCTTCATTAAGGGCAGACATGACTGCATGTACACACGTCCCACACCCTTACTTAGAAGCTGGAAGCTCTTGCCAATCAATAGTGAGTTCTATCAGGGTTGCAAAACTGATCAGAACCAGCCCAGCCCTTCAGGGAGAAGATAGGACTTGCAGGGGGAAATCTATGGGCTGGATCTCAGTACGTTTTCCTGTAATTTTACAGAAGTCAGTGGGGTTGAGACTAGGAAAACACCATAAAGGAGGACTCAGGTTGGTGGCCAGATGTCTTCATGAGTTATTACATCATTGAACCAAAGATGCCATCTGTGCCTAACAGCTACAGTAATTGTCAGCTTTTTCTTATTTAAAATTGTGTATTTGCTCAATATTGTGGATGCTGAAACAACTGGTTATGTTTTACAACCAAATGTTTTATCTAATTATCAATATAATACCAAGGGTGATCCTATGTGAAAGCAGAAGATCTCTGATTGTCAGATGCCCCAGGCCCTGTACTTATTTCATGAGGTTTATATATATTAAGGTTTAGGCCCTGTGTTATATTTATTTTTCATTTTAAAGGAAAATATCAAATCTCTTGTTAGTGATGTTAGTCTAGGTAGGGTGCACTGCAACTGCTGTGCTGGAACAGTTTGTTTTTGGAGTGTTATTCAGTAAAAGTAATCTTGTGTGTGTGTGCAAGCATCTTATGATAAAGACGGTTACTGGGTACCTATAGAAAAATCAAGCTGTAGTCCCTCTCAAGTATATGAACTCATGGTCCGTGCAAATAATTTAGGTCAGACAAAAGAAACTGACTTTCTCCCCTCAATGTAGGTTACACAAGCATGCTGGGAAATGGTGTCAAAGGACTCTACTAGTCATTATTGTTGCACTCCATTGGGTAGGACCCCTAAAGACTCCGTTCCAGGAGCTGGCAAATTCCAAGGGGGGGAACGTGAGGGGGGTGTCAAATAGGGAACATGCAAAAAACTCACCAGCTTTATATAAAAAGAGCAGAAATTTCTATAAGCTCTCTGGTGGACCTCTCCCCTCTCCACTGCACAATGAAGAAGAGAATCAAGGATAATGGAAAGGGGTTGTGAGCAAGGGAGTTATGTGGATGGAAACATACATCCACCAGACTGCATGGCCACTGAGCTACTGCAGCCCAAGAGCTCAGTTCCACATACCTAGAGTTGGACAAGAGTAGACAGGAGTTGGGAGTCTGAACAGCCATTCTCTGTCAAATTTCTCTAGTGCACTGTAAATCCCAAGTAAGAAAAGTTTCATTAAAAAAAACGTTACCTGAGCAGCAGTAACACCACTGCTAGGGTTTTCACACACATGGAAGGGGTCTAGTCAGGTGACTAGTGGAAGCCCAGTCAACGACATGAGAGGAGGCAAAGCACTGCTCCACTGGACCTCTAAAAGAACTGGGGATGGAAAGGGAATATGGGGATGTGACTAGACCAATTTCCATAGGAAATTATCCCATTCCCACAGATCTAAGTGTATGTCTACACTACGAAATTAGGTCGAATTTATAGAAGTCGTTTTTTTTGAAATCGGTTTTATATATTCGAGTGTGTGTGTCCCCACAGAAAATGCTCTAAGTGCATTAAGTGCATTAACTCGGCGGAGCGCTTCCACAGTACCGAGGCAAGCGTCGACTTCCAGAGCGTTGCACTGTGGGTAGCTATCCCACAGTTCCCGCAGTCTCCGCTGCCCATTGGAATTCTGGGTTGATATCCCAATGCCTGATGGGGCTAAAACATTGTCGCGGGTGGTTCTGGGTACATATCGTCAGGACCCCGTTCCCACCCTCCCTCCCCCCGTGAAAGCAAGGGCAGACAATCATTTCGCGCCTTTTTTCCTGAGTTACCTGTGCAGACGCCATACCACGGCAAGCATGGAGCCCGCTCAGGTAACCGTCACCCTATGTCTCCTGGGTGCTGGCAGACGCGGTACGGCTTTGCTGCACAGTAGCAGCAACCCATTGCCTTCTGGCAGCAGACGGTGCAATACGACTGGTAGTCGTCCTCGTCGTGTCCGAGGTGCTCCTGGCTACGTCGGCTGGGAGCGCCTGGGCAGACATGGGCGCAGGGACTAAATTTGGAGTGACTTGACCAGGTCATTCTCTTTAGTCCTGCAGTCCTATTGAACCGTCTTATGGTGAGCGGGCAGGCGATACGGACTGCTAGCAGTCGCACTGTACCATCTTCTGCCAGGCAGGCAAGAGATGAGGATTGCTAGCAGTCGTATTGTACCATCTTATGCCAGGCAGGCAAGAGATGAAGATGGCTAGCAGTCGTACTGTACCATCTTCTGCCAAGCAGCCATGAGATGTGGATGGCATGCAGTCCTTCTGCACCGTCTGCTGCCAGCCAAAGATGTAAAGGATAGATGGAGTGGGTCAGAACAAGAAATAGACCAGATTTGTTTTGTACTCATTTTCCTCCTCCCCTGTCTAGATCACACTGCAGTCAGTCACAGAGAAGGCGCAGCGAGGTTAATCTAGCCATGTATCAATCAGAGGCCAGGCTAACCTCCTTGTTCCAATAACAACGATAACTTTGGTGCACCATTTCTTATTGGAACCCTCCGTGCAGTCCTGCCTGAAATACTCCTTGATGTACAGGCACACCCTTTGTTGATTTTAGCTCCCTGAAGCCAACCCTGTAAGCCGTGTCGTCAGTCGCCCCTCCCTCCGTCAGAGCAACGGCAGACAATCGTTCCGCGCCTTTTTTCTGTGCGGACGCCATACCAAGGCAAGCATGGAGGCCGCTGAGCTCATTTTGGCAATTAGGAGCACATCAACCACCACATGTATTATCCAGCAGTATATGCAGCACCAGAACATGGCAACGCGATACCGGGCGAGGAGGCAACGTCAGCGCGGTCCCGTGAGTGATCAGGACATGGACACAGATTTCTCTGAAAGCATGGGCCCTGCCAATGCATGCATCATGGTGCTAATGGGGCAGGTTCATGCTGTGGAACGCCGATTCTGGGCTCGGGAAACAAGCACAGACTGGTGGGACTGCATAGTGTTGCAGGTCTGGGACGATTCCCAGTGGCTGCGAAACTTTCGCATGCGTAAGGGCACTTTCATGGAACTTTGTGACTTGCTTTCCCCTGCCCTGAAGCGCATGAATACCAGGATGAGAGCAGCCCTCACAGTTGAGAAGCGAGTGGCGATAGCCCTGTGGAAGCTTGCAACGCCAGACAGCTACCGGTCAGTTGGGAATCAATTTGGAGTGGGCAAATCTACTGTGGGGGCTGCTGTGATGCAAGTAGCTCACGCAATCAAAGATCTGCTGATATCAAGGGTAGTGACCCTGGGAAATGTGCAGATCATAGTGGATGGCTTTGCTGCAATGGGATTCCCTAACTGTGGTGGGGCTATAGACGGAACCCATATCCCTATCTTGGCACCAGAGCACCAAGCCGGCGAGTACATAAACCGCAAGGGGTACTTTTCGATAGTGCTGCAAGCTCTGGTGGATCACAAGGGACGTTTCACCAACATCAATGTGGGATGGCCGGGAAAGGTGCATGACGCTCGCATCTTCAGGAACTCTGGTCTGTTTCAAAAGCTGCAGGAAGGGACTTTATTCCCAGACCAGAAAATAACTGTTGGGGATGTTGAAATGCCTATATGTATCCTTGGGGACCCAGCCTACCCCTTAATGCCATGGCTCATGAAGCCGTACACAGGCAGCCTGGACAGTGGTCAGGAGCTGTTCAACTACAGGCTGAGCAAGTGCAGAATGGTGGTAGAATGTGCATTTGGACGTTTAAAGGCGCGCTGGCGCAGTTTACTGACTTGGTTAGACCTCAGTGAAACCAATATTCCCACTGTTATTACTGCTTGCTGTGTGCTCCACAATATCTGTGAGAGTAAGGGGGAGACGTTTATGGCGGGGTGGGAGGCTGAGGCAAATCGCCTAGCTGCTGGTTACGCGCAGCCAGACACCAGGGCGGTTAGAAGAGCACAGGAGGGCGCGGTACGCATCAGAGAAGCTTTGAAAACCAGTTTCATGACTGGCCAGGCTACGGTGTGAAAGTTCTGTTTGTTTCTCCTTGATGAAACCCCCCGCCCCTTGGTTCACTCTACTTCCCTGTAAGCTAACCACCCTCCCCTCCTCCCTTTAATCACCGCTTGCAGAGGCAATAAAGTCATTGCTGCTTCACAGTCATGCATTCGTTATTCATTCATCACACAAATAGGGAGATGACTACCAAGGTATCCCAGGAGGGATGGTGGAGGAGGGAAGGAAAATGCCACACAGCACTTTAAGCACAGCACTTTAAAAGTTTACAACTTTAAAATTTATTGAATGACAGCCTTCTTTTTTTTGGGCAATCCTCTGTGGTGGAGTGGCTGGTTGGCCGGAGGCCCCCCCACCGCGTTCTTGGGCGTCTGGGTGTGGAGGCTATGGAACTTGGGGAGGAGGGCGGTTGGTTACAGAGGGGCAGCAGTGGCAGTCTGTGCTCCAGCTGCCTTTGCTGCAGCTCAACCATACACTGGAGCATTCTGGTTTGGTCCTGCAGCAGCCTGAGCATTGAATCCTGCCTCCTCTCATCACGCTGCCGCCACAATTGAGCTTCAGCCCTGTCTTCAGCCCGCCACTTACTCTCTTCAGCCCGCCACTTACTCTCTTCAGCCCTCCACCTCTCCTCCCGGTCATTTTGTGCTTTCCTGCACTCTGACATTATTTGCCTCCACACATTCGTCTGTGCTCTGTCAGTGTGGGAGGACAGCATGAGCTTGGAGAACATTTCATCGCGAGTGCGTTTTTTTTTTCTTTCTAAGCTTCACTAGCCTCTGGGAAGGAGAAGATCCTGTGATCATTGAAACACATGCAGCTGGTGGAGAAAAAAAAAGGGACAGCGGTATTTAAAAAGACACATTTTATAAAACAGTCGCTACACTCTTTCAGGGTAAACCTTGCTGTTAATATTACATACATAGCACATGTGCTTTCGTTACAAGGTCGCATTTTGCCTCCTCCCACCGCGTGACTACCCCCTCAACCTTCCCCCCTCCCTGTGGGTAACAGCGGCGAACATTTCTGTTCAGCCACAGGCAAACAGCCCAGCAGGAATGGGCTATACTGAGTGTCCCTGAAGAAAAGCACTCTATTTCAACCAGGTGACCATGAATTATATCTCACTCTCCTGAGGATAACACAGAGAGATAAAGAACGGATGTTGTTTGAATGCCAGCAAACATACACTGCAATGCTTTGTTCTACAGTGATTCCCGAGTATGTGTTACTGGCCTGGAGTGATAAAGTGTCCTACCATGAAGGACGAAATAAGGCTGCCCTCCCCAGAAACCTTTTGCAAAGGCTTTAGGACTACATCTAGGAGAACCGCAAATGCCAGGGCAAAGTAATCCTTTCACATGCTTGCTTTTAAACCATGTATAGCATTTTAAAAGGTACACTCACCAGAGGTCCCTTCTCCGCCTGCTGGGTCCAGGAGGCAGCCTTGGGTGGGTTCGGGGAGTCCTGGCTCCAGGTCTAGGGTGAGAAACAGTTCCTGGCTGTCGGGAAAACCGGTTTCTCCGCTTGCTTGCTGTGAGCTATCTACAACCTCCTCCTCCTCCTCATCTTCTTCGTCCCCAAAACCTGCTTCCGTATTGCCTCCATCTCCATTGAAGGAGTCAAACAACACGGCTGGGGTAGTGGTGGCTGAACCCCCTAAAATGGCATGCAGCTCATCATAGAAGCGGCATGTTTGGGGCTCTGACCCAGAGCGGCTGTTCGCCTCTCTGGTTTTCTGGTAGGCTTGCCTCAGCTCCTTCAGTTTCACGCGGCACTGCTTCGGGTCCCTGTTATGGCCTCTGTCCTTCATGCCCTGGGAGATTTTGACAAAGGTTTTGGCATTTCGAAAACTGGAACGGAGTTCTGATAGCACGGATTCCTCTCCCCAAACAGCGATCAGATCCCGTACCTCCCGTTCGGTCCATGCTGGAGCTCTTTTGCGATTCTGGGACTCCATCATGGTCACCTGTGCTGATGAGCTCTGCATGGTCACCTGCAGCTTGCCACGCTGGCCAAACAGGAAATGAGATTCAAAAGTTTGCGGTTCTTTTCCTGTCTACCTGGCCAGTGCATCTGAGTTGAGAGTGCTGTCCAGAGCGGTCAGAATGGAGCACTCTGGGATAGCTCCCGGAGGCCAATACCATCGAATTGTGTCCACAGTACCCCAAATTCGAGCTGGGAACGTCGATTTAAGCGCTAATCCACTTGTCAGGGGTGGAGTAAGGAAATCGATTTTAAGAGCCCTTTAAGTCGAAATAAAGGGCTTCACTGTGTGGACGGGTGCAGGTTTAAATCGATTTAACGTTGCTAAATTCGACCTAAAGTCCTAGTGTAGACCAGGGCTTAGCCTTCTATGAGAAAGGTTGATCTCTGTCAATGGTGGTTCTGCTCCATACTGGTCTCTCAATGGGGTTGATGTGGCAGAGCAATCACCAAAGAAAAGCAGCACAAATGTAGGGAATCATTGGCCCCCTCTCTGTTCCTTTATTGGGAGGTTTGTGCCCCTTTGCCCCTATCTAGGCTGTAGTTTGAGAATTATCTTCCTAAAGTGTGCCATGTATACTGATGTCCAAAAGACCATTCCCATTTAATGTCTAAAAGACTGTTAATAAAGAAGTACATTGGCAAACAATGGTTATCTCTACGTTTCCAAGTCCTTTGGTGCTGTGGAAGCTGCCTCTTTATTAGATCAGTCATGTTCAAAACCTTCATTTCATAATTTCCAAAAAAGGTATTAATTTATCTTAAAGTCTAGTCATAAGCAGATGAGAAACTGTAAGAAAGTGACATTGGTGTTCCATATTTATTCTTCACAAATGACTTCGATCCTAAATGTGCTCTATTTGGAAGTCAACAAATATTTTTAACCACCTCCATTGCAAATTCATCATGAGCTCTGAAAGTCAAGCTGAGAAAAACATTCTCTCATCTTCACTAATAACAAAAGGTGCTGGACTTTGCTGGTAATTGTGCTGATCCTGCAAGAAGCAGAATAGAGACTGAAACAGCAGAAGATTCTTATAATAGCTTTGCGAAATTGCTGGCTGCAGTATACATTAATACATTAAGATGATGACTCAGGAAAAAAAGGGAGGAAAATACACACAGGGAGTAGATATGTGCTATGAAAATGTGAAGTTTTAAAATACCTTTACAACTGTAATATTGCTTCAGAGTTCTTCTCATCACCATTCATTTTTGGGTAGACAATTTTAAGCAGGGTTTATTCACACTTTTGTACATGTCCTCCAGATGCTTCTGGTGGCAATCTCCAGCATTAATAGTATGAGCCCTGGTCTTGCAGTCAGAGTAAGCACTGCAGGATCTAAGACTTTAGAGCCACGGGTTTTTTTTTGGGGGGGGGGGGCGGCGTTATCACTGGTTCGTGCTCTCAAATATGAAGTCTGTTTGGAAAATTGTCCCATAAGCACTGATTCTAAAGTTCCCTGTATTGTGGAAACTGCACTCCCATCTACCTCTTTTATGTATTTTTTAATGGATTTGCAAATGTAACATAAATCTCATCACTCATTTTCTGATACCTGAAATTTCTTTCTATAATCCTCAGGGGGCAGTTCAAGGCAGTTTAAAATTTACCATAATCCAGGCAATCCTCATTAGACATCTGTGCATGTATACCTATGCTGTAAATATCTTATTGCTCAGTAAGAGAATTTCAATATATCCAGTTCAGTCTCTCTCCCCTCCCCGCCACCATTTTGTGTGCACCTCCTTTTGAATATCTTCAGTAAACATCTCAACTGTCTGTCACTATATCAGGGAACAATTTATCTAGACTGTACATTAGATGTCAGTTTATACCTCTACTTATCAAACTATTTGGATGCTGGCTATGTAATCTGTTTCCAGTTGATGCTGGCAATGTTTCTTGTGGTGCTGCCCCTCATGCTCTGCATACTATTTCTTTCCCTTAGCAAGTCACTTTCTTTCTCCAGCTCCAGTCTCTTTCTCCACTACTGACTCCAGTAATCCCCAGATCCCTCACTGCTCTCTGAATTCCCTCCTGCTTTTTCTCCAATCACTGAGAACACTTCTTTCATCTGTACTGTGTTCTCCAGGTCACCAACTTCCTGCTCAGTTGCTCTTAGTACATTTTCTGGCCATATAAAGGCAATCCTCCAGCCCTCTCATCAGGCTCCAAATGTAGACTATTTCCTGGAAACAGCTGTGCCTTTTGAGACTTTCCCATGCTCTGCTGTTGCTGAGAACCTCACTCAGCCCTCAGTGCTCACTGAACAATCCCACACTTAGCTCCCAGGAAGATGTAGATCCCTTCTGCCCTCTTTCTGCACCAGGTCTGACAATTCTCAGTTAATCAATCAGGAGGCAGCTGAAGTGAATTACAAAGAAGCTATTTGCAAACCCTGATTCTAGAGTTGATCCTTCCCAGTCTGAGCCCCAGAATACCTCAGAGCCATGCCACTGACTGTGGCCTCCAAGGGAATGGTGTCACCTGAGGACTGCTGGAGGATAGTAGCATTCCATATACATCTCTTATGTTGGGTGTTTCAGGAGATCAGTGTATAGAAGCCAAAACTAGCTGGAGAATCTTCCACAAATGGAGGAAATCTCTTACTGTGGCAATACACTGGTTTTCTGGACTACTGTCAACACTGCAGCACAAAGAGCAGATTAGTTCTTGGTGCCAAAGTGGATGGTGCGTAACACTGTTAAATGTGTGTCCAATGCCTGAAATCCTGCAAAAGTTTTGTTTCCTGGTTTTGAGCATTATGTATTTAGACAACTATATTTAAAGCTAAAAATAAGGTCCTAGCTGGGATTCAAGAAGTGAAAAGTCTAGAAAGACTACTATCTACAGGGCTTTTAGAAAGCATAATCTTCCATTCAGGATCATTGTCCTATAGCACTCATGTAAACTCGTGAACTTATTCATACACATATTTAGCCATCAAAATACCACGAAAGGGAGCTTTTTCCTTAACAATAAAGCTTGCCAGCCTCTAACTACATATCAAGCCACACACCGAATATCTGAAACTGTGAATTGGGTGCACAAAGAAAATGGAAAGAAATACCCAGAGTGGATAATTACCAAGTGCGTTTGATGAACCTCATACAGTAAAGTTAAACTTCCCTGGTAGGAAGAATCATCAGGGCCTTGTAGTCAAGACAAGATGTACTATTTACTGTGTTCATTATGTTGTTGTTCTAAGATAGCCAGAGTAAGTATGTGTATTTGTAAGTGGTCTTCATTTTAGGGATTTCTATGGTTCCCTCATTCAGTTTTCAGAGTCTGTCATAAGTCAAGGTTTTAAGAACACATACGAAAGATCTATCATTAGACTTTTGATATGAAAAAAATTCATATGAGCCACTAAATATGTCATCAGCAGCTTCCCATTATAAGAAATTTGCTCATAATTTTTAAAGGAATGGACCTTTTGTTGCTGCTTCTTTCCATGGCAGTAATCCAAAAGCCCATCATCCATTCAAGGTTTGTTATTCATGCATTTCTGTTTTCCCAACAAGAACGTTACTTCAAGCCTTTATCATCTAGATCAAGTTCCTGGGATTATAAGCATTTCCACTCAGCTGTGGAGTGATGACGGTCAGGCATCTCAGCCTGGACCAATTGCATACTGCTAATGTAAACAACATGAGTGATTTCTCTTTTGAGAAAGACTTCAGATTTCTTTTCAGATGGAGTTTGATGTGAGGAATCATGAAGTTTCAAAACAATAAGTAGTTTTTCTAATGCAAAATACTGAGCTTTATTTTATTGTGCTAAATATTTAAACCACCACCACCCCAATGTGCTTAATTAGGTGCTGACTTTTGAGAGTTGTCCCCTTCCAATTAAACATGACCAGAAATACTACAACTTTTACCTAGCTGATTATTGTTTTGAGGGTTTTAAATATGGTGTCTGATAAAATGTGCACACTTTCCTCTCAAGCTACAAGACTGTGATTGAAGATATGTGCTGCTAGTTTTAAGCCATTGAGTTTTGCTAATTACAGCAGCTGTATATAGTGGTTAAAATGAATTATGCCAATATATATCTTCTCTCTTTAGTGAGACGTATCCCCGTTGAAATGCTCTAAAAGCATTACATTGTTCTGAGCTTGGCTCGGACTTCTTCTGATTCCAGTACCCTTGCTACAAGAAACAATTCCTCTACCTTGTTCCTCTCACATCCCTTAAGAAGGCTGATGCAAAGATAAATTTCCCAGCCCATTGCTCTGTGTGTGTGTGTAGGTTACATCTCTGGTCAGCAGAGGCCCTGGGGGTTTTCATCTTCCTCTGTAGCATGGGGCATGGATCACTTGGCTGGTTTCACGTAGAATAAATGGTGGATTTTCTGTAACTTGAAGTCTTTAAATCATGAATTGAGGACTTCAGTAACTCAAACAAAGGTAATGGGTCTGTTACAGGAGGAGTTGGGTGAGGTTCTGTTGCCTGCAACGTGCAGGAGTCAGATGAGATGATCCCTTCTGGTCTTAAAGTCTATGAATCTATGAGCAATTTTGACTTCATCAGCCTGCCTATAGCCAGCCTGCCTTCATCAGCACAACGGCCCCACTCTGGCATCCACCAGCCTGTGTTATACTTGTAGGGTGACTCCAACATACTCCCAGTCCCAAACTGTCCCAAGACCATGTGGCCTGAAGTGTCCAGCCCTCTCCTAGCCCACTCAGAGAAATAATAAGAGACAAAAAGCACATTACCACTTTGTAACTTCACTGGGGTAAATAAACCTTTCCCTTCAAACAAAGCTTTAAGTTGATTTATAGTAAAAATAAGACGTCAAATAAAAGAAATAAAAGTGGAGATTGTTACAAGCAAATAAAAGTGAAAACATATATATGTAATTTTAAAAATTAATCTAGGAAAGCACAGGCTTTATTCAAGATGATTTCTGTCACAAATCATTCATCTTTCCAACTATGTTTGGCTTTCCCTCAGTCAGACCTTACATAGAAATACAAGGTGCTGGCTTCCCTTGTCTTCCTAGGTGAAAGATCTTTGCCTAAGAAGGTTGCTTACCTATATATAATTTAGTTCCCAGAGATTTCCACCCCAAACCCCCTTGGTTGAAGGATCCATGTTTCACAGACTTTTTTTTTTTTACCAACTCTCCCTAACGTGTCAATCTTAAACACATGTAGTCATAATTCTAACATATTATCATAGCTCTTAATACATATCCCGTACATACATCACCCCAGAATATTAATGATCAGTGAGTTATTAGTTTTCCAATGACATATTACATTTTAGATACAGATTATAACCACAGTGATTTGGGGTACACTGAATTGGTCAGGCCAGCTGAAATCTGAGACAAGTGAGCCACTTTCCCTCTGGCACTGGGATGCTCTTAGGGTCACAGATAACTAGAGTGACCAGATGTCCCAATTTTATAGGGACAATCCCTATATTTGGGGCTTTGTTTTATATAGGTGCCTATTACCCCCCACCCCCATCCCGATTTTTCACACTTGCTGTCTGGTCACCCTACAGATAATCCTCTCTTTGCATCCCACTACTGGCTCCCTTTTCTCTATCAGATCAAGCATAATCTACTAGTCTTCTCTCTCAAGGCCCTTCATGGCCTATCCTCACCCTACCTAATATCTCTCTTTCACTTTTGAGAAGTAGACTTCTTCCTCCAATTGGCCAATGATGCCAGCCTCAATCACCCATGGGTTACATTTCCATGCCTTTTCCCATGTTCTCTCTCACACCTTGGGAGGAGCCCCCCATAAACATCTGCAAAACAAACACATTATTCGCCTTCAAAACTCTCCTTGAAACTCTCATTTTCCAATATGCCTTCAAAAGATATTGACAATGATTAGGCTGCTGGTGTGCTCAGACCACTGCCTGTTATGCTGACTAATATGGTCTCATTTCATTGTACTCCCTTATCTGGCTACATCCCTATGTTGTCTCTTTTTGTTCTACAGAGACTAACAAATTTACTTATTGGCTAGTCTGTACGGTGCCACAAGTACTCCTGTTCTTTTTGCGGATACAGACTAACACGGCTGCTACTTCTGAAACCTGTCTTTTTGTTCTGTGTTTGCACAGCTTCTAGTACAATGGAGTCTTGGTCCATGACTAGAGTGCCTAGGCGCTCTGGCAATACAAATAATATTCAAAATACTTAATTCTCAAGAAAAGGGGTGAAATGAATGCAGAGAATAAGCCCCTTAGCATCACTGTTCTCTATTTTTCAAACTGTTACCAAGGAGTACTATATCAACAATCAAACAGATAAAACAAACTGCGCAAAATGCTGCTAAGTGAAGTGCTCCTGGGGAAAAATGTGTTTGCTGAGGAAAATAAGGGGATTTTTTTGTCAACATCCTCTCTCCCTCCCTTTTAGTTTTCAATGCATTTCAGTTGTAAATAGAAGCTTGAAGAAACAAGAAGGTGTCACAGCCCGTAAATCAAAAGCCATCTTTCCTTTCTGAAAGCTTAGAATAATGAATGCAAAAGAGCATCAGGGCTCCAGAAATATGTTTCACATTCAAAGTTTCTCAGTAAGCATTGGACCTCATAAAAGCTTTTTGCAGAGAATTACTTATAGTATATCATGTTATTTTCAGCAACATTCCCTTAAAACTTGGAATTTTCTCCCAGAAAAGTTACCTTTTTTCTAGTATATGTTTTTAGTCTAATATGTTGATGTTGTTGTTTCTGGATCTATCATTGTGCTAGCAAGTAGAGAAGAAACCTCTCTGTAGAGTCAGACTTGTTTCCAAAGTGAGAGAAAATATGGTAGAAAGCTTTTCAAATCCTGAGTGAACTAAGTAAAGAATAGCAAGGGAGCGGGGAAAGAGGAGGTTCACACTTCTGTTCTTTGTGTGAAAATGTAGTGAAAAACCATTTCCCCAAGGTGTATATGATTAACATTTTATTGATTTAAAACCTTGTCATTTTTATCCTAGAGATTATAAAAAAAATAATTTAAAAGTGCAAACCTCAATTTGAAAAGAGAAAATGTCATGTCAACAAGAGTATGGCTGTGAGAGATGGTATGCTGACACAGACAAGCTCAGAGTTTGTAAATCCACAGAATGTCTGTAAGCATTTCATGAAGTTATAATGTAGTTATGATTACACTGATTGAGCATTACTCCTAAGGGAACTCTGCACCAAAAAAGTATAAAATTTTGTGCACAATATTATAAAATATTCAGAATTTTGCAAAATTTTAAACGTCAAATGTCAAGGCTCCAACATGGCAGTGGGGAGCTGTCATAAATATAAAGGGAAGGGTAAACCCCTTTGAAATCCCTCCTGGCCAGGGGAAAGCTCCTCTCACCTGTAAAGGGTTAAGAAGCTAAAGGTAACCTCGCTGGCACCTGACCAAAATGACCAATGAGGAGACAAGATACTTTCAAAAGCTGGGAGGAGGGAGAGAAACAAAGGGTCTGTGTGTCTGTCTATATACTGGGTCTTGGCTGGGGATAGACCAGGAATGGAGTCTTAGAACTTTTAGTAAGTAATCTAGCTAGGTATGTGTTAGATTATGATTTCTTTAAATGGCTGAGAAAAGAATTGTGCTGAATAGAATAACTATTTCTGTCTGTGTATCTTTTTTGTAACTTAAGGTTTTGCCTAGAGGGGTTCTCTATGTTTTTGAATCTAATTACCCTGTAAGATATCTACCATCCTGATTTTACAGGGGGGATTTCTTTATTTCTATTTACTTCTATTTTTTATTAAAAGTCTTCTTGTAAAAAACTGAATGCTTTTTCATTGTTCTCAGATCCAAGGGTCTGGGTCTGTAGTCACCTAGGCAAATTGGTGAGGCTTTTTACCAAACCTTGTCCAGGAAGTGGGGTGCAAGGTTTTGGGAAGTATTTTGGGGGGAAGGATGCGTCCAAACAGCTCTTCCCCAGTAACCAGTATTAGTTTGGTGGTGGTAGCGGCCAGTCCAAGGACAACGGGTGGAATATTTTGTACCTTGGGGAAGTTTTGACCTAAGCTGGTAAAGATAAGCTTAGGAGGTTTTTCATGGAGGTCCCCACATCTGTACCCTAGAGTTCAGAGTGGGGGAGGAACCTTGACAGGAGCACAGGCCTCTGGCTGCACAGAGGTGGGAGATCATTTTGCAGTCCCCACTCCACCCCCAGGACATGGACTCAGTGAGGCTGCACCCTACCCTGACACAGAGCAAGGGCCAGGCCTGCCCCAGAAACAACCTGGGGCCCTGCCCTCCGCACCAGGTGCGCCAAGATAGCAAGCAAGCAAGCAGGACAGAGTCTCATACGCATGCTAACCCCTGGCCCCCAATCCAGGTGTGGGTCAGGCAGGCTCAGCCCAGCAGGATCCAAGTGTGGAGAGGCTTCATGTGTGTGGGGGGGGGAGGGTCTGTGTGGGATCTGGATGCATGGGGCTCATTAGAGGGTTCTGAATATAGGAAGAATGGGACCCTACAGGGGGTCCAGGTGAAGCTGGTTGGGGCTCAGCAGGGGGGTCTGAGTGCAGGGGAGATAGAGCTGGGCAGGGGGGCTGGTGCTGGGGAAGTGGGGATTTCAAGTGTGGGAGGCTCAGCAAGGGGTGGTCTGGACACAGGAATGGGAGTCTGGATGCAGGGGAGAAGGGCTCAGTGGGGACATCCGGGTGCTGGGAGTGAGGCTTGGTTGGGTAGAGGTCTGTGTGCAGCTGGTTGGGCTCAGTGGGATGAGGGTCCAGGTGTGGAGAGTTCATCAGGGTGGTCAAGGTGCAGCGGTGTTGGGGCTCAGCAGGGGGTTCTGGGTGTGGAGGGGTGAGGTTTGGCAGGAGTTCTGGGTGTGGAGAGGCCAGATGCAAGGAGGTTGGGCAGATGGAGGGCAGCTCCCCATACAGTCACTCCTCCTCCCCTGCCCCCAGCTGAGGAGCGATGGGGGAAGGGAGCGGGGGGGGAGATAATGCAGAGCTTCCTGCAGCCAGGGGAGATTTCTGGGGTAATTTTTCTTTGGGGAAGCAAAGAAATCTGTTGAGGCATGAATTCTGCACATTCACAGTGGTGCAGAATTCCCACAGGAGTACAGCATTTATTTATATAGGCACGATATAAAGAGGTACCTCAATCAGCTGTATGCTAGACAGTTATATTTGTGACACACAAATTTAATACATCCCTTTGGAGCTTCCAGATCATTCTGTGTTCTATTCTTGTGACTGATGCCCTTTTCTATTTCGATGATGCTCACACAAACAGACTGGAGATGTGGCAGTGGATGTCAGAACTGGGACATTTGAGAGCTGATCTAGTGGTCAGAGGAGGGGTGGTGAGGCATAGTAGTTGAACCAGAGGTCAGAGCCAGAAATCATAGAATCATAGAATATCAGGGTTGGAAGGGACCTCAGGAGGTCATCTAGTCCAACCCCCTGCTCAAAGCAGGACCAATCCCCAATTAAATCATCCCAACCAGGGCTTTGTCAAGCCTGACCTTAAAAACTTCTAAGGAAGGAGATTCTACCACCTCCCTAGGTAACGCATTCCAGTGTTTCACCACCCTCCTAGTGAAAAAGTTTTTCCTAATATCCAACCTAAACCTCCTTCACTGCAACTTGAGATCATTACTCCTTGTCCTGTCCTCGTCTACCACTGAGAATAGTCTAGAACCATCCTCTCTGGAACCACCTCTCAAGTAGTTGAAAGCAGCTATCAAATCCCCCCTCATTCTTCTCTTCTGCAGACTAAACAATCCCAGTTCCCTCAGCCTCTCCTCATAAGTCATGTGTTCCAGACCCCTAATCATTTTTGTTCCCCTTCACTGGACTCTCTCCAATTTATCCACACCCTTCTTGTAGTGTGGGGCCCAAAACTGGACACAGTACTCCAGATGAGGCCTCACCAATGTCGAATAGAGGGGAACGATCACGTCCCTCTATCTGCTCGCTATGCCCCTACTTATACATCCCAAAATGTCATTGGCCTTCTTGGCAACCAGGACACACTGCTGACTCATATCCAGCTTCTCGTCCACTGTCACCCCTAGGTCCTTTTCCGCAGAACTGCTGCCTAGCCATTCGGTCCCTAGTCTGTAGCGGTGCATTGGGTTCTTCTGTCCTAAGTGCAGGACCCTGCACTTGTCCTTATTGAACCTCATCAGATTTCTTTTGGCCCAATCCTCCAATTTGTCTAGGTCCCTCTGTATCCTATCCCTGCCCTCCAGCGTATCTACCACTCCTCCTAGTTTAGTATCATCCGCAAATTTGCTGAGAGTGCAATCCACACCATCCTCCAGATCATTTATGAAGATAGTGAACAAAACCAGCCCCAGGACTGACCCCTGGGGCACTCCACTTGACACCGGCTGCCAACTAGACATGGAGCCATTGATCACTACCCGTTGAGCCCGACAATCTAGCCAACTTTCTACCCACCTTATAGTGCATTCATCCAGCCCATACTTCTTTAACTTGCTGACAAGAATACTGTGGGAGACCGTGTCAAAAGCTTTGCTAAAGTCAAGAAACAATACATCCACTGCTTTCCCTTCATCCACAGAACCAGTAATCTCATCATAAAAGGCGATTAGATTAGTCAGGCATGACCTTCCCTTGGTGAATCCATGCTGACTGTTCCTGATCACTTTCCTCTCATGTAAGTGCTTCAGGATTGATTCTTTGAGGACCTGCTCCATGATTTTTCCGGGGACTGAGGTGAGGCTGACTGGCCTGTAGTTCCCAGGATCCTCCTTCTTCACTTTTTTAAAGATTGGCACTACATTAGCCTTTTTCCAGTCATCTGGGACTTCCCCCATTCACCACGAGTTTTCAAAGATAATGGCCAATGGCTCTGCAATCACAGCCGCCAATTCCTTTAGCACTCTCGGATGCAACTCGTCCAGCCCCATGGACTTGTGCACGTCCAGCTTTTCTAAATAATCCCTAACCACCTCTTTCTCCACAGAGGGCTGGCCATCTACTCCCCATGCTGTGATGCCCAGCGCAGCAGTCTGGGAGCTGACCTTGTTAGTGAAGACAGAGGCAAAAAAAGCATTGAGTACATTAGCTTTTTCCACATCCTCTGTCACTAGGTTGCCTCCCTCATTCAGTAAGGTGCCCACACTTTCCTTGGCTTTCTTCTTGCTGCCAACATACCTGAAGAAACCCTTCTTGTTAATCTTGACATCTCTTGCTAGCTGCAGCTCCAGGTGCGATTTGGCCCTCCTGATTTCATTCCTACATGCCCGAGCAATATTTTTATACTCTTCCCTGGTCATATGTCCAACCTTCCACTTCTTGTAAGCTTCTTTTTTATATTTAAGATCCACTAGGATTTCACCGTTAAGCCAAGCTGGTCGCCTGCCATATTTACTGTTCTTTCGACTCATCAGGATGGTTTGTCCCTGTAACCTCAACAGGGATTCCTTGAAATACAGCCAGTTCTCCTGGACTCCTTTCCCCTTCATGTTAGTCCCCGAGGGGATCCTACCCATCTGTTCCCTGAGGGAGTCGAAGTCTGCTTTCCTGAAGTCCAGGGTCCATATCCTGTTGCTTACCTTTCTTCCCTGTGAAATCAGAAACCAGGAATCAGACAAGAACTAGGTACAGTTCAACAACCAGTCATGAAGTCTCCCAGTTGCTAGGACAACTTACTGTGCCTCCTTCTGGCTTAAATAGTGGTCTGGCCAAAAATGGTCTGGCCAATTGATAGGGCCCATCATCGTCCCCAGTCAGTATCCATATGGACAGTGCTTCTGGGAGGGGTCAGTTTTGTTACTCTCTCACTTCCAGTAATTCTGGGTGAGCCATCTAGTGGTGGCCAGGGTCTGAGGGCTGTCTGGGAAAACATGGGCCTTTGCTCTGGGCAAAGAAATGGCTTTCAGTCTCTTTCTTTCTCCTACCACAGATCAATCCCTACAGTACAGAGATAGCAGATTCAGGCAACTTAAACAGATAGTAAACCCCCCCCCCCCCCCGCCCCCAACATAGCTCATATTAGTACCAAGCACCAAAATCATTGCCCCAAAATGAAAAACTTCTGACTTCATTTCCTTATCACCTTCCTATTGTCAGTGCCCTTCAAAGCAGATTTAAATGTAGGGTTAAAGTATACCCTTGCTTATAGTAGCTCACCAGGGAAGGAGGGCAGCAGAGCAGAGGAATCTGGCCACAAAGGAGATGGACAGATTGGCTCAAGGTAGTGGGAGTGAAGAAAGAAAGTAAATGTGCGTAGCATGGTATGCTGTGCTGCTACTTTTTAAAGAAGCACCAAAAGGAACTTTCTAGAGCTTGCTGCAAACTGCAGCAGATGGGGGCACACAAGGAGATCTAAGTCCGACCAGCAGGGCATGCTCACTTGGAGGTACAATGCAGTAAATTGGGTGTTACTCAGACCTCCAACCTAGCACAATCTGGATGCACTAGTGCTGTTGTCTGGTACAGGGCTGGGGAGGAGGAGACACTGTCTGTCCTTTTCCTGAACTAGCACAACTACTGGGCAGATTTTCCCCACAAGCTCATTGTGTTAAATTTTAGAACACCATTCACCATAGAAGCTAAATCCCTTTCCACATTTAAAAAAAAATAAAAATAAACCACCTAAAAAGAGTTAAAAAATGAAAGTCGTTTTTTTAGCAATAAATCCAAGTAGAACCAAAACCCAATAAAACTCAAACAAATTCTAAGTAAGAGATGATGCACCAAAGAATAGTGTCTTGTAACATGCTCTGGCTCTGGGGCCTGGTAGATTGTAAAAGGGAGCAAGTTCCACAGGCTGGTGCCCTCATATGATAAAACCCCAGGACCGGTGACAGGGAATTTTAACCACAGGAACACACAGCAAGAGCCTCCTCACTGATTTTAATCTCCATGAGGGCAAGAGACACTCTCAGGCACAATAATTGTGTCTTAAATCATTCTGAGTTTTAAAGACCACCTCAGCCCCTTGAATTACCAGGAAATTAACTGAGAGCCAGTGAAAAGATCTGAGCACAAGTGTTATAAATTCACAGCAGCACCTCCCACTCAGGAGGGGGGCAGTTGAATGCTGAAGCCTCCAAGGGAGGTTTCAAGGGATTTCCTATGGAGGTGTGGATGACCACTGAACATGCACATTACAAGGCAATGGTCACAGCTTCCTGGCCAGCTGGAGATTATGAACTCAGTATAGGCTACAGATCCAGGAGCTATGATGGGCCCCACAAGACTCGAAATTTCTGAAACATTTTGTCAAAAGGTTTGACACTACTCACCTTCAGCAATCACCACCCTCACCCATTGCATAATGTTGCGTACGCTAATAAAGCAGGATTATCACACTTTCAGACATTTCCTTTTTTGGATTTTGGTTCAAGGTCTAAGTGCAAAACCTCTTTGTAAGATCTGCTATGCTGCAGGTAGGTACAAACTACCCACAGTGTAACACCAGCATATCACAAATCCTTCTATGGCAGTTCATCTCTGCTAACAAGATATGTGCATGTCTAGTTGTTATTCAACTAGCAAGCAATAAATTTCAGAGATGATGTGAATCTGCAAAGACCCTGCTTTCTAAAAGCTGCGTGTTCTATTCTGTTGTCTCTTTTGATTTATAACATCTTTCAAGACCAAAAAAATGTAATTTTTCTATATAAAAAGAGATTGAACATTTGTGATATCACAGATACCAGTGATGATGGTACCTATGTTCTTTATGTAACAAACACTAAAGTTACATTAGTGGATGTAAACACATAGGCGTGTGACCCTCCCTTATCATCAGTCTCCAAGGGAGGCCATGCCTTTTGGCTGTCATGCCCCAGGAATAACTGTCTTCAACAAGGGGAAAGTTAGCAGTTTCAGGGCTAAATCCCTCCAGTAGGGTTAAGCAATGAGTGGCCCAAGGACCCAAGCCCTCAGACAGGGCAGGGCACCAACAGTCTAAAGCCCAACCCTCAGGCAGGGTAGAGCCAGGTATAGTCTGGGAACCCAGGCTCTCAGACAGGGCAGGGTACCAAGCACAGTCTAGGGCCCAAACCCTCAGGCAGGAACACCTGGTCGAAAAGGAACTCTCCCCAGGCCAGTGCAAATGAGCGAGGGTAAGGGATAAGGAGCAACAGAGGAAGAGGGATGGAGTGAGCAGAGTGGGAACCTTGCAAAGGGGCAGGACTAGGGTGTTCAGTTTTGTGTGATTAGAAACTTGGCAACCCCAGGGCAGAGCAGTGAATAATCCGGGGATCCTGACCCTGAAGCACGCCAGGGTACCACCAGTCTAGGACTCCAGCCCTCAGGTAGGGGTGAGTACCCAACGCAGCTAGGAGAACAAAACCACAATATTTTGAATTTTTGGTGACAAAATGAGAGTGAGACATGCACTCCCAAATAGCCAATAGCCCAGTAGGCAAGGCAAAGTAGGGAATGGCCCTGTGTCTTCTACATTCCAGGTGAGTGCCCGAACTACAAGGTAGAGTCAGTCTCCCTCTTTCTAGTCCAGAGAATATTTAATTATTTATACCAAGAGGAACAACTTTTAGCGTGGTGGTTAAGATACTTTCATGGGAGAGACAGGGTCAAGTCCCTGCTCTGAATCAGGCAGAGTAGGGATTTGAAGTGGGGTCGCCCATATCCCAGGCCAGTCCCTAACCTATTCTGGGGTGTCTTTCTCCAGAAATCTCATCCTGGACCTGAGAAACCTTCCCAATGAACGTGTCATTGAAACCAATATGTGTTTACACAACATTTCAGTTTCCACAAAAGAAAAAAAAAAGTTTTGTCCTAAAATTCCAGTTCTAGCCTGAATCTCTTCTTCCTTAGACTGGTGTAATTCAGGAGTAACTCCACTATAGCAATGGAGTCTTTGTGTTGTCAGCATACTATACATGAGAGGAGAATCAGGCCCTACATTTGTCAAATCGAGGTGCAGTTATAGCAATCAGTATTGTAGTCTGAACTGACCTATCCACGGTGAAAGGATACTTTGCATATGGCCGTATCCCTTGCACTGTGCTAAATCAGCCCTTAGGCTTCTCAAACTCGTGCCAGACTCTAATGGGCACAGAGAGTTGAAAATGTACCTGTCATAGAGGAAGCACAGCCACAACACTTCCCTATACATGAGCAGCAGTGTGTTTCAGAGGTATCTGCGTCCCTCTATGTCACTGCAGGATTGGCTCTATGTCACTGCAGGATTACCTGGATGAACTGGTTACAGTGGATTTAAAGACGGATCAGGCCAGTATTGTGGCAAAAAGTGGGTATACAGCACAACAGTCTTGCTCTCTCATATGTTGAGATTAAAATCTGGGAAAGAAAGGCTCCAAAGAGATTTGGGATGGGAGTAAATTGATTAGGGGAATGACCAACATGGGCAGGCAAAAACCACTGTGTACATATAAAAACAGTTAAACTTTTAGCATTTGTATTTGTTAATTTGATTCTCTTCTGTTTGTGACATGCATTCTTGGGGATGCCAATGAAAATTATAGTGAATTTGCCCTAGGTACCATCAGATGATGGATAGAGATGAGAAAGGGGCATAGGAGTGGGTTATCATTAGGGGTCGTTAATGTAATCACTGCATCCAAACACTAATTATGGAGACTGAGGCCTTGTGTTCATGGGGAGGGGGAGGAGTTTTTTTTAAATTCAAGTTAACTAACTTGAGATAAAATCCTAGTGAAACTGAGACAGTTTGTAGTTTTTACATGATTTAGCAGGACAAGGTGAAACCTAGGCAACCCTCCTAGTCTTTAACTCAACCTATTAACTTTTGTGAAAACTACAAACTGCCTTGTCTTCATTAAATATTTACCCCAAGTACCTAACTACTTATGTACACAATTATTTTTCCAGTGAAGACATGGTTAGCTACCAGTAAGCAGTTTTTTCAAATATGATGTATGTTAAGAGTCAATATGGGCTGTATAGATCCTTGGAAAGAGGCAGAGGAGGCGATCTGGCTTTTTGGGGCTGGGCAGAGGAGTCTGGCCTGATGTTTCTGCCAAAGGGGGTAGACTATATGCGACTGTCCTGGCTTAAAAAAAAAAAGCCTTCCATACATGCGAAAATCAAATTTTGCAGAGAGGTTAACCAGGATCTAGATCACTAATTTCTGCTCCAACATGGGAAACTGACTTATAAGCCCCTGAAAATTTGCTGAAGTTCAGCAGAGGCAACACTGTTGTCATCTATGTGATAGGGTTTTCAAGGAGAGAAATTGTGAGCTGTCATTGCCCTGTTCAAGTGTGATGAAACAAATCATCGAGTCACTGGAATAAATCAAAATGGGCCAGATGGAATTAAAGTAGGATCTACAATGAAATCAGGTATCGTCTCAGAAGGACTTAAACAAGATCTGGAGGTTTCTCAGAAAGGACTGAGAGATTGCCTGATGGCACAGATCAGATCTAGGCAGCTAAACAATGCAAACTTTGCTGATCAGCAGCTACAACATTGACAGATAGATGTGGAAGCCCAGCTATAAACTGCCCCACCCAGAATGGCAAAACATTTTAAAGAGGTAACTAGCAACCTGACTATCGTGGGGCAAAAAGCATTCCAACAAATGGACCAGAACCAGAAAGGTCTGGCGAACTTGGCACTTGCTAGCACAGTAGAGCATGAGACAAAATTGGTTTTGTTTCCCCTGCAAAAAAGATGATTTCCTGCCCCCCCAAATCATTAACCTCTGAAAAGCTCCAGAAAGATTTAAGTAATTAATTTTACATAAGGAATATGAACATGCCAATAATAAATTAATATATCATACAGAAAAATGAACTGGTCAATAAATAATTAAATTCGTTATGTCCAAGCACATTTTTACATAGGATCAGGAAGTTAGGGAGTGAGTCTGTTCTTAAATGACTGTGGGTAAAATTTTCCAAAGCAGCTAAGTGACTCAATAGTCTTAGAGTAAAATTTCAAAAATGACTTGATGCCCTTAGAAGTTCACATCACTTAGGTGCTTTCGAAAAGGTTACTTTAGATTTAGCTGTGTGTAGCTGAAAAAGATAGCTGGTCGAGGGAATCACTCCTGCCACTGTTGGTCTAAAATCACCCCCTTCTAGCTTGCTAAAAATAAAGCCACTCCCATGCAAGAAGTGATCCCTCGTTTGAAGTTGTGACTAGCTGGAAAAAAATCGATAACAGTTTCTGAAAAGGGTGACATCTCCTGACACAAGAGTAGCGGGGTGATGGTGACAGCAAGGCTCTCTAGTTACATGTATGGCCTTTCTGACTGCACTCACAGAGATGATCGAAGAGGTGAAGTGCATCGAGTGGAGATTCATTCCTTCAGACAAGGAGTGACTGGGGAGCACAAAGGATTAAGAAATATTGCCTATGGAATAAAACACAATGAAATCCCTCCAGACCAGAACAGAGGAAGTCAAGCAGTATGAGGATAGAGGCATAACAAATCCAGGCACTTTTCTTTCCTCTACAGGGAAAAAATAACTCATTCTGCAATAGGATGACCTTAGGCAGCTGGTCACAGTGGAGCAAGAGCGGAGAGTAAATATTCTTCCTACAGTCAGCTCCCTGACAACTGAGAGTTAAAAGCACCCAACATAATGAGAGCTCCACAATCAAGGCTCTCAGTGGAAATCACGGAGGGCTGGTCCTCACTACTGGGAAGATCTACACTGCTGCAATCGATGCAGCAGGTGTTGATTTAGTGGGTCTAGTGAAGACCTGCTAAATCAACAGCAGAGCACTCTCCGGTCGACTCCGGTACTCCAGCTCCCTTAGTAAGGTAAGTCGACCGGAGAGCGTCTCCCGTCGACGCAGTGCAGTGAAGACACCAGTGTAAGTCGACCTAAGCTACACCAACTCCAGCTACATTATTCATGTAGCTGGAGTAGTGTAACTTAAGTTGACTTACCCCAGTAGTCAAGACAAGTTCTGAGTTCCAACAGCTTGTGTAACACCATGCATTGCAAGTGGCAAAGACAAATAAAGGGGAGAAACTGAGAAGAAAAGAGCTAGAGAGACAGACACACTCCCACTGACCCATCTTTCAAGTAGCAAGAGAAGAGAGTGATATTGAGTGTCAAAAAGTGCCCTGTTGGGCACACTTCAAATAGATAATTGGACAGACTAAACTTATCACTCTAAATGTTAGGAAACTGAATAACCTAGTGTAAAGGAAAATGTTAAATAATCTGAAAGTGCTATATTTTCTATTGCATTCATAGCAAAATTGCAAATCACCACAGAAATCACAGGAAAAAACCCACCATTAAAAGTTGCTGTATAGGACACTTGTTCTACTCCTCTCATGCTGACTCAACAATAGTTATAGTTTTATGAATAAGAATATATACCTTCCAGACAACCAGGTTTCAGTCAGATCTTTTAGACAGAGTACCAGGAGAAAGTGAGCATGGACAGCTCTTCCTACTAAACATATATTACATTGAATGTACCAATAAGTGATTGCTTCTGGAACAACAAGCCTGCTCTAATGCCAGTCTTTCTACAGATTTCAATGAGTTCTGAATCCAGCTCTAAATACTGAATAAACTTATCTGCAAATTCAACACTAGAAAAGGACTGCTAGGAAATACGTGCATATCTCCAAAAGAGAGTTGGTGATTATGAACCATTACTTAGGTAAATTTGTGTTTTAGCTTTTGGGGATAGTATTTAAAAGCACACCACAAATTAGACAGTAGGCCTTATTATTACCAGTCTCCTTTAGGGAAACTATGGCTACAAAAGCCCTGTTGGCTTAAGTTCTTTATTTTCTTTCTTCTACTTTTGTAAAGTCTATGGTAAAGAAAGCTATTTTAATATTATAGCTATGTAATAAAACTGAGTTCTTCCTCATTGTGGGCTGAAATACATAGTGAATAAAAATCCTGCATTTTTAAAAAATGAGAAGTCTAAATTCATCACTGCCCAATGCAACTTTAATCTCGTTTGGGGTTGGGACTTTAATTCTGTGCCATACTCCTCTTTAGACAGATTATTCACTGGGTAGTCAGAAGGCAGAGGATCAAACACATTTAACATAATGAAAGAACTAGACCTGACAGGCATCTGATGAGAGACCAGAGCCAGAACCAGGGAGCCTACTTAATTCTCTATTTTATACCAGGGATTGGCTTCTTTCTCCTCTTTAAAGCACTTCAACTAGAAATTCAAGAACATAAAATCCCCCATCATCGTTATGTTACTCCAAGCAGCGCCTAGCTCGTTCTCAACTAGAGGACATTAAATCTCTTTAGAACACACATAGCTTCACGATCTGATGGGTATGGATCCTGGGTGAAATCCTGTTTCCATTGAAGCCAATGGTCATTTCTGGGACTTCACTCCATATTTCTGAAAAACTTTGTGGGAACATACATAACCCTACAGGCAGCGCTCATTTCTAACTATGGAATAATTCTTTTCACAAAGGGAAAAGCAATCATGATCTTGCCAATTTGAAGACAGAAATTTAATGCAATGTCCCTTTTAGATAACCTGGTGTTAATAGTAGAGCTGATCAGAAATTTTCTGATGGGAATGTTTTTCCACTGGAAAATGTTTCACTGAAACATAGCTTGCAGTGGGAAAATGTTCATTTTGTTGACAGTTCATTTAGGAAAAAAATGAAAATGGCTTTTGACAAGGTCAAAACATTCCACTCTTACTTTTTTGGAACAGAACATTTTGATTTGTTTGGAAATGATTTTTTGTTTCAAAATTTATTTTTAAATTTGATATTAAAAATGTTAAAATATGCAAATGTCAAAATTGAAATGTTATCAAAATTGAAATATTTTATTAAAATTACGTATTGTATTTTTTTATTTTATTTCATTTCATTCACGAAGTTTCAAAATTATTTGGTTTTGTTGCAATTCAGAATTTAATGAATGTTGCAATCATGGAATTTCTCATGAAACAGAAATTCCTCTTCCCTCATAGGATGAGGTATTAACAACAACTACAAATCAATGCTTTTTTTTAAAATTGGTTTTTAGTTCACAGTGTTCTATACCCTGATCTTTTCTACAGCATGGGTTTTTCTGTGGCACCAATTATGAATCCAGTGTAAAATCTGAATAAGACACTGTATGAAGCAGCACATGGCTCATGTGTTTTTTTAGCTAGGATATTTCAAATGACATACATTTGGGGAGCCAGCATATGTTAGTCCTTTACGCTGCACTTCAGAAATTTTTATTTGAACTGGCTAAGCAGGATAAAATAATTACTCATTTCTATGCACAATGTTATATATTCTCTTGGTTTTTTAACTTTGATATGTTTATTAAGGAGTACTAGATACTGATTATCTCCAAAGCTTTCAGGGTCTTCTGTATCCAAAGTGCTTTGCCTCCTTGTGGCAATTTCTCTGTTATGATATAAAGCCATGTTTTTCTTGCTCTTTCTTTAAAAAAAAATACCTTCACTTTTTCATGTCTTCAGATTTATTTTGTCTCTGATAATCCATGTAGGTTTATAAACCCTTGACCCCATAGGCATCAGTGTAGCTGTTCTGATATCCATGCTTTTTCCTTACGTGGAACTGTAAGTGCACTTCACAATTTCCAAGATGGCGTTCTACTGCTTCACCATGACTGGTGCAGACACTTCCCATGCTGTGTTCATTCAGTAAAGCTTAGCCTTTACAGGTTTCACAGTAGCAGCTGTGTTAGTCTGTATTCGCAAAAAGAAAAGGAGGACTTGTGGCACCTTAGAGACTAACAAATTTATTTGCGCATAAGCTTTCGTGAGCTACAGCTCACTTCATCGGATGCATTCACTGAATGCATTTGTTAGTCTCTAAGGTGCCACAAGTCCTCCTTTTCTTTTTAGCCTTTACAGTTAATCTTATTGACCTTGATCTCAAATTGCAACTGCAAAAGTTTGAGTTTCCAGATCTATTCAAAGCTTTTTCCTTCTCATTTTTCACATCATGTAGCCTATTCTTTAGTGTGTTAATGTTTTCCTCTGCTTTCATGTAATTCTAATTATCTGAACTTCCTTCACAGTGCTTCACATGTTAAGTTCTGCAGGAGTTCTTTCCCATTAAATGAAGAGAATTTGGTTTCTGTAGAAGATATAGCAATAGCTGTCCTGGAAATGAATTCCACATAATAATTATGGGACTGGCCTTTCCTACCTTGACATGGCAATGTCAGGCATGACTTTGAGGAATGACTTCATAATCCTGATTTTGAGAGATCTTTTTAGGGATGACAAGATAGTAATGTCTCTGCATCCATTCTATCCTTTGCCTCACTGCTGACACTGCCTGCAAGGAAGTCAGTTAGTGCCGTGGTGGATTTTGTGTTGTGACTACTTCTCCACGAAGAATACAAATGACTCAACCAATTTTTATACATGGATCTCATCTTACAGATGCTATATTTCACAGGCTGTCATGACCTGCAGCATATTCTAACATCAAAGATATTTAATGTAATAATCCTGGTTGGGCTATGATAGGAATATTGCGTTATTATGTATTTATAACGCTCATATTTCCCCCTCATTCCTTTGTTCTTGCAAATCTATTAGTCTAGTTCACCTTCCCCAGCCCCTATTTCTGAATAATTAGTGCGATCTCTACAGGTTTATCACATTCCCCCTCTTATTACTGATGACTGTACATTTAAGTAGCAAATTGCAATGCTGCGGTTTTTTTCTGTTTTGAAAATTTGCACTGTGACAGAAGCACTTTTCCCCCTGTGATGACTAGGTTGTTGTTTTTATTATAGTACAAGGGAAAAGGCCAATAACTAATAAAAAGAAAAGAAATGAAGTTACTTTGGAATATTACATCTCCCAATAATACAATTGGCCTAAAACACCAACTTGTATGATTTTCTCTTAATTGCAGAACCACCTCAATTTATAAAAACTACATTTACTTACCTTTCCATGCTTTCCTTCAGGTAGAGTTAAAATCACCAAGTCTAACATGGGACAGCTGACAAGCTACCACTCAGCACTCCCATCATGGGAAGGATCAACCTCTTGTTGAAGCCTCAGAAGTCCCACCTCCATCAGATACAAAGTTGCTGGCACCAGTCATTTCTTTCCCATTGATAATTCCGTACAAAGGGCCATTTGAAATGACAGAGACACCTGTGAGTTCTGAAAGCTCCAACAGGCAAGTACAGTTTTACAAGCTGCAAAAGAGGAGAGAAACATCAGTACATATAGCCCTGGTAGATAAGCCACTAGCATTACTTGCCAAAGGCATTTGCTTTTCAGCTGGAGACCAGATAGAAATGTTAATTGAGTAAAATGTTAATTGAGGAAAATCTTTGTAGCCTCAGTAGCCGCCACACAACCATCAATCACTGCTACATCTTTTGTGGAGGCAGCCTTTACCCATTCTAAAGGCTCCCAGTCAACTAAGAACAAAAAGGTAATATGAGTGTTAAGGAAGATTTTGCTTGCTGCAGTCTTTGTCAGATACATGCCGTGACACCATCAAGTTCTCTGCAAGAGCCATTGCTTCAAATGTAGTGTAGACAATTTCAGCTACCAGTATTAACATAAAAAGCAGAGCAATTACACTAAGCAATTGCTCATCAGCAAGTTCGTGGGAGGTAATACTGTGGAGAGCTTTTCTTTTTCTCTCTAACAATGGAGAGGAAGTGTTATCAAATAACAAATTATAGCCTCCAGCTCCCTTCTGTCAAATTCAAATAGGGAAGAGAGAAGAGGATCTTTTCTTCCTAGGGGAATAGAGGGGAAATATAGCAAAATGGATAACAGAAGTGATCAACATAAGGTACATCCTGAACTTAGTACAAAACACTTCTCCACGTGTATGTTTTTATCTCCCTGTAGAGGATCCAAGCAAGGGGGAAGCCAAACACAAACTCACAAAATAAGTGTGTCCTCATCTAAAAGTTTCTCAGAGAAGGAATAGTTCTAACAGTACATCAGACCTTTATCTCAGAACCTTGTTAGCCTCTTATATTACCAATTCGAAAGGGAAATCCTAGGATATCAGTGTCTGGTTCTTCTGGGAATTACAGCACAGGACTGTGAGTCAAGAGATCTGGATTCTAGATAGGGGTCAGCATGACATTGGGCAAGTCCCTGGGGATATGAGGTGTGACTCCCACACAGGTAGACAGACTTACACTAACTCAAAATAACGACAGTGGGCATTTTGGCGCAGGTGGAAGCCCCAGCTTGGGCAGCCCCAGGCAGTTGGGTGGGCTTGCACTTGGGCAGCTAACCTGAGTGCCGCAAGATCCTCCCTGTTTTTTTTTAGCATGCTAGATCAGGCTGATCTAGGAATCATATCTCCCAGCTTCAGTGTGGGACTCCGGGTGCGGTGCTGGCAGCCAGCAGTGTGGGGCTGGCAGTGGAGCCCTGCGTAAAACCTGGGGGTGCTGCAGCACCCCTTGCACCCCTAGTTCCCATGCCTATGAGTGGCATGGGATAAACTCCTGAGTAGAACCCCTCCCAAGACCCTAGGTATGTACTTGGGAGACTAACTCATATTGCTGCCATGGCTAAGTTACTATTGTTGCTATTGTTAATAGCTAGCTTTGATCTAATGGGTATGTCTACACATGCTGCAATCATACCACCTGATTGCAGCGTAAACATACCTTAAGATAACAAAAGAAGAGCTATTATCCCAATTTTAGAGCAGCAGAATGCACAGAAGTTAAATCACTTGCTGAAAGTCAGAGAGGGCCTGTGACAGACCCACCAATTGAATCAAGATCGGAGCCCAGTCCTGTGCCTGGACCACAACCATCCTTCCTCTCTTCTTTATAGAGAAGAGAAATTAAAAGGCAAGGGAGAAGTTACCCTTTTTATTCACATGTATCTTTCTCATGTGTATCCAACATTTCATCACATTATGTTATTAAAGCAGATTTTGGTGAGGCCGGGGTAGGGGTGTTGTCCCTGGATGTGCCTCTGGAAGATGACACAATGAAAACCCTGAAAAGATTATTTGTGCTACTGCAACTCTTCTGAAGTGCTACACAGTGGAAAGTCACTCAAAAATTACAACATCCTGTTTGTATGCCAGAAAATTAAAAGGCAATTTGTCCCTTCATATGTCAGTATGATATTTCCAAGATCTTACGGAAGTTGAAAAAGTAAACGTCAATGCAAAGACTGAAGATGTTTATTGCAAATTGGCATCTTTTTGACACAAGTTCTTTTCTCCTGTAGGCATATTTAATACATTTTTTCATTATGCAAGCTCTCTGTATGGTTACATTAACAAAAAAAAATCTTTTCAAAGACCTTTAATACTTGTTTATCACAGGCTTCTTTCTTTGCAAATATCTGCCACCCATTTTATAGCTTCTTTCTTCAACTTTTTTCTTCTCAGAAGCCTGCCTCTGCAGCTTTGAAAACAAAACACACACAGTCTTCTCCTCTTTGTCAATAGCAAGCATTCTCCTGAGTTTCCTATAACACTTTCTTCTACCACTCTAGTAAAATCCACATTTCCTCTCTCTTCTTAATAGAGTCTATTTTCTGCTCTCCCAAGACATAAACCTTCCAACAAATTCAAGACAGATCCAGGCGACTTTTCATTTGCTATAACAACAGGAGTGGTGACACAATCTGAATATTTACAGCAATGTTATGAAGCAAATCGAATGAGTTTGCCATGCATAATATGCACTAGCATGGGTAAAGAAGTGCAGAAGAACTTTCCTGAACTGCAGGACAAGCTTTTACCTCAATGAAAGGTTGTCAGTCTTTTGAGCTTTTGATGTTCTAATGAAATACTTGTTCTTCCTGAAAGAACTATTAGTGAAAAGGATCTTTAGGAAAGAAAATTGTGACCATTGTGAGTTTTGGTAGTTCAGTTATTTAACCAAAATTTGACAATACTGAAGAATATTTAAATGTGATTGAATTAACTTGTGCAATATGTCCTTGTCAAATTTTATGCTAAAATACAATGGGCTCCTTCAGCAGACAGAAAGGACAGGAGTATCTTCATGACACAGATGGAATTATTATTCCAAAATGATGTATCATGTCACTCACTGAGTTTCTCCTAAACTGCGGAATCCAAATAAGACCATGATACTTTTTATACCATAAAATAAAATGTTTGCAACTCACTTGTTTCAGACTTTACTATTTAAACAATCAAAAATACAGTAGTTGTAATTCCAAACATTGACTGTAAGTCATTTGAAAGTGTCGCTTGGTTTTTTTCAGCACCGCGGTGGGATGTAGTGTCATATGGAATTAAAGGCTCATTAGTTTGTGTTTAGAATGAGTGTCTAGTATCTCTCTCCATGTGTATTTTGTCAATATAGTTTTCTTCTTACTCATTTCTTCTGATATTTTGAGTGGAAGATGTTTTTGCTAATGCAGTCTCTGACCTAGAGTGAAGACTCCATATACTGAATATGCAATATGTCTTGTGGAGAAAAAGTACCCTACTAATTTCTGCAAAAGATTGCCAAATACATCACATCACCTTAGGGTATTATCTTAGGGCTAAATATAGCCCATGGCTCTTCCAAGTAGCATATCTGCCTGGAGCTTCCCACACATCCTGTAGAACAAAACCCTTCTGCCTATGCCGTAGAATCGCTGTAAATGATTATCCGCATCCCTTGCAGTGGAGTAGAATTCATAACTCTTCCCTCTGACAGTGAGGAGATGATGTTGAGGAGGCACCTTGTTTGTGCATGCAGAATCTTCCCATTTCCTAACAGGAGAGATTTCCTCCACATTGATAATAAGAAAGACTGAATGAGTGACAACTCAAGACAGTGATCTCTGGGCTGACAGTGCCAGAAGAGGACTGTCAACCGGGAGAGTGAAGCGTGGACCCCATCAGGGTAAACAAAAAAAAAAGAAAAAACACACACACAATATGGAAATGAGGAAAGAGGGTGAGAACATTCTTCCTTTTTCCCTTACAATCCATTCAAATCCAGCTCTCCCCATTAAGGTATCAGTCATGGTCCCTCTCCCTCCCATCCTCCTTGGTTCTGCTCCATGGGATCTATTGCAGTCTCATTTTTGGAAACAATGAGACCAAAACCTGAAGAGGGATAACTGGAAGGAACCTTATTTGCATAAATGCTCTGTCCTAATGAGCAGTTCTCTGAGTCACAGTTAGAGAGTTCCATTCCTATTCCACCCCACGCTTGACACAGTCTCCAGGATAGGCCACTCTCGTCAGGTGTGAGCTTTGTGCTCTGTATCTTGGACTAAAATTTTGCTATTAAACTGTGAGAAAGAAAGGTTTTGAGTGCTATTGAAATTTTCTTACCTATAACAGTGTGATCTCATGCATAACTCAATGAAATGGAAACCAATGAAACATACTTTCATCATCAGACCTGCCACACAGTATTTATTTAGATGGCATAATCCAGCCTGCATATTTCATACAAATAAAAATGTCTTCAATGTAATACAATACTTTGCACTGCCAATGACCTGTGCACCCCTTTCCTCAACTTTCCCTGCACTGTTCAGTGTATCTCTCCGGAAAATAACTGTACAATTCTTGTATGAAATGTGCATGATGCATGAAACGTGATCAATGTTGCCAACAAATTATCTGAAAAAAATAATCTGGGTTTTACTCATGAATTTGCTTTAGACAGATGCAAAGCTATTTCATCAGCTCCAGGTCTGGAGGACCTTCTGAATTCCCAGCATGTACTGAAAAATAACAAATAAAAATTGCTTTTCTCCTCAGGCTTTTCTCTTTCAAAATAGAATCTATTTGAACTTAGCTTGCATGAAAAAGCAAATTTTTTAACCACAAGCTGACATATCTTTTGTTCTAGTCTAAATAACAAATGATTCAATATTGTGCTTTTAATGTTTTATACAACCTTGTAAATGTACTCATCCTAAATCTCCATAATCAATGCATTCACTTTCAGATAATGTAGTATATCTATTTACTTCAATCATAAACTGTAAAATAATGGATGTTAATGTACCTGTTAGCAATCCAAAAATAGTTCTTAGATATGCTGATGAACAGCATTTCGACAGCAGCCCAAATACCTTCATCTGTTTTTGCTCAAATTTACTGAAACTTTGAGAATATGTGCAGAGTCTGACCTCTTTCATTTTTCCTCTGTTTTCTTTATAGTAGTGTCTTTTCAATTTCTAAGTTGGTTTTAGAAGCTCTACTTTTTAATCAGAAAAGTCTGCACTCAGTTCAGTTCTCTTCTTTAACCCTCTCTTCTAAAAATTGTTATTTTTGCCATCAGGCTCATTCAACTGTAATTAGACTCATTTTAGAACTTGGCAGGAAACAGTTTTTACATCCTATGAAAATTGTCAGAAAAAATTCCATTCCTAACACTGGGTTCCTTCCCCAGGGCACTTGCTTTACCCAGAGTCAGGCTCCTGCATTCGTGTTGGCCTCTGGTCTGCGATATCTAGGTGTTCCACCATGCCAGTCCAGTTGTAAGAGGCTCAGCACTAAGTAGATATGAAATATTGTTGTAAAAGGGATGAGACCCAGTACTTCTCAGCTCAGCAGGTTCTGTGCTGTTCCAGAAACCTCAGGTCACAGGTCCGACATTCACATAATTAAACAATACAGAGAATGGGATATGAATAACCCTTTCATAGCTAGAGCTATGCAAAACCAATGACCAGAGCTCTAGACAGGGAGCTACATGCAGCTTTAACAAGCTCTGCACATATATAATTAGCTGATGTGACATGGAGAAATTATATTTTAAAGTGTACTACAAATGTAACCTACTTTGCCAGTGTTCTATGCTCCCCTCTGTGCTCAATCCGTAGAGGAGGAGTCTGTTTTAGCCCCCAGCTACAGACTGGGATCCTTAATTCGAGCAGAAGAGACTTATGCTTTCAGCTCTAGCACTTTCTAGTTCAATTTCCATTTCTGGCTAAGATGGTGGTACTCGCCTAACTGGGGGCTTGCCTTGGATTTGAACAGCTGTGGTAAATTTCCTCTGTCCAGATTAAATATGTAACCAGTACTTAATTTGTAATTTGAAAGGCATTTTTTAACACTCATTACCGATGCCATAATTCACCCGCTAAATCAACTGCAGAACGCTCTCCAGTCCACTCTGGTACTCCGCTGCCACAAGAGGAGGAAGGTAAATTGATGGGAGATCATCTCTCATTGATGCAGCGCTGTGAAGCCTTCACAGTAAGTCGACCTAAGCTACATCAACTCCAGCTACATTCACATAGCTGGAGTAGAGTAATTTAGGTCAATTTACCCCATTAGTATAGACGTTGCCTGTGCCACAGGTCAGAGCTAGGTAACCTGGAGTTAGACAAGGCAGGAGCAGGGCCGGAACAAAATTGGGAATAAGAAGGCACAGGAGCTATCACAGCTGTGGGCAAATTCTTTGAGCAATCATCAAACTGTTGCTGGGATTATGTGTTGGTCTGATGTTGGGCTTTAAAGCCACAGCTCCCATTTCAAAGTTTTATATCATATCCAGTTTTTTTGTTTCTACTGGTGGCACCATCCACACATTACCTCAGTGCACATAACAAAATTTATTTTGCACATGGATGGAAAAAATTAGAGGGAACATCGGGCTGAGATGAATGCCCTCTTCAGTCAATCAAAGGCTGACTGAGCCTCTGTGGACCATCTGAACTGGGCCCCCCTTTTGAAGGAGCACCACTATGCGTGCAACTAGACTAGAGAATAGTTTAATACATTACCAGTAGAAATTGGCAAACCCCAGGAATCTCTGAACCTCACATGCATCCTTGGAGCAGCCAGTCAGATATTGACACCACTTGATGCAGGTCAAATGGTGAGTTCCCTGGGCAAGACAACATAGCAAACTCACATTTTTTGAGTCTTGCATACAGGTGGTTTCAGCAGTCTCTCCAAGACAATGTACGCTTGATGAGAGTGTAGAGCTTGAGTTTTGGAGAAAATGAGGATGTCGTCCAGGTAAATGATAAATTTTTCCAGAGTATCCCTAAAGATGTAATTTATAAAATTCTGAAAGGTTTCTGGGACCTTGCGCAACCCAAATGGCATAACCAAATACTCAAAGTGGCCATACATGGCACAGCAGGTAGTCTTCCACTTATCTCCTTCCCAGATCCTTACTAGTTTATAAACGCCACAGAGGTCTAACTTTGAAGAGCTTGGCAGAGTAGAGTTTTTCAAACAGATCATTAAGGGTACCAGTTCTGGATTATCATCTTGTTCAGATCTCAGTAGCGCACACAAAGGCTAGAAGGAGCAATTAAGAAGAGCAGTGCTTCCTGCTGGTAATGTGGAGGAGCACACCCCTTCCGCAGGTAGCTCTGGAATGCCTGTAGTTTGGACTCAGTGAGGAAGCAAGTGCACCCAAAGGGAACATCTGTTCCTGGCTGGAAGTTGATGGAGCAGTCATAACTGCAATGGAATGGTAGGGTGTAAGCTTTTTTTTTTGTCAAAGATGTAGGCATAGTGTTAATATTTAACAGGAATCCCTGGAGCCATCGGAGACTGGTGGTTGCCAAGGTAGACTTTGGATCCTGTCTTTGTGTTTCTGAATTCTTTGGATGATCGAGTAAACCAAAGTGTTGCTGGTCCCAGGTCAGTGCTGGTTGTTGGTCCCAGTCAGGTCCCAGGAAACAGGATTGCCAGCAAAACAGGCACTCAAAACATACCAGGTCTGACTGCCAGAAGGTGAGCAGGTCATAGGCAATGAACAGTGGGATACTAAGAAGTAGTGATTATGGAATGTACAAATTACCCCAAACAGGAGGATTTCTTGATGGCCTTGAATGCCAATATCATCTATGGGAGCCATCTGGTGAGTGACCAGTCCCAAGAAAATGAGTGACCCATCTATGAACTCCAGTAACTTGTGGAAGTCCTTACACTTGGTGGGGTTCTTGTGTGCTTGGGCAAAGTCCAGATACATGAGATTGGTTCAGGCACTCAAGCCCACCAACCTAGAGGCACTGGTGTCAGGATTTGCAGGATGCCTGAGAGAGGGGTGGGGGAGTTGGATTGTGTTGGATGCTGATTGCCAGTACCTTGGTGATGACCAGATGAGTATTTGTGCGGGCTGCTGGGGAAATGGGAAGGGCACCAGTCCAGTCTGACCCCCTGTGAGGGGCTGAGAGTCTCCAACTCCAGTTCACAGGGCTCTAGGGAGCAAATGTCTTCCAACCTGCCACCAATATATTCTACATGTAGATGTTCTAAATGCTATGTGATCACTAATTCTTTCCTAATATTAATTTTCCATGTAAGCACTTGCTGTAGTAGTCAGAGGGGTGCTATATGATCTGAAATGAGAGACAAGGTGGTTGGTACATTAATGTATGGCAGAAGAAGTGGTCCATAAGCCAATCCATTAATAAGTGGTCCTCACTATGAAAATGTTTGTGCACCTTTCATTTACACCCTATCCTTGCCATTCCTCCCTTGCCTTTGCTCCAGAACATATACTGGTGAATCCTTATACTTGCAGAACCACTATAATTACTATCCAAGCTCCAGCTTCCCTCAGCGTCTCAGGTATAATTTATATTTAAATAAAATGTCATTTATATCCCACTAGCAGATGCAAACATTTTGCATGAAGCATAAGGGAACATTTCTAAATGAAAATAATTAGATAATAGTTCTATTTCAAGTAAAACTATGAATGTATTTTCATGATGGACTTCGGAGTTGAGTAAACTAAGGTCTGAAGCTCATGAAGGGAGCTGTGATTCAGTGTATTATTAATGGAAGGCAAATTCAAAGGAATTATTCTAAACATTGAGTTTAAAAGAACAGAATTCTATTTTTCAGCTTCATGTACAGTTAAATGTTAAAGCTTAGTTGGCTGAATGGATATGTGGGGATTATTTGTACACAGAGTCCTTATTCATGTCATGCCTTTCCACTTGCTAACACTGAATGTATTCTCTGCTTCTTAACAACAAGATTGGTTCTGCCCTTTTGTCACCACTGAGGAAAAGGCAGAATGAAGTGTCAGGTGTTTAAAAACTTTGTGTAAGACATTTTGATTTAAAAAGGCTGTTTCAGAAATGTATAACAGAGAGATAGCTGTGTTTTTATTTGTTTTAAGTAGAATGATATCCTCCTTATATTGAGCTGAATCTGCTGGTCCTACTACTTAGTATTCATTCAAAGTCCTGCACATTTTAATGCAGTGTTACCAGCCCCATGTATTCAAAAATCAGAGGTCTGACCTCCCAAAATCCATGAGATATTAAAAATTAGTTTGGAGTTCTTTATTTGCTTTTCTCTGAGCCTTTAGATATCATGTTTTTAAGCTTCTCTGTAATCATGAAGATGAGAATCTCAACTATTTTTTTTAAATAGATAGTTTCTCATGTAACCACCTGACAACAGGAGGTGTGGCTTTAAGAATAAACTACAAATATTGCAAGACTCACAATAAAACAATGAGTTTCCCTGAATAAAACCGAAGTAAAAACTCAGCATTTTCTGCTTACTATTGAATTAAATGCACAAGATTACACAAATAATGGTCTGTAGTGCTTACCAAGAAAAAGGAATATCAATATAGGGTATTATAATGGCCTAATGTTAGGGTTGGTCAAAAAATTTCTGTCAAAAACTGTTTTGACTAGAAAATTGGTTTTGATTAAAGAAAATTTTTCCATGGTGGGGGGGGAAATCTCTGCTTACCATGGAAAATTTTGACATTTCCCTCAAAAAACTGCATAGCTGAAAAACAAAGAGATTTTGGTTTTCGAACAGAAACCAAAAGTATCTAGTGAAAACCCAAAACATTTCAATTAGAAATATTGTCATGGTACCTCATGGGAGATGTTGTTCAGGAGCCTCAGTCCTCCATTCTCCTTAATGGGGTGGTGTCATAGGGTGTTCCCCTGAGAATCGTTTCATGCTTTAATCACAGACCACGACCACTCCCGCTTTCCTTTCACCATCACCACAGGTGCTGGGGAGCTGAAAACTCCTTCAACTAGGGGATTTGGCATCATATACAGGATTTATGGTTTGGTTCAATGGCTCTCAGCACCCCCACTATGCAAATTGTTCTAGCACTCCTGACAACCACCATGCTTTAGTATACTCTTTCAGCAGCCCACAGCCTACAGCAGTAGTGGGCAACCTGCGGCCCATCAGGGAAGTCTGCTGGCAGGCCACCAGACAGAGTGTTTACATTTGCACGACCGCCTGCAGCTCCCAGTGGCCACAGTTCACTATTCCCGGCCAATGGAAGCTGTGGGAAGTGGCGCGGGCCTCAGGGACATGCTGCCTGCTGCTTCCTGCGGCTTCCATTAGCCAGGAACGACGAAGTACAGCCCCTAGGAGCTGCAGGCAGCCGTGCAAATGTAAATACACGGTCTGGCGGCCTGCCAGCAGATTACACTCATGGGCCACAGGTTGCCCACCACTGGTCTATATTGGTATCTACATGTATTTAGCTTCCCCACTTGCCTCTGGTGAAGGGAACAGTACTAACAGCAGCCAGTCCTGCCCACTCTACCTTCCTTCAGGCTGCCTGCCCTCCTACAACACTTCCTTCTTGTCTGCTTATATAATCCCAGCTGTTGGGCTTGCTTCCCCCTCAATTAGTTGTTCAGTTGTAGTTCTACTCTGTTAATTGACACCCTCAGTCAATTGCCTATCTTTCAGTCAGAGCTCAACTAGTGTAAACAGGTGGGGATTTAAGTGAGAGCACTGAGTTAGCTCCTGAGTCAGCACACAGTGTTACAAGCTGGTTCCCCAGACAGACTTTGTCTCTTATGTATCCTTGGCGTCTCAATAAGACCAAAGAATGTGGTGCATCATGAGTGATAGATTCCATCCAGGTATCCCAGCTCACGGAGGAGAATGGCACATGAGCCACAAACCCCATGAAGTACTCTAGGGGCATTCCTCAAACAATTCTTTTGTCTTGCTTTTGAAGACTTAAGATTTAAACTTCTCACCAAAAAGTCAAAAATTTTCTTCAGAAAAAAAAGGGCCATTTTCTAAACAGCTCTACCTTTTTCTATGCCAAGTCACCCATAGTATTGTCTCATAGCACAGCATCCATGTTCATTGATATCCACTGCTGTTGTAATAGGCCATTAGGAGGTAAAGTACTGGTGCCTCTAGAAATGTGCAATATCCAACATTAGTGGATAGCAGCAAGCAGCTCACTTTGCTGATTTAAAGAAATAATTAATGGTCTACACCCTGATCTCAGTCACATCAGAACTAACCACGCTGAAGGCAATGGAGTTACATGGGTGTAAAAGCCTTGCTCTAACATGGCTATGCAGGAGAGTTGAAGGGAGTAAAGACTCAATTCTTCAGTGCAGCTGTATTAGGGCTACAGGGATTGTGGCCTTGGGTTCCCTGCATCATCAAGCAAGCAGGGTGGAGATGGAGAGTGGCTGGAGCCATGGCTCTGCACTTTCCTGCTGGCTGGGCTTGAGGTGGGAAGCAAGCAGCAGCCTTTTCAGACCTGCAGTAAGTAACCTCTTCCTCACTTGTAGCAAGTGGGGATCAGGAAGGAAGTGTGGCTGAGTCACAATCCCTTCCAGGAGTTTCTCCGAGCTCAGTGCAGCTGCCAGCACATGTTGCACGCTGCTCAGGGCTGACCCTAAATGCTCAATCTAAGTCTTTGATATTGAGGTGACACACTCCATCCATTGTCTTCAATGGAATTCTGTATCGGTGCAGGGTCCTAGGCTAGTCTGGGGCCTTAATATTGAGTTATTTCCTGCTACATACAAGAAACACATGGGGGGAGAGGGGGAAGGGAGAGAATCAGGTTTTAAAATAACCAGCAAGAGAGAGAGGAATTTAGAGATGTTCTGGATACCAGCTCTTTTTTCACTTAAAAAAGTTTCATTCCTAATAATACATCTGATTCTGCCTTCCTGACACAGGCAAAGAGTCCTGTTGCCATGTATGGCACAGGAAAAACAAAGGTATAGCAGTGGGAGACAGAAGGTAAAGGCTGTTGAGCTGTAGCCAACCAGCAAAGCGGGAAAAGGAGTTGGACTTTGTTTCTTTCTGATGTATAAGGAATGCCTGAATGAGGGGTTGTTTTGAGGGTTGTTTTTTTTTGGGGGGGGGGAGGTTAACTTATTTTTATATTAGAAATTCAGATTCTTAACCCTTAACCCAAAACACACACACACGGGAAGTAGAAGGAATATGAACTCAACCATTCAGGATTTGAAACAATAGGAGGAGGAAAGGATTAGAAGACAGACTATTTTTAAAACACTGGATTTTGTTTGTTTTTGCTATTTAATTTGAATGCCTTGCAGGTAGCTGGGGAAAAGGCTCTCTTTATTGAAGAATCAACTTCTAAGAAAACACCCATTCCTGTTATCTATTTCCCTAAGGGTTGTGTAATAAAAACAAGGGAGACAACAATTGTCATTCCAGATATTTTTGAAGTAAAAATCCAAGCTCAATATAAACGAACAACCCTTCCCCCTCTCTATTACCTTTCTGACCATTTGTATACATCTCCAAGCACCAAAAGAGGTCACATAGCTACATCCTTTTCTTTTGCAATCCACCTGTAAGCAAATTTTAGCTACTGCTGAACTAGAAGAATCAGTGTTCAAAACAAGTGTAACAAATCCTATTTATTTCAGTTTTCACATGAAAAATCAATACATGCAGCAAAAATGTCTGCTTCCCCCTTCTGCGGCCTTTGATCGATGTATATTATTTCAGTACATTCTGCTACTTCATTACATTAAAGAATTGAAAGAAAAACACCCTGACAAGCAGGCATTAAGGACTTCTAGACATTGGGGTGCAGATTCTCCATTGAGATCTAGCTCTGGTGACAAGAAGTAGTCATTAACCTGGCAGATCTGTCCACTGATCGTGCAAATGAATCCTGAGTGGCAAAGCTGCCATAGTGGATCATTCTATATCATCCTTTTCCGATCTACCGAGGCAAAGGAGTAGATCTAAGTGATTCTACTCCCCATTGCCAGAATAATTCCTGGGAGCCATAAGCAGCTTGATGTAAAATTAGAGCAGCCTCCAAGGTGTCCTAATTTATGCAGGGGTCAAGCTGGCCCATGACCTGCCCCAGGCTTTAAGCCACCTTTACCCCTTCCCATCTATGGCCCTGAACGGAGTATAGCTGGACCAGACTACAAAAGCTGACCTGAGGGTTTGATTCTCCTCTTCCTTGTATCCTGTGTACTCAGTTGTACTTCTGCAAAGTGGGCGCAAAATGCTAATCTTCTGATCTTCTAGCATTTTAAATACACTCTGCACAAGGTTTAAAAGCCATGAAGACTCAGGGCCAAGATGAACATGCTAGTAATTATTATGCAGTCCACAGTTGCAACTGACATCTACTGAAACACATACTATGACATGACTCTCCATTCTCATAGATTTTTTTCCTCTGCACTGCAGCTAGTTGTTTCCATTTACAAGTCTAAACATGATAAATCAGAGCACTTTGAAACTGAGCTACTAGGTGAAGTTTTGTTAGTAAGAGGAAATAGCATCTCTCTGAACAAACAGTTTTAGATATTCTAAATATGCTCCAGCTTCAGTGGGCAGCCATTTCTGTATTATCATTTCCCTACATCATTCTAAGTGTGCTGTCTTCTCCGAGTCCTGTGACTAAAAACCACTTAAAACTCCTTTATGTTCTTCAGTAGACCAATACTGGCTTCATAATTCCAGCATTGGGGCAGAAAAGCACCCAAGTACATGTGTAATTCCATACTCATTCCGGACAGCATTTAAGCGCATACTTAAATCCCATTTAGTTGGATTTGCTCAAATGCTACCCTGAGTAGGGGGTGCTTTCCTGAATGAGAGACTCCATCATCAGTACTGAGAGAAGACACTGTGTTAACAATTTTAACTAGTCATACACAAATCAGAAGGATATACAGTTAGAATTTTTGGAGAGGTAATATAAACAAAGTCAATATGAATAGCCAGGTTTTTGGTTGACAACTTATGTACTGCTATTTAATATTTTATATGTGTTAGAAAAAATTGTTCACAGAGCATGCTGGATTTTTAATGCTGCGCTTGAATTGTGGTGGTCTCCATCTCTCTGAAACAATTCAAGATTACACAAAGCTATTAATTATAGTTTAATATGCAGTTCTCCCTTTACCTTAATTTACTCCACTAGTGAAACTCCCATCTGTGGCAGGATAGTCCTATTAAATGCAAGTTTGCACTGGTTACCAAAAGATAAATCTTCCCAACACACAAAATGTATGCTTTAATCTAAGAAAACAATCATATTTGCCTGATTTCTACCTGATACTGAACAAGCTTTTTGCTTTTAAAAATAGCATGCTGCAAAGGGATTACGCCAACATGGCTTTCCTATGCAGTTCTTGTTATGGAAGTGGGATGCCAAGAGGTGTGATATAACCCCCTACCTCTTATTCTACTCAGTGCTGCCCCACTGTTTTCCAAAAATGAGGTAAATTTTAAGTATGAATCAGGCCGGCAGCAAGAGCGGTCTTATGGGCCCCAAAGGAATAACCCATATGTGATCGACAAATATAGTCTATAAATCACCATAGCAGGAATGCTAGAAAAAGAGATATTGATGAATAATACTTGGCATACAGTATTCCACTGCAGAACATTGAGCACTATTTATTTATAGTATGAAACATAACTTACAGTGACCCTAAAGATCCTCTACACTTTGCCTGTGGTTCATGGTACATCACTCCCTGTATCTCACATATACCTCCTGAAAAAAGGGATTATAAATCTGAGCATTTAATAGCTCTGTACAGAAACTAGGGGCCCTGCATGTGTGCACAAAGCAAGATAGAGAAGAGAACATAATGGGGTTTTGGTGAGGTGGGATGATGTATATTTTGCTATTTCGATTTATTGGCACATCAAATGACTATTTTTCTGGGGTGAAGTGTTATGCTGCTGAGTGTTTTGTGTATTCCTAGGTGGATTGTGGCTGTAATTAGTCATCAAGATGTCTAGAGCTTCTGTACAGATTAGATTTAAACAGATAAAAAAAGAAACCTCTGCCCTCCTTTTCCACCTCTGCATGATCTGAACGCAATCACAATCCATGTAGTTTTTGGATTAAGGACTACACAAGTCTGATTCTGCTGCCCTGTTTATCTACAGCAGTGGTTCTCAACCAGGGGTATGCAGAGCTCTTCCAGGGGGTACATCAGCTCAACTAGATATTTACCTATTTACAACAGGCTACATAAAAAGCACTAGCAAAGGAAGTACAACTAAAATTTCATACCGACAAAAGGAAAAAGCAAGCAATTTTTCAGTAAAAACGTTTGTGAGACAGTAATAATGCTGTGCCTGTTATGGCTACTGATTCATTAATCCTCTGTTCACCTTGAAGTGCTACCTGCTGTATTGCTGAGTTAATATTTTATTTACATATGCTATGTTTATTGAAGAATGGAATCAAGTTCCCATTTGGGGAGGGTCTATAAAGTAGTTTTTGCAATCTGAAGATTTTGTGATCCATAGACAAAAAGTTTTGTTAATGTTAAAAGCTTTTAAATTATTCCCTACTTAAAATATCAGTGAAAAGAATGTCAAATGTTTGGAAACTCTCAATTAAATGACTTAATTTTCATTAGCTTAGTTACTATGTATATTAGATAACTAGATTTTAACTTCGCCCTTCTGTATTGCAATACTCTGGTATGTGGAAGCTTTGTGGATATTACAGTCTTACATGGATTATTCAACGAATGTTATCTCCTCAATAGCAATTTCTCTATACGTTATTGCATTTGAACTGTTCTCTCATGTACTTTTATTGCCTGAAATAGACTGACAGCTCTCCAAAGCAGGGAGCTTGTCTTTCTATATGTTTTTAATCTGCAATGTACACCTACATCAATTTATTCGTAATACTACCACCACCGTTAATTTAAGGACCACAATCAACATGCGATTGATTTTTTGGCAGAACTCCTCACTGACACCACAGTATGTTCCATAGACTTCATCCTCTGTCCCAGAGTTTTCTGTAGAGTCCACTGCCACTGTATATAGGCCCTTCCCAAATAAATTCAAAATGACTGGTGAATTAGTCCCTATTGGTGAAATTCAACTTCATGCAGAAGGCTAGCACCAGACCTATGACCACATTAATCCATTTTAAGCAATAAAGACTATATATTAGTTTGACCTCCTCTGGAAGATCATTTCATGGTCAGAATCCCACAACTGAGAATATGTTATCTCCAACGTGCTTCAGCCTGAGCGTTATATTTTACATTATTCAAGGAAAGCAAAATGGTCTATTCAACTCACGGATCTTGACATGGTCATTGATACAACTGGTCTGGAGCTGATGATGGCTTTGAAGATCAGGACGAAGACAGTAAACTGACAACAGAAGAAGTCTGGAGCACAAGGGGGATGTGTTCAGTGGCCTGTCCCAGGCAGATACTGCAGAAACTCTAGCTTGTGCAGAATGTACTTCTACTAGTCAGATCCTTATTAGGTCTCATGTGATAATTGGGCCTACAAATTTACCCCAATTGTGAGCTCAACTACAAAGTGAATTAAAATTCATAAAATGTTACAATAACTTCTAACAAATGTTGGTGAGAAAAAGCGCAAAAGGGAGTCTGAATTAGTGCAAACAAAAAGGCCTATTGATATAACTTGTTCAAATCATGCCTGGTACACAAGAAAAGCCTGGGACTGGGGCTGGGGGGAAGGGAATATAAAAATATATCAATGACCTAAATTGATATGGCATAGGCATAACTGATGAACAAAATAACGATGGGATGGGCTATTAAACCCATAACTCCTTTTAAGGATTCTTCAAAAGCAAATACTTTTTTGGGGAAAACTAGTGCAAGAAGCATCTGCCTGACAACAACTGATGGCTGGAGACAGATGAACAAGAAAGGAGCAAGCCTTACCATCATGGCTGCCCACACATCATCTATTATACCACTGTTAGACCTTTGTCCTCCTGATCTTGGAGATATCCAGATCAGACCAAGCCAAAAAGAGGACCCAGATGATATGGTCACCTCCACCTGTTTTGGCAAAATTCTGAACACACACACACACCTACACCTTGTTTTTCTTTTCCTCCGCCACTTATTTCTTCCTATTCCTCTTCTTTTGCCTTTGGTCAAATATGAGTTTGGCTTACCTGGCTGAGACTGTATATTTTGCAACATTGCTTTGAGCCTCTGACCAGAAAAAGGCCACTAAAAGCAATGGCTGACAAAGTCTGATCCTGCTACAAGTTTGTCATGTTTCAGAGTGGCTAATAAGACTATGTGGCCTGCCTGTGTTTTTCCAGCAGTAAAGCTGCAAGTGACAGTCAACACCAGAGACAGAGTGCATTTTCTATCTTTGCTGTTCTTGTCTATCGACTTTGTGTGTTACTCTTCTAGGAAACAGGATTGAACTGCAACAGGTTTATTTAATACTTCATATTTCTAATGCTGTAAAAGTTTTTCCTTTTTTCTGTATCTTCAATAAAAGCTTTAAAAGAATGGTGTTTGCCATGGTACTAAGCAGAGTGAAGTCTCTGTTTGTCAGACCTCATTTAAAAATGTTTAATACTGGGCAGTGACAGGGTCATGTTAACTTCTTTGAATATTTGGGCCCATATATTTCATCCAAATTAATACAACAGGCCAAATGTACCAGCTTCCTGGGGCTTCCCTTTATTACCAAGGTAGACAAAACAAAAACAAAATAAAGCCAAACCCAGCAGGCAGTTTACTACTAGCTATCACTAGAATTTTCTTTGAGGAGATGCTTAGTTCTCACTGCTTTAGAGATAATCCCATCCCTTAGTATATTTCAGAGTTGAATAATAGAACCCATCTGGCTGGACATGTGAATAAATCAGCAAAAATAACGCTGCAGTATGCCAACACTTGACAGATTTAGTTCTCCTAAAATGACCCTCCCTTACTTCTGATCACCTTCTGACAACATATAGTAATGTTTTTATTGGCTTAGATAAGTACTGTTTTACATGCTAAACTCTTGACAAAAATATTGTTAGGCAAGATTAAGATGCTGCATTTTCACAAACTTGTCTAGCTTTCTGCAAATCTTTGACAGAGTTAAAAAAGTTTACCAGTATTTGGAATTGACATACTTTCACCTTTCTTCCATGGTGGAGTAAAAGGAAGGATTAGATAAAAAATTGTTTCAGCACAATTTAGTACATAAAAGCAATTCCCTCATCTTGCCCTCAAGAGACTTCTGCTGAACTGATCATTTTCCACTAAGGAAAATTATCTAATTTACAACATAAACAGATGAAATTAATCTTAGAATTAAATTCTAAATGTAACTCTTTTAGGAGGGTTGATTTGTTCAAATGACAAATGCAGAGATTCTAAAACCAGAAGGAACCATTGTAATCTAATCTGGCCTCCTGTATAACAAAGGCCATAGAACTTCCCCAAAATAATTACTAGAACATAGCTTTTAGAAAACATCCAATCCTGATTTTAAAATAGTCAGTGATGGAGAATTTATCATGACCCTTGGTAAATTGTTCCAGTGGTTAATGACTCTCACTGTTAAAAATTTACAGTGTGGATTTGTCTAGCTTCAACTTCTAGTCACTGAATCATGTTATACCTTTCTCTGTTAGGCTGAAGAGACCATTATTAAATATTTGTTACCTATGTAGATACTTACAGACTGTAACAAAGTCACCCCTTAATGTTCTTTGTTAAAACTAAATAGATTGAGCTCCTTGAGCCTATCACTATAAGGCATGTTTTCTAACCATTTAGTCATTCTCCTGGCTCTTCTCTGAGCCCTCTCCAATTGATCAACATCCTTCTTGAATTGTGGGTACCAGAACTGGACACAGTATTCCAGGAATGGCTGCACCAATGTCAAATACAGAGATAAAAATAGCCTATTCCAACTCAAGATTAATTTTGCATCCCAGAATTGCATTAGTTCCACCATGACACCTAAATTTTTTTCAGTCATTGTTTCCCAGGATAGAGTCCTTCATCCTGTAAGTATGGTCCACCTTCTTTATTCCTAGATATATCCATTTAAACCTATTAAAATACATTGTTTTCTTGCATCCAGCTTACTAAGAACTCTAGATCACTCTAAAATCAGTGATAAAGTTTGCAGATGATGACCCAAAAATTGGGAGTGGTAAATAATGAAGAGGACAGGTCACTGATTCATATTATCTTACAGCTCATAGATAAAAATGTTAAATAGCATATAGGGCTAAGAACTGAGCCCTCGGGAAACCCACTGGAAATAGACCCGCTTTAAATAAGGATTCCCTGTTTACAGTTACGTTTTGAGACCTATCAACTGGCACGCATTAAATGTATTAAAAACTGGCTAAGTTAATTTTATATCATTCTAGATTTTGTAATCTAAATGTTTTGCAGTATCAAGTCAAATGTTTTACAGAAGTCTAAGTATACCACAACACTATTAGCTTTATCACCCAAACTAGTAATATTATCAGGAAAAAAAAAGATTTAGTTTGATAGGATTTATTTTCCACAAGCCAGTGTTGAGTTGCATTGATCACCATATCATCCTATAGTTCTTTATTAAATGAGTCCTGCAACAGCCACTCCATTATCTTGCCCATATTTTGCAAAGGTATTTATGTAAAAATACTTTATTTTGTAAAGATTGCTATAGATTTTTCTGGGAACAACAATTGTGTGTTTTTATTTATTGTGCAGGAAAAGCAGGGGTCTGAAAGTAACGTATAGAAGTCCATATTGTAAAATTTCTCTTAATTTATTTAGTATAATTTTAACTTTTATGGCAAACCTCCACAATAGTATGTCAGAGCACTTTTTACATGTTAATTAAGTTTGAGCTCTTCCCCTTATGTGCTAGAGGGGCCCCATGTTTGAGACAAGAGACATCTGTTACTTCAGTGTCTATTTTCATCTGTGACAGTTGTTTCATGTTCCTTTGTTTATGGGTGCAAATTGCACCCACAAAATGTGTGCCCCTATTTCTGGGCTTACAAAATGTATTGCAGGAGTAAATCTGAGAACATGCACTTTAACTACAGTAGCACCTCAGTTTTATGAGCACCAAACTGATGAATGACCAGTTATACAAACCAAACCATTTTTCTCCAGCAAAATATATATATATATATATAAAGAAAAGAAACCTGAAAGAGTTGTCAGTGAAGAACAAATCGGCATGCCTTTGCATTCCACTGGAAATTTCTTGCAAGACATGAAAGCAGCAATGAAGTGCATATTTCTGCATTTTATGAAATCTACCAACTGTAATTGAGATGTTCAATTTTATGAACCCCTCAATCTCCAATTAGTTTGGAAAATACACATAGAACATCTGATTTGGTCCCACAATTTTACTGTAGGCATGAAAATGCATGTTCAAATTGCACCTCCCTTTCTAGAAAAAAAAAAGTGCTTTTCAATGTGTAAGAGCCCACTGGGTTTTTAGGGGGGAGGAAACTTTGATAAAGAGGCTCACTACTGCAACAGAAGCATCCAACGGTATGGGAATGTAGAAATCACACACATGCAGTTTGTTTCCACAAGATGACATAGCTGATAAAGTTGGAGGTTAAGACTCTCTCCAGATTCTTGGCAACAGGTTTGCCATTTATTGACAACTTTGCAGTGTGTGTATGTGTGCACATGCAGTCTGGCAGGCCCCTCGTAACCCCACTCCACATGAAAGCCTGGCTGCAAGCAAGTCTGCAGTATTGCAGCCAGAGATGGAAGCAGGATTGCCAGGTTTTTCCAACAGCTCCTCACTGGCCAGGCTCACACAGTGGGGTTTAGCCTCCTGTAGCTTTTAAACCGAAAGGGAGAGCGGCAGAGGCAGGTCTGTGGCGGGGGCAGTTTCCAATGTCAGCCACCCTGCTGAGAAGTGAGAGTTTGCTCTGCTAGAGGAACAAGAAATTTTGCCTGCAGCTCTGATGACACCACCTTGCAGCTACCTCTGCCAGAGGATAGCATCAGCAAATTCCATGCAATAGGAACAGTTCGAGAGCACATCAGTTCGAGAGCACAGTCAGGTTCAGTGGCTGCCAGTCCTGTGCGGCATGAGCCCTATGCTGGCATTGCTGATGCTTCTGCAGAGGGGCTTCTCAGCCAAGCAACCCCAGAGGTATGGCAAGCCTAGACCATGGTCTGAAGGAAGAGATATGCAGGTGTCCACTCAGAGGAGACAGCTGGGAGCCTGAAACCCTAAGTGGCTTTGAAGGAGGCCAAGGGCAGGAAGGGTCAAAGGTGCAGTTCAACCTGAATCTGTGGCAAATGTATATACATATTACATCAATTCCTATATATTAAGCTCTAAAGATGGGGATGGAATTCATCAAAGGCCAAGGCTCAAAGAAATTCTGAGAAGGACCATACCCTTGGGAAGAAATTTATCACTCTTGCTGAAAGAACCTCATCTGAGGTAGTTGGTAACTTTCATTTGTGCCAGGCAGCCCTTCAATACGCTTCCTGGAATAAATGCAGTAATGATGCCACTTCCACACTCTGAATCCTTTACATGCTGAAAACTAGCACAAAACAAAATCTAAGCCCCTAGCAGCAGTTACTTTTAGGGACAGCTGTCAGATGGTGCTATGTGACCCCTAGTACCCTCTCAGTGTCTGAGGCTAGCAGCAGTAGCAAAAAAGTACATTTTCCTATATGACAGAGAATGGTGGAAATGGGGTGAAATTTAGGAGACTAAGGGAAGGGTGAGGGACTCAGGAAAACTGCCTCCCCTTAAAATTATTCTCATACCTTTTCTAAAAGTCCTTATGAAACCCAGGGACTGTATTTTCTATTTTTTGAACATGGCAGAGAGATGTTTCAGAATAGATCCATAGCATTAATTCTGTGTATGTCTTATTTCTCATTAATTCTAGTAGCCTATTTATATTAGCGGATGATGATATGATAGAGACCTTGCTATCCCAATACAAGCAGTGTAATCTGGTTAATCTGCCCACTTTGACATAGGCTGACAGGTGTAGCCTGTTCGACTGCTTGTGAAGAGAATATTTTGACTGTCACATGATTACAAAAAAGTAAATTTGCGTGGTGATAAAAACCTGGGTAGCACCCAATGTTTTAGTGGAGTAGAGGCATCATTTATATTCTGTAGTTTTAAACTTCTGTATAAATCCCAATTAATAAGCACCTCCTGAAATACTGGAGGATGGTAATGTGGGCAAGAACCTTACTCCTAATAAAATTGTTAACACTCTGGCAAATAGGAAATAGACACATGACTTTTACCTTAGAGGGTCAATGTTTTAATTCGTGCTAAATAGGGTATTTGAGAGTACAGCAGAATGCCTTTGAAACATGATGGAATTTACCTACTGAAATCTTAGTTCTGTTATAGGGATCTGTCCCTATTCTACACTTCAACTGTAAGCTCTTGGGGGCAGGGACTCTTTGTTCTGTGTTTGTACAGCAGCTAGCACAGGGAGGTCTGTGTCTGGGAATCCTAGGCACTCTAATAATAGAAGTAATTAATAATAATTATATGAGTCAGTTCAGTTTTACACTTTACCCATCACTGTGGTATCTGAGTGCTTTCCAGAATACCGAAATTATACTCAAAAAGAAGAGTACTTGTGGCACTTTAGAGACTAACAAATTTATTTGAGCATAAGCTTTCATGAGCTACAGCTCACTTCATCGGATGCATTCAGTGTGGAGATTTATATACACAGAGAACATGAAACAATGGGTGTTACCATACACACTGTAATGAGATTGATCAGGTAAGGTGAGCTATTACCAGCAGAAGAGCGGGGGGGGGAGTTGTTGACCTTTTGTAGTGATAATCAAGGTGGGCCATTTCCAGCAGTTGACAAGAACGTCTGAGGATAAGGGGGGGGGAGAGAGAGAAATAAACATGGGGAAATAGTTTTACTTTGTGTAATGACCCATCCACTCCCAGTCTTTATTCAAGCCTAAAGTTAATTGTATCCAGTTTGCAAATTAATTCCAATTTGGTACTCTCTTGGGGTCTGTTTTTGAAGTTTTTTTGTTGAAGAATTGCCACTTTTAGGTCTGTAATCGAGTGACCAGAGAGATTGAAGTGTTCTCTGACTGGTTTTTGAAGGTTATAATTCTTGACGTCTGATTTGTGTCCATTTACGCTTTTACGTAGAGACTGTCCAGTTTGGCCAATGTACATGGCAGAGGGGCATTGCTGGCACATGATGGCATCTCACAGTGGTAGATGTGCAGTGAACAAGACTCTGATAGTGTGGCTGATGTGATTAAGCCCTTAGATATGTAGGCACAGTTGGCAACGGGCTTTGTTGCAAGGATAGGTTCCTGGGTTAGTGGTTCTGGTGTGTGGTTACTGGTGAGTATTTGCTTCAGGTTGGGGGGGGGGGCTGTCTGTAAGCAAGGACTGGCCTGTCTCCCAAGATCTGTGAGAGTAATAGGTCATCCTTCAGGATAGGTTATATATCCTTGATGATGAGTTGAAGAGGTTTCAGTTGGGGGGCTGAAGGAGATGGCTAGTGGCGTTCTGTTATTTCCTTTGTTGGGCCTGTCCTGTAGTAGGTGACTTCTGGGTACTCTTCTGGCTCTGTCAATCTGTTTCTTCACTTCAGCAGGTGGGTATTGTAGTTGTAAGAATGCTTGATAGAGATCTTGTAGGTGTTTGTCTCTGTCTGAGGGGTTGGAGCAAATGCGGTTGTATCGCAGAGCTTGGCTGTAGACGATGGATCATGTCGTGTGGTCAGGGTGAAAGCTGGAGGTATGTAGGTAGGAATAGCGGTCAGTAGGTTTCTGGTATAGGGTGGTGTTTATGTGACCATCGCTTATTAGCATCGTGGTGTCCAGGAAGTGGATCTCTTCTGTGGACTGGTCCAGGCTGAGGTTGATGGTGGGATAGAAATTGTTGAAATCATGGTGGAATTCCTCAAGGGCTTCTTTTCCATGGGTCCAAATAATGGAGAGGTCATCAATGTAGCGCAAGTAGAGGAGGGGCATTAGGGGATGAGAGCTGAGGAAGCGTTGTTCTAAGTCAGCCATAAAAATGTTGGCATACTGTGGGGCCATGCGAGTACCCATAGCAGTGCTGCTGATTTGAAGGTATACATTGTCCCCAAATGTGAAATAGTTAGGGGTGAGGACAAAGTCACAAAGTTCAGCCACCAGGTTTGCTGTTGGGGATAGTGTTATCGGGGACACTGTTCCTGGTAATAGCTCACCTTACCTGATCTCTCTCATTACAGTGTGTATGGTAACACCCATTGTTTAATGTTCTCTGTGTATATAAGTCTCCCCCATGTATTTTCCACTGTATGCATCCGATGAAGTGAGCTGTAGCTCACGAAAGCTTATGCTCAAATAAATGTGTTAGTCTCTAAAGTGCCACAAGTACTCCTTTTCTTTTTTGCAGATACAGACTAACACGGCTGCTACTCTGAAACTATACTGATAGCCACACACTAATATCCACAAACTGTAGTTCCTAGCCATTCCTCCATTTCCACTGGAAGATAGAGGGTTGATAATGGGAATGTTTGCTTCAGTAAGTTCTGGTCTCTGAACCTTGGTGTTGGATGTTGGTATTGCAAGAAGAGAGTTAATGTGCACAAGCAGCAGAGTGGCAAGTCAAAAATAAGGGCAAAACAAATCACATAGCGGGTAAGGTAAGAAAAACTAGCCTGACATGAGAAAGGGAAAAGCCCTTTTAAATAGATATATTTTAAGCATGAGGAAATATCATTGTTTGCCTTTAAAAGTGAATTTTGTAAGTGTGTTATACTACCACGGATTCAACTCTGGTTGCTACAGTTTCAACAGTTTTCAGAGTGAAAGTCACCTCTGCCACTTGTTTCAAATTTAGAGCATCTAGGAACACAAGACGATGGAAAGATACACATACATCCACAGTTACAAGTCTAGTCTGCCTAATATGTTTTATTAAGGTCACAAGCAAGGTTATAATTATCCAAGAATATATAAATCCTACAAATACCCATGCACAAGTTACAAGTATGGTCATACTCACATCCTCAAAGATATCCTTAGGGCCTGATGGAGGCCTCACCAATTGATCATTAGTAGAGGGATAGTTCCTGCTGGACTTTTCCTCAAAGGTAACCCATTTTACCCCATCCAGGAGCCCTCTTTTATCATAAGTTTCTGACCACACTTATCACATGTGCATAAAGGTGTCAACCCTCTTTTCTTATCTGTATTGTGCCCCCCTCCCAGAATATTGGGGAACCTGTTTTTCATATTTATTCTCATTGGCATCTATGCACAACATGTACCCTGCTGTCAGGACAGATGTTGAAAGAGCGGTTACAACAGGGCGTTGCAGTCTATGTTTCATACCACCACCCACTGGCACATCGTTCTTGTGATCCTATGGCATAAGGTCAGTCTTTTGTCACTTATGTCAAGCATTTCTTAATCCTATGGCCTAGTATTGCTAAGCTAAAAATCTTACAAGCCTCTGCCTCTAGGCCTTGCATTTTAGCCCAGCTTTGCTTAGATACCTAATACACTCATCACTTCTAAATACTTGCCATTCTTATACTTCTGTGATCCTACAACTTAAATCTATTTAGCATACAATTATATGACAGTGTATGAGTGACTCATACCACACACAATAAAGGATTGATAACCTGAACTAATTGGCTACAACTGTTTCTAGGAAACACATACAAGTAAAACTGTACCTTGGAAAAAGTATTCATTCATTTGACTCAGTTGTGACATGTCAATATCAGTTTTGTTGAGGTAAAGTGACAGGATTCGGCTATAAAAAAAAAACTTTCCTTTTAAGGGGATTTGTCTTCACATGTGCAAATTTCTTTCCTATATGCAAGAGGGACAAATTATGAAGTTAGTTTAAGTCTAGAGTGAGTTCAAGTTAGTGTAACTTACACCTTCTGACTCACCAGCCCTTTAGATTCCTTTGACTGACCAAATAAATTACTTAGACATCCCGCTCCCCCACCCCCGCCCACTTCTGGTTTAAATCCCTGCTCCTTTAAATAACACCTCTGAATCTAGTCCCCAATTGGAGTGTAAAGTAGTCTGAACTAGTCTAAGGCACTGAGGGATTCAGAAGAGAGGGATATAGCAAGAAAAGCTACTAATAGGAAGATCTAAGATGGTTTAAGTTAAACTAACCCATCCCTATGGCCATTTAGAACACAGTGTTTGATTTTTCTCTATTTTAAGCTACAAATTGGACCAGGGAGTGAAATCCTGGCCCCATTGAAGTCAAAACTCCCATTAACTTCAGTGGGGAGAGAATTTCATTTTGTTTATGATGAAAGGAAGATCAGAAGGTTTTTCAATCCAACCATTATCTCACTAGCTACTAAACCCCAAAGTCTGAAGAGTGTTTGCTTGAGCAAAACACCCAATGAAGTATACAAGGGGTTGCACATGTTCAAATGCCTGTCTTACATGTATTAATTTGGGGTCTGGGCTCACACTGTCGAAGTCAATAGGATTTTTGCCATTGACGTCAAAGGGAATCAGATCATTTATGTTTTGCATTTTCAAGTAATGGCCACAAACTTTATAATGTGGACCTAAATTCTCCAGTGCTTGTTTTTTTATTTATACACCATCTTATTCTCACATTTTGAACACTCCAGTTTTGTCTGGATTCAATTGTCCATGTTCCAGCAAACACAGTTCCAAAATAGCTAGCCTTGACGCACAATTAACTATCAAAGCCCCATCACTTAATTCCATGTCCTCTCAAAGATGTTTCCTAATGTGATTTATTGAGAACTGTATTGGACTTCAAGTTATCACTTTCCCTTGTCCTGCTTGCAGGCTAGGGGACTGTGTAGTGATGTGTGTGATCAAAGTCAGAAAGGAAAGAGCCAGCCTAGAAAACGGTGGGTAAGTTATTCCTGTCTGCCTGAGGGAGCAGCCTGCTTTGTGTCTGTGTGGGGTTCGTGTGTGTTAGCGTTTGAATTCTAAGCAATCAAGTAGAGTTGTTAAAACATAAAACTAATTTTGCTGGAAGGTTAGATCTAACCTATCTGCATTTGTGCCATGAATACCACACCTAACTCTTCCAGGTCTTCTCTCTTTTTTAAATAGAGTGCTCAAAACAGGTCATGTTAGACTTGTACCACAACCTCATTTAGACTATTGCAGAGTGCTGGAATATTTTTCTGCCAGTGTTTTATGTCCTTGCTTACATAACTTACTTATGGAGTGACTTCCTGATCACAGCTATATATGAAAGCCACATGATTCTCTGTACTAGAACTGTTCCTAAATCCTTGTCTTAATAAACAAATGCAAAAAATGAATTTAAAAAAGAGTTAAAGTTTAAAACCCAAATAAAAAGTTTCATTTTGAGCTTGGAGCAGGTTTATTAATTTTTATATCATAGTTCCCTAGAGGCCCAGTCATGAACCAGCACTGTACTCTTCTGATTGTAATCAAATTCATTTGCTGTGTTCCCTATTAAAACTGATGGAATAATCCATAGCAAAGAACTTGATAAATTTAGCCTCTTGATTTTCAAACTGTATATTAGCATTTTCCAGCTTTCCCTTGGATTTGTTCGTTATTCAAAATTGGCAAAATAATCTCTGCAAATAATTCTTTATCTGTATATTATTCATCAACTGTTAAACTGATTATTCAATATCCCAAATTCAAAATTTGGGTTGTTTAAGATTTGGTTGGACAAGAGACACGAAATTGTCACTGTTCCCTGACTGGGTGAACATAATGTTTGGAATCAGTTTTCCTAATGAACACACTTGGATCTGAATAGTCAGAATTTACTTACTCTAACTATTCTGTAATAATCACTTAATTTTAATTATTTCTGCAAATATTGCTACAACTAACCTCATTCATCAGACTATTTACAAAAAGTAAACAGAAAAGAGGTGTGAACACAGATGACGAATTCATTTTTATTTGAGCAAATATTCACAGAAAACAGTCATTTGCCCAAGTTTAACTATGAAACAGTAGAATTCCAGCATTTTACAGACTACATGCATGTGAGAACTTAATAGACAGTGGTAACAATTTTTAAAATGACTAAGGATATGGCTACAATTAAAAAACATTAGTGCAGCACAGCTGCAGTGGTTCAGCTGTAGTGGTTTATGTCAAGGGCCTAGGTAATCTCTCCCCCCCAGGAGGCATTAGCAAGGTCAAAGGAAAAATTCTTCCATCCACCTAGGACTGTCTAGAGCAGGGGGTCACACCGCTGAGGGATATAGCTATACTGATGTAAATTCTTAGCATAGAGCAGCCCTAAGTATTTTAGGAATTTGACTCCTTTACAAACTGCATAATGTTTCAACTCACCTTGAAATCAGTGGGAGATTTGCTTCAGTAAAGACTCCAGGACTTGGCTCTCAGGGTAAAAGGCACTTCTGAAAATAAGTGTTTAAGGAGTCTACCATATAAGCCATGCTCAAGCTGCAGGTAGATTTGATAAAATTGTATCTTCATTAGGGCAAATTCTGAACTCTAGACACCATTTTTTAGGCAGTCCTTACTCCAGCAATGCTTGTTACTTCAATAAGAATTTTGTTCAAGTAAGGAATCAAGTACAATAAAGTGAGCAAGGTCTTCAGGATTTTTACCATTAATTGATCATTCTACTCAGCATACATCTCTGTTCTTACAGAGTAGATAGCTCATAGTGATCTATAGGCTTAATCTTTAACAATTCCTATAGACAAAGGAAGACTAAGTGTACTTTAGGAGATGGTTCCCACACCATCTGCTAGTCTGCTTTAAATGAAGTCACAGAGAAGAGTTTGATAGAAACTCCATAGCAGCTGGCCCTGGGATAAAATGTTGATATGACATTTAACCAAGTTGTGTGGTAGTCTGGGGGTGAGGGTTGTTTGTTACTTATAACTGGGAATAGAAATAGAACAAGAGTTTCAAGCCCCAAATGCTACTATAATGACACTAAAACTATTTGGAACTATAGCTTATCAAGCTGAATGTCACAAAGGTGCAGATCACTTCAGCTGATCATGTAAGAAAATCTGAGTATCCACTGATTAGAAATAAAATATCCTCCCTAGACTAACTCCACTTTATCTTATGATCATTTATCATCCTTCCTGCTTGTTCTGCTCATCTAACACTGAGCTGTCTGTCCCTCTAAGCAAATCATGCCACTGCTGGGGCAATAGCCTACCCCTCTGTGCCTCCCATCACCTGAGAGCACCATTGTGAAATTCCCAACAATTTTAACTTAAACATACAGCAGGTACACTCTTGGTCTAGTGCTTGGGATGGGAATGGAGTTGGGAAAGTGCTGAAATTATTCACTTGTTATGGAGCAATCATTGCCTGCTTTGATTTCAGATTGGGGCTCAACTTTCCTGTCCGGACAAAGGCCCTGTATTGGTGGTCCCCACTCAGAAACCCAATGGAACCAGAGTAGTTCTTGAGTGTTTTGTGGGAGAAGATGGTCCACGTAGGCTGCAACAGACTGATGGGTTAAAACACTTGTCCTCAACCTTTGAGGGAGCTGCCCCTAGGCATCCTCTTCATGGCTTTGGCCTCACTGGTCACTACAGTTTACAGACAACTGAAGTGAAAGGGAAGACAACTAGAGAGCTCATGGTGGGGCTTGAACTGGGCCAACTGAGAACAAGATTTGAAGTCCTGTCCAATTACTGTGAGAGAGGCAAGGAAATGGTCACCACAGTTCCTGCAGAATCTCCACCAGCAGATTTGTTTCAGGTGCTGGAATCAGCCACGTCTTACCAAGTACCTCCCATTCCAAGTTACTTGCTCTTAATTTGCAGAGTAAACTCAAGTGTTTTCGGCCTTGTTTCTGCAATGTGCAGCATGGCTTCAATAGGGCTCTGTGGAGACACAGCAGTCTGACGGTTAGATGCAAATTGCAGGATTGGGTGCTGACCCAATTCTGAGTTTCAGAGGTAAACAGCAGAGGGAAAGAGAAATTGAGAAGCAAAAGAATAAAATGCAATGATTTCCATGGCTCCATGCAGCTGCAGCACACGATACATTGCAAGATTGAGGACTTGCAATACAGTGCATGTGAACAATTGCATATCAACAAAGTTGGATTGCATCATGTAAAAGGTGCATGATGTAAGTATTGTATTTGCCTAATCTATATAAAACTACTGTCTAAATGTTATGCTTACCCTATAGAGGGGAGCCAATAGTAGGAATAAGTGTTTCAATATGTAGCTGGGTTCCCCCCCTTTGTGAACTAAAGAAAAGCATTAGAAACAAAAGATCACTGCTCTATTTTTCCTTGCCTCTTCTTCCAAGAGAACACAAAAAGGTAATAAAGCTTGGTTTACTATCAATTTCTTATATGGGAATTTGGGGAAGAGGCCTCAATACTGATGCAAAAATAATAAAATGATTGTAACATTTAAGTTGTTACAAACTTGTTTGTACCTTACTGAACATCAAAGTAGAGCTGCAAGAAGGTTATAGCCAGGATGCTTAGAGATAACAGTGCATATTTAGCTAATTATGCTACAAAGTGTTAAAACTAATCAGACATTCTAGAAGATTCTGCTTCTACCTCCCAAGGTCAAGCAAACATCACTTGGTCAAATCATGTAAACACCTTTAGGGAGAAATCCGATTGTGAAAGGAAGGCACTGTTGTGTTATCAGAGTAATAAAACTAGGTGAAGTGGGCTCTTCTGACATCCCACCCCCACCCCAGCAAGAAAACCTGTTTATGTTCTTAAAAGCTTTGAAAAAAAAAAAGCCTGTGTAGCTAGAGAGGTTTTAAACTTTTATTTTTTCCTTAAATGTTGTACTGGCAAACTCTTCTGTAAAATGCATACTTACAAATCTGTTAGCTAAATGCATAGTTCCTAATGTCATGCTGTGTAAATGGTAAAGTGCTTTATGGTCCACCAGGTGATTTTGCTAAACTAAAAAGTTTAAGAAGCCATTTAAATATAGAATATTTATTTTAATGCGTAATCAATTACTGGCCGTGCACAAGCAAATCCTCACCCAATGCAAGACGACAACACAAATATATATCATTGTTCCAAAATTGTCACAGAGTCAACAGTTTAGGCTAAAGAATTTGTATGAGTTGTATAATTTTAAAAGACTGTTTTGAGAACTAAACACTCATAAAAATGGGAATGTTCAGACTTTGAAAATAGAATTTCAATTTTCTGTCAAACTAATAAAAATCTCAGAAAATGGACTGAATACAAAGAAAGAAAAGAGTTAAAAATTAACTTTAAAAAAGGTATCTGAATCTTTCCTGCCAAATGAAAAACAAAGCCAATGAAAGAAATGTTGAATATTTGTTAACCAGACTGCATATTCGGGAGCTGAAAGTGTCACCTGAACCAACCTCAAAGGCTTGGAGCCAATGAAAGGGTGACAGCAACCTAATGACATTTGACTCTAAACAGGCATAAAAGCTGTTTTTTCTTATATTTTATAAAACTAAGTGTATAAAAGACTGAAAGGGGAACACCCCCCAAACTCTCCACTCTTCCCCCCCACACACACACATCCTGCTGCTCTATTTAGCTAGCAAGCCTCCACAACTCATCCTGTCCATCTCTACAAACAAGCTGCCTGTAGCGGGGCCAGACTCACCCCTGCGGCGCCTCTTGCTGGTGGTCCTGGGAATGAGTGTTTCCAGCCTCCAGAGCACCCTCAGCAGGCTAGTGTCCCACTTGCCACTGGGTGCCCCTTTCAAGCCAGGGTACTGCCCCCTAGCAGTACCCCCACAGATCTGGGTCTCCCCTTGCTGGGGAACCCCCACCCTCTATCCCCACCTCACTCTATGGCCACTGCCAGTCATCAACTAGCCCCCATTCCCTGGGGCAGACTGCAGTGTAAGTGCCACTCATCACCGGCAAGTGGGGGTTCGGACCTGCTGCCTCAGCCTACCCTTGGGCTGCCCTCTGCAGCCTCAGTACCTTTCTTTGGCCTTTAACAAGGCCTGCAGCCTTGGGTGGTTTCTAGGCCAAAGCTCCCCAGCTCCTCTGGCCTTCCCCCAACCCTGCTCCAGTCTTGGTACCCTGTTTAGCTCCTAGCAGCCAGGCCCATTCTTCTCCATATAGAGGGACAGACTGTTTGCTCCTGGCCCACTGCCCTCTTATAAGGGCCAGCTGGGCCCTGACTGGGGCATGGCCACATCTGTGGCTGGTTCCCCAATCAGCCAAGGCTTGTTGCTTTTCCTAGCAGCAGCCTCAGCCCTCCTGGTCAACCTCCTCCTGGCCCTGGCTAAAGCGGCCATCTATAAAACCAGGGTGAGGAGGTTGGCCGGCGGAGTCTCCAGCGACTGCGGGGCCTATTTCCGATCCTCTGTCCGTTCACGTCTCCGAGCGGAGTTCCTCTGGGCGGCGTCCACCGACTCCCTTGACGCCTTTGAGGAGCGGTGGGCGCTGTCCGGGGTTCTCTGCTCGGTGTCCCCGTCCGGTTCCCTTCGTTTGACCCTTTGACCGCATTCCCGTCCCTGTTTTTCATTAGTTGTCCCCCGTAATTAGTTGGCTCTCCAGGCCCTGTGGATCTCCCCCTTAGGCTGGGGGGGGCTCCTTTCGTAGTGAAAAAAAAAAAAAAAAAAAAAAAGCAGCCTCAGCCCTCCTGGTCAACCTCCTCCTGGCCCTGGCTAAAGCGGCCATCTATAAAACCAGGGTGAGGAGGTTGGCCGGCGGAGTCTCCTGCGACTGCGGGGCCTATTTCCGCTCCTCTGTCCGTTCACGCCTCCGAGCGGAGTTCCTTTGGGCCGCGTCCACCGACTCCCTTGACGCCTTTGCGGAGCGGTGGGCGCTGTCCGGGGTTCTCTGCTCGGTGTCCCCGTCCGGTTCCCTTCGTTTGACCCTTTGACCGCACTCCCGTCCCTGTTTTTTTCATTAGTTGTCCCCCGTAATTAGTTGGTTCTCCAGGCCCTGTGGATCTCCCGCTTAGGCTGTGGGGGGATCCTTTTGTAGTGGACGAGCTCTGCCCGCCCACGTCCTGGATTCCCAATAGGAGCAGCCTCAGCCCTCCTGGTCAACCTCCTCCTGGCCCTGGCTAAAGTGGCCATCTATAAAACCAGGGTGAGGAGGTTGGCCGATGGAGTCTCCTGCGACTGCGGGGCCTATTTCCGATTCTCTGTCCGTTCACGCCTCCGAGCGGAGTTCCTCTGGGCGACGTCCACCGACTCCCTTGACGCCTTTGAGGAGCGGTGGGCGCTGTCCGGGGTTCTCTGCTCGGTGTCCCCGTCCGGTTCCCTTCGTTTGACCCTTTGACCGCACTCCCGTCCCTGTTTTTCATTAGTTGTCCCCCGTAATTAGTTGGCTCTCCAGGCCCTGTGGATCTCCCCCTTAGGCTGGGGGGGGATCCTTTAGCAGTGGGTGAGCTTCGCCCGCCCACTTCCTGGATCTCAATAAAGCAGCCTCAGCCCTCTCCCAGGGCTGATTTCAAGCCCTTCAGGGCAGTAGTGGGTGCCCACCCCAGTACACACCTCCCACCTCAAGAGCCCAGGTTTCCCCTCAGCTGGGCCCACAGGACATCCCGTTCCTGCCGCAGGTGCTCCAGCATGAGGAGCATCTGGCCTCCCTCCTGAAGGGTTTGAGAGCCCACTGTAGCCTGCTTGACTCCCAAATGGGTTTCCCTTTCTGTTTGGGTCTCCACCATGGTCTGTGTTGGCCCCACATGGATTTCCTTCTCTGTCTGGGTTCCCACTGTAGCCCTCTTGGCCCTTATGTGGGTTCCCATATCTGTCTGGGGTCTTTCTGCCCCCGACCATTCTTTGTTTTGAGCTCCAGCATTCCCTGTCCCTCTTTCTTGGTCAGGTTCTGACTGAGCCCCTGGATCAGCACTCCCCCTTTTTAGATCACCCTTATTGCGTCACTGGAAACACTTCTTGCATCTTCCAGGGCCCCCGGCCTTCCCACAACTTGTTTTAGGCCTAGCCCTCCCCACAGGACTAGCCTGGGCCCTGTTGGGGCACTCCCTTTTCAAGTGCCCAGGCTCCCCACAGGCCCAACAAGTTTGGGACATCCCTGTTACCCTCACGGGGGCAATTTTACTGAGTGGGATCTCTTTACTCCCTCCCAGTAGGGGCACTCCCTCTTGAAGTGTCCCAGTCACCCACAGGCGAAACAGCTGCTGAGTCCAGGCCCTGGCCTCTCACCCTTGGTGCCTGGTCTCCTATAGGGTCCGGGTGCCCACCCCTGCAGCAGCCAGAGCATCCCCCTCTGCTGCTCGGCAAGCTTGGCTGCCCAGGCCCTTCAATAAAAGTCCATTTTCTTCAACTTCTGTTTCTTCCTCTCTGGAATTCAGGCAATAGTCCCACAGTCTGTGCCCTTGCCCCTTGTATCAGGGGTGGACCACTGATGCCTGCATTCTCCACCATGATGTAGCGGGCTGGGACTCACCCCTGTGGTGCCTTCTACTGGCCGTCCAGAGAATTAGCATTTCCAACCTCCGGAGTGCCCTTGGCAGGCTGGCATCCTGCTTGCTGCTGGGCCAGAGTCCCTCCTGGACCCCAGTACCTATTTTAGGCAGGGGTGCTGCCCGCTGTCAGTACCCCCACAGATCTGGGTCTCCCTCCCCCAGGGAACCCCTATCCCCACCTCAGTCTATGGCCATTGCCAGTCATCAACTAGCCCCCATTCCCTGGGGCAGACTGCAGTGTAAGTGCCACTCATCACCGGCAAGAGGGGTTTGGACCTGCTGCCCTCTGCAACCTCAGTACCTTTCTTTGGCCTTTAACAAGGGGGGCTTGTTGTTTCCAGGCCAAAGCTCCCCAGCTCCTCTTGCCTTCCCCCAGCCTTACTCCAGTCTTGGTACCCTGTTTAGCTCTTAGCAGCCAAGCCCATCCCTCTCCACATCTAGAGAGACACACTGACTGACTATTTGCTCCTGGCCCACTGCCCTCTTATCTGGTGGCTGGTTCCCCAATCAGCCAAGGCTTGCTGCTTTTCCTAGCAGCAGCCCTCTCGCAGCCTCAGCCCTCTCCCAGGGCTGATTTCAAGCCCTTCAAGGCAGTAGCGGGTAGCCACCCCGCTACACTGCCACAGACAGGCAAGAAAAAAATTGATAAGACCCAAGAAGAAACCAATCCAAGGAAGCCTCCTCAAGACTTCAACATGGATTGGTCAGATAAAGACAAGACACTGCCAAGGGATTAGCATTAAAAATCTCTTGCAATGATATTACTAGAATATTGAAATGTTGTTGTAACTTAATTTCCAGTTGCTCCTGTTAAACACCAAAAAGTTAGATCATGTAATCCTGGAGAGGAGATGCGGGCTATACATTAGGTAAACAGAGAAATAGTGGCATTTAATTGGATTTAGGATTCTTAATATTCTTAACTGGCCTATCTTAAAACAGCTCCTCAAATGGCTTCTTCAAGAGAACTAATTTAAATATAGTCTTCAATTTCATAGGATTTAGATGACTGTTTACTTTTGCCACTATGAACTCTTCATGTTATTAGTAACTTGACAGGCATCACTAGCACTTAAAAAATTGTTTATATGTGGCAAAATAATGTAATACTAAAATCGAATTCACAATAATTTTATGACAGTATACTTTGGTCTTAACTTACCAAGGGCAGAGTGACCCATCAAAGGCAGGTTCGCTCAAGGATCTCTCTTAAAAGCTCTCCACAGAAATGCATGCAAAAGACATTGTGACAAAAGTAACCAGTTTTATCATTTTTACTGTTATTTGTGGATTTATTTTATTATTGAAAAAAATCATTGTGATTATTTTGCTTTTTTCTTGAGTATAGAGTCCCCTAAGGTATGTAGAAGAACTCTTGTGACTAAATAATGGGAGTCATGCTTCTGAATTGGCAGGAAGACAAATTAGTAAGAGCTATCCTACAATTTGTTTCTCTAAACTAAAATGTTTAGTAATTTTGAAAGGAAATTACTTTGGATCCAAAAATGTAAAAGCCACCCCTTTCAATCCTACAGGAACATTTATGTTTTTTGTAATCAGAGTTGTGTTAACAGGAATAGATGGAAAGGGAAATGGGAAGAATGAGAATTTGTCTTTGGTCATAAAATATCCAACTATGATAGGCAGGCTGGCTGTTTCAGGGCAGTCAGACCCAGCCTCATCTGTGACTAATTGGCTATCCTCCCAGCTGATCCTGATCAGCTAGGGATCAGATAGCCCTAATCAGTGGGGACATCTGGGATGTCTACAAAAGGGTCTTCCACCCCTTCTGGGCTCAACTCTCTTGGCTGGGGCTCTGGCCTTCTGGTCCTCAAATCCCTCTCTTGACACTGACCCTTCTACAAGATCTCCAGAAGGTAACACTGCTGCGCCTCAAGCACTGTCAATCACCTCCACAGATCTAACTGTGCCTTCTGCTGCATCTGCTGGGCTGCTAGGAGTTGCACATGGGCTGCATGGGTCTGCTTTTGCTGTTTGGCCACCTCCAGAAATAGGAGCTGGAACTCTTGCAATCCCTGTAAACTCTGACTTGGGAAGGTGGAGATTGCACAGCCAAGAAAGGCTTCAGTGCGTTTTGGCTCCATCATCCTTTCTTAATCAGAGGGAGCACAAAGATCCCAGACAACCTGCAACTGTGGTTGTGATACCATCCCAGTTTGATCCCTTCTGCAGGCTGCTAGATCTGGGATCTTGAGCAGCTTGATCTTTGAGATCATGCAGAAGGAAAGGACCGGTATCCACCAATGCTGAGAAAGAGGTAGTTGAGGACCTCAAGGCAAGAGACCCAGCTGAGAGAGCTCAGCCCAAGAGCGGCAGAAGACCCTTTTGTACATCTCCCATGACCCCTTGGCCAGCTTGGTCTAATAACTGACCAGAGCCATTTGATCTCTAGCTGATCAGGATCAGCTAGGACAATAGTTGATCTGTCACAGGCTGGGCCCAACTCTCCTTAAAGAGCTAGCCAGACCACATGTCAGGAGTCAGGTCTAGTTGTTGTCCAAATGCCAAAGTCCAAGGTTAAGGCAGAACCAGGGATTGGAGCCAAAGATCAGAACCAGATTGCTGGGAGCCAGTGGAGGCGGAAACAGAAGCAAGGCTGGGACAGGATTGGATTGGAACAAGGACAGATGCAGGGCAGGGTCTATGCCGGAGCAGGGCTTGGAGTGAAGCAGAGGCTCTACAGGTGTGTACTTTGAGCAGCCACTGATCCTCTGTTGCTGCTGGACTTAAGAGCAAGCCACCTGAACTACCTTAGCCCACCAGGTCATTCTGCTGTGGCTCAACTGCACTCATTGGCTGTCTGGCAACTGGGCAAGTATAGCTGCAGGCCCTCAGTCTTGACACTGCAAAACAAGGATTTTTAGAACAGATGCTAGGAACAAATTGAATTGGCAAATATATCCAATATATAAGGATTTTATTCTGAGCAGTAAAGGTAATCCTTCAAATCTTTATTCTCTACATACTTTTTTTAGCTGCCTTTGAATGATGAAAAAGGTATTGGTATAAACTAATCTCTTATGAAACTCCATTGATTTCAGTGGGCCTACATCAGATGTATTTGGCTCAGAGCTGAACTGAATACACAGGCTTGGCTTCTTAAATTCAGCAGGCTGTTCTGACCATCTATCACAGAACTATACTGTATTTGCATCTTTAAGTAGCCACTACAGTGTATTTCCAGTTATCAGTAGTCAGATCATGATACACTGTGTAAGTTCTTAATATAGCTATATTCTTTTAATTTAAGAGACTAGAGTCCGTTATACTTTAGGAATGTGGGGCAAAAGTCACTCTGTTTGAACAATGGAATGTATAATGGAACAGTTAAATCAGTTTGGCTTTCAATATGTTTGGCTGGGGCAGGATGGCAAGATAACCAGCCTCAGAATAAGGAGTCCTGATTTCTCCTCTCTTCTTAGAGAAGAAGAAGTGATTAAGGGGGGTGGGAGACACAGGATGCATAAGAAGAAGAAAAAGTTTTAAGACCAGTTTGCTAAACTGGATCAGACTGTTGGTCCATTATGCTCTAATTTGGACTATTTTATAATTCCGAGCAGCCAAATCAGGATACAACACAATAGAGGTATTTTAAAGCTAAACTTGTTATTTCCTTGTAAAGATAATGTGATTTATATCAAGACAATATTAGAGGAACAATACTTAGACACCAGAGATTGATAATTACAACAAAACCATAGGACTATTTTCAGCACAACCTGAAAGAGTGTTTCTAACATGCTGGCAGGGAGGCCAGAGTGTCTGAATCCTTAACAACATGGATTTGTTGAGGCAGCAGGCAATCCCAGGAAACCAATGATCAGTCTGTCCAGAAGACAGCTCCAGGTAAAGACAGACTTCAGGATACATTGTCCAAATAGAGGTCTTAAGTCTGCTAGAAGAGGCCACAATTTGAAGAGAGTTCTTAGCTAATACAAGCCTAATACAACATCTTCTGGAGGGACAGAAGCCATTGGTGGGTATTCTTCCACACAGATGGGCAGGAGTAAGTAATAATATATATCAGGTCTTCTAGGATGTAGGCTAGCTGAATTAGGGGAAGGCAGCTGTAATGGGGTGCACTCAGCTCTTGTGAATGCCCCTGTCTCAATGTGCATGCCTACACTCTCTGTTTGTGGTAAGTCTTCAGCAACTCAATCCTCCAGTTGAGTCACATAGCTTGTAGGAGATAAAAATCAAACCCCTTCCAGCATAGGGGTCTAAAAGGGGGGCCTATTGCAGGACCCTCTGTAAGGTCATTCAATCTGCAGCCTTATCTCTGGGCTCACTCCTCAATCAGTCCAGCTGGGCCTCTCACAGTATCCTGCTTCAAACCATCTCTCAGCCACTTCTGGGCTCCTTCAATTTGTCCCTGCTCTTCAAGCAGTCCTGGCCCTGGTGTGGGGCCATGTGCCCCAGGGCTCCCTTGCTGGAGACTCTTGACCTTTCTGGCCCCAACTCTTCAGCTGAGCCACTAAAGGAGTTCAGTTCCCCTTCTGGTGTATATCAAAGTCCAGGCCACTTTCCCCATGGCTCATAGTGGGGATCCAGGCCCTCCATCTATGTCAGGTCCCAGTCTAGGGACCCTAAATATAGCAGCCATCCACCATGTCTCTTTAAATAAACTGTGTCACTGCTACAATTCCCTGGGTCACTTCCCCCCAGCCCCACACCATCTTCACCCTTACCTCTGGGCCTTCTCCTGATGGAGTCCCAGCAACCAGCTCAAGGCTCTTTCTTGCTCTCCCCAGCTTCTGGCAGTACTGCCCTGTCCAAGGTCCTGCAGCTCCCTCAGCCAGCTAGGCACACTATCCTCCAGCTCTAGCAAGGAACTGAACTTACACTGGCCCTGCAGCTCTTCTTATACTGACCTGCTGAGCCCTGATTGGCTGTGTCCCACACAGCCATTCCAGGCAGCTTGGAGGACCCTCTTCACTGTCCTTTTCTGGGATGGGGTGAGGCAGGATCATGAGGCCTGCAGCGGGGGCCTCAGAGGGTCTCGTATACCCCATCACAGAGGCATGCAGTGCAGGAGGGACTTCATTTGTACAGTTCAATTGATAACACCAATATTCATGCCATTTAGTAGATCTATTATTTTGATTCTGCTAAGAGAAAAAAACTTTGGCCTGGTCTACAATGGGGGATGAGGGGGTCGATCTAAGTTACGCAACTTCAGCTACATGAATAACGTAGCTGAAGTAGATGTACTTAGACCTACTCACCACGGTGTCTTCACTGCGTTGAGTCGACTGCTGCCACTCCCCTGTTGACTCTGCCTGCGCTTCTCACAGCACTGAAGTACAGGAGTCGATGGGAGAGCGTTCGGGGGTTTGATTTATCGCATCTAGACTAGACGCAATAAATCAACCCCTGCTGGATCGATCGCTGCCCGCTGATCCGGCGGGTAGTGTGGACATACCCTTTGAATTATTTGGTTTGAATAGAACACAAGCAATGAAAACCATTAACACAAATACAATAAAACTCCTCTACAGTGCCATCTAGTGACAGATACCTATTATTTTGATCCAGCTTCCAAAGCCTTCTCTAGAGCTCTGTGACAGTGGCTGTCCATGCATAGCCAAGTTTGACAGGTTGTATGGTTCTCAGATCCTGGCTAGAAAGAAGAGTTATTTCTGCTGACTCAGCAGACCAGACAAGTCATATTAACTCCAACTTAGAGGATATACAAAAGCTTTTGAGATTCTTTCTGAAGGAAAGGAATTAAGTCAAGGACAGCAGGACCGGAAGGCTGAAACCCAAGGAACAGCATATCTCTGAAGAAAGCGTAAGTTGAGGTTTTATATTTTATTGTCAGTCAAGTTAACAATAAAGGCAAACCCCTGGGTAAGGCTGACCTTTAACTCAATGTTTGTACTATTTCAACAGTAGGCTGGGGATGCTGCCCATTCAGTCAAAGGCTGCCCACAACCTTGCAAAATATCAGCGCAAACCATGGCTAAATCAAGATAGTTCTGGATTCGGATAGCTGTTATATGATGTGATAAATCCAAACGTTGGCTGGTTGTCAAGTTAACAATAAAGGCAAACCCCTGGGTAAGACTGAACTTTAACTCAATGTTTGTACTATTTCAACAGTAGGCTGGGGATGCTGCCCATTCAGTCAAAGGCTGCCCACAACCTTGCAAAATATCAGCGCAAACCATGGCTAAATCAAGATAGTTCTGGATTCGGATAGCTGTTATATGATGTGATAAATCCAAACGTTGGCTGGTTGACAGATGGTCAAGATATTCATTACAAGATGCTGTGAAAATGATACTGACCCTAAAAATGATCTGCAAGAAACTAAATCTGGCACTGCTAGGAAGATGAATAAATTAACAGCTTCAAGATTTTAAGGCCAGAAGGGACCATTATGATCTAGTCAGACCTTCTGTATAAGACAGGGACTAGATAGATAGATAGAGCTTCATCCAGTAATTCTGTCAGCAAGCACATTAACTTCTGGTTGAGCTAGAGCTTATCTTGATTTTAAAGACTTCAAGTGATGGAGAATCTACTACATTCCTTGAATTATTTATTGTGCTTCTACAATCCCTGATTTCTATGCCTTTATTAAAATCTAGTGAAATGTTCTGCCTGAAAAGTGCAATTTCACGAGTATCTTTGGAGGAAAACAGCAGAAGCAGCACAGTCACAGCCATCCTGGAGGTTGAGAAATGAACCAGGGATTCAACTACACAAATATATAGAGCAGAATATAAAGTATTCTCTTTAGTATTCACTTTAGTATTTCTCAATAGCAACTAAAGCAAACCATAAAATATGAAAAGAAATGCCTTCAAGGGTTCTACAAATAGGAGTGGAATAATAAATAGACAAGAGAATATTAATAAAACAGGGAATCATCGAAGATTAGGGTTGGAAGAGACCTCAGGAGGTCATCTAGTCCAACCCCCTGCTCAAAGCAGGACCAACACCAACTAAATCATCCCAGCCAGGGCTTTGTCAAGCTGGGCCGTAAAAACCTCTAAGGATGGAGGTTCCACCACCTCTCTAGGTAACCCATTTCAATCCTTCACCACCCTCCTAGTGAAATAGTGTTTCCTAATATCCAACCTACACCTCCCCCACTGCAATTTGAGACCATTGCTCCTTGTTCTGTCATCTGCCACCACTGAGAACTGCCAAGCTCCCTCCTCTTTGGAACCCCCCTTCAGGTAGTTGAAGGCTGCTATCAATTCCCCCCCCTCACTCTTCTCTTCTGCAGACTAAACAAGCCGAGTTCCCTCAGCCTCTCCTCGTAAGTCATGTGCCCCAGCCCCCGGATCATTTGCGTTGCCCTCTGCTGGATTCTCTCCAATTTGTCCACATCCTTTCTGCAGTGGGAGGCCCAAAACTGGACACAATACTCCAGATGTGGCCTTACCAATGCTGAACAGAGGAGAATAATCACTTCCCTTGATCTGCTGGCAATGCTCCTACTAAGGCAGCCCAATATGCTGCTAGCTTTCCTGGCAAAAACGGCACACTGCTGACTCACACCCAACTTCTCATCCACTGTAATCCCCAGGTCCTTTTCTGCAGAACTGCTGCTTAGCGAGTCAGTTCCTAGCCTGTAGCAGTACCTGGGATTCTTCCATCCTAAGTGCAGGATTCTGCACGTGTCCTTGTTGAACCTCATCAGATTTCTTTTGGCCCAATCCTCCAATTTGTCTAGGTCACTCTGGACCCTATCCGTACCCTCCAGTGTATCGACCTCTCCCCCTGCCCCCAGTTTAGTGTTATCTGTGAACTTGCTGAGGGTGCAATCCATCCCATCATCCAGATCCTTAATAAAGATGTTGAAGAAAACCAGCCCCAGAACTGACCCCTGGGGCACTCTGCTTGATACCAACTAGACTTCAAGCTGTTGATCACTACCTGTGGAACATGTAAAGATATAAAAAGTTACAGGTTGCCATTTACTAGGCTAAAGAACTTCTAGCTGATAGAAACATTAAAAGGAGGGAGAATTAGGCTGAAAAGGACTAACTGAAAAGATAAGTTGCTTGAGCATCAAACTGGAATATAAAAGCATTCTGTGAGATTACTGTGGAAATAAAGAATGGAGTGTCCTCATTTGTTAGGCTACAAAGTTACTATAACTGTCAAACTGCTTATTTTTATTTCTGATTTCACCCTGCCTTCCAGATGCAAAATCATGCACTTCCTTCATCAGAATTACTTAGATACTTGACTGCTGCCAAAGATTCTAGACACCGGTAGAAAGCATCCTCTGTGCTCTTGGACCTATTTCAGTTGAATTAATAGAATGTCCGAAGCACAGTGTTTGTAAGTGGAGGATCAGCAATGAAGGAGTACATTAAAAAGAAAGAAACAAGGGAAGAACCTATTCTTATTTTAGTAATGTCCTCTTCATTCTTGCTCTCTTTTCTCAGGAACTCTTCATGGGCTACTGATAATGACAAAGGAAACATCTTTTAGTTTTCTTTAAATGTTGATGATACTCTTTCTTGAGGGCCTGAGGATTCCAAGAGTGATGAGATGGTCATTTGGAGCAGACTGTTGTGAGGCAGCAGAAAAGAGAATAATAAGAGTGGTGCAGATTCTTAAACTCCAATGTCTATACGGGAATTGCAACCAGCAGGGGGAAAGGAGTGATTGAGACTGAGGCTGTGGGCAGCTACACTGAAAAAAAATGTGATTATAAGACTGCGGGAAGCCGGAGACAAGGAAAGTGGGATTTTAAACTGACTGTGGGTAAGAGCATCACAAAACTCAAACGTTATTTGATTTGTTTACGATGAATTACAATTATGTTTATTACCTCAATTTTTAATAATCTGCAAATAGTTTAAAGAAAATATACTTGTGTGCAAAAAATGGGTAATATTTAATATTAATGACAGCACTCAATTAATAATTTTTCTCAATAGTTACTTTATTTAAACTTAAAATATTGGGCCATGTAGTGGTAACTGGGCCTACAAATTTACCCTGTGAATTCAACCGTTAAAAGTGAGTGAAAGTTCACAAAATGTAACAACCTATAACAACAGGTGTTAATGGGAAAAGCAAAAAAGAGACAAAGATAGTCTTTGAATTATATTGCTTGGCAATGTTAAACAAGAACTTTGTGAGACCAGAAATCAGTGAACTAAAATCAGTGAAAATTGAACCTAACTGATGAACAAAATAATGAATGGATGGGTTATCCACCCATCACTCCCTTTAGGGGGTTCTTTGTTGGGCCTGTCCTGTAATATGTAACTTCTGGGTACTCTTCTGGCTCTGTTAATCTGTTTCTTCACTTCAGTAGGTGGGTACTGTAGTTGTAAGAATGCTTGACAGAGATCTTGTAGGTGTTTGTCTCTGTCTGAGGGGTTGGAGCAAATGCGGTTGTATCGTAGAGGTTGGCTGTAGACAATCGATCGTGGATGAAAGCTGGAAGCATGTAGGTAAGTATAGCGGTCAGTAGGTTTCTGGTATAGGGTGGTGTTTATGTGACCATCACTTATTAGCACTGTAGTGTCCAGGAAGTGGATCTCTTGTGTGGACTGGTCCAGGCTGAGGTTGATGGTGGGATGGAAAGCCTCAAGGGCTTCTTTTCCATGGGTCCAGATGATGAAGATGTCATCAATGTAGCACAAGTAGAGGAGGGGCATTAGGGGATGAGAGCTGAGGAAGAGTTGTTCTAAGTCAGCCATAAAAATGTTGGCATACTGTGGGGCCATGCGAGTACCCATAGCAGTGCCACTGATTTGAAGGTATACATTGTCCCCAAATGTGAAATAGTTATGGGTGAGGACAAAGTCAGAAAGCTCAGCCACCAGGTTTGCTGTGACATTATCGGGGATACTGTTCCTGACAGCTTGTAGTCCATCTTTGTGTGGAATGTTGGTGTAGAGGGCTTCTACATCCATAGTGGCTAGGATGGTGTTTCCAGGAAGATCACCGATGGATTGTAGTTTCCTCAGGAAGTAGTGGTGTCTTGAAGATAGCTGGGAGTGCTGGTAGCGTAGGGCCTGAGGAGGGAGTCTACATAGCCAGACAATCTCCAGACCACACCACACAATCCATTGTCTATAGCCAAGGTCTACAATACAACCGCATTTGCTCCAACCCCTCAGACAGAGACAAACACCTACAAGATCTCTATCAAGCATTCTTACAACTACAATACCCACCTGCTGAAGTGAAGAAACAGATTGACAGAGCCAGAAGAGTACCCAGAAGTCACCTACTACAGGACAGGCCCAACAAAGAAAATAACAGAACGCCACTAGCCATCACCTTCAGCCCACAACTAAAACCTCCCCAATGAATCATCAAGGATATACAACCTATCCTGAAGGACGACCCATCTCTCTCACAGATCTTGGGAGACAGGCCAGTCCTTGCTTACAGACAGCCCCCCAACCTGATGCAAATACGCACCAGCAACCACACATCACACAAAAAAACCACTAACTCAGGAACCTATCCTTGCAAAAAAGCCTGTTGCCAACTGTGTCCACATATCTATTCAGGGGACACCATCATAGGGCCTAATCAGATCAGCCACACTATCAGAGGCTCGTTCACCTGCGCATCTACCAATGTGATATATGCTATCACGTGCCAGCAATGCCCCACTGCCATGTACATTGGCCAAACTGGACAGTCTCTATGTAAAAGAATAAATGGACACAAATCAGACATCAAGAATGATAACATTCAAAAACCAGTCGGAGAACACTTCAGTCTCTTTGGTCACTCAATTACAGACCTAAAAGTGGCAATTCTTCAACAAAAGAACTTCAAAAACAGACTCCAACGAGAGATTGCTGAATTGGAATTAATTTGCAAACTGGATACAATTAACTTAGGCTTGAATAAAGACTGGGAGTGGATGGGTCATTACACAAAGTAAAACTATTTCCCTTTGTTTATTTCCCCTCCTACTGTTCTTGTAAAGTGCTAGAAATGGCCCACCTTGATTATCACTACAAAAGTCTCTCCCCACCCCTGTTCTCCTCCTGGTAATAGCTCACCTTTCCTGATCACTCTTGTTACAGTCTGTATGGTAACACCCATTGTTTCATGTTCTCTGTGTATATAAAATCTCCCCACTATATTTTCCACTATAGGCATCCGATGAAGTTAGCTGTAGCTCACAAAAGTTTATGCTCTAATAAATGTGTTAGTCTCTAAAGTGCCACAAGTACTCCTTTTCCTTTTACGGATACAGACTAACATGGCTGCTACTCTGAAACCTAATGTTGGACAGTTTCTTAGTCATATTAAGATGTTTGATTCTTTGACCCTTATATTTCATCTAAATGAATACAACAGCCACTCTCGTCTGGAGAATAGGGGAGGTAAATCTCATGTCTTTGGCTGGTGAGGGAGCTCCCCATACCCCAGTATGCATGTAACTTGTCTGCACAGCATAAGCAGCACACACATGTACAGAATGCTCATTTATGAGTGGACACTATTATCGGTCTATATTTACTTCCATGCTCTACCATTTCATGTTATTATTTTTCCATCATAAGTAGCCAAGCAAGGAAAAATCCTGGAAGTGCTCAATTTTTTGAAACACAGGGAATCTGAGAATGTGGGGCAGCCATGAAAAAGTCAAAATATTTGCTAGTCAGTGATTCCCAAACTTGTTCCGCCGCTTGTGCAGTGAAAGTCCCTGCTGGGCTGGGCCAATTTGTTTACCTGCCACGTCCGCAGGTTCGGGGAATCGCAGCTCCCAGTGGCCACGGTTCGCTGCTCCAGGCCAATGGGAGCTGCTGGAAGCGGTGCAGGCCAAGGGACATATTGGCCACCGCTTTCAGCAGCTCCCATTGGCCTGGAGCAGTGATTGGTCGAACCTATGGACGCGGCAGGTAAACAAACCGGCCTGGCCCGGCAGGGGCTCTTCCTGCACAAATGGTGGAACAAGTTTGGAAACCACTGTGCTAGTCCAATACCAAACAAATTAAACACAGAAGGACCAGATCAAACCACCAAGATCTGTGTGTGGAGGGGCTTCTCCATGGAAAAATCACCTCCTTCCAATGAAAGAAAGTGGCCAGCTTTAAGGCAGCATTTGATCTTTGTTTGGATTTTGCAGGGTACTCTTCATGAGTCCAGGGAGCCACATGGGGAGAGAAGACAGGATGGGAAGGAATAGGTAAGGTTGCAGGGAGCATATTATTCCAACATTGGCCCTGAAGAAATTCTACCCCAAGGATAATACAGACCCCAGGCTGTATTATCTTTCTGATGCCCTCTCTGTAACTGAGATTCCCCCATGTATACATACATACTCCTCAACCACAGTACACACTTTAAATGTTAGACTATCTCCGGAACTGGAAGTGAGGGTGGAAGGTGTCAGGAAAACAGAGCCTGCATAGATGTATGAGACATAGCCTTGTCTCCTGCTGCTGCTGTGGAGGAAAACATACAGATCCCAAGGGACCCACACCGAAGGGGCAGTTGGGGAGACACCTCCAGGAGGAGAAACTTACAGAGATATCCTTCCCCTTTGGTGCCATCTGCAAGTTGCTTCACAAGAGGGATTACCAAGTTAAAGGTTAATATTGGCACCTTGTGGGATTGGATGATGAAAACAAACACTGCGAGTTAGAAAACAAGTCATTTATGGAGAGAGAAAGAGATGCCAGTAATGGATGCAGCAGGATACAAAAATATAAGGTCTAAAAGATTGTAAAGAGGAGAATGAAGATCAAGACCAAATCATTTGAACCTCATTAAAAAGTGATAAAGAAGAGAAGTGAGGAAAAATATAAGCTTCCATCTTAAGTTGATATAAAAGCATTGACTGAAATGCCAAAGGAAATTGCAGTATCTGGAATCATAGGTGCTGTTGAAGACTTGGGCAGTCCGAATCTGTGAACCCTGAAGTTAATGGACTCCCTTGACCAGAACAAGGTCTATTTCAGTAGTTGAGAAATATGGGGCTCTGGAGGTCATAAGAGAATAGAAGGACGCAAATCAAATAGGAGATATAATGGCTGAAACAATAAAGTAGACTGAAAGTTAGATGTCTGAGTCTAAAATTTGAATGAAGAATTAAATGCAGATTCTTGAATAGCAAAGGGTGTCATTTTGACTGGGAAATTCAGAAAAAACTGGAATCTTGTTATGATGATTTTAAAAAAGAAGCATCAGCAAAGCTTGAGGAAATATAATTCCATTTGATGAAAATGAATGAATTTAGTTCAATTCATACATTGTAGGGAGTAGAGCTGGTTGAATAACTCACTGAAAATTTTAGCTTTTTTTCCAAATAAAGTTTCCATTATTTAACTATCTCTAAGAAAAAGAGGACAGAAGGGAAAGATCATTCAGACCCAGACGCAGAGTCTTTTAAAAATATCCAAGTTTTGCCTATACTAAGAAAATTGCCTGCTGAAAACAGGCATCTGCAACAGGTGCAGTGGGACTGGCACTGGGTGTAGCTTTCCTGCAAAAGTAGTCTTAGACGAACCATAGTCAGGGTTTTCTACACTGTGATTTCTACACTGTGATTAAAACCTGCTCAGAAATTGCCCATACCTCATATTTCCTGTATCCTAAAATTTAATCCTTAATCAAAAATCTGCCTTTTTTTTTGTTCAATTCACTGTGTTGAAGATTATTTTAGGGGAAACAAAACCTATTTTATATCTAAAAGAATCAGAGACTTATAGTACCTAGCTATTATTGAATTTCGTATAAAATAGTTCTTCTAGTTGGCTGTTCAGAAGAAGATCCTCTCTGCTGACTGAATAGATTCTTTAGTAGTTACAAAGAGCAGAAATTGTAGCAATGATGGCAGAAATAATCTCAGCAGTTCCCACAGTTATTTCTGTATGTAGATAAACATTTGCCAGTCACACCTCGCTTCTTAATTCCAGTAGCTTATTCTGGGGTTCTCTTTAGGAAAAAGAAGGAGGTGAAAGGAACCTTGTGAGAGTGCAATGATACAAAAAGAGAAATTTTACAATGCCTAGGCACAAAACATTATGAATTGTTATTAGCTGTATTGTGGTAGCACCTAGAAGCCCAAGCCCCATTGAGTGATATACAAACATAACAAACAGATAGTCGCTAAGGAGATTAAAAACTAAATAGGCTAGCCTTGGCTGATGAATTTATTCCTATAAATACACACAAATAATAAAATGAAACACAGATAATGATAATTCCTACAATAAAATGAACAAACAATGCCATAATTTCAATCTAAGTAAAATATGTAACAGCAGCACAGGAACTGAGCAGGCGTGTGATAGGATACCCTGCCTAGAACATCTTCCTTGCACAGGCCCTGGCATGAAAAGTGTGCCTGCATCAGTTTCCCTGCTTCAAATACCCCAGTAATTTCGTATCGGGATCTCTTGCCTCAGTAATATGCCTCCTTGGAGCTGTTTTTTTGTTTGTTTTTACAAAACATTGCACAAATAATCTAAAACATGAGCCCCAATGCAATTCATTTCTCATCTCCAGTGTATATAGTCCTTTAAATTTTAGGACATCTAATCCCACAGTGTACTACATACCACACTCCTGTGTCTTCCACCATGCCTGCACTCTTCATTGTTCCTCTACCAGGACAGCCACCCCAGCTCTTCCAGCTGTGTTTCAACCCTGCTCTTCCCAATGAGAACCACCTCCCTTCTAAGCCTCCTTGTTGGGAGAACATTCTAACTGGGCAAGAAGCACCCATCACTCCGCCCCCCAGCCCTCTCACCTGATCTCTGCCATGGAAATGTCAGCAGATAAGCCCCTCCGCCGCTCTCCTGCCTTTAGCCCTGTGACCCTGGCTTGGGGAAGTCACCCAGCAACCTCCTCTTGCTGTCTGCTTGCCTTTAGCCTTCCCCCAGGTAGGCTTCTTCCTTCAGTTCCTTTTGGGACCTTCCCCAATCTCTGGGTGCTTTCACCTACCTTTTCCTGATTGACACAGCTGAGTTCCTTGGTCCCTAACTCTCTCCAGGCTAGTTGGAGTAAGCTGATGAATCACAGGTGCCCTGGCCCTGCTTCCTCTTAAAGGGCCAGTGTCATCCCATGACAAGGGGCTTCAACTCCTCACTCACTGACATAATGATTGGCATTAATGAGAGGGCAGGGCCTGTGATGACCAGATTTCAGGAGAAGAAAGGGATTTTTTTTTAATTCCCCTTTCCTTCTGATATATTGTCTCTAGTAAGGAAGGGATTAGTGGAGGTATGCCCAGTGGAAGCAGTGGCAGTGAGCAGGGATTTTTAACTTTCTCTCCAGCTGACATTTTCTCTAGGGATAATGAAGTGGATGAAGTCTGGTGGAAGGAGACGAAGAGTCCAATGGTAGTATCAAAAAAATTGCTTTCAAAGGAGTGGCCCAAAATACCAGAGGAACTGAAGTGGTATAATACACATTTTGTGAGCACCAATGGAAAATACAAGCAGCATGAGACGGTAATTCAATACATTCTGTGCTTAAGTCTATGATGTTTTGGTATTTTTGTAACGGATTAAGTTAAGTAGACATCTTGGACTCCCAAACTTTTTCATAGGTCAGTGTAGTTTGGGTATTAGGTGTGGGACATTGCAGGATGGTTATACCTTGCTGATGGTGCTAAAGGGACATGCTAGTTAATAATCCTGATTGAGTTGAGCTGGTGGAGTGATATCACGTTGAGGTGGCAAGTAATTCAGTGCCAAACTGACAACTGATGCATATCTGCAACCAAGTAAGTTACAATTTGTTCAACCAACCAAATTGTGGCAACTCCAAAAGCTTTAACAATTTCAAAATGAGTAAACTGAAGAGAGAAGGAATTGACCAATTTGTTGGTCACAGGTGAATTGGCCTGTTCTTCCATTTAACTTCATTTTAAAGGATTATTTAAAATATAATTTTATATTCATAATCTTTCAGAACAGCATACATTTTGGGTATGATTTCACACAGCCAAAAACAATCTTCAGTTTGTGGTATAATATCATAGTTGGTGCTTTTCTGTAAAAAAAACAAAAAAATATTTTCTTGTAAAGAAAAAGAATTAAACTAAAATAATCCAAATATATGCTGTTCTGAAAGATTATGAATATAAAATTTATGAATTTATTATTATGAATTTAAAATTATATTTTAAATAATCCACCATAGGCAGATTATAATTAAATAAATGTAGAGATCGAGGCACATTTCCCATATTAGCTAGAGAGTGATCAATTGCAGTTTTTTAAAGAATCTCCTGATTTTATTTATAAGATTCCATTTTAACGTCTATAAAGGATAATAGGTGTTTGTAGGATGGCACTGGAGAAAAAATTCTATTAGCAAATACAGCTCTAAGGTCTGAGTGTCCATATGCTTAAAAATGAGAGACCTTTTTCCTCTAGGGCCATAAAACAATATAGTATATGCCTCATAATTCCTACTACCCTGTTGAAATATTTTTCAATATGTGAATATTTTATTTATAATATATTTTATTGTTTATGTATGCATTTATATTAATAGCTAGCTTTATTATCTGCATGGGGAAACAGGTTCTTCAAGTTAGAGTAACAGTTTAAAGTGCAGTACTCATGAGGAATTGTCTAATAACCCATCCAACTATGTATAGTATGCCATGCTTATTAACAAGAATTATTACTGAATTTACTATTCTAGAAATCTAGTACAGAGAGAGAAATTTAGGCTTTCAGCAATCCAAGTGATTCAGTGATCATAAATGCTTATGGATCAATGCCCTAACAGATAAAGCACAAGATGGGGCATTAGTTGGTGTCTGTTTCAGTTCACACTAGGGAACAGAATGACCAGGTTCTTAGGCACCTATCTATAATAGGGAAAGAAAAGGAAAAAAAACACCCTGTTTTATCATAGGGGACTTCAATCTGAGTTTGAGGTTTCATGCTGCCAGAATTAAAACATCCTTGGAATTTCTAAACATTATAGATGACAAATTCCTAATTCAAAAAGTGTTGCATCCAACAACCGGAAATTCTATATTAGAGCCCATCTTGACAGATAAAGAGGAACTGATCACGGAACTAAAAATTAATGGAAGCTTACATACAAATGATCATGACTCGATCACATTTATAACACGCAAACAGAATAAAGTACGCACCAGTTTACATATATATTTAGTGCTTTAAAAGGCTCAGTTTCACAAAGCTGAGAACAATTGAGCCAGCTCAGTTAGGAGGAAGAATTTAATCAGAAAGAGGTGAATGATAATTGAGAATTATTTAAGAAAATTTTACTAGATGCCCAAAAGGCCACAATTGAGAAAGAAGGCCATATTGGTTAAAAAAACTGACCTGGTATAGATGGGAAGTGAAGGCAGGTATAAACATATAACACAAATGGAAGAAAGGGGAATTTGATAGAAATGACTATAAATCGGAAGTTGGGATTTGTGGAAAATTGATAAGGGAAGCAAAGGGACACAAGGTGAAATTTAAGGCCAACAGAGTTAAGGACAATACAAAGGAGCTTTTAAAGTATATTAGGATAAAAAACAACAACAAGGAGTCGGGTGGTACCTTAAAGACTAACAGATTTATTTGGGCATAAGCTTTCATGGGTAAAAAACCCACTTCTTTACATCCGAAGAAGTGGGCTTTTTACCCACAAAAGCTTATGCCCAAATAAATCTTGTTAGTCTTTAAGGTGCCGCCAAACTTGTTGTTGTTTTTGTGGATACAGACTAACATGTCTGTCTTTCTGATACTTAGGATCAAAAAGAATCCTAACAATGGTATTAGTACATTACTTGGTGGAAATGACAGAATTATTAGCAATAATGCAGAAAAGGCAGAAGTGTTCAATTAATATTTGTTCTGTATTTGGGAAAAACAGATGTTATAGTCATATCATATGATAACAGTGGAATAGAAAGAGTTCTTGATGATTACCTGTTCTGTTCATTCCCTCTGAAGCACGTGGCATTGGCTACTGTCTGAAGACAGGATACTGGAGATGGACCTTTGGTCTGACCCAATTTGGCCATACTTATGTTATCTCAGGAGGATGCTAAACAGAAGCTACAAAAGTTAGACATTCTCAAATGATCAGCAAGGGATAACCTGCACTCAAGAGTTTTCAAAGAGCTGGCTGAGGAACTTGCTGAACCGTTAATGTTGATTATCAATAAGTCTTATCACAGTGGGGAATTCCAGAAGATTGGAGGAAAGCTGCTGTTGTGCCAATATTTAAAAAGGATAACTGGAATGAATTGGGTAATTATAGGCCTGTCAGTCTGACTTGATCCAGGCAAGATAATAGAACAGATGATACAAGACTTGTTTAATAAAGAATTGAAGGAGGGTAATATAATTAATGTCAATCAATATAGGTTTATAGAAAATATATCCTGCCAAATTAACTTGTTATTTTTTTATGATATTACAAGTTTGGTTGATAATGGTAATATGTTGAGGTAATATATTTAGATTTCTGTAAGGCATTTGACTTGACATGACATTTTAATTAAAAAATGAGAAAGATATAAAATTAACATGGCACACGTTCAGTGGATTAAAATCTGACTAACTGATAGATCTCAAAATGTAATTGTAAATGTGGAATCATCAATAAGCAGGTGTATTTCTAGTGGGTTCCTGAAGGATTGGTTCCTGGCCCTATGCTACTTAACATGTAAGAAAACATATCAGTGATAAAGTTTGCAGCTATCACAAAAATTGGGGAAGTGGTAAATAATGAAGAGGACAAGTCACTGATTCAGAGGAATCTGAATGTCTTGATAAACTGGGTGCAAACAAACAAATTGTGTTTTAATACATCTTATTGTAAATATATACATCTAGAAACAAAGAATGTATGCCATGCTTAAAGAATGGGAGACTGTATGGGAAGCAGTGGCTCTGAAAAACATTTGGCTCTTGTGGTGGATAATCAGCTGAACATGAGTTCCCAGTGCAACACTGTGGCCAAAAGGGCTCATGTAGTCTTTGGATATATAAAAAGGCAAATCTCAAGTAGGAATAGAGAGGTTATTTTATCTCTATATTTCACACTGGTGTGATACTGTATCTAATTCTGGTGCCCACAATTGAAGAAGAATGTTGATAAACTGGAGAGGGTTCAGAGAAGAGCCAAGGCAACAATAAAAGGACTAGAAAACATGCCTTATAGTGATAGACGGAGTTCCTTGAGTCTATTTAGCTTTAACAAAGAGAAAGTTTAGGGGTAACATGATCACTGTTTATAAGTACCTCATAGGAAATATTTAATAATGATATTATTTAATATTTAATTATTAATAATTATTTAATAATGATTTCTTCAGCCTTGCAGAGAAAGGTATAACCAGATCCAATAGCTGGAATTTGAAGCGAAACAAATTCAGACTGGAAATAAGATATAAATATTCAACGGTGAGAGTAATTAACCTTTGGAGCAACTTACCACAGGTCATCCTGGATTCTCCATCACTGACCATTTTAAAATCAAGTTTCGATGTTTGTTCTAAAAGATCTGTTCTCGTGATTATTTTTGGGAAGTTCTATGGCCTGTGTTATACAGGAGGTGAGACTAGTTGATCACCTAGGAAACTATGAATCCATGATTTTATACAAGGCATTTTTAAACATCTAGTCAACCATTAAGCAGTTTTCTCCTCAGACTGGGGTCTTGCTGTCAGTTCCTTGTATCAAACTTTTCAAGGAATAACAGCAGGGCATTCTACCAGAGCTTTAAGCCCCTATCTTACAAACTCATAAACCCATTGAGGCTGTGGTGGGGTCAAATGGGCAAACTGACCTAATTGCATCATTGGAGTCTTGTTTCATAGTCTTTGTTCGTTCAACCCAGAGTGAAAGACATATTAATTTGGCTTGCAGCTGCAGTCTGTTTTGCTGTTTGTGTTTATTTTTATTCATAACAGTTGCTCATATTTCGGAACCCACTGTGGTGATTCATAAATGCCAACCTGTATTTTTTCTATGCATTGAAAATAAGTTCCTGTCTATTCTAGTCATAGATACAACACAAAGGCTCAGTCCAATTCCCACTGAAGCCAACGGAAAACCTCAATGGTAGTTGGATCTGGTAGAAAATAAAATAATAATCACTGTATTTAATCATCCTGATTTGTTTCTTCAACAAAACATGCAATATTATTCATCTATAGTAAATCATTCACAGTCTGAAAGCCCAATAAATAAAGCCTAAAATCTAATCTAATCTAATGAATGATATTGCAGGGCTGTTTTCCCCTTGACAAATATGTCTCCTCTTGACACTAATGGGATTAACATACTTACGCTCGGGGAGGAATAGACCATTGTGTGGATATTTTAAACAGTGCATTATTTTCTTCCCTGAAAATGTTTTATTAATTTTCATATTCAATCTATATCATTTTTCTATAGTCAAAAGCAAAGGCTTCTAATAGACTTAACAGAGATATTCTTGTACATGCACTGAAAATGCTGCAGTTTATAGTAATAGATTGTCTTATTTTTGCATAAAGGAGCAATTCATAAAGTATAATGGCTTGGCCAATAGATATAAATTTATATTATAGACAGGTAAAAGCAGGCAAAGTGTAATATCAGTCATATTGCTTTAACAGACATTCCTTTCCATAGCAACTATCATTACGTAATTTCCAATGGCAATAACATTTATTTATTGCCATTTTCAAGTGTGTTTAAAACAAAAATAAATAAAATAAATATTTTCATACAGTGAACCTTTCAATGTTTTATTCAAAATACAGATTTTACCCTAACTGACCAGGCTCTTCAAACTTAATCTTTTCTTTTTTTTTAATCTTCTTGGGTTTTGAATCTAGGAGACTGTATTAGTCACTAAGTATTAATGATTATACTTGCATTGCCAGTGGGTTGACATTATCAAGTCAAATCTGTTCTCTTTTATTCTTCCTTAACAGAAATGGGAATAATCACCATCAAAACATATATGCCAAGGGGAATTGAAAAGAAACATAAAAATTTCTCAGCTTTCTTGATTTGGTCTTCGTATTTCTATTGTAGCTCACACATTAATTTTCTTAAAGTTTCTTAATTCTATATTTAATTTGCATGCAAATTAAAATGTTTCACACCCCAATACATTTAGATTTGCATCTTTACGTCTATAATTTCCCTTTCCTTTTTTGCTTTCCCTGTCTGTACAGATTTTCTTTCTAATTAGATTATTTTCAGAATTTTTATGAAGCAGTTTGTTTTAATTTGCCTCTTTTGTAACTAATTATGTAGATTTTAAATAGGTATCTATCTTTTTGCAATAAAATCCTTCTGTTGGTTGTTCAGCAGACGTTATTAAAGTAGTATAGTTCTATTAATTGATTAGCTCAAAGTTTGAGAGAATTTGAAGCTATATTTTTAAAGGAATGTGAGTTAGAAACATCAAGTTTGAAATACCTGCAGATATTTTCCTTCGTGCATATAGGATTGAAGTGGCCACACTTCACCAGCCCTAGATCTTGCCTTTACCCAGGTAATTTTCAGTTAATGCAAAACAGGCACTTATCAGCAATCCTCTCTTCTCTCTCATGGTATTACTCTCCACTCCATCTTGGTTGTAGAAACATGCATACATCTGAAATAGCACTTGTGCATGTGCCCAGAATCAAGAAAAGAGAATACAATGTGAATTAGGATAATAATAATCCTGATCATGTACTTTATCAGGTACCCTGATGAGCAGGCCTATGGAGGACAGTCAGAAGTGCTCTGGAAACTAAGATGATCAAACATAAGAACTTGACTAGGCAAGAAGAGTTGAATTCCCTACTTGCCAGGCATCATCCAGTGGTTCCCAAACTTGTTCCACCGCTTGTGCAGGGAAAGCCCCTGCCGGGCCAGGCCAGTTTGTTTACCTGCCGTGTCCGCAGGTTTGGCCGATTGCGGTTCCCAGTGGCCGCTGTTTGCTACTCCAGGCCAATGGGAGCTGCTGGAAGCGGTGGCCAGTACTTCCCTCAGTCTGCGCCGCTTCCAGCTGCTCCCATTGGCCTGGAGCAGCGAACCACAGCCATTGGGAGCCGCAATCAGCCGAACCTGTGGACGCAGCAGGTAAACAAACCGGCCCAACAGGGGCTTTCCTTGCACAAGCAGCGGAACAAGTTTGGGAACCAAAGGATTTCCATTCTACTGCTCGGATTTATGGAGACTGAACAAGTTAGAAAACTGAGGTATGCTGGGGAATATTACCATAACATGAACAATATTCAAAAAGACTCACTTCAAATGGTTACCGAAGAACCTCAGTGAGGGAATTGGTCATGGACAGCAGACTGATGTAGAGGGAGAGACTCTATGAGATTTGTCATAAGCAACTGGGTTTGACAGAACTTTAGATAAGTCATATGCATGTAGGCCTTTTCTATTTAAACCCTTTCTCTGATTGTCATGTTTCTATGGATAAATAAATAAATAAACACTTGCTTTTGCAGAAGCTGAGTCACTGCACTTACGAAATGGTCCCAGCTTGAAAACAAGAGTGTCTTGCAGGGCCACACCCAGCTGCATCTGTTATCACTGTTAGCAAACAGGGATGCTGTAGCCCAGGGACCCAGTCTAAGTGGGAGAAGTGCAGATTCCACCATGAGAGGTGTGAAGGTGTAATGCCTGCCCCGTGAAAGAAATGGGACTGGAATCAAAGGTCCAGCTAATTCTGTAACCATGACACATGGCATGGTTTTAATAGGTCAGTGTTCTGATTAGAGAGGGGCCTGAGTAACAAAAGTTAATATCCACATTGCAAAACACCCTCTCTTCCCCCCGCTCGCCCCCGGATTGTTTGGATTTGGGGTTTTGGTGGAGCCCATTTTAGAGATAAGGACAACTAGAAAAATCTGGGACCCGATCGTAGCTTGGGTTCCAACCCTTCCCTTCTAACTTTGAGGGTGTTTGGAGTGGATGGTTTACTTCAGGTCCATCTCTAACTTTGATACTGTAATCAAATGAAAGTTTAAAAAGCAATGGATACAGATATGGCATATTCATTTTAATGAAACATGAAGAAGAAACATCAAGTTTGAAACAATCATTCCTGAAAATATGTTTGTTTTTCAGCCAGCACTGAACTTTTTTCAGTCTCCTAAGATATTTCACTGCAGCACACATTCTGGAAGTAAAAAAAAAAATACAAATGTCTATAGTTGTTTACCGTTTATGAAAAACTCTCTGTGTACATTACAGGGAAAAAATCAGTTCTATGTTAATCATTTCTAGTTTGATTATTAGATTCAACTTTACAATAAACTGTTCCTCATTTACTATATTTTTCTATTGTCATGAATTCTAAATGAATCTTTCCCGAAATTTAAAGAATTCATTCATGTGTAAGCCATAGTAACTGTCTGAAAAGTATACAGAACTCCTACCTTTCCACTATGTACTTTCTTCTAGACTGAAAAGAGTGCACTCTGAAGTTTGTTTACTTATATAACTGACATACAGGTCACATAACAGGAGATGATTATTTACCTAATAATATAAGAAAAGAATTTTTAAAGCTCCTTTATGTACTGATAATTCCAACCCAGATAAATCATATTCTCTTTGATGTGCCAATTCACATCTCCTAATGGCAGCAGGGAAATTAATGTCTATGAATTAGAAACAATTACTATTTTTGCCCCTGTGTGAATATTACATCTTCAGGTTAGAATTAAATTTTCCATAATTGAATATCAGTTTAATATAACCATTTCCTTCGCTCTGTCTGTTCTTTGCACTCAGCCAGAATGTTTTAATCATAGACAGATTACAAAATGATTACTCATTTAAAAATCTTTGTACATCAAAGTTTGTAGTATTTTTTCCCAACTGATAACATTTGTTGTTATAATTTCACTTACATAAGTAAATATCAGCCCCCTGAGAAGATCAGTAATGAAATCCTGGCTCCATTGGAGTCAGGGCAAAACGCCTATTGATTTCAATTTACCCCAGATTTCTACTCTGAAAAGACATATTTGACTTTAAATATAAAACAGGGGACTAAAGCTATGGAAGGGGGAGATACCTCTGAACACACGTCATCGTCACAAATGAGCTACAAGAAGTTACACTAGCGGAGGATCTGGCGCCTTGTTTGAGAGAGGAAATTAAGATGGGGAAAATGAGCCATGTGGTATTGGCAAAAACAAAGGATGGCGGGAGCATTGCTCCTTCAACATTTTAGGGAAGTGGTGATGAAGAAAGCAGTGTGGTGCAGAGTCTTTGCCCTCCCTGACTTTTCCTCAAGGTCATAATCTGACCTGAACTTGTAGTTAGGGAGGAAATATTTTGCCATCATGATTTTCCAAGCTACACAAATGTTTCAAAAAAAATTTTTTTTTCAACCAACCAAAGTACATTACTAAATAGAAATCACATGCAGAGCTCTTCTTAGGCAAACTCGCTGTGAGACACTACAGTGCCCTAAACTACCTTACATTTACGTAACAGTTTTCATCCCTGAGGAACCTAAAGTGCTTTAAAAGCTTCCTCCACAATCCCACTCTTTCTAAATAAGTTACTATCAGCATAGGTATATGCATATATAAAAGAGTTCATCCACTCACCACTGAAATGCAAACACATCTGGGATGAAACAATGAAGTCATTAAACAGAACCCAATAACACAATGCTATAGATTAGAAGAGGAAGCAAATATATAATTGAAATTTATTTTAGACAGTCATAATATGATTACTCAAAGAGAAATTTCACCAGGGCAGTAGGGCCAGCCTTCCTGCAATTTTGAAAACTGCTATGCGACTTTAATAACCATATGTGCCTGCAAGGGGTGGGGGGAGGACACTCAGGCCTAAGAATAGTAAACTATGCTTTATTGAAGGAAGGAAGGAAGGAAGGAAGGAAGGAAGGAAGGAAGGAAGGAAGGAAGGAAGGAAGGAAGGAAGAACTTACCCTCCAATCTGTGTGGGGAGCCCCTAGGACGCACGGAGGGGCTGCAGGGGACTCTGGCTGTTCGGGACAGCTGACCAGGCAGGACTCCGCCGGGCGGGAGTCCTCTGCGGCGCTATATTCTCCACGCTTATATCGGGGTTACATGGGGTCAAACTGGTTACATTCTTATATGTATGATTTATGCTTATTACATAAACTAACTTGTTTATAGGCAAAAATATGCTGAGCTATGCTACAATACCTTTTGGCAGGGTCTGTAGGACAAATTTCATTGAAATTGCCTGCATCCTCCGCTTACATCCAGTCATGTACTCAGTCCTCCACTTAGCTCCTCGCCAATCTTCCCCAGCGTTGCCCCTACACCATAGCAGCTAGAATCTCTCTTTTGCACAATGTCTGTTAGATAATACTTCCAGCAGAGCCCAGACATGTCCTAACACTATACTGGGGAATTTGGTTACATACTGATTCCACAATTTTCTTTTCCAAACAAATGCTTGTTTCTTCAATTAAGTTCATATGTGGAACCATATCAAAAACTTTGATTCCCACCTAGCTGATTTAGGAAAAAATCATCTCAGTGTAACTTTGTGAAGACAAAGGTTACATCAGTGATTGCTCTAGTCCAATCCCCTTTTCTAACTGGTCTTGTTATTACATTTTTAAAAAATATATCAGAGAAGATTTCTCCAGGAATATTTTTAAATAAACCCTTGTTACCTAAAAATCGCTCAGTGTTGTTCTGTATAAACCGCTTATATAGTTGTCTATTATTTGCACAAGTATTATATATGACATTTAACAGTTTTACATGTATGTATATGCTTCCATTTTAAAATGAAGTAGCAGTTCATGGGTTTCATTTTTACAGCACACTTGTAACTAATGTATATTAGAATTTCTGGAACAAAGGACTGGCCCAAGGAAGGTCAATTAATATAGAATGTACTATGCAGCAGAATGTCTGGTCTCACTTCGCAGACATATGGTGATGAGGTTCAACAGTAGAACAACAAACGCCATAGGAGCATTTAGCATGAGATTTAACAGCATGTGGTTATGGACTGACGAAAGGGAGATTCTCCACAGTGGTACATTAGTTATTCATCACTTAGTATCCCTTTCTAAAACCGGAGATTTGCTTAGGACTTGCTGAAGATCCAAGAGAGTGAAATACAGTAGAGGAGTTTGCACTAGAGGTGACAGCAGGATTATATTTTACTTTGTTTTGTTTTTAATTAAATATTATTCCAAAAAACAAATTATAATGCCAAGATCAGGAGATATAGCATATATAAAATAAAAAAAGGCATGTCTTGATATAGAAAAAAATCCCTCAAACATTTCAGGGAGAATAAGCAAACCCTCTGAAATAAGTTGAACATTAGAGCCATCAAATATCAGAATTTTCCATGCCAGGGAAAATTCCAATTTTTGACATTTGTTTTTGTCCTCAGTTGGGAAGACAGTCAAAATATCAATTTTTTTTGTGAGAAACAAAGTAGGATCTCCCAAAATTCATCATGACCATGGTACTCCCATGATGCACTGCAGTTCAGCCGAAGGGGGGCTGCAGTGCATCATAGGAAATTTAGTTCCACCAAGGAGCCCAGCCCATAGAGAAGAATGGATGCATGATGCACCCAAACAACAACTCCTGTGTGAGGCAAAGGAGCAGCTCAAGCAAACAGAGATGAATGTTGAGATTACTCACAAGAGTTTCATTTAGTATCACAAGTCATAAATCAGATATCTTTTGATTTTCAGTCAAAAAAGTTATCAGCAAAATTGAAATTTTCCTGTGGAAAATGTCTGTTCTACAGAAACTGCATTTTCTGTCAGAAAACATTTGATATAAAATTCCTGACCATCTCTAATGAATGCCTAAATACACAAAATAGAAACAAAGTACTGCATACCTTATAATTATTGAAAAAAACCCAATACATTAATGTGAGAAAAAAATGTCTCATCAAAAGTAGGGAGTGAGATGGGTGATTTTAAATCTGATCAGTAGGATACTCAGGCCTAGCCTACACTAGAAAAGTTGGATATAACTGTACCAGCAACCCTCCTAGTGCAGATATAGTGAAGTTTCCATAGTGTAGACACCTTCATAACGTAGACAATAAGCTGTTTTATTCTGGCAAAAAAGTGCTTTCCCCATTATAACTTTTATACCCACCCCCCCCCAACGAAATAAACTACTCCAGCAAAAGTACTTTTTGGTGGTACAGAAATGTCATTAAAAAAAATCTCACTGCCTAACTTGTATTATTGTATCTTCAAAAGTTTCTAGCATAGACCTGACCTCAGATTAAGTTCTTAAGGTGAGGACCATCTTTTTGTTATGATTATCAAGTGCCTAGTACAATGAATATCTGCTCCCTGACTCGAACTTCTACCTATTACCACAAAAATACCCACCTTTGCTGTTCCTTCCTCGGGCAGGGTGTAGTAGGACCTCAGGGCCTCAAGCAGGGAGTCTCAAAGGGCCAGGTTCACCCCATCACACTCCTGCAACATGCTCATGAAATTAAGCTTTAGAGATCTGTTCCTCACAGAAATAATTTTTCCTCCACAGTCACTGAATCCCTTCATCAATTGTTTGACATTTGAATCAACTTCGGAATGTCAACAAGGTTATAATTCAAAGGCTTCAAATCTTGTTTTGGCTTATTTCATTGGTGCTGTCAGCCACCCTTTCTGAATACACTAACAAACTGTGCGAGGACCAGGGCTCTGTTTTTCAGCAAATTAGAAAGTGAAGTGCAAAAGGGATGAGCCTAGACATTAAAATATTTATTAAAATTACAAAGACTGACAGCTGAATTCATTACAAAATGGCATTTAAATGCTAACAAACACTGGTTTTGTATGCAGGAAAATGTATTCGCTTCAACCAAATAAACTTTCCAGTTTTATGATTGAGCAATGAGACTTCTCAGTTATAAAGCTACAGAATGCAAAAGGGCAGGGAGCCAAGCACAAATAGTACATTCCTAATTTAACATGTAAAATATTCATATTTAATATTTCAAACCTCAAAATTTTAAAAACGTGTCAGAAAGAATGATGCTTAATTCACTGTAGCCCAAGGGCAGAAGTACCTTCTGTACCATCTGATTTTAGCATCCCATTTATTCTGCAGTTATACAAGAGGCTAGGAGTCATGACAATGCTTTCATCACAGAAGAAGAATAGCAAAGGAATCACAGTAAACATCTGGAATTAAAACTATGGACTAGACTATCTCCTTCAAGAAGATTAGTGAGAAATAATACGTTTCTATCTTTCTTTTCAGCTCCCTCTGCCCCTTGTTCTGTCCTTCTCCATCTCTTTTGACAACTGTACAATCCTCTCACCAGACCCTGAGAATCTCAGGATTCTCACCACATTCTCTCAGTCCTTCATATACAATATTTTTAAAATGTGACATTTCATCCCCAATCCTATTTCTAGAACACCAGTGACAACACCCTTGGTGACATCTCACCTAGATTACTGCAACCTCTTCCTCTGCTACTTGGGTGACCAGATAGCAAGTGTGAAAGCATTGGGATGGGGGGAGGGTATAATAGGTGCCTATATAAGATAAAGCCCTGAATATCTGTACTGCTCCTGTAAAATTGAGACATCTCACCTCAGACTCCCACACCCAATTTTCTGCTGCTAAAGTGATTGCTGCATCTTGCCACTCTAATCAAGCAACCACCCTCTTTGAAACCCTTCATTGGCTTCCCTTTGCCTGAGGTTCACGCATCTATACCATCTGTTCAAGGTGTTGCACAGCTCCCCTCTTGCTTACATGCTAGAGCTCACATTTTGTCCTACACCCTCTGCTTTTCTCCAGATTCCCTCGCTCGTCATCTTTATATCCTTTGCTCATTAAGTCCCTTGGCATGTGCCACTTGCAACAGTTTTCATCTCATACACCAAAAACCTCCTCTTCTCCTCCAACCCCTCTTCAAAACACAGTTCTTCTCCCACCATTTCAAAGGTGATCTGTGAAAGATGCCTCCTCCATCTTGATTTATTATATTACCTACCAAAAACATGTTAAAGGAATATTTTCAAAGTAGTAAAGCCATGCCTTTGAAAATTGGGAAATCCCAGAATTAATGGTTCTGTGCAACCTTAATTCTTCCCCCTTGTGCACAGGCATCACAATATAGATTTTTAATGATACTCTATCAAAAAAAATAAACAGGACCCCTGCCTTAACCAGCACTGTGTTTTTTATTTGTTTTTGTTTGATTTGATTTGGGGTTTGGTTTCGGGGGTTTTTGGGTTTGGGGATTTTTTTAAACCTACCAAAAATGCCACCTTAGGCAATAGACAAAGCATGGAACATTTTAGCGTGAATGCTTACAATTATGGCAAAGTCTTTAGCAATTAGAACAAAGGCCTATCATGGGGAGCGTTAGGCATCATACCACTACCCCGTATAATGTGTCCAAACAGTTTAGTCTATGTCTGTAGAGTATATTGTAAGCTTCATGGGGGGAGGGATCCTGTCTCCTTTTGTTTGTACAATGCAATCACACTGTCAGCACTCAGTCAATTAATCATAATACGTGATTGAGAACTTAGTGATAGAACAAAAGGCAGCATTGCTTCCCTTCTAAGGTGCCTGTGATGTCAATGAAGTATTTGCATCAGGATTCAGCAGAGAACACTGTCAAGGGTTACACAGGAGTAAAGGAAATAGAGCTCAAGTTGTTTTCTCCTTTATATAAAAAAGGAGAAGGATCAGAAGGGGCAGAGACAGTTCTGCAGAGAACATGGCAGCAGCTGACTTACAATAAGAGCAACTTCTCTCCCCCTCCTGCTATGATTATAGAGCAGGGGTATGGTGAGCATTTTCCTGTCTCCTTTCACTATGATTATACGGCAGGTGCAGCCTTCCAACTTCCTGCTTTGATTATACATGAGGAATGGCAGCAACTATAGAAACCATTGTTTTGCTGGTTTTGTAAGCCTGAAGTTATTAAGCTATTTGTTTAACATCATTTTTTGTGCATCTTGCAGTAGTAAGTAACTGAAGTTGCATTTACTTTAAAAGTTTACCACCAAGTTAACATTATTTTCTAGGTTTTTTAAAAACGAGAATGAGAATAAGGGTCACATAACTATCATACAAACACCATCCTAGTTAGGGTTACCTGATGCCTGGTTTTTGACTGAAGTCCGGTCAAAAATGATACCTGGCAGTGTCCGGTCAGATGTATCAACATGACACCAAAAGTCTGTTAGCGCAGGGCGGGAGGAGCTGCCAGGTCATTAACCTGCACTGGTCCCTGTTCAGTCAGGACCACCTCCTACCTGTAGGCAGGCTACAGCAGCTCCTGTCCCAATCTGAGAGCAGAGAGAGCTCAGCTGTGGGTGGGGGACAGAAGTGGAGATGATCCAGAGAGCAATAGGGGGAGGAAGGGAGAGGCCTGAGTGATCGAGGCGGGGCCTTGAGGAGAAGGGGGCAGGGCCTTGGAGGAGCAGTTGCCAGCAATTAGAAAGGTGGCAACCCTAACCCGAGTGCACTAGTTGCATTTGTTGGATTATTCAGATATCTGTAGCTGAACAGGGAAAATGACCTTTAAAAAATAATAATTCTGCTTTTAGTATTGAAAACTAATTCTGGTGGAGGTGTGTGAGTCCTTTGCTTCTGCAGGAGGCCCAGGGTTTCCTTTTCTTTGTCTAACTACTCTGTTTTCTTTTTGGCTACTGCCTATTACATTATTTTCTCTCTTTCCTTTACTGACAGAATATCATTCAAAAACAGTTGAAAGGGAAGACATCCGAATGACCTGATTCAAAGACAGTGATGTCAGTGGAAAGACTCCCATTAACTTCAATAGGCTTTGAATCATCTCTCAAATGTTATGGCTTATGTTTATAAAAGGGTTGGTTCCTGCCCTATTTCTGGCTCTACTGAATGTCCATGACAATATCCCTAAATGGAAAAAAATGTGTAAAAAATTGCTGGTAAAAAAGTTTGCACAAAATTATGAGACGATCACAGAAAGTTTGAACTTTATTGGAGTGAAATCACGGGTATTTAATTAGATCAATACTCAGTAGATTTTAGCTTTGGCAATTTTTTTCGGTGCATAATTATATCAGCCTTCCAAGATCTGGACTTTCTTCCAATAAGCTTCTGGGTGGACCTCAAGCTGTTGTTTTTAATTTATGCAGTTCTAAATTGTTTGGTACCTGGCTATTTGGGAGATTAGGACTCTCCCTGTGAGTTAAATCCATAAGTAAGAGGCACTTGAGAGGGAGCTGCTGGCAGGGTGTTCTGGGGCCCTTGGTTTTCGGAATCCAGGTCCTCACCTTATTGCACCAGAGACCAGATTTATTAAAGCTTCCAAGCAGGCTCCAAGGATCATCTTTGTTCTGTTTTCTTTGTTCTTTCTTCTGTCTTATTGGAATTGGAAAAGTTTCAAAAAAGGGCAACAAAAATAATTAGGGGTATGGAACGGCTTCCATACGAGGAGCGATTAATAAGACTGGGACTTTTCAGCTTGGAAAAGAGACAACTAATGGGGGGGGGCATATGATAGAGGTCTATAAAATCATGACTGGTGTGAAGAAAGTAAATAAGGAAGTGTTATGTACTCCTTCTCATAACACAAGAACTAGGGGTCACCAAATAAAATTAAGAGGCAGCAAGTTTAAAACAAACAAAAGCTAGTATTTTTTCACACAATGCACAGTCAACCTGTGCTACTTCTTGTCAGAGGATGTTGTGAAGGACAAGACTATAACAGGGTTCAAAAAAGAACTAGATAACTTCGTGGAGGATAGGTCCATCAATGGCTATTAGCCAGGATGGGCAGGGATGGTGTCCCTAGCCTCTATTTGCCAGAAGTTGGGAATGGGTGACAGAGGATGGATCACTTAATAATTGCCTCTTCTGTTCATTCCCTCTGGGGCACCTGGCATTGGCCACTGTTGAAAGACAGGATACCGGGCTGGATGGACTTTTGGTCTGACCCAGAGTATGGCCATTCTTATGTTCTCAGTCTGTTGAGGGAGGTGGGAGATGACCTGGATATATTTTATGAACAGTTTTATTTTATTTTTTTTTAAAACAGCATGTTTTTTGAGATGGGCCCCCAGAGTACTGGGCGGGCACCTACAGTTGCATTTTAGAAATTTGAATAAATAAATAATTTGTGACATTTTCCTAAATTGAAACCCAGACATTTCACACAGCTCTGTCATTAACCACAGGTTAATCATGTTAATCAAATTAATCTACAGGTGAGAAAAGAGTTTTAACAGAACTTTTTTTAACACTTTCCCCTTATGAATAATCAATTTTTTGTCATCTGTGGAAAAATGAGATATTTTCCTCAAACCTTTTAGAGATTACAGAGTTATCTAACCTAATAAAGCCCACAGTCACTCTTCTAGTATAATAATAAACATTCCACTTCCAATTGCTTGTATCATGGACTCTGTGATAATCCTGAACAATTTCAAATAAGTATTTCTTAAGCAAAATCTCTTCCTCCCCTAGAAAGTAATTTCCATCTATGTGTTAAATCCATTAATTTAAATGCTTTGTGCTAATATGCAGCTACTTACAGCAGTAGCACCCATAGCATCCTCTCATCACCATTAGTCAGTTGATCACCTATCCTTTTCACCTTTAAAACTGCAGTTATGGTAATTCAGTCTTCACCAGATAAATAGCTGATAATCAGAGCCTTGGGAAGCTAGTGTCAGATTTTTAGAGACCTGCAGCTATATCCAATCTAATGTACTCAGCAATGGCTGAGTACATTAGTTATACTGCTGGAAATATTTCAAACTGACTCATGTTACTGCATTGAGGGGAAGAAAGTAAAACTGAATATAAAGACATAGCTCTGTCTTTTTGCCACCAAAGTACCCTACAAAAGAGTTTCTGAAATTATGAAGAACATAACGTTTGATGAGATATTACTTAACTTGCTATAAAAGAGGAGACAAGCATGATTTGCCTCAAATAACCACTTGGTCATTCAGCATTATCTTTCGGGTCTTCTTACCCGTTTCTTCAAGATTTTTAGTGCTGGTATAATTCTGTAATTAGATAAGTGGATTTTATTGCATTTATAATCCCAAAAGCATTTAATTTTGATTAAAAATTGATTCAGCAAGTACTGTATAAGCCAGAAAGAAAATAAACACATTCACTCCTTTTTCTATTCCTGTGGCTTCCACTGTTGCCAATGGAAGTATGTGTGTGTAAAGACAGTGGGTAGAATATAGCTCTATATTCCTTAATAGTGTTTAGTGGGGAGGCATGGGGGGATGTGGATGTTTGTGGTGATTTGTGCCTTAACATGTTGGACAGAATACTTTATGTTAACTTGAACAGTAAATATAATAAGTAAATATTTGAACTGCCATTATCATACTAGAGAAAAAGAGATATCATTATGTTTTGCATAGACAGAGCCTCCACCAGTAGATGGTGCTCTATCTTCATTTTATCTTCAGTGTTCAGTTTTTTCTTGTATGTTACATTGTTGATCTGATGGGGGGGAGTTAGCAGGAAGTTCAGTCCTGCCTGTGTGTACTGGAGTTGATACTTGCAGTGCCCCCAAAAATCTCTATTATTCTGTAAGTGAGTATTACAACTGGTGGCAGCAGCTCCAAGATGGCAAAAAGCACTTTTGCCTGAGAAGAAATTTACTGGCCACGCAGACAGTGAGATTATCTAATGCGCCAACAGGTTCTGTGCCCAGGGGCCCTGGCCAATTGGGGGGGGCTGTAAAAATGGGTACTCCCCCCCAGCAGAAATCCACCACAGGGCAGCAGAAGCGCTGGGCAGGGCAGGGTGGCAGAGCCCCCGACCCTGGTCCCCGGCAGAACTGCCAGGTGGCATGGGGGAAGCTCCCAGTCTCCAATCCCAGGCCCTGCAGAAATGCCGGGTGGGGCAGAGCATGGCAGGGGAAGCCCCGGTCCCTGACCCTGGTCCCTGGCAGAAGTGCCGGGCAGGTGGGGCTGGGAGAAGCCCAAGCACCCTGACCCCAGTCCTCCGCAAAAGTGCCGGGTGGGACGGGGGCATCCCCCAGTCCCCGACCCTGGTCCCCAGCAGAAGTGCTGGGTGTAGCAGGCCAGGAGAAGCCCCAGCATCCTGATCCTCGTCCGCTACAGAATTGCGTGTGGTGGCGGGGGAAGTCTCAGTGCCCAGACCCTGCTGTGGCCTCAGGACTGGGGGAGGTCTCACTCCCCGCTGCAGCCTCAGAAACAATATGGCAATGGCTGCCTCTGTGAGTCATCAAAGTATATATGGACATGTGGTATGCTCATGTGACCCTGGACTTCATCTTGGGCCAGTAATTTTCCATGCAGTTGGACTGTGGGCTTTGTTTGGGACAATAAAATTACATGTATATGGCAGAGGATATAAAAGGACCCCTGAGAGATCTCCATTTTGTCTACATTTCCTGCTTCATTTCTTTGGACTGGATTTCTAACAAGGACTGATGACTCCCAATTTGTTTGGGTAATTCCAGAGAGGCATTTGCCTGGATGGTGAGCCAAGGACTGACACGCCTAAGGAGACTGCATTTTTGGCTTTTTGTTAGCCAGTGTGGTGAGACAGACGTTTAGTTTGGTTACTGATTTGGTATAATCGAATAATAGTTTGCGGTGAGTGTGCCCTATTTGTCAGCAGTCTGTCCTAAATTTGGCATCCTCAGCAGTGACCCACTGAGGCACAGTGACAAGAGGCATAATACCTAGTAATGATTTTGGATGGTGATGCCAAAGCATTTTACCAGCAGCTTCCCACTGTGAATCGTGGGTTTTATAGACCATTATGCAAACACTTACATGATCGCTATGGGGGGAGATTGGCCTTTTTGAAATACCAGAGGGAATGCCAAGCCAGGCATAGGCAGGAAGGGGAATTCCTGCATGGTTATTTGTGTACATTAAGGAGATTGTTTGATAGGGCTGTCCCTGCACCACTCTGTCTGAGAGATGCCTCAACTGAAGCAGAACCCACTGTGCCAAATCTGGAATTGGCAATGCAGAAAGGGGCATGTGCCCAGTGGCAAGCCATGAGAGAATCCTATTTGAAAAGTCCGTTTATAAATGGTTTAGCAGGGGATCTTCAGATCTTCTGCTGGTAAAGAATAATAATATAATGAATAAATTTATGGACCAGATTATAGGCAGAATTCAAAATGTGGAAGCAGAAACTGGGGTTTTTAAAGGTAGCAGCTGTTAATTCCCAGCCTTAGGGTGACTTCTTTATACCAGATGCAGCATTTCAAGAAATGATTGCTAGTGAAGTAGCTATAAAATTGGAGGTGGCCCAAGTGTAAGCTATTTGCAGGTATTCCATGGGTTAGAAGAGAGAGACTAGTTCCTGACTGGGTCCCAGACTAGATCACACGTACAGGTGGCCTGGAGACAAAGTCAATTGGAGATGAATTGCCCAAGCAGAGGGAAGACACCAGGGAAACTGGAAGTTGCTGATGCAGTTGGCCCACCAGTCAGCACGTATTAGAATGACCTGTGTGCAGAGCTGCCTAGATAACTGTTACTATGTGCCTAAAGACATCAACGGCTGGAAAACCATAATACTATTGGACTGAGGATCTGAAATAAGTCTGATCCATGGTGAACACTCTGTGCTGAAAAGGAAGAAAATTTGTGTGAAAGGAGTTAAATTGGTGGCTATTAATCATCAGCCACAGCAGAAATCCACCTCCCTCTGAACTTGGGATTTTTGCCTACTAAATGGACTGTTGCTGTGGTGACCAGCATTTCTAGTGTTGTTGTACAGAGTGTGGATTTCCTTAAAGGGCATCATGAGAACTCCTGGGGTGCTAACAGAACACACTTGTCCCTAGATCAGTGGTTCTCAAACTAGGGCCGCTGCTTGTTCAGGGAAAGCCCCTGGCAGGCCAGGCCGGTTTGTTTACCTGTCACGTCCACAGGTTGGGCCGATTGTGGCTCCCACTGGCCGCAGTTCACCGCTCCAGGCCAATGGGGACTGCAGGAAGGGCAGCCAGCACATCCCTCAGCCTGCGCTGCTTCCCGCAGCCCCCATTGGCTTGGAGCAGCGAACCGCGGCCAGTGGGAGCCGTGATCAGCCGAACCTGCGGCTGGTAAACAAACTGGCCTGGCCCACCAGAGGCTTTCCCTGAACAAGCGGCGGCCCTAGTTTGAGAACCACTGCCCTAGATAATATCCAGAAATCCCTGCTCGCTGTAGGTAGGAGGAAATGTGGACCCTGGGGACCAATTCTAGGGGCCTTAGAGATGGCTCTACCATGCCTAAAGGGTGATAGAGAGAAACTGCTCCCTGTGGTGGCTCAGAGTAAAGTTGTGGCGAAGACAGGTCATTATGCAGTAAAATCCCTCAGGATAAAAGACTGCTGCAGTGAACCTGTAGGAGTGTTTGAAGATATCAAGATCTAGTCAGGATTGGTGTTTAGAACCAGCAAGCTGGGCCAAAGGCAGGGTTCTGGGTAAAAGCAATTAATGTGACTGAGACCAGGAAGTGCAGCTAGTTAAAAAAAAAATTCAGACTATGGGGACAGTGTCCAATGTAGCTGGTGTCCCAAAGCCTCTCTCAGGGGCAGTGATCAAGAGCTGTGAAGCAGCTCAGTCAGTAAAAAAGCTAGGGATTGACTTGACAGAAGCAGCCATAGCAAGCAATGAAAGGAAGCAATTAGAACAGGTGCGATTAAGATATCATAGTGTCTTCTCCAGGCTGGAATAATGAAAAGTCTGGAAGATATATGATTGGGTGCAACATCAGTTTGTGCTTAGGCCAAGAGGAGTTCCTGTGAGGAAGCCTCCTTGTCAGAATCCCCACTGTATCAGGTCACAGTGAAAGAAGCTGAATCACATGCTGGAGGATGGCCTGACTAAGCAACTGATATCTCCTTTCGCATCCCCAATACTAATTGTGAAAAATCCCAACAGAAACTTGAGGATATGCATTGACTACAGGAGACTTAACTCACAGATAGTTCAAGATAGCCACCCACTTTCTCACATAGCAGACATACTGGATAAAATGTCAAGAGAAAAATATTTCATTGGTTTTGATTTGGTATGTAAATAGCATCAGATTAAAATGACAATGGAGGATCAAGAAAAAAAAAGCCCTGGTGACTTCCAATGGACTGTTTCAATTCCACAGAACACCTTTCAGACTCACAAATCTACCAGGTAAGTTTCAGAGGGTAGTAAATGATCTAACCCAAGTTTTGAGAACTGAAGACATCCTCATGTATTTAGATTACTTCATTTGTTTCCAAAAAAGAAGGGAGGAACATCTGGTAGGAGTGGAAAGGATTCTAAAGTGTTTTAAAGGACTCAGGGTTTAAACTTGCTGGAAACAAATTGTAAGTTTGTGAGGAATTGCATCACCTTCCTAGGACACATAGTCAGCAAGAATTGGTTGGAGTCCCATCCCCAGAAACTGAATGTTATAAAGGGTTGGAAGATTCCTACAGACCTGGAGGAGGCACAATAGTGTGTAGACCTCTGCAGGAGATTTGTTAAAAAATTTGCAGAGCAGGTACTGCCATTATACCAACTATCTAAGAGAGACTTTAGATGGAGGAACACCAAAAGCATTTGAGTCACTGAAGGAAGGATTTCTAAGCCATGCTATGCTTAAATTCCTGGATGCATCAAATCCATTCGTGGTAAGCTGTGATGCTGTGATACTCTGGCACCGCAATATTCACCACTATCATTTAATTAGAATATATTTTGTACAAATTATACATTGTGAGGTATCAATCTAAAAGTCTTGATCTGCTAGACATTAATATCTCGTTGGATTGTATGAGCTACCGTCGTCTGTGAAGTAATGAAGTTTGGCTATGTGTGTGTTACTAAAATGTGTTGTCAGGTTGAAAACACCCTCAAGCAGCCTTTCAGCTACAACCATAATAAGGCCAAACAATGTTCATGGCGTATTGAGGAAATGCGCACAAGGATTACCCCAGGAACTGTGAATAATAGAAACCTCTCAGAGATAGAACTACATAATGGGAACAGTTTGACCCAGATCACAGCAAAAAGGCTTTTCAGCAAGTGGAAAGAAGATACAAAAGGGGGACAATGACATCATGATGGTACCTCACTCTCCCTACAACAACACACCTGGAAACACCTGAGCAATAAGGACTGAACTGTGGGAAGTGATGGTCCCAGGCTAGAGGGATTTTTAGCCTGTGTATGAAAACCTGGTAAACTCAAGCTGCAAAGCCAAAGTAGCTTGTGCCTTAAGAATCTGCCAGCCTGTTTACCACTCAGGTAAGAATTTGCTAATTCATACCCTACCTATCTAGTGCGTTAAGATCAGTTTGCGGTTTTGTTTATTTACAAAGGTAATCTGCTTTGATCTGTTTGCTATCACTTATAATCACTTAAAATCTGTACTTTGTAGTTAATAAACTTGGTTTTGTTTTGTCAAAACCATTGTGTGGAAATTATAACTTGGGGCAGAAAGCTGTTGCATATCACTCTCCACATTGATGGCGGGATGAATTTTATGAGCTTACGCTGTACAGTGCAAGATGGTATACTTTTGGTTTTGCACTCCAGAGGGAGGGTGGGGTGCATGTCTTAGCAACTGGGAGGTGCCTCAACTGAGCTGCCCATGCAGAGCTTTGATCTCATCATCTGTGTGTGTTGCTGCAGCTGGGTGTGTCCTACCTGTATGTGAGCTGGTGGAGGCTTGAGGGTCTGTCACAGGAGTACAGTCAAAAGGGAGCCCAGGCTGGTGGGTTAGAGAGCTCGGTGGTACCCCAGTTTCAGGTGGCACCCTGGGAGAACCCATCACAGATGCCTCAAAGGTTACTGTCAGATTTGCACTTGAACTAATTGACCAGCCAGTATCAAGCAGAGTGCCCCAAGGGTCAGTCCTGGGGTCGGTTTTGTTCAATATTTTCATTAATGATCTGGAGGATGGTGTGGATTGCACCCTCAGCAAGTCTGCAGATGACACTAAAGTGGGAGGAGTGGTAGATATGCTGGAGGGTAAGGATAGGATACAGAGGGACCTAGGCAAATTAGAGGATTGGGCCAAAAGAAATCTGATGAGGTTCAGCAAGGACAAGTGCAGAGCCCTGCACTTAGGACGGAAGAATCCCATGCACTGCTACAGACTAGGAACTGAGCGGCTCGGCAGCAGTTCTGCAGAAAAGGACCTAGGGGTTACAGTGGACGAGAAGCTGGATATGAGTCAGCAGTGTGCCCTTGTTGCCAAGAAGGCTAACAGTATTTTGGGCTGTATAAGTAGGAGCATTGCCAGCAGATTGGGGGACGTGATCATTCCCCTCTATTCAGCATTGGTGAGGCCTCATCTGGAGTACTGTGTCCAGTTTTGGGCCCCACATTACAAGAAGGATGTGGAAAAATTGGAAAGTGTCCAGCAGAGGGCAACAAAAATGATTAGGGGGCTGGAGCACATAATTTATGAGGAGACGCTGAAGGAACTGGGATTATTTAATCTGCAGAAGAGAAGAATGAGGGGGATATGATAGCTGCTTTCAAGTACCTGAAAGGGGGTTCCAAAGAGGATGGATCTAGACCGTTCTCAGTGGTAGCAGAAGACAGAACAAGGGGTAATGGTCTCAAGTCGCAGTGGGAGAGGTTTAGGTTGGATATTCGGAAAAACATTTTCACTAGGAGGGTGGTAAAGCACTGGAATGGGTTACCTGGGGCGGTGATGGAATCTCCTTCCTTTGAGGTTTTTAAGGTCAGGCTTGACAAAGCCCTGGCTGGGATGATTTAGTTGGGGATTGGTCCTGCTTTGAGCAGGGGGTTGGACTAGATGACCTTCTGAGGCCCCTTCCAACCCTGATATTCTATGATTCTATGACCAGCTCAGTAGATGCAAAATGGTGGCATTTGGAGGTCACAAGTTAAATAAGAGGGAAACAAAGTATTCAGCTACAGAACTGGAGTGTCTAACTATTGTGGAGGCCCTCAAGGCCTATCATCCATATTATACTAGGTACAAAATTCACAGTGTAGACAGACCACAGTGCCCTGCAGTGTGGCTCCTTATGAAGCACAACCAACAAGGACACCTATGGAGATGGATTCATTCACAAACTGTCTGAATATATATTCACACTACACTATAAACCTGGAAAGCAAAATGTGGTTGCAAATTATCTCAGCCAGATAAGGGCACTGAGAATAGACTCAGCATGGTCTTTTGAGGACATCTGGCAAGAACAATCTAAAGACCCTGAGTTATGTTCAGTGCATCAACAGATATACCAAATGAGATCCAGATGGGTGAGGTTCAGTGCAATTCAGAATGATTATCCAGTGATCCAGCTACCAGCTTGCTGCTGTGTGAAGGTAACAGCATTGTCTTGCCAGCAAGCTTACAGAGAATGGAACATGAAGTGGCAGGCCATCTGGGGTATGAAAAGACATTGAGCCAGGTATCCAACAGATTTGTTTAAGCTCCGCATGGGTACAGATGCTAAAAACTGGGTAATTTCCTGTCTTACCAGTCAAGAGAGAAAAGCACTGGCAAGAAGAGGCAGGAACTCCTTTCGGGGAATGCCCCAGCATGGCGAGTCCTGGCAGGTCATACAGATTGTTTTCTGAAAACATCTGCTTCGCGTGCTGTGGCACTCAAAAAAGCTAAAACAGAATGCTGGGCTCCATTAGGAAAGGGCTTTATGCCACTATATAAATCCATGGTATGCGTGAATACTGCATGCAGTTCTGGTTGCCCCATCCAAAATATATATAGACAGATAGATAGATTAGATTAGACTACATTAGATATACACATTAGAATTGTAAAAATGTACAGAAAAGGGCAACCAAAATGATTAGCGGAGTGGATCAACTTCTATATAAGGAGAGATTAAAAAGACTGGGATTGTCCAGCTTGAGAAAGAGATGACTAAGAGTGGATATGATAGAGGTCTATAAAATCATGAATGGTGTGGAGAAAGTCAATAAGGAAGTGTTATTTACCCCTTAGCATAACACAAGAAACAGGGAAATTAATAGGAAGTAGGTTTAAAACAAACATAAGGAAGTACTTCTTCACACAGTCAGCCTGAGGATCTCCTGTCCAGGGAATGTGCTAAAGGCCAAAAGTATAAATGGGTTCAAAAAAGAATTAGATAAGTTTCTGGAGGATAGGTCCATCAATGGCTATTAGCCAAGATGGTCAAGGTCACAAGCCCATGCTCTGAGTGTCCCTAAGCCTCTGACCGTTAGAAGCTGGGACTGGACAACAGGAGATCGATCACTCGATAACTATCCTGTTTTGTTCATTCCCTCTGAAGCATCTGCCACTGGCCACTGTTGGAAGACAGGATATTTGGTTAGAGGACCACTGGTCTGACCTAGTATGGCCATTCTTGTTGATTTGAAAGGCTGGCTGTCAGAAACACCAGATGGAAACCAGTTTGCTGGTAGTGTCTGACACTGTCTCAAAGTATGCGGTGGTGCAGCCACTAAAGGCTAGAAGGATGGAGACAGTTATGGATGCACTGATGGAGCACATGGTGTTTGCAGTTCAGTCCATCAAGCTGCACATGCAGTGATCAAGGGAAAAAAATGAATCATGGTTATCACATGAGGTTTGCTGACAACTCCGGTTAACAAAGGTGAGGACCAGTGTTGCTCACCCTGGGGCTAATGGAGGAGTTCAGTTGGCTCCATGTTTAAAGCCTTAGTCACTGAAAACCAACAAGACTGGGATATGAAGACACCTTCTCATCTTTGCAAATATCACCAGCCATCACTCAGGTATCTTTTACTTTACATATGAGATTATTTTTGTAAGCCACAAACCCATGCTTCCCTGTGACTTGATGGTCAGGCAGGAAGAACTGGCAAGGCCCTCAGTATCCACACAGGAGGGTAATGTGGCAGTCTGATATGAGTGACCTGAGGACAGCATTTTTGAATGTGGAAGACAAATGAGCTGGAAAAAAGCATGCCAGCCACAAGATGCCAGGAAAAAGAAAACGTATGTGCCCACCCAGGAAGGAGAGATGTGGCTATGCAACTGGAAAAAGCACCCTGGGAAAATCCCAAACTTGCTCCTTTTTTTTGGAGTGGCGTTTACACACTGATTAAAAAAACCATATCCTTGCTAATACAAAAAGCAAGAACTCACCCCTTTGCAGTGCATTGAGAATTAATGCACAGATCTATTGAAAGAAGGGAAAGGGCAAACAGCGAGGATGCTCAACAGCTATCCCAGAGGGATGCAGAAGAGGATTTGGAGGTACTCCAGCAGGTTCCTGAGGCTCATAATGGGAGACTAGCTGTGGAGGAGGAATTACTGGGGTAGTCTCAGGATTTCAACACACTGCAGCCTTCAACAGTCTGTTCACAACAGATAAGCCTGATTTAGAGGACATGAACCTTGCATTTGCTGGTAATCTAAATCCAACTACAAGTAAAACGTCCATGACTGAAAATAGGACACAAGTGGGCAGACAAACATGAAAACCTGAATGGATGGCAAACTACCTGGATTTCTAGAAGTTACTGTTTAAATTCTTATTTAAGTGGAAGGGGGCAGGAGGGGGTTGGGGGAGTTGTAATGTTTAGTGTAGACAGCACCTCCGCCAGTAGATGGTGCTCTATCCTTATATTAGTGTTAAGTTGTGGTCTTTTATGTTGTCTTGTTAATCTGACTTGGGGAGTTAGCATGAAGTTCAGTCCCAACTGTGTGTACTGACGATGGTACTTGCAGTGTCCCCATAAAGTTTTATGATTCTATAAACGAGTATTACAATGTATCTCTGGCATTCTGTTTGCACATTAATGTAGTCATCATGGTTGAAATACAGTTATCTGCTTCTATTACAGACCCGTATTTATGCAAATTAAAGAGAAGCCGGAAGATATTTTCACTTGCCCCTGCCACCTGAACAAATCCATAAATGAGGTGGTTGGTACCTAAAACTAAAGATGGGACTAAGGTCAGTCTGATTCTGGAAGAGATTTAACCCCCCCCCCCCCCCACTTTGGAACATTGTAAAGACGTATTACAAGATGCCTTGTAGATGGCCTTGCTGACAATGTCCACCTTTTAGCTTCTGAAAAGAAATTTTTCATGGTCTGTGTGTATATAAATCTCCTCACTGTATTTTCCACTTTATGCATCCGATGAAGTGAGCTGTAGCTCACGAAAGCTTATGCTCAAATAAATTGGTTAGTCTCTAAGGTGCCACAAGTCCTCCTTTTCTTTTTCGAATACAGACTAACACGGCTGCTACTCTGAAACCTGAAAAGAAATTGTCTTTCTAATCAACCCGTGTAAGTTAATACCTTATCCATCACTGAATGGACCTTCACTTGCACTGCACAATTTGCCTGGGTGCACTAATAGTAGTTTGCCTTCTTACCAGATACTGAAATATCAGATACTGGCAACAGAGCCCTAGAAGCTCTCTTTGTATTAAAGGACCATTGGTCAAAACCAGTATATTCTCATAATTTAGCCTTTTAAATATTTTCATTTCCCAGGCCAGACTCAATTTTCTACTGGGCCCAGGTGGTTGTCATCAGCTGTACCATTCACACAATGAGATGACTTGTTTGAACAGAATGACAGTCAAGATAGCTTGCAACATATGCCACCATGGTGGTGCCCATGAGGGCAGCTTATATTTCAAATAGCTCTATGCATCATCACTGATACTAAATGAGCGTGCTGTGATAAATGTCAAAAAGCAGTCCTTCCCTTAGTTTTCTATTCTCACTCTTGTCTATGGGTACATCTATAACACATGCTTTTTTCAGGAGTGGGTAGAATACACAGCCATATAGCCCCCCTAGCATGGGTATAAACAACAGTGTAGCTGGTGAGGCACAGCATAGGCAAGAACAGTAAGACATGCCAGAAGCATGTGTGTATGTATTCAAGAACATACTCTGTGGTTGGCCAAGCCTGCCTCCCCATTTACACTATTTTTTGCAGTGTAGTGTCCTGCTGCCTCCCCACTGCTGGAGCCTTTACCCTCTGCAGGAAAGACTCCCCTAGTGGGGAAAGGCTCTGGCATGGGGGAGGCGGGGGAGAGAGGCTTGGGAAGCTCCCCACTCTGGAGCCTTTTGCCGCCACAGAGAAAGGCTCTGGCAGTGGGGAGACAACAAGGAAGGCTCCAACAGTGAGGAAAGGGTCTCATACGGGGTTGCTGCTGAAGCCTTTCCCCACTGCTTCACCTCTGCCAGAGCCTTTCACTGACACACATAGCTACACATTGCCATGTGAATACAGCCTGCTTTTTATTGTGGTGTGTAGCTACATGTACACTACACGCCATTGGGTGGTGCGTAGTATAGATATAATAGCTATGGTCCCGGATAATGTAGTGTTGGTGCAGTGACTACTGCAACCCTTGCTGTTGCTGTAGAAGAGGGGGAGGCACTGTTTGAAGATGTCATGGCCATCTGATTCATGACAAAATGGGCATTAGTAATGCCATGGGTCCCTAGAACAAATCACACAAATAAGCTTTTGCCAATTTAGGTCTCATTCTCTCCTGCCTATGTTTATATTCTTCTCTCTTGATGCATATTGCTGCCACACACAAAAGCATAAGGCAGCCACTATGACCTGTGGTCCCTTTCTGGATCCCTAGTCCCTCCCCCCTTTTCTATTCTAGTCCTGACTGGCACTCACAGTCTCTTCATTTTTCTCTTCAGTAAAATAATTTTAAAAAATACAAATCAGTAAAATTGTACAACCTAAAGCCAACACTGCTAATCACTAAGTTCTTTGAGGCTCACATAGAATTTGATTTAACGACTTGTAACACGTGTGTGAGAGTGGCAGCAAATATTCATTGTTTTCTCCAAATCCTTAATCCTTGGACAAGCTGTTTTCTGGCACAATTTACCAGGCTTTGGAACTCAGTTATCAGAACAATGGGAGAGGATGTGAAAGAAAACATCTTTCATTTAATCTGACCTTCCATCACAAGAGAGCCTAGCACTCAGCCTTGGCAGTTCTTAGCAAATTTCAACACTAAATCAGTCCTGCTTATACCACTTAAATAACTGAACAACAAAGAATAGCCCAGCTGCTTTAAAGTTTCAGTTTTGTTACAAGGCCCATTCAAGGAGACATGTTTGTAACAGAAAAATCAAGGTTTTAAAGCGGATGGAGAAGTTTCCCTTTCTCTGGCTGAGCTTTCAAGATGGCCGTGAGGATTTCTCAGCTCCCTCAGAAATGGACACATGTTCAGCCCCCTTCTCAATTGGCTGTACCGTACTGTCACTTTGACTATATTCCAACCGTCATTGCCAGCCTATTTGCATTATTATCACAGCCCAACAACACAGGAATGGACAAACTGGTTCTAACATTCACCCATCTTTTGATGTGAAATAAACACAGTTTTTAAAATAGAAATTGTGCAAAATAACTTTTGGGACACTTTGCACGCTGCGAAGGCTGGAAAAAATGTGTTCAGGTCTGAGAAATAACTCTTTCTTTTTTACCCACCTCTGCACTCCCTATTTCTGATCAACCTGAAAAAGGAATGACCAATCAAGGAATCTGCCCCTTTTGGATTCAAGACTGGGGGGGGGGGGGGGGTTAGTTGAGAAGAGTAACAATGGAAAAATAGAAATAAACACTCTTGAAACTGAGAATTTTCAATTACATTTCTGAATAAATGAAAAAAAAAACATTCCTTTTGGAAACCTGTGAAGCAAAATTCATATCAAGAGATTTTTGCAAAATTGCTACCATTTTGAACAGAAGTACTATTTTTTTTAATCTTCTGAAGAAAAAAGTCTTTTCCAAGGACAGCTGTATATGGCCATAGGCTCCTCTCTGAGGCTGAGCAGGAATTACGCACTAACTGCAGTGACCCCATAATGGTGGAAGACTCTTCTTTCTTTAGACTTGTTCATATGCTTTGTCAATCACTCATAAGTGGGCTCTTTAATATGACTTATTGGAGCTACTGATTCTTTGTGAGATTTCTGGTCTTCCGTCACTGGGGTTCATTGTAAATCTTCAAAAGTGTGTTCTTTGCAATCATCTCAGGGTACAGTAGATGGAGTTTGCTTCAATGCTCTGAGCTATTAATATTTTAATCAGAAAAATCTTCAGAACATTTTTTCACGAGTGACTGGGATGGCATTTTAAGCCAAATAACTTCCTGATTTGATTTAGTGCCTTGATCCTGCCTGCAGAGAAGATCCTTACTTAACTCTCTATTTTCGCAGTGTGACAAATACATTCACTTTTTGGAGAAGTTCTCCATTAGGGCTGGCCAGAAAACAAGAATTCTCCTTTTGCAAAAAATTTGAGGTTTTAACATTTGTTATTCTTTTGCAACAGAACAAAACCTAGACCTTTCACATTTTTACAGGGGGAGAGAGAGCCCCTTCCCAGAATAGCCAATAGCTTGGTGGTTAGGGAACTTACCTGGGATGGGGAAGATCCAGGTTCCATTCTGTATAGGTTTTTATACTATACCCCACATCACTAGTTCCTCCAGGAAGCACTCAGGCTATTTTAGATTCCAGTCCCTGCTCCAAATCAGGCAGAATAGGAACTTGGACCTGGATCTCCCACATCAAAAATTCTGGACCTCAGAAACCTTCTGTGAAACCTGACAGCAATACATTTCTGCGCTTTTGACGAATCAGCATTTTACAACACAGAAAATTGTCAACAATTCCCAGCCAGCTCTTCTCTCTGTGGCGTAAGGACACCATGGTCTGCTGAATCATATCTGCTCAGCTTCAGACAGTTCAGTCAGATGCCAGATGGACTATTGAAATGACAGACGTAGGACTATTCAAATGGAACACCCGCATGAACCAGATATCTTTGAAGAGCCAGTGATCAAGAAGTGAGAAACACCTTCATGTCAATAGACTGATCATAAACATTTCATTTGGTACTTCTGCATTTCAAGCCTCAAATATTATAATATCTAGTCCTAATTCATTCAGTCAAAGCTATAGTGGTAGTTTATCCCCAAAATCAAGAATTAAGAGTAGGAGCCCTGCTTATAGAGCTGCTATTGTAATATCTCAGCACCTCTGTGCTGATGTTTGTGTTAATTGTGTCCTGGTTTCTGTGTGCACAGGCAGCAATTAATCCTTGTGGTGGGAGATTGATTTCTTCTAAAGTATCTATCTGTCAAATGCCTGTGTAGTGAGGAAAGCCCGTTATTATGAATTATTGGACTTAGTTCTCATGGAAACACATTTTCCAGGTAGGGAAGAATTCCCTTTCTTGACAGATCTACAACCTAATTTTGCAGCTCCAAGAGGTTCATATTCTTTTGATAAGCAGACATATTTTGGGGTGTCATTCTAACCAAACTTCTGTAGCTAGGTGAATTTTATTAATCAATACTTAAAAGTACCTCTCTTCACTAGATTGGAGGTGAAAAGCAAAATTTGTATTGAAACTACTGGAAAGTACTTTAACAGGGCCATAGTTAATGAAACCTGTCAGGCTTCCTAACCAAAAGAGCTTAATGGAATGTACATGTACATGCTGCATAGCTTCCAAGAAAATTCAAAAGCATCTCTTTCTACATTACACCACACTAAATGGCAGTAAAGGAAAGAAAAAAATAAAAGGTATTTATAGCATTTATATACTGGTAGTTTTCAAGGGATGCATTTCATCTTTGAAACTTAATTACTTACCAGAGACTTCTTGCATCTTTGTTCAACTTCACTGCTCACTTACATGACAAGTCTAATAACTTTCAAAATTAACTGAATAGGACAATAATATGGAAGTGGGATACTCAGAAACTGAGATCAATCTCACTCCTGATGGAGAGAAATGATAACCACACAGTCAGTAAAATGTATAATTAGGACATACAAAGGCTACATTTTCTTAAAAATTAATTGATTTAAAGTTAATGTGTTGTAGGCTAAAGATGATATAAACCTCAAAAGGAGTTTCTCATTACCTGAGAGTCTTCATGGCGACATTTAGTACCTGTCTTGGATGGGCACTGTTGACTGTCTATTTTCCAGCAAATCAAGTTGCCCACTAGCACACTAGGAAAAAGACTATAGTCATGCCTGTCCTTTGCTCCACCTGCGTTTCTAGTGTCAATTTCTTTTGTGAAGGATAACTAAGCTGAAAGCTGATGGCTGAAAGATCTGGTGATAAATATCACATAGACTGTTTTGGGTCATCACCCAAGAGAAAGTCAACCAACCACTTCCTGAAACTGGGTACCTAACCAAGTGTATGTGCTTTAAAGATTGTCATAGATTTACATTTGTGTTCGTGTTTTGTAACAGGTTCCAATCAAATTTGTTGTAAAGCAGCTTTGATAATGAACTAGTTACTGTTAACTAAGTTTGTAGAACACTGTACATAGGTCTGTTATAGTTAATGATTTTACATTGCCTTTCGAGTTGTAGGTGTCTGCACCCATACAACAGACAAAGCCTTTTGAACTGAACTCATTCTATATAGTGTTTCATAAATATAGGAGTTTATCTTTGGTAGTTAGGAGTGTTAATCAGATCTTGGGGCTAATATCAATCACTGGCAAAAGTAACAAGGGTAGACTACTGTAGATCCATTGTGAAGGAGACCTTGGTGAATCTTGTAAGTAATTGACCAAGTTGTCTTATGATCTATCTTTGTATTGTTTTTCCTCTGTTTTAGCAACACTGGAGTTGATAACCAGTTGGCACAAATCTAAACAAAGTAATCTTCCCAACACAGTGATTGAGTATAAATGCTATTTTCTACTGTGATTTGTCACTGAAAACCCAAATGACTGTATTGGCCAGTATTCTATTTGTTAGCCAAATCATAGTCCAATAATATTACTTGTCTTCTAATATCCTATACTATTAGTTACTTTTGTTAAGGATATTTAATAAAGCTCTATAAAACTAAAATTAAACTTGAGTCCTTTTCTTTAGTTAAGCAATCAAAATAAAAAGATCCCTAAGAAAGGCTGTTTAACTAAGGTTTGTTTTATACCCCCATCTTTCTTACACACCACTCTGTTGTTGCTACTCCAGCCTTTGGGCTGAAGTAGCTTTGGCAGATTTTGTGCCTACTGCACTCAGGTCCAGGGGAGAGGAGAATGGCAGTGGGCATAAGCAATGATAGATCCACCTGCCTCCCTCATTATACCAGAGAGCTACTGCGGGCAGCTTCACAGTATCCCTTGCACAGCTGATTCATCACATCCAGATGGCTTCCACAAGCAAGCCTCCTTTTGAACCCCATATACAAAGATAAAGAAGGATGCTTTCCCTAGCAGTACACTCCAGAGGATGGAAATGCAAACTGTCCTCTCCTGCGGTTAATCCTCCAAGGAGCACAATTGTATTTGCTGGCAGAGGAGTGCAAACTATACACCCTTTCCACTGGAGATGAATCAAGCCCCAAAAGTGAAAGTAAAAAGAGACCTGTATAGTTACCATGATAACGTGGTGCAGGAAAATGGAGATATACACATGCCCCGCTAAGTTTTGCTCATTACTTGCACCAACGTTAATGGAAAAGCTTTTGTTATTGGCTCAAGCAGGACTCCTGACCATGGATTCAATTAGAAGATAAAGGCTTAAAAGAGAAAATTTTCCAAACATGACTTCCCAAGGGAGGGCAGAGGATAACTAATGAAAATGTGCATCTTCAAACCACACTGGCAAAGCCTATTTATGTTAGCCTGACTGGGACAGCTAGTTTGTCAATACATGAATTATTTAACATTTGTATATCGGGCCAATCATGTGAATTGTGCTTTACACATATAATGCAGACAGGCTGGAGCTTCCAGTCAAGGTCATCATGGGGGTTGTGATCCTCAGGGCAGTGTTGCAAACACATCTGGTGGGAGGGGCTGCACCCACCCTCCACTTCTTTATGGCTAAATAGGAGTTTGTTCCTGAAACTTTGTCTAGACTCTGTTGTAACAGGGAGCATATGAAAGGTTGGGAACCACTGGTTTAGGTTAGGTATGATATGGCTTCACACACACACACACACACACACACACAAAGACATCTAGAAAGGGGAAGGAAAACAAAAAAAAGTTTGAAGTTGCTATGTTTGCACAGCAATTCTTTATATAATCAGCAACTGCTCAGAAGTTTAGCACAGAAGGGAGAATCCTTGTTGAAGATATTACAGAGGAAAGGTGGGTTTTGAGGATATTAGTCAGTGGAGGAGGAAGCTGTATGGTGCATATGAAAAGGTAAGACGTTCCGGGATAATGGGCAGCACAGGAGAGGGTGTGGAGACATTTGTGAAAGAGGAAAACAGGGGAAGTGAAGAGGATTCACAGGGCAAACTAACCTCATGTAACAACATTTTTGTCTGAAAAGAGTTATATCTTAGTTTTATCTTTATCCAACAAAGCTTGTGAGAAAAGTCACACCATGTAAGACCCACGCCATGTTCGACTATGCGGTGTGGGCCAAATTCAAGCCTGAATAAGCTGGCACAGATCCAGTTATTTTGTCCACTGACTCTTTGGCATACAGGACAGCAATAGGGAGAAAATATTATAACAGGCAAGAGGGGTGATGGATTATTATTTGAAACGAGCCTGTTAGCAAAAGTCATTATCATGTGCTGTCTGTTCATTTTCCTACATGAAATGCATTGGTGATCTCAAGCCATACCTTAGCATGTAGGTGTCAGTATCACAAAACATGCCACTATAATTGGCATCACTCCACTGTCTCACTGAACTATCTTTAGAGGTTCCTTAGAGGTGGCCCCTTTTGACAGAGTTAAAGCCCATAATAGGCCAGAGATGGGAAGCCTACATCACCACTGCTCATGATATCTTTTTTTTTTGGACAAAGAACTTCATTTACCAGGGCTTTCATTATCAGAAGCACTACATTTGTTTTAATGAAAGACAGAAAAAGTAATTTTGTGAAAGGAAAAGATACAAATAAGTCTCTAAACCATAGGTGAAATCATGATCCCAAATTGCAGTGTTGTAGAGAGACGATAAAAAGTCTACTCTTTACATCATTACAGCAAGTCATAAATGGCGAAGAAATTGAGAAGAGTGTAGATAACTGTAAAGGAATGATAGGCAACGTACAGCATGCACAAAATGAAACTACGGTTGAGGGAAGACTATGAATGGAAAGAGCCTCATTTTAACTTGAGGGTTGCGATTCCCTTGTGCAAATTTTATTCTACAGAAATTCTGCCATGGGATAAAAGGTACAGTGCATTTTCGATCACTCTTCACTCTCCTGAGATCCCAGAATATGAACCGAAGTCAATCTGCAGCCAACTGCTCAATGGAGATTGATACTCTTGCAAATGAGGTCCTCCAAGATCTATTATTGGAAAAGCCCACAAACTCACTGCCATTCATCTATTAGACTCAGGAGGAAAGCAAGTTTGAAAGTTGCTAAGAACCATTTACCAAGCGATTAATCCTCCAGCATTCAAATTGCTTCTGGGTAGGATCTAATACTGTTTTTCCATGGCATAAACTTGTGTTATTTAAGCTATATTTAACAAATCTCACTGTAGCTGAGTCACCATTTACCAGACTCTTACTTGTGCCCAGAGGTGTTTCTTCAGGACCCTCCCTATCCGCTTCTCCTTTCCAGGATCCCTTGGGAGCACCACGTAGTTGTTTTCAGGGCTATCACCATCTCTCCACAAAACTGGGTCAGTAGTCCAAAGTAATTCAAAAAGTTCATCATAATAATCCCATAGTTCATGCCATCTCCAATGCTCCTGTCATCCACAGAGACCCTAGATTGCTCAGCAAAAACCTTACCATCTAGCACACACACACTCTCTGCTCTGCAAGGCAAGGAAGGATATATAATACATTTCTTCTGAAAGTTTCTCCCAGTTTCTGGAGAGAGGGGCACTCTGCCCTACCCTACACTACAGGGCTTCTGATCTTCAGCCCATAAAACAACTATATTCAGATCTTTCCATCCCACTGACAACTCCTTGGTCCTACCTCCTCTCTTCTGGTTTCAGCCAATTTTTGAATCTGTGCTCACAGCAGTATCCTTGAAACAGGATCTTTCCCCCCTCCCCCCCCCCCCACACCCTTAAGCTTAATAGGCCAGTACACCCCATTACAGTCACATTTTTAAAGTTACAATAAATAAAGCTTGTGGCCTGATTTTCAGAGGTGCTGAGTGCTTGCAGATTTTATTAGCTTCAGTGGCTGTTGTGTGCACTTGCTGCTTCTAAAAATCAGGATGTTTTAATGACCTGTACACAGATAAAAGAGATGGAAAGGTCCCTCCTACATCCATATAACAGCATGGCGCCCACTTCTTGCATGTGCTCTCTTCTGGTCAAGTGCATCTACAGTCTTTAAACAGTTCCAGCCCTGGTATCCAGCCAGAACCCCTAGAGGCAATGCTTTTGCCCTCTCTGGGCCCTTCTGGCCCCAGCTGGACCACTAAGCAGTTTAGATCCTCACTACTATCCACTACTCCGAGCCCCAGCCCAGGGACACTCAGAATAGCAGCCTCACACCACCATGTCCCTTTAATAAAAATGCTTTCAGTTCCCTGGGCCACTTCCCCACAGCCCCAGCCTTCACAAAAGCTTCACTCTGACTTCAGGGCTCTTTTAAGTTCAGGCCCAGAAGCTAGAAAGCCGCTGGTCCTTGCTCCCCAGGTCCCTGCCAACACTAAGCTGTCCATGGTGCTTCAATTCCCTTTGACCAGCCAGAAGCACCATGTGCGCTCCTCTGGCCCCCAACAAGGAACCGTGGTCTGCACTGCAATTCCTTTTATCCTAGCCTGCAACTCTCTGATTGGTTAGCCCCTTGAAGCCTCCCCCCTGACTGGCTGCTTTCTTGCAGTCTTTCTAGGACAGTTGGAGGACTTAGCTTCTCTGCTTCTTTCCTGGGATGGTTGTGGCAGGACCCTGAGGCCTCCAGCAGGGAGCCTCTGGGCCTAGTCCACCCCATCACAATCCCCTTTGGTCTGCACTTAAACAGTGCTTTAACGTAGCACCAGAGGGTTCCCCTCAGATTGGGTGCATTCAAAGGAGTGCTGTTAAAAAAACAAAAAAGCAAATACCTGTTTTCCTCACTGGGGCATCAAGGGATCTTGTGTCACAGTATATAGGCGCTTCCCCATTAAATTATCCTTCCCATTCTTATTATGTAACACTTGTATAGCATCAATTTTAGCATTGATCTTTCAGATCAACAGTCATATTTTATGTCCAGAGCAACACAGGTTAATCTGAAATGAACAAATCAATCAACTCTTTCTATAAATGGATGTCTGTGTTGTTAGGAGAGTGACAAATCGTCACATGTTATGTCCTGCTTTGGAACATCATCATAATCTCCTGAATCTCAACAATGTTTCTTCCTTATAAGCAGATCAATCAAAGAGTTAGCAATCTTCATCGTAGAAAATACTGAGCACTTACGCAGCATTTTCCATTCCCAAAGCACTTTACAGAAATTAGTTAATCAAGCATAATTTTAAGATGGCAACATACCAGTTTTCTTCATCTTCATGCTGCTGTTGCTCCTGCAGTCGTATTAACCTAACATACTCCATTCATTTTCTACCCAACTTTTAGGCCAAGCAAATTTTAAAGTGTTGATTATAATTGTTGAATATGAAATACTGCTCTCAGAAGCATTTTGAAACATGAACATATCAAAAAAGCTCAGTCTCTAAGAAATGTCATCCACCCCATTTGAGGTGTCCCCACCAGCCAATGCTCACTTTCTGTGTTTTCCACCCGGATTCCACTCAAGAGAGGATTCAGGATTTTTGAGGAAAGGACTGTTGTTCCAAACAACTGGAAGGTTACAGTTAGGGAATAATGGCACTGTCTCCATGTCTTCTACAGTGAAACTTTGCTTAGCTTCTTTAAAGTCATTCCTTTAGGCCTGTGTTGCAGGATTAAGAACAAGGGGAAAAAACTCTTTTGCTCTCTCATAGATTAATTTGTTTTTGCCGTTAGGCCCTGACAGCAAGTCATTCACAGTCTGGTGCATCTAAGAATGAAACAATAATGGTCCTCGAGTTTTTCACATCCTGCTTCCTCTTTGGAATTCGACAGTTCTTCCCTGCACAAAGCATATTACCTTTAATGTTTATATTCAATAGGGTGAGCAAAAGGTGGTAAATATCACCCTTTAGGCAACTCATTCCCAGGCAGGATTTAGATTATCAGGAGTGTATTGGACTTTTAGCAGCTCTCAATGTTTTTCCACAGCAACATACTTTTTATCAACAGTTTGGAACAGTGCCCTTTAAATTTAGAGCCAGAGCTACTACCTTTATATCATCTTGTTGGTTTACATTCTTTCAGATAGATTATTATTGTAGACATCTCTTCCATCTCCTGTTCCAAGGAAAGTTGTAAACTGTCTTACCTCACCAGTAATTGTTCAGATATGTTTCAAATATTTTCCCCTTAGGCTAGGCTAGATTTTCCATTAGTGCAGAGTTCTCTGGGAGATTATAGTCCTAGGCAGTTTAAAGTGCCTGTCGCAGAGGGACCTGAAGTAGTGTTTGCCAGCTCCACTTTAGAACAGGGGGCTGAGGAGGCCTTCTGCCTCCCTGAAGATAATTCCCCAGGGATGGAGATACAGCAGCCAGTCTGCTGGCTAAAACAAACACCTCACAACACGAGGAACTCACTCCCAAAAGAGATGAGAATGACGACTAGAGTGATGGTATGTTTATTCTTTGAGCTACGGGTGTGATTCCCAGCTCAAGACATACCCGCTGTAGCTTTCATTTCTCTAATTCACTAAATTTATAGAATCATAGGAATGTAGGGCTGGAAAGGACGTTGAGAAATCATCAAGTCCAGCCACGGATACTGGAGCAGGACCAAATAAGCCTGGACCACCCTTGACTGGTGTTTGTCCATCCTGCTCTTAAAAACCTCAATGATGGGGACTCCACAGTATCCCTTGGAAGACTATTCCAGTGTTTAATTACTCTTACAGTTGGAAAGTTTGCCCTCCTAATATCTAACCTAAATCTCCCTCACAGTAGACTAAGCCCATTACTTCTTGCCCTACCTTCAGTGGACATGGAGAACAATTGATCAACATTCTCTTTGTAACAGTCTTTAGCATATTTGAAAACTTTTATTAGGTTCCCCCCTCACTCTTCTTTTCTCAAGACTAAACATGCCCAGGTTTTTAAACTTTCCTCATAGGCCAGGTTTTCTAAACCTTTTATTATTTTTGTTGCTCTCCTTTTGACTATCTCCAATTTGTCCATCTTTTCTAAAATGTGGCACCCAGAACTGGACACAATACTCCAGCTGAGGACCCATCAGAACCGAGTAGAGTGGGACAATTACCTCCTGTGTCTTACATACAATAGTCCTGTAATAAAGCCACAAATTATATTAGCCTCCTTTGGAACTGCATCACATTGTTGGCTGGTGTTCAATTTGTGATCCACTATAACCCCCATATCCTTTTCAGCAATACTTCTTCCTAGTCAGTTATTCACCATTTTGTATTTGTGCATTTATTTTTCCTTCCTGTGTGTAGTACTTTGCATTTGTCTTCATTAAATCTCGTTTTGTTGATGTCAGACCAATTCTCTAATTTGCTAAGGTTATTTTGAATTTTAATCCTGTCCTCCAAAATGTTTGTAATCCCTCCCATCTTGGTGTCATCCACAAATTTTATAAATATTTACTCCACGCCATTATCCAAGTCATTAATAAAAATACTGAATAGTTCCAGACCCAGGACTGACAATTGTGGAACCCCACTAGATACATCCTTCCAGTTTAACCGTGAACTATTGATACCTACTCTTTGAGTATGGTCATTAAACCAGTTTTGCACCCACTTCATAGTAATTTCATCTAGATCACATTTCCCTAGTTTGCTTGTGAGAATGTCATGTGGAACTGTCAAAAGCCTTTCTAAAATCATGTCTACCTCTTCCCTTCTGTGCACTAGGCCAGTAACACTGTCAAAGAAGAAAATTAGGCTGTAGCCATTGTGGTCTGAGAAGTTACCACACCAAGTACGTACCTTCTGTCTCTGAAAAGCACATGTTTGGGGCAGCTAGCCCTTCCTGCCGCTTGCAACATGCCTACATTCTAACTTTCGTGCACCCCCAGCTTGAAGTATAGACATGCCCTGAGTGTGTTCAGAAATAAAGCAAAACTCATCTTTTTGACTAAGTTTGTCCTTAATAAGATCTTCAGACAGATACACCCATTGTTTCCTGGAGAAGAAAGACAAGATTAAACTTTAATTCATCTGGCAACTATTCTCCAATAACTTATACAGGTCAGGTCATGATTCCTTCCTTAATTGTTTTAGCTGGTGGAGGGCTGCCAGCAGTCACTCACCCCCCAACAGCTGGTCTCCAGCCCCTCACTAGGACCCCACCACCTTCCCCGCATATGAGGGTTAAGAGCTGAGGAAAGCTGGTTGTCTCCTCACTGTACCAGATCTTCAGACAGATACAGGTTAGGAGCACAAACCCTGTTCCGCAACTTCTTTAGGGGATGCCTTCCCTTATGTCTACTTCCAATTCCAGTTTATCAGAGAACCAGGAACGAGTACCTGAACTGGACACCTGCCACCTGCTAAATTGTGACAGCTGGATTCTAACCAACTGGACTAGCCTGATGGATCTGTGAGCTGCTGTGGAGAAAGTTAAAAAAAACATGACTCAAACCAGGCTGGCAGTGAGGAAAAAATTCCTTCCTAACCCCCCACAGCAAGATAAAAACATAGTCATATGCTAAGCCCAGGGGTGGGATGGTGAGAGCTGCTAATCCAGGAATGAGAGGGGACAGGGTTTGTATACCCTCCCTCCTACACACACATTTACCTAAGCCCTACTAGCAGGCCCACGAGCTCAAGTGATCCCTTCCCCACACTTCCTGGCCAGCCCCCTCCAAATCCCCAAAGGAGGGACTATCTTTAAAGAAGCCACTACTCTTTTTTCCTACCAGTCCAGACAAAGTCTTGAGTTGCAGAAATTTCAATCTCTCTCATGCACACAAACAACCCTCTCCTAACTATAACATTTATTCCTACAAGTGGGAAAGAAAGAGAAGTATTCCATTACTCTTTTCTAAAACATGGCAGGTACTTGCATACAATGGTGAGGGAGGCCAAATATGAATCTAGACCAGAGGTAAACAAACTATGGCCCGGGGGCCGAATCTGGCCCACCAGTCATTTTAATCTGGCCCTTGAGCTCCCGCTGAGGAGCAGGGTCTGGGGCTTGCCCCAGTCCAGAGCTTCAGCCGGGGAGCAGGCTTGGGTGCTGCTCCACGTGGCTCCCAGAAGTAGTGGCATGACCCCCCTCCAGTGCTCCAGCAGGGAGTAGGGTCGGGGGCCACTCCATGCAGCTCCCAGAAGCAGCAGCATGGCCCCTCTCTGGCTCCAACAGGTACGGACAGCCAGAGGGCTCCGTTCTGCATGCTGCCCCTGCCCCTGCCCCAAAGGCCACCCCTGCAGCTCCCATTGGCCAGGAACCATGGCCAATAGGAGCTGCAGGGATGGTCCTGCAGATGGAGCAGTGTGCAGAGCCTCCTGGCAGCACCTCCACAGAGGAGCCGGAAAACAGATATGCCACTGCTGCTGGGAGCCGTTTGAGGTAAGTGCCGCCCTGAGCCTCCCCACATGCCCCAATCCCCTGCCCCAGCCCTGATCCCCCTCCCACCCTCCAAACCCCTTGATCCCAGACCGGAGCACTCTTCTGCACCCCAAACCCCTCATCTGCAGCCCCACCCCAGAGCCTGCACCCCCAGCCAGAACCTGCACCCCTTCCTTCACCCCAACCTCCTGCCCCGGCCTTGATCCTTCTCGTACCCTCCGAATCCCTCAGTCCCAGCTTGGAGCACCTCATACCCACCAAACTCCTTATCCTCAGCCGCACCTCAGAGCCCACACCCCCAGCTGAAGCCCCCACCCCACTCCCACGCCCCAGCCCGGAGCCCCCCTCCTGCACCCTGAGCTCCTCCTTTCTGACCCCACCCCGGATCCCACACCCCCAACCAGAGCCCTCCCTCTCTCCCACACCGAAACCCCAATTTTGTGAGTATTCATGGCCTGCCATACAATTTCTATTCCCAAATGTGGCCCTTGGGCCAAAAAGTTTGCCCACCCCTGATCTAGACAGACTGAGTAGGGGCTAGCATCTCCCGGAAGATACCAGAGGGAAAAGAGGTAGAAGGCCATCTCTTCTAAGCACAAGGATAAGAATGGAAGAGGGGAGCAGCCATGCAGAAATCATCCCTGTGAAAGGGCTCTACCAGGGGATTGTATACCACCACCTGAGTGATGACAGAAGTTATATACAGCGTAAATCAGATATTTTGTTTTTTAAATAATCAGGAATAATCCTTTACACTTTGCAGCAGTGCTATTGTAATGACCACCATTTTGGTTATGCACAGAGACTGAACCAGACTTCCAGAGTTAAAACATAAACCTCTACAGTTTGAGGATTTTTTCTCAACATTCTCTTAAAGTTTTTGATGAGAGTAGAATTAACAGATAAGTAATTTCTTTCATTTGGATTTGTACTTTTTCCAAAAATCAATCTCTAGATTGACAGAAGCCAATGGTCCTGAAATTCTACATTCTTTCCAGCGTAAATTCACATAGTCCATGGTTGGCATTTGTATATATGAGACCCCCTAACATGCACACACATATACACACCATAATCCACTGACTCTGTGGGACCCTGGTTTATCTGTGGCAATGTTAGCTCTTTGTTTTCCTTGAAGCCACTACTGATAAGTACAATATGAGTGTACTGACTTACAGTCTCAGAAGTAATTCTTTGTAGGATTGGGGCCTATTTCATTTAAGCTTAAAGAAGGAATGTGGTTATATGCTGCTTTCTGTCTTTTGAGGTGTCTCTTATCTACACTCATCCCCTCTACCCCCAAAATGGAACTTGATGCATATTACTATATTACAAAATTAAATTTACAGAAGGAAAGGTGATGTATTTTAACTAGCCTTGATAATGAAGCAACTACTTTAAAAATAGACCTCTCTTTGCCACTGTTGCCAAGCCAAATTTTTTGATAGCTGAAAAACAATTTTTCAGTTCGGTGGCCAAGCGAAAAAGAAATAATTTCCGGCTGACTCAAAATAAAAAAAAAAAAATCACACATTTTGGTAAACCAAAAAGATTTTAAAAAATCATTTTGTTTAGACCCAAAATGAAACATTTTGTTTGAATTTTTTTTACTTTTAAGAAAACAAAAATAAACAAAAGCTGAAGTAAAATTCAAAATAAAATGTCATTTTGTTTGAATTTTTTTTACTTTTAAGAAAACAAAAATAAACAAAAGCTGAAGTAAAATTCAAAATAAAATGTCATTTTTAATCAAAAATCAAAACATTTCATTTTGAAAACCTTGAAAAAAATGTTTCAATTTTTTTGGAATTTTTGTTCTAAGTGAAAGAATTTGGCAAATTCGTCACAAATTTGCAAAAGATTTCGGTCAACCTGCATCTGCATTTTTCAGTTGAAGAAAAATTCTGTCAAAAAAATTTCACCCAACTTTACTGCTGATGCTGCTTCTGACCAAGCTATTGTTCTATACCTTCTTCATATGTTTTATAGAAAAATAAGCTGCTTTTGTCAATGTGAATTTCCGACCTTATTATATTGAAGTAAAATATATGATGTCTTTTAAGAGCTCACAATTTTTATTGTCAGAAATCCAAGTAACAGACCAAAGCTCTCTGTGGAGACACAATAAACTTAGGAATTTATTAAATTTCTCTGTGGATAGGTATGAAGGGATTTTTGGTGCCTTTGCTCTATTAATGAAAAAAGAATGTTTCACTGTTATTATAGAATTTGATAACTACATACAATGAATCAAAAGGAATATTTCCAAGGGAGAATGTCAGTGCTCCAGTCTTGAAGAATATGTATACTTCTGATGACAGAGTAGCATCAACCTGAAATTCAGATTTTTCTAGTGCGGTGCTGTGGTATGATCAACCAACCAAACACCATTAGCATTAGTAAAAACAAATAGCATTCTGTTTACCAGTGTGAAAATTCCAGAGACAGAGTTTTTATTGGCAGGAATATTTATGACAATAGCACTTTTAATTTGAATAATAGAAAATATTCACAGGAAATTAATTTAAACTTGAATGTGAGTATGTGCACCAGAAACATGAGTCTAAGCACTTGACTAATGAGTCCAGTGTAAGCTAACCAAAACATTTTGGCTATCATTACTTCCAATCAGTTGCTTGTGAACAAATTACAGACCAAGACTTTATTCACAAAAGTAGTTAGTTATGGGTTTTGTGACATGGACACCTATGTAATGAGGAATAGACTAAAACCACAAACTTATTTTTCATAGTTCACAAGAGTAAACTACTGACTAGGGATGGATTTGAACTGATGAGCTGGCAGTGAAAGGCTCTGTATTGTATTACAAATACTCTGTTGTTTTCATGCCTATACAATGCTGTCCCTTTAAGCATTTTCCTAGGCTAAATGATATGTGATCATCTGGGGAAGGATCTGTCCTCCCCTGCATTGGAAGTCTCAGCACTGGTGTGAGAATCCCCCAATGCAATTTCTGAATAACTAACCGGTTCAATCCAGGATTCCACTTCTGGGAAGTAGGCAGGGTAAAATAACCGATAGGCCTTGTATAGCTGTTAAAGACAGTAGATTTACCAGTTTGAATAGGTATCTTATTTCATATCAGTGGTGTGTACAGAGGGGGTATGTATGCTTGTTTTGAGTGTCACTGGGCACGTCAGCAACAATATAAATCAGTTAATATCTGTTCCATCATACCATTAATCTTTGCTTGAATCTATATGTACATACATACACACACAAAATGTAAGTAACTTGGCTAGACAGATATTTTAGTCTTTTAACTGGTACCATATTATGTTCAAGAGGTTTCTATATTGTTTTAGATAACTTGGGGTTTAAAAAACACAGATATACAGTACTTCCTTTTAACTTCTTTATTCTGCTAACAGGTATACCCTTAAGTGAGCTTCCCTGTTAGATTTACCACTGAACAGAATACATATTTAAGAATAAAATCATTTCAGACATCCTTTGGGTTCTGTGGTATGAGCCTAATATAATTTATTCTGGAACACACAGCCCTTTCCAGTTTGTGAAATATTGAATAAAACGCAAAACTGAGTGGACTACTTAGATGGCATTATTATTCAGAAGGAAAATGCACTCAGCATATCAAAAGGCTTTGAGGCATTGTTGTGGTGAGAACACCGCCAGTAAGGAGCTGACACCAATAGAAGGATTTTCATTACTCTTGAAGAATAGAAGCAGTAGCAAATATGCAGTGAGCCAGAGCTCAACTGTACTGCACAGTTTGTTAATATCTTTCCTAGATAATAATATGTGATCCTCCATAATCTTAGTATTCATCAACAATTGCTTCAGTTTATTAGGGTAATGCATATTTTGGCTATTTGAAAAAATAATACTTCTTGATACTGTAAATTACAATTCAGCATCCATCGACTTCAAATAACGTTTTGTATCCAGATGTATTGAAGCATTGCATCTACAATTAAGGGCTACTTTTCTGTTTCCATTATAAACCCTATTTTCAGGATTGATCACATTGAGCTGCGAATTAAGTTCACAGCACTGAAGAGTATTTTACTGTTCACAGCACTCAAAAGTCTTGATTTTTCTCCTGCACTAGAGCTCTGCTTGGCCCTGGAGCAGTTTTGTGTGTGTGAAATGTCAGGAAACCAGTTATAGCACCCTAATTTTCAGGGACTCACACAATTTAGAGCAGCAGCTAGGCTACTCTGAGTTGTGTCACTGTTATAAGGTACATAATAGAGTGACCCTACACCAGTAGATGACTGGCATAGCCTGGGAGGTGAAACATAAGCATAGGGTTACCTGTGGAACATTTGTGCTAGCAGGGATTTTCCTTTCCACAGAGGAATTCTCTGCTGGGAATCTGTAGCCATATTCCAATAATTTTGGATAGCATGAGCAATGCACATAGACCATAATGCAGTAAAGAATCTGGCCGCCTCCCTCTCCACCGACTGATGCTAAAGTTGGTGGAAGATAAGCATTCCAAGATCACCTTGACTCTGGAATTCAGTTTACGCATTGGTATGACAGAGACCAAGTAAATTGATCTTTAGGAACACTGCAAGACCTATCTATTTATTCCAGATTTCAACTGGGTTCATGGTCTGAAGCATACATGTGTTTCTGCTGAGATGCTGTTGTGGTCTGGGGAGCTTGCTTTGAGTTGATGTTGTTCAGTTATGATTTAATCATTTTACGTGTGTGTGTGGGGGGGGGTGCATCTGCGTTTAGCAATGGTGATAGATGTGATAAATTAGAACATAAATTATTGTTGACAAATTATAAGACACACTGTACATTGCCTTCTAGAAGTTGGCAAATATTGTAAGTATTCACAAATATTTCATTCAAGTTTTTTAAAAAAAAACATGAATTTAGGACAACAATATTCATAACCACTTTTAGTCACTTTTTTGAATGATATTAATGAAAAAAGGAATATATTGTAACTACTTATGGGAATATGTGATGGAAATATTCATATGGTCATTTTGGGAGCTCTTTTTGAGCTTTGGAATAATCCAGTCAGGAAGCTGAAACGATAACAGATAACTTTGGTGACCAATCGCACAAACACAAAGAGTGGATTACAATGGTAAATATAAGTTTCAGAGTAGCAGCCGTGTTAGTCTGTATTCGCAAAAAGAAAAGGAGTACTTGTGGCACCTTAGAGACTAACAAATTTATTTGAGCATAAGCTTTCGTGAGCTACAGCTCACTTCATCGGATGCATTCAGTGAGCTGTAGCTCACGAAAGCTTATGCTCAAATAAAATGGTAAATATAGGTTGCAACTAGTGCTCTTGTTACATAAACTACTTCTTAAGTCTTTTTCATTTCCAAGCAAATCTAGAAAAAAAGTGAATGGATAGTGGCAAACAGTAAAAGGGGTTATGTTGGTTGAACAGAGTATTTGCTGGAAATAGTTCTCACAACTTTAGTACTTTGGAATTTGATTGAAGAAGTGGATCTTATTATACTTATGTAAAGCTAGTGGGAAATTGTCCAAGGGAACATTTTTCTGTTGGAAAATGCCTATTTGTCAAATGAAAATGATCCATGGGAACTTGTCAATTTTGACAAAACTTCCAGTGGAATCAACTCGTGTTTCCTGCCAGCTCACCTGCCTTTTCCCAAACTCCAGGGCTCCCAGGGCTTCTGAGTTCCTAACTTCTGAGCTCCTTAGCAGTTTGCTTGGCAGGTCGCTGCAGCACACCAGTTCTCAAGCTTCTGGCTTCTCAGCAGCTAACCTGACAGGTGGCTGCACAGCCAGAGTTCCCAGGAAACATATTTCATTTTGGAAACACCAAAACATTCCGACTGCAGAAACGTTTCAGTTTTTCACTTCTGAAAAAATAATAATAAAATAATAATAATAAAGAGATGATGGTGTTTCACTGAAAATCAATGGGAGTTAGCGCCTAACCTTCTTAGCTATTTTTGTAAATCTCACTATGTACCCATCTGCATATTGAGACCTCTAAATACCTTTGTATATCTGGCCCCGTATCGCTCAGTATTATACTAATTCTTTGGCCTTGCTTTTATCTCATTCAGAAATTTGAGTCTGTTTATTTGCTAGGTTTTCTTGAAAGAGACAAATCAATTCTATAATATTAAGCTATTTGGCTAGATACTACCAGACCCCCCTATCCCACAAACCCTATGAAGTCTGAAATAAGGAGCCTCTCTCCTGTGCACCAACCTCAATCACCGTGCTGCTTCACTGCATTTTTTACTACGTAGCTAAATTAGCTTTGCATGCGTGAGGTGATCCTACTGAGCTAGAATCTTTTAAAAGCCTAGGAAGAAAACTGAAAAATTTACTGTGCATTAAGAGAAAATGTATTTTAGTAGGCCATAATTTAGTTAAATAAAAAAACATATTAGCAGAACAGTTAGTACATCCGCAACTTTACTGTGGTTGCAGCTGCTACTGTTTGTGTTATATTTATATGCACTCACACACACATATATACGCACATGTGTGTATGCACGTTACATAGAGATAAATATTAAATTTAAATTTAAAAATGCAAAACATTTAAATAATGGGCAGATTTAACTCTGCAGAATTAAAGTGTATTGTTTAAACGATTTGAATGATCCTCACACATTTTATGTTTCCCACTTCACTTAATAACCAAAATATATTCAAACTTACTGGGTATCCTTGCTGAACGGGATCATCTTTTAAGTGGCACTGGCTGAGAGTGCCTCATTGTCATGATATACCATACTAATGCATCAAAGTACTGACATTCCAGTGATGTACAGAAACTGTTGAACGTGGGACTGTAGACATTATTATGGGAAACCAAAACTCTGAGAAAGAGAGAGTGAGAGAGAGAGCCTGAAATGGAAAGTGTGATGGAAGTGCAATGTATTTATAAATACAAAGCCTCACAGCACCCATGTTAGATAAAGTATTATTATTCACATTTTACACCTAGGCTCAGAGAATCATACCCATTATTCCAGGCCACACAAGCCATTGTTCAGAACTGGGAACAGAATTCATGACTCCCAGCCTTCTGACCTAACAACTAGACAGATGGTTTTCAGTCTGGGGTCTGCTGGTCACATGCTGTTGGGGTTTGTTTCTTTACAGCTACTCCTGCAGGCATCCTTGCAAACCTAGCTATAGAAACAGATTTAAAGAAAGAGCTGAAAGCATATCAGCCACCACTAGGGATTACTGCAACCATTAGAGGAGAAGCAATGAAAAGCCACTATTAGAAAAACTGCCAAAAAATCATCAATAAGGCCAGAACCAGGAGCTTCCACAGGACCCAGATATGCAACCCTTACATGCATCAGTGAGCACTTGCTTGTACACATAGCTCCATTGACTTCAATGTTAACTTCATGAATAAATGCTTACCCTGTGTAAGGATTGCACAAATGGACCCTCAATAAGGCACTGCAAAGCAGAACAGGGAAGGCACGACTGTAACAAGGAGGAGATGCTGGGTAGGGGAAATTGGAACCAACAGAACAAAAAAGTGAGGACAGAGCTGGCCAAAAAACTTGGGATTTGTGGGAAATTCTGATCTTTTGAAATTTAGTTTCATTTCAAATTGGAGCTGCAGACCTTGGAACCCAGGCTCCCCAGCAACCTGCCAGGAATCCTGGCTGTGATCTGACAAAATCTCATCACACTTGTGATGATTCTGTGAAATTATCTCAGATTTGATGAATCGGCATTCTCCAACCAAACTCTATTTTGTCAGAAAATTGCTGTAAGCAAGGTGCACTGAATGAAGAGAACAATCGCCTTCTATGATGAGATTACTGGTTCTGTGGATGAAGGGAAAGCAGTGCATGTATTGTTTCTTGACTTTAGCAAAGCTTTTGACACGGTCTCCCATAGTATTCTTGTCAGCAAGTTAAGGAAGTATGGGCTGGATGAATGCACTATAAGGTGGGTAGAAAGTTGCCTAGATTGTCGGGCTCAACGGGTAGTGATCAATGGCTCCATGTCTAGTTGGCAGCCGGTATCAAGTGGAGTGCCCCAAGGGTCGGTCCTGGGGCCGGTTTTGTTCAATATCTTCATAAACGATCTAGAGGATGGTGTGGATTGCACTCTCAGCAAATTTGCGGATGATACTAAACTAGGAGGAGTGGTAGATACGGTAGCAGGTAGGGATAGGATACAGAGGGACCTAGACAAATTGGAGGATTGGGCCAAAAGAAATCTGATGAGGTTCAACAAGGACAAGTGCAGAGTCCTGCACTTAGGACGGAAGAATCCAATGCACCACTACAGACTAGGGACCGAATGGCTAGGCAGCAGTTCTGCGGAAAAGGACCTAGGGGTGACCCAGTGGACGAGAAGCTGGATATGAGTCAACAGTATGCCCTTGTTGCCAAGAAGGCCAATGGCATTTTGGGATGTATAAGTAGGGGCATAGCGAGCAGATCGAGGGACGTGATCGTTCCCCTCTATTCGACATTGGTGAGGCCTCATCTGGAGTACTGTGTCCAGTTTTGGGCCCCACACTACAAGAAGGATGTGGATAAATTGGGGAGAGTTCAGCGAAGGGCAACAAAAATGATTAGGGTTCTGGAACACATGACTTATGAGGAGAGGCTGAGGGAACTGGGATTGTTTAGTCTGCAGAAGAGAAGAATGAGGGGGGATTTGATAGCTGCTTTCAACTATCTGAGAGGTGGTTCCAAAGAGGATAGTTCTAGACTATTCTCAGTGGTAGGAGATGACAGGACAAGGAGTAATGGTCTCAAGTTGCAGTGGGGGAGGTTTAGGTTGGATATTAGGAAAAACTTTTTCACTAGGAGGGTGGTGAAACACTGGAATGCGTTACCTAGGGAGGTGGTAGAATCTCCTTCCTTAGAAGTTTTTAAGGTCAGGCTTGAGAAAGCCCTGGCTGGGATGATTTAATTGGGGATTGGTCTTGCTTTGAGCAGGGGGTTGGACTAGATGACCTCCTGAGGTCCCTTCCAACCCTGATATTCTATGATTCTATGATTCTAACAAAGAGCACAATATATTTTTAGAAAGAGAACTAATTTGATTTTAAAAGTTTATTACCTGTATCTTTCCATATTCATGAGATCAAATGCTTGGATTTTAACGTTACCTGTACTTCTAGAAATTCAGTATGTGTTATACTTGGGACAGGGATGGAGTGAGATTGTGACTGGGGGAAAGCAGTCTATGACATGATCTCACTTAGGAAGTGGTCCCCAGAATGGAAAAACCTCAACTAGAATACACTCAATTACATGGTAAAATCACAGAATTTTGCAATGGCAGAAAAAAATGTCACCATTCAGTGAGAAGCTGAAGGAAGGGATATGTTATAAAAGTCAAATAAAATCACTTTTTGATGTTTGTGTGTTGCTTTGATAAAATTGCTGATGTGAGATAATCTACATTAGGCTAAGCACAAATTACATCTGGGACCATATTTCAAAACTGCAATTTGAATATAAAAGGAGAACAAAAATAATAATTACAAAGTAACCTAGAAATAGGCCGCAAATGTATTTAAACCTCAGGACATGTTTAGTTTTACTTTTTAATTTATTTATTGAGCATCTTTTCACCTAGACAGCTCATTCATGAGTATGACTGTACACTTTCCTGGATTTCTGCAGTGTATAGGACCTGGGAACTTTTATAGCAAATTTCAGAAGTATTCAGAATTTGCTATTGATTATATCTGAGCTACACTTGAATGCCTCACAATTTAACTTATACTATTGTTTTCTTTCTTCAGGACATATTCATGATTGATGAAGAGGGGTAAAAAGCCATAACATGGCAACAGGTACCTCCTCCTGTCTTCTGATTAGTGATCAGCTAGTTTGGAAGAATGGAATGGTTAGAAGACATTATTGATCATGTAAGGAATTACCAGGCTTGATTCTGCTACCCATAATCATGTTGAATAGAACCTTACCATTCAAGCAGACAGTCCCAGTCATTTCAATGGGATTATGTAATGAGATACCACTCAGCATGAGTACGGGGTGGGGAAGGGGGCATTTTGGTTCTACAGTCATTCAGGGCTATATTGTGGGCCTCCCTTATATGACTATATAGTTGGATGGGATGAGGAGGAACTAAGAAACCTCCTTCTCCTGTTTGACTATTGAAAAGGCCAGTTTCATTTTGACTTGAGGGAATGCTGGGGAGTGCTACTGAAATATTCTCTGCATGTGCACCTTATTGCAAGGAGAAGTAGGGAGAGTCATGTCTCTGCCTCCTACGTGACATGTAGTGGAGACAATAGAGTATGCTTAAAAAGGTGTCACACATTGATCTCTGAGACAGGCTTTCAAAAAAACTTAGAATAAAAAATTTGCATTCAGATGTTTTGATTTTTTTGTGCAAAATTTCACAATGAAGTAAACATTTTCATTTTGTTTTCATTTTAGTCCAAGTGTTTAAATCTGGTTTTCAAAAACAAAATGAAGTTCAAAATAAATGTCCAAAATGTATATTTGTTTTGAAATTTTCCATTGGAAAAAATTCCTAATAATTTGTTAAAAATGACATTTTCCTTCAAAAAAATGCAATTTTTGGGGGGCAGGAAAATTTTAGCCAGCTAAACTCCCAGTGCTGCTCTAACATAGGCTGCTGCCAAAGCCATTCTCTATCCCTGAAGGACTGAAAACAGAACTATAAACCCTTTCTGGCTCAGCAAGTAGCATATGCACTTCACTTAGAAGATGGCTCATTTTAGGATACCATCAGCTGCATATATACGCACTCTTTTCTTCATTAAATATATTTGTTCCAACATTTCATTTTAAAGCATTTACTAAATTGATATGCTAATGTGTGCACTTTTTTTTTTCTCCAAATGTCTGAGAGGAGGGGAGGGAGGAGTGAGCTATAAAACACTGTCGGAATGAAGGAGAAAAGGTAGCAAATAGAAAAGCATATTACTGGTTCGATTGCTCCCCTGCCGCCACTCTGCCTCTCTTCCTGCTGATTCTGTCAAGACCTGAATAGATTAGGTCTCATTAAAACAAAGTTAAAGCCAAAGATTCAAGATGCTTAAAAATCAGACTGCTACATTTAGAAGCATCATCCAGTGTGTGTGTGGCTATGTTAGGAGGGGTGCTCTGGCAGAAAGAGCAAGTTATTGCTGTTGATAGAGGGTGCTACCCAGCCTGGTCACCTAAGCAATTCCTAGGCAGAAGGGGGAATATATGGTGGCAAGGGTGCAAACTTTGTTAGTACAAAGTTCTAATGAATTTAGAATAATTAGAATCCAATTTTGACGTTAATCGCATTGAGGAGAGATGCTGGAGGACTAAGTCATTTGGAAAGCTGGAAGAAAAGAGGAACTAATCTGAAGAGGGATTTCACAAGGCACTAATGTTTCCCCATCTCTGGTACAAAGAACAAAACAGGTATCGCAGCCTACCTGACTTATTTCCAGTGAAGGGAGACACAGAAAATCAACCAAACAAAGAACAAACCAATATAAAAGGATGAGATTCTGTTCTGTACCTCTGAAAAGTGCACCATAGAACTCCCAGCACAGGGGAAGTGAAGGCTAATGTGACTTGAAGCCAAATTTGCACTCCCTGACCCTGGGCTGCCTCAGAAGCTGAAGAGCCCCCTGGGCAGTCCCTCCAAAGTGCCCTATGGCCAACCCACAGCACTGCCTGGAATCTCCGCCTCAGTCCTGACCTCAGTCTCGCCCCCATACTGTGCCATGAATTTATGGGGCTAGTTCATTACAGATTGCCAATGATCTGAACGGAAGATATTTAGGTTCTTGTCCCAATTTAGGCTACAGGATTAGGGAAAACAGAGAGTTCTATGTCATGGATGGACTTTCAGGGTGTGTAACAAGGACACATACTGAGGACAATACCAAAATTTCAATATCTTTCTTAAAATGAATGAAAGGATAATCAAAGATATAAAACACAGAGTCACAAAGAAGTAATACAATTCTATGGTCCCTGGTGGTAGCATTTCTATTCTAAATGACTATTTAAGCTATCCTACTCACACCCTTCCCTGGAGACCTGGTTGGTAGAGATGAGGTTTGAGTGTTGAATAGCTAAGCTATATTGCCATAGCTGAGCTGATAGCTTAGCAGAAGATAGAAAGAGCGACCCCTCTACATGGTGGTTTTCCTTTTTATAGGGTCCTGGCAATGCCCTGAATATTCATATCAGTGCCCAACCTACCATGCCCAAATCTTATTTCCTCACTCAGATACATTTTCAGGTACACCTATCCTACAGGCTAACACAAAATCATAGAAGATTAGGGTTGGAAGTGAACTAAGGATATCATCTAGTCCAACCCCCTGCTCAAAGCAGGACCAACCCCAACTAAATCATTGCAGTCAGGGCTTTGTCAAGCCAGGCCTTAAAAACCTCTAACGATGGAGATTCCACCACCTCTGTAGGTAACCCATTCCAGTGCTTCACCAACCTCCTAGTGAAATAGTTTTATGACATATATTCATATGTGTTAATATCAATTATCTCATCCCCGAAACCATTACCTTTGGCCTAAATCATGACTTCCATGTTCTGTGGTGTACCCTGTGGTTACTGGTCTGTTCCAGACTCATGGTAAACACATTCAGTTCCCTGTTTGGTTCGCCATTCAGTTCCCCAAAGACAAGGGGGTAACCGGTAGGCCATTTATCTGTGCCAAAGGTTATAAACACTTAATGATAACTTGCTCTAGCTTAATCATACAGAATACAGGCCTGTAGGTTCCTTGCATTACAGTCAACTATTATGAGTAATATATACTGGAATTCAATATAAACTAAACCCTGAGAAAATAACAATATAATCAATCAAACCAATGAAAAAAACACGATATGCAATATAGCAAGCTAGCAGACTAGCATCATGGGCTATACTATGCCTGGGTTTATGAGGGACTTCTTGTAGGGCATAGTTGTCTTCTACAGTGTCTGTGCCAGAGGAATCCGCCTCTGGTTAGATACAAGGCTTCCACGACCCCTTTATGCCACTCTGCCATTTTTACACAGCATAAAGAGGATGGGGCAGGAGTGAGGATCTTACTCAAAGTCACCATGAGATAGGAGAGAATATGTACAGAGTACCTCACTCTGTAACATTCTGCAACTGAATTGAAACACAAAATGGCAGCTGCCCCTTCAGCAGCCAAGGAATCCTGCACACAAAACAGGGAAAACAGTGAGGTAACATTTCCTTTCAGCTACTTATACCCCATGAGGAACTGCAAGATATAAGATTGAAAGGTGGCATTAGGAAAATTGATAGATAAAAACAAAATAGAAATGAAGAAGGAACTGAAATCATAGTGCCATTGAAGTTAGGAGGAAGACTGGGCCCCATAAATAGGCAGGTGCGTATTTCTCTGGCTTTCAATAAAGCATGAAGTGGATTGGGCAACGTTAAAGTAAATGCACAGAATGAGCCAATCTGCCTGATCATCTTAGCTCTAGTGCAGTGATAGTAAGGGCATGGCTACACTAGAAACTTCAAAGCACTGCCCCGGGAGCGCTCCCGCAGTTGCGCTTTGAAGTGTGAATGTGGTTGCGTGCGAGCACTGGGAGAGAGCTCTCCCAGTGCGCCTAGTAATCCACCTCCATGAGGGGATTAGCTCAAAGCGCTGGGAGCCCGGCTTTAAAGCGCTCAGACTTGCTGCGCTCAGGGGGGTGATTTTTCACTCCCCTGAGCCAGCAAGTTAAAGCACTATAAAATGTAAGTGTAGACAAGCCCTCAGGTCTCAGTGGTTCAGAAGCCAAATTAGCAATCAACATTACCCAAGAGAGCTACAGTTGTGTCAATTCATTGTTTCATTTACCATAGTACTATATAGTCTTCTTTAAACAGTCTGATGGGGAAATATTTAGTTTATATATAGTATTCTCACAGCAAAATGACTGACCAAATATTATTATTTTATCATGGTAAAAGCATCCTGATTGGTTAATAATTAAATCACACCATGTTTTAATATCATGTACTGAAAAGAACCACAGGAGACACATTAAAGAACCACTTGTGACTCATGAGCCTCAGTCTGAGTATCACTGCTCTAGTATTTAGCCAATCATATACTTTCCTCCTCCCAACACTTTTGCTTAGGTTCTGCAGCCTATATAAAAGAAAACATTTAAAACTTCTGAAAATGCTCCCCCCAAAAGTTCCGTACAAATCAATTTAGCTCCTACTTCTTAACAAATTAGGAAATTGCAATATTTTATGTGAGGTCTAAAGAATGAGATTATAATTACAAGCCAAAGGATCTACAATACCTTGCTCTATGTGTGTTTAATTTTTGGTCTTTATAAATTGAAATAAAGATGCAGAGGGTCGATACTATTCCATTTTCAGTCCTGCAGGCAATTCATACTCAATCACAGCCCTGAAAATTTAAAAGCCCCTGTTTATTCAGGTTTTAGGGCCAGCAGAACATGGAACGTTATTTATAATCACAAGTGCCCAGATTGTTAACTTTCTTTTAAAATAAAAAGTTTGCCTTTTGGTCTAAAACAACAGCTCAGTAAAATGACATTTCTAGATGCTATTTTTAGGAGACATTAAGATCTTGGAATGTTTCTCTTATACTTAAACTCAAGCCCACACTTCCCCAAGAGACAAAGCTATCCATTTGCAATTTTTTGTTGTATTTTTGGACAGGGAAGATGGAAGGTGATTGTTGCACATTAATATATACCATAAAGAAGGAGTTTATAGTAGACTGTGACAGGACAGGAGCCTAAGTAGAACACCATTCTGTCAGAATTATCCTGATGAACACTGTAAGAGGGAATATGTAGAGAGAGATGTATAATGCACCATGCTGTACAACACATTACACAATGGTTAGTTGTGCCCAAAATGGAGGAGCGGGGGAGTCAAAGACCATGACCCAAAGACTATACAGACAAAAAGCATGAGGGAGTGAAATAGAAAACAGAATAAACAATGTGGTGTGTGAGTGTCATAGCTGGAATATTTCATGGAATGGATAAACTTAAATTGTTTTTTTGGAAGGAGTACTTGGAGGGTGCTTGTCAAATGTAAGCAGAGTCAGGATGAGCTCCACTCTGACATCTGGTGGTGAGGTGTGGCAAGTTGTGGAAAAGAACTTCAGGGGCTGATCTCATTTGCATAGGCACACCCACCCCGCCTAGAATGAGGCCATAGCTGCCCAAATGGTCACTTTGGCTGCTGTGGGATCCCCAGTATCTCTGTTATTGGGACAGGAAAAATAAATTGTTATTACCCTGATTATGGGAATCAAGGACAGTGGAACTGTATTTGGCCTTTTGTTATGATGGAGGGACTCGCCATCAACGAAGTAGCACTTGCTAGGCAAGGGACATGGGTTCCAAAACTCTGTGAATTGAGAGAGGCTAGGGATAGGTGTTAATATTTAGTAGTATGGGCCCCTTGGTAAGGGCTTTGCATGTTAATTGCACTTCCTCCTCTCTCCACTATGGAATATCAGAGCTAATTTTGATTCCATTAAGGAGTCTAGTTACAGGCTGCTGAGCTGAATTCATTTTGGGCTAATGGTACACTAGCACTGAGGATCCCCTACTACAAGCTGAAATCACAAAAGAGCTAAACTTACTAAGAGCTGAAATCACTGAGTGTTTTGTTAAGTAGTGGGGGAGCCTGAAGATATATGGTGGAGCAGTTTGCGGGATGACAAGCAGAGGGGCTGCTGGAGCGGAGCAGTTTGCGGGATGGCGAGCAGAGTGGAGCAGCTGGTAGAGCAGAGCGGTTTTGTTGGATGCCCAGAGCAGCTCATGGGGGTGGCTAGCAGAGCAGAGCCCCATGGAGAGGTGGAGCCATCAGTTTTGGACCATGTAAGGTGCCCCTTAACACCCCCCCGCCCCAATCTCCACCCAGGTTGGGAGGTAAGACTCTGCAGATAAACTTTTGAACTCTGGGGCTGCCCTGACCAGGGATAGAGACTTTTGGGTTGTTGGACTTTTGGGACTTTGGGTGATTTTGGGTTGCTGGACTCAAGAACCAAAGGGAAAGGACATGCCCCAATTTGCTTGGGGTGGGTATTTTTTTTTTTTGCTCATGGCTTGTGTTATGAATCCTGTTGGTGGTGTTTCCCCAACATAATGCCACATTGTTTTTCTCTGTTATTAAAAGGCTTTTTGCTACACTCAGACTATGTGCTTGCGAGAGGGGAACTATTGTCTCTTGGAGGCGCCCAGTGGGGGCGGTATATATTTGTCTCAGGTCACTGGGTGGGGGCTCGAGCCGGTTTTGCATTCTGTTATTGGAATGGAACCCCTAGATACTGAACCCAGCCCTTGTTGCTACCAACTCTGACAGGCAGAAGGGTTACACAAATATACATTGTGAGGCTACTCTGTGCATAAGAGGTAGCAAGACTGCATGTGCAAAGGCAGGACTGGGCAAAAAAGTCAGGGCTTTGCCATATTATCTATATGACAAAGTATCTTTCTAACTCGTTAGTTATAAGACTTAAATAAAAGAGGAGGAACTGCACAAAACAGAAAACATGGTGAGTATGTTATTCTTTATTTTATTTTTCATTGATTCTGTTACCTATCTACAGAATTACTACATGATTTGTAGGCCATAAGTGACCATCATAATCATCTAGTCTGACCTCCTCCATAACACAGGCCATAGACTTTTACCCAGCTGTTTCGACAGTGGAGTAAATTATTCTTCCTACCACATAAGCAAATACTGTTTAACCCAAACTTCATGACTGCAAAAAATAATCTTAAAAGAAGATGAGTTGATTTTGGTTTCCATAACAATATTACTAATGAGAGAATTGGAAATGTGCTTTTAGTGATGCCAACTATTATCTGGCAAAAACATTTCACTGGTAATTATATTTTAAATTCCCCATTATATGTCTTATAATTTACATGCACTGTTTTTCATCATGTGATCTGCAGAAATGGGAATTAATGGAAGATGTGGGGCTAAATCCCCTGCACTGCTTTGAAAATTGGAACTTTAATGACTTCTAAAGCACCGTCTCTAGGCTAGAAACAAGAAAATAGGAAATCACACAGCTGTTATGAGGACAGGAGAGGAGATAATCACTTCATGAGGGGGAAAGGAGTCCAGGAGAGCTGGCTGTATTTTAAAGAATCCTTATTGAGGTTACAGGAACAAACCATCCCGATGTGTAGAAAGAATAGGAAATATGGCAGGCGACCAGCCTGGCTTAACAGTGAAATCCTTGCTGATCTTAAACACAAAAAAGAAGCTTACAAGAAGTGGAAGATTGGACAAATGACCAGGGAGGAGTATAAAAATATTGCTCAGGCATGCAGGAGTGAAATCAGGAAGGCCAAATCACACTTGGAGTTGCAGCTAGCAAGAGATGTTAAGAATAACAACAAGGGTTTCTTCAGGTATGTTAGCAACAAGAAGAAAGTCAAGGAAAGTGTGGGCCCCTTACTAAACGAGGGAGGCAACCTAGTGACAGAGGATGTGGAAAAAGCTAATGACTCAATGCTTTTTTTGCCTCTGTCTTCACGAACAAGGTCAGCTCCCAGACTACTGCACTGAGCAGCACAGCATGGGGAGGAGGTGACCAGCCCTCTGTGGAGAAAGAAGTGGTTCGGGACTATTTAGAATAGCTGGACGAGCACAAGTCCATGGGGCCAGATGCGCTGCACCCGAGAGTGCAAAAGGAGTTGGCGGATATGATTGCAGAGCCATTGTCTTTGAAAACTCATGGCGATCGGGGGAGATGACTGGAAAACCCTAATGTAGTGCCCATCTTTAAAAAAGGGAAGAAGGAGGATCCTGGGAACTAGAAGGAACAACATGCTAAAGCAGAAGTTCATTTGTAGACCTGGTCAAAACATTTTTCTCAAACCTTTTTTTTAATATCAAAAATGGCTTTTTTCTCAACTGAAATTTGTCTTGGGAAACTTTTTTGTTAAAAGTTTCAGGTTTTTTAGTTAAAAAAAAAATCCTGAAAACCAAAAAGTTGTTTTTCATGAAAAAAATCTAAATTTTCTGAAAAAAACAGTTGCTATTTTTAGCCAGCTTTATTTATTTTTTTCCTAGCATTTAAAACTTGATTCAAAGCTCTGTCATGTCTCTGAAGTACTCTGATGTCTTCATTCTCTTTCTTTTTTTAAGAGTTTAGTACTTTAATGTGAGTTTTATTTTCAGCTACTATCGTCCATAGCCCCAATCATGCAAACTATTCCAATCAGCAGACACCTGCCTACCCTAGAACCCAGTGACTTCAGGTGGGCTCTTCTTGGGTACAAAGTGTACGAATATAGAGCAACTTGCAGGCTGAGACTGTGCTGCTAATGTTTAGAGATGGTTTCAAATCAGATATGATCCAAAAGCCTGTAACAACTTCTTTAGCACTATTAAACATTATCATGCCACCGCTTGTGTGGCTTCTAAGACCTTGCAAATTCTTTGGCTATTACTTACATGTAGCTCAAGAACTGAAAACCATCTGAATTTTTGACTGCGGGGGTGTGGGAAGGGGAAGTAACCTGTTCAGAATAGCACTTCTTGTATTTATAACACTGATCTCGAACCATACAGAATAAAAACAAAGCAAAATACTAACTCCTGTTAAACAAATGATCTGCGAAATTGCAGGGTTGGTTTTTGTTTTGTTTTAAATTAAGCGAGTTAAGAATACAAGAAAAAATGCAACAAGTTAGTTTTTTGCACTTTCATCCTAATAAAGTTTTAATTAGATTACTTCCAGTTTGTTTATGTTTTTGAGTTTAATTTCAAGTACATTTTTATTTTTTTTCTTTTATTTAAATGTGAGATTCATAGATGCCTGAACCCAGGGCAGGTATATAAAGGAAGAGCTATGTAACCAGGTGCACAAAGTGAAGTGAGAAGACTTCCTTAATACCGATAGACAGGATCTGAAGTTTTAAGTGGATGCAATGATACAGTATGTGATCATTAAGATTTTGGTAGAAATTGTCTACTTCTGGTTTTTAACAGGCTATATTTCAGCCCATAACAATAATGATCAGGACTGACATTATGGGACAGGTTTTCAACAAAACCGACACCTCTCTACTGAGGAGTTTGTGCTGTTGGAACCTGTCCCATAATGTAAATGAAATGGCAAGATTTCCAGAGTGCTCAGTTGAGGTTAGATCTTCAAAAAAGCTCAGTTCCTATTTGGGCACCAACTTAAACTGGCCAGATTTTTCAATAGTGCTCAGGTTGCTGGGTGGTTCTGAGATCTGGCTATAATACAGATATAAATATTAACAGTAAATTTCCAGGGCTAGCGTGGTGTTCAGCTCGCATTCATGCTCACCCTTCATAGGGCTAATGGCTCTGATTGGTAAATTGCTAATTAGCATTATTACTTGCTTCAGTGAAAGTATTCTGAGCCAAGCACTCGTTACACTTGTTTCCTATGACACTAATTATTCCACAAACTTCATCAAGTTGCCAAACCCTTATGTGTAAAGCTCACACTTTTTCAAAATATTAGCCCGTATTTGTTCTCTCCAAATAGTTTTAAAACATTCCCTACCCTCTATGCTTCTTCACACTCTCCAGTTTATCCCTTTGCCTCAGAGACTTGCAACTGCAACTCTCATTCCATACCCTCCATCAAATTTCCTCATTCACCTTGTTTCACTCCAATCTAGTCACAACTATTTCTTTCCATTCAGTTGTTTGAACTACATACTTTTATGTTATGATTACAATTTAAAGGGGGAAACCTCCTCTTCCAAGGTGTCCACCTCAGTTATGTTAACTGGTAGCAGCTTTCTCTCACATGGTCCCCAGTGATGGGGCCTCAGATGCCAGGTGCACAAAGGGGCTGAAGCACAGAAAGCCCAGTTTTAGAAATCACTGAGATCCACAAAACCTCTGTTTGGCTGCCACTAAACCCTGTAGGCACCTAAACTCTCTCGGTGCCTATGCTTTTGCTGTGACAGCTCCCAAGACATCTAAGTTTCTGGTACTGAGCATATGCATTGCTGTCTCAGGCAGGTGCCCAGACACTTACTGCATGCCTAAGTCTGATCATGGGCCACAAGATAGGCAGAGCGATGACTACCTTCCCACCCAGGGCCTGATCTGAGTAGACCTAACTCTACACAAAAGGAGATGAGGGGGGGAGGAGAGAAGAGTTGGCCTCCCTTATAAACTTTAGCCCAATGGTTTGGGTATTCACCCAGGACAAGGGAGACCTCAGTTTGCTTCCCCCTCATCTGCCTGATGAAGAGAAAGGATTTGAATAGGGATACTCCACCTCTTAGGTGAGTGCCCTAGTCACTGGACCATGGGATATTCTGATGTGGATTTCTCTCTCATTCTATTTTGTTGAATCCATTCCAATTTAACTAAATTGTTAAATATTAATTAGGCCAGAGACAGCACCTAAGTCTCCTTGTGGATCTGGGCCCAGATGACCACCCTCAAAACATAAACAGAGAATAATGGTGACCTCAGTGGGACAACCCTTATCTAGGGTAGAAAGAAGAGTGGATCATGTAGCATGAGTACTATTGGATTTTGAGGTCTGAAGCTCTGGGAGTATCAGGGCTATTTGGTTCTCACTCATAATAGGCATAATATTAAAAGGTGTTTTATCTAGGTATGAGGAGTACTACACAGTAAAAACCTAGTTTTTAACAGTGCTTCTTAAATCTCTATATTTTTAAATAATATATTTTACTGTAGCTGTGTGTTTCTAGGATGTCTTCAGGATAAGGCTCTTTGCTGCCATGAGGATACCTGCCCAGATTAGGCAAATTTTCATTATATTTACATTATGTGTTATGCAAAACTATAGCCAATGTCATGTCATGCATGTCAGCGCATTGTGACATAAAAGTGCATTAATAATCCAACATGTTCAATTATTTATAACAGAAGAATGAGAGGTTCTTTAAAATCCAAGTTTGTTTTACCTGGGAACAGCAGAGATAAAGGTCTGTTCTTTGAAACAGTTCCAAAGTAGCTCTGTTACAGCAGAAAAAGTACTTACTGGCAGCAACTGGAAGCTCAGATTTGCAATGACTCTTCTGTATGCCATCCTGTTTTCCCCTTAGGAGAAGAATTAAAAGTTGTTCTGGGGGGAAAAAAACAATCAAGATTTTCTAACAAGTTCTGTGCTGGTCTAAAAGTAGAACACTGTACTTTATAGTCTTGTCACACCAGGTAATTACAAACTTGTACCACTGATATTTTGCGAGTTCAAAGCCTCAAGAAAAGTAAGTGGAGTAATGCCAGAGTATGTTTTTTTCTGTTGGTACTGCTGATGGAGGAAGGCAGCATGGTATTTTGATTGTGTGTGAATCTCACGCTGATGAGAAGCATCCCCTTGACAACCTTAGAGATTAAAACCCAGTATTTAACCCCAGAACAGGTGGGAGCATTCTCAGTGAGGTTACAAGGTTACTCATATTATTTTCTTCAATTTTTACCTGAAAACATGAGGCGATAGGGCAAACTGGACCATGGAAAATGAACTATCTAATTTGGTAAACTGTGTCTGCCGTTTTTGGCCACTGCTAACCAGACCAAAGTCCCCAAATTGCGACATTAAACTGCCGTCCCATGGCAACTTTTGGTTAGCAACAACCTAAAATGGCATTGACTTGGCAACCTACAGATAAAGACTCTATTGCTCTCTACCCATACATGACACATCTATCATTATTATTTGTATTACAACAGCACTGTAAAGGTTTAGGACCCTCCAAATGTAAGTGCTGTACAGACAAGTTTCTTTCGTAGAATACTCACCATCTAAGTTATGATAAAATGTAATATGTGGATGAAACAAACAGGGCCTGAGGAGGGAATGAGGAAGCACTAAAGTAGGCAAATTATTGTACAATAAGATGAAGTCTTAGTTCACCTGTTGTCTAGCCCTTTTCAGCTGGAAGTGTTTTATATGTATCATGGCAGAGATGAATCTTTAAGGAGGAATTTAAAGACCAGTAAAATAGTGGCTTTGGGGGAGGAGAGGGTGTTGGGTTTATTCATGTGCATAAATGGTACCTCTGAAGGGAGAAAATCTCATGAGTGTACTTTTAATTAAAATTAAATATTTGTAACATTTATATATGCAGCTTTTACCACTTTGTAGCTGCCAACATGATAGTTCAGTATTAAAGTATTAAGAAAAAGTCTAAAAATTTCCTCCCAAAAAGTGAATGTCCTGTACACTACATATTAGAAAATCATGCATTACAAAAAACACACTTTGCCTCAGTTTAAGAAGCCTAAAAGAGCTCATCACAGGAACAGTTTATCTATCTAAATACTTCTGTGTCAAGCTGGCTCTTGAACACAGCTAAATTAAGAACCTGATAATTCCTTTGAGATGAGAATTCTGGAACTCATTCAGCAAACAGCAGTGGCAATGGTGGTGTCATGCATCATTTTTTTCCTATGGAAGCAATTAATTAGATTAGCTAACTATTTCTACGAAACATGGCAATTACTATTAGTGATATGACAATTTCCTACAACATCCTGGACAAACTTTATTGAATTAAGTATCTTAGTAGTTCATTATATTAAAAATGCAAATGTGTGTAACATCTCTAAGGAGGAGACCTGAATAATGTAAAACCCTGGGAAGTGTTATGAGCTCCAAAGGACTATTTGAAACAAAAATGAGTTTTTTAAAGTTAAGTGAGTTTCCCAGGAAGTCTATAGGGGGAGGTGTATACAGTTATAAACTCCTCTTGGTATGCAAGAACTCAGCCTTTGAAGATTTGTGAGAAGGAGGGGACTTTTTGTCTGCTGATCATCTGTTACATGCGGAAAGATCAAAAAGGCCTTAACTGAATTAAAGAATGACTCTCAGATTCCTGGGTGTGGCTGTTCTGAGCCAAAACAGTAATAAACTTGTGACCACAAGAAAACCCCTTGCTAGGGTTTACAGGTCTGTTTACAGTCCAGAGCCCTTGTTGAAGATGGGTTCATTTCTGGTAAGCTTATACATGCAGGTTCTCATATTGTTTATATATGTTGTCTCTGTAATGCTTTTACCTTAAGTAAAAGTACTTGCTTAGAAAGAGCTGTGTGCTAAGTTATAATTGTGGCAATTACACTGTTTATAGCCTTTGTAGACTGAGTAGAAGCAGAGCAGGCCTGCTTAGGTGATGGCTGGGGACCCAAAAGCCCTTAAAAGAGTATGTGCCCTTGCTGGACCACAAACGGGAAGTTGCCCTGAACTGTGACACTATTCATCTTAAGTTATTACACATTTTAAGAACAATATCCCATCATATGTCACTAAGGTTGTGGTCTGGCTTTTCTAGTTTGTGGCAAAACTGTAAACCATGGCATAAATGGCTTTGTTTGACATCCTGTAGCAAATGAAAAGATAAAGTATGGATACTTCAAAAGTGTTGGTACAAAATTGAATCTCAAAAGACAACCAACAAATATTTAGGTTACACAGCACATAAATGTCAACACATAACTTAGATTTAAAAAAGAGACCGTATTAATAGAAATAGATGGAAGTGGCAACATGTAACCCCATTTTAAGCATTTTCAGTTAGATATTGTTAACTACGCTCCAGAAGAATCATTTCAGCAACCACATGTTCAACTGAATGTCTTATTAAAGAAAAATGTTATACTGTAATTAGTATAGCTATCATACATACGGCATGTTGAATGTGTTGAATAGAACTGGGCACTTTAGAACGAGATGTCTCATTTTTTAAAATCCTTGAAGCATGAAGGTTGTTTCCTATAACTTCCATTACAAAAGCCATGTAAATTTATGGATACCCTAACTGGGACTGCATAATGAAAAGCCCTCAAGGTCCTGAGTGATCTCAACTCCCATTAACTTATGGTATGATGATTCAGTAGAAGTTGAGGGTACGCATACTCTAGCAGAAGGCCCTCAGCACATAGAATGAACAGGCCTTTGATTATGATGTACCAGTAGTGAATCCACAAATTTGCACAGCTTTTTCATGGAAATTATATGAAACAACTGTTATACTGTATAAGGATAAAAATGCTGAGGCATCTGAATCCTGATTCCATAAATTATTTAAGCATGTACCTTACTTTAAACATCTCTGTAATTCCCATTGAAGCCTTAGTCCCCAAGTCCATTCATCACATACATACACAGGTATTTAATGTAATTCTAATAATTTTTAAAAAGCCACACACCTTTTCCTTTATTATTCACACATAATGACTTTGCCATGGTATTTATTATATTTATATTAGAATGGATACCACACTATGGTATACTGCGATATATAGCACAATATGCTACAGTATGGTAAACATTTAATGTTAAAGACAACTACTGTGATTGTTTTAAAAATACAATATATGTGAATCTGACCCATGGGAGAAATATACATTTGATTTCTAGTCTTTGTGTCTCTAAATGACCTAGCACAGGGAATTTTCTGGCGCAAGATGTGCTTGGAAATAGGATAGGATAAACAAATATTGGAGAAACAGGTTTCAAATTCATTTTTATGAGTATCTGCACTGGAAACCTGATTCTAAGAATTACATACTGCTAATCAGGTAACAAAAACACCCTGTGTGACCTATATGCCCAATGAAATAGCTCAAATTCTGAACTATGAATATGTAATACTCATTGTTAATTTCTGAGCAGTCTATCACCTTAATTAAATTTGTACAATACAGTTCTGAGATCACTTTGAACATGGAAAAAATACCTATAAGAATCATGTTGTGTCATCAACAGACAAAAGAGGTATAACAAATACAGTTTTTGCTGAAAAAAAATTCTCCCAGCAATAGTTGTGCTCTCTCAGAAATTTAGGGTAAGAGGACCTCAAAACAAAATTGAGTAGTTCTGTAACTATAAAATATAGGAGTGGACTCTCTTAATTAGCCAAGAGTCAACAATTCAAATATATTTAAAAAATTTAAATATAATTTCAGTTTTATGAAATTAACCCATTTTTTAAGATAGATAGATAGATAGATAGATAGATAGATAGATAGATAGATAGATAGATAGATAGATAGATAGATCAGGGATTATCTACCTGGGTGTTATGGCCATCCTGCCATTTCAGTATTGCTAATAGGTGGTCCTGCCTAGATCCTAGCTAGATGGGATCTGGCATACACAAGGAGACAATGGTAGAAAAATAAATAAGAATGACTGGTTCTTCTATACATTATAAGTGCCAAAAATGGAAGTAGGTTGATCTGTACCATTGGAAAAATATAATTCTTTTGTTCGGCATTTTAACATCCTGGCCCTTTACTCAATCTTCTCATACAGCAGTGATGAGCATCCATTTTCCCATTTGTAAAATGCAGATAATGATACTTACCTCCCTTGAAATCTACAGCTAGAAAGCACTTTACTATAGATACTATTATTATTACTGTACAGGTAAGCCCCTTCATTTTCAGTTTAAACTGATTTTTATTAAAAAAAGTCGCGGGTTTTACAAAAAGGTTTTTTTTCTGATTTTCACTCTACTTTTTTTATCATTCAAATATGTAAAGAAAACTTGTTTTATTAGGCAAATAAAATACATTGGATGAGATATATGTATTTGATGTTACATTAGTCTGTGTGTATATGCAAAGCTGCCTGTTGACGTAAGGCTATGTATTAGTATTAGTCTAGAAGACACCCAATAAACAAACAGGCACGCACGCGAGCTCTGAAGTTCATGTGCATCTGAAATGAAAGTTTTATTTGGGGATTAGAGATATATTGTTTTCTTAAACTCAGAGTCGGCATTATGTTTTGAGTTCTGTTTTAGTTCTGCAGCAAACTACATTGAATTCTGTTCATCAAAGAATTAATCTAATTAATTTTCCTCTCCATCCTTCTGTCCACCAAAATAGACCCAAAATAATTAAAATTATTAATATTTTGCACCAATTTTCGCCTGTTTTGTTGTTGTAGTAATAAACACCAATAAGTTCCCAGGAAAAATAAAATAAAAACAGAAAACAAAGGTCTCTATGTATAGCTTATATCTATTTTCATCCATCTTCTCCTGCATCTTCAGCAAAAACAACTACATAATAATATTGTTACTTTGCACCTAATTAGAACTCTACTCACATAGATCTCACAGTGATTTACAAAGACGGGTAATCATTAGTATTTCTGTTTTTTTGCAGATGGGATAACCGAGAGGTTTAAGTGACTTATCCAAGGTCAGTGGCTAAGTCAGGAGGAGCATCCATGTTTCCTGATTCCCAGCTTTTTGCTCTATCTACAAGGTGTAGTATGGGCAAAGAAGGCTATAAAATAAATAGACTGGAGGCTATTTAGTGTACTTTCAACATCAGCATGAAATCTAAGCTATTGAGTGATTTATTGGCTAAAACTCAAGGTTCTCAAACTTCAAGAGCATTTGAGGGTTCTTGTTTGTTTGTTTTCTCTACACTGAACTTTTTTGCTTCACTTTCTAGTTGCAAAATAACTTTTTATTTGGAGTGATTTATTGTCAGGACATGCTTGAGTGAGATCAGAAAAAATACATAGGATAGAAAAATCATAGCCAGATGATATCAAAAAGATATACTTTCCCATAAAATGAAAAAGCAGACACTGAAGACAGTAGAGATCATTGGTAATGTATATTGGCCAAGTTGATTCATGGATAGGCATATCAGAAGATGAATGACACATTGAGGTCAATAATAACTGGAAATCTGAAAGGAATCATCATCATATTTGAAGAAGGTCATGGAGATTATGGGAAATAAGTCAAACTAAGCCAGGCAGCTATAGAAGGGAAGATCTTAAAATAAAATTCTACACAAGGAATTATTAAGTCTCCACATAGAAAATAATGCTGGCTTGTCATAAATATAAAGGGAAGGGTAAACCCCTTTGAAATACCTCCTGGCCAGGGGAAAGCTCCTCTCACCTGTAAAGGGTTAAGAAGCTAAAGGTAACCTCGCTGGCACCTGACCAAAATGACCAATGAGGAGACAAGATACTTTCAAAAGCTGGGAGGAGGGAGAGAAACAAAGGGTCTGTGTCTGTCTGTAGTTGTCTTGGCTGGGGACAGAACAGGAATGGAGTCTTAGAACTTTTAGTAAGTAATCTAGCTAGGTATGTGTTAGATTATGATTTCTTTAAATGGCTGAGAAAAGAATTGTGCTGAATAGAATAACTATTTCTGTCTGTGTATCTTTTTTGTAACTTAAGGTTTTGCCTAGAGGGGTTCTCTATGTTTTTTAATCTAATTACCCTGTAAGATATCTACCATCCTGATTTTAAAGGGGGGATTTCTTTATTTCTATTTACTTCTATTTTTTTATTAAAAGTCTTCTTGTAAAAAACTGAATGCTTTTTTCATTGTTCTCAGATCCAAGGGTCTGGGTCTGTGGTCACCTATGCAAATTGGTGAGGCTTTTTATCCAACATTTCCCAGGAAAGGGGGGGTGCAAGTGTTGGGAGGATTGTTCATTGTTCTTAAGATCCAAGGGTCTGGGTCTGTAGTCACCTAGGCAAATTGGTGAGGCTTTTTACCAAACCTTGTCCAGGAAGTGGGGTGCAAGGTTTTGGGAAGTATTTTGGGGGGAAGGACGCGTCCAAACAGCTCTTCCCCAGTAACCAGTATTAGTTTGGTGGTGGTAGCGGCCAGTCCAAGGACAACGGGTGGAATATTTTGTACCTTGGGGAAGTTTTGACCTAAGCTGGTAAAGATAAGCTTAGGAGGTTTTTCATGCAGGTCCCCACATCTGTACCCTAGAGTTCAGAGTGGGGGAGGAACCTTGACATGGCTAGAGACAGAAAAAACAAGAAAAGCCCTGAAAATCAGGAAAGCTGTGGCATTGATAGGTAATAACAGTATAAGAGGAAAGATCCTATAAATAGTGACTGCAGTTAAAAAAGACATGATGAGTAAGCCTTTATGCCACTTCAGGGTCTTAGTTTAAATAAGAGTCCTACTGTCAGCAAGTAAGTACAGTAGCTCATTCTCTGACGAGTTATAAATAACCGGAGAAGACAACTGAATAGATGATATCTAATCTTAGTTGTAGACTATTCTCAGTTTAATAGAATTTGTGATTTCCATGGATACCAGAGTGCAGAGTTAATGCCAAGCATCTGTCCTGGGCTGGCTCTAACTCAAGTGAAAATAACAAGTAGCTATGTGTTGCTATCCAAGGTGAGGAGAAAGATAAACTGTGCAGAGTTTGGAATCAATATAAAAAATTGAGAAATTCAAATACATTGCGATAAAAATAAGAAATTTCAAGGTTAGTTTTTATATGGGTTCTTCTCTGTGAAAAGCACACACTTTAAATAAAATAAAATTCTATGGAAGTATTGTGCCAGGACTGAGATTCTGACAGTAAGCTCTTCCTAGATTACAATTATTTCCCTGTAGGCAGCAAACAGGTATTTGGGATCTCTTAGGTGAACCCTGGGGGGAACCTAAGGTGTGAAATCCTGACCTCACTGAAGTCATGTTGCAACCGGCTTCAATACAAAATCCAAATCTGGTCATAAATAATATTTCTGGACACAGAGATCAATAATTTATAACCTGCACAAACAGGTAATTGAATGGATGAAATAGCTATTCATAGTGAGTCCCTTAAAATGTCAACATTCACCATCCCAAATACTAGCAATAACCAGCTCTTCCTATGTTGAGAAGATGACTACCATACACACTGTGGTGTGGCAAATGGTAACTTTCACCTCTCAGTCAATTTTAATAACTAGCCCAGCTCCAATTTTGACAGTCAAAGATTTGGTGTGATTTCTAAAATGTTCAGAAAAGTCCTTTGCAGCCCTTTAGTTATTTGACTTTAATGTTGAAAAAAAGAAAAATAAATAACTGTGGATAATCCTTCTTGGAAAAGGCTTAACCAGAATGTTGAATGGACAGAGGTTAATTGTTGCCTTGAGCACTGAGATCAGTCTGTTTTAAAAGTTGGCAGTTATAGATCCTGGTAGATATAATCTTTTAAGATTTTCTGATTCTGAAACTGCAGGGGAAGTGAATTACAGAGATTGCAATTGCAGACCAGGGCAATACTAAGCACTTTGTTATGGCTCACAACATTATGAAATATAGTGAACATTATCAGACAGGTATGTGAGAAAGTGGTGCTTTGGAGCAACAGAACAGGGACAGCTTTAAAATTATAACTGAATTCCCATGATTAAAGATTCTAGACAGATCCTTAGCTTGTTGTAAGTTAGCACAGCTTCACTGAAACCAGTGCAGTTATGTCACATTACACTAGCTGGGGATCTGGTCCCTCTGTTTTTAGCATCATTAGATATGGCTGTCACTGTGTTGTCTTTTGTGGGTTTTGTTTGTAAGAAGCTTGCTCTTGTATGGATAGGTGAAATGCTTCCAAGGAGAATAACTCCTCACCCCAGACCTTCACCAGGGAATATAACTGAACTCAAACTGGAGGTTCTGAAGCAGTCAGATGCTTTTCCCTTCATTTTTCCATTTTCTTACACTTTAGCTTTTATGAATTACCATAAGAAAAGCTGCTCTTATGGTATTTCCAGCTGGATAGGAAGCATAAGTGCCAGATCTCTCATGAGAAAGACTCTTCTTTGTTTTTAACTTTTTTTATTGTAAATATTACAAGACTATGCCTATACATAAATGCTTTCCTTTTGTCTTCAATAACATGCCCAAATCTAGACAAGGGTGGGACTATATCTATATAGTAATGGGAAATGGATAGAAAACCGTATGGTAGAATAAGTCTATGTTATTTATTTTGAGATAATTGACTGCGGTTTCCCATTTCCTTTCAGACTGGTTCTTGTGTAGTTCTTCCTGAAACTCGCTCCAGTACAGGGTCACCTTGATCAGGTTGAGCCATACAGCCCTATGTTGTTATGTGATCTTCGGTAACAGGGCCAAATTCTTGGACTGGCAAACCAGTATCTCTATCACCAGGGGAGTAAGTAACCAGTAATCCTCCCACAGCCTGCCAGGTAAGTAACAGAAGACTAGACAGAATGATGTATTTCGAAAACAAAACTAGGATTTATTGAGGGAATGTTAACAATATAAAGGAGGGTGTGGAAAAGCAGATAAACAGTGAAATAACTGTGGTTGCCCCAAAATGGGCCCGTTTTACTGGTATATGGCTTAGGAACTACCAGGACCTCAAAGGTTTTTCTGACACCATATGGTCCAGTGATATACCAGGTTCCAGAATCATTAGACAAAACAGTAACATTAACATTCAATAAAGTGCAGATTGTCCCCCACATCCCATTCAATAAAGTGCAGATTGTTATTCAGATGACAGTCGACCTGCCGTATATCGCACTTAAGGTTTACTGTAACTTGTCTTTGGACCTCACTGATGGTTTCCAACATGTTCCTGATATATTGGTCCATATTAACTCTGGACCTGTATTGATCCAGTGGCACCCCTCCTTGGATCCACCAAAGCTTTGGGGTCCTCACTGGTCTTCTGGTGAACACTTCATGCCCCCACAGCGACCTTATAACCATCAGTACGAAGGGTAACCTTCTATCCCAATCTTTTCCTGATGCCTCAATAACTTAATGTAGTGCAGTCTTAATGGTCCTGTTGGTCCGTTTGACCAACCCAGATGACTCTGGGTGACCTACAACTTGAAAATACTGACGGATACCCAGCACTACACATACGTTTTTCATCAATTCACCAATAAAATGGGGCCCTTAGTCCGAGTCAATAACAAGTGGCAGTCCGAACCTGGTGAAAGATTGCTCAAGGAGCACACATGCAGTTGTTGTGGCAGTATTATTTTTGGTTGGATATGCCTCTACCCATTTCGTAAAGGGGTTGACGATGACAAGGGAGTATACATGACCTCTTCCTGTTCTGGGCAATGGTCCTATATAATCGACCTGTTTCCTCTGCTAGGGTCCATCCAGTGGTTGGTGCAGGACAGGACCCTTTCTTACCTGGTGGTCCAGATTGTTCTCTGCACATCTAAGGTAGTTTTCTACGAACTCCTCAGTATCCTTCATAATGTTAGGCCACCATCCAATGGTCAGCACTCGTTGGACCGTCTTCTCTGGTTCAAAGTGTCCTTGCTGGTGGGCCAAAGTTAGCAGCTCTTTCCTCAAACAGGATGGCATCACCAACACTAGTACCTTATTTTCTCTGTCCTTTTTACTAGCCATTACCAAGCTTCTTTCGTGCTGAAAGACGACATATGTTCTGCAATGCTGCTTCTGCAGAAGCTCTTGTAACTCAGTCTTTCATTTGTAATTGTTTGATGTCCAGTTGTACTTGGATATCAACCAGGTTGATCTGGCTGATAGCACTCTCAGCATTTTTCCAAAGTCTTCCTGGTCCCAATAGAGCTGCCTCTTTGGCCAGTTTATTCACTTTATCTATTGTGGATCTGATGCCTTCTTTGGCCTCCAGCAGATATTTGTACTGATGCTAGGGCTTAGGGTCTGGACCTTCCACTCTAATAGCAGCATCAATTCTCCTGCAGTCCATCTTATCCTTTGCAAACACTTCCCAGTGTCTGTTGATAACCAGCATCACATCATTATCCCAGATAGGTATGTCCAATTTGGTTGGCACTTTCAGAGCACTCACTCTGTGTCCCTCAGTCCATGCTCCTCATTAGGATTTATGCAAAGCATCTTGTTGGGTAGGTGCACAATTACTTTTAAATCCTTCAGGATGTTAACTCCAAGAATTCCATAGCCATCTAAAGCCTGCAGTCCCAGTGAGGCTTGTGTTATAAGAGAGCCCACAGTACATTGTAATGGTATGGTAAATGGAATAATGCTCTCCTTTTTGTTATAGCTCTCCAGAGTTATCATCTCTTTTACTGGGATCTTTCCTGCTTGTGGAGCAGCTCGGGTACAAATCAAGGATATGGAGGCCCCAGTATCCACCAGCATTTCCTGCTGTAATTTTCCAAACCCTTCTGCCAGTGTGATGGTTGTTACTGGCCTTTCCCAATTGTCATTCTTTAATGGACAACAAATCCAGGGGGAGGGAGAGCTTGGCCATTTCAAAATGCATGTTGAGGTGGTGCCCCTGGATCAAAGTGGGCACCAATCCCTGACTTTCCATTCCCTTCATGTATAGAAAGCCTTTTAAACAGCTCCTCATTTGGTAGGCCATCAATTTGAGCTTTTCACTTATATTTTAGCAGTCTTTTCCAAAGCATAGTTCTAAATATCTTTAGCTTATCAGCAGTGGCTTGGTAAGGACCATCCACTTTCATGTCTTTTGGATTTGCAAACCCTCCTTGATCAAAGGGATTTTTCCCTTTGCAGTTCAGATTATAGCTGCTGCTATTCAGATTTCTGTTCTGGAAGTCAGGCATTTTAGCAGCAGGGGTACTAAGGGATGCTATTTTCTTTTTATTACTTTGCCCAGGATGAGCCTCCTTGTTTAGTTTATAAGCTGCACAGGCCATAACCTCCAGTTTTTTAATACCCACTACCAGTGGTTTACTGGACCCATGGACAGTCTTAAGATTGGTAAAAGCCCTTGCATATAGATTTCCCTGAACTCTGGTGTGTCAGGCATGGCAAACCCGTTTACCAGAGGGGAAAGTCCTATTAACCAATATAGGAGTATTTTCCTACTTAAGTATCTTTCTGGTCATTCAGAAGGCTTCTGCCGCTCTGAATACAACTTCCCCATTAGATTTTCATTACATCATCACAGCTTAATGATACCCATGTAGATATCCACCATTTTTGCCACATTACCCATGGGGATTTCATTTGGTAATGCATTGAAATCATCTGTACCAGTACCCTCTTTAACCATTGTAATGATATCTTCCTTGCTAAGCGCAGGAGTGCTGCTAGTCAAGTGTGTTCTCTCTATTGAGAGGCCCATCTGCTTTCCAACAGCTCTTGCCTGCTCAGGTGTAATATTTTGATCTCCTACGTGGTCTCAGGCAGCGAATTTGGGCCATATTGCACTGCAGTGGTAGTGATGGGGGCATATGGGGGGCATTGTCTCCCCTCCTGGCTCTCCTCGTGGCTAACAGGGGCTGATGGTATAGAGCCAATACCACTGATGTGTGGAGAATAGCCAGGTGGTGAGTGTAGTTTTTCACCCTCAGAGCCTTCCCCTTCTGACTCTGACCCATGAGTAGTACACCTAGCTAGAGGACTAGCTTCGATTGCATGAATGACTCCTTGTGACCTTTGAAGCTGATCTTTGAGCTCCTGTAGCCTTTTAAAACAGGCATCAAGATTTACAATACCTTCCCCAGACCGCTTGGCTTCTTTAACCAGCTGACGCACAGTGGCCTATGATTCCTCCAGTTTTTTACTGAGGCTAAATCCTTCCCTTTCTGATGTTACCAGTCTTTTGTTTAAATCCCTCAGCTGTTCTTCAAGCTGAGTCAGCTGCAGAGTCTGGTTAGTGACCTGGGCAGCAGCTGCACTGTGCTTAAGTGATAGCTTTTCTAGCTCAAGATCTTTTTCCTTTATTTGGGCTTGGTCTTGCCCTTGGCATTTTCCTTGGGTAGCTGCCTCCTTTTGCAACTTAACTGCCTATCAAGTTCTTTCCCCACCACAGCCAGCCTGTACAACAATGCTGTCTTTTGTGCCTTTCTCTTGGGCAGTGGCTTGTACATCATACACCACTCCCAGGTATGTCCAAGCTTTTGGAGGGCATCCTCCACTGAGAATAACTCCTCCTCCCATGCGTTATGTCCTTTCCCAAATAAGGAGACAATACTCCAGGGAAGTTTTATTAAGCTGCTGTGTCCATCCCGAGATCCTGAACACCTTCTCCATGTGGATGTCGCCTTACCACCAGCCATTACAAGGTACTAACAGGTAACTCCCAGACGTGTGGGCCTACCTTAGCCCACCAGCCGCTTACAGCTGGGGCATAAACTGCCAACCCCCGGGCTCTGTTGAGAATCCTGGTTGCAGTCTGCATCTCTCAGACGCCCTGGGCTGAAACACTTCACAACAGCACTGTAGTGGGAGTCTCACCCAACCTGCGTCATGGCTCACCAAGCCCCTACGGGCAGTCAGGCTGGCCAAGCCTGCTCCCTAGGACCCAAGCCTTTCCAAATCCAAATGGGCCAATGCCCACTGGCCACTACTGATTCAAGCCTGTCAGCCAACAAGGCTGATGGGACTGTCCCCCGGCAACCTCAAAGGGTGACCAGATCCAATTGCCCATCCAGTAGGAGAATGGTAACTACCTGGCGGTTCACCGCAACCGCCGATCCCAAACCCTGCGGGTTTCCCTCCCTGAGTCGTTGGACCAAACATAACCACAAAGCAGACAACAAGGTACAGAAAAGACAAAATCAAAACAAGCCGACTGGCAGATACTCGGCTAATGCCGGAACTTACTCCTCTGCCAGTCCTGCCGTGGTTGCCACAACTGTTACATGTTCTTCAGTAACAGGGCCAGGTTCTTGGACTGGCAAACCAGTATCTTGATCACCTAGGGAGTAAGTAACCAATAATCCTCCCACAACCCACCAGGTAAGTAACAGAAGACTAGACAGAATGATGTACTTTGAAAACAAAACTGGGGCTTATTGAGGGAATGTTAACAATATAAGGGAGGGTGTGAAAAAGCAGATAAACAGTAAAACAACTTTGTGGTTGTCCCAAAATGGGCCTGAAACCCGGTCCCCGAATGACCCATGGCAAATACAAAGTAAAACTCTAAAACTGTACTTGTAAGTCTCCTCTGGACCCTTGCGAGATGAACGGATTAACTGGATATGAACACAGCTGCTGATGGTAAGTAACTGTCTTTTCTTTTGCTGCTAGGGTGCGTTGGATCCTCGACCTGCAACTGTCTTCCAGTGGCTGCTGGGGACAGGAGGAACACAGGACCTTCACAGCTGGAACCTGGAACCAATGATATAGGCAAGTCACTGGAACCAGGAACCAGTACCTAGACTCAGGTGTTTAAATGTCTCAATTGATAATATGGATCAGGTGGCAGGTGAAGGAATCCTCCGACACCTGTGCAAAGTGACAGTTACTGGCTGCCTCTCTGATAGACAGGCCAACTGACAGGGTGCACAGTCCTTTTGTAGCCTCTGTGGCCCGAAAATTCCAATTCCAACGAGTTTGACCCAGTTTCCTCAGAGGCAGTTTCTGCTTCCCGCCAAAGGAAAAAGGGTGTGAAAGTCTGTGAAGGAGGGTAGCAAAGATGGAGTCTATGTTGTTGTTCACTCCTTCAGGCCTGACACCATCTTGGAAAATGGAATCCATTAACCACAACATATTACAACCAACTACATTATTACAAACACAACACTATGAAACACAGTAAATTCAATGTAAGCCAAGACACAAACATGAATAGGCATATATATAGGGAAAACTTCCCTACAATGTGGTTGTGCTGGATTCATCCATACCATTATACAACAGTGTAAACAACAGTAACAGTTTATATCCAGCAGTTTTGTACACTCATCAAAATTCCAATCATTAAAGTGAAATTTAGCTAAGCATCCAATTCTCAGACAATTATGTTCAATCACTGTGTTCAATGTTCATATTTCATTGCTTTAAATCTACTGAACTATTTTTCTTCAAACTTGGCTTGTTTTATAGATCTCATTGAGACTTAAATGTCAAACAATGTCTACAAAACAATGTATTTTCTGCAATGGTCTCTGACTGCATAAGGCTTTATAAGAAAGTCCCATTTCTATTATGTACTGTATTAATTGATAAATTTAGAATGATTTTGTCATGTTTTAAAGTATATACAGAAGGGGATGATGTTGAGGATGACTGTTTAGGAATTTCAGATGTTTCTTTCCCAACTCTTGCATGTGTTTGGGTTCTCATTCTAAATGTTGCATTAATGCTGGTATTTTTACAGGGTGCATATGGTTACAAAATTATAGTTTGGTCATGTCAAAGGTCACATTTTGCTCTCTTATACCATGCAAACACATTGAAATCAATAGGCCTGAATAAAGTGTAAGTGAAGTCAGGATTTGGCCCTAAATCAATTTATTACAGAAACTTAAAATCAGCAACCAGGATTGTACCCAAAACAATCAGATTAGCATAGCAACACATAAATAGATGACACTGATCCCTGTTTACCACAGAAGTCTTTTCTGTGCTTGTTAAAAGAAATTAATCATAAACCTGAATGAGTTCGACTATTTGTCACAGCCTTAGATAATAATTTCTGACAGTTAATCAAATGTAAGGACTTTATTTAGTAGGCAAAGTAAGGAAAATAAGCCTTGGTATAAACACATCATACTATGGGTGAATCAAATCATACAAAACAAGATTTGTGGAGTTAATGAGGAAGTAGTTTTGAAGTAAATCCTCTTCTTTATCATTCTGAATATCCTGCTTACTGTGTATAGTTATTCCACTGCTGGCTACCTTAAGGGAAAGGCCTGAAGGATATAATTGCTTGAAGAATTATTGTCATTACACATTTACCGAATCATTCTTAGCTGTGACCAAAGGAAGAAGTTATTTTTTATTAAACATTATTGTTGTTTTATTAATAATTATTTATTATTTATTAATTATTGTTGTTGTATTATATTATTGTTGTTATTGTTATTATTTTCCTGGAGTCATCCAGACCAAGAGACAAGAGAAAGCCCAGCTATACCCAGTGAGGTCAATTGGAACAGGATTTGCCCCACCATGTAAACTTTATTTATTCATTTTAAGATGTAGGTTGACAAAGCAGTAGTTTTGAATTCAGATAAGCTCTGAGTCAAGTTCCAGAGGAAAAAAACTAATTGTAGATCTAAATGCATTACAATTTGTGCTATATTCAGTTTGAATATGATATTTCATGCACTAACTTGTGTATTGATTAAGACACAAGAGACTAGAACACATAATTGTCTCAGGATAGAGTTTGTCTTAGTTTGATAACTTCTCCATATTATCATTGTTAAAATGATGATTCTGAAATGTATTCTGATTATCTGCATTTTGTTGTCTCTATTATATTTGAAATATATTCCCTTTTAATATCCATATTTCTCCAGCTCTCCCTACTTTAGAAAAACTACATGAAGGTGATTTTAATTATGTTCAGTTTGGCCGTACATCTACTATATCACCTCCCACATCACTCTCCAGCTCTTTTTTTAATTGGATCCCCCATGTAACGTTATTGACATGAACTGTGACTGTATAGATTATTGTTGCAACCAGGGTCCTATAGTTGCACCAAATCTTGTACAAAAGAGGTCAAGTTAGGTGTCTATAGAAAGGTTGTAATTTGCTGGTCATGATTATGCTGCCTGTATGTGTGTATCATTTTTGTATTTGAAGTTATGAATAATGGCTATGTACTTGTATCTCAATCTGTTTGATTCTAAGTAGCCTCAGTAAAGCATTTGGTCAGCTTCTTGAGAAAGGAATATTGGGATATGGATTTGGGAGATGCCAATCCACACCTGAGCTTTCCTGGGAATGTTCAAACTAACATGTAAACAATGAATCATTCATGAACATGTGACTTGCCCAGGGGGCTACAAACTCCACCTTGTTACTGTGATTTTGCACAGAAGAACAAAGGAGTTTCCACCCACAAGAGAGGGAATATAAAAGGCCATGGAAGCCCCTCCATTTTATCTTCAGCTGGCTCAAGAGATGGCCTCTCCACGCCAAAGAGATGCCTGAAAGAAACTGGGACAAAGGACTGTAACTACAGGGGTGTGAGTGATTGCTGGACCCAGGCCATAAACCATAACGTTGGTCTAAAGAGGATTGGGCCAAGACTAGGAAGTAGTTTAGTCTGTGAAAGAAGCTTATTGGGACATCTCTGATGGTAAGATTTACCTGTGTTCAGTTTCCTACTGTATTAGGCTTAGACTTGCGTGTTTTATTTTATTTCGCTTGGTAGCTTACTTTGTTCTGCCTGTTATTACTTGGAACCACTTAAATCCTACTTTTTATACTTAATAAAATCACTGTTGCTTATTAATTAACCCAGAGCACGCAATTAATACCTGGGGGAGCAAACAGCTGTGCATATCTATCAGTGTTATAGAGGGTGGACAATTTATGAGTTTACCTTGTATAAGCTTTATACAGAGTAAAACGGATTTATTTGGGGTTTGGATCCCATTGGGAGCTGAGTGTCTGGGCGCTGGAGACAGCAGCACTTCTTAAGCACTTAAGTTAAGTCTGCAGCTTTGGGGGCGTGAGACAGACTCTGCGTCTGTGTTGCAGCAGATTAGCATCTCTAGCTCAACAAGACAGGGTTCTGGAGGCCCAAACTGGCAGGGAAAACAGGCTCAGAGGTAGTCTCAGCACATCAGGTGACAGTCCCAAGGGGGTCTCTGTGACCAAACCCGTCACACCCCAGTTTGAATTTATCTGTTCTAATTTTAAGGAATTTAATTGATTACATTGTACAGTGCCTTAATGAGGGAAGAGTGCTTTATGAATAAAATTATTACTAATAGTAGTACCATATTTATTGAGGACTGGTTTTATACATATAGACATCACAATGCTGGCATTATTGGTGTAAGTGCATAAGCAGAAGAGGTTAAATGGTTATTGCTATTAGCTGTTACAAAACACCATAGATCATTTTTTCTCACTCTGTTGTTCAGGCATACAATAGGCCAAACTTTACTAAGTAATTCTATCAGATAAAACTATATGGATCCTACAGGCCTGATCTTGAGGGTGCTGTCACAGCCTCTTGAAAGGTTCTGGACAACTTTATCCCCAGTGATGTAACTGTTTGGCCAATTTTTTTATGGTGCCAGAACAGCAACAGCTCCCAACACTGGGAGATGGGGATGTTAAGCATTTCTGAAGAATAGGCCAAAGGATTGTGAAAAGTCAGTGAGAGTGGAGGGATTTAGAGCTCTTGGAATTTCATAAGATCACGCCCTGACAATGCCAATCGAGAAATATGGACCAGGTTTTGCTCTCAATTACACCTCTTTAAATTGGGAACCATTGTCAATAAAATTAGACCAGTGTAAAACTGGTGCAAGTGAGCAATCAGGCTCATACACATGCATGCTGTGGCTAATTGCTGTATCTGAGAAGGGTATAAGCCTATGGCTTTTTGAGGGGAGGGAGGATTTTTTGGGTTTTTGTTATTAATTTGATTTTATTGGTTTGATTAAGTTAACTTCTTAAAAATGCATGATTTCTAGGGCTCTATTTTTACAGTTATTTATCTAGCTTAACCATGAATCCCTTACCAAAAAAAGCAAAACAAAACACCACCCCCTTCACTGCCTGCACTGTAGAAAGTGACCAGCTTTCTGTGCTATAAAAAGCAACTATGAATGTTATTTTAGTGCAAATAACCATTCTATCATAAAGTGCTAGAGATGTGGCCAGTGATTCTAAAGTACTTCAATTTAGGCAGAAGTCAGTGTTCAGGGATTTAGGGGAAGTATGGTCATAATTTCCAATGCTCATTTCCGTTTGCTTGACAAATTCAGAGAACACTATGACCAATTTCCTATAATGGTCAACATGAGTGTCACTAAGTTAGGAACTATGGAACAAATATACATAGGGGATCCCACAGTTCCAAGAGCTATTATAGAGTCTCATACTACTAGTAGAAAACCATTTTCTTGTAGTTACCTTACTGGAGCTTGGCAAACATGAAATGCCCATCATATTGAGGCATCAGAGGAAGAGAGAACACATACTATAAAATAACAATGTTTGACTATTTTGAGTATTTTGGATATTGACTTTACTGTGTGTTCAGATCTTTCATTGATGTCAACAAGAGTTTTAAATGTGTGACAAATGGAGAACCTGGGCTTGTTTAGTATCCTTCCAGGGCTAAAATGGGTCATTTCATGTGTGTTTTTTCCAGGTGTCTTTGTGTGGCTATATATTTATTTCCACACTGAACTTCCTGTTTATAAACCAAAACCAAAATTTTGATATGGTCACAGAAATTCAAACACATTGCCCCAAGAAATCATTGAGGACAACAGCTTAGCAGAATTCATAAAAGCACAGGATGTTTATATGGATATCAAGCATATATAAAATGGTAATAGCAAAGATTAAAAATAAAAACCATCAGGCTTCAGAGCATAAGCCAATCTCTATGGAGATTAGGAAGAAACTTTTTTGAGGGTCCAATTAGCCCATAAACTCCTGCTTTAGAGTTTCTTGCACCTTCTTCTGAGGCAGCTTGTACTCACCACTGTCAAAAATAGGACAGTGGACTAGCTGGACTGCTGCTCTGATCCAGCAAGGCAACTCCTATGTACAAAGTTATTTCAAGTATTTAGATGTCAGTACACAACAGTTAGCGAGTACGTAAAGATCATGGCAAACACCACACTACTGCTCCACCATGACCTAGAGCACCCCCCACACCTTATCACCAACAAAATTAAGAAAAAAACTCTTCTGGCCTCAGACCACAGCTCTCCTTGCAGAAGGTAAGGATGTTCACAGAAGATGGTCTGAAGCCTGAGTGACTGCCGACTTTCCAAACAAAAATCTAATCAACAACCCAACTGTGCAAGTACCAGGCTTCTCCTCCCCACAGTGCATATGGACAGCTGTACACCACATCCGCACCTGACATGGAAGGTGGGCATACTTACTCCATAGATGGAAAGTGAGGGAATCACCGAACTGCAACTGTGTGTGGTGCAAACTGCCAGACACATTACGGATGATTGTGCAATCTATGTTCTTCCTGGAGGTGTCACAGCCATTCGCATGGCTACCCCCTCTGCTTTGGACTGGATAAGAGACCTTGAGATCCAACTATAGTCACGCCGTTGCATTCACTATTTCACTATCACCATACAAGAGAAGAAGTAGTGCACTTATTCCATCACAAAAGTAATCTTTCAGATACGACAGAGACAAACAGATGCTGCCCATCCTAGATAATAAACTACTTCCATCCCTCATATTTCAATACTACTTAAAAGAATCCTATTTCTTGCTGAAGTTCTTTGATGTGGAAAGTATCCTGCCAGTTCAGAGAGGCTTTCCTAATTCTTCATATAGTGCTGTCTGATCGTTATAAATTATCAGCATCAAAATTTTGCAGGAAAATGCAAAAATAAAGGCATAAATTCTGATGACATCAAGCCATAAAATATGTTTTCTTGATAACTAGAGTTGGTTTTGGATCACATAAAAATGCAATCCAAAACCTTTTCACATATAAAAATGACATTAAAAGTAGCAATTTCTAATTTCTAAGTAGCAATTTCTAATCAGTTTCTAATCCATCCACTTGCATTGCCCCAATCTCCATTGCATCGGGGTACCACCTGAGTTAAATCCCAGTTATGTTTGGTTTATCTTAATTAGACAACCTTTGCCTAGCATTCTTCTTTCCCCGTAGATGTCACGTCTGTTTATGGTTAATTTGTTCACTCTTCACAGTCAAGAGCTCCCATATGCGAGTTTGTAAGCCCCAGGAACAGTTATGTTGTAGTGTGTATTAAATATCTATAATTCTGAGTTGGAGCTACAACTTCAACATTAGATTTGGGGGGAAATGCAGATCACTTGAGCTTCATGCTCTTAGTTTGACACTGAACCTCCATAGTAGCCACATGTTTTATAGTTGCTTGCTGTATATGATCATGATTCAGCAAAGGACTTAAGTGAATGCTTAACTTTAAGCATATGTGTTGTCCCATTGAAGCTCAAAATTAAGTATGCTTGCTGAATCAGGACCCATATTATATATATACATTGTGGATAACTAAGAGGGAAGACATAATGAAATTATAGTCCAGCTCCTTAGATCTGGCCAAGCTGTACTTGTCACAGGTCCTAAGGCAGTAGTAAAGGTGGCTCTACACCACCTTTATGCACTCCTGGCCTTGAGGCAAGCCAGTTTAGCCCCCCAGCAGAAGTTAGAGCAATTTACTGATAGCTGTAATTTAAACCAGCTCATAATGGGTGACAAGGGGCTCTTACAAAGTCAAAGATCATGCTAATGAAACAGCACTCCAACCTTGCCTTCTTCCTGATCATACTCGCCTTATGTTGAGGGCTACCAAGGGGTGGGCAACTATGCTACTTATATACCACTGCTACATCAGGGGAATCCTCATCTTCCTTCGTAGGGTTGGAGTGTTACCAAGTGGGTGGAGCGGAGCCTAACATCTGGTCCCACATGTGTTCTTATTTTCATGAAATATAATGAAAAAGGTTCCAATTCTCCCATTGCACCTCTAACCCTAGTACTAATCAGATCCCAAATGGGGATGGATCATGGAAATAAAGGCCAGAACAGAACTCATGTAGGCTCAGTTCAGTACAAGAAAATATGACATGTAACGGACATCTGTTTTCATGATGTATACTATAACTGTCACATAGCTCAAGGATTGCTTTACAAAATAGCATAAAAAACATGGCAAATATTCACATGATAAATGAAACTGAGCATACCAGTATCACTACCCAATAAACTTAAATAAAGGGTTTAAGTTTCCCGGGCTGTCAAATTAATGCTTTTGAAAACAACAATATGGTAGATAATTACCTGCATGGTTAAATCTTAGTAAATATATTTTTACAAATAAATTGGTATTTAACATACAACAGTTTATTTCATCCTTTTTATTTCATCCTTACTTTACACAAGCCGTTACTCAGACCTCAGTGGTTCAGGAGCCAAATTAGCGATAACATTATCCAAAAGAGCCACAGTTGTGTGAATTCATTATTTCATTGAGGTTTATTATTCATTAATTCATTATTTCATTGAGGTTGAGATAGAAATAAGAAAGTCTCTGGGTAAGGGAAAAAGGGGTAAAAAACAGGGGTGATGTCATGGTAGGGGTCTTCTATGGACCACCAAACCGGGAAGAAGAAGTGGACAAGGCTTTTTTTAAACAACTAACAACATCATCCAAAGCATAGGACTTGGTGGTGATGGGGTACTTCAACTAACCAGCCATCTGTTGGGAAAATAACACAGCAGGGCACAGATTATCCAACAAATTTTTGGAATGTATTGGAGACAATGTTTTATTTCAGAAGGTGGAGAAAGCTACTAGTGGGGAGGTTGTTCTAGTTTTGATTTTGACAAATAGGGAGGAACTGGTTGAGAATTTGAAAGTGAAAGGCAACTTGGGTGAAAGTGATCATGAAATGGTAAAGTTCGCGATGCTAAGGAATGGTAGGAGGGAGAACAGCACAATAAAGACAATGGATTTCAAAAAGGCAGACTTTAGCAAACTCAGGGAGTTGGTAGGTAAAATCCCATGGGAAGCAAGTCTAAGGGGAAAAACAGCTGAAGACAGTTGGCAGTTTTTCAAAGAGACATTATTAAGGGCGCAAGAGCAAACTATCCCACTGTGTAGGAAAGATAGGAATCATAGAATCATAGAATATCAGGGTTGGAAGGGACCCCAGAAGGTCATCTAGTCCAACCCCCTGCTCGAAGCAGGACCAATTCCCGGTTAAATCATCCCAGCCAGGACTTTGTCAAGCCTGACCTTAAAAACTTCTAAGGAAGGAGATTCTACCACCTCCCTAGGTAACGCATTCCAGTGTTTCACCACCCTCCTAGTGAAAAAGTTTTTCCTAATATCCAATCTAAACCTCCCCCACTGCAACTTGAGACCATTACTCCTCGTTCTGTCATCTGCTACCATTGAGAACAGTCTAGAGCCATCCTCTTTGGAACCCCCTTTCAGGTAGTTGAAAGCAGCTATCAAATCCCCCCTCATTCTTCTCTTCTGCAGGCTAAACAATCCCAGCTCCCTCAGCCTCTCCTCATAAGTCATGTGTTCCAGACCCCTAATCATTTTTGTTCCCCTTCGCTGGACTCTCTCCAATTTATCCACATCCTTCTTGTAGTGTGGGGCCCAAAACTGGACACAGTACTCCAGATGAGGCCTCACCAATGTCGAATAGAGGGGAACGATCACGTCCCTCGATCTGCTCGCTATGCCCCTACTTATACATCCCAAAATGCCATTGGCCTTCTTGGCAACAAGGGCACACTGCTGACTCATATCCAGCTTCTCGTCCACTGTCACCCCTAGGTCCTTTTCCGCAGAACTGCTGCCTAGTCATTCAGTCCCTAGTCTGTAGCGGTGCATTGGATTCTTCCATCCTAAGTGCAGGACCCTGCACTTATCCTTATTGAACCTCATCAGATTTCTTTTGGCCCAATCCTCCAATTTGTCTAGGTCCTTCTGTATCCTATCCCTCCCCTCCAGCATATCTACCACTCCTCCCAGTTTAGTATCATCCGCAAATTTGCTGAGAGTGCAATCCACACCATCCTCCAGATCATTTATGAAGATATTGAACAAAACCGGCCCCAGGACCGACCCTTGGGGCACTCCACTTGATACCGGCTGCCAACTAGACATGGAGCCATTGATCACTACCCGTTGAGCCTGACAATCTAGCCAGCTTTCTACCCACCTTATAGTGCATTCATCCAGCCCATACTTCCTTAACTTGCTGACAAGAATACTGTGGGAGACTGTGTCAAAAGCTTTGCTAAAGTCAAGAAACAATACATCCACTGCTTTCCCTTCATCCACAGAACCAGTAATCTCATTATAAAAGGCGATTAGATTAGTCAGGCATGACCTTCCCTTGGTGAATCCATGCTGGCTGTTCCTGATCACTTTCCTCTCATGCAAGTGCTTCAGGATTGATTCTTTGAGGACCTGCTCCATGATTTTTCCAGGGACTGAGGTGAGGCTGACTGGCCTGTAGTTCCCAGGATCCTCCTTCTTCCCTTTTTTAAAGATTGGCACTGCATTAGCCTTTTTCCAGTCATCTGGGACTTCCCCGTTCGCCACGAGTTTTCAAAGATAATGGCCAATGGCTCTGCAATCACAGCCGCCAATTCCTTTAGCACTCTCGGATGCAACTCGTCCGGCCCCATGGACTTGTGCACGTCCAGCTTTTCTAAATAGTCCCTAACCACCTCTATCTCCACAGAGGGCTGGCCATCTCTTCCCCATTTTGTGATGCCCAGCGCAGCAGTCTGGGAGCTGACCTTGTTAGTGAAAACAGAGGAAAAAAAGCATTGAGTACATTAGCTTTTTCCACATCCTCTGTCACTAGGTTGCCTCCCTCATTCAGTAAGGGGCCCACACTTTCCTTGGCTTTCTTCTTGTTGCCAACATACCTGAAGAAACCCTTCTTGTTACTCTTGACATCTCTTGCTAGCTGCAGCTCCAGGTGCAGTATGGCAAGAGACCACTCTGGCTTAACCAGGAGATGTTCAATGATCTAAAACTCAAAAAAAGAGTCCTACAAAAAGTGGAAACTCGGTCAAACTACAAAGGATGAATATAAACAAATAACACAAGTATGTAGGGACAAAATTAGAAAGGCCAAGGCACAAAACGAGATCAAACTAGCTAGGGACATAAATGGTAACAAGAAAACATTCTACAAATATATTAGAAGCAAGAGGAAGATCAAGGACAGAGTAGACCCATTAGTCAATGAGCAGGGAAAGACAATAACAGAAAATGTGGAAATGGCAGAGGTGCTTAATTACCTCTTTGTTTCAGTTTTCACCAAGAAGGTTGGTGGTGATTGGATGTCTAACATAGTGAATGCCAGTGAAAATGAGGTAGGATCAGAGTCTAAAATAGGGAAAGAACAAGTCAAAAATTACTTAGACAAGCTAGATGTCTTCAAATCACCAGGCCCTGATGAAATGCAACCTAGAATACTCAAGGAGCTGACTGAGGAGATATCTGAGCCATTAACAAGGAGATGATTGAGGAGATATCTGAGCCATTAACAATTATCTTTGTTATGGAAAAGTTATGGAATATGGGAGACATTCCAAAAGACTGGAAAAGGGCAAATATAGTGCCCATCTATAAAAAGGGAAATAAAGACAACTTGGGGAATTACAGACCAGTCAGCTTTACTTCTGTTCCTGGAAAGATAATGGAGCAAATAATTAAGAAATCAATTTGCAAACACCTAGAAGATAATGATGTGTTAAGCAACAGTCAGCATGGATTTGTCAAGAACAAATGTGTCAAACCAACCTGATAGCTTTCTTTGACAGGGTAAAAAGCCTTGTGGATGAGGGAAGTAGTAGATGTGGTATATCTTGACTTTAGTAAGGCTTCCGATATAGTCTCGCATGACCTTCTCATAAACAAACTAGGGAAATACAACCTAAATGGAGCTACTATAAGGTGGGTGCATAACTGGTTGGAAAATCGTTCCCAGAGAGTAGTTATCAGTGGTTCACAATCATGCTGGAAGGGCATAACAAGTGGGGTCCCGCAGGGATCAGTTCTGTGTCCGTTTCTGTTCAATATCTTCATAAATGATTTAGATAATGACATAGAGAGTACACTTATAAAGTTTGTGAGTGATACTAAGCTGTGAGGGGTTGCAAGTGCTTTGGAGGATAGGATTAAAATTCAAAATGATCTGGACAAACTGGAGAAATGGTCTGAAGTAAATAGAATGAAATTCAATGAGGACAAATGCAAAGCACTCCACTTAGGAAGGAACAATTAGTTGCACACATACAAAATGGGAAATGACTGCCTAGGAAGGAGTATTGCAGAAAGGGATCTGGGGGTCATAGTGGATCTCAAGCTAAATATGAGTCAACAGTATAACACTGTTGCAAAAAAAAAAAGCAAACATCATTCTGGGATGTATTAGCAGGAGTATTGTAAAAAGGTTAAAAAGACATGAGAAGTAATTCTTCCTCTCTTCTCCACACTGATTAGGCCTCAACTGGAGTATTGTGTCCAGTTCTGGGTGCCACATTTCAGGAAAGATGTGGACCAATTGGAGAAAGTCCAAAGAAGAGCAACAAAAATGATTAAAGGTCTAGAAAACATGACCTATGAGGGAAGATTGAACAAATTGGGTTTGTTTAGTCTGGAGAAAAGAAGACTGAGTGGGGACATGATAACAGTTTTCAAGTACATAAAAGGTTGTTACAAGGAGGAGGCAGAAAAATTGTTCTCCTTAACCTCGGAGGACAAGACAAGAAGCAATGGGCTTAAATTGCAGCAAGGGCGGTTTAGGTTGGACATTAGGTAAAATTTCCTGTCAGAGTGGTTAAGCACTGGAATAAATTGCCTAGGGAGGCTGTGGAATCTCCATCATTGGGAATTTTTAAGAGCAGGCTGGACAAACACTTGTCAGGGATGGTCTAGATAATACTTAGTCCTGCCTTGAGTGCAGGGGACTGGACTAGATGACCTCTTGAGGTCCCCTCCAGTCCAATGATTCTATGATTTACTATAGTAGTATATATTCATATTTAAACAGTATGATGGGGACATATTTATATTATATATTATTCTCACAGCAAAATGACTGACCAAGTATCCTTATTTTATCAGCTAGAATTGGTTAATAACATAATAAAAGCATCCTGATTGGCTAATAATTAAAACAGTGTTTTTATATTATGCTCTGCAAAGAGCAGCAGAAGACACAGCACAGAGCTACTTACCACCCCCAAGCCTCAGTCTAAGTATCACCTACTGTACAATTAATAAAATGAAAACCTTAGGCTACACTTTAAACTAAGGTTAGTGCTTGGTTTGGTTTGTTCTCAGTGCTACGCAAAGGATCTTATTCATATCTTCGCCAGAGATAAAAATACAACAAAAAAGGATAGTAGAAAGTCAAAACAACACTTGAGGAACCCGGGGGGGGGGGGGCAGAAAAAATCCCTGGTAGAAGCTGTGAGACTGGGGAAGAAGCCCTGCCTCCCCAGCGGCCCCCCAACACCATACCCGGCAGCAGCCGCAGGACAGGGGAAGCCCTCCCCAGCGGCTTCATGACCCCATCCTCGGCAGAAGCTGTGGAACGGGGAATCCCCCCCAGTGGCCCCCATAAGCAACCCTGCACCCCTAAGCAACAACCGCCCAATGCTATTGCAACCAGCCTGCAGTATCCCTGCACCAGTCATCAGCCCTACAATAACAAACCAGGGTGCACAGAGCAGTGCGTCAACCCTGCAATCACAGAGGGACATGAGCAATTCCCTGACTGCAACAGACCGGGGACCCGACCCCGTGGGACTGGGAAGCCTCCTTACCCCAGCAGACACCATCCCCGTCCCAAGCTGCAGAGTGGCTGGGCAAGCCCTTGCACCCGACCCGCTCTCCAGTAGATGCAGCAGGCAGGTGAGGCGGGAGAAGCTCCAGCGCCCAGACCCTGGATTCCCACAGAAGCGCGGGGGTGGCAGGGGAAGCCCCTGCACCTGGACCCCCCACTGCAGCCCTGGGACTGGTGCAGCTCTCATTCCCTGCTGCTCCCCGGGCCGTGGTGTGGGGACCGAGCTTCTCCAGTCTTGGGGCCACAGTGTGGGGAGGCAGAAAGGAGCAAATAGAGTTAGGAGGCTGCAGTGTGGGGGGGTGGGCAGAATGGGGGAAGCTGGGTGGAACAGGGGCAGGTCCCGGGGAAGGGGCAGACAGGGGTGGGGCTGTGGCAGGGCCATAGGCAGAAGGGGTGGAATGGGGGTGGGGCTGCAGATGGTAGGGGGCCACTTGCTCTGGCCCAGGGCCCCAGGAAACCTTAATCTGCCTCTGATCACAGCAGTCTTCAAAGTATAACTAAGCAAAAAAATTCTGTGGTAAACTACTAATGTATGGGGACTGGTCTTTTAAGCCTTTCCCTGCCTCTATGCCTTTTACTGCCACAATCTCAGATCCCAGTCTTGTAATCTGAAGTGAGCGGGACCATACACAGGTATCAATTTGCAAAATTAGGACCTAGAAAACAATGCTCAGAATTCCCTATTACCACTGTAGTGAATGCAGGCTGTGGAATGCACCTTTGTCCATTATAATCTTCTGTTACAATAACTTGAAACAAACAAACAAGGTCTAAGCCAGCATGTACACTCTTTTAAAAAAACAACCACATTCTAAAAGCTTAAATCATTTTGGCTGCTTTGTATTTATACAAGTTCAATGTTTAAATGACATTCTTCGCCTACTCTGTTACTGTCTGCTAATAGTACTGTAGTTTACAAATGATCAAAAGTTTACCAGAGGTATATGAGCAAAGACCTGGTTCCAATGTATGTTGATGGACCCTGTTCCCATTTTGGCTTACTAGCTCATTTGAGGCACATCTTTTGTTCAGTACTCATTCTTCCCTTCCTTACTGCGCTTGTTGCTCATCAATTTGTTGCTTGTTCTCAGGCTGAGACCCAGACACTCTTATCAATTGCTCCAGTCAGATAGTGCAGTCTGTGTTTCCAAGCTGCATCAAACTGCAATGATCTAAACTGATTTTATAGAAAGAATGATCATTTTACTGCATATCATTCATCCATGCTATATTCACAGTTAGATTAATTGTAGCAAGCCGAGCTGGTTAGCTTAACAACTAAGACCAACGTTTATATATATAATGCGTGTGCTTTATCTTTTACCTACCCTCTATTCACTTGTTAATTTGTCCCAAAAGTTCACTGCCCTACCCTACTAGAATTCCCCTCCTCCCTGGCTGGCAGTTGCTCCCTCTTCCCTCCACATACACACCACAGGACCTTTCTCTTTCCAGAGTCAATATTTGTAGAGGTTGAGCTGATAAGTACAGGGTTCATCATAAACTGTCCCTGCTCTCCCTGCCTCTCTGCCTTCCCCCCACCAACCCTTTCTCACTGACAGCAGCTCTTGACCTCAGTGACCTCCTGTGGCAATGAGCTTTATGGTGTATACTTTTGACCATAGTCTCTCTGTGCCTCAGTTCCCCATTGTAAAATGAGGTTAATATCCCTCCCCATCCGCCCTTCATCTCACAGGAGTGTTGTGAAAATAAATTAATTGTGAAGCACTTGGATGACATCACTATATTGATAAGCATGATAGAAAAATCCATGAGGAAATTAATAATTGTGTCTTCAGAGCAGGGTTTGAATAGCGTGAAATAAATAGGGCCCAGGGACAAACACTGAACAAGGAGAAAATAAATTATTGAACAGCTGCTCAAAAGGTGAGCACTGTGCATCCTGTGCACTGAATGAGATGGGTCCAGGAATAACTAGTAAGTGATCATGTAATTAAAAATTGTATCTTAATTCATACACCACAGAGATTGAATTAAGGTTCCAGAATTAAGATCCACTTCCTCCCCAGGGGCAGCTTCACCCAATTTGCCTACTGGAGGTTCATCCACAGGGCCCAGCTCAACTGCGTTCCACTGAACAGAGCCATCCATCATGAAAATTGGGACAGGCGATGCAGGAAGTGCAGCTATGCTAACATCCTGTGTAGCTGCAAGCCCCATTCCAGAGCCTGGCAGCTGTGACATAACGCCATCCAAGGTCACCTAGTCAGAGCCATCCTGCCACCTGTAGGGAAGGTGGCCATGAACTTTGCCATCCCCAGAACTGACAGCCAACTGCGATGGGCCATAGGCATCACCAACGAGGACCAGAAGAAGATCATAATGGTGGACATCACAGTGCCCTTTGAGAACAGGATCCTGGCTTTCCATGACACCCGAGCTCAAAAGGTGGAGAAAACACCACTCTGGCCAAAACCTTTAGAGCTAAGGGTTACCAGGTTCAGACACATGTGCTGATCGTTGGAGCCCTGGGTGCATGGGACCTCAGTAATGAGCAAGTGTTGCAGGAATGCGGAATCGGTCAACACTATCCTCAGCTGATGCGGCAACTCAAGGTGTTGGATGCCATCAGGTGGTCGAGGGACATCTATCTAGAACATATCACCTGACATCGGCAATACCAGAAGAGATGCGTTGGAGTGCTGATGAGAAGCAAAATCTGAAAGTAACTGAAATACTTCTCTGATGGTTTATATCTACTAAGGGACAACCCATCCTATATTCTTAATTACTGAGGGACAATCTACACTCATTCCTATATTTGCTTTCTACAACCAACTCTTGTATAACTTTTCATGAGTGATGTACCTGAGTATTCGGATTCTAATATCTAAACTGTATTGTTAAATGTATCTAAATTTGGGTTATCACAGTACATAATCAGCAATAACCCAAATTTAAGTGAATAGATTTAACAATACAGTTTAGAATCCGAATACTCGGGTACATCACTCATGAAAAGTTATACAAGAGTTGGTTATAGAAAGCAAAATATATCAATGAGTGTAGATTGTCCCTCAGTAACTGAGAATTAGATTGGTTATCCATTTAGAAAATACAATCCATGAGAAAAGTATTTGTTACTTTCTGCGCTTCTCATCAGCACTCCAGCCCATCCCTGTTGGTATTGCCGATGTTCAGTGATGTGTTCTATGTACGTGTCCCTCGACCACCTGATGGCATCCAACACCATGAGTTGCTGCATCAGTCGAGTGTAGCGTTGACCGATTCCTCATTCTCTCAGCACTTGCTCGTTACTGCGGTCCCATGAGCCTAAGGCTCTGACATACTAAATTCTAACCTCGTCCCACTCTAGTCCTTTCTAAAGCCTGCTGCCAAAATAATCTCGTCTGTCACTTCAACCATGTCCCTCTTGTAGAACTGCATATCAAGTTCAAAATACTTGTAGTGTTTCACCAAACTGTATTTGTCTTTACTGATCAGCCTCCAAAAATGTTTTACAGAAATCCAGGGTCCTATCCATCTGGTGACTTCCAACACTACAGCAACATGTACTCACTTCAGCAAATGTTTCTAGCCCCCTCACACAACAAACTCCATATATATTATATAACATCTTCCTCTTAGTTCTTTAACACTGACTAAATTCACACCTGAACAGTGTCTACTCAGAGCAGAAAAATGAAAAAGTTCTCTATCCTGAAAATGCAGTATTCTTGTCCTTTTTAACTAACTATCCATCCAAGAAGGAACATACAAGTTGTCTCCCTCATTCCTTAGTAGACAAAATAAAGGCAATATATGAGTAACATATGCCTTTACACCGGACATTCAATAAAAGCTCAAGCCAATTAGGATTCAACTTTTAATAATGCTCAGAAACTTTCATCAAAATCGGTGCTGAAACTCTGGAACAGCATATTAACATCAATATATTAGTCAATTTGGCCCCACTTTCTCTAACACCCTCACAAATTTACATAATTTGGACCTATTGGTACCCATACATTGAAAGCCCTTAGCACCATCACACATCTCATCTATTTAAAGGAGGATATATCAAAGCTAAAGCTGAGCCTTAAGTCCTAATCATCAAATGAGTTTTTTCTTTCTCCTAGAAAATCTGTGTCCATTTCTTGAAGTAAGTTTTATTTCATGCTCTATTTGTGGACTTTCCTGAGCAATGGTTTCAGCTTTAGAGCAATAGTTTTTTCCTTGAAACAACTTTGAAGTTTTCCTGATAGAACATGCAATTAGTAGAATTCCTTTCCTTGAGGCATTGTTTCTTTCTGCACCTGCCACATCTGGATGTCTCCCCAAAACCAAAATGTAATCAAAACTGGAAACATTGCCTGGATGGTCAAGTATTTTTTTCCTGATCACTCTTTCCATATCTTCATGATTACCATTTGAATTAGTAATAATTGTAACATTTATTTAAAAATAACTATCAAAATACAGGGCACGGTACACAAGGAAAAAAATGACAACAAAAAATTCATTCGACCAAATTACTTCACATTCTGTAACTCACAGTATAACTTGACAAGCTCATTTAGCAATGAAAAGCCCATTCTGTATATATAAAGAAAAAAAAACATAGGCTCTCTATGTAAGTCTCACTCTTCAGTGTAAAATATTAGATGACTTAACATCAATTCTAAAAAGTCAAAACTAATAATGAATCTATAAAAAGAAAAGGAGTACTTGTGGCACCTTAGAGACTAACCAATTTATTGCAAATACAGACTAACACGGCTGCTACTCTGAAACCTGTCGAAATGAATCTATAGATTCACTTCTAGAATTTGCATAGTCACTTCTAGAACTGTTCAGAAAATACAGTCTCCATCCTCTGTAAAATTCTGATATTATGGAAAAAAATTGATCCCCAAACAGGATAAATAGAAATAGATTTTTTTTCCCCACAGAATAAGGAGTTCCAAAAAAATTCTATTTGGAAATATCAAGACTATTATTTTTAGATTTTCAATCAAAACAGAACGTTTTCTTTTGAAATATCATTTCAAAACAAGATGTTAATTTTTCAGTGAGAAAATTGTAAGACAATTTCATCAAAATCAGTGATTTTCCCATGAAAAATGTTAATTTTCATCAGGAGAACTTTTCTCTTGAAAAACTTCCATCAGTTCCAGTCATTTGATTTTTCAGGTGCCCCTGTCTCTAAGGGACTGTTTAAAGCAGTAAGCTTTGTAAAGCATGTTATGTGGTAGAGTGCATATTCTGTAAAAGGTGTATCAATCGATCAATCAATCAATCAATGTCATACCTGCTTTGCGTACAAGGCATGACTGGCTGTTTGTTCCATTGTTCTAGACTTTTCCTCAAGTTTAGTACTGAAGTTTGCATATTTTGTTCGTCCCCTTGCTCTCTATATATTTCTACTTGGAATAAATATGCTGGGAGTCATGTTTTAAAGGCAGGTTTTTATTTTTTTTTTCATTTTTGTTAGTGGGGAGAGCTCTTCTGATTTTGACTAGCTGCTGGTTAGTCCAGTGGCGTGAAACAGTACAGCATCTGCTTAGAACAAGGTAACATTTCGTTGCCTTTCATAGATACTGTCTGTTATGATCCAACCTGGTTATAGCCATGAAAAGCATTAACTTTATTTATACAGTGCCAGCCAATGTACTATGTTTTAATACAGAATGTACTGAACAAAACCCTGGCCCCTGAAATGTTTAAAATGAGTGGGACATGAGCAGCTACAATATAATACAAAGCAATGTGACACAATAAAATATGGGACAATATAGAGTACATATACTGTACACAAACAGAATGGCTTGTAATCACTATAGTGGCAATATTGGTGGTTTAATCACAAAGGAAAATACCAAAGTTGATTGGGAGACTCTTCCCTTTTGCCAGTCTAATTCAAACTGGGTTACCAAATCCAGATTTTGAGTGTATTCAGTTCCAGAGCATTTGGTTTGGCCCCATCTCAAAATGCCACTATAGGCGGGGTAAGGTGTGAATGTGAGTGTACCTGAAACATGGAACAGGTGTAATTTAAGATTAACTCAAGATACATCAGCCCTGCAGTTGGTATGTAGCGAACATTCAATAGATAGAATCATAGAAATGTATGGCTGGAAGGGACCTGGAGAGATCATCTAGTCCTGCACTGAGGCAGGACAGACAGGTTATTTGCTTAACCTCTTAAAAACCTCTAGTAACAAGGATTCCACAGTCTCCCTTGGAAACCTGCTTAACTACCCTTATAGTTAGAAAATCTTTCCCAACATCTAACCTGAATCTCCCTTCCTGCGGGTTAAACCCATTACTTCTTGTCCTACCTTCAGTGGACACAGAGAACAATTCTTTATAACAACCCTGAATATATATGAAGACTTATCAGGTTCCCCCCCTCCCATCCCCGCTCAGTCTTCTTTTCTCAAGACTAAACATGCCCAGTTTTTTTTAACCTTTCCTCATAGTTCAGATTTTCTAAACTTTAATCCCTTTTGTTGCTCTCTTCTGGACTCTCTCCAATTTGTCCATATCTTTCCTAAAGAGTGGCAGCCAGAAATGGACCCAGCACTCCAGCTGAGGCCTCACCAGCGCCAAGTAGAGCAGAACAATTACCTCCCATGTCTTACATACAACACTCTTGTAGATTACAACATTTCTTACATACAATAGCCTTCTTCTCAGCTGCATTACATTGTTAACTCATATTCAATTTATGATCCATTATAGGCCTCAGATCCTTTTCAGCAGTGCTGCCATCTAGCCAGTAATTCATGATGCACAAGAAGGAATACACTCATGCTCCCTCTTCCCATACCATAATTCCTGTTCAGAGCTAATAAAATTTTAAAAACACAGGAAAAGCTTATTTTTGTCACTGAAGTCAGCAGTTATTTGTCTGAATATACACAGGCAGCTGGTCTATTGCCAGAGGTGCTGTTTTTAGACAGATACTTTTCAGAGTAGAACCATATTTAAAGTGACTTGCCCAAGGTCACACAGGAAGCTGGTGACTGGGCTGCGAATAACGCATCTTTCCTAATTCCCAGTTCTGTGTTTTAGTCATAAGAACATCCTCCCTCTCCTTGAGTGTCTTCCAAATGTATACCTATCAAATAGTTTAGGCAATACCACTGCAAGTCCAGGGTGGGGTGGGGTGGCGGTTTGAACCTGTGTTTCAAAAGGATACCTGGAAGATGTTTGTTCATCTACAGACCAATTTGACCTAGAAGTTAATCAACTCTTTCCATTCAACAAAACGGTAAGTGCACTGACATTTGAAATATGCACATGAAATAGATACAGTCACAGAACGCAGTGAACATTGTATGAGGCAATAGAGGAGGGGGAAATCTACAGCATTGTGGAGAGCCTGTGTCAGGCTCTATGTGCCATAGAAGATCCATGGCTTATGTTATACAGGAAGTCAGATGAGATTAACATAATGAGCCATTCTGGCCTTACAATGTATTGCTTGTCTGTTAGCACACAGGCTGCAGGCAGCACATCTAGACATGATGCTTTCTACACATCAGGGATGTAGGCTTCATGCTAGCTCCAAATAAACTAGGAGGATGAAGGGGAAAGACCATTCCATCTACAGTCATGTAAATCCAATGACCACAACCCCTGAAGTGGAATGCACAGAAGGAGAAGGGACACTATAAAGCCATCAAAGAAAAGAAAAGAAAGTTAGTTAGTTCAGGTCAGCCACATTCCCCAGACTGGAGAAGTGGATTTGTGCCACTCCTCCCACCCAAACAACCACAACACAGGTCACCAACATAAAGTTCATTTATTACAACTATACTAGCTTCCTGAATTTCAACTTGCATGAATCAAATCATGTGCATGACATATTGGCTCCTCTCTAGTCCCTTTGCAAATCAGAATGGTAGCATTTCGCAACCACCCTGCACTATTTGCACAGACATTAAGGCTGTATAACGTTCAAGGCCATGAATAATCAGTTTCCTAGTCTTTCCTGGGATTAGGAAGAGCCACTTGTCTTTTATTCACTTTCCCGTGTCTTCATGTACTGAGTAGCTAAGAAATAGTCCTGTCTGCACAGGCTGAGAAAGAATCAGTTGTGTAACATCATCGTGTTGCTAGCACTGCACAGTTCTTGTCTCACTGTCTTCGATGGTGGTTTCACCAGGATGTTGATTAAGAGCAGAGATGAAATTGGGCCCGGTGGGACTTCACAGATGCCCTTCAGGATGCAGAAGTAGCTGATCAGCACTGATGTGCTCTCCAGGTTCTGTCAAACAAAAACAGCCCCATCCACCCTCACCAGGTTTCACGGGCCAGTCAGCAGCAACCGAAGGTGTCAAGAGCAGCAAATGCATTAAGTATTTTTATCAGAGATGCTGTACCTCTGCACTGAGCCATCAGAGGTCATCCATGGGAACAACCAGATCTTTTCCCATGCTATATCCTGATTTACAGCCTATTAGGAAAAACCTAAGATAGCAGCAGATGTCGGCTGGATCTCTCATTGCTGCCTTTTTGCTGAGGAATTGGGAGATTAGAAACTGGGTGGTAATAAGTGAGGGAGTGTCAGGAGACCAGGTCATAGGAGCAGGAGACAAGCCTAGTGGTTGGAGTCCAAATCCCAGAGCCAGGGGTTGAAACAGGGCCAGAACCAAGAATCAGGGCCAAAGGTCAGAACTGGAATCAGAGTCTGAACACCAGAGCCTAGGATCTAGACAGCGTCAGAAGAGTCAGAACTCAGAGCTGAGGGTCAGAACTGGATTACCAGGCATCAGGGAGCGCAAGAGCAGGGCTCTGAGACAGGAGCAATGCTGGGATCGTGGCTGGGTACAGGGCAGAATCTGGGCTGTAGCTGTGAAGGAGCAGAGCAGGAGCAGGGCTTGGCAAGAGATGAGCACAGGAAGGCAGAGAGTCTGGGGCCATGTGTGTTGAGCAGCCAGTGACCTGCTGCTGCTGAGCTTAAGACCTAGCCTGCTAGCTTCCTCAGCCATCAGGCAGGGCAGTCCATCAGCAGCCCACCTAGCTCGCTAGGGTGTCAGGAGTACTGAGCAGGTGCAGCTGTGGAAGCCTTACTGACAAGGAGTTAATGTCACATCATGTGGTTTGGTTTTTTTTAATAATAGGGGCATGTTTCAGGGTGGGTATGAGAATACTTCCATAGGGAAGCATTGACTGCTCTCTGTTAGCAGGGAGGAAGCGTATTCCAGGCAGGCTATGGGTCCATTGTGCCTCCCCTGGCATAGACTTCTAGACCACCTACAGTCTCATTGCCATTAGTGCAGAACATTCCATCTGGAGCAGCCTCCTTGTCTCGCTCTCTCTGTATTCAAATCTCATCTGTAAATGTTTCCTTTTCATCCTCCATAGCTCTTAAATTCTCTCTCAGATTTTAAAAAGCAATTACCCTCACTGTATTATTTCACAGTAAAGTCTTTTGGGATACCGAAGTTGTACACATTAAAGCTGCATTGTACTGTGTAGGGTATGTATGAGTACCGCATACAGACACAGAATACACTGCTAACAAAAGCATCCCAGAGGCCAGATCCCAGGCTGCTGTAAGTCAGCACAGCTCCATTGATTTCAGTGCCGCTCCATTTATTTAGATTGTAAGCTCTTTGGGTGGGTGGGGACATCTTTTTTGCTCTGTGTATGTACAGTGCCTAGCACAAGGGGGTCCTGGTCTATGCCTGGGGCTCCTAAGCACTGCTGAAATACTGATTTACACCACTTCAGGATCTGCTCCCATATTAAGAAAAGCTTTCAGAAAGAACGATTCTTGCACTGAACAACAGCGGTGGAAGTCAGGGAGCCACTACCTACCTGAAGACACGGTCAGTGGTAAAAATAGTGCAAAAAGTAGGTTTTAAAAGTATACACTAGCTACAAGCTCCCAAAATAAGCTGCTTGTCAATGTGATTCAGGTGAGTGACACTTTCATAATGTACTTTAGAAATGGGCAACATTGCAATATCATGCTCTTTGGCATTATTGTTATTTAAGGACAAAGAGTCAATCCTGCAGAAAAGCATGCTTGGTTAGACAGTTATTTTCTCAGTAAGTAATATAATGAACACAAGAAGAGAATTAGGAATACTGAAGATCTAAAATCATTAGATTTCAATACAGCTGAAGCATTTGTATAAATCCCATTTGGTGCCAAATAAGCAACTATGTATTGATGCTGGTCTCTAGGGGCTGAGGGGATGCAGATAAATTGTTTTCAGCAAGTGAAACTATTAGAAGGATCATCTTAGAGTGGCTAAACATGACTTGAAAACAGGCTGATACAACATTCATGAGGCTGCAGAACTGTATACTTCAAGGTTGAGGGATTTACAAATGTAAGATCGTTGCATTACTCATCATCCTTCGTGATCATCAAGCTAGTAAAATCAAAAGCAATTTAAAGTGAGACGCAAGGCCACAAGTTTATGCAAACACCACTCTTGGGAGGAGTGCAAATACATTATTTAATAGGTAAAAGTTTCATTACAAGCTTCTTCCCTAACAAATGTTGGCTTGCTCTTACTGCTAAAATCTTATGCATTATGTGAAAGGCTCCAAGAGCTCATTCAAGATTTGAATATATAACCGTGCCCATTACTGCAACCTCGTCTTTCTCATGGACATATTCAGTTGTCTTCTGGCACAAGACCTTTGTATGTTATTTTTCAATCTCATTACATCGGTAATATTATAAAAAACAAATACATATTGTAATAGTCTGTTTGAATTATAATTCCTTACAAAAGCTACATTAAGTAAATGCTTAAGTACTCAGAATTCAGTAAATGCCAAAGTTACGTTTGCATGAGCAACCTTAACTGTGCCCTACAGCAACAGCAACCACAGAAGCAGTGGGGGGTGGCAATGTGAGGTCATGGGTAACCAACCCATCCCCTACACTGGACACAGCTGCAGGGCAACAGGCCACCTTGACCCCATCCACAGAGTCTGAAGGGGATGGAGCTTTCCAACAGGCCTATAAGAAGGCCCAGAACCTCATATTCATGATTAAAGCAGCTGAATTAAAAAGTAACCTTCAGACAATCCTGCCTCCCAGCTTTAGGCCACAAATCTTTTCTTGGACTTTTTTTAAGTCTGTAAACTCTGATCTTTCCATGGTCTCTTTCCACTATCTCTTCCTTCCCTCAACATTGTCCTGCCTCCCACCTCTTTCTTGATCCTTTCCCTCCTTCCTTATTCCATCATTCTTAGTCTCTTCTCACCTCACCCATTATCCACTTACTTTCCCCTCACCCCTCCAAAAAGTACCCCTAACAAGACATGTACATCACCTGATCCATTTTGCTACTTTGTTGTTTGATTGTCTATTCTATTTGCATTGGAATTTCTTTGGAGTCTGGATTGTCCTGTCTTGTTTGTGTGGGGGAAAACTAACATTCACATTTTAAGTTTAATGCAATACAGATAATAATAGGCCAGACACATTTGATAAAGTATATTATTAAGTGATCATATACCATTTCTTAGATAATCCAGTGTAATATCATACAGGTATTTTTACAGATTTAGGTACACAATTATGTACCTTAGTGGGAAAAGTATCTTCATATTCCAAAGCTATTATACCTTTTATCACTTTTATAAATATCCCCTCAGATTATGGATTAATTCTCGCCACTTATCTAAAGCAAAAAAATGTATTTGTGTCTACATCAAAATATTTCAAAAATCAAATTAGGTTACAGTCATATCTGTGAATAGGCATATTATTAAATAGGCATATTATTCATTTAAACCAAACTCAGTTAGCGATAACTTGATCTGCTTCCTTAATTGAGGGCTTTTATGTTTGGTTTATGTGCAAAACCAAATTATCCAAGAAAGTCCATTCTTAAGTTTAAACAGCTAGCTAAAGCTGGTCAAAAGTTGGAATTTCCATTCCACAGGAAATTCCAATACTTTGGAATTGGTTTTCCTTCCAAATCAGAACAAAACCAAAAACATTTTAGAAATTTCCCACAAAATAAAAATGTAACACATCTAATTTCAGGTCATGTGAAACACTGTTTCAAGTTTTATTAAAAAAATAGAAAGTAATAAAAAACTGAATTGAAAAGTTGCTACAGAACGAAAAACCTAAATATTCCATTCTAATAATGTTGATAATCTCATTATTTAAATACCTCACATTGATGTTTTTCTATCAACAAAACAAAATTGTGTTGAAAACGGACACATTTCTGCAAAACATTTCTATTTAAACAAAATGGCACTTTCTGAAAGAAAATGTTCCACAAAAAAATTTCTGACCAGTTCAAGAGTTAACCCTTTCTGAACATGGCTGTTTTATACATAACAGTACCCTAATATTGCATCTGTCATCTAAGGGTAATTAAAGCTCTCTGAGCATTAACAACAACCCCCTTGTGAGGTGGATGATTATCATTACCTTCATTTTACATATGGGGAAGCTAAGGTACACCTGTTCACAGAGATCAGAATAGAACTTTAACTCAGTCCAGTGCAATGAATACTAGATAGTGCTCCTTTCCCCTCTCTCATATAAAGATATTATGGGTCAAACCATGGTGAAGTAATTTATAGTCGCTGCATTGTCTTTGATAGAGGTGCACCAATTTACACCAGCTGATAACTTGGCCCAATGTCTTTATTTAGCTGAACTGTTCTTTCCTAGCCTGATTTCCTCAGCTGCCTCTCTGAAGAAGATTTAGAGTCAAAATGGAGCTACAAAATTCAAATGTAGGGAGTAGAGTTGAGAAAGTTTCATTTTCCGAAGCTGAAATGTTTCCGTTTTTACAATGTTTTTGGCCTAGCACTCTCTGGTCACTGAGAGTGTCTGTATCTGATCAGATAGCCCTGGACTCAAAAAACAATCCCGAATCGAAAAGCTTATGTTTTGAGCTAAAACTGACATTTCAAACATGAATCAGTTTTGGTAAGAATGTTTTAAAGGTTTTGGTTTCATTCATTCAGAATGAAAACAAATATTGAATCCTAAGAAGTTGCTGCAGAATGTCTGGTAGGGAAATGCTCGAGTGACATCCCCAGAAGCCTGTTGGTTGTGTGTCAGAGAAAGGGAAAGGATCATTGTGAGGTACCAGAGCCTACCAAGGAGGATGGGAGAGCTGTGTAATGCTAGGAGCCTTTGAGATATTTGGAGAACAGGGGCTTCAGTCAATGCTCATTGAAGTCAATGAGAGGCCCTGTCTGAGTAACCCTGTTGTGGGGAAATGGAAGACTGGTGGGGAGGGAGAATGATAGCCTATGAGGGGTTCATGTGCATAGAGCCTAAAAAATACCTATGTCTTGTGTTTCTTATTGTATCTTATTGTGTTTTGGATGAATACTTAAGATTCTAAAGAGAGAGATATCTAACACGTTTATAACAGCATGAGATGAATATACAAATCATTAGATTTCTGAAGAAGGGAAAATTTCAATTCTGTAGGTTCCACATAAACTTTACCCACCACCATTCCCCAGCAAGTGTCAATCTAGTGTGAGGACAAACACAAAGAGCCATGCTTTGAGCAGAAACTAGAGAACTCCTGACTGGGAAGTTCCTAAGTTTATTATGCTCCCCAGTGCAACTGCAGCACTGGCTGGTCCTCTCTGGTAACTTGTGGAGGTCCAGGAACTCTGTAACCACTGCTCAGTAAAGTTATACATACAAAAGCTTCAGAACAGGATCTCAAGAGATCATCACAAACAGAAAACATACAATTGGATTCTAGAATTTTCTAAGATTGTGATTCTGTGCTGGTGAACTTTAAGGTCATGATGCCACAGATGCCCCAAAAGCATCTAGATTTTTAGTTTAGAGTCTTAATATCAATGGAAAATAAATTGACATAAGGATTTTAAGCACATGGGGCTAAGTCTTTGAAAACCTGAGCTGTCCCTGCCTCACAGAAAGACAGGCTTTCCCCTCTTCCTTAAAGATACTCCCTTAGAGCCAGATTCAGGTGCCTTTATTTCTGTTGCTCAGGACCGTACTCCATGACTGCTTCTTCTGCTAACACCCTACACTTAAGTCTCCAGTTTTAAGCTCACTCTCTCAGATTTTTAGCAATAACCTCCTAGATTTATGAAGCTTTTTCTCCTCGAGTATTACTCAATTCCCTGACATTGGAAAGATGCACAAGAGTGGAGGATCATCAGAGAGGCAACAAGAAAGACCTATAGAAAAGTTAGTTAAAAATGTAGCAGATGCAGTCCTTTAATCAGTTTAATTTGATCTCTCCCCTGTGGCTAATTCACCAATAAAAAATAAAACTCAAAATGAGTAAAACTCATTTTTGTATAAAGTGTGGGGTAAAGATCCTTAATCTTTTAATTCTTCAATAAGAGTTAGTGTGGCCAAGGAAAAAAAAAGAGCACACAATGAGATTCAAAACTGGGGTATTTTTAAGGTGGTGAAAACTGTGCTTGTGTGATAAGTGTATATCACACTATGCAACATTTCAGTGGTACAAAGATGTAGTGGCTTTGATACAAACAGCAGTAAACATTACAAAGAGGTATGAAAAGTTAGTCTTCAGCATAGGATACTGGAAGAGGGGCCTGCCTAAAGTGTCTTCCATCCATTACTACTAGCTATGGTATCTCCACCAGCAAACCACCCTACAAGTTACATTCAAGAGGTTTTCATTTGGAAATTACTTTGCAGAGTTACTTGCAGAGTTTATTGGTGTTTCCATATGAGTTTAAAATCTAGGTTGTCATGAGAACCAATGCATGAGGATTGTTTTATTTAGAGATATTTGAGGTGCACTTTCCCAGGAAAACAATTTATAAACTACAAATGAAATCAATCAATTTTAATATGATTTTGGTAAAATTCTTATTTACACATTTTGATTTATACACTCGTTCAGTTAAAAGGAGCACCTATCCTTTCCCCTGCATTCTCCTTGATATAGTTTTAAAAATCCCCTTTGTTGCTTGCTGAATGTTTTGCCTTTCCCATGTCTTTATCTTCTTTATTCATTTACTACTTTTCTGTTGTGATGTTGCACTCTATATGATTTTATGAAAATATGCTAATGAGTATGAATATAATGTAACTGGAATGTGCTTCATGCAAAAGTCTCTTGTAAGGTATCATTGCAAAGCTTATAATCTACTGAGTGTGGTCATCCTATTTGTATAAATGTATCACTCTTGTATCTGAAACTAGAAATATGAAATATAACTCTGAGAGCCTATTGTAATTATGCAAAGTGTGGGCCATTAATGGTGGTTTGGAATCTTGATGGCTCCCAACAGCCATGACAATTGACTGTAGATGGGTCTGTTTGCAGGCAGGCCTTCCTCTGTGTCAGACTGGGAGGAATGAAGGCTTGGAGTCTCACAGGAAATGTGACCATGTCACCTGGTACTGAAATCCATTTTAAACCTGGTGTTTTTCCATTTAGAAAGGGGGTGGGGGGGGAACCCAGCGAGACAAAAGATTCCTGCCTTGTGCCAAAGCCATATAAGGGGGTGGAACAGAACAAAGGGGACTGCAGTCATGAGAAATCCCCTAGGTACCACCTGAGCTGGAACAAGGGCTGTACCAGGGGAAAGGATTGTGCCCAGTCTAGAAAGGTGTCCAGTCTGTGAAAGAAACTTATTGAAACATCTCTGAGGGTGAGATTTTATCTGTATTCAGTTTTATTACTGTCAAGGTTCCCTCCCCAGTCTGAACTCTAGGATGCAGATGTGGGGACCTACATGAAAGACCCCCTAAGCTTATTCTTACCAGCTTAGGTTAAAAACTTCCTCAAGGTAAAAATTTTGCCTTGTCCTTCAATCCTATGCTGCCACCACCAACCGTGTTAAACAAAGAACAGGGAAAGAGCCCACTTACAGACGTCTTCCTCCCAAAATATCCCCCCAAACCCTACACCCCCTTTCCTGGGGAAGGCTTGATAAAAATCCTCACCTAAATTTGTACAGGTGAACACAGACCCAAACCCTTGGATCTTAAGAACAATGAAAAAGCAATCAGGTTCTTAAAAGAAGAATTTTAATTAAAGAAAAAGTAAAAGAATCACCTCTGTAAAATCAGGATGGTAAATACCTTACAGGGTAATCAGATTCAAAACAGAGACTCCCTCTAGGCAAAACCTTAAGTTACAAAAAGACACAAAAACAGAAATATACATTCCATTCAGCACAGCTATTTTACCAGCCATTAAACAAAATCTAACGCATTTCTAGCTAGATTACTTACTAACTTTTTACAGGAGTTCTGACCTGCATTCCTGATCTGTTCCTGGCAAAAGCATCACACAGACAGACAGACCCTTTGTTCTCCCCCCCCCCACCCAGCTTGGAAAGTATCTTGTCTCCTCACTGGTCATTTTGTTCAGGTGCCAGCGAGGTTATCTTAGCTTCTTTACAGGTGAAAGGGTTTTGCCTCTGGCCAGGAGAGATTTTATCACACTGGGGACAGAAAGGTGGTTACCCTTCCCTTTATATTTATGACAATTACTGTATTAGTCTTAGACTTGCGTGTTTTGTTTTATTTTACTTGGTAATTCACTTTGTTCTGTCTGTTACTACTTGGAACCACTTAAATCCTACTTTCTGTATTTAATAAAATCACATTTTACTTATTAATTAACCCAGAGTATGTATTAATACCGGGGGAGGGGAGGGCAAACAGTTGTGCATCTCTCTCTATCAGTGTTATAGAGAGCGAATAATTTATTAGTTTACCCTGTATAACCTTTTTACAGGGTAAAATGAATTTATTTGGGGTTTGGACCCCATTGGGAGTTGGGCACCTGAGTGTTAAAGACAGAAACACTTCTTACGCTGCTTTAATTAAGCTTGCAGCTTGTGGGACATGGTTCAGACCTGGGTCTGGGTTTGCAGCAGGCTAGCGGGTCTGCCTCAAACTAGGCAGGGCACTGAAGTCCCAAGCTGCCAGGCAAGGAAAGCAGGGGCAGAAGTAGTCTCGTCACATCAGTGGGCAGTTCCCAAGGGTGTTTCTGTGATCCAACTCATCACCTCTGTAATTTACCCCCTCATTTTATTATTCTCTCTCTTCCTCCTTTCTGTCTCTCCCTACATGTTCTGTCCCTTGAGGACCAACACTTCCCCTTTTACACACTTCTCTCTGTCTGCCACCACACCATATTTTTCCCTTTTCTCCTCATGCTTACATCCAACAGGAGCTTTTATTGGTCCAGTATATGAAATGGGTCCAAAGACCATATTTGTATGTTGCCTGAAGGCCTGCCCTTTTCTTCTCCTGGCATCTACATCATGGTCTTTCCCCAAATCCTGGATCTTCCAGCTTCATGATTTGCTGGAAGATCCACATGAATCCCAGGTAAAAAATGTTGGTGTTTGATACATGCCCACACAAGTACATTTCTATTGATACAGTTGTATTTCTCTTCCCTCTCCCCTTATTTCTTGATGTTACAGGCTTACTATGCCAAGCCACTTTTCTTTCTCAGCAAGCCCTTTAAGTTTCCCAGGTCCAGCTCCACCTGGGCTGACCACAAAAATCTTCCAAAATAAAGTTCTCAAACATGAAAACCTAATCGCCAAAGTCCTCCCTCCCTGTAATTTTTGGGGTGGAGGGAGTTCCATCCCTCATCCACAGCCTAGAAAGGAGAATCAGGGTCACCCCTTTTCCTCCTGGGGGTATGAAGATCCCCTGGCAAAAAAACAACAGACTCTCTAAGGGTATGTCTACACTACGGAATAAAGTCGAATTTATAGAAATCGTTTTTTTAGAAATCGGTTTTATATATTCGAGTGCGTGTGTCCCCACAGAAAATGCTCTAAGTGCATTAAGTGCATTAACTCGGCAGAGCGCTTCCACAGTACCAAGGCTAGAGTCGACTTCCGGAGCGTTGCACTGTGGGTAGCTATCCCACAGTTCCCGCAGTCTCCGCTGCCCATTGGAATTCTGGGTTGAGATCCCAATGCCTGATGGGGCTAAAACATTGTCGCGGGTGGTTCTGGGTACATATCGTCAGACCCCCGTTCCCTCCCTCCCTCCGTGAAAGCAAGGGCAGACAATCATTTCGCGCCTTTTTTCCTGAGTTACCTGTGCAGACGCCATACCACGGCAAGCATGGAGCCCGCTCAGGTAACCGTCACCCTATGTCTCCTGGGTGCTGGCAGACGCGGTACGGCTTTGCTGCACAGTAGCAGCAACCCATTGCCTTCTGGCAGCAGACGGTGCAATATGACTGGTAGTCGTCCTCGTCGTGTCTGAGGTGCTCCTGGCCACGTCGGCTGGGAGTGCCTGGGCAGACATGGGCGCAGGGACTAAATTTGGAGTGACTTGACCAGGTCATTCTCTTTAGTCCTGCAGTCAGTCCTATTGAACCATCTTATGGTGAGCGGGCAGGCGATACGGACTGCTAGCAGTCGTACTGTACCATCTTCTGCCAGGCAGGCAAGAGAGGAGGATGGCTAGCAGTCGTACTGTACCATCTTCTGCCGAGCAGCCATGAGATGTGGATGGCATGCAGTCCTTCTGCACCGTCTGCTGCCAGCCAAAGATGTAAAAGATAGATGGAGTGGGTCAAAACAAGAAATAGACCAGATTTGTTTTGTACTCATTTGCCTCCTCCCCTGTCTAGGGGACTCATTCCTCTAGGTCACACTGCAGTCACTCACAGAGAAGGTGCAGCGAGGTAAATCTAGCCATGTATCAATCAGAGGCCAGGCTAACCTCCTTGTTCCATAAGAACGATAACTTAGGTGCACCATTTCTTATTGGAACCCTCCGTGAAGTCCTGCCTGAAATACTCCTTGATGTACAGGCACCCCCTTTGTTAATTTTAGCTCCCTGAAGCCAACCCTGTAAGCCGTGTCGTCAGTCGCCCCTCCCTCCGTCAGAGCAACGGCAGACAATCGTTCCGCGCCTTTTTTCTGTGCGGACACCATACCAAGGCAAGCATGGAGGCCGCTCAGCTCACTTTGGCAATTAGGAGCACATTAAACACCACACGCATTATCCAGCAGTATATGCAGCACCAGAACCTGGCAAAGCGATACCGGGCGAGGAGGCGACGTCAGCGCGGTCACGTGAGTGATCAGGACATGGACACAGATTTCTCTGAAAGCATGGGCCCTGCCAATGCATGCATCATGGTGCTAATGGGGCAGGTTCATGCTGTGGAACGCCGATTCTGGGCTCGGGAAACAAGCACAGACTGGTGGGACCGCATAGTGTTGCAGGTCTGGGACGATTCCCAGTGGCTGCGAAACTTTCGCATGCGTAAGGGCACTTTCATGGAACTTTGTGACTTGCTTTCCCCTGCCCTGAGGCGCATGAATACCAAGATGAGAGCAGCCCTCACAGTTGAGAAGCGAGTGGCGAGGCGATAGCCCTGTGGAAGCTTGCAATGCCAGACAGCTACCGGTCAGTTGGGAATCAATTTGGAGTGGGCAAATCTACTGTGGGGGCTGCTGTGATGCAAGTAGCCCACGCAATCAAAGATCTGCTGATATCAAGGGTAGTGACCCTGGGAAATGTGCAGGTCATAGTGGATGGCTTTGCTGCAATGGGATTCCCTAACTGTGGTGGGGCTATAGACGGAACCCATATCCCTATCTTGGCACCGGAGCACCAAGCTGCCGAGTACATAAACCGCAAGGGGTACTTTTCGATAGTGCTGCAAGCTCTGGTGGATCACAAGGGACGTTTCACCAACATCAATGTGGGATGGCCGGGAAAGGTGCATGATGCTCGCATCTTCAGGAACTCTGGTCTGTTTCAAAAGCTGCAGGAAGGGACTTTATTCCCAGACCAGAAAATAACTGTTGGGGATGTTGAAATGCCTATATGTATCCTTGGGGACCCAGCCTACCCCTTAATGCCATGGCTCATGAAGCCGTACACAGGCAGCCTGGACAGTAGTCAGGAGCTGTTCAACTACAGGCTGAGCAAGTGCAGAATGGTGGTAGAATGTGCATTTGGACGTTTAAAGGCGTGCTGGCGCAGTTTACTGACTCGCTTAGACCTCAGCGAAACCAATATTCCCACTGTTATTACTGCTTGCTGTGTGCTCCACAATATCTGTGAGAGTAAGGGGGAGACATTTATGGAGGGGTGGGAGGTTGAGGCAAATCGCCTGGCTGCTGGTTACGCGCAGCCAGACACCAGGGCGGTTAGAAGAGCACAGGAGGGCGCGGTACGCATCAGAGAAGCTTTGAAAACCAGTTTCATGACTGGCCAGGCTACGGTGTGAAAGTTCTGTTTGTTTCTCCTTGATGAAACCCCCCGCCCCTTGGTTCACTCTACTTCCCTGTAAGCTAACCACCCGCCCCTCCTCCCTTCAATCACCGCTTGCAGAGGCAATAAAGTCATTGTTGCTTCACATTCATGCATTCTTTATTCATTCATCACACAAATAGGGGGATGACTACCAAGGTAGCCCAGGAGGGGTGGTGGAGGAGGGAAGGAAAATGCCACACAGCACTTTAAGCACAGCACTTTAAAAGTTTACAACTTTAAAATTTATTGAATGACAGCCTTCTTTTTTTTGGGCAATCCTCTGTGGTGGAGTGGCTGGTTGGCCGGAGGCCCCCCCACCGCGTTCTTCGGCATCTGGGCGTGGAGGCTATGGAACTTGGGGAGGAGGGCGGTTGGTTACAGAGGGGCTGCAGTGGCAGTCTGTGCTCCAGCTGCCTTTGCTGCAGCTCAACCATACACTGGAGCATACTGGTTTGGTCCTGCAGCAGCCTCAGCATTGAATCCTGCCTCCTCTCATCACGCTGCCGCCACATTTGAGCTTCAGCCCTGTCTTCAGCCCGCCACTTACTCTCTTCAGCCCGCCATCTCTCCTCCTGGTCATTTTGTGCTTTCCTGCACTCTGACATTATTTGCCTCCACGCATTCGTCTGTGCTCTGTCAGTGTGGGAGGACAGCATGAGCTCGGAGAACTTTTTTTCTTTCTAATCTTCGCTAGCCTCTGGGAAGGAGAAGATCCTGTGATCATTGAAACACATGCAGCTGGTGGAGAAAAAAAAAGGGACAGCGGTATTTAAAAAGACACATTTTATAAAACAGTGGCTACACTCTTTCAGGGTAAACCTTGCTGTTAACATTACATACATAGCACATGTGCTTTCGTTACAAGGTCGCATTTTGCCTCCTCCCACCGCGTGACTACCCCCTCAACCTTCCCCCCTCCCTGTGGCTAACAGCGGGGAACATTTCTGTTTAGCCACAGGCAAACAGCCCAGCAGGAATGGGCTCCTCTGAGTGTCCCCTGAAGAAAAGCACTCTATTTCAACCAGGTGACCATGAATTATATCTCACTCTCCTGAGGATAACACAGAGAGATAAAGAACGGATGTTGTTTGAATGCCAGCAAACATACACTGCAATGCTTTGTCCTACAATGATTCCCGAGTACGTGTTACTGGCCTGGAGTGGTAAAGTGTCCTTCCATGAAGGACGCAATAAGGCTGCCCTCCCCGGAAACCTTTTGCAGAGGCTTTAGGACTACATCTAGGAGAACCGCGAATGCCAGGGCAAAGTAATCCTTTCACATGCTTGCTTTTAAACCATGTATAGTATTTTAAAAAGGTACACTCACCAGAGGTCCCTTCTCCGCCTGCTGAGTCCAGGAGGCAGCCTTGGGTGGGTTCGGGGGGTACTGGCTCCAGGTCTAGGGTGAGAAACAGTTCCTGGCTGTCGGGAAAACCAGTTTCTCCGCTTGCTTGCTGTGAGCTATCTACAACCTCCTCCTCATCATCATCTTCTTCGTCCCCAAAACCTGCTTCCGTATTGCCTCCATCTCCATTGAAGGAGTCAAACAACACGGCTGGGGTAGTGGTGGCTGAACCCCCTAAAATGGCATGCAGCTCATCATAGAAGCGGCATGTTTGGGGCTCTGACCCAGAGCGGCTGTTCGCCTCTCTGGTTTTCTGGTAGGCTTGCCTCAGCTCCTTCAGTTTCACGCGGCACTGCTTCGGGTCCCTGTTATGGCCTCTGTCCTTCATGCCCTGGGAGATTTTCACAAAGGTTTTGGCATTTCGAAAACTGGAACGGAGTTCTGATAGCACGGATTCCTCTCCCCAAACAGCGATCAGATCCCATACCTCCCGTTCGGTCCATGCTGGAGCTCTTTTGCGATTCTGGGACTCCATCATGGTCACCTGTGCTGATGAGCTCTGCATGGTCACCTGCAGCTTGCCACGCTGGCCAAACAGGAAATGAGATTCAAAAGTTCGCGGTTCTTTTCCTGTCTACCTGGCCAGTGCATCTGAGTTGAGAGTGCTGTCCAGAGCGGTCATAATGGAGCACTCTGGGATAGCTCCCGGAGGCCAATACCTTCGAATTGTGTCTACAGTACCCCAAATTCGAGCCGGCAAGGCCGATTTAAGCGCTAATCCACTTGTCAGGGGTGGAGTAAGGAAATTGATTTTAAGAGCCCTTTAAGTCGAAATAAAGGGCTTCATTGTGTGGACGGGTGCAGGTTTACATCGATTTAACGCTGCTAAATTCGACCTAAAGTCCTAGTGTAGACCAGGGCTAGGTCTCTCTCTCCTCTCCCTACCACACCTAGTGAAAGCAGGGAGGCCCTTTGTGCTGTTCTTCCCTCTCTGTGGTATATCTTGGTTGGTTTGGTGAGTGAGGGATTGAGAAATAGAAAGGAAACCCTTTTCCTACCTTAAACCACAAGGCTCCTGTCCTGGGCCCTTAAAGAAATAGTAACCTGCTTTTCTCCTAGGCACTAACTATCCCATCCTGAAACCACTTCATCTCTCCCAGCACCTGTCTCTGCCATTTCTAAGGCCCTCATCTACACCGGAATTCCTGAAATAGGGTAGTCTCAACTTAAAGGACCAGTATACCCCATTATACTCAATGTTATGTTCTTTTGATCATTTTCATCCTCATTGTACTCCTTGGCATCCATTTATGATCCAGTGTACAGGGCACAACACTGGGAGGCAGAAGACTTGAGTTCAATTCCCAGCTCTGCCACTTATAGGCTATATGACCTTGGTCAAATTTCTCAGCCTATTTATGCCTCAGTTTCTCCATTTGCAGAATGAGGACAATGATACTAACCAACCCTTGAAAAGTCCCATAGAATCAATCATTTTCCATTTTTCCATATTCCTCCTATTGTATTCCTCTGCAAGTTTCATTTTCTAACCTACTGTCTTTCTTCTCTGCTTGTTTGATTTTTTTCCTTTGTGCCTTTTCTTTACTGTCGTTCTTTGTCATCATTACTTTGTTCATTTATCTGCTTCTCAAGTGTTCCCTATCCCATATCAAGGGTTAAATCTTTCCACTTATATCCTACCAAAACCAGTTATGTACCCTGGATGAGAGTCAAACTTGAGAACCAGAATTAAGGTCCAAACTAAAATCTTTCCCAATCTCTTGTACTCCACATTCGGTCAGTCTGCATTCATCTGTTGTCTCATCTTATATTTAGTTTTCTAGCTTTTTGTTCTGTTTCTATTGCACCTAGCACAATTGGATCCTGGTCCATCGCTGGGGCCCTTTGTTGCTACAGTAACACAAACGAGTGAAATCCTTTGAAGCCAATGGGGCCAGGATTTCACCATCAATCCAATGCAGCTGTGGCCATTTACATCAGCTAAGGTTCTGGCCTATGTATTTAGGATGCACTTCAGTTTAACAGATAACAGATATGTTTTTCTCATTTAGTTTAGAAACATTTATATTAAGCCATTGATTAATTGTATCATGATCCTATGTTCAATTGTGGTGTTGTATATACCAGAATAGTGGCATGTGCCATATGGTATTACCCATTAGATGCACAAAGAATCCACTCCCACAGTACAAACAGAAGGGAAACATTTCAGGAGGAGGCAACATTTGTCAGTCTTTTACTGCGCTTAGATGAGGAACATATTCTTTGTTATGGCCTTGGCAATGATTTCCAAGATTTTCACTACCTACTTTAAGGAAGCATACAGCATCTCTAACTGAAAAACTTAAAAATACATTTAAGTATATTCATTTAAAAGAAATCAGTTCAGAGAATACTTATTTAGAGTCAGAAGTAAATGAAAAACAAAACACACTACAAAGCCTGAATGTTGGATGAATTTTGTAGACTATGCATATAAAATTAATTTCAGGTTTTCACCTGACAGAAAGATCCATACATCAAAAATTGTATATAAGCCAGAAGAAGATGGTGTGATGGTTCTCAAGGCACCCAACTCTTTGAGTCCCCTTGTTACACCTTCATCCCACCCCCACCTCCAGCATGAGGAAGACTTGCTTGTGCTTATCGGGGTGTCAGCTCCCTGACACCGCCTGCCTGTCAGCCACACAAGTACTCTTTGGGCTATGCCAGCCCTTACTTTACCATGCAGGTTATCAATTAATGTACCCCAGACACAGAGTCTCCATGCAGCATTCCCCAATAGTGTCCAGCACCTTCTCCACTGAACTCTCACAGACACATCAGATGTGCGGTCTCCAAGGGAACAGTGTCCACCCCAGCTTGTATGATTCAACTCAGGATCAGCCCCTTGTTTAATATGACAGGACTGAGATATCTTTGTAGTAAGAATAAGATTATCATCAAAGATTCAAGATTCCAAAAATAGGGACTAAGAAGAATGGAAACAAAAGGGTTACATATAAAAGCAAAATCGTAACATGCTTTCTAGAGACAAATCTTAATTATTAGGTTAATCCCCTGTCTAATGAAGTTTACCTCTCTCAAAGTCTTTTGCAGCAGCATCACCCAAGGCTAGCTGTGATCCCATTTTCATGAATGGGAATACACTGCCCATTCACTTCCTAGACACAGGATGTTGGGGTGTCTTCTTTGTTCCCCAAATATATTACAGCAAACCTTGAAGTGAATCTCAGACAAGGTTCTCTTCCCCTATTGTGTGCTCTTTCTTCCTAATCTCATATTTCTGTTGACTTTGTATGTAAATGTGCCTCCATTGTATTAGCTTACAATGCTTAATTTACATGTTGACAGAGACACAAGTGAATAAGCATCCTTTCTCTGACAGCAAACCTGTTTCTGCATCTCTTTTGTGACACAGAATCTATGAACAAATTTTCAGTACACATACATAACTCCTTGCATACTATCTGTACATACATGTCACAATGATATTAAATGATCTGACTTTCATTAAGGATCTCACATGACATTCTTTGGTGAACCATAAAGCACACACCAGATAATCAGCTTATTCTTGCAACCCACTCACTGGTTGGCACTGAGGAGTTTTGGGGTCACGGATGGTAACTCTGTACAGCTACTGCAGGTAGCTAAATCAAATCATACAGGCTCCCAGGTACTGTATATAGTAATGTAATTACTGAAGTGATATGATGAATTGTGACATTACTGATATCACCATTAAGGCAAACATAATGCAGCACGGCTGACCTCTCTGGGGATGTGTGATATTTCTTACTCTAAAATATTTAAATGGGGAATCTCTCTCTCCAAAACAAACAGGAACTTGATCCCATGCATAACTTACTTTTCAAAAAGAGCTTAGTGAATCCTTAGCAGTTTCAGTTTCGAACACCAGAGGCAGCTAGACTAGTTCAAAAGAAAAGGAGTACTTGTGGCACCTTAGAGACTAACCAATTTATTTGAGCATAAGCTTTCGTGAGCTACAGCTCACTTCATCGGATGCATACTGTGGAAAGTGTAGAAAATTTTTTATACACACAAAGCATGAAAAAATACCTCCCCCCACCCCACTCTCCTGCTGGTAATAGCTTAAAAGAGACTTTTAGCCAGAGCAGTCTTTAAAGACATATGTATTGAAAAAAGAATTACTATAAAAATAGCTTTTAAAAAACAACAAAATGAAGGTGTGAAGAATGGAAGGCTAAAAAAGGTCTGGGGTATAAATTTGTGTGATAAATATTAGTACTGGAAATTTTTTGGCAAGTTTTCCCAAAGCAGACAAGAGGATATATTATATAACATCATGATATGATAAATATTTAATACAAATGACAGAAAAAAAGAACAATTTGTGACTCTCTAAATCTCACTCTCTAAAACATGGTAATCTGGGATTCCATTTCTGTGGCTTTTAGGTAACTTCCAGATCAAACATATTTAATTTACAAATGAATGGATGTTCTTTTTAACTGCCAGAACTGCAGACTCAACTTGGGATCTGAAAGACAATCAAGCTATGTTCTTTCTGGCTCATACATCACCACCAGCTAAAATGATTCAGTATTTGGAGTCTAGTCAACCATTCTGATGATGGTGCATACACCAATCCTCTCTCACACAGTGACATGGGTTTTACAGGGCAAAGAGATTAAAGACAATAAAGAAACAATATGAGAGAAAATTTGCCTAGGAAGATTAATACAATCTCAGTTTACCTGCTTTTAAACTTCTAAATGATATTGGTGAACCTAAAATTGAAAATTTGGGTTCCATTCAGATATGCACCTAAGGATGGGATTATCAAAAGCATTCAGTATAGGCCTGCTTGTTCCCACTGAAGTCAATGTTAATTTAATATTTATTTGATCATTTTTTCAAATGTTCTTAGCTTAAGAAACTATCTAAACCTATTGAATCTGCACAACTGAACTGAAAAATCTTAGAAGAACAAGCCCTGTCATAAGATTTCCCAGAACTTTCTAACTCTGACTTTGCAGAAAATATCAAGAGAACAGATTTCCTTGCTGTATATGTCAGCACTTTGTCTCTAGTGATTTAAAATACGTTTATTTTAGTTTCAGAAGTCCAGAGTCCTGTAATGAAAGCTGGGCACGTTTTTTCAGTGAATAGTAAGTTTGCCAAAAAAAAAAAAAATGCATTTTTGAGGCCACCAAAACTAATGACAAATTCAGTCTGAATTCAGTAAATAAGCTTAGTTGAAAACTGTGATTTTTTTTAAAAGACAAAATGATGTGTCAAATTATTTGTTTTGAAACATGTCATTTGAAAATTTAACTATATTTACTTTTTGAAAAGGGAAAACTTAACAAAAACAAAAGAAAATCCCTTCGTTTTGGATCAAACACACAACAAATGGAACAAAACCAATTATTTGCTCAACTGCACTGATTACTGAGTTATTGAGTAATAGTGTCATTGTTACTTTAGACCCAGAATGATCATTTCTAGTTTTTGTCTATAATTTTTAACAATCCTACAGTTAAATATGAAATGTAAATAAAACAACATACAAATGGGTAGGAGCAGGTTGCTAGTAATTCACCTTGTGTTTATGGTACAGGAAAGCAACACATCCGTAGGAATGTCTATAGAATATAGATCATGGTGCTTTTATTTTTAGAAAACTCTCTAGTGCATAGAAGTTAACAATGAAGTTACAGCAGACCTTATTTGCAATTTTATAAAAGAATTGCTTCCTACACTGGCAAATCTTTGAATTGTCATCAAGTGCACTTTCCCGCATTTAAGAAGACCTCTAAATAATACTGTAGGTGAACGGATATACATTTCAGGACCATAATCTCTCTTTTTTTCTTTCTAAAGAGTACATCATTGTGTCATATCTCAGCACAAGTCATTCCTCAAAAACTCTGCTTCTTTTAGATGAAAAAAACCCGGAGTGGGGAACTGTAGATACTTACCAGAGTGAAGCAAGCACTGTGGCTTCAGCAAAAAATGATGTATTTAGCAATGATACTTTTATCTTTTTACTATTGCAGCAGCCTTAGAAAAAGTATAAAGGCTTCATAAATGTCAGAGTTCTGTAGTAAACAGTCCTAGAGGTTGTAAAGTCATAGCTAAATAATAATGATCCTTATTCTTGGCTCTGAGCCTCAAAATCGGATTATGGAGAAAACGATCTTATTTGTATAGATTTACTGTTCCTTCACCCAGACAGAATACAGTACTATTTCTGAAGCCAACCAGGGAGTAGTACATTCACCTTAAAATACCCCCTGTAAGCTATACAGTCACTGTGCTCAATTATGGTCCATATATTTATGAAAAATGAGGGCAGTATAGAGTAGTTTGCCCTTAGAGAGAACTTCTCTTAGGAAAACAAAAAATAGTGGCAAGCTACTACAATGCTGGTCCACCTCCTAGACAGCTATTTCTGTTAAAAATAAAAATTGTCTTGCACAGATGCCTCCAAATATCTGTCTTCTGGCAAGCTCTCAACAGCTTCCTACTGTTATAATGAATGTAAACTGGTGAGTGCACACTGGAGGAGTCATCATAGTTATGTTCCTATTGAATTGTAACTTGCCATCTACTGATCATGGCTGAGGCATACTGGCAGCATAAAGAGAGGTATTTGAGTTTCTAATATTGGGGTGGCTACATAAGATAATATACCGTTAATTGGGAACTCATGACCAATAGGATATAAACATTTCCAGAAGTCTTGGCAGACTCAGCGATAGTGGAGTGCTCATGCAGCTAATAATAGGCATCACATTGATTGGAGCACTAAGTGCTCATTAAACATTACATGGAACCAAAAAAGAAGCTGTGTCAAGTGCACGTTCACTGGATCTGCACAGTAAGTGCATTGGTAATTTATGCAAGTTTCATCATGAAATTAATCTCAACCATGGACCTGAAAATCATTTAGGCAGACATTTGTATGAACAAAATTTTGCTCCCATGAATGTTCATGAAGAGTCAGTTGAAAAGGGTTGCAAACATATCAGATTTAATGTGCACAAGATATTTACCCACATCTGGTGCTTCAAGAGTCCCTTATGTAACCTTCTTCCTCTAGGTCCCACTATTCTCAACAACTACTAATAGCCATATAGTGTGGCATTCAGTAATTGGGTGGAAGCACCTGTTTATCCATTTCATGAAGGCCAGTCTCTCCACATTATCAGTGGAGACACAGTTCTATCTATTGGGGATTATCTCACCTGCTGTGCTAAAATGCCACTCACAGGATAAAAGCTTGAGGGGGGAGAGTTTTAGATACTGAAGAGCTAAAAAAGACATCGGGCCAACTGTAGATCCCTCTTGAGTTGCCGTTACGATGGAAGGTCTGTATTAGCACAATGTAAGCTCATTAGGACAGGGACCATCTTTTTGTTCTGTGTTCGTACAGCACCTAGCACAATAGGAGCCTCGTCTCTGACTAAGGGATCCTAAGCACTATGTAATACACATAATAAACACCAATACCACAACAGTATCTTGAAGAGATCTGTTAACATCAGCCTGGTCCTAGCATCAGCTGAATCCTCCTTTGGCTGACAAAGCCAAAGTCCTCCAAATCTATCCTACAGGGAACTTCTCCCCTCTGAATTGCTGCTATGCTTCTCTTCAAGAATGATGAGACTGCCTAGGGTTTGCAGTAAGGCCTGAATGAATGCACTCAACTGCCAGATAAATTAGTCTTTCCTTCCAGAATTTTGTTCATCTGTCTGTTTCTCTTCCTCGGAAAAGAGGAAGGAACACATGGTATTTTTAGAACCAGAGTGAACACATATAGCCACAATAAAACACCCCATTCATATATTTCTCTGGGATTGTGGTTACTTGTCAAACATATCCAGTATTTTTTCCACTAGTACTAGACCTGTGTTGTCTGTTTTCTTTGTTTCACTGCTTTGTCATAGAGAAAGTGGGTGAAATCCTGACCCCATTAAAATCAATGGGAGTTTTCAATGCGGCCAGGATTTCACCTGAAGGGTTTTTCCAGTAGGCAAATCAATAGAATGACCTAACATCATTGTCCCTTCCAATGACAAACCCCAATCTTCAAGGATGGCTTACTGAATCATTAGTGGCCATTCTGACAGTGCAGACTGCAATCCTCTGTCTTCCTGGGCTTAAGTGAAACCACATGCATGAAGTCTTGGATAACAGTATACTGCTCATGAAGGTGTGGACAACATAATTGCATCATGCTATCATTTCCTGTTTCATCTGATGGTAAGGAAGCTCTTGGAGAACATGGCATACAGTGTATGTGACTGGTTGAAACAGGCAGAGATCCAAGAACACTGTTTGCTTTCACACCATTCACAGATGCCTTCACCACTAGGTGGAGGCAATGAATGAAGCAAGTTATACAGGGGTAAAAGCAGGTGGGAGATCTCACCAAACCAGTAGAGAACCAATGCCATACCCTAGTCTGTTTCAAACCCTTGCTTCAGGGCAAAAATTCTGTTTGTTAAACAGAAAACTCATGGGTAACACCAAAACAAAGCAATTCTTGCCAAATATGAGCTGCCATCCACATAGGCTTTGCCCTTGCCTTTCAGCCAAGGGAAGGATGACGCCACCTTTCTTTCAATCCTCTGCTGGGTCATGTGACAGGTAGATAGCCCTTAACCTTTTTTCTAACTGGTTTACCCATTCACAATGGGCAACAGGGTTCACATACAACCTCCCTTGTATTTTGTCCACAGTCTATTGCCATAACCTGTGGCAGAGGAGGAGAGTGAGAGGCGGCCTTCTATGGCAACATGCAATATGTTTCTTCTCAAATTTAGGAAACAGAACAAAGCTGTCCTATCACAGCTGGGTATTTCGCCCTATATATTTTTAGAGTAATCTTAGTTACATTTAATCCCTACAGCATTGTATTTCTGAGCTGGGGAATGCCCTCAGTTCACACTGCAATTTGTTGGGATTGAGGGCACTCAGTACCAAGAGATGCTCAGCACCAAGTAGAACATAGCTGTTAAGCTGCTTAAATCTTTTTGTTAATCAGTGAAGATGGGGAAGAATTTTGCACTGCTTCAGTTTTAATTTAGCCTCTCTAGCAAACTCATAGGCAGATCTTAATATAAGACCCTATATCTTTGTTGAAAATGTTATATTTTAGTCTTCTTCCCATTTCACTTAGAATCATAGAATATCAGGGTTGGAAGGGACCTCAGGAGGTCATCTAGTCCAACCCCTGCTCAAAGCAGGACCAATCCCCAACTAAATCATCCCAGCCAGGGCTTTGTCAAGCCTGACCTTAAAAACATCTAAGGAAGGAGATTCCACCACCTCCCTAGGTAACGCATTCCAGTGTTTCACCACCCTCCTAGTGAAAAAGTTTTTCCTAATCCAACCTAAATCTCCCCCACTGCAACTTGAGACCATTACTCCTTGTTCTGTCATCTGCTACCACCAAGAACAGTCTAGATCCATCCTCTTTGGAGCCCCCTTTCAGGTAGTTGAAAGCAGCTATCAAATCCCCCCTCATTCTTCTCTTCTGAAGACTACCATTCCCTCAGCCTCTCCTCATAAGTCATGTGTTCCAGTCCCCTAATCATTTTTGTTGCCCTCCACTGGACTCTTTCCAATTTTTCCACATCCTTCTTGTAGTGTGGGGCCCAAAACTGGACACAGTACTCCAGATGAGGCCTCAACAATGTCGAATAGAGGGGAACGATCACGTCCCTCGATCTGCTGGCAATGCCCCTACATATACATCCCAAAATGCCATTGGCCTTCTTGGCAACAAGAGCACACTGTTGACTCATATTCAGCTTCTCATCCACTGTAACCCCTAGGTCCTTTTCTGCCGAACTGCTGCCGAGCCATTCGGTCCCTACTCTGTAGCGCTGCATGGGATTCTTCTGTCCTAAGTGCAGGACTCTGCACTTTTCCTTGTTGAACCTCATCAGATTTCTTTTGGCCCAATCCTCTAATTTGTCACTTGTGAGCTATTCAACTCTATTCTGTTATTAATGCCTAACTGGCTCTTCTTTTTTCTGCTAATTAAGCCAGAGGAAGATACAAGAATATTCCAGCAGGGAGCTCGTGTTGATAGTAAGTTACTGAACTACTTTTTAAAATCTGGCTTCACCAAGAAAAAAAAAGAGTTTAGATATTAGGAAATAAGAAACGCCATTCAAAAATAGCCGTTTATAAAATGCATATGGAGGACTCCTTTAAAATATGAAAATCAGGCATTCCAGTTAGTAGATATCCTAGGGATTAAGAGAATTAGCAAGTGATCTTTCTGAACCTCAGAATTATTTTTGAAACACCATGGAAACTGGACAAGACATGGAAGATCTGAGAAGAAGAAAGATAACATCAATCTTCAAAATAGGAAGGAAGAGTTAACCTGAAAGCTACCATCACAATAAATCGAACTTCTGTCTCTAGCAAAATATCAAAGAGGAAACAATGCCTCGGGTGGTTGGGAAATTTTCCATCTGAATGGTTTTCTGTCAGAAAATGTAGTTTCTACAACAGGGAAATTGTGCAAGGGGAAATTTCAATTTTGACAGAAGTTTTCAATTTTCCATTGGGAAAAAATCAAATTGAAATATTTGGTTTTGGGTCAGCCAGACTCTCATCAAAATAGTTTGTTTTGTTGAACTGATCGGAAATGTTTTGTTTGCATGGTGCATCAAGAGAGAGTCTAGATCATTAGAGATGTAATCCTGCCAGGGAACCTTTTCAGCTGGTGCATAAGGCAGAATGGAGACATCAGGGTCCTGAGCTACAGCTCTGGTGAGGGAATGTGCCACAAGGAAAGTGCAGTTTAATACTGATATGACTAGAAACAAAGTTTGGCTCTGGGTACCTCACTACCAGTGAGATACTGACAAACAGGAGAGAGTTTAGAGAAAAGTAATAAAAACAATTAGTGAGTTGAAAAGATTGATTTATGAGGAAAATGTTTTATAATTAAATGCTGGTATGGATGGCTTGGCTTACTGATAAGCAAATTTATTTATATATATACACACACACACACACACACACTTTGAAGGTTGTAAAGGCTACAGCTGATTTTTCAGTTCACTGGCAATTCTAAAAATACAAAAAACTTCCAGTGAACCCAAAAATATTTTTCATAATTTTAGGTGAATCAAAAAGTTGAAAGATTTCATTGTGGATCAACTAAAACATTTATGTCAACCTGAAACAGATTCAATTTCCACTCATTTTTATATATTTTTAACGGAAATAAAATTGAGCGACATTTCTAAATGTAAAATTGTTTCAAATGAAAAGTCAAAACTTGTGGTTTCAAAGATGTCCGATTGAAATGTTTTGGATTTTTTCTGATTCTTTAAGGTTTTTTTTCCCGCCCAGCTGAAACAATTCTGTGAATTCTTGCACAAACTCTCAAAATAGTTTGGTCAACCCAAATCTACATTTTTCTCTGAAAAAATGTGTGTAAAAAATATTTTGTCAATCTTTAGTAAAGACCTGTGAAGGAAATGAATTATTTAGCATGATAAAATGGGTCAAAACGTGGAGATGAAATTAAGAAAGGAAAAATATGAGTGATGTTGCAAGGCACTTCTTTCACCTCATCAGGCTCAGCGTTTGCCCGTCTGGCAGTGGGGGGGGAGGAGGGCCTGGAGTAAATCAGTCTGGAGACTGATTTTATTCCTCATTTGGGTTTATTTTCCAATATTTACAAGGTGGGTCTCAGGGAAGGCCCAAGCAATACTCTTCAGCCAAAGAAAAACATTCATAACAAAAAAGGGAATACCTTTTCCTGCCCAGTCTGTAGGGTATTGCCTTATTATGCTGGCTTCTCATTGCCAGTCCTTCCCCAAACAGTCAGCTAGCTTGGTTGCTTCTGCTGTAGGGAGGAGAGAAACTTTCCACAAAGGTAATGTTGGGAACACTGGGGCATGGCCACTAGGTAACTCGAGGGGATGGAAGACCACGAGTGTCGATGAAGCCCCCTCACACTAGGCCCCGGTGTCCTTGCCCCCCCCCCCTCCTGCCTGGAGGCACGCGCAGCAGCTCTGCGTGCTAGGCCCAAGTGTCCTTGGCCCCCCAGCCTGGAGGCACACACAGCAGTTATGCTAAGAATCTGCAACAGTATGTTGCAGAGTCAGACTGCCTGAAACTAAGCAAGGCCAAACAGGGGAGATATGGAAGAACAATGCTGAATAAAGCAGCTTTATGTATAGTTTAACAAACGATACAGAGAATCAGGGAACTAGCTGGGAACTGGATTGGCTGGCTATATGGATACTTGGAGCAGCTTGCTATTGGATAAGTATGCTGGGAAAAGGGATGTATAAAAGCCTGTGTAACTTCCTGCTCTGTTGTACAGGATTTGAGATTCAAATCTCCCTGTACCTTTTTGAAGCTTCAAATAAACTTTTCTGCTTCTCCACCCCGTTGTGATTATTGGGTGCAGCACACCGGGTAACGAACCAACTCAAGCTGTTGTTCAGCCTCTCGGCACTGGGTGCCGGCAACAGTAATACCTTTTCTCCCTGTTGCCATTACCCTTGTTGCAGCTTGTTGCTCATCTCTCCTCCCTTTTTTTCCCACTAGAAGAAGGGAATTTAAAGGTCATAGGCAGCACTTAACTGGAATCAGGTATCCCTAGCTGACCTGAGGTACACTCTTTTCAGCTCACAGGGAAAAGAGACTCGATAATTCTAGGGCTGATATACCTGCCTTCCACCACTCTCTGATATCTGTCTGGCCTGGCTTTGGCACAGTGAATATCAGGAAAAACTTCCTGACATGATCTATTAGCCTATTGAACACTCAAAGGAGTAGTGGCAGGCCAATTGCTTGAAGATATAAAGCTAGACTGCAAGTAATGCTAGTAAATAGGAAATGATTCTGCACTGGCAGTGTGATCAATCACATGGGCTAATGGATCCATAAACCAGCTGTCTCTGGGCAAAGAATTACTGCTGACATTTTTGACTTTTATTTATTCAGATTTCTATTTACAGAAATGGTGGGATCAAGGAGGATCAAGTATTTCAGGCTTTGAGAACTGCAGATCTGCTGCTCTTCAGCTATTGTAAACTTCTCAGGGCTGGACCAACATCCTACTGCTGAGGATTAGGTGGGTAGCACACATGTCTCACAGTGCCAAAGTACAGAAGAGTTAGTCTCCAGGATCCAGTTTAATGTTAATATGGATTCAAATAGCCTGTGAGCCATCTCCAGAATACATGGGCCATGCCTCCTTAAAGGTGAGTCTACACTGCAGGATTCTTTTTGTCAGCATGTCGTATACATACACGCATGCCCTCTTTCCCCCCAACACAAGTATAAATGGCCATGTAGAGCAAAGACATCCCTGAAGGGTGTTCTCAAGGTACGTACCCTACATATTTTCTACTGGCCCAAGCCATGCTTCCCCATCTACACTACCATGTGGCGGTTCAATGACAAGACAGCACAGAGCTTTTAGCAAGCAAGCGGCTGGTCTGCTAACAGGCTTCTGCCTGTCAGCTTTCCACCTTCCCCTTTATTCTTTCTCTCCCCCCGTGCATTACATTCTCCAACAGATAAAAGGAATACACTGGCTTTGTTTAACATTCTTATTTACCAGTTTCTATCAACCGCATTCCTTGCTCTCGGGCCTTGAGCCCAGTCCTGGGAGGCTTCCCACGATTCACAACATCTGGGCGAGATTCCAAGGTTGATGCCCTTGAAAGGAGCTGTGTGTGCACAGGTCCAGCATAACACTCCGGGTGTGCCCTGAATGTTGCCAAGCACATAAACCTTGTATGAATCCTACACTACCATTTTTAACAGTGTAGTGTCCCACTGCTGGAGCCTTTCCCCACCACATGGAAAGGCTCTGGCAGCAGGGAGGCAGTGGGGCATTGTTCCACTGGGGCAAGGGCTCCCTGCTGCTGGAGCCCTTCACCGCTGCATGGAAAGACTTTGGCAGTGGGGAGCACCTGAAGCCTTTCCTCCCTGCCTCTCCTTTGCTTCTGCTTTTCAGTGACATGTACAGCTACACACTATGATGTGGACTCAGTGTGCTTTTCACTGAGACACATAGCTACACGTTCACTACATGCCACTGAAAGTGGTGTGTAGTGTAGACGTAGCCTAAGTCAATATAGTACACTAGAATTGGCTCCTGTATCTAATTCTTTAGCTATGTAAGAAGATGGCTGTACTGGCTAGCGTTTTATTAAAAGCATTAATATTGTTAATTTAATGTACTGGTGCTATAGTTCCACATTAACTCTAAACTCTGATTATCTCAAAAGATTATTGCTTTTTAATAATTCAGTCTCTATTAAACTAAGCTTTCCATAATTTTGGATGTGACTGTTCTAGGTCTACAGTAATTTGCTATGTCTGAGGTCCTGCCCTATTCTGGCTTTTCCCCATGACAAGAAGAGAAGAGAATTTGGAACTGTAGCACCTGAGTGGAAATTCCCCAACCCATTGTGCCTGTGCAGACAAAATGGCTCTGTGAGCTCCTGAGGGTGGCACACTCAGCCATGGCCCTTACTTCCCATGTGTACTTTCCCCTACAGCTGCTGCCAGATGAAATCAGAACATTTCAAAGCTGCTGTGTGGCAAATTCTTTGGATCCATTTCTTTCTTTCTTTGGGTTAAGCCAGGATCTGTGATACCAACTGCTGAACTGACCAGTTCTCTACTTACAGATGGCAGAATGTTACTCTACTTTGTTAATAGGTGCAGTGTTTAAAATCTCTTGGATATTACAAGTGAGTTTTCCTTTAAAAGGCTTCACAAATGGAAGTGACATTTACATTTTTTTTTCAAATACAGTATGTGCAAATAAAGAATACGGCATCAAATTTGTCAGAGCCTGGTGATTTTCTTGAGACAGAGTTATGAAGCTCAGAAAGAACATAGGCTGCATAAAAAATTTAAAATTACTAGGGCTGTCAAGCAATTAAAAATATTAATCATGATTAATCATGCAATTAATGTTAAACATTAATAGAATACCATTTATTTAAATATTTTGGATGTTTCCTACATTTTCAAATATATTGACTTCAGTTACAACACAGAATACAAAGCGTACAGTGCTCAATTTATATTTTTATTACAAATATTTGCACTGTAAAAACAAAAGATTAGTATTTTTTAGTTCACCTAATACCAGTACTTTATGCAGTCTCTATCATGAAAGTTGAATGTACAAATGTAGAATTATGTACCAAAAAACCTGCATTCAAAAATAAAACAAATGTAAAACTTTAGAACCTACAAGTCCACTCAATTCTTGTTCAGCCAATTGCTCAGACAGATAAGTTTGTATACATTTGCAGGAGATAACACTGCCTGCTTCTTCTTTACAATGTCACCTGAAAGTGAGAACAGGGTGTTCACATGGCACTGTTGTAGCCAGCGTCTCAAGATATTTATGTGCCAGATGCACTAAAGATTCATACGTCTCTTCATATTTCAACCTCCATTACAGAGGACATACAGCCATGCTGATGACGGGTTCTGCTCAATAATGATTCAAAGCAGTGCGGACTGATGCATGTTCATTTTCATCATCTGATTCAGATGCCACCAGCAGAAGGTTGATTTTCTTTTTCGGTGGTTTGGGTTCTGTAGTTTCTGCATTGGTGCGTTGCTCTTTTAAGGCTTCTGAAAGCATGCTCCAAACCTCGTCCTTCTCAGATTTTGGAAGGCACTGCAGATTCTTAAACCTTGGGTTGCGTGCTCTAGTTGTCTTTAGAAATCTCACATTGGTACCTTCTTTGCTTTTTGTCAGATCTGCAGTGAAAATGTTCTTAAAACAAACATGTGCTGGGTCATCATCCAAGACTGCTATTACATGAAATATATGGCAGGGTGCGGGCAAAACATAACAGGAGACATACAATTCTCCCCAAGGAGTTGAGTCACAAATGTAATTAATGCATTTTTTAACAAGCGTCATCAGCATGGAAGCATGCCTTCTGGAATGGTGGCTGAAGCATGAAGGGACATAAGAGTATTTAGCATATTTGGCATGTAAATACCTTGCAATGCCAGCTTCAAAAGTGCCATGTGAATGCCTGTTCTCACTTTCAGGTGACATTGCAAATAAGAAACAGGCAGCATTATTTCCCATAAATGTAAACAAAGTTGTTTATCTTAGCGATTGGCTGAACAAGAAGTAGGACTAAGTGGACTTGTAGGCTCTAAAGTTTACATTGTTTTGTTTTTGAGTGCAGTTATGTAACAAAAGAATCTATATTTATAAATTGCACTTCCACGATGAAGAGATTGCACTACAGTATTTGTATGAGTACTGTATGAGGTGAATTGAAAAATACTGTTTCTTTTACCATTTTTATAGTGCACATTTTTGTAAACAAAAATAGTAATATAAAGTGAACATTGTGCACTTTGTATTCTGTGTTGTAATTGAAATCAATATTGAAAATGTAGAAAAACATCCACAAATATTTAATACATTTCAATTGGTATTCTACTGTTATAAGTGTGATTAATCTTGATTAATTTTTTAATCCGATTAATGTTTTTGAGTTAATCACATGAGGTAACTGCAATTAATGAACAGCCCTAAAAATTGCTATTCATTCCATTCAACCCTCTTTGTTTGAGATTATGCTTTTTGTCACTGGGAATATTTTTTTAAATGGTAAATCCATCATATTTAAAGGCCTGGCCTATGACCCTTCCTCAGGTGAGTAACTGACCTCAGACTGGCTACTCACATGAATAGGAGTTGTGGGATCAAGCCCTAAACCTTATTGAGTTTTTTTATTTGGAGTTTGTTAATATTAAATATTTAGGGCCTGATCCAGTGCTCGCTGAAGGCAATGGAAAGACTCCTTTGACTTCAAAGGAAATTGGACCGCTCCTTTAATTAGAATAATTTTTTTGTCCCACCTTCAGATCCAGTTTGAAGGGAGAGGCTTTGCATGTTGCAGGTGGGGCTATCAAGTACCAAATAATTTTTTTAAAGTATTTCTAGGGATGACAGATATCCTTTATAGCTAGTTTCAGACAAATCAGAATTCCAAGCGTCATCTTCATACGCAACTATGACTGGCATGATACTAAAAAAGTCTCTACCATCTGTTGCTTCTTAGGGACAACCAACATCAGTTCAAGCTGCAAGTAATTATAGGCAAAAGAAATGAAGTGGGTTTATTTTCACTGGATGTAATATTCTAAAGTGCACTAGGAGTATCCTGAATCCTGGTAGGTATTTACTTGTAAAGAAATAAATCTTCACACAATCTTGACCTCAGTTCTGTTCATAATTTTGTTAGATTTTTGTAAATAAATCAGTTTGAATAGCAAATAGATTAGAAAATTGTAAATTACTCACAGCACTACAAGATCAGTTTCTCTAATTATTATTTCCAGTTATTTCTGCTATACTTAGAAATTAAGCAAATCTCTTCTAATTTTGTAGGTCATCTCCTTTGCAAAACTCATAAATGCAAAAACATCCAACAATCTTTAAAAAATGTTTTTAAACAACAGCATAGAAAAGACACATTTCAAAGAGTCTTCAGCTGATGGAATTTAAAATTTAGTGCCACATAATTCTCCCAGGAACTTTTAGAAACACCTAAATAACTAAAACAACAATTTATTGACACTTCTGTCAGATTTTTACATAGATAGGGTATTTAAGTGAACATTGTGTTCTGACAAAAAACATCCAGACATACATGTAGAGGAGTTTGTAAGGATTAAATCAGTTAAAGATGAACTCATGGAAGTGTTTAAATTAAGACTAGTTAGTCATTACTGAACTAAGAAATATATAGGATCAAAGGAAAGTTTAACTAAATTCTTAGATTTATTCATGTCCTTATCCAGGACTCCAAGCAGATGAACTATGATTAGGATAGGGAGTAATAAATTCACAGAACAACTCTCAGTTAATGAAATGCCGGAATATGGCTTCATAAAGAAACAGGTTTTGGATGAATGGGTGTTCACAATTAACAGTTTTAGAGATTGCTTCATCTCTCAAAAAACAGTCATTTTATGGGGGCTTATATAAATTATTAGTCCTCTAGAGGTGAAAGAATTAGCTATAGAAAAGATGGCAACATCATTTATCTATATCTCTATATTATGACCTCTCTTGGATTTATTTAACCAAGCCTCAGCTATATCCAGTGAATATGGATCAGAGGTATAAATCTAAGGCCAAAATTTTCAAACTTGGATGCCTAAAGCTAGGGACCTAAGTCCATATTAGATACTGAGGTGCTGACCTAGGATTTGGAGGCAGTTTAAGTTGCCAATATTGAAAATGCTGGTGGCAGTGGAAAAAGGCGGTGGCTGTGGATAGATGACACGGTTGGAAAAGGGACTGAGTGTGACTGGAAAGCACACTTTGCATGTAGCAATAGCAATAATATCTCATGTGTCAGTCTTACATAAATGGGTGCTGACTAGTTTTTAAGTCCATAACATGAAGGCTCAGAATACCTAGGCAGCCAAGAAGGAATTTGGTTCTGCATGGTGCAGGCTCCAAATAGCAGTCAGAACATTTCTCTATCATAAGATTTATCTGAGTCAACACGGATAGAGGTGCTGAGGGGTGTCTGGTGAGAGACAGCCCCTGCTATCACGTACTTTTAAAAAGATGTAGTATATGGTTTCTCCAGAGCAGCCATCCTCGCACTGTCTAACGTTTGGTGGGACTTTGGGTGTAGCCACTGTGATTAGACGTTTGACTGCAGCACACATGGACATTTCTGAATTAGATTTGATGTGGCTCATTCAAGCCATGACAGCAGTGAAACTGAGGCAGCCCAGCCTGGGACCCCGAGCACCTAGTGTGTGCTCTGCTGTGGCTTCAGTGCTACAGTTAATCATGCTACCTAGATCAAAGCTTGCTCAGGTAAGTCTATGTGTGATGCAGTCACATACCAATACCCTAAGGCCACAGTGCTTTCCCACCCAGTAGCGGTTTGCTGTTGGCCACCCATAGCACTAGAAACTAAACCGTCCTGTGCAAGTGCACTACAGGGAAAAGTGCTCCTTGTGCCCTCTTCTTCTGTTATACCTATGCAGGAACAGGCACAATTTATCACTAGTCATATCTTAATACTTAAGGTGCCTGGTCCTGTACTCTGATATATCTGCAGAACTCCAGCTGACTTTGGCAGGAGCTGTATGCCTGTATCTAAGGGCAAAATTGGGCCTCAAATATGTGCAATATGGATGAGTTAATGTTGCTTAGAACCTTAGCTTTTATTTGTATTGACCTCTAAGTGATTAAAATTATAATCATAAATATTGCATTAACATCATTTTGGTATTTGATAAGAAAGTGTCATGAACTGAGGGGATCATTTAGGATGCTGCAAGGTAAAGGAACTTCTGTCTTATTTAGTATTTTCATGTGTTGATATATTCATATTCCATGGTACCTCTTGTTCAGAATACCAGTGTTTAAATTATTGCTTTGTTTTCCACTGCTTTCTATGGCAGCAGCCACCTTCTTAAATCTATCACAGAAAGCAGACAAGATTACTTACTTTATTCTCATATGAGATTTGGAAAGATGGATACGATCATAAAAGAAACAGAGCTTGTAGTGAAATTCTTGCTACAGAAAAACCTGGTGCAATAAAAATGCTGTTATTGTAATAAATTGAGCAAAATAATTCTGAACAAACAAAGCATTTTACAGTCAAACTCAAGAGTCTAAGTTAGCCATTGGCCTGGTGAAATGTTACCCAGCCCCTTGGCAGCTCAGGGAGGAACTGTGCCTAAGAAAAATAAGTTATATGCCGGCCATTGCTCAGGACTGTGCCTGCAGTTAGATACTAACTCTGTATTTATTTTGTTAAATTATGAGATGTTACAGAAATATGAAGATGTTAATGTAGCTTTAAAAAGAAAAAAGATAGTAAGTTACAAGATTTATTATTATTATTATTATTAAGCTATTTTATTTCAGAGTACTTTTTGCCCCTGATTTTTTAGAGTTTCTTTTTTAGGGATGGAGAAAGGGAAGAAATGAATTTTGATGTAATTTTGATTTAATGGTAAAACACACACAAGCAGAATGTTTGTAAGAGAGACCATAATTTAATTGTAGCCCAATACATGACTGCAGGTTCTCCAGCTGTGTTATATTCCTGTCCATCAGATTGTTCATGTATTCCCTATCTGAACCCCAGTTAAGCCTGTTTGTTGCTTCTCTTGTGGTGAGCATATGCTACTACAAAAAGGCATAATTTTAATTTGTTTTTTCCTATTACATTAACTCTAATATTGTTTTCTGGCACTTATAAAGTTACTGTACCTGTGTTTTTACTTGCAATTTGATTTATACTGAGTCTATTACTTTTATAAGTTTTATAAGAGAATTTTACGTTCATGTGTTCTCCTGGATGCTTTTTAGATCTTGTTTAGAAGTGAAGGCTTGTTAAGCCTTGTTTTTCCTCTGATGTTGCTGCTGCTAGCAACAGCAGGCATGATTTTAATTTGTTGCTTTAACATTTTGCATTAGCTGAATAAAGATTTTGTCTAAACCTGCATTGATTTCTACATATATTAACTACCACCGCTCAGAGAGGCGACTCCAGTCCACTGCTCTTAATTTGATTTACGAGGGCAAAAAGTTACCAGATAGATATTTACACATGCCCATGCCCATTTTATTTCAATTTTAAAATCTGGTTCAAATTTCCATTTCAGACCACATAATAGAGAAAGAAATCATGACAAAATTCTTCAAAAACACATTACATTGCCATCCTTATACTGTGCAATCACCAATAAAGGTGGGACAGATACTTTCTCTGGTCCATTTTCCTGGGATTTTGTTCTGAACAGGGATAAGAAAATGAAGAGATCTGAAGAGCTGGTTAAGTAGCAAGAATTTATAATGGTTGGTAGAAAGAAAACACTAAAGAGTTTGCAGCCATGGTGAGGGATTTCCTACTTGAAGACACATCCTCACAACTGAAGACATCAGTCCACAGTTCAAAATTTCTGGACTCCTCACTGACAAAGATTTCACATCACAGTATCCACAAGAAACATGTTCTCCAATCTATAATCAGCGAGGAAGCTGCATGCTAACTTGGAAGATGATGATCTGGTCTCCACATACACACCTTTGTTACCTCCTGGCTGGACTATAGCAATGTACTACACTGTGGTATCATGTAGGCTACAGGCACTATACTTGTAGCAACACAAAAAAGTGACAAGCCAGCTTTGGTGTGTAGGTATACATGGTAGTGAAAGGCTCTTGCAAAGGGGAGGCAACAGGGCCCTACACTGCTAAAAATAGCCGTGTAGACAGGGAAGATGCATAGAGAGCTGTGAAAGTACGTACTCTAAGGTTGTAGTGTGCCTGAACTCTGCTCACCTCAGCAGTGCCTCACTTGTGATAAGGGGGGCTTGAAGTGTATGCATGCTGCCACAAGATTTGTGCAATGTAGATATACTCTAGATGTGCATGCAAGCTACAACCCTAAGAAAACTGCAACTGGCAAAGAATGCATCTGCCTGGCTCCTTAGCAACAAGAGCTACTGCAAAGTATACCAAACCTATTCTCCACACACTGGCTCCCACTAGTTTCTCAAGGACTAATCTACTCCCACAGGGAATAAGAAACACCTCAAAACTTTGCTTTGTACCAAGTGCAAAGTCTCTATTTTTTGGCCACTATTCTACCAGAACATAGCAAATCATAAAGAGAAAATCCAAAACACAATTCCCCCCCACCCCCTTGACAGAGAAATGGACGACTTCTTACTGATATTTTCCTCTCTGCTGCCAGTGCCTCCCACAGTTCTGGATGCCTTGCTGCTTTCCTCTCTACAGCTCATAGAAGCAGATCAGCGTTTTGGTGCCATTGTCTGGCCACACCCGCTCTGCTCCTGCTTGCTGCTGGATGAGTGGTTCCCAAGATGTAAAACATCATTAACAAATATTCCAGAGATAACTAAATAACTATGTGCATTAGACCAAGGAAGACAGTCATGTGATAATGATTCCACCTAGCAACTGATCTTCGACTCATGAGCCATCTGGGGTTGGATAGAATTGTGGAACACACTGCTAGCAGAAAGAAAATCAGTAAGACATTTTCTGTTCTGCAGCCCAGCATCTCCCACAGACCTGGACATCTGGGACGTAATGACCAGTGAACAAAAGTTCTATTGGAGTGACTTATCTTCACCTGCAGCATCTTCCTGCCAAAGGAGGCCTCTGTGGAAGATAAAAGGTCCACCTTGTAGTCCTTATTAAAGGTGTTCCAAGTGGCTGCTGCACAAATTTCCAAAGTGGATGCGTTTTCTTGTTTCACTCATGAAATTGCTAAGGATCTTGTGGAATGTGCCTTGATCCCTTCTGGAACAGGAACCTCTGATTATTTGTAGGCTTCCACAACATAGTCTAATCCACCTAGGAGAATGTGGAAGTTCTGAGTCCCTGGCATTTCAGGTGGAAGAACATGAATAGGGAATCTGATCTTTTAATGAATTCTGTATGCTTGAGATAGATTTTCAATGCTCTTTTGACACAAAGATGTGCCATACCTTTTCATTTGGATGTTTTGTTTCCTGAACAAAGGAAGCATAACCTCTTGGGAATTATGGCAGGAGGAATTTACTTTAGGAATAAAATATTCTGGTGTCATGAACACCATCTTGTCCAACATGCATTAAGAATCCTGTGTAGATAAGGCTATCTGCTCCAACATGTGTCTGCTGGACACAATAGCTACTCAAGAAACAAGTCTTAATGAATGGACAAAAGGTTGAGAATGAAGTCAAAGTCTTCAAGGGAAGACTTGTCAGGACCCTCAAAGTTAGTTGAAGGCCCCATTTTGGAAAGAGTGGCCTGATCGCCAGTCTTCCTAATCAGATTGTTGGAAGGAATCTGGCTACCTGTGGATTGTCTCTCAGGGAGCCTGAGGATCCTAAGAATAGCACCCTACTAAGAGCAGTACAATGGTACTGGGCTGAAAGCCTCTGTCTATGCCTGCCTGGAGAGAGTCCAGAGTGTTTGAAATTCCTGGATATTGTGCTTTTGGCACCAGTTGTTAACTCCGGACCAGAAAGACAGGATCTATTTCCTTTCACAGATAATTTTAAATTTTGAGGGTTTCATCCCCAAGTGAAACAAAACCAAATTTTGCAATATCAAAATCCTTTACAAAAAAAAATTATTTTTCTCTTCCCAGCTGTAGTACCAGTGGTGAGCTATTCCAGAATGACAAGGTCTGAAAAATATCCAATCACAGCAGTTTTCTGTGCTTATGGTTTCATACTAATTTCATTTAAAATAATCATCCTCCATTAGAGCAGTTTTCTTTATGGTAAAACATTAAAAAGTCTAAGTTTTCACTTGGTTTTCTATCAACACAAGTATAGATTGGAATACTGTGTGTGCATGCATCTAGCTTGGTCTGTATTCTTGTTTGTGTTGCCATTTTCCTTAGTGCCATCACCTTCATTAGGAGTAAGACTTCACATAGTTCTTCTCTTAAGTCCAAGAAGAGAGCTACATTTATGGCTATAAAGAACCTCTTGTTGAGTAGCATTAAACCAGAACATGGGTTATCAATTTGGGGGACATGAATTCATCACTGTGGCAAACAGATTTCATAGAGTGAGAACTGAAAGGGTTTAAGGCAACCCTTTCTAGGCTTCTGGCTCCTCAGCCAGCACCTCTCTTAGGCACAGACCTGCATCTCTCTCCATGCTGACTGAATTTTTTGCAGGCTGCACAGTTCCCTGCATGTACTGTGATATCCCCAGCAAGTCAGAACATTCCCAGCCAAAACAGGCCAGCAAAAGACATAAGAGTCGCCATACTTGGGCAAGTCAATGGTCCATCTAGTCCAGTGTCCTATCATCTGACTGTGGCCAATGCCAGGTGCTTCAGAGGGAATGAACAGAACACATAATTATCAAGTGATCAGTCCCCTAATGCCCATACCCAGCTTGTGGCAAAGAGAGCATAGGGACACTTCCAAGCATGGTTTTGCATTCCCACCCTTCCTGGCTAATAGCCATTGATGGACCTATCCTCCAGGAACTTACCTAGTTCTTTTTTGAACCCTGTTTATAGTCTTTGCCTTCACAACATCCTCTGGCAAAGAGTTCTACAGGTTGACTGTGTGCTGTGTGAAGAAATACTTTGTTTGTTTTAAACTAGCTACCTATTAATTTCATTTACCTATTACCTTTTATATAATTTATACATTTGAGGTTACAGTTGGGGTAATCTCTTTGCTGAAGTTGCCAAGGACAGCAGCAGCCCCTAAATAAAGCTCAAATCTCTATCACTGAGTTAGGTGGTTGAGCCTTAAGACAGGACCAAGCAGCCTTCCCCAGGGGGCCAGAGAAGGGACTGGATTCAGGCCTGCCCTTGTGGACCTCAGGACTCTGGGACTGTGTTAGCCACTGACACCAAACCACAAGTGGGGTTTAGCAGATGGGTAAGGGAAGTGACGTGGTAAAGAATAGGAGGACTTGTGGCACCTTAGAGACTAACCAATTTATTAGAGCATAAGCTTTCGTGAGCTACAGCTCACTTCTTCAGATGCATATCGTGGAAACTGCAGCAGGCTTTATATATACACAGAGAATATGAAACAATACCTATTCCCACCCCACTGTCCTGCTGGTAATAGCTTATCTAAAGTGATTTCCAGCACAAATCCAGGTTTTCTCACCCTCCACCCCCCCACACAAATTCACTCTCCTGCTGGTGATAGCCCATCCAAAGTGATAACTCTTTACACAATGTGCATGACAATTAAGCTGGGCTATTTCCTGCATAAATCCAGGTTCTCACATCCCCCCCACCCCCATACACACACAAACTCACTCTCCTGCTGGTAATAGCTCATCCAAACTGACCACTCTTCAAGTTAAAATCCAAGTTAAACCAGAACATCTGGGGGGGGGGGTAGGAAAAAACAAGAGGAAACAGGCTACCTTGCATAATGACTTAGCCACTCCAAGTCTCTATTTAAGCCTAAATTAATAGTATCCAATTTGCAAATGAATTCCAATTCAGCAGTTTCTCGCTGGAGTCTGGATTTGAAGTTTTTTTGTTTTAAGATAGCGACCTTCATGTCTGTGATCGCGTGACCAGAGAGATTGAAGTGTTCTCCGACTGGTTTATGAATGTTATAATTCTTGACATCTGATTTGTGTCCATTTATTCTTTTACGTAGAGACTGTCCAGTTTGACCAATGTACATGGCAGAGGGGCATTGCTGGCACATGCCTAGAGGCTCGTTCACCTGCACATCCACCAATGTGATATATGCCATCATGTGCCAGCAATGCCCCTCTGCCATGTACATTGGTCAAACTGGACAGTCTCTACGTAAAAGAATAAATGGACACAAATCAGATGTCAAGAATTATAACATTCATAAACCAGTCGGAGAACACTTCAATCTCTCTGGTCACGCGATCACAGACATGAAGGTCGCTATCTTAAAACAAAAAAACTTCAAATCCAGACTCCAGCGAGAAACTGCTGAATTGGAATTCATTTGCAAATTGGATACTATTAATTTAGGCTTAAATAGAGACTTGGAGTGGCTAAGTCATTATGCAAGGTAGCCTGTTTCCTCTTGTTTTTTCCTACCCCCCCCCCAGATGTTCTGGTTTAACTTGGATTTTAACTTGAAGAGTGGTCAGTTTGGATGAGCTATTACCAGCAGGAGAGTGAGTTTGTGTGTGTATGGGGGTGGGGGGGATGTGAGAACCTGGATTTATGCAGGAAATAGCCCAGCTTAATTGTCATGCACATTGTGTAAAGAGTTATCACTTTGGATGGGCTATCACCAGCAGGAGAGTGAATTTGTGTGGGGGGGTGGAGGGTGAGAAAACCTGGATTTGTGCTGGAAATCACTTTAGATAAGCTATTACCAGCAGGACAGTGGGGTGGGAATAGGTATTGTTTCATATTCTCTGTGTATATATAAAGCCTGCTGCAGTTTCCACGATATGCATCTGAAGAAGTGAGCTGTAGCTCACGAAAGCTCATGCTCTAATAAATTGGTTAGTCTCTAAGGTGCCACAAGTACTCCTTTTCTTTTTGCGAATACAGACTAACACGGCTGTTACTCTGAAACCTGTGGTAAAGAATACTTGCCTAAGTGGATTCCAACCAGCAGGTGGGGAACTGAATTAAACTACTGACAAATGTACCACTGTTTTATTTATCATTCATATAGATTGTTGCTGCATTCAACCAAGTTGATCTATGTTTCCTTTTCCCCCCAATGAAGTTGTTTTTTTGTTTCATAAACTGACAGACTCTGTGCTTGCAAATGGGGGAAGTATTGCCCATTAAGAACACTTAGTAATCCCAGAAATTCTGGCTGGGGGCTTGAGCCGGCAGTGTTTGTTACTTTTAAGAGGGACCCCTAGCTATTTGAACCTGGCCCATGTTGCTTCTGAAACCATCTATCAGAGGTGTATACCCAGGACTGTGCCTAGAGTCAGTCTAGCCCTGAGAAAACTGGAACACTGCATCCGATGAAGTGAGCTGTAGCTCATGCTCAAATAAATTGGTTAGTCTCTAAGGTGCCACAAGTACTCCTTTTCTTTTAACCCAGTTGAACAATTACACAGTTATTATTAATCAGCTCACTATGGCAAATATTCCAGTGCTAACCAACCCCCACCCCAATCATACACACACCAAAACCCAGCAGTAACAAAGTAATGGGTTTGGAACTATTTCCACAGCAATAGATTGCAATTCTGATTGTAAGTTCTTCAGAGCAAGGGCTTCATTTGTGTTGGGAGCATGCCTACCACACTGTAGGGATGTGGCCACAACCTCAGTATACATCACATTAATGAGAATAGCAAACAAATCTGAGAACCTTCCTATGGAATTGTAAGGTAAGCAATGCATTCTCCATTCTTATCCTAGAAGGACAGTGTGAAGAATATTCGTGGTAAGTGATGAACGACAGCTATTGCATAAACCAAATTTTACAAGGTAGTAATAAGATTGAGGATGGGGAAGGCTCCAGGACCTGATGAGCGTAATATTGACATTTACAATCCATTTAATTTTACTTGACCTATTCCATTTCTTTATGGAGTGTTTCAGTCTCTCTTCATAACTATGATTCTAACTCTTATTCACAGGAAGTAATATTAAGCACTGGGCTTAACAAAAACCATAATGTAATCAACAGTGCTGGCTGACTATTAAGTCGAAGCCAGGAACCACAAGGGTTTTTTTGTTTTGTTTTAAAGTCTGGGAGCTAAAAAGCAAAGCAGAACTATAGGATCCTGTCTACGTCCAATGTAGTCTCAAAGACTCCCCTTATACATATCCCATAGCTTTCTATATACAAAAATTGTGCCGAGCACTAGTTGTATTGACCAATATACATGTATTAAAAACTTGTAAAATAATGTGTAAGCCACTTACCAATTTCCTGTATTCAGACACATGCTAGCAGGATGCAGGCATAAGTACAGATTCTTACAAACCCTTCTGTCATGTTGAAAGGCAGTTTCTCTGCAGGCTGGTAGGACTGTGGAAAGATTTATTCCATAGCTAATTACAGTAATACCACATTACCCCTCCACAACCCCAGCAGGGAAGAGAGCCAATCAGGAATGGGTCTGCTCCGAAGGGAATAGCTGGGTTAGGGAGCATAAATTCCCTGGCTCCTTGTGTACCTTTGCACTGCCCTGCAGGCGGTCTCCTTCTTTCCACTTGCAAAACAGGCTCAATCATCCTCAGAATTGTTCAGCCCATTGCTGAGTTGATACACATGGAACTTACATGCCGTTTACCACCATATCAACTACGGCCAAGATTTGGCACTTTTTCTACAGGACAGTGAAGGTGGGTGTCCATTCAGCACCATGGGTGATGTTGCATATACAGGATGACATCTGATACATACATTAATATATTAGTCATTCAATGGAGCTGAAGTATATTGCAGACCAAAAAAACCCCAAACAAAAAAAACTCCACAAAAAATAGCACTGCCAAAACAGCACCATGCAGAGTATAAGGTAGAGAAAGACTTGACCAATGAAATTGGATAGTGGGGGCTATGTTCTCCTTATCTTATCTAAACATGTATAGAGTCTGGCATGCTCTGACCCAGGGTTTGGCTTGTGATTCTCTCTAGCAACAAAAGTTCAAAAATATACAGCAAAATTAGGAATTTTTTTTTTAAATGCAGACTTTGCCAGAGGGTTTCAGAAAGCACCAAAAGATTCAGTGTTGGCCCAGTAGATATGCCAGTAGGCTGATCCCAGATATGAAGATATAGAATTAAGATTGACATGGTAGAACAGCAATGCATATATTTGAGACAATGAACCTGGTACCATGTTTGTAGCAAAGAGGAACGTAAAAAACCATTAGATCTTATATTTAAAAACCCGCAACAATCATGCCGAGTTTGATTAGAGCTGCATAAATCAAAATATAGAAAGCAGACACTGAAGGATGTCGTTGCTGTAACAAAAGATTGAAATTGTTAACTAAATTTAGAAATCCAAGCACAATTTAGATAGCTAAATGCTCTAGTCAAGAATTTTACAGCCTAAAATGGGATATTAAATCTGAAGTTTAGCATCAAATATATACTGGCTTAGATAATGTTCTCTTTTAACTTATTAGGAAAACGCAATTAATTGTAACTCTTCTCCAGAAATTATGTACTGATTTTACAAAAAAATACCCTGGACTATTTGGGAGCAGATTTTAATGATTGTGTTCTCATCAGAGTTTGAGACAATTGCATTAAGCAATTTTCCTTTAAAGAAAAAGGAAAAAAAATAAATGTTTTCTATTATTCTTTTGGGGTGAAGAATTAGTATTTAAATTAAAGACAGAAAAGAAACATTTAAAAAGGCAAAAATAATCTAAACTAAATTAAAGACAGATTGTACCCAAAAGCCAGATGAATTGCACCTCACTGACAAGAAAAAAAAAAATCATAGCAAACAGCATTACTAATGATTTACTGAAAAGACCTGTATTCCTAGCCTGAATACCTCCTGTTAAGGTACTGAGAACCTTCAGTTCCTATTTATCCTGATGGATCTAACAGCTTTCGATGTCCTGCAGAACGGAGCTCAAAACAAGAGAATATAGGATTAAGAAAGGTAAGTTCTGCCTTGATGTAACAAAATTTAGCCTATTAACGCCAAACAAGTACAATCATCTCCATTTCTCTTTAATAATAAAAAGGAGAAGTCAATGAATGTTTTTAATAAGGCACTGGGAATTTAAGAATGATTTTACTGAGGGTATGACAAGAGCTAAACTCACAATGGAAATCATACAGGGTGAAATCCTGACCCCAATGAAGTGAATGGAAGTTTTGCCATTGACTTCAATGTGGCCAGAATTTCACCCAAAGTATCTGCATATTGTCCTATTCCTGAAATTCTGAGTGTGCAGGCCACTGAAGTCAATGGGAATCTGTGTGAGATACAGCAGTCCAGCCATGTGCAAAAATGGCAGGATTGGGGCTTAAGTGCTTTGACGTTAATATTTTAAAATTAAAAGATGTATGCAATTATAGTAGGATACTTAAGTAATGCTAGTTCGTGATCATTTGAATTTAGATTAGCAAGAATGATTATGGAGATAATGTTTTAATGAGGCAATGTTTGTTTGGTAGCACATATATTTTACAATATTCAACACAGGATTAGAACACCCAGTCCATAGCAAAAAAGCCCAACATAATTTAGAATTAATTTGCTCCCACTGAATAATTACAAATACAAAGAAAAATTGCACACAATATTGCAAACTCCAATGTTACCTCTTTCAATAAGAGAGGTTACCTTACCTTTTTGTGTCTCTCAGTGTTACCTCTTGTAAATTTAAGAGTGCATGACAGTTTATTCAGAACCCATCAATAAGTGCGTGCTGCCTACTAAATGTGTGTTAAAGCAAACTTTACACAACTAAGTATAAAAACATATGCCACATTATCCTCATCATTGTCTACAATGATAAGGGATAGGTTGTTTTCAGAATTTCCTTGCAATTTTGCTATCAACTGGACAGTATTTACCCATCCCCAAAGAACAAATTTTGGATTGAAATCTGTGAATCTTGGAAATCCATTAGAGGCCACAACAATCTTTGAGGAGGTCTCTCCCGGTCCTCATTACAGCATGTCTCCATGTGCTCTCCACCTGATAGTGCTCTCCACATCGGGCAGTGGAGCCGGGGAATCCTTACAGATCAGTAAGGATTAGCTTGTGTTGTGCTCTGGTGAACTGATATTTTGGGGGTATTATATATGAAAAAGTGGTGTATGGCAAAGTGAAGAGAGACATCTCAAGTTAATGAGGTATTAGCTAATAGTCTGATTTGTGAATTGCCTCGAAAAGTGATAGATACAATATATCTGAATGTTTTAATTGGCCTCAGGGAAAGAAATGGAATGTTAGGGAATTGGACAATTAAGTGACTAGGGTCAAAAATAGCAAATTTAGGAAAGAGAAAAAAGTTAAGTCAGCAAGAAGGTGGACACAACACAGAATGAATCTTTCAGGAAAAGATTAAACAGTCCCCTCACCATTATTTTTGGAAGGTAGCATTAGACGGGAGGTGGGAAAGGGTGGAGAAGACATTAAGGAATAGTTTCTGCCAGCCTTCTTCCCCAATTCAGGCAGTAGCTTTGTCATAAATATAAAGGAAAGGTTAACCACCTTTCTGTATACAGTGCTATAAAATCTCCTCCTGGCCAGAAGCAAAACCGTTTCACCTGTAAAGGGTTAAGAAGCTAAGGTAACCCCACTGGCACCTGACCCAAAATGGCCAATGAGGGGACAAGATTCTTTCATAGATATTTAGGTCAGAAGGGACCATTATGATCATCTAGTCTGACCTCCTGCACAACGCAGGCCACAGAATTTCACCCACCACTTCTGCAAAAAACCTCACACCTATATCTGTGCTATTGAAGTCCTCAAATCGTGGTTTAAAGACTTCAAGGAGCAGAGAATCCTCCAGCAAGTGACCCGTGCCCCATGCTACAAAGGAAGGTGAAAAACCTCCAGGGCCTCTTCCAATCTGCCCTGGAGGAAAATTCCTTCCTACCCCAAATATGGCGATCAGCTAAACCCTGAGCATATGGGCAAGATTCATCAGCCAGATACTACAGAAAATTCTTTCCTGGGTAACTCAGATCCCACCCCATCTGATATCCCATCACAGGCCATTGGGCCTATTTACCATGAATATTTAAATTACCAAAACCATCTTATCCCATCATACCATCTCCTCCATAAACTTATCGAGTTTAATCTTAAAGCCAGATAGATCTTTTGCCCCCACTTTCAAATCTGGAGGGGCGGGGACACAAAGGGTTTGGTCTGTCTGTGTGATGCTTTTGCCGGGAACAGATCAGGAATGCAGCCTTACAACTCCTGTAAAGTTAGTAAGTAATCTATAAGTAATCTAACTAGAAAATGTGTTAGATTTTCTTTTGTGTAAGGGCTGGTAAAATAAGCTGTGCTGGATGGAATGTATATTCCTGTTTGTGTGTCTTTTGTAACTTAAGGTTTTGCCTAGAGGGATTCTTTATGTTTTGAATCTGAATACCCAGTAAGGTATTTACTTTAATTAATTCTTTTACCTTTTCTTTAACTAAGATTCTTCTTTTAAGAACCTGATTGATTTTTCATTGTTCTTAAGATCCAAGGGTTTGGGTCTGTGTTCACCTGTACAAATTGGTGGATTCTTATCAAGCCTTCCCCAGGAAAGGGGGTGTAGGGGGAAGATGTCTCTAAGCGGGCTCTTTCCCAGTTCTTGGTTTAAAACTCTTGGTGGTAGCAGCATACAGTTCAAGGAAAAGGCAAAGTTTGTACTTTGGGGAAGTTTTAAACCTAAGCTGGTAAGAATAAGCTTAGGGGGTCTTTCATGCAGGTCCCCACATCTGTAGAGTTTAGAGTGGGGAAGGAACGTTGACAAGCTTAAATACACAATTTTGCCTTAATGCTAAAAGGACATAGGGGAAAATTACCAAAGACACAATGGACAGCTAGGACCCCAGCTCCTTTTGGAAGTCAAGGGTGCCTAACTCCTGTTTGTACCTTTGAAAAATCTCCCATGCAGATTAGATATAATGGTGAATATTTTCAAATGTTGGGGTGACACTGCACTGACCTGGGGTTTTCAGCCACCTCTGTTCTCACCTGATCTTGGGCTTCTCCACAGTCCACAGCAGAATTTAGGTATACAAGATTGTCTAAGTTATAAAGCCTGTCCCCTTCTACCTATGGACTCCAGCACCTTCTGGAAACTTTGCAGTATCATATGCTGCAGTTTCAGCCTCACCATGCCCCTGGTTCGCCCTCCACACCATGGCTTTCAAGAGTCCACAGAAGGCATCCTTATGGCTGTCTTCCTCAGTTTCTGAGCCAAGAGAATCCTCTACTAGCCAGATCTGGGGCTTGGAGAGACTTTTTACAGAGCTCCGGCTCTTTTACCTGGCATAAAGGGGCTTGAGGATCTCACCCAGGTGCCTCAAGGCAAGCATGTAAATCTATATTTAGGCACCTAATTTCGTGGCCTAATTTTCAGATGTGACTTAAATGGGAGTTGTACAGCACCTTTGAAAATCAGGACACTTATTTAGGTGCCAAAATATATATTTAAGTGCCTAACTTTAGGCACTCTGGTTTAGGAATTTTAGTCTAGTGAGATAGTGAAATTGTAGTAGTGGATTACTAACATCTGTACATTGCTTTTTCAAAGTGTTTGTTGATGTACTGCATGAATGTTGTTGTACAACATTAATGGTAAATTGGGAATCAATGAGACTAAATTACTTCTGAGATAGACATGGTACTGCATATTTTTTCTTTGTTTCTTGTTTTGTTTTTCCCCCAGTGAAATATACACTTCAAAAGTCAGCCTCATTTATTTGTTCAGCTCTTTGGTGAATTCAGCTTGTACTAGGGGAGCCTCAGTGCTGGTGCACCATTAGCCCCAAAGTGAGCTCAGCAGCCTGTGACTAGGCTCCTAATGGAATCAAAACTAGCTCTGATATTCCACAGTGGAGAGAGGAGGAAGTGCAATTAGCATGTAAGGCCCTCACCAAGGCGCCCATACCACCAAGTATTAATACTTGTCCCCAGCCTCTCTCAATTCACAGAGTTTTGGAACCCATGACCCTTGCGGTTTAAGATTGATTTGTACCAATGAAGGTTTAAAGTAGTTGTTAATCAGTTCTTGTGAATATGGCACAAAATGTTCAATAACTTCATTGGGGATGAGCCATAATATTTCTCTGCTGAAAGATAAATATAGAAATATATGAAATTTCTAGGAAACAGGTCAGATAAAAAACAAAAACTAATATTCAGAATAGCACCACACAAATTGTTAGCACTTCAAATCAATTAAAATAATGAACTACTGGGGTAGGTCAGATCCAAAATAAGCCTAGTGATTTCATAGGTGTTTTCTATCCTTTGTTCTGATGTAACGCTGTTTTTTCCCCACTGGAGTTACTCCTGATTTACAACAGCTGAAAAGCAAGGAGAACTAGGCCCTAAAATGCAATGGAATCCAAAATTTTGCCTAGATTGTTACATTTTCCTTCTTCTATACACAAGTAGTATTTTTAAGAAACACTATTAACAGCAGTATGCAAGTTGGTTTAAGGGCTATTCTTGACTGGTGCAATTGTATGTAATCCTAGATTTGATAGAAAATGTTTTCTCCATTTTGGGATGATAACATTGGCATCATCATTGTAGTGAATACAGTTCTAACAAGTAAAACACTTAAAATAATTTTAGACAGAAAAAATTGATACTGGATGCACTAAAAAGAAATCAACCCATGAAAAAATAATCCATGGATTGTTATATTTCTCTTGGGGGAAAAAACGTGGTTTGATGAAAAATATGGGCAACTTTTTGCATTATTGTGTAACATGGAACAAATCCAGCTGTGGTGTAGTTCCTCTCCAGAAGGTGTTTGATAAGATGGCATGGAGAGGGAACAGGCTACAAAGCAAAGGCAGTAATTATGGCCCCGAGTGGCTTCATACTCTCTCCGGCTCAGGGTGGAGACTACGTTCTACTTCAACCCATGCCAAATAGTCAGAACTGGCCCAAGATTTGCCCCTAAATGGCAATGATTATAAAGATAGGCTTATAAAGAATTACAATTTGATTGGGACATAAATACCATGGGAACAGTGTTTTCCTCTACAGTTAGTTATTCATCCCTTCTACTTACACAACCAGTGAAGAATTAAAATGCAAACACACACGTTAATCAAGTATGCAAATAAATTTAGTTCCATTTCAGAGATGGAGAAAAGATTTGGATGGGTTATTTTTTATTTTTATTTATCAGACTAGGGAGATGATCCTTAATCCCCACATTAACTTTGATTAAAATATTAGTATCCAAATACTAAAAAGGAACACAAGGTGAAAGAGAAATTTGATACATTTTTCCATATTTTCATGAAAATGTGATTCCCGACTCTGAGAAGGTTTTTGGAGTCTTTATCTGCACTATACCCTGCCTAAAATATAAATAGATATTATATATAGCCAAATGCTTTAAAGTGTGTGTTTCCACATCCAAGTCATCACTAGTGTATCTATAAGCACCAGATGTCCCCAACATTTGCATTTACGACTTCAATTTCAGTAGTTGATTTGACAGCCAGCCTGCTTTTCAGCCAAAGTTTTCAAACTAGACTCTCACAAATAGACTTCTAGTTTCCAACAGAAGCCTTACAGGGGAGAGGATTAGAAATCTTAATACAATTCTACAGACACTCTGCTAATTTCTAGTGTAGAAGCATGTGTTAAAATCGTTTATGATCTTTGTCCAATGCTTCTGTTTGGCCTTAAGTTTTCAAGTTAGGATCCTATTTGCTTTATTCTCTCCCTTATAAAGCATCCATGGCAAGCATTCATGGAAATTCTCAGTCTTACATAATAAAAGAATTGAATTTGCACCTCACCTTTACAATTTTATATACGGCCTTCTTTTGACTTATTTTTATGTTCAGTTTCCAAAGCTGTTAACTCCTCCATCTATTGATTTAGTATTTCTCCTTTTCTTTTTATGTAAACAACATTAATAAATTTCCCCTTTAATGCAGACTTAGCGGCTTCACAGACCATTTTACTAGTCACTTTCTCCACTATTGTGTATCAAATGAACTCATTATGTATTATCTCCATCATCTCAGGATCTTCAAGTATGCCTGTTTCCTCACACTTTCTCCATGATTAACCCAATACTTGAGTGTTATACCAGTCTGGGTATGATCAAACCATATAATTAGCCACATAGCTACATATCTGTCTCAGATCCATACTAAGAAATAGATACATATATATGCAGTCCTAGAAGATGCAGCATATATATATATATACACTCACATCATCCAACATTACATCATCCAGTAATTTTAGTAGATTTAGACAGACATTGATTGAAGGCCAAATCAGTCAAGGTAATGAGCACTTTTAAATCCCATAGACAACACTGGAAGAAGGAGCCTGGCAACTCAGGGTCAAACTTTAGCATCCTCAATCATTCTTGGGACAGTCTAAGAACAAATTCCACAAAGTGTATAATTAAAACCCTCATCTTACTCTTCCTTTGTAAATCTTACTGATTTAGAGAAAAAAATTCATTTTAAAAAAATGACAGTGCATTATACTGATTAACTGAAGGTGCATTTGTAGACCCGGTACTTACTTCAGAGTCCCTAGTGGATCCACTAATTAAAACATCACTCCAACTTTGTTATCAAAAGATTGTTTCCGCCCAGATGAAACCACTTGGAAATTAAATTTGCAAGCCCATTTGCTTTTAAATAAGATGAGAAAAAGAAAGTTGATTAAATTGTTCTCATTAGATTACTTCCATTATTGTAGGCCTAATTGCACCTTTATGTGCACAAAAAACACGCAGGAGCTGAGACTACAATGACAATGCACAAAACCCAAGCAATATCACCTGCATTTGTTCATTTCCTTGAGAATCATAGGCTCGTACAACTCCCCTTCACTCAAGGCAGGACTAAGTATTATCTAAATCATCCCTGACAGGTTTTTATATAACCTGTTCTTAATTTCCAATGATGGAGATTCCATAACCTCCCTAGGCAATTTATTCCAGTGCTTAACCACCCTGACAGTTAGGAAGTTTTTCCTAATGTCCAACCTAAAACACTCTTGCTGCAATTTAAGCCCATTGCTTCTTGACCTATCCTCAGAGGTTAAGGAGAACAATTTTCCTCCCTCCTCCTTGTAATAATCTTTTACATACTTGAAAACTGTTATGTCCCCCCCGTCAGTCTTTTCTTCTCCAGACTAAACAAACTCAATTTTTTCAATCTTCCCTCAAAGGTCATGTTTTCTAGACCTTTAATAATTTTTGTTGCTCTTCTTTGGACTTTCTCCAATTTGTCCACATCTTTCCTTAAATGTGGCACCCAGAACTGAACACCACATGCCAGGTGAGGCCTAATCAATGTGGAGTAGAGTAGAACAATTACTTTTTATGTCTTCCTTACAACACACTCCTGGCTAATACATCCCAGAATAATGTTTGCTTTTTTTGGTAACAGTGTTAAATGGTTGACTTATTTAGCTTGTGGTCCACTATGACCCCCAGATCCCTTTCTGCAGTACTCCTTCCTAGGCAGTCATTTCTCATTTGTTATGTGTGCAACTGATTGTCCCTTCCTAAGTGGAGTACTTTGCATTTGTCCTTATTGAATTTCATCCTATTTACTTCAGACCATTTCTCCAGTTTGTCCAGATCATTTTGAATTTTAATCCTATGCTCCAAAGCACTTGCAACCCTGCCCAGATTGGGATCATCCACAAACTTTATAAATATATTCTCTATGCCATTATCTAAATCATTGATGAAGATATTGAACAGAACCGGAACCAGAACTGATCCCTGCGGGACCCACCTCAACATGCCCTTCCAGCACGACTGTGAACCACTGATAACTACTCTCTGGGAATGATTTTCCAACCAGTTATACACCCACCTTATAGTAGCTCCATCTAGGTTGTATTTCCCTAGTTTGTTTATGAGACGGTCATGTGAGACAGTATCAAAAAGCCTTACTAAATTTAAGATATACTGCATCTACCATTTTCCCACCATCCACAAAGCTTGTTACCCTTTCAAAGAAAGATATTAGGTTGGTTTGACTTTATTTGTTCTTATCTTCTAGATGTTTGCAAATTGATTCCTTAATTATTTGCTCCATTATCTTTCCCAGTACTGAAGTTAAGTTGACTGGTCCCTAATTCCCCTGGCTGTCCTTATTCCCCTTTTTATAGATTGGCACTATATTTGCCCTTTTCCAGTCCTCTGGAATCTCACCTGTCTTCCATGACTTTTCAAGGATAATTGCTAATGGCTCAGATATCTCCTTAGTCAACTCCTTGAGTATTCTAGAATGTATTTCATCAGACCCTGGTGACTTGAAGACATCATTGTTCTTTCCCTATTTTAGTCTTTGATCCTACCTCATTTGCACTGTAATTCATTAAGTTAGTGTCCAGTTGCTACTAAAACTTTTTGGTGAAAACGGAAACAAAAAAGTCATTTAGCACTTCTGCCATTTCCACATTTTCTGTTATTGTCCTCCCCCCGCACCCCTTGAGTAACAGGACTACCTGTTCTTAGTCTTCCTCTTGCTTCTAATGTATTTGTAGAATAATTTTCTTGTTACCCTTTATGTCTCTAGCTAGTTTATACTCATTTTGTCCCTACATACTTGTTATTTGTTTCTATTCATCCTTTGTAATTTGACCTAGGTACCACGTTTTGTAGGATTCTTTTTTGAGTTTCAGATAATTGATAATGCCCTGGTTAAGCCAGGGTGGTCTCTTGCCATACTTCCTGTCTTCCTATGCAGTGGGATAGTTTGCTCCTGTGCCCTTAATAATGTCTCTTTGAAAAAACTGCCAAATCTCTTGAACTGTTTTTCCTCTTAGACTTGCCTTCTAAGGAACGTTACCTACCAACTCCCTGAGTTTGCTAGAGACTGACTTCTTGAAATCCATTTTCTTTATTGTGCTGTTTTCCCACCTATTATTCCTTAGAATAATGAACTCATCATTTCATGATCACTTTCAAACTGCCTTCTGCTTTGAAATTCTCAACCAGTTCTTCCCTATTTGTCAAAATAAAATCTAGAACAGCGTCTCCCCTAGTGGCTTTCTCCATCTTCTGAAATAAAAAATTGCCTCCAATACAGTCCAAGAACTTGTTGGATAATCTGTGCACACAATGGCTAGCATGCACCTAGCAGTGTACCAAGACCTTATTTACAGAATTATTAATTAAAATGACATTACAGAGATGCCATACATTGTTGAAGTTCATAATCTCAGTGGTGGAAACTGTAGCTAATTAGTTGTTTATATCATTTCATTGTGTTATCTATTGTTATAGCTAACTCATGTTCTTTTGCGATCAATGTGTGATGAATACATTAAAGTTTAAGGTATAGATTGTGATGCTGGCAGACCAGGTGCCAATTCATGCCAAGGCCCCCAAGCCTCAACTGAACACTGAAATGTATAGCTGGAAGCCCATCTAGCTCACCTGTGTGTTAGTATTGGTAAAATAGGTATTAGATTTATAAAAATGTGTTTAGATGTTATGAAATGCTTTTAAATTGCTACATGCATTAATCTCATATAATATCTGTATCTCATGTTATAAGGTACTAAAGTGTTTGCATTGTAAACCTCTGTGTAAGTCATCAAATAGGAAAGAGGCATTAACTAATGTAAAATGCTGGCTTCCTACAGAAGATGTTTGGTCCTGCCCACCAAGAAGGCCTTTGAAACCAAGCGAGTCATTGTGAAACATCAAAGAACAAAGACTTTGTTAGTTGCTCCCCCGACACTGATGAAGAGTTGACATGCATGTGGACTCCTCCCATAAGCTTGAATTCTGGGGGAAGGGAATAAAAATCTATGACAAGAAGGAATTATATCTTTATGCTGCTTGGACTCTGAGGGGCAAGAATTACTAAGCATAAGGAAAAGGATCCACAATACTTTGTCTGAGTTAGCCCTAAAGGACATATAGAGCTTACTTATTATAGAATCTTCTATTACCTTTTGGAACCCAAGACTCGTGTGTGTGTGTGTTTACTTGCTTTAACCTTATAAATAACTTACTTCTTTCTCTTAGTTAAGAAATCTTCAGTTAGTTTATTACAGGATTGGCTACCAGCCTTGTCTTTGATGTAAGATCTAAAATGCAATTGACGTGGAGTAAATGACTGGTCCTTTGGTACTCGGATTAACCTGAATATTGTTGTGTTGGTGTAAGGGACCATATAGCACAAAGGCAAGTTTGCATAGGTGGTAAGATGGGTACTCAGCTACCCAAGGGCACTGTCTGGGACTTCACGGTTATGGTGCTACAGTGCTTGAGGAGTTCATGCTTGATGATTGGCTAGAGAAAACCAAGTATAGAACTCATAATCAGCCTCACAACTTGGGGTTTGTGCCTTTTTTTTTTTTTAAACAGTCTGCTCTGAGGTTGGTACTCACACTCTAGAGCCACTCCAGACAGCTTGATATAGATACAAGTAGATAGGATTATAGGAATACCAGATTGACAAGTATTATGCATGGTGAGTGTGTATTAGGTATGTATGCAAGGTAAGGCTCTAATGTGAGGCCTACAAGCTAAAGTCTGTAAGATTTCTGCTTAGGCATCAGGAGGGTTGTCGTTAGTAGGTGACCCAGGAATAGCCCTGGTGCAGTAAAAGTTACAAAATTACTGTAAAGAAAGTGCCAATATGTGATGTCCAGGAAAATATGCCACAATTTACCCATCTTGACTGCAAGACACTTGATTGTTAAATCATGGAAAGTTTTGCTCTGACTGAAGGTTACCATGAGAATAAACATGTTAACAAGAGGCTAATGAGAACAAAGAATTAAAAGCAGCCTATGAAAAGCAAGGCACCCTGACATTTATGGGGTGTGGAAGTACAGATAAGGAAAAGGAGATATGCATAAGGCATATGCATAAGGCGATAGGCATGGTCATAACAGAGGATAAAAAGGGTTCTCTGGTATAGATAAGGTAAGACCACCAAGGAAAAAACTCCATCAGGGAAGACCCCTCTATAGTTGACTCCCTGTTGAGAGATTCACCCAACTCTTTGATATCTTTGGGTATTTGAGTATTGTGGCAAATTGCCGGTACAATTGTGATGGGTCCCACGCTTCCTCTTCCTGCCCCTGAACTAGGGTATCTACTGTCCCACTAGTAACCCAGAGAAGGGTAGTGGAGAGGGAGAGACCTGGGCCTGCCCTCTACTTCAGGTCCCAGCCCAGGGGCCCTAGGAATAGTGGTAAGCCATTTGAACTAGTGCTTCCTTCCTCCGGGCTACTTCCCTCTCCTGCTCATCAGCTTGTGGGGCTTCCTGCCCCCCTGCACAAGCTGGGTGTCTCTTTACTTAGGGTCTTGGTCTTCTAGCCAGCCATGCCACTTCTCCAAATTCTCCTCTACTTCAACTCCTTCAAACTGCACTCTGCTCCAACTCCTTCCCCTGGCTGATTGAAGCAAGGGGGTTTTATCAGGTGACTAGCTTCAGGTGCTCTAATTGGCTTCTGTGCTTTTCATTAATCTATAGAAACCTTTCTTCCCTCTACAGGGAATAAGGCTTCTCCTCATCCTGGGACTTGCATATCTCTCCTATATCACTCTTCTGCCACCTTCTGGCCATGCTGTATCACAGTATGAATACAACATTGACCATCATATGGGCACTCTCAGGTTTTGTATGTATGTATTGAGTAATTTATAATGCAAACAAGATTCTTTACTTGTAAATGTGTTTGTGGTCACTGTATTCATTCTTCATATACTCCTAGGTTGACTGACTCTAGGATAATTGCTAAAAGCGACTGTGAACCTGTTGATCTTAAAACTGTAAGAACACAGGAGCCAGAATTATTGATTAGGAACACTGTGGTTTAACACAGATCTATCTATTCAATTTAAGAAAATGCTACAAAACTAATATGGGCAAGGTAGCCAGAGGTTGAGACTGAGATGTAACCCAGTACTAATATCTATTGAATGGCTTTCTAGATGTGTGAGGTGTCCAAGGCAATGGACTGTAAAAGAAGGAATGGTTATGAAGAATTTGAGATAGGAAGGATTTAATAGAGAAATGGGGGTCACTTCTGTACACTGTGTATAGGACAGCAGTGACTACATCCTAGGAGCCGCATGGGGAACTGGGAAAATGTACATGCACTACACACAACTATAAAAGAGTTTCCTTTTAAACAGCCAAAGGATAAACTCAACACTAGCCAGTCTAGACTACATTAACAGGACAATGCACACACTTAAAAAATTGAGTCATGCACACCTATTTAAAGAATTCTTAAAGCAACCTGTGGAAAAAACACAGAAATTCATAAAATTCTTATCAAAAGCTGTTTCCAGAGGGAATAGGCAGCTGGACAGCAAGTTCCACCCCATGTTTGGGGAGTGGGGGGCAGTGTGTGCCAGATAGAAGATCTGCACCCTGGGATTGTGCTTACAGACCCTGAGATAGGGCAGTATCTGGGCTCCATTCAGGCTCCAGGAGCTTAACACACCCCTGGGAATTGAGAGACAGGGGCTTGGATTCCCCTCACTGCAGTCCTAATGGGTATCCAGGAAGGGGTGTTTTCTATGATCTTTGATACCCTCAATTTAGCAATTATAGTTCAGGGTGGTCTTGAAGATGAAGGCTTACTGGACTAGGCCTTGCGGACACAGCTCATAGCATTACATTAGAGATAGTATTAATGTAAACTGAAAGATTACAGCACCAGATCCCAAGAAGTGTTGAACATCTGCAACATACATTGAGTAATGACTTCAGATTTTGGCCAATTTCTGTTTTGTTTTTCTGAAAATGGGAAGTTTGCCTGAGTAAGGAATGAAAACTGAGCAAGGACCTCAGGATTTGAGTCATTGACTTCCGTGGGAGTTGTGGACATTTTGCAGGTGCTCAGGATTTTATTCATGCATATAAACAGACCTGACCAGCATCTGGTATACAAGCTCTTATATGTTTTCTGCACCACCACATATGTTTTGAAGTTGCACCAGGAGAACTGTGTGCATAAGCAATCAGATATGGGTTGGTCAACATTGTGATCCAATAGATGGGGAAATAGATGTGGGAAGGGACAGGGAATAAGAGTTCTTGTTAAATTATTTTAAAAACAATTTAATAAATCTAGATAGATAACTGGGAAGCAGAGATTCCTCATGTTAAATATTTAGAGCCAAATTCCATTTTCTTTTAAACAGGAGCAAATCAGGAGTACAGCCAATGAAGTCAATGGAGTTATGTTATGCTCATAGACTTTAAGGCCAAAAGGGACCATCTAGTCTGACCTCCTGCACATTGCATGCCGTAGAATCTCGCCCACCTGCTCCTGTTATAGATCCCTAACCTCTGGCTGAGTTATTGAAGTCCTCAAATCATGATTTAAAGACTTCAAGTTACAGAGAATCCACCAATTTATACTAGTTTAAACCTGCAGCCCATGTTTCAGAGGAAGGCAAAAAACCCTAAGGGTCTCTGCCAATCTGACCCAGGGGAAAATTCCTTCCCAACTGTGTATATGGCGATCAGGTAGACCCTGAGCATGTGGGCAAGAATTCTCTGAAGTAATGCAGAGCTGTGCCCATCTAGCATCCATCACAAGCCATTGGAAATATTTAGTATAAATGAGAGATGGATTTGGCCCTCACCAGTTCAAACTTTATGCAAATATAAAACGAGAACTTATTGTATTAATGATTAAGAAAAATTAGATCATACAATCTTAGCTTTAGTAGTTATTGCTCTTTCTGAAGGGAAATGAGTAAGATATTCCGCAGGACTGGAAGAGACTAATAAATCCTCAGACAGAAACCTCTGTATTTAAAGAGAATTATAGGACACTTTCACTGTTTTAGATGAACCTGAAAGAAGGTGGGTTTTGTTTGTTTTTTTTTAAAATTCATTTTGTGAACTAAAAAAATGTTTTGGGGTTGAAAAAAATATTTTTTTTCAACCCAAAACAAGTTAATTTCATTTGATCTATGACCCTTTTAAGGAAAGTTAAAATAAAAAGTGAAGTTTCAAAATGAAAAGTCATTTTGAATGGAAAAGTTAAAATACATTTTGAATCACATAGCAAAATGTTTTGTTTCAAAAAATGTCAAAAATTGAATGTTTTGACATTTTTAAGAGGTTTTCCCCGACTGAAACAATTTGGGAAATCCAACACAAATTTGCAAATGTTTCAGTCAACCTAAGTCTGCATTTTTTTGGTGAGAGTTTCAGCCAAAAAATTTTGCCCAGCTCTACTTGCTGGTCCTTTTTAGTTATTTACAGACCATAAAAGTAAAAATAATCTCATTGCAAATTATGTTCTGGAAAATAATGACTAACTGCTGTTAATAGCCATCTGTAAGGTCTCAATTGTAAATTCTTAAATAATGGTTATATACTAGAAACAATAGGCCAAACTGCCCAGTGGGTCACCTCAGCTTACACAGACGTAAATGGTGGAGGACAACCCTGGCAGCAGAAACCAACTGGGCAGATCAGGTTGTGGTGGTGTAGTGCACACTCCGATCCTTTGCTGATGCTGTGCTTTCACATCACAGCAGCCACAGGTACTGTTTCCTATCCTCTCCAGTTGACTAGGAGACTCCATCCCATCCTGGTTGACAAAGAGCTGGCCTCAGTTGTTCATGCCTTCATCACCTCTTGACTGGGACTACAGCAATGCACTATACCTGGACATGAAACCTTCGACATGAGGCAACTCGAGCTTGTGCAAACCGCTGAAGTGCATCTCCTCAGCAACACAGGCTATCATGAGAGCATCACACCTATCCGCTACTCTCTACACTGCCTTAGAATTTTTAATCAAGTTCAATGCCTTGGTCTTTATTTTCAAAGCACTCCATATCCTGGTCCAAGGATACCTCAAAGACATCTAAAGTTCTGAGATGAAGTATTGTTGACAGCTTCGCTCCTCTGGCACAATAGAATGTTCCGCAATAAGAGTAAAGCTCGTCTGTATGGGAGATGGAACTTTCTCTGGAGGTAGTCCAAAACTATACAATAAACTTCCCCCACCCCCAGGAACTGAAGACCATCACAAACCTCACCACTTTCTGCTCCAAGTGCAAGGCACATTTCTTTGACTTTGCTTTCTCTAATACAAAGACATAGCAAGAGGTATCTCTTTAAATAAGTAAAAACCCTTCCAAAACAAGACACTCCACTGCACAAGCTTCTCCCTCTGGAGAGAGGATGAGAGTACAAACACACACTTGACAGATATGTAGTCATATTACTTAATGTCCAACTAGAAGGCACTCATACTATGGTGATGAGTGTGCTATAGAGATCGAAATAGAACAGAAATGTGATGTAAAAGTAATTACATACAACAAGAATGTGTGTAAAGATTGTTATTCCACCTTAGAGTAGGGTTAATATTAACAGTGTTTTCTCTCATGTTTCACTTGATGCATAACTCCTTGATGGAATTACAGCCTTGCTACATACAGCTGAGTGCACATTATTCCAAATTTAATTAAAAAGGCCCAAACCCCACAGCTTGCCAGCAAAAGAAAAACTATACTTTAGATCTGCAATGCCTTCGGAGAACTATAATTCACTAGCTCTCATATACGCTCTCCATGGACACCGCTATTAGGCATTTTTGAAGTGTGAAGCAAATACAGGAACATTTTGTTCCTGCATGTTGTCAGTTTAATAGTTTGACTGTCTCCCAGAGCGCTCCACTGCACTCTGAGGGGACATGTTGGATTGGCTTCTGAACTGGAGAACAGCCACATGCCTGTTTTTGAAGCTTAAAACCTTTAACTTTCACTGTTGCAATCCTAGTTGAGTACTAATGCTCAACTGAAAAGTTTTCCAGGGAAAGTGAAACTTAAAAACACACACTTTTACAACTTTTAAGCCAGCTATGGCATCTCTTGGACAGCAACCATCCTGGATTCTCCTCACTGAGGTCGAAGTCTTCCATGACTGTTCTGAAGCTTTAAGTACTTTTTTAATTGGAAAATTCTTATAGAAATATGGAGTTTTGCTAAGTAGGGCTAACCACAGGAAGCCCAAATTCCACTGGATGGAATACCCAGGATTTCATGTCATATCTAGATGACTAGCTGTCTCTCTCTGTAAAACAGAAGAGCCACCCTTGCATGTACCATACATTACTTGCAAACTGAGGCCAAGACCTTCAGCTATACCGACAATGCACATAGCACTATTTGGGTGTAAAAAGATGGCTCAAAAACTCACCACAGTGTGCAGTGCTATTCCCTGGGCATAAGCCAGGGCAGTATAGTGGGTGCCTTCAAGGTCAGCTGTAAATGGCCAAAATGGTCAGTGGAAATCATCCCCCACCCTTTTTTTCTTCCCACACTCCCTTCCTGACAGAGAAGGGAGTAGCTTAGGGTCTTCTCTGCCAGTTCTATGCTATCAGAATATTCCCCTTACACAGCGACTAGTTATGCCAATATAGATTAAAATCTTAGTGCTGAGGTGCAAAGCAGCTACATGGCACCAGAGCATCTGGTCCTGTTTCTCCAAAAGATCACACAAAGATACTATCGGAGATTATCTCTGTAGTGACTCCCTTTTATCGAATATCCAGAAAGCAGATTCCTTGGCAGCCAACCTCTTACTTTCTCTACATGCATCTTAAACTGTGAATACTTCCCCATGAATATTGTTCATAAACACTGTCATAAGGCAACCCCTTCCTGCAGCGCCTTCCATCAGCAGTATATGGCGCAACAAGCTCATCCGCCTTTCTATTCCTTTTATGGCTGGACTGAGGGAAAACTAGACTCTTTATGCCCTTGTTCCAGGGCTCCACTTTCCAGGCCATCTGCTGGAGAACTCCCATATTCTATTCTTTATGGGGCCCAGGTGCCCTTTAAGCCCATTTGGGGTCAGCTGACCAGTCACAGATGCAATGGCTTCTTCCCTTTTAAAGGGCCAGTGTCATTGTGACACACTCCCTTTAATGTGTGAAAGGCTACATCCAAGCAGTCAATTAAAATGACACACTAATCCCAGTTTCATAGGTCTGAAGAGAATGGTCCTGTACTTTAGCAGATTTTCCTCATCGGTTTTGTATTGCTTCCTCTGTCTCCCCTCCCCGCAAGTCCTCCACAGACATTCTGAAACAACTGGGTGACAGTCCCATAAGCCTTTGTACATCACCTTAATTGTATTATAAACTCAAGTCAACTACTTTACTAAGACACCTGTGGTATTTGATGCGACATGTGAACTAAATATAATACCGTCACTGTGTAAAATAAAGAAAAAAGCTCTTACTGCTCAGAAATGGCTGTGTAATCAGTAGATTTCCAGAAGGAGGTTTCTTTTGAAGTTTACAGTAACTACTGCTCACCTTAATTATAAAAGCACATAATTCAACATAACATTGATTCAATGAATTAAGAACACCGAGTAAATCATGCTTGGCAACTGACAAACCCTCCATGTTAAGTTGTAACACGCACAGAGCTGGACCAATGACATAAAAGTCACCAGGCTGCACATTGGGGTTGTTGGTGATGACAGTGCTAGGATTCGTTGAGCTGGTGCTTGTGGAATTCGTCTAGCTTGTTGGATCATTAGCTTCCCTGACTGCTGTCAGGTACTGGCGGGTGGCGTGAGGAGGATGCTGATCCATTGCCCCCATGCCACATGCGCATCATATCCGGCACCCTGCGTCCAACTCCACTCCCATGACTTCCAGTTGAGAGCAATATTGCTCCTCCTCATATCAGACAAGAGGTTGCCACTGGCAAGTTATTAGAGAAAATACACTCCAGCCCAAGCCTGCCACTGCACAATTACCTTTTTAAACCACCAGCTGCACGTTTGCAGTCACGTTGCCCATTATGGTCTCATCTGCCATGCCAGGATGAGAGGGCGGAAACGCTCTGGCGAGAGGAATAGATATCAGTTATAATCCCCAACCAGTCCCTTGTCGCTGACCCCACAATTTGCCCACCTGGTTTTGACCTGCCCTGTTGCCAGTGGTCCCTGTTGAACAGCTTCCAGACTGGGCAAGGTCTCTGTGCAGCCAACCAATATTGCTGGGGCCTTCGTGACAGCCCTTTGTGCAGCTGTGGTTCAATATAGACAATAATGCACATTGTCAATGAATGCCTGCTGACTAGGTTCAGTGGTGGCCTAGATGCTATAACTTGGCTAGATGATTATGCACATGCTAAATAAAAGAATGAATTAAGAATACAATACTCACCTATGAAACCAAAGGAGAAGTATAGGAAAATTGTGACAGTATGTGATATGGCGATCTTGTTTTTGTGGTTACTTTGCCATTACCAGAATACCTTGTTGTCTGCATAGCTCTGCAATTAAACTCACTATCCTCTGTACAACAGCATCCTTTGGCTAGTAGGATATTCAGTTAAAATAAAAATGCTATGTCAGTGCAATGTTGCGTGCAAATTTAAATTAAAACATCTGGAAATGCAAAAAGATTCCAACTGTACCTTAAAATGAGCAAGAGGCACATACGTAATAGTTGAGATTTTTGTTTTTCCTATTAATGTATTAAGCTAAATATTAATAAGTAACAACTAATACTGTAGCATTAGAACCCCTGATGTGTGAATGTGTCCAAGTTAACATACCTAGATGAACCCTAAATTCTATATTTTCTTTGCAAAATAGATAATTGTGTTTTTAAACCTCATGATACTCCACTGACAGAGTGCTTGTGGAAGATAAGATGAAGATTCTTTCTATGAGTTGTTGGGATTGTTGAAATGGTTGATGGTCTGGGATACCCAAAAGCCCGAAGAAGTTTATTTCCCCAGTTCTGAGATGCATCTTTGGCTTTCTATTTTCCACACAGTAGATCAAGGAAAATTTTGAAGGCAATGGTTGAAAACCCCTGATGGCAACTCTAGCAGAGGGGGATTTGGTGGAAAGAGGTATTTCAAACAATACATACCTTCCCTATCTGAATTCTCAAAATTACAGTGAATGGTGACTAAGCTATTATGGGAAACTTCAGTTGAGCGTGTTACTCCTTTAACTAAATCTACATTACAATCCCTCTGCATCCTTCATGCTCTTCTGTCTGTAAAGGATTTAGTCATCTCTAACACATCACCATGCCCTTCAAGCTGGTTATTCTATTAGAATGGCCAAACTCACTGTTAGACAGGATACAATGGCAGGTGCTTCAGAAGGAATGAACAGAGCTGGGCAATTATCCAATGAACCAGCCCTTGACATCCAGTCCCAGTTTCTGGCAATCAGAGGCTAGGACACCCAGAGAACATGGTTGCTGACCCTGAGCATCTTGGCTAAAAGCAGTTGATGGACTTATCCTCCAAGAACATATCTAATTCTTATTTGAACCCAGTTTAACTTTTGGCCTTCACAACATTTCCTGGCAATGAGTTCCACAGATTGACTGTACATTGTGTGAAGACATACTTCCTTTTTAAAAAGTTTTAAACCTGCTGCCTATTAATCTCAGTGGGTGACCCCTGCTTTGTGTGTTCTGTAAAGGGGTAAATAACTCTTCCTTATTCACTTTTGCCACACCATTCATGATTTTATAGACCTGTATCATATCCCCCCCTTAATTGTACCTTTTCCAAGCTGAAAAGTCCCAGTCTTTTTAATCTCACCTCATATATAAGCAGTTCCACACTGTGGAGTCTTCTGTTGCCCTTCTCTGTGCCTTTTCCAATTCTAATATACATTTTTTAGATGGGGAGACAAGAACTGCTTTTGTATTCAAGATGTGGGTGTACCATGGATTTATATAGTGTCATTCTAGTTACTGTCTTATTATCTCTTTCCTACTGGTTCCTAACATTGTTAACTTTGACTACTGTTGCAGCCTCAGCAGATGTTTTCAGAGAACTATCCACAATGACTCCATGAACTTTCCTGAGTGGTGACAGCTAAATTAGACCCCATCATTGTATATGTACAGTTGGTATTATGTTTTTCAATGTGCATTACTTTGAATTTATCAACTCTGAATTTCATCTGCCATTTTCTTGCCCAGTCACCCAGTTTTGTGAGGTTCCTTTTAACTCTTAGAGTCTGCTTTGGACTTAACTATCTTGGGTAGTTTTGTATCAGTTGCAAATTTTGCCACCTCACTGTGTACTCCTTTTTTCCAAATCATTTATGAACATGTTGAACAGCACTGGTCCCAGTACAAATCCCTTAGGGACATTGCCATTTACCACTCTTTTCTGAGAATTGAGCATCTTTTAAGCACTTATTGATCCATGAGAAGACCTTCCCTCTTATCCCATGACTGCTTCCTTTGCTTTAGAGCCTTCGGGGAGGGACCTTGTCAATGGCTTTCTGAAAGTCTAAGTACACTGTATCCATGGGATCACCCTTGTCCACGTTTGTTGGCCCCCTCAAAGAATTCTAGTACATTGAGGAGGCATGATTTCCCTTTACAAAAGTCATGTTGTCTGTTCAACAAATAGTAGTCAACTACATGTCTGATGATTCTGTTCTTTACTATAGTTTCAAAAAAATTTGCCTGGCTCTGAAGTTAGACTTACTGGTCTGTAATTGCCAGGATCGCCTCTGGAGCCTTTTTATAAAATTGTTGTCACATTAGCTATCCTCCAGTCATCAGGTACAGAGCAGATTTAAGCGATAGGTTATATACCACGGTTATAGTTCTGTAATTTCATATTTGAGTTATTTCAGAACTCTGGTGAATATCCTCTGGTCCTAGTGACTTACTATTATTTAATTTGTTCCAAAACCTTCTCAATTGACACCTCAATCTGGGAAAGTTCCATAGTAAAGACCATTGCAAAAAAATAGTTTAGTTTCTCCACACTTACCTTATCTTCCTTGAATGCATCTTTAGGACCTTGATTATCCAGTGGCCCCACTGATTGCTTAGTGGGCTTCTTGGTTCTGATGTACTTACATTTTTTTCTAATATACATTCAAAAGAGTCTATATAACAGCATGAAATATGGCACCATTCCACTGTGGCACAGCAAGCATTGCCAAAAAACATAATCTGAAGATCTACTATCTTTATTGGTTAATATTAACAGGATCAGATGCAGGAGTATGACCAAGGAGCACTCAGCACAGTTTGAGATGGGGGATACAAAGGTGGCTTTAACCCACTTTTTTGCTAGCCCCAAGATTGGGGCTATCTGGTGCAAGTTTGTGTCCCTGACCTAAAATAGAGCAGCCTAAGGGCTGATTTAATTTATGACAGCTGTCAGAGGTCCCAAAGTTTATTCCATCAGCTGGGTGTTCTCTGTCCTTTGGGTGCAAGGAAGGCCTGCTTACACTCCTGTTTTCCCAGCCACATCCCATACAATGACAGCCAGAAAGTGGGTAACGAGGATCTATTACAGAGGCTCTGCACAATAATTTTCCTATTAGTATTTATTATTGTACTGCAGTACAGCCTACAAGCCCCAGTCACAGATCCCACCACACTAGGCACTTTACAAGCACAAAACAGAAAGACAGCTGTCAAGGTTCCTCCCCCACTCTGAACTCTAGGGTACAGATGTGGGGACCTGCATGAAAAACCTCCTAAGCTTATCTTTACCAGCTTAGGTCAAAACTTCCCCAAGGTACAAAATATTCCACCCGTTGTCCTTGGACTGGCCGCTACCACCACCAAACTAATACTGGTTACTGGGGAAGAGCTGTTTGGACGCGTCCTTCCCCGCAAAATACTTCCCAAAACCTTGCACCCCACTTCCTGGACAAGGTTTGGTAAAAAGCCTCACCAATTTGCATAGGTGACCACAGACCCAAACCCTTGGATCTGAGAACAATGAAAAAGCATTCATTCAGTTTTTTACAAGAAGACTTTTAATAAAAAATAGAAGTAAATAGAAATAAAGAAATCCCCCCTGTAAAATCAGGATGGTAGATATCTTACAGGGTAATTAGATTCAAAAACAGAGAACCCCTCTAGGCAAAACCTTAAGTTACAAAAAAGATACACAGACAGAAATAGTTATTCTATTCAGCACAATTCTTTTCTCAGCCATTTACAGAAATCATAATCTAACACATACCTAGCTAGATTACTTACTAAAAGTTCTAAGACTCCATTCCTGGTCTATCCCCGGCAAAGACCCAGCATACAGACCGACACAGACCCTTTGTTTCTCTCCCTCCTCCCAGCTTTTGAAAGTATCTTGTCTCCTCATTGGTCATTTTGGTCAGGTGCCAGCGAGGTTACCTTTAGCTTCTTAACCCTTTACAGGTGAGAGGAGCTTTCCCCTGGCCAGGAGGGATTTCAAAGGGGTTTACCCTTCCCTTTATATTTATGACAACAGCCTTGCCTCCAAACATCTTACAGTTTAAGTAAATGCAGAAGGTACCCTGGGCAGGTGTTGAGAACCATGGCCACAATTTTTCACCAGAAGAGATCTGGGGTTTGTTTCCAAAACATTAAAATAAGTTTAAGTCTTTAATGACCCAAAAAAACAAAGGGTGGGGGGGACAGACTTTTTCCATAAACATTTTAGCCAAAATGCTGTCCCTGTTTTCCGCATCAGGAAAATTCAGAAATGTTTTGAGCAGTTGTATTTTTTCCACGTCATTGCCCCAATATCTAGAACCTTTCCCCTTCATCTGAATGACTCCTTTAAATGCATCTCCTTTGTTTGCAGTTTTGTAAGTGTGGTTGTACTATGCCCTTATTTTTATTGTGTCTTATGCATTTTTAAATGAAGTATTACACAGAAGCTCAGGTGCTCTCGTAAGGAGATACTGTATAAGGGCCAACTTCTGTCCTAGCTTATACATGATGTGATCTTGTTATTTGTATTACAGTGGATATTCAGGTATTGTAGTCCTTAGAGCTAGCTTTAGTATTTATTTTATTCAGCAGTAATGCAAGGAACCTAGAGACCCAAAATATTAACTTCAGCAATTAGCATAAGGCTTGAGGATTGTGAACTTTGGCACAAATAAATGGCTTAGTGGTCACCCATAACATTTGGGGAACTGAAAATAGAGTGCATAAGGGGGATTTTTTTTTCCTATGATGACACCAGCCAGCCACAGGAACATGAGCTAACACCAGCTTCTGGACAGAACATCTACAGATATCTAACCAGAAGAGTGCCAGCAATGAATTGACAGATAGGATAATAGGTTGAGATCATTAATATTACTAACCTGACAAGAGAAGGACACTAACATTAGTAGGATGAGAAAATAGAAATAAGTCAGAAGGGAGAACCCCCTACTGAATATGCATTAGATATAGTGGCATCAGCATACCATATTATAAAAGTTGTGCCCCAGCCTGAATACAGAAGGAGAGATTTAGTAGCCCTTGGGAGGTGCCAGAATGATGGCCACTGGTGACGAGGAGGAAGGCGATGGTGATGAGAAAGATAACAGCTAACATTTCAGGTTGCTCTGCAAGGGATGGTTGAATATATGGATGTTCAGATGTACTTTCTGTAGTATCTCTAGGTATCTTATCAGGTTAGAGTGTTTGGCTTTGCTAAATGTATTAGCAAACTATTGTAAATACAGAAGGATTCCTATAGTGTGAGTGTTGTAGCTGTGCACATCAGGGCTCCCAACTAAACAGTAATTTTGATAATACTGGGCCTGATCTTGCGACAAAAACCTGTCAAACCTCAGAGCGATATCTGGGGATTCTTAACTAATCAATATAGTTAATATATAATCTATAGATCAGGCCACAGTATGTCTACACACTCTGCAGCAGTAAGACCTGGGCTGGGAGTCAACAAAGTTTGGCTTGCACTACCTTGCTAAAATAGCTGAAGTTGCAGCTGAGACTGGAGCTCAAGCTCTGAAGCTCACCCTCCTCCCTATTAGGTTATAAGAATGTGTTTAGACTATAATGCATGCAGCAACTCATAAGTATTCAATAGTCTCACTTACAGCATCTGTATCCATATTGTAATGTAATATTTAAACATTTGTATTGTAAGCCCCTGACTGTGTAGATCACCAGACAGGCAAAAGACCTAAATGCTGGTGTAGACAGAGCTATGTTGGTGGAAGAGTTTCTACCGCTGGCATTGCTACTACCTCTCATGGAGGTGGAGTAACTAAGCTGACAGAGCTCTGTCCTGTTGGCTTACAGCATCTTCATCAAAGCACTACAGTAGTGCAGCTGTACCCATGCAGCATTTGTAGCTTAGACCTGTCCTAAATAGTGTGAAGTGCTGGTCTCCAACTAAAGAGGTTACATCCTGGCCAACAGGGAAGGCACATTAATATCAGATTGACTATTGTGGAACATTAAAGAGGAAAAAAGACTTTCGGTCTGTTCTCCTTCTACCTCTCCATGAAGATGGATCATGCAAGTGGATTCCTCCCATCAGCTGAGTTCACAGCTTAGAGTAACTGGGGTTAGGGGGTTTTATTCCCCTCATAAGAAGGATCTGTATCTTTATGTCACTTTAATTCTAGAGGGCAAGGTTTTTAGGCATAAGCAAGGGATTGCCAGCTACTTAGCCTAGGTTAGCCCTAGAGCTTGCTTAATATATTACCTTTTGAAACTTAAAATTGAAACATATATATACACACAAAAAAGTGTTAACCTGCTTTAGCCTTGTAAATCAGAAAGGAAATGAGTTATTTAAATTTTTAGATAGCCATTCCTATAATAAACTACAAACATTGTCTTTGATGTGAGATCTAAGGTGCAATTGACCTGGAATAAGTGACTGGTCCTTTGGAATTGGGGCTAACCTGAAAATTGCTGTGATTCTTGGTGTAAGGGACCATCTGTCACAAAGATAGGCTTGTGTACCCAAGGGGACAGTGTGTTAAGGCTGTTACTATACCTGAGGAGTTCATACATTATAACTGGTTGGTGAAATCTAAATATAGAATTCACAACCAATTTGAGGTTTGTGCCCTGCTTCTTAACAGTCTGCGCTGAGGTTGGTATTCGTGCTCTAGAGTCACTGTAGGACAGCTTTAACCTAGATTGGAGCCCTGTTGTGTGAAATACTGTAAAAGACACAGAGGAAGCATCCCTTCCCCATCTATTTAGAATAGAAGAAGATCTATACACTGGACAAAAGGATGGGAAGGGAAACCAAGACATTCATAGCTGAAGTGACTGACCCAAAGTCACAGAGCAAGGAATAGAATGCAATTCTGCAGACTCCTAGTCCAGTGCTTACACTAGACGATGCTTCCTTTTCCAAAGCACTTATCCCTTCTGTACCACAGTCTGCGCTCATGTATACTGATGCAACCCCAGTGAAGGCAATGAAATTGGGAGGGTGTAAAATGTAAGCAGAATTTAGATCACTGTGCCTCTAGGGCCTGATTAGTCATCCATCAAAGTGAATGGCATATCTCCACTAATTTAATTGATGCAGGATTGGGGTCTTAATGCTACAGTATTAGTCCTTCATTTTCAGAATAACCAAATTCAAGTGTGTATTTTAAAAGGTCTTTGTTAGAATTAGCTGATGAGATGCAAGGTCTCCATTGCCCATCCAAGGAGACATGAAAATTCACAGCTCTTATTTCAACTACAAGCAGCTATTCATTTGTCAAGCATGTAAATGCTTCCAGTTAAATAGGTTTCCTTATAGAAGAAAATGGAATAGTGTTAGCATCAGAAAAGAAAGAGATGGTGATGAACTCACCTCATTAGAGATAGGATTCTTTGGAAGAAAGAGCTTGAATGGCATAAATCAAATTAAAACTATCATTCATATCTATCAGTATTGGGAAGCTCACAGATTAGAATAGAATAAAATTAAGGATGGTAAGATGCATATATCATTATATACAAAATACTGTGTATAACAGCATGAAATAAATTACATCAACAGAGTCTGGACACAGATGTTACTTATAGCAGATGCAAATGAGACATTCAGTAAGATAAAGGAAGGAAAGCAAAAGACAAGACTAGGGACAAAGGACCAAATTCATTGCGGATGAAACGCCACTGACTTTAATGCCATGCTACTCAGGGAAAGAATTTGGCCCATGTGATTCTAAGTAGTGCAGATGTCAGAAGAGTGATGTGTCACACTCTTATCTTGGATACCTTGAAAGTGTGGGCTGGTAGGAAGAATTTTTCCTTAATATTGTTTCTTTAAGTAATCAATGTTCACCATCAGCAGCTGAAGAAAAAAATATGAATATATGAGAAGCAGATGAGATAAAAAAAGAAAAACATTAACTGTAATGTGAACTTCCAGACTTATTGATCCTTATCTAAACTACTCTCAGAAAGCAAATGGTATTTGATTTATACTTCAGTAGGATCAACAAATTGCACACTTAAAGTTGTTTATATTTGGTAAATGTGCACATCAGCTTCTATATTCTCTCTACCTAGGCAGCAGCCAGAATCCATTAGTGTGAAGAAAGGAAAGGAATTTCCTATAACTGTTGCATAGATACGGCTTTTCAGTACTAGGCAAAACTCCCACTGATTTCAGTTAAAGCCTGCACAGTGGGCCCTCAGTGAGGTCCATATTCTCCAATCCACTAATGCTACTTTGTACCACATAAGCAGGGTAAAGCAGCATTAATGCAGCCAGGGTAAAGCAGCATTAATACAGCCAGGGTTGACTAGTGGAAAATTCCACATGTGAATTGGAACCCTCTGCTGGCATAAGTTGTCAGAGGCAGCTTTCGGCTTCTAAGCCAGTCACCCTTCACCAGTCTCAGTGTAAGAGGAAGGAGGGAGCATGTTGGAAGCATTCTAGGGGTAGGGAATGGGCAAGATGGGGAGGAGAGGGGACAGAGTGGAGAGGAGCTTGGCTATTCCAAATCCTTTTCTGGTGTAAATTAGGGTTGCCCTTATGCAGCCTCACTTTTGCTGGGGTTGGGTGGCTCTGTATCAGAGCATGGAAACTCAGCTCTGCTTGGACATAGTGCAGGGTCAGGGCCTTGATTTTTTTAAAGAATCCAGTAAGATCAGTGTATCACAGAGAAAGTAGACAGGCAGCCCCTGCAGATGACATTTCAAAGAGAAATGCAGCTACATTGAGTATGAAGTAAACTGGAAGACATCTATGATTTGGCAGTTGTATTTAAAATAATATGTAGATACAGTCATAATATGCCAATGTATGCCAGAGTTGCTGTCCTGGTTCAAGGAGGAAGTCATTGGCAAAGTTAGAAGCTAAAAATGAGCCCATGGATCATCACATCTTGGTTTAAGAGTCTATCCACAATCAGGAGCTGCAAGACAGAAAGGAAGAAGATGTTCCTATTACTTTCACAGGAAAGCACACTGTATTCAGATAGTATCCTGGACACACCTGCCAGGGTGCTTGCGGGAATCTGTGCTAAAACAGAAGCTAAACTTAGATATTTGTGGTGGGAGATGATTACAGGCAACCACAAAGAACTGATCTCCTCACAAAGCAGCTTGTGAGGAAGCCAATCTCAACTCCTACCCCAGATGCCACCTGTTAATGCAATATGCTAAGTTGTCCTCAGTGACATGCACATACATAGATATGTGACAGCAGAGATGTTATGGTGGATAGCTGACTATATACCTTCATGCTTCCATTGGTAGAGCATCCACAGGACTCTTTGGCAAAGGATCAAATACATGTGCAGGTGGGTAGTTATGTGTTATGAAATTTGACCCCATTACATAGTCATACATAATGGCTGGGTGCACACTCCCAAATATTGTTATGACAGAGTAACCAAAAACACTAATGTGTGAACATACAGACACTGCAGAACTGTGGATAGCTCCCCTGAAACTGGAGGTGCCTACTTGAAAGGCATACAGATCCCATACTGGCCTTGTTCAGCATAAGGCCAGAGCACTGCCCACCATGTGACAGCAAAGCCAGTCCTTGGTTCCATGCAGGACATGCAGCTGCATGCGACATCCACTAGGATCATCACATGACATCAGCAGCAGTTGGGATATCCTTGAGAAGGTGGGTGAGGAGCTGAATTTGAGACATTTTCTTTGAAAAATGTGTTTATTTGCAATGCTTACGTTTACTCTTAAATGCCATTACAAAGTTATTTTAACTCTGAAGCCAGGTTTTGATTGGGGCCTTTGAGTAAAAAAATAAAACCAAAAACAAAGTGGTTCACCTTTAAGATGACACAGCAAAATAAAATCAAGATGGTACCCTCAAATAGGTTATTAAATACATTGACATCAAAACATGCTGCTGTGTTCAAACACACACTTGAAATAATATAGGAGGATGGAAGAAAGCTAATCAAAATGTTCCTCTTTCAATAAAGAGACTTGTCAGTTCTTGGAGCTGTATTTTCATGCTAAGAAAATAATGTATGGGAAACCTGAAATTTGTTGTGTACAAGATGGTCATATCACTCTTCTGTATCAAATTTTAGGTTCCTGACATTTTTATGATTAAACAATTTATCAAACTGGATACCTAAAGGTCTAAAAGCTTACTGCATATAAATTCCAATTATTTTATATAATTTTTGTAATGGAATACAGTTGAGCTGTGTCATTCTGCCATAAGTTTGAGGGGACAGTTCTTAAACAGTTTTAATTGTACATCATGAGAATTTTCACAAAATGAATTCTTCATGATTGCATCCTGGGCTGGGAGAAAAGCTGCTCAACATAGCTAATTAAATGATAACACTGCCTGGAAAGTTTAATCACCAGAGCAGTCAGTAAATTTCAAACTAAATTTTGTTTTAAAGACACTTAACAGAATAAGGTCTTATGTGGTTCAAAAGCATCTGGAAGTTAGTCTTCTAATGGTCTTTAATGATTGACTGGAGCACTGTGATGGATGGGTATAAGCTGTTCAGGAAGGATAGGGGGAGAAAAGGTGGAGGAGTTGCACTATATGTAAGAGAGCAGTATGACTGCTCAGCGCTCAGTATGAAACTGGAGAAAAGCCTGTTGAGAGTCTCTGCATTAAGTTTAGAGGTGAGAGCAACAAGGGTGATGTCATGGTGGGTGTCTGCTATAGACCAGGAGGATGACCAGGCTTTCTTCAGACTGTAGACCAGGCTTTCTTCAGACAACTAACAGAAGTTTCCAGGTCACAGGCCCTGGTTCTCATGGGGGACTCCCATCACCCTGACATCAGCTGGGAGAGCAATACAGCAGTGCACAGACAATCCAGGAAATTTTTGGAGAGTGTTGGGGACAACTTCCTGGTGCAAGTGCTGGCAGAACCAGCTAGAGGCCATGCTCCTTTTGATCTGCTGCTCAAAAAGGGAAGAATTGGTAGGGGAAGTAGAAGTGGGTGGCAACCTGGGCAGCAGTGACCATGAGATGGTAGAGTTCAGGATCCTGACAAAAGGAAGAAAGGAGAGCAGCAAATTACAGACCCTAGACTTCAGAAAAGCAGACTTTGACTCCCTCAGGGAACTGATGGGCAGGGTCCCCTGGGAAGCTAATATGAGGGGGAAAAGGAGTCCAGAAGAGCTGGCTGTATTTTAAAGAAGCCTTATTGAGCATGCAGGGGGAAAAAAAAACATCCTGATGTGTAGAAAAAATAGCAAATATGACAGGTGACCAGTTTGGCTTAATAGATAAATCTTCAGTGAGCTGAAACACAAAATGAAAGCTTACAAGAAGTGGAAATTTGGACAGATGACTAGGGAGGAGTTTAAAAATATTGCTCGAGCATGCCGGGGGCAATCAGGAAGGCCAAAGCACAATTGGAGTTGCAGCTAGCAAGGGATGTGAAGGGTAACAAGAAGAGTTTCTATGGATATGTTGGCAAAAAAAAAAAAAAAAAGTGGTCAGGGATACTGTAGCACCCTTACTGAATGGGGGAAGACAACCTAGTGACAGATGATGTGGAAAAAGCTGAAATACTCAATGCTTTTTTTTGCCTCTGTCTTCACAGACAAGGTCAGCTCCCAGACTACTGCACTGGGCAGCACAGTATGGGGAGGAGATGAGCAGCCCTCAATGGTAAAAGAACAAGTTAAGGACTATTTAGAAAAACTGAACATATACAAGTCCATGGGGCTGGATCTAGTGCATCCAAGGGCACTGAGGGAGTTAGCTGATGTGATTGCAGAGCCATTGGCCATTATCTTTGGAAACTTGTGGCAATTGTGGGAGGTCCTGAACAATTGGAAAAAGGCAAATATAGTGCCCATCTTTAAAAAAGGGAAGGAGGAGAATCCAGGGAACTAGACTGGTCAGCCTCACCTCAGTCCCTGGAAAAAATCATGGAGCAGGTGGATAGAAAGTTGGCTAGATCATCAGGCTCAGTGGGTAGTGATCAACGGCTTGATGTCTAGATGGCAACCGGTATCAAGTGGAGTGCACCAGGGGTCTGTCCTGTGGCCGGTTTTGTTCAACATCTTCATTAATGATCTGGATCGGGGTGACCAACCTGTAGCTCCGGAGCCACATGTGGCTCTTCAGAGGTTAATATGCAGCTCCTTGTATAGGTACTGACTCCGGGGCTGGAGCTACAGGTGTCAACTTTCCAATGTACCACGGGGTGCTCACTGCTCAATCCCTGGCTCTGCCCCCACCCCACCCCTTCCCTGAACCTGCCATGCCCTCACTCCTCCCCCCAGAGCCTCCTGCATGCCACAAAACAGCTCATTGGGAGGTGTGGGGAGGGAGGGAGGGGTAGGAGCTGATCAGTGGGGCTGCCGGTGGGTGGAAGGCACTGATGCGGGGGCTGCTGATGAATTCCTGTGGCTCTTTGGTAACATACATTGGTAAATTCTGGCTCCTTCTCAGGCTCAGGTTAGCCACCCCTGATCTGGATGATGGGATGGATTGCACCCTCAGCAGTTTGCAGATGACACTATGCTGGAGGGTAGGGATAGAGTCCAGAGTGACCTAGACAAATTGGAGGACTGGGCCAAAAGAAATCTGATGAGGTTCAACAAAGACAAGTGCAGAGTCCTACGCTTAGGAAGAAAGAATCCCATGCACTGCTACAGGCTGGGGACTGACTGGCTAAGTGGCAGTTCCGCAGAAAAGGACCTGGGGATTACAGTGGATGAGAAACTGGATGAGTCAGCAGTGTGCCCTTATTGCCAAGAAGGCTAACAGCATATTGGGCTGCATTAGTAGGAGCACTGCCAGCAGATCGAGGGAAGTAATTATTCCCCTTTATTTGGCACTAGTGAGGCCACATCTGGAGTATTTTTTTGTGTCCAGTTTTGGGGGGCCCACTACAGAAAGGATGTGGAAAAATTGGAGAGAGAGTCCAGTGGAGGGCAACAAAAATTGTCAAGGGGCTGGGGCACATGACTTATGAGGAGAAACTGAGGGAACTGGGCTTCTTTAGTCTGCAGAAGAGAAGAGTGAGGGGGGATCTGATAGCAGCTTTCAATTACCTGAAGGAGGGATCCAAAGAGGATGGAGCTAGACTGTCTTCAGTGGTGGCAGATGACAGAACAAGGAGCAATGGTCTCAAGTTGCAGTGGGGGGAGGTCTAGGTTGGATATTAGGAAAAACTATTTTACTAGGGGGTTGGTGAAGCACTGGAATGGGTTACCTAGGGAAGTGGTGGAATCTCCACCCTTAGAGATTTTTAAGGCCCAGCTTGAGAAAGCCCTGGCTGGGATGATTTAGTTGGGGTTGGTCCTGTTTGAGCAGGGGGTTGAACTAGATGACTTATTGATGTTTCTTCCAACCAGAATCTTCTATGATAGACCCTGCTGTTTCTCTGACAGCACTTCTGAAGTTGTCATAAGCCTCCAAGTGTCCAGAGATACACCTGACATTTATGTAGAGATGCCTGCTTTCACCACCACCTTGTTCGTTTTGTTCTATGTTTTTTTACTCATCTAGCACAACAGGGTCCTTGGGCTGACCCCCATAACTGGGGCTCCCTGATGCTATAACAACTAATAAGCCACTGATAGCTTTCCTATTATTTCCAAATTCCTGGATTCTCATTCTGTAAAGCTGAATTATATCACTTTACTTCCTACTGTAATTATTTGATTTAACTGACAAGTTAATTTTTTCCTCTTTCATAATTTTAACTTCAAGAACTATCATTTTCTTCTACAGGGAAAACATTAATGCCTATCTCCAGTAGATTAAATGACTTTGCTTCTCTAGGGCTATGTGGTACATAGTAAAACACACTCAGAGAAGTCTTTCTAGCATATCTGACTAAAACTTAATATCATGTGAAAGGTAACCAGGTTTCCTAAATTTGTCTTTTTATAAATCCTAAATAAAAAAAGATTGGACCCAGTTCTCTCCTTGATTTCTAGTGCTGATGTACTTTAATTTTTCCTAATTGATGGAAGGACTTCAGGAGAAACTAAATGCAGGGAAAAAGGAAGGCTAAGAAATGGAATAGGGCTGGACAGCAAGCAGTGACCCAGTTGACTAGTCTTTAAAGGGTAGGAAGCTTAAGGTTTAGCCAGCTTGCTAAGGGTTAATGATCTGAAAGTTGTGTGTCACAAGCCCTGCTGTTTTATTGGGGAAAGGATTCTTCTTCACTTCCTGTTATTTAATGTGGCTGTACACTGTTAAAACATGTCATAGTCTTGCCCCTATGCCATGGATACACTTCAGTGGTAGACAACTTGATCAACAAGAGTGCTGTCAGATTAATGTTTGTAAAGGGCTTTCTGACTGCTGGACTGAAGGTGCCAAAGAAGTGCAAAGCAGAACAAATTTTACATGAACAAGGAAAAAACATGTTAATATTTAGCATTTTTTCAAACCTGCAACTTTTAAATTACAAAAAACTAGGGGGACTGTACCTCCCATTTTGGCCAGGACAGTCCCTTTTTTAAGGCCTGTCCCAGCCATCCTGACGTTTTTGGCATAAGTGGGCATTGATCAGTTGGCAAGAACCAATGAGACAAATGTCCACTTTTGCCAAAAAAAGTGGGACATGCACACCTAGCTGGATGTGGAGAAATGTGAGGGGGATGAGCAGGGACCCTGGTAACATAGTTGGGGGGGAGGGTTTGTGCTGTGGGGGAGGAGCAGGCTGGGCTCAGACAAGAGCCCTGCACGTGTGGGGAGGCAAGGAACGGGCCAGCCCCACATGCAGGGACGGGCAGAGCTTGGATGAGCAGCTCAGGCCAGCCCCACACAGTGTCTCATTTTCCCTTTGGGAAATATGGTCACCTACCAAAAAGCCACCATCATTCTTGTCATGTCAAGATATGGTCCACACTGCAAATCATCAGCAAGGCAACTCCTTGCAGATGCTCCAATCAAAAAGAGCATATGCCTACTCCTTCAGTGCTCTACCACTTGTTTGGTGATTTAAACCTGACTAGCGGGTGTAAGACACCCCCATTCTGAGTGGCATGTTCAGTTTACATGGGTGTAACACTCCAGAGGGTAAAAGGCAGTGGAGATTAAGGCCCTGGGGTTTGTTTCTCCCACCACAACACTTTTACTTGAAACATGAGGTATGCTTTATCTTTACCCTTCCAGTAAGAGTGCCTATTTTCCAAAACCATTCTGAAATTCAAGCAAAATATTTCATAAAGAGAAAAGAGGAAAATGTGAAGGTTTCCCCGTCCCCTCAGATACAAGTGTTGTCATGATGCTTTAAGGGTTTGTCCACACACAGCCTGTGGCACCAAGCTTTCCAGCTTGGTGGACAGACCTGGGCTGGCAGGGCTCATACTAACAATCTAATCATAGCTATGTAGATTGCATTTTGAAGTTGCACTCAGGTTGCGGCCTCCTCCCTAGGCTTCCAAACCCAAGCCGCAACCTCAAAGTGTGATCTGCACAGCTATTTTTAGAGTACGGGTACAAGGCCTGGTGACCGGGGCTGGGAGGCTTGCTACTCGGGCTGTGTACATGTACCCAAACTCTCTTTCAAAGAGTATGCGAGCAGTGAGTTTCCAGTTCAGTAAGGTACATCAGTATGTGCCTAACTTTCAGCATGCTTATTGAAGTTAATAGGATTTAAGGACATGATTAAGTTTAAGCAAGTCCTTAAGTTCTTTGCTGAATCAGAGCCTAGGACAACAATTGTGTTATAAGATTCTGCAAGAGTGTTTTGGAGGCAACACTTCTGTGAATCCTGGTTTTCTATTTGGAGAAACCATTCCAATGTGAACCTAATCCTCAAACTCACCATAGTTGATTGGTGCCCTTATTAATGAAGCCTAAAGTATAAATGCAAAGCCATTTTCTCCCAGTTATTCCCAGACTGTAATGTGACAATGATAGGGTGTTCTCAATTAATCATAATTACTACTTCTGGCTGATTGGCTTTTGATAGCTTCAGCTACTGTAACCCTAAAGGGGGTATTAGTGAGGCACTTCACACCACCTCTGCACTGGTAGTGTCTGTTCACAGTCCCCGAGCACTCTAATGTAATTCCTGTCTTCGGTTAATATCACAGCTGGTCTCAAACCACCCTGACCCATTTAACTCTTCGCAGACACCTCTGTGTAATGTTGATTTTCTTTTCTCCTAGGCATTCTGACAGGATCTGCATCAGAAGATCATTTAGCAGAATATTTCCCACAGACTATTTTGAGTCAGCTAGTAGGCAAGTTGTGATTTGAGAGTGTTTGGAAAGATCTCTGCACCTGAATTCAAGAAACAGATTAACATTTCACTCTTCTACTTCTCTGGGCAGATACTGACAATTAGAGTTAAGAAATGCCCATAGATATGATGTGTACAAGACCAAAAAGATAAGAGGTTAAATAACTTGCTGTCTGTTCTTTAGAAAAGCCAACCTCAATGCACTGCAGAATAAGTGTCTCATCAGTGCTACCGCTGTCTGTCAAGCTAACAGATGACTGGGTGTAGTCAATCTGAGCAATGCAGAATTCTAAACAAGGTGTAACTTCAGAACACTGCATCAACCATGGTTGTGTTAGGTGAAACAGAAGAGCATTCCACAATAAATATTTATGAAGCTGAAATTTTCATTTTCTCAAAACAAAAAAAATCTGCTTCAGAAACCTCTTATTCAAGCTGCTGCCACTCTGCTTTCAAACATTTATTTCAGTGGGATACCCACATAAATCAATGCTGCCAAACACCTAAATCTAATCTGGTGATAGTAATGTTTTCAGGAATAAGGTGGCAATAGAAAAAAACCCTGGGATTAATGATTTTAATAAGTAGATGTGTGGTTGAATCTAGACTAGCTGAGTGCTCAGTGCAAGAAAGTATTTTCAGGTAAGTCTGCCCTGTGCTCATCCAGTTTAAAACTATTCCAACAAGTTGCAAATCTCTTGTTCTGTGGCCGTGTCACAGTTAAAGTGATAAGATCTAATCTATTTTGGATGACTTGTTCTTCATCTTCAACATATATACTAGCATCGGCAAGCTGTTTGTGGTCCAGTGGGAAATTAAATATGGTTCTCTTGATTTCTTTGCAGACAAGTGCTCATATCATTAAATCTACCACCAGAAACTGTCACTAACTGATCCTCTAGTTTATAAATTGTAGGTCTGAATTAAGTTCAGTTACACCAGTGTAAATCTGGAGTGACTATTGACTTTAATAGTTACTTCAGTTCTACACCTGTTTGAGAGCAGAATTTAATCCATGCCTTTATCTTTTCCTCTCTCAGAGGAAAAGCCATAAAATGGCGGGGGGGGGGGGGGGAATCTGATCCATCTCATCAGAGGTGGTGTATGCTCCCCTGTGGAAAAGGACACAATGCCTGGCACCCAAAGCTGGCAGATCCTCAGGGATCTGAGGGAGACCAGGCAACCCAAAATGGACAGTTACCTCCTCGCTAGCTGTGTCTTGCCCAGCTGTTCCACTTATTACCTGGCAGAACAGGTATCTTAAAGCTGCCCTACCACAGACTCTCCTTTGGCTAACTTTTTCTACAGGGATAAAAGGGAAGAGATGTGCATTTCCCTTAGCCCCACCCATTCCTCTTCCTACTGTGCTACCAAGCCTCCACCTCCTCTCCTGTTTGTGGACCCTGAACCTGCTGAGTGCCCTCCATGGGGAGGGCAGAACAGTGCTGTAGAAGTGGCCAAGAGCAGTACATTGCTGTGGAAGTTACCAAGGCCAGACATATGTGAGGTAGGAGGTACATGCATGCACTGCTTTAGGGGGACCAAGCTTCTGCCCCATTGATAGGTGTATTGAAGCACTCCATTTAAAACAATTAAAAAGGTTCTACTTAACTGAGTTTAGCTGAAAGGTGGAATATATTAGCTAATCCTTCATTCAGAAACACTGAATGAAGAAAGGTGGTAGAGAATATGTTCAGAAGGAAACCACCACCATCAAAAGGGTCAAACAAAATGACCACTTCAGAACATCCCTATAAACATGAGCTGTTACAAACTGGGTGTACTTTTTAATCTGTTTTTATCAAAGTCAAAAATTTCCTGAAAATGTATCAGTTTTGATCAAGTTTCCAATAGAAATGTTTCAGAAGTCCAGGGTGGACTGACTCTCTAGCCACTTCTGAGAGAGACCAAGATCAAAGAGATCAGGTAGATATTTCAACACAGTTCAATTTCACAAAACCCACTGAAAGGTTTTGTTTTCATTCCAGTGTGGAACAAAGATAAGTTTTGAAACCTTGCAAGTTGTTGCAGAATGGAATTGTCAGCCTCTGGCCAGCTCTAGACAAGATGGCAACAATTCAGTGAGTGGATAAATAGGGAATTTCAGAGTCCATTCTGCTCATCCAGGTCCCTTCTCTCATTATGACTTTGAAAGGCAAAAGAAAAAGATAGTTTACAGATGGAGGAAAGAATAAGGCTTCTGGTTTGATTCAAAGCAAGAGATGAAGCAAGTTGATCAAGAGGCCAACAGTTAATTCTACTGAACAGTAATCCCTTCAGGCTTTGAGACATCACTGGATGGCCATGGGCCTAGTTTTTCACTCTACATGACAAGTACATGTGTATCCATTAGGCACTTTGAAAAAGAACAAATCCTAACAAAAGGACTGCAAATTGGGCCACAAAGCTCATGAGAAAGGCAAAGTTCTTCCTGCTCAAGACCCAGTAGGACTGCTGAGTAATGAAAGGCAACATTCAGAGAAAAAACTGCACTGCCACAGCTCCAGTCAAGTGCCCCCTCTTGGCTGCTCACCAGACTAATGTGAGGGACACAGTCGCTAGATCCTGTGTGTTTTAAGTCCCCTGAGTCTGAATGGAGTCCAGTGGTCTTGGGGTCCCTAGGCTCAAGGTACAGACCCGTCCTAGCACCTGCTCCTGAGAGCTACAACTATGTGGCCCACTGCCTAGCCCCTACAACCAGTGCGGACCCCTCAGGATCTCCCCATAGCTTAACCACAGTCTCCCACTATTCCAGCCAAGATGGTGTTCTGGGCCAAAAGTGTACCTCTTCAAGGGGCACATACATACCCAACACAGAGGCATGCTTTGCACTGAATTATAAACCATTGCTCCTTACTTAGTGGCATGATAGTTTTATAGGGAGCACAAATCATACTGAAAACAAATGGCCTGAATGCAATGCCCCTCACTCTAGCTCACTCTTCTCTTAGGAGACCATCTCAGTTCACATAGGCAAGGTTCCCCTGCCTCAGACTCTTGCAGCAGATTCCTTCTGCTTGAGCTGGTGAACGTGGCCAAAGAACTTGAATAAACCAGTTCCAGTCCTTTTATAATATTCTAGTCCCTCTGTCAGGTACCTCCCAGATTAGCCACCTTCTAGGTCAGTGATTCTCAAAGCCAGTCCACTGCTTGTTCAGGGAAAGCACCTGGCACGCCAGACCAGTTTACCTGCCGCGTCCGCAGGTTCGGCCGATCGCAACTCCACTGACCGTGGTTCACCGCTCCAGGCCAATGGCAGCTGTGGGAAGTGGTGCGGGCCAAGGGACATGCTGGCCACCCTTCCTGCAGCCCCCATTGGCCTGAAGCGGCGAACTGCAGCCAGTGGGAGCCGCGATGGGCCGAACCCGCGGACACAGCAGGTAAACAAACCAGTCCAGCAAGCTAGGCTTTCCCTGAACAAGCGGAGGACCAGCTTTGAGAACCACTGTTCTAGGTGACTTCATTGTTAAGTGACCTCTCCTTTGACAAACCAGTTCTCCGGTGGAAGCCAGCCTAAGTCTAGGACAAGGTTCCCAAGCTTTTCTTATTGTGTACCCACTTCCAGATCTACCAGTTGTCCACGTACCCAGATGACAGGTAGTGTTAAGAACACAATGTTTTAGCTATCTGTCATGTACAGATTTAGTTATAGTGAGATGTATACAACTGAAAAAACCCTAAATTCTGAGCTCAGACAGGACAGTTGCTAGACAACTGACCCCATGTTGTATGGTGATTGGAGGTGAGGGCTCCGTGTCTGTGTTCTCACTGATATAGCTTGAAGTGAATTAACTACTGTATTTTAATATAACAAATTCCCAGAGGTTTAAAGCTTTGTCCGAGTAGCATATTATGAAAATCCAATAAATAAAATCCACTATTACACAATTTCTCTCATTCCCAGTGATGCCCCGCATACCCCAGGAGTAAACATACCAGTTTGGGAACCCCTGTTCTAGGAGGTTTGTATTTGAATTGCGGACCGCACTATTTTAACAACTTTCAGTTATCAGCCCTGTCGCACTATTTGTTGGAGTTTCAGTCCAACAAGTAAAAGGAGAGAGGAGGCACAGGGCTGCACATTCAAAATGGAGTTTCCAGTTTGATGGAGACACAGACAGAGGTCATAATCTCACACAACTAATAAACTGTGCAGATAAATCACCACATTCTTGTTTTGTATGCAAATATTTTAAAGGCATATATTCTTGTGATATAAGGGAGAGGGAAGGGAGCTGGGGACTGCAAACAGAGGACTAAATCCCAAAACAGTTCTGCCATCTGATTTTAAGACTCCATCTCTGAGTTACTACAATTTTTTTTAAAGAAGGTTACAAGTTACAAATAGCTGCGGTTACCTAGCTAACCACACTACATCCATCTTTTAGGTCAGTGCTTAATTTGTAACAAAAGAGGTGCTGGGGCTCAAGCAATATTTTTTACATTTGTAACTGATGCAGCAAGCCCAGAGGTGCCCGGGCTATGAACTGGCAAGCCCTGGCACAAATTAAGCAGTGTTTAAGGGACAAATGAAGCCCCCTCTAATTTGCAGCCACAGGTGACCACATGGCAGAAAAACCCATGTGGTTCCTTTGTGGCAGGAGGCTGATGAACAGGAGAGGGATTGGGGTATGCAGAGAGCATGCAGTGCAGTGGAGCCTGGCTCTCCATGAGCTCCCTGCAAGAGGGAGCAGGTGCAGGACATGTGATGCCCAAGGGAGGACCAGAAACAGCCGATGTACAGATCCTGCCACCGTTGGGGAGGCAAGGCAAGGCTAGTTTGACTGTAGGAACCTCTGCAGAGTTATTCTACAGCTGCTTTGTTGTCATGGAAGGAGGATTCTTCTTTTGGCTCCTATGGAGACAGGTCAGATGCTGGGTGTTAAATATGCCTAGGTAAATAGATGAGCTCATAGCTTAATTGAATTTCATGGTGCATATTCATAATACTTGACTTTTGGGAAGAAAACAGGTAGGAGTTTGAGGAATACATCTTTTCATATTTACACATCTAGACTGTGGTTTTCATGTTCAGCCTATGCCAGAACAGCTGGAGATCTATTGCTTAAACTCTCTAAAGTGATTCATCTTTGGGCAGACACCAAGCATGAAAATTTCAAGACAAAACTAGTATTTTCAGACTGTTAAGCATTTGAAACCATGGAGTTAGAATGGAAATCATTTTGCTAACACTGAGAGTTTTATGAAGGATTCCTGCCTAGAATAACTTCAATCATCAAACCCCTGGTGGTTAATAAGTCACAATGAAGGGTGACCGCAGCACAAAGTGACCACAATCTAATCTCTGGGTAAAGATGATGGGGCAGCAAGGGGTGCTGTCACTGTTATGGCTGAAGATGCACTGATTCAGTGCAGCCTCCACCAGTAGAGCTCTCATGGAGACTTCAGAAGACAGAAACCACCACCTCCCCACTGAGGACATCCTCAGAGAGGGCAGGTAGGACCTCTTGCTCCTCTGTGTGAATCTCTGATGCAGCACAACAGGCTGGTGTGCTACATACAGTGAATCTAGCCCTCTAACTATTGCTGTTGTGACAAGCACAACTGTCATCATAAATGATTGACACATTGTGTTTGACACACACAGAAAAAGGAAGTTAACTGCTAATTTCTCAGACAAGGACAAAGCAGAGCAGCACATAAAAATCCTAGGTGTGATTTCCATCCTGTAACCACTGCACATTAGGTCTCAGCTGTTCAGGAACAGCAGCAGGAAGTGTTGCTTTTAAGATCTGTCGGGCAGGAGAGGCGGTATAGAGGCTCCTACCCAAACCATATATTGAGAGCCACTGTAAGAGCCTATGCTGTACTTTTGGGGGTACATCTACATTGTAGCTGAGAGGTGTAATTCACAGCTCGGACAGACTCATAATCACAATCAGACTCTGATTGAGTTAACATGTGAAAAATAGCGATGCCTAGAGTGTGCATCTAGCACCTCAGACAGGTTTACTGAGGCTAGCAGCCCAAGTACAGACACCCAGGCCACTGAGGCCACACTGCCAATCTTAGGGCAGCCGTTCCGAGCTAGCTCACATACATCTACCCAAGCTGGGAATTACACCACCCCACTGCAGAGTAGATGTACCTTAAGAAGCACAGCACTCACAGCCCAGGGGAGGGGAGGCTAGCACTAGAGTGACTTTAAACATGCCAATTCTGGGGTGCTCCAAGGGCCCAAGAGGCAGACAGACAGCCCAGTGACAGCAGCCTTGCCAGGCTGCCCTCTGAACCTCCACAATTCTGTGCACTGTGGCCTCACCCTCCAAAACACCCCTCCCAGTCTTGTCCTTGGCTCCTATGCCAGGGCTTGCGTGTCTCTGTGAGGAGCCCTATAGCTGTTCCCCTGGTACAGGAACTGTAGAGACTCCCCCAGCTAGATACGGCACCATTAGTCTGTACATTCCCTTTCACCCAGCATAAGGCAGCTGGAAGGTGGAGGATTCCCTCACCCTTACGCTAAGCTTCCCCCACCTTCCAGTTTGGTGTGAGGAATGGCAGAAGTCTGTGGGACTCAGACTTGCAGCACCTTTGGACAATTGGGCCTTTAACAGTTGTGAATTAGCTGTAATTTCTCTGGTCGTTCAGCCTTCAGTCAATATCAGTAGGGACAAGAAGGCAGGGAAGGCAAGCAGTGGTGAATTAATGAACATTAGCAGGAAGAGATGGGTAAAGCTGAGTTGCCAGGATAAGAAGTGCAGCCTTTATTGGTAGAGAAAAAAAATAAAAACAATTGCTATTTATTTTTGTATTTCTACCCCCTCCTATCCATCTTTTTTTAGATTGTAAATTCTTTGGTGGATGGGACAGTGTATTCTTCTATCCTCATACCATAAAACAATCACCTTCAAACTGCCAGGTATAATAGGAGGAAACAACTAAGTGCTAGTTCACGACAGACTTTCTTCAATGGCAAGGTCCTGCTGTCTCTACATTGACCAGCTCTGTTGCCTTCACTGTATTTCTCAAGAAGTGAGCACAGTACATGTTCTACCTGTTGTGGACTTTCCAACACAATAGCTTTTTCCACTCCAGCAGCAGTAAGGAACTCATGTCCAAATGTTACCGGCACATTTTCACTCCTGAAAATGCCACCTTTCCATAAATACTGTGGACCAATGTGGCATTGAACTTGTCTTTATGTCCTGTGGCTATTTAGTTAAATCGTAAGATGGGTACATGGTTGAAATAGAGTCCTGTAAAGCAATACAGTAAGTAAATAACAGAACCCCCCCCCCCACACACACACACACACACAGTCTATCACCAATGGTTGAACACTTTTGACAAAGCAATCTCTTTGCATTTGACCTCTGAGTCCTCATTCACATCAGCTCCAAAAGACAAGCCCGTGAGCTTAAATTCCTAACTTTGTTTGGGCACTAAAAATCAGATTGGTATAAAACCAGCATTTCTACTGAATCTGTAACCCATCAGACCCTCCTTTGTCCTGTGACTACAAAGTTGTTAATCACCCACTTAATCTTGAATGGTTTCTTGCAACACATGTTAAGATTTTATACTTAATCTGTTCCAATTTGTATTTAGCTGTGATACAGAGTATCTTTCTCAGACCTGAAGAGCTGTGTAGCTCAAAAGCATCTTTCACCAACAGAAGTTGGTCCAATAAAAAAAATATATATATTACTTCATACACCTTAGTGCCAATATCCTTGGACCAACAGTTACAACAATACTGCAAACAAGCAAGAAGAGTCCTGTTTAATAACCCCGAAAGACAAATCTATTAATTTAGGCTTCAGGATTATTATGCGGCAGAAGGCTCCAGAAATATAAATTCTGCTTAGTTTTGGTTCCCTGTCTACAGTAAGTGGAGGTGATGTTCATGAGCCTGATCTTCTTCTTGTACACCTTGGTGTAAGTCCAGGGAGTTACACTGTTTTAAAGGGGTGGTTAAAGTATCAAGCATCCAGAGTGAAATTGCAGCCCCACTGAAGTTAGCATTACCAATTGATTTCAACTGGACCTGAATTTCTTCCTAACAGTTCAAGGTGAATTCAATCATCATATATCCGTTTCCCAGCATTTAGTGGTAGAAGAATAAATAGAAGCTTTTAAAACAGGTTTGTTTGTTTTAACCCCTTGTGGCTGGGACATATTCTCCTCCTCTGGCACCCACTCCCTACAGCTCTGTGGTCTGCCTGTGCAGAAGACTCAGCTCTCTGGCTAGATCATATTCTGTCCCACCCTTTTTAGGGTAATATGGAGTGCAACAAACAAGAGTCTAAAAGCCTCATGCTGAATTGTTGATCAGAGTCCAAACTCAGTAGTCCTTCCATACCTAGTCTCAGGACTTTCACATAACTTTCCCAGTGAGGTTGGAGAAGAATCCAGTCCGGTCCTCTCCTCTGGGTTCCGGCACAGGAACCCTGTAATAAGCAGGCAAGGGAAGCCTATTCAGACTCTCACCATCTCTCATCACAGCTCACCCTACCTGAAAGATTTTCACACACACCATCCTGGGTCTATTGTGCACCTGTATTCTTCTCAGGCACCACAACCTCAAGGCACACTTTTCCTTCCAACATGGGGCTCCAACCTGAAGTCCCCCCAAAAATCCCAAATGAAAATATAGACAAACCATTTCTGCCCTCCTCAGGCAATAACTTCAGGCCCTCTTAAATTTCCCCTGTGCTCTGTTCCTCAGCTGAACAGCTCCCAAAAGATCCAAATATTGCCCTTTAACCAAGGCTTACCACACTCCAGTGGCTTTTCCATAGCTCTCCTGACTTTTTAGTATGGTCCCCCATACAAGAAAGCATACAAGACAGTACTTCCCCATCTTTCCCCCTAGACTTTCTACCTCCTTTGATGAGGTCCTTCCTTTAAAATAGTCACCCACTACCTCCCCAGCTGGGTCTTATTCTTAATTGGTCCTGTCATGCCCTGTATTTCCTAGCAGGTGCCCTAATTGAGCTTTTCAGCTCATCTTCCCTGTTCTACTGTCATTGTGGGACATACACCCCTTCACAAGTATGTTTGACCATCAGACCATGTTATTGACAAAAATGTGTGCAAAAGTTTGGAAGAGGGAACTTCCACTGGAAGGACAGTACACAGCTGAATAGCTTTCCAATTCTGGAAAGAAATCCACAGTGTAAACATTCAGTTTTATCCCATGAGCTAGGTCTATTATCAGCCTTTTCTAAGGAAAAACCTGTGAAAGGGGTGCATTTTGGTGGAAAATCTGCTAGGCCTGCCTTGCAAAGTTTCTTCTGAATCACCCCACTGGTGGGTAGAGATTGCATCTCCTTAGGAGCAGCCGGGGGCTTGGTCCCATAAACCCACAGAGTCCGGAGAGGTATATAGACCTTGGAACACCCACAGGGCTAGGCTCCCATTCAGGGGCTGCTAGCAGCTGCCTTTTAGTGCTATTTCAAGGGGCTCACAGAGAGGGATCACTGTGAAAGATAATGATGATGGGATCAGTGTTATTTTGAGCTGGGAAATCCTTTGTGAGTATAATACTGTAGAGAACAGCCTTTCCTATGAGCTAAACCCCTCATGTTTAGGGTCTAGTCAAAAAAATTGTATTTTCCATTTTAAAACAATTCATTTTATTCAAAAATTCCTTAATTTTTTTAGTTGTTGATAAAACAAATAGACTAATTTCCCCCTCCCTTCCTGCCCTTCCCAGGTTTGATTGCCCTCCACTCCCTTTATTATGAAGTTCATCTGTTTGATACAAACACAGCCCGAGTGAAAAACACATGTATGGTCTCTCATGTTGGGGCAAAGCAGGAGTAGCTCTACTTAAATCAATGGAGTTACACTAACAACTAACTGGTATGACAAGAAAATCTTGTTCATCACATTTACCAGAAATGTAAAATAGCTCATAATGAGCAATCTTCAAAAGAACTAAGTTCCCTGGTGGGAGTTTTAATAATGTCATTATTTATTACTTAGTAAAGATATATATAATTGAAAAGTTAAAATGCAAACAAACTATCATTCTGAGTTGCCCTTCTTTCAATTCCTTTGCACCTGATTTGGAAGCGTTGAATGATAATTAATGCAGGAGTTACCTTATGATCTTGAACAAGCATCAGTGGGATGGTTTTTGTTGTTGTTAATAAGTTGAACCTCTTGCTTTGCTAGCACTAATAATTCATGATCACAGCTCTCCCCTCCAGATGTCCCTTGACTAATCTGATGTTTTATTCTTCACATTTTTTAGATGTGTGATTTTATTGCTGTTTGACTTTCACATCTTATCCCTTAATTAGTGGCTTTTGCAAAATTGGTTATTAAATTCTTAATGACAGATCACCCTTTAGATGTTAATTTTGTAGAAATGGACTTACAACTTTCTCTCAGTCATAGAGTCATGGATTCCAAGGGAAGAAGGGATGATCTCAAGTCTCACCTCCTGTATTACACAGGCCACAGAACCTCCCCAAAATAATTCCCAGAGCATAGCTTTTAGAAAAACATCCAATCTCAATTTAAAAACTGCCAGTGATGGAGAATCCAGCATAACCCTTGGTAAATTGCTCCAATGGTTAATTACCATCACTGCTAAAAATGTACACCTCATTTACAGTCTGAATTTGTCTGGTTTCAACTTCCAGCCATTGGATCGTATTATGCCTTTCTCATGTGATATCTTTCAGTCATGGGATTGGTACAGTGTTCAGTCATTTCATATATTTGTTGTTCCAACTATACTCTTGTTCCAATTAAGGGATAAGGGATTGTGTGTGCATATTCTACACTAAATCAGGTTGGGAAGAAGTTAATTCCCTTCCAAGAGTTCTTGGAAGACAGGAATTATTTCTAGGTGAAATCCTGGCCTCTCTGAAGCCAATGGGAATTTTGCTATTGACAAAATTTCACCCTCTGTTTTCATCCAGTCTAGGAAGGCAATACTCACAAAAGAAACCTAGAGCAGGCCCTGATACGCTGGCATGAAACTTGTGGGAAACTGATTGCTTAGTCACTCGAAAGGGGTATTCTTCTTTGCCTCCAATTTCAGGAAAGTAAAGAAACCCAAGAGATTTCCAGACAATGCTTTGGTCTAAGAGCATGGAGAACCTGGGATGCTGACTATATCATTGCCACCAGAGCCTGTACATCTTGCGCGAGAGACACTGAGGGTATTTCTACATTGCAATAAAAAACCCATGGCTGGCCCATGTCAGCTGACACAGGCTCCAGGGCTATAAAATTGCATTGTAGATATCCAGGCTCAGGCTGGAGCCTGGACTTTAGGAACCTTTTCCCTCGCAGGGTCCCAGATCCTGGGCTCCAGCCTGAGGCCAAACATCTACACTGAAATGTTATAGCCCCACAAGCCTGAGGCAGCTGACACAGGCCAGCCACGGGTGTTTTATTGCATTGTAGACGTACCCTGAGATAAAGCTGTTTATTTCCTTTGGCTGAAGCAGGCCTTCCTCAGTCTGACAGTGAATTCTTTGAGCTGAACCACAGCTCTAAAACTGACCAGAGCAAAGATGCTCAAAATCTAAAGGTATATTTTCTTTCCCTTTTGTTGGGTTTCCCTTTTTTGATGGCTCCCAGTGCTACCATCTGCAGCTACCTTTTGGTAATACCCATTGGGTCCGATTTTCAAAGCTAAGGTGCAACTTCCCATCATACATTTGTATGTGCCTCACTTCTAAGTACCAACACTGTGTGTGTGTATAAATCAGGTATCTGTGCAGGTACATAGAGCACGAGGTTGTAGCTGGCAGAGTGTGCAATTCACTTATATTCGGTAGCTTCATGCATAATTTAGGCATGTATGTGGGAAATTGTACATATCTTACTTTGAAACTCTGGACACTAGAGTTAACATAGACACTAGAGGGCAGTGTGCTCCAGGAGGTGCCATCTTTCAGATAAGAAGTAAAATCAAGACCCAGAACAATTATTATCATTAAAAGATCCTGGGGTATTTTTCATAAGAGTAATAAGTAGGTGAATAAGATAAAACTTCAAATTATTTTCTGCTTGGGGCTTTCCTGGGCATTCAATCTTCTCTGTATCTGTCTTGTTTTGATTTTAAGACTTTGGGATCGGTAAATGCTGTCTCTTGCATTTTGCACAGTTCTGAGGACAATGTCAGCACTTAATAAATAGTACAGAATGTAATAATAGCAGCACTGACCCTGACATACTGGAAAAAAATCCAATTTGGGTATTGATATTCTACTTACCTATAATTTCCCCTCTGGTTTAAACTAGAGAAGTTATTCTTTACTACACTTCCCAAAAGAAACCTGCTGCAGATTTTCCTGTATGGAATGTGGTTTAGAATCCCTCAGGCTGGAGATGACATAGAAACGTGAAGTTATTTCTATTTAAATTCACTCCTTTCCCCACTGCCATTTAGAACACCTTGAATGCTTGAAACGGACGAGGGAGTCCTCAGTGACATATTTTCCAAAAGACAAATCAACTGAAGCATTTGTAGGAAAAAAAAAAAAACCATACATAAAAACATTACATGGACTCTATAAGCAAAAGCCCTGCTTCCTGCTCCCATTGACTCCATTGGGAAAAAGACAAGGTCCACATCTAAGGAAATTAAAAAGTAGTGAAGCACCATTACAGTAAAAATAGTTACACAACAGCATATTCTATTAAATACTATATAGCTGGGACTGCAGTTCTGCCTGGTCATTGTACAAGCTATGCTTCTCTCCTCTGAGCAGCAGCATAAAGACCCAGCAGAATCTGGTCCCATATAAATATTCAGTATTTATTATTATTGATGATGATTGATGATACAACCATTGAGTGCTATGCCTGCTCAGAAAAGAAGACAAAGTAACTGATCTACAGCTGTATTCAGTGCCTGGAACATCAGCCTTTCCAGCCTCATGAAGTTGCCATGTTTAGCAAATTGCCCTAAATACACATATGGCTTCTTATGTAAAAAAGAATGTTTTCCCATGACGAATGTAAGGGCAAATCATATATTCAAGATTAAATCAGTGTATTGCATTAAGTCACAGAAAGGCCAGTTAAAAATCTGCTGAGATGAATTCTCACTCTACAAAGATTTTGCCTTCCTGCATAGCCGTTATTATAGGATTGCCCCACTGAAGTTAGTTGGAGTTTTACTATTGATCAGGGGCATGCACTGGGGGTGGGGGGGAGGGGAATAGGGACATGGGCTCCCGCAATAATCAGGGGTGCAGAACTCCTCCACCCCCAGGGCTGGGGAGGAGAGAGCAAGCTCCTCTGGCCCCAGGGCTGTGGCAGAAACCCAGAACATACTCCTCCAAACGTGGTTAAGTTTAAATTCCTGCGCATGGTCCTGCTGCTGATTTTAATGGAAGTAGGATGAGACCCTTAGAAAGGAATGCACACAGGCCACATGCATTGACTATAATGATTGATGCTTATGGTACTGAACAACAGGTTGCAAATCCAACTAGCAGAGACAGGGAATAAAACTTAGGCCAGAAGATTTCTGGCAGTGATGCTAATTTAATCACAGCATTGTTGCAGTGTCTGAAATAACTCCCCCTATGATGCCATGGTGGTTGCTGATTTTAAATATAGTATTTGTTGTGCAATGGCTTGGCATAGTGCCATGATGTGAATATTGGAACACCATTGCTTGGACTTGATCACTGCACCTAACATGCTGCAGAAATCTCTTCACTTGATGACGGATCCCATAGCCACATATTTATTTAGAGATCCCCTCATTTTTTAAGCTAGGATCCCTTTCAGAATGTGCAGCCATGCTGAATCAGTGGGATAAACATCTGTAAAAACTAAAAAACAGTGCCCCTGCCGTGTAATATGTTAGTTCGTAGGTTTGTAAATTCATAGACTAAGGCCAGAAGGGACCATTATGACCTCTTGCCTAAGACAGGCCAAAGTACTTCACCCCATCATTAGAACCTCAGACAACAGTTGTGAATATATACATTTTTAAATCTACCACCATCACCGAAAACATGAAAATTTTTATTGTGCTCCCTCTGCTGGCTTTGCAGTGGTTATTAACTCACAAATACCATTCCCAGAGCTGTGGTGACATCATTAACCATGCTGTTGTATGGACAGAGATGATATGACATGGACAATCACATGAAAACCAAAGTTTTATTTAAATTAAACAGTTCAGTAGAAACACTGGAGGGAGGGGGGAGGGATATTTGCCAAGGGAAAGGCAAATACCTGAGAAGAAAAAGGAGAAACTATTTCCAAATAAATAGTTATAATAAAATGAAAAATGTAAAAAAAAATGTCTCAATGGTCTCCTCTGAAATAAATTTTACATACATGGTACACAAATTGAGACAATTCTTTGTGGAAAAAAAGAAAATCTCTCATAGTAATAGTGTATTATAATGACTTACAGTATTCAGAAACTATTCTCCCTGCAGAAATGCAGACACCATTGCAATGCAATTTTTGGATATAAACTTGTTCTAATTGAAGTCCTCTAATTAGGAAAAAGTATCATTGGTGGTGGTTTTGGCAACTTGACATGATATAGAAGACTAAACAGATTGCATTATGAAATACACACATTAGTATCCATTTTAAATAAAAAAATCTTAATACAATTTTAAAATTGAACAGTAAACATTTCATCAGTAAATGCAAATTCCTACAATGATGATGTCCTGACTATGTTGTATATAAGTAATATTTCAATACTATTTTTTCTTGTGTGTGTGTGTATTACATACACACACAAACTTCAATACATATCTGTGTTTAATATGCACCATAAAATACAGAGGATTGTGTAAAATGCATAAGCTAGTATACGGGGAGCGGTGCTATTTTTTTCATTTTGTTAAAGTTTAACTGCGTAACTTTATCCTTTTGTGAATGTAGTTTTTGCATTTATCTTATTTTTATTTTAGAGAAAATGTTTGGGCTTAATAATGTTAGCATTTAAATGATCTAAGATTTTGTATTTCACAAATCACTGAGGTTAAGGGTGGGGGGAGTGTGCTGGTGCTGTTTAGCTGGTGGCAGCAAAGACTGGTTAGCAAAACAGTAGAATTATTATAATGGCTATAACTTAACAATGGAAAAAGACAGACTTTACTTTTAATTGACAATTTTAGAATGTGCAGAATATTTCAGGATGAAGCAAAAACTGGAAAACTAAAACTAAAAGTCATAGGATCTGCATTCCCTCCTGCCCCACCTATGATTTTCTCTTGGTTTAGATACCAAGGAAGGTTAGGGTTTTTCTTTTATTCCTTTTAATTTCTGCATGAATGATCCAATGCAACATTTCCAATCTCCCTCTCACAAACTATGCCAGGAGCAGCCTGACAGTAGCAGCCCCCGGATGATGGCACAAAGAGAACAGGGCCTAATCAGCTTCTGCTAAAAGAAATATTGTGTACTCAGAATCAATGTTTCAGCAGCTTATAACTTTTTGTTATTAAAATTCCATCCACCTGCCTTCCCCCAACAAATCTCAAAGGCTAGATTGTGGATAATTCTATCAAGGTACACAAGGCTCTCTCCCTCCCTCCAATGTGCACTTTTAAACATTACTGTACAGTACAGTACTATAAATATGAAGAATGAGGGATCATGTGAGATTTTAACTGCAAACATAGTAGTTGAAATAAAAAATTAATACTTGCAATATGTTGGCTTGCAAGCAGAAACGTGCAAGTCCATGCTTTCAGTGAAAAATATATATTTTAAAACCACTATATAAACAAATGGGTTTGGACAATGTATGCATCCCCATGATCTATTTATGAATCTGCTTTTCCTTCATGTTCTTGTAATAAATGTTCTACTTACCTGTCAGCTAATTATAGAATATAGTTATGCAAGCTACACAGCAGAGATTTTAACCAAGGTATGTTGGCTAGCTTATGTAATATTTACACAGCTCTTTCATTTCTTGGAAATAGAAGACTACATGTGATTAACTCCTCCTCCTAAACTGGAAAGACTGTATCCGAGAAAGCTAAAAATAAGCAATGTTCTCTATAGACCACTCCTCTACACAAAAGCGAAATGGAAATGAGGATGACTGGTGGGCTGGGATTTGGGTGGAAAAGTAAAGCAATCCAAAGTTAGGAAATGCCAGGCTTAGGGTTGCCTGTGCAACAGCTTTTCCAAAAATAAATTCAGCCTAAGAGAGACGATGGGCATGGAAAATTTCAGCCCAAACTGTTAATGTATGATAAAGTTATAAGGAACTGAAAACAGGGTCTTTTAATGGAAAGTGTGGGGGCAACCTTAATTATAGGCATAGCTACCAGTTCTGCATATAAAAAAAAAATGGGAGAATCAGGCTCAGGGGTATGTCTACATGACAGATAGAAGCGAGCCTTCCAGCCAAGGTAGAAAGACTCACGCTACTGGGGCTTGAGCTAATCCACTGAAAACAACAGTGTTGACACCCAAGCTTAGACCTAGTAGGTTTGGTGGGCTTGAAAAGTCTGAACTGCCACCCAAGCCTCAACATTCACACTACTATTTTTAACGTCCCACTAGCATGAGTCCATCTACACTACCCACGTGCAGTGTAGACATAACCACATATGCAGATAGCCACGGAAGTTAGCGTTACTCTCCTAATTAAAATTTTTCCCCTCTTTGACATGGCAATTGAACAGGATATTAGGCTTACTCATCACACTGCATTTCTCTCCAACATCATTAGCCCACACTGTTTGACATAATCAAAACAAAAAGCCCATCAAAGCTATTTTTCAATGGAAAATTAAGTTGTCAACTTTCCATGGAAAACTGACTTTTGCTGAAAAACGTTTTTTCTAACCCTGAAATATTTCTGCCAAAATCCAAATTATTTTGATTTGGATATTGTCCCATGGGAGTTGTAGTTCATTTGCTTCAGACTCCCCAACTGGTCTATGAACCCTCAACTGGATCTCATTTCCTAGGAGATACTGTAGCCTTGGGACTTTGGGGGGGGGGAGGAATATCTTCCATCCAGTTCTACCCACTATTATTTTAAACAGACTATAGGTCTTTTGAATCTGATTTTTATCCATGACAACTGGCTGAATATAAAGGTTACCTAGGACGTGCTCAGTGAAGTGTATGTGGCGTTCTAAATGTAGGCCTGGACTCTTCCTTGGGAAACTGTCGGGTCTATTTCTAACACAAGCCAGGAAGAAATGTATGTCCTCTAGATGTGCTAATCCTATCCTGCAGCTCTGAGGAATACTTCCAGTCCTTGATCCTTTCCATGGGTGGAGAAGGCCCAGGAAGCAAAGGAATCTGTGTAGTTTTGCTGTGCAGAGGAGGACAGGATGTGGCAAGGTAAAAATAGTAGTTCTGTATCACCTATATATGGAGGAGCTAAGGAGATACCCTAATGCAATCTGAAGTGACTCCAATTTATATTCTGTGGGCAACCAGAATGTGCTTGGGTTAATTAAAAAACAAAAAACTATGTACAGGGAAGAAAGAGTTCATTGGTGCAATCTCTGCCTCCCAACTGAATCCACATCTTAATATGCTTGGAAGCCCTATCCAAAATAAATTAGCTGTCTAAGGGTAGAGGATATTGTGGCAGATATTGCAACCACATGCAGTACCTTTAGGGACCATATTGTCTGAAACTCTGGTCTGGAGAGAGAAGGGATGCAGGTCTCTACCCACAGAAAGGTGATGGCTAGAAGCATTACAGGCATTCCTAGAGCAGACCGCAGAGTGAGTCAAATGTGCAGTTACCCTGCACATTTAGCTTCTGTGACTTTCTTCTGTTGAAGCCATTAATTTTTGTGGGCTCAAGACCTTAAGTAATAGGGAGTGGGTAGCAACCACTGAGCCCATGATAAGCTATGTTCATTTTCTATACTGAAACAAAGAATTTTCATCAATCTATTATGAACAGCAGCCTTTACTCCAGTGGACCTTGAGATTTAGCAACTGAATTAGCACTCAGTCTTAAACACTGAAAACTAAAAGTTAATTTACTGACTAAGATAAATGGTAGAAATCAGTGACAACAATAAATACATTTAGGTTATGAGATACTGTAAGGGTATAGCCATATTACAAATTGCCCACAATTTTGTGCACGGTGACAGAAATTTTGGTCAAGGACACTAGGGCAAAACCCTTCTCTTATTAAAAGTGCCATGGAGTCTTTAATGCCTACATAGAGGGCTACCATTTAAAGGTTTAATTAGAAAAAAATCGACACAGTAGTATGATACATGACAATATTATTATGTGTTATCGTAGCACTCAGGATCCCCATTATATGTAGGTGCTGTAAGAACACAGAATTAATGACAGTCCCTGCACCAGAGTTACAGTCTAATTACATTTATCTCAGAAGCCTGAAGGTCTGATCTGACCCTCCTAGGATTTGAAGCTGTAATTCCAAGGTGTCTAGGTATTTAAAACCTGATGTAGAAAGCACAGAGCTGTCTCCTTCCAATACCACTGATGCTACATGAACTATATAGCAATAAACAGAACAAATAGCTCCCTCACCAAATACATTAAATGACAGAATATGAACAAAAATTATGACAACTGAAACAAATAAGGACAGAAAGCAATAATCTACTATATAAGCTCAAAAGCTTGTCTCTCTCACCAACAGAATTTGGTCCAATAAAAGATATTACCTTATCCATTCATCTTGGTCTTTACTAGGTAAATTCAGTGTGAAATATGAAGCAACCAATGCTTCACCTGGAAAAAGGAATATTTATAAAAAAAGAACATAATGAGAAAAGAGTTTTTAAAAGATAGATCATACATTTTGTGGGCAGGCATTTTATTTTGATAGAATACAAAGGAGTTGCCAAGTATAATTTATATTTAGTCTGCTTTGTATGTTCAAAACTTCAGTTGTATTGCTATGATTGCATAGCTAAGTACTAGACCTTCACAAACAAATCCAGGTGGTTGTAATTCAAATAGTAATTCTAGATTTCACCTACACTTAAAACGTACTGCAGATCTGAACTGGAGTCAAGCTAGCATTAAATTAACCTGATTCAAATGTAATGGAACTATACCTCTTTAAAGGAACCTACTTCATTGGATATTCTGCCATTAAAAATATTCTTTAATTTCTCTGCTTTTATGAAACACTGAATCATTTGCAATTACAGTAATATAATTTAAAAGTTTTCAACAAGATTGATTACATCAGGCAACCAGCTCAACAGCCCAGCCAAGAGACCTGTGGGAACAGTGAGCTTGGCTAACTTTGGTTAAAAATAGCAGTGAAGACACAGCAACTCAGTTTTTAACTTGGGTTAGCAATTCAAGTTAAAGCCTAGAGGGGAGCTTGGGTTCACTAACCTGAATTAATACACTTTCCGGCTTGACCCTGACTCTTCACCCCCCTCAGTGTAGATGTACCCTTGTGAACAGAGTGAACATTGCACTTGGAAGAGGCTCTTATTGTTTTGGGAGCAGCACTGAAAGGTCTCTGGAAGGAGCTGCATAGAATCCTTCGTGTTGTAAGGGCAAGTGGGATGAAATGGGTTCAATGGTGTAAAACAATTTATGTATTTAGATGCATCTTTTTTATGGTCATACAAACATGCCCTTAGCACTATTTTATTGTGCAGTTGAAGCCGCAAGATTTTTAAATCCTACCTTTAAGTGAAGCAGGCTGCAGGCAACAATTTATAGTTTTAAGGCCCAACTTTCAGTCTGTCCTCCATTTTTGTGGCTGTGGTTGCAATATTACAACCTGCAATTATTTTTGCCAGCAGCTTAGGTCACTGGCCATGTACATATCTGATTTGTCATTCAGCTGTCCAAGTGATCTAAACTGCGGGTTAAATATAGAGATTAGACGCTGGAAAAACTGGTTCTTCATTTTAGCACATAGTAGCAAAAAGGGTTAGTAAAGAACAGATTTGTATAGAACACCTACATGCTTTAAAAATGTGCTCAATAATAAATGCCATATCTAAGCGCAGCATCCTCACTGTCATCTGTAAGCTCAACAATTAACTGTATAGCTGTTACTGTTGTCAGAAAATCAGTGGGATAACACAGCTCCCATTGAAAAATCAATATAGACTCCCATTGGATCAGGCTCTAAAAATCTCTTATTTGTGTCACAAGTTCTTGATTAATCTCTTGACTACTGTTCAAAAATTATCATCCACATACACACTGCAAAATGGATCAGATACATTCTAATATGCTAGTGATTTCAGTTGCTGCAAAGGACAAAAGGAAATTTTAGTAACCACACAAAATATTTCCAACTACTGCACATCTATCTTGGATGCCCTGACCCACTCCTTTTGCTACCACACAGACTATAAATCTTCAGGCTGTCCTTGTGGAGTCTGCAGCTCGTGCTACACACTAGCAGACAAAGAATATCCCCTCGCACCTGACACGACCAGCCCAGGCATAGCCGGTGGGGGAGATTCTGATCTGAGTTATACAAGTGTAGAAATGGAGTAATGCTGTCCAAGCCATTTGAGTTACTCTGGATTTACATTCATGTACAGCATTTGGGATCAGAATGTAACCCATACGCTCAGAATAGGTGGAGAACAAATGTATTTTACCTAATAACTGTCAGAGACAAAGGGTGTATAAAAAAGTTTGTTCCTCCACCTTTCCCAATATTCTGACTGGATTCCCTCCCCTGTTGTGAATAGCTTCCTCCTCCTATTGCACAGACATATCTTCCTGTGATTATTGAACAGCATATTTCAGATCTGCTACTGCAGGAGCAGTCTAAAATGGCAAGATGACAGAGCACATGAAATTGGATATCCTCTAACACTCAAAGACAAGGCAGGGCACTTGGCATTAACATGGTCAGAATTTTCAGTGGCCAGCTGCCAAACACAATCTGAGAAACATTTTCCAAACAATGTTAATCCTGTTGCAAACTGAAGAGCAGTGAACCAGATTTTCATTTGCAGAGCTATGAGAATGCTAGACACATCTTGCTTCTCCAGAAAGAAAATACCCAATTAGCTATGTCCTGAATGCCCTTTTATAAAGGTTATAAAATATATAAGGGCTGGAAGGACCTCAGGAAGTCATCTAGTCCAACCCCCTGCTCAAAGGCAGGACCAATCCCCAATTTTTGCCCCAGATCCCTAAATGGCCCCCTCAAGGATTGAACTAACAACCCTGGGTTTAGCAGGCCAATGCTCAAACCACTGTGCTATCCCTCCCCCTGAACAGGGGGAATCTCATAAATTAAGGCAGGAATTCTTCTATTTTGTAACATAATTTTGCAGTGTCATCACAAATAGAAAAATAAAAGTTTCTCATTAAAAATATTGGTCTAGTAAAATCCATTAGAGTTTTCCATGTTGTTGGAAGAAGGTATGAAAGACCAATAAAATGAACATCAGTACGGAGAGTGTGAAATTCTTTCTGCAGATGGTAGAAAATACATACTTGCTCTCTCATGTTCACCTTTTTGTCATGCAAATTCATTATTCAGAAAGATTTTGTTGAAGCTTTGCATCAAGGGTGTGAGGGAGACATAGGCAATATGTTCATGTAACTTGTACAAAAATAATCCATACATGGGAACAGTAGTGTAATAACTATTGATCCTCAAAAAAACACCACCCATATAAAACTGCCAGTGCTAGTGAACACTAAAGTAAGATGCCACATAAGTGTCTGTTGCATAAATTACAACACCCTAAAGCTAATCTATCCTAGGCTTCAGATTTGTTGAAGCCTTTCTTTGTTTAGTGTCAAGGAGCCACAAAACTAGCTAGCTTTTATAGTTCCTTTTCTTTTGGGGTTAGTGCATTCTCAGCAGTTTACTGACACAGTAACTCATTAACAATGCAGAATTCATACTGATGTATATGATGCTTTATACCTTAACCAGAAGGCATAGGTGGCATGGCCCTTCTGGGAAAGCTACAAATAAGTCCTGATGTAAAATGTTATTTGTGACAGTCTTTATGACTGCACATGTGCAGAAAAGGATATGCTTATTTCAAACACCTTACACTAGCTCCCTTTGCAGTTTTCTATTGCATTTTCATAAAAACTATTTTAGAATCTTTTTTATTTAAGACTCTTATGCAGAGAACTGTACAAAGAAGGAAACAGAAACTTATATCACGGCAGTAGTTCCCTGCCCCCCTTTAAACTCATTCTCTTATACATAATATGCAACAATGCTATTACAAATACTCTTACAATTTCTGTTTAACAGGCATTTAGATCTTGTAGGGAAAATGCTGTTAGCAGTACAGTGTTTCTTCCAAGTTCTAGCTGTCTACACATTCTGTTAATTAGAACTTGTTTAGGGCTATCTGGTGACTGTCAATATTATTACACGATGTTCCACAATCTGTAGTACTGGAGTTAACACTTCTCAAGTTAAATGCATTAAAACAATGTACTCACTACTTATCCAAGAATAATGTAGAATTGCTAAAACTCAGCCAGTAATATATTTCACACACAAGAACTTAATATCTCTGCAGATTTCCAGGTCTAATATGCACAGCACCTCAACCCTTGTTTTGATGGGGAAAAACCCCTCAAATGTAGGCAAGCAGAAAGACCCTTATATTATGCAGGAGTCAGTCATGTAACCTAATATTAACCTGGGCGATGCTGAGAATGGCATGGAGTTGATATACGATCTGGGAAACCGTATCAGGGTTATGAATTTAGCTGCTCAGAGCTACCATAGCTAAAATGCATTAATAGGGCCTGATCCTTCTCCTGTTGAAGTGAATAGTATTTTTCCGCTGACTTTTGTGATAGCAGCATGTTTGTAAGTATCAGTGCCAAAAAGGGACCTTACAAGGATCAACCAGCTATGCTTTGGCTATTGCTTTTGGGAGGAATTATTATATACCATTGATACTGGAATGCTGGAGGAAAATCAAGATCTTAATTTCAGTTGCCAAGCTGCCTGTCCTCTGAATAAGATCTAAATTAATAGCAATATGCTGACTTAACTTGCATTTCCTATTGAATTTCTCCGCTATTTGTTAACTGTTTCTAGGTGGGTGGCAATAAATGTGTTTTGCAGATTTGATCAAGGGTATGTGTTCTGTTCCATCAATACTTGGGGAAAGTATACAAATTACTTCAAATTATCATCAGTTAGATATGCTCGACTTGATCCTGGGCTGCACTGCATTGCATCATAAAGTGGGCCTAAAGCTGAAGTAGCTGTCCCCAGTTGGCTCATCTTAAGGTAGGAAGCTTTACCAGTGGCATAAAGCAGCTTTAGACTCAGATTTTAAGGCCAGAAGACAGCATCATAATCATGTAGTCTGACCTCCTGTACCTTGCAGGCCACAGAACCTCACCTACCCATGCCTGTAATAGACCAATAACCTCTGGCTGAGTACTGAAGTCCTCAAATTACAGAGAATCCACGATTTACTCTAATTTAAACCAGAAATATTATACTTGGACTTGGAAAGCTTTGACAAGGTCCTCCACCAAAAGCTCTTACGCAAAGCAGTCATGGGATAAGAGGGAAGGTCCTCTCACGGATCAGTACCTGCTTAAAAGACAGGAAACAACAGGTAGGAATTAATGGTCAGTTTTCAGAAAAGAGAGGTAAAGAGCAGTGTCCCCCTGGTATTTGTACTTGGACCAGTGCTGTTCAATATATTCATAAATTATTTGGAAAAAAAGGATCAACAATCAGGTGGCAAAGTTTGCAGATGATACAAAATTACTGTAGATAGTTATGTCCAAAGTAGACTGTGAAGAGTTACAAAGGGATCTCACAAAACTGGGCAACAAAATGGCAGATGAAATTCAATGTTGATAAATACAAACTAATGCACCTTGGAAAATATAATCCTCTCTATACATACACAATGATGGGATCTAAATTAGCTGTTACCACTCAAGAAAGATCTTGGAGTCATTGTTGACAGTTCTCTTAAAGCATCCATTCCATGTGCAGTAGCAGTCAAAAAAAGCTAATAGTGCTAGGAATCATTAAGGGATAGATAATAAAGCAGAAAATATAATCCCACTCTATAAAACCATGGTACGCCAACACCTGGAATACTGTGTGCAGTTCTGGTTCTCCACATCTCAAAAAAAATATCTTAGAAATGGTAAAGGTACAGAGAAGGCCAACAAAAATGATTAAGGGTATGGAACAGCTTCCATATGAGAAAAGATTAAGACAATTGAGACTTTTCAGCTTGGAAAAAGAGACGACTCGGGGGAGAGGCAGGGGCGCATATGATAGAGGTCTAACAAAATCATGAGTGATGTGGAGTAATTGAATAAGGAAGTGTTATTTACACCTTCACCTAGCTCAAGCACCAAGGGTCACCCAATGAAATCAACAGGCTTTAGTTTAAAAGAAACAAAAGGAAGCACTTCTTCACACAATGCAGTCAACTTGTGGAACTTGTAGCCAGTGATGTTGCGAAGGCCAAAACTATAGCTGGGTTCAAAAAAAGAAATAAATAGATGGACCCATCCTCCATGAATAGCTACTAACCAAGATGGTCAGGGATGCAACCCCATGCCCTAGGAGTCCCTAGCCTCGGACTGCCAGAAGCTGGGACTGGACAATAGGGGATGGATCACTTGATAATTACCCTGTTCTGTGCATTCCCTCTGAAGCATCTGGCAGGGGCCACTGTTGGAAGACAGGATACTGGGCTCGATGGACCATTGGTCTGACCCAGTATCGCCGTTCTTATGTTGACCAAGTGACCCATAGTGCAGAGGAAGGTGTACCCCCTCTCCCCTGTGTGGTCTCGGCTCATCTGAACTGGGGAAAAATTCCTTCCTACTCCCACATATGATGACCAGCTAGCCCTGAGCATCTCTGCAAGATCCACCAGCCAGATACCTGGGAAAGAATTCACTGTAATAACTCCAGAGCCCTCCCCACCTAGTGTCCCATCTCTGGCCATTGGGGATATTTGCTACTAGCAGTTGTAGGCAAACTTCCTCTTCCAACTCCTGCACACATTTTGTGAAAAGAAAAAGACAAATTAGGAGAAGATCATCTTCAAAACTTGTAGTTACAAGTCCATATTCTTTTATTTTGTTTTCACTAAGACATTAAAGCAATTTTCCCCTCCTGGTTTTGCTTTCTTTATTTAAACTCCTCCTTTCCTCTCACATTCCTGTTATGATTGTTTCAAAAATTACTTTGAAAGATGACTTCTTTAATTTCTGTTCATGGTCATTTTGTAGATTTTTGCCACAAATTCACATGCAACAGTGACTACCATTTTGTATTAGAGAAGAAACATTTCAGACCTCATAATAATTAAACTTTATTAATATAAAATTTTAGTATAAAAATAGAGTAGCTTATAACATACATTTAAAAATAATCCTAAGATCAAACCATGCAATCATTTTAAACAAGTAAATTGATAAATTGTTTTTCTTATATTTCATGTAATAGAGTTCCAACACACTATTTCTTTTAACAGTTGTCTTCATCCTTATTCTCACCTACCCTGTGTATACTGTCTCAAGCTAGATTATAAATGTTCTGGGGATGGGACTACTTCATTATTTTCTCAAGTGCCATGGACATCTATAGCACTATCTGTATGTCATGATAAAGTTTACATGTTTACTTTAAAAGAATACATTGTTACTTAATACCTGAAGAGCTTAAAAATGTACCAGATAAATTCAGTAAGTGACCTGAACAGACCTGATGCATCATAAAGTTGCATAGAGAAATAGTCCTGAAACTTATGGATATGAAATGCTCAAGACAAATATTTGCAATATCCCCTGCACCTAAGCAATTTTGCTCACAAAACATAACTGCTGTTGTAGAACTGTGCACTGTTAAACTACCATACTTCACACCAGAGAGGGCTTCAATTCATCACTGAGTTAAGTGATTATATTAATAATTCATTTAAGCAGCTTGGGATATGTTAAGAAGGGAAACCATAATTAGTGTAAAAATATATTTAATGGACAGAAATGATTGTGAATACCAGAATTGTGATTATTTAAGGAGTTGGAACTGTCAAAGAGTTCACAACCAATAAGGTTAGTTTATAGAGAGCACTTAATACAAAACAAGAGGCTCTTTAACCAACACTAGAACAAGTAAGAGTAGCATAAAAAAAGTGAAGTATGGCTGCAAATCAAAAGGTCAAAATCCATGAAAGTCAGACTATTTACCAAGTCCTCATGTTCTGCCCTCAAATACTTAGGTGCATGCATGTGAATGAGAATTACACACCTGTATTTAAGGTCAGAATCCATATTCAGCCATAACAAGGGGACAGAGCTTATGATTGTTGTTTAATAGGATTTTCCACAATTAAAGCTATTAACTGTTCTGTAAACTTCCTTCTTAACAGTATGTAACTGCTATACTGGGCATTTGGGAAAGATGTGCCAGATCCATTATATAACAGGAATCTGTTCGCCTGAAACTAGTTTATATCCATTTGATGTCAGCATAGTTGATATAGTAAAATGTAAACTTATGGAAAAATACTACTTACTGAATAGACATTTCAAAACACAAACTTGTCTGTTTTAAGTCACAGCACCCTTGAAAAATTTTAACACGGACAGTCCACAGAAGCTTTTCAACTTACAGAAATAAAACCTAGATAGTCACTGGCCACTTTATGCTGATCTTACTTTTTACCGTCATTTCTTCTAGTGATGCGCGTTAGTCATTAGGATATTAAATCCATTTAATTTCCTTTTAAGCTACTGACAAATCTTTGTGAAATTCTAATTTCTCGCGTGGAAATGAAGTTCCAAGCAGCGTATTTTCTTCACACAGCTGAATGCAGCCATCTGAAAGACCCTGAGCTTTAGAGAAAGGAGTAGTCTGTATACGTATCACTACTGCAGGTAAAGTCAACTTGCAACACTGTAAACAGATAAAGACAAGTTATTAACAGGATAATATCCAGTGTAAACAAAATTATGAAATATGTATTTAAGTCAACTAAGTTAGGGTGAAGAGGAAATGGATATCTAGGTACCCAAGCGTATACTGTTTTAGAGGTTGTGATTTTAAAGTGTAACTTATCCAGGGGAATGGCTGACCTTAAGTTTTTATCTTTTGTATTTTTAAAAATTGTATTAATTTTACTGAACTGAATAGATTTTAACATTTGTATGTATTGTACTGTACTCTATGGCCTCTAGCTAAGACACTATATCAGTACATTTTCTAAGCCTTGCTAGGTAGCCAAGCATTATCTTACAAACATACCAACAAACAAAATATTGCTTTATCACAGGGGTTCTCAAACTGGGAGTTGGCTCAAACTGGGAGTCAGGACTCCTCAGGGGGTTGCTAGGTTATTACATGGGGCCTTGTGTGCTGTCAGCCTCCACCCCAAACCCCACTGTGCCTCCAGCATTTATAATGGTGTTAAATATATAAAAAAGTGGTTTTAATTTATAAGGGCTCAAAGGCTTGCTGTGTGAAAGGGGTCACCAGTACAAAAGTTTGAGAACCACTGCTTTATCACTTCAAGCAATCAGAAAAGTTAAGTAAAGAAAAGTTAAGGTCACTATTCTCTCCTTACTGTAAACTTTTGTATGGACTTGACTAACTTCACTAACAAGAAACAACTGGAAATTTCCACAGGCATTCAGCTGTGACCTTGCATTTCCACTATATTTCACTTAAATCAATACCAAGATATTGTATTCCTAAAGTTGATGTGGAGGGCAGGGCAAAGAGAGGGGTATTCCAATCAGTAAAAGTAAAGAAGAAAAATAAAACAAGTAAATTATCTCAATCATTCAAAAAGCAAGACTTACCTGCTGGTCGATAATGTTTTTCCACTCATATTTGGAGAAGCAGATGTTTCAGAGTGGAAAAAGTTTTTTATCCACCAGCATTTATCAAATAATTCAGGTAACCCTACAAAAGGAGACATAATGGCAGTGATTGGCATTTAATCAAAGTGCCAAAAATGAGAAAAACGTATGTTTGAAAGAAAGAGGCAATACCATGATGGGCTTTTTCCTGGTCTGAGAAGTTCACAGGATCAGAACAGAATGATGAACTGCCTGATGAAACACTGGATTCAGAATTCAATCGAGCTGAGTGTAGAAAACAAAGCAATGGTCTCAAATTACAGAATATACATTAATTCCACACTAAAGATTTTTTCAAGACTTTACAGACCCCCGATGCCTCAAAGACGACACTGTATAGCTAAAGATTAAAAAAAAAAATGTAAGTAAACCTAATATTCCAGTATTTTTATATCCCCATTTCGCTATGGACATTGCATGACAGCGGGATAAATATTTTACAAGTTCACCTACTGCTACCACTTATTCCTCACCAGAGAGGCATGCTGACACGTAATCTGCTGGTGTAACTTTCACTGAAGCTAAATGAAAGTTAAGGCCACAAGATGTATTTTAGGATCAGGCATATATATTGCTATTAATACAAGAGATTCAGTTCTAGAATACTGACCTTTGATATAACTAATAGGAGAGAAAAGGTGGATCTTTTATTGGACCAACGTCTGTTGTTGAGGGAGACAAGCTTCCAAAGACCTGAAGAAGAGCTCTGTGTAAGCTCAAAAGCTTCTCTCTCACCAGCAGAAGTTGGTCCAATAAAAGATATTCCCTCACCCACACGGTCTCTCTTATATCCCAGGACCAACAGAGCTACAACAACGCTGCACATAAGAAATAAGACACATTATACTAGAACTTTTTTTCTCCTTATGCTTTCATAATAAAATTAATACCAATAATGCTTTACATTACAGTGTGTCATCCAAGAATCTCAAAGCATCAGAACATTTTGTCTCAACTACCTGTGAGAGGCATGCAAGTAGCACTTCCCCGTTTTATAGATGAGGAAACAAAGGCATGGAGACATTAAGTGACCCACCCACAAAGGAAGTCTGGAACAGAGACAAAAGCCAAATCACTTGATTCCTAGTCCTCTGCGTTAACCATAAGATTTTATGTAATGACCTACCAAGGACCTCCAGATTTCAAAGCAAAAGTTGCTACAACTTGAGCTAAAGAAGTAAAACTCTACAGTTGGCTAATGTAAGAACTCATATCCACTAGGGATTGGCAAAGAGGGGGACCTGCAACAGACTCATTACACATCCTTCCTTTTGATGTTTATTAATGTCAAATGCAAGTTACACATGCCTCATGAGAAGAAAAAGTCTTTCCTCTTAATATGAGGAAGGAGAAGTAGGAGACTACGTCACAGAAATATACAAGCCCCCTAAAAATTAAGATTATCCCCCCGCCTCCGTAGACAATAACAAAATAAATAGAACAGTCCTCAAACCTACAAAACCCTCAGAAGTGATTTAAACACTGTATAGACAGGTGTTGAAATTTTTTTCAGAATCAGCATCAGTTTTGAGATGTTTCCTATCCAAAGAATGGAGGATTTTCAGCCATGTAACTCTTTCCTTCATAAACAAGAAGAAATTGCCACGAAACAGGAAACATGCACCAGGTTTTGTTTGAAGATTTTTTTTTTTTTTTGTAAACACCTTACTTCTGTAGTACTGATTCTTGGCCAGGAGGCAGCCAGCTGAAGGCACAGATGCCATAGTAAAGGCACGGACTGGGGCAAAAGTCAAGCAGACTGGCTCAGAACAATCTGCAGGAGAGCAACAGAAAAAAAATAAATATGTTGACAATAATGATCTCCAGTGTAAAGTGTCTTTCGCACCAAGGTGCGGGGCAACACCTTTATTGGGGCCCTTCTGATCTTTCGGCTAATTCTAACCTTGATGAAACTCAGCAGATTTTAATTAAATAAACTTCAGATTTATACCAGTGTAAGGGAAGGGGAAAATATGGCCCCAAAAAACCTTAAACGTATAAGGCCAGAAAACGCTTGCAGGTCCTTCCCAATCTGCAACGCATCAGACTTCTAAGGAGCACCAACAGCACTCACTGGGTAACCCAACTTAACGCCCCAGCAGCTATCCTGGCGGCTTGTGCAAAGCAACCGTAAGCATTGCGGCCCAGAGGATTCAGGGGGGTCGGGGCAAAGCAATTTCGGGGGCCCCGTCCATAAAAAAAAGTTGCAATACTATAGTATAGTATAGTATATTGGCCCGGGGCTTCAGGCAAATTGCCCCACTTGCCCGCCCGGGCTGCTCTGACCGTAAGCCCCCAGCCACGCTCCCCGCTGCCTCTGCAGAAGAAGAAATCCTGCTCCCCTTACCTGGATGGCCCACGCTCCCAGAAAGGCTTCCCCCTCTGCAGCGCTGCCGCCCAGCCAGCAAACGGGACGGGGCTCCGGATGCACACGCGAGCCCTCCCCAGCATCAAGCGCCCCTCTGGCTCCGCGCGCGCGCGCTGAGTGGCCCGGAAGCGCGAGGCGGCTGTATATAGAGGAGCCCAGGCGCGCGACTGAAACCCTAGCGGCGGGGCACCTCCCCTGACCCGGTGACCTGACTCAACCCCGGCCCGGGCCAGGCGGGCGGCGTGACATCCCGGCGCTGGGCAGGGGGTGGGCATGCGCACGTGCTGCCCAGCTGAGGAGCCGGGGCGGAGCGCGTGCTGCCCGGGCTGGGAACGTCCCACTAAGGGCACTAGGGAGCTTAGCTGCGCTGCGCTGCGCTGCCCCGGCCTGTGTGAGCGCGGGGCGCAGAGGGCTAGGCCCTAACAGGAGAGAGGGTTGCTGAGGGACAGTCTCCCCCTCCCCCCCAGTCCTTGCAGCTGTGGAAGTGCTGCAAGGAGTGGGGTTGGGCAGGGTTTGGGGGGCGCACACCTCTTACAGCAGGTGGTTCCCGGCACGGAGGGAGGGAGGGTGGAGACAGGGGAGCCACCCCTTCATTCCTTCCTTTTCCCCCTCCCTGGTTGGAAGAGGAGACCCTTCCCGCACAATCACTCCACTGCTGATGATCTCACGCCCAAAAGAGAGGCTTCTAGCTCATCCCCACCCTTTCCCCTAACATTCAGTCCATTTATTGGGGTTGCATGGTGGGGGGGGGGGAGATTAGCCGCCCCAAAGTGCTGTTCAAAGACCTTTGTTTTAAGCAGGCAACGGGGAGAGGATTTGCAGAAGGGAGTTGCCAGCAGTTCTCACAACTTCATCGTGGGTCTTGTGATATGCGATGCGTTTCTCAAAACCCCAGCTTCTGAAATCCTGTGATTAGATAAGAGACTCAGCTTTCATTGAAGAAGTTAGTTTCCAACGCTCCTAAGTGCGGAGAAAAGCTTGAAAATGTGTGGCCAGTGCACTCTAAAGGTTCAGAAACTACATGGCAAATAAAAACAACCCAATTAAAAATTAAGCCATTTATTTTGGGGCTGTGACTCATGGTGTTTTGTTTTTCTTTTAAACATATGGGGTTGGCATGTCTATCTATGTATTTATACCAGGCTCAATCAGTTGGAAAATGCTCTTTGACAAACTTTTTTTTTTTTTGCACAAAATTGTATCAATTTCAACAAATGTCAGTGTTTTTTCTAAAACACTTCTAATTTCAAAATTTGTTATATTAAAAAATGTAAAATCTCAAAATCTAAACAAAGCATTTTGATTTCCAAATATATATATAAATAATTTTGTTTCAGTTTTTTTAAAAAAATGGCTTCTTAATCTTAATTTTGAACAAAACAAATTCAAAATCTAAAAAAAAAATTGTGGAGTGGAAATTCCATTTTCCAATCAGGTCTAAACAGAAATGCCAGAAGCTTTAGTTATTGAATTGCACATATTCCATAAAGGAGGAATACGTTTAGCCATATCTCATAGGAGGATTGGCAGAGATGAAAACACAGCTCATGTTGCAGCTGTCACATGACTCTATGCTGCTTAACCACCTTGAGTGGTATATCCTGTCTTATACCAAAAGACCAGGAACAGGTTCTTCTAGTGCATTTAGTAAAAGTGAACTGCTACTTATGAGAAACATATTGCTTATGAAAGCGTACAACAGCAGAGCTCCTGCCCTGCAATCATCTTCTAATGACACTGTATAGTATAGGGTCATTGCATTGACCTTCTGTCAGTGACTTAAATGGCAGCTTTGACTAACTATCCTGAGTTGAACGTGGAGGCTTGCCTTAGTTAAAATAGTAAGGCTGACTAGGATAAGTAACTGGCAGTTGGTTTGGTACTAGCTGTACTTAGATCATTTACTTCTTGTTTTTGCCTTGGAATGTTAGTAAATAGAGCTACAGAGTAGTAATTCATTATATTAGTTTTGAAAGATTAATAATATACCTTTAAAACACAATAGTTTATGTTCCACATGATGTTGTTTGCAGAATCTTGTTTCAAGGTAGCTAAACAGAACTCTGAACTGATTTTATCTGCATTATTGGCATCACATAGGAACTCTGTGGCAGAGACAGGAATAGAATCCAGTTGACCACGGCTGCATTCAATTCACTTAACCATGAGACCATCCTTCCTATTCCTGCAATCTCCCACTTTATTGAATTCCAACTTCTGCAACAAATGAAGCAGGGGTCCTGCAGACGAGAGTCTCTTACATTGCATGTCAAGGTTCCTTCCCCACTCTGAACACTAGGGTACAGATGTGGGGACCTGCATGAAAACCTCCTAAGCTTATCTTTACCAGCTTAGGTCAAAACTTCCCCAAAGTACAAAATATTCCACCCTTTGTCCTTGGATTGGCCACTACCACCACCAAACAAATACTGGTTACTGGGGAAGAGCTCTTTGGAAACTTCTTTCCCCCCCAAATACTTCCCAAAACCTTGCACCCCACTTCCTGGACAAGGTTTGGTAAAAAGCCTCACCAATTTGCCTAGGTGACTACAGACCCAGACCCTTGGATCTTAAGAACAATGAACAATCCTCCCAACACTTGCACCCCCCTCCCCCGGGAAAATGTTGGATAAAAAGCCTCACCAATTTGCATAGGTGACCACAGACCCAAACCCTTGGATCTGAGAACAATGAAAAAGCATTCAGTTTTCTTACAAGAAGACTTTTAATAGAAATAGGAGTAAATAGAAATAAAGAAATCCCCTCTGTAAAATCAGGATGGTAGATACCTTACAGGGTAATTAGATTCAAAACATAGAGAATCCCTCTAGGCAAAACCTTAAGTTACAAAAAAGATACACAGTCAGAAATAGTTATTCTATTCAGCACAATTCTTTTCTCAGCCATTTAAAGAAATCATAATCTAACAAGTACCTAGCTAGATTACTTACTAAAAGTTCTAAGACTCCATTCCTGGTCTATACACGACAAAAGCAGTATATAGACAGAGGCCCTTTGCTTCTCTCCCTCCTCCCAGCTTTTGAAAGTATCTTGTCTCCTCATTGGTCATTTTGGTCAGGTGCCAGGGAGGTTACCTTTAGCTTCTTAACCCTTTACAGGTGAGAGGAGTTTTCCTCTGGCCAGGAGGGATTTTAAAGGGGTTTACCCTTCCCTTTATATTTATGACACTGCACACCCATGCTCCACCACCAGAGCATGTCCATTCTGTGTGCTGAATAAGGCAAGGGTGGAAAAAAAATAATGAGATCATGTAATTAAAGACTGTATTGTAATGCATATGCACAAGGGACCAGATTAAAGGTTATACAGGCTACCTTAATTCTGCCATATCCTAACTTTTGAGTACTTGACTTTCCCACCTTAATAATTGCTTTTAATGTAGTTTTATGTATGTGCGCATGCACATAATTAACGTTACAAGATTGAATTATATGGTGTCCCAAACCTTCATAGCACCTATCACAACTATAAAATAAAACAAATTTGAAAAACAATGGCAACATGGCCAAAATAAATACATCTCCTATCCAGTATAGAGTTCAAACAAACAACCTATAATGTCAGATATTACCTGGCATGACCCATCTTAAAATGTACAAAAATAAAATGACATCTCAACAAAACTAGAACAATTCCAACTTGAAGTCAAGCTAGATTAATCATTTGCAATAAATAGTTTATCTAATAAACTTAGCTGTTTCCTTTGCTCCTGGAATATCCGAGATCAGACTGTGACCGCCTTGATTTTATTTGTTGTGTGAAATTATTCAAAAAAAATTGTATTCTGACTCCCCCACTGCTGTATTCATTATGAACAAGACTCTGAGAGTATTTAACATTTGCTATTTGATCAGTGGTTGTTCTGATTGGTCAAATAAGTCACATGCCTGTTTGAATGACTGTGCAAGTACTTCCAGCATGTGTGCTTAGTGTGAACTTAAAAGATGGCATGAGAATGGCCTAAACATTTAAACATTCAACCAGAATATTTTTGGTAATATCCACCCATCTGTACCTGGAAGGATGCCACAGGTTCTCTCTGACATATGATGAAGAGTAGAGCATTCCACTGTCTCAAGACTTTGAGAGAGCAGGCAGTACCCTGCCTCCGATGTTCAAGACGATCTAAAGAAACACAAGAATATTACATCATCTAGTCATCTCACTAAATGTGAGTTGTCACAAGTGGCTTTCATATACACGAGAATTAGATGACAAGACTGAATATTCATAGACATGTCAATAGTGACTCCATAGTTGAGACTGCACTGTGATTTGCACTTAAAGCAGAGTTGAAATCACTTTGTTTCACATGTTGAAGATGGAGTTTAATCCCTGGATTTGGCACAATAACTGGTCATAGGAAGATTTAATTTCTTTGTAATTTTTAGTGAAATGTTGCTAGCTTTTGCAGAGGAAATATTTAAAAGTGCTCCCTGTTTGAAATGTTGCCTTATTTCCCCCTCACATTTCTTTGGGTTCCTATAGCTAAACAGTTGCTGCAAATTCCAAGCTTCACTCATTAGGGTTCCTTGAGGGGGTCAACAAACATGTGGACAAGGGGGAATCCAGTGGACATAGTGTACTTAGATTTCCAGAAAGCCTTTGACAAGGTTCCTCACCAAAGGCTCTTACGTAAATTAAGTTGTCATGGGATAAGAGGGAAGATCCTTTCATGGATTGAGAACTGGTTAAAAGACAGGGAACAAAGGGTAGGAATAAATGGTAAATTTTCAGAATGGAGAGGGGTAACTAGTGGTGTTCCCCAAGAGTCAGTCCTAGGACGAATCCTATTCAACCTATTCATAAATGATCTGGAGAAAGGGGTAAACAGTGAGGTGGCAAAGTTTGCAGATGATACTAAACTGCTCAAGATAGTTAAGACCAAAGCAGACTATGAAGAACTTCAAAAAGATCTCACAAAACTAAGTGATTGGGCAACAAAATGGCAAATGAAATTTAACGTGGATAAATGTAAAGTAATGCACATTGGAAAAAATAACCCCAATTATACATACAATATGATGGGGGCTAATTTATCTACAACTAATCAGGAGAAAGATCTTGGAGTCATCGCGGATATTTCTCTAAAGACGTCCACGCAGTGTACAGTGACAGTCAAAAAAGCAAATGGGATGTTAGGAATCATTAAAAAAGGGACAGAGAATAAGACGGAGGATATCTTATTGCTCTTATATAAATCCATGGTACACCCACATCTTGAATACTGTGTACAGATGTGGTCCCCTCATCTCCAAAAAGATATACTGGCATTAGAAAAAGTTCAGGAAAGGGCAACTAAAATGATTAGGGGTTTGGAACAGGTTCCATATGAGGAGAGATTAAAGAGGCTAGGACTTTTCAGCTTGGAAAAGAGGAGACTAAGGAGGGATATGATAGAGGTATATAAAATCATGAGTGGTGTGGAGAAAGTGAATCAGGAAAAGTTATGTACTTGTTCCTATAATATAAGAACTAGGGGCCACCAAATGAAATTAATGGGTAGCAGGTTTAAAACAAATAAAAGGAAGTTCTTCTTCACTCAGCTCACAGTCAACCTGTGGAACTCCTTGCCTGAGGAGGTTGTGAAGGCTAGGTCTATAACAGGGTTTAAAAGAACTGGATAAATTCATGGAGGTTAAGTCCATTAATGGCTATTAGCCAGGCATGGTGTCCCTAGCCTCTGTTTGTTAGAGGGTGGAGATGGATAGCAGGAGAGAGATCCCAAGATCATTACCTGTTAGGTTCACTCCCTCTGGGGCACCTGGCATTGGCCACTGTCGGTAGACAGGATACTGGGCTGGATGGACCTTTGGTATGACCCAGTATGGCCATTCTTATGTACTCTGATAACTCTTCATGTTTAATGGTAACATTTGAAAGTGGCCTATGTGCAAGAAGCTTTTTCTATTATTCAGAATAATGGTTCTGAGCGATGCAAAGATTAGCTATTAAAACCTCTCTGGTTTGTTAGCTACTTCCATTGAACAATCCTGGCAACTGGCCTCTGTCTCACTGATTGGGATCTGCACACACTCCTAATAAGCCTGAGAGCCAGACCAGACAGCAGGAAGTATGGCTATGGGCTGAGGGAAATATGGGTTTGGGGGACCTCTGAGGAGTTAAACAAATGTGTGAGGCAGGTAAAGAGAGTGGGGCTATTTTAACCTATGCCAGCTGGCAAGAGTGCCCAGGAGGCAATAAATTAGCTCAGTATAGACTGAGCAGATGAATGACTGGGTATGCCTTTCTCTGACCCCATGTGAGGGTTAGGTGGAGTATGTTGCCTGCCATCTCTTTACCAAGCGAGAGCTCCCATGCACTGTGGAATTCTGAGCTGGCAGTTCTGGCTGCTATTTGGATCTTTTACACCATCTGTGTACTAAACAATCTCACCCATTAAGTGATTTTTTTTTTTAAATCAGGAAACAAATTTGTGGTGCTCCTTGCATTTTTCCCCTGATTAGCCCATCATTCATTCAGTTTAGCTCCTTTCCTTGTGTTGTCTGTCTGCAAGAGTAAACCCTACTTATCTTGGAAAGTTGTAGATTCAAACCAGGCAACACCAAAAGCAGAGTAATTTTTGAATTTTCAGCCTCACAACAGCTCACCTCAGTGATGTGCAGTGCAAATCAACTCCCCAGATGCCAACAAGAGTCTGGGGGGAGGGTGAAATACTTTTCAGCAGTAAGTTGTGTTACCAGAAAGTCCTGGAAAAGATTGTCTGTGTTGCAAAATTGTTTGCACAACTCTAATATAATTTTTAGCTTAAAAAGAGATTAAAGGTCATTCACAGATGAGTGCATACATCAAGCTGTCAAAGGTATTGATAACATTTCTTTTTCAATATGCATATAATTATGTGCAGCTATATAGCATGGTGCTCACAATGGTATTGTGGGGGAAATTGCTGTTAACCTTGGTGTTGAAACTGACCCCATCCCATTCTGCGGCAAAAATCTATGTACTATATGCAACATATACAAGAGCTGTAACACAAGAGGCCTACAGGGCTGTATCCTGTAAGACTTGGCTTAAACTAAAGCATTTATGTGTGCTAGGCTGCGGCACTTGACCCAGATAATGGACTAGGCCAATCTCTAACTAGAAAAGAACCAAAAGGGCCTCAGAAAGAGTCCCTAGCTGTCCATTATGTGCACCCTCCACCCTGCAAAAGTCCCCAGTCAAAACACTGCCACAGCAAACCGCAGATCTTGATAATAACACGGTGCATCAGCACTGTGCTAGTTATGAAACTGCCCTTCCATTAATTCCTTATAAGGCTTTATTAATAATGCTTGAGTGGTGAGGAGATGTATCATTTGGCTTGAATTTGGACCTATATAAAGTCTGGTATTATAGGGGCAGGGCAGAGAGAGACCAGGATGGCACCTCCGTGTGACCATCTCTATCTCCATCTCCCTGCATGCTTGTATTCAATAAAAGGACCTCAGACTGTTTGAACCAAACAGATGGTGTGACTCGTTTTCCACAACAATATGATCTTGTCACAAGGAAAAAGACACTTCAATACTTGTCATATTAGCATTCATCCTACATTTTAGCATTTAATTAAAATGCTTTTTTGTGAGGGTGCACATATTATATGCTCAACAGGATGATTAAATACCTCCAGCAAACTGACTTTTGCTTTCTTTCCAAGATAGCACATGTATAGTTTCCAACTCTCACTTGGGATTCTTTCATTGTCTTCATCTCTTAAGTATTCCAAAGAAGAAGGCTTAAGCAATAGACAAAGTGTCCAAATAAGGAATAGTAATCATAAATCATAGTCTTACCAAGTGGAATAGGATTAAAATAGGATTTTAATTACAAACATGTTAGTATAACCCTATGGGTATATAAATACAGACTCTTTTGCAGACATGAGAGGAGTAGGTTAGGCAACTCAAATCCATGTCCATTTTTCAGTTACTAGCTAAAAATATATGGGCATTTTAATATCCATATTGTTTGGTTCAAATAAACATTTTTTATCTAGTCTCTGCTTTTTCTACCTGCTGAGCGGTTTAACTAATCTACATAAAATCTCCTCAGTTACTACTGCTTCATATTTTCTTTGTGATACATACAGTAGCACATCAAATGTATTTGAACACATACACACACACAAAACCCCAAAGAAAATATTACCTTAATGCAAGGTTATGAAATACATTTTCAGTGTGATGCCTGGACATTTTAACATTACACCTTTGTGAGAACCAAACACTACCGGGGAGGAGGAAGGGTCATGGAGGGAGCTTGTCAGGCTTTTTGTCTGTCCAGTTGATGTCCACTCTGGTCCTTAAAGGGGCTGGATCTGGATTGCTTGTTGAAAGACATGTGATTCAGTATTTTTTTTTAATATTTCATTGAAACAAACTACATAAAAATCAAGGAAACCTCACAAAAGATAAGCTAGTAATATTAAATTGAACTAGAAATAAAGGAATACAACTATCAATTTAATAGCAAAATTAAACCAATATAGCAAACAAGTTAGTCTCAATTTTGGATTGTAGTAAAATCACATTTGTTATATCAAAGTAATACCAAAAATAATAAATCCTTATAAATTCTAAGAAGGAGTCTAAGGAGGAAGTTGGCCAATTGGTTACAAATCCTAACTAAGAAATTTTCCCAAAATCAAACCTTGGAGCTGGTTAAATATCTTAATTCTGAAACCAAGTTATTATCTATGTCTGAACCAATTATATGTCTCAGAACCAATTATAAAGCTTCCTTGTTAGTTTAAAACTCCTATGGTGGCTAACCCTTTCTTCCCTCTCTCCCCCTTCATAAGGATATCATAATAGCCACTTTAACAGAACATTCCTGATAAACAGAAATTTCACATGTTCTATTTACCAGAAATGTCAGATGACAATCTCTCAGGACTTCTAAATATAGAACACACATTAATGATTAATCTCATAAGAGACAATTTAGGGCTGTTTAAACTGGAGAATTTCTTTATGGTGCCTTACCCATAAGGACTTTTGGGGAGTTCATACACACATGCATGCCACCAGCCAGACTTTCACACCCTAAGATTAAGAATATAAAAAGGTTCAGACATCTCCCAGCTAATAAAATAGATTAAGTGAAAATAAGTTACTTACGGTAACAGAGGGATTGCAAATTCTTTAGCTTTTGCAGTCTTCTCAACTCTATAGAGTATGAACTGGTACCACAGTCCAAAGAGCCAGATGGTTATGTTCTACTGGCACAACTCTACTCACTAGTGTACCCAGGGGTGCTGGAACAATTTGTAAATTGGGGGTGCTGAGAGCCATTGACCCAATCTGTGAATCCTGTATATAACAGAAACCACTTCAAGCCAGGGGGTACGGAAGCACCCCCAGCACTCCTAGTTCCTGCACTGAGTGGATCTTCAGCTTTAAGGATGAAGAAAAGGTCTGCAAGATATTCATCTGAATACAGTGAATGGAGCCAAGGGGGACCTGATGAGATACAAAATTAGTATTATAATATGATGCGGGGGGAGGGGGGGCAGTTCTGAATTATGCAGGACATATTGTATTTTTGTTACCATACACACCTAATTTCTTGACCAAATCACCACATGCGAAAGGAAATAATCACATTTTTCTAGCTTTTTAATATAGTTTGACAGGTATGGCTATGAAAGCTGTAGCTCATAATTTTATATTAGTGAATAAGGTTGAGATCCTATAATATCCTGTCCTAATGCGATCTATTGTGGTACTCTTATTTCCTGCTTCTCTTATCTGCCTACTGCTGGAAAGTTCACCCACCGGTGCTGTTGTTGTTGCTTTTGAATACAGTTATGTATTCTTGACCGTTCTCTCTGTTTGATTTGTTTTTTGATGATAAATGGATATCTGGAGGCGGTCACCAAACTTTAATTTGACTGAACAGATATCTGAAATCACAATTTTGCTGGAGCATGGTTGAAGAGTAAGCAATAATTTCACACCTATCCATACATACAAGCTGTTTATTGGTTTTCTGCAATATGCACTGCAATATTTTAACTTGTGTTATTGCAGTGTTCACATATATTATCATCAGTACTACTAACAATGAGTAGGTAAATGGAAAAAATACTATGTTTACCCAAAGATCATTTGATACTGGGGAAAAACACATGTTCATCCAGGGGATACCAGATTCCCTGAACAGTTCACATAATGCACGTAAGTAGTTATTTTGCATGTGTTAAGAGATCTAAAAAGAGACAGTATTATCAATGTACGTTCTCAGGTTTCCCTTTCTAAAAGTCATAACAGAACCTTTATTCCTTTGCTTGAAAGCCTTGTCAACACACACACGGTAGGCCCGATTCTCATGTTGCACTGGTGTAACTATTGATGTCAGCAAAATCACTTGATTTACAGTTGTATTAATTGGTCTACCTCTTCTCTGCTCATTGCTCTCTCCACTCATCTTGCACTGGCTTCCTTTCTTCCTGTAACAGCATTGGTACCCGCCTCTTGCAAACACCCCCTCTCTGGCCAATATGTGCCTGCAATCATTCAGTCTTTTTCACCCTGTGGCACCCACCTCTCACAGGCACCCCTTTCTGGTTGCGTGTGAGCCTGTTTTTTTTTCCCCAGTTCTTACAACGGGATGGCATCCGCCTCTCGCGAGCACTCCCCTCCTCCCCACGCAGCCAATGTTTTTTCAGCAGGCCTTCAACAACTCAGCCCTCCGGCTGACTCACACATACTGTCTCACCTTAAGGGGTATACAGTCTCTAGCTCTTTCTTGCGGCCCTGCTATGGGACTGTAGCACTAAGGCTTCCTCCCTGGAAACACTGCCTTCTTTAACAGCCCATCAGTACTCTCAGTTGGTGTCCTTTCGGCAGCCCTCCCTTGGCTCAGTCTTCAACCATACCAGCAGGTCCCATCACAGTATCTGGCTAGGTTCTGGGCTCAGTCCCCTGGGCTCAGCCTACCTCCACTGACCATCCATGGTCCTATTGCTCTTCCGGCCACCCAGGCGCCCATTCTTTGGCAGCCTTCCCTAGGCTCAGTTCTGCCTGCAGTGAGCTGTGCACAGTCCCGCTGCTCTTCTAGTCACCCAGATCTCCATCTTCAAGCTATTTATATGCTCCTGGCCACTGACTGGTTGCTCTAGCAGCCCCTCTGATTGGCTGCTCCCTTGCAGCCCCTCTAGGCAGCCTGGAGGTCTTTTCTTCTGCTCTTCTCCCTGCCTCCAGCAGGGGGCCTCCAGACCTAGTCCACCCCATCACAATACCCCTGCACATCATCTGGCCATTGATAATGCAGGAACCTTCCAATCTTGTATTTTACAGATTCACAGAAGGATGATTAGATCATCTAATCTGACCTGCTGTATACCACAGGCCATTACATTTCATCAAGTTTACTTCTATATTGAGCTCAATAACTTGTGTTGGGCTAAAGTATATATTTCAGAAAGGCATCTAATCTTGATTTGAAGACATCAAGAAATATAGAGCAATCACTTCTGCTGTGGTTTATTCCAATTGTTAATCACCCTCACTGTTTAAAATTTGGGGCTTTTCCTGATTCCTGGAAAAGCCTGCCTTATCTTCCTCCATTCTCAGCTCTCCAGCTCATTTCTAATGTCACCCAGACCATATGTTTTCTCACTTCTAGCTTTTTGTCTCTGTGACAGAATACTTCCCTGTACTCACACCCTATGCACTTCTGTAATATTCTTTGCACAAATTATGTCTTGTGAGGTGTCATCTGTAAAATCATAATTTGCTGGTCATTATTGTCCTGGTAAAATTTGTGTCAACACTGCATGTGAAGTTATAAGATATCCCTATATGATGTTATTAACACATGTCCCAAACCCCACAGCCCTGCCCAACAGAAATTGGCAAAGAGTCCTAAAAAAGGAATCCATGCTTTGCTTAATTTGCATCTAAGCAGTAAACAGAATCATCAAGCAGGAAGGGAAATAAAGAAAGCTCAAACAGGTGAGAAACAGGGAACATCCTCCTACATAGACTCTCCATCTCCTGGTGCTCAGCTAGAAATGTTTGTCAGGAGAGGGACTGAAACTATAAAAAGGAGGGACAACCACACCCAAAGCACACACACACACTCCTGCACCCGCCCGCTTATCGTATTCACAGCATCTGAAGGACAAAGGAAGAATTCGTTGGACTCTGGGAGAGAAGTCCTGACCCACATGGTTTGGTCAGTGAGACTGGTCAAAGCATGTGGTGAAAAACTTTGCTTGAATCTTACATAGTTTGTTAAGTTAGGCATTGATAAGCATTTTATCTTTGTTTTTCTTGTAACCATTTCTGACTTTTAAGTATCGTTACTTGCACTCGCTTAAAATCTCTCTCTTTGCAGTTAATCAACTTGTTTTATTGTTTTATCTAATCCAGTGTGTTTAACTTGAAGTGCCTGGGTAACTTCATTTGGGGTGACGAGTTGTGTGCATATTATCCTCTTAAAGGAATAACAGACTTAATATAACTTGTACTGCCTGGGAGAGGGATGGGTAGTTCAGGACATACAGATCTGGGGAGATATCTCAGCCTTTGGGGGTGTTGGGGTCACCCTGCTTTATAACTAAGGCTGGTGAAATCCAGAGTGTAACCCAAGTGTGGCTGGCAGGCTGCAATTACATGCAGATACTCAAGGTGCGGCCTGCAGGCTGGAAGACTGTTTGTGAGCAGCCCAGGTGGGAGCTACTTCACCAAGCATTGTAAGGCATTCTAAGGTTGCAGGGCAGGGGTGACACAGCTGCTCATTAGTCTGGATTGTGCCCTGATATATCATAGCCTCCATCTACAGTTAGTTATTATTCAATCTTGCAAAGGATTTTGGTAATGTGTTGTACAAAATAAGGGCCAGATCCTGAAAATCTTTCCCAGGTTAATAGTCCCATTGATTTCGGGAGCATTCAACATTTGACTTTAATGAGACTTGAGGGAATACTCATGGGAATAAAGCTTGCAGGCTTAGGCCCTAAATGTGGTATTGGTACTTAAAAGGGAAACTATCAAAGGGACAGATTAGACTGGCTCTTGTGCAGTTGCACATTCAAGGGGCGGTGGTGGCTGAAGAAGCATCCTTCCTTCCTTTTCACAGCCTGTGTAAGGGCCAGGTGGCACAGTAGGCTCTGAAATCAGGGGAGTGTAGGATTGCCCTGTCCCTACTCCCCATTCCCCCTGGGCACACAGAATCCCAAAGGGAACAGGGAGATGCCTCCTTTGGTCACCATTCAGCAGAGCTGAGGGGGGCAAGTCACCCTTTGTTCCAGCTACTGACCCCCATAAATGAATGTTGTACCAAACACAGCACCTGTATGCACCTGGGAGCCTTACAGTGCTCCATCTGGGATACTGCAGCTCCAAAATGTCCCCTTATTGGTTGTGCATAAATTGCACAATCTTGCTCAAAGTTATTAGACATAAAATCTGAGCTTCTAAAAGTAAATATATTGTTGTGCGGAAATATGCACTGTTTTTATCCATGCTACATCTGTTTGGGGAGAAATAGAAAACTTTGAGTTCCAAGGCTATCAATCCATCTCTTTTCCTAAGCAATAAATCCACTTAAAACAATATAAAGAGTGCAAAGGGGGCCATATGGCTTCATGGCCACAGAAAGAGATTTCAGACACAGAAGCAGTATTGATTGTAATCTGTTTTGAGACACTTACATGACGGTATTGGGCAAGTCTCTGCTACCATCTTGTGTGTATTAGTCAGGCAAGCTAGAGAGCAGGGTAAAAGCAATATATCATTGAAAATCAGGTGCTGTATCTGAGCAGGGACCTCTTGGGTACATACATTTCCAAAAATATGGGATGAACCATTTTATAGCCACTGAATGGAAGCCCAGTAATATCACACATGAAATGCTGTACCTATCCAGTCTAAAACCAAGGATTGTCTATCCTATTTACTAACTTGCCAAGACAGGTTCCCTACAGATTCCCAAAGTGATCTTTTATATATCAGGAATAATCATACATTTTAAACCACTCAGAGATAAAAAAAGGAGCTCCTCCCAAACAATGCCAATCCCTTGTCAGTGGTACAGGTCTCAAACACTGTATTTATTGTATGAAAAGTTCATGCCATCACCAGTAATTGGCATTTGTTCAGAGTTTGTACTTTTCAGAAAGTTCTGAAATTTTATTCCACCTTCCAAAAATATATGCCAGCATAACATCATGCATTTTTCACCCACCTGACAACTGAGCAAGGAAAATGTAGAGGGTCAGGGTCACAGTAGGAATTTGTGTCAATGTACAGTCTGTCACATGACAGAAGAATGGGCCAAATTATACAATGCTCAGGCAAAAGTACATTAGCATTCTGAGAAGAGGAAGAGCATAATTTACACTGGAAATCTATGCTGGTATCTGGAGGGTGGAGAGTGGCCATTCACCTGGCCATCATCAACTAGTTAGTCTTCTCCTTACCACCCTTTAGGTAATGTTGGCCTGTGACCAAATGTAGACCTCTGTGAAGAAGGTCACAGGAAAGAAAGGTAAGCAGCTGGATACGGACCCTGGACTTCAGGAAAGCAGACTTCGACTCCCTCAGGGAACGGATGGGTAGGATCCCCTGGGGGACTAACATGAAGGGGAAAGGAGTCCAGGAGAGCTGGCTGTATTTCAAGGAATCTGTTGTGGTTACAGGGACAAACCATCCCGATGAGTCCAAAGAATAGTAAATATGGCAGGTGACCAGCTTGGCTTAACGGTGAAATCCTAGTGGATCTTAAACATAAAAAAGAAGCTTACAAGAAGTGGAAGGTTGGACATATGACCAGGGAAGAGTATAAAAATATTGCTCGGGCATGTAGGAATGAAATCAGGAGGGCCAAATCGCACCTGGAGCTGCAGCTAGCAAGAGATGTCAAGAGTAACAAGAAGGGTTTCTTCTGGTATGTTGGCAACAAGAAGAAAGCCAAGGAAAGTGGGCCCCTTACTGAATGAGGGAAGCAACCTAGTGACAGAGGATGTGGAAAAAGCTAATGTACTCCATGCTTTTTTTGCCTCTGTCTTCACTAACAAGGTCAGCTCCCAGACTGCTGCACTGGGCATCACAACATGGGGAGAAGATGGCCAGCCCTCTGTGGAGAAAGAGGTGGTTAGGGACTATTTAGAAAAGCTGGACGTGCACAAGTCCATGGGGCCGGATGAGTTGCATCCGAGAGTGCTAAAGGAATTGGCGGCTGTGATTGCAGACCCATTGACCATTATCTTTGAAAACTCATGGCGAATGGGGGAAGTCCCAGATGACTGGAAAAAGGCTAATGTAGTGCCAATCTTTAAAAAAGGGAAGAAGGAGGATCCGGGGAACTACAGGCCACTCAGTCCCCGAAAAAATCATGGAGCAGGTCCTCAAAGAATCAATCCTGAAGCACTTACATGAGAGGAAAGTGATCAGGAACAGTCAGCATGGATTCACCAAGGGAAGGTCATGCCTGACTAATCTAATCTCCTTCTATGATGAGATTACTGGTTCTGTGGATGAAGGGAAAGCAGTGGATGTATTGTTCCTTGACTTTAGCAAAGCTTTTGATATGGTCTCCCACAGTATTCTTGTCAGCAAGTTAAAGAAGTATGGGCTGGATGAATGCACTATAAGGTGGGTAGAAAGTTGGCTAGATTGTCGGGCTCAACGGGTAGTGATCAATGGCTCCATGTCTAGTTGGCAGCCGGTGTCAAATGGAGTGCCCCAGGGGTCGGTCCTGGGGCCGGTTTTGTTCAATATCTTCATAAATGATCTGGAGGATGGTGTGGATTGCACTCTCAGCAAATTTGCGGATGATACTAAACTAGGAGGAGTGGTAGATACGCTCGAGGGCAGGGATAGGATACAGAGGGACCTAGACAAATTGGAGGATTGGGCTAAAAGAAATCTGATGAGTTTCAATAAGGATAAGTGCAGGGTCCTGCACTTAGGACGGAAGAACCCAATGCACAGTTACAGACTAGGGACCGAATGGCTAGGCAGCAGTTCTGCAGAAAAGGACCTAGGGGTTACAGTGGATGAGAAGCTGGATATGAGTCAGCAGTGTGCCCTTGTTGCCAAGAAGGCCAATGGCATTTTGGGATGTATAAGTAGGGGCATTGCCAGCAGATCAAGGGACGTGATTGTTCCCCTCTATTCGACATTGGTGAGGCCTCATCTGGAGTACTGTGTCCAGTTTTGGGCCCCGCACTACAAGAAGGATGTGGATAAATTGGAGAGAGTCCAGCGAAGGGCAACAAAAATTATTAGGGGTCTGGAACACATGACTTATGAGGAGAGGCTGAGGGAACTGGGATTGTTTAGTCTGCAGAAGAGAAGAATGAGGGGGGATTTGATAGCTGCTTTCAATTACCTGAGAGGTGGTTCCAGAGAGGATGGTTCTAGACTATTCTCAGTGGTAGAAGAGGGCAGGACAAGGAGTAATGGTCTCAAGTTGCAGTGGGGGAGGTTTAGGTTGGATATTAGGAAAAACTTTTTCACTAAGAGGGTGGTAAAACACTGGAATGAGTTACCTAGGGAGGTGGTAGAATCTCCTTCCTTAGAAGTTTTTAAGGTCAGGCTTGACAAAGCCCTGGCTGGGATGATTTAATTGGGGATTGGTCCTGCTTTGAGCAGGGGGTTGGACTAGATGACCTCCTGAGGTCCCTTCCAACCCTGATATTCTATGATTCTATGATTCTATGAAATCAGGAGTGAATACACCCTGCACATATTGTACTGTCTTCCACACCTCCTTTCATTGAATGATCCCTGAGAATTGAGAGCCTCCTGTGGTTACAAGTTGTCAGGGTCAGACCTGCCTAAAGAATGGGCTTCACTGGGCTGGCAGGGCAAAAGTGGTTGTTATAATGTGGTGATGTTTGCTAAAAGGTTATCCCTTGTCCGCTGAACCCAGCTTGTAATGGTGAGGCACTGTACAGCATGAATGTAGCTGGTTCAAGCTGGCTGATATTCCTGCCTGAGTTATTCACCTGCCCTAATATATATACCTCAGAAGTGAATTTCCTTCAATGAACTGTAATGTTGCGGTTGTCTTAAAAATTCGTGTCAGCAGCTCTTTGTTTTAAGCCCTCTTGTAATCTATTAACCATGTTATGGATGCTGTTTTATGCATGTACATTTAGGGCAAGGCAATTTATGCTATTTAAAAATTCATATGCTTTTAAAAGTTTTTGATAGTGCAGAGCTCAGCATTTTGGGTTTCCTTTTCACTTTTCTACATGTACTGTCAATCAGTTTGTTAATCAGTTGCAACCTTTAGGTGAGTTCTTAGAGAGTATTAAAAATAGCTTGTTATGCGGTGGACATGTGTCTCTGTTTGTAATTTGCTGTTTGCACATACTGTATATCTAGTAACCAGTAGCCTTTTTGTGAAGCAAAGGTAATCTGTGGGTTTCAGTAAAAATTGCCTGAAGAAATAGTTGAAGGTTTAATCCTACAGATAAACAACATCTGCCTGATATTTAAGCAAGCTTAGGTTCAGATTTCTAAACACAATACCTGTGATCATGAATCATCAATCGAGTATTTTTTATCCAATCTAAATCTTTTTCTTTGTAAATCCTAAATAACCTCCTTACTCCAACCTGATATATAGACAAGGATTTAATGTGGCTTTGACTGAAAATGCATCATATCTAATTATGATCAGGTTCCCAACACATGCATGAGAAACTGAATTATTCCAGTTATGCTTTGCTTGCTGATGCCTCGACAAGTTTAAAGCTTTCTGCAAGTAAATAAAGCAAACCATAGTGGATATTGTATTATTAGATATTAATAACCTAATGGGCCAAATTCTCAAGTTCTTACTCCTTACTCAGATGAAACTCCCATTGACTCAAATAAAGACTAAGAAAGAACTTCAGGACTTGATCCTATAATAAACAGCACCTTCCATCCAAGGATTTATCACAGAAATGTAGGGCTGGATGGAACCTCTAGAGTATATCTAGTCCAACACCTTTAAACCATCCCTGACAGATGTTTGTCTAGCCTGTTCTTAAAAACCTCCAGTGACAGGGATTCAATAAACTCCCTAGGTAACTCCCTAGGTAGCACTGTTCCAGTGCTTAGCTATCCCTATGGTTAGAATGTTTTTCCTAAAATCTTCCATTGCTGCAGATTAAACCCAGGACAATTAAGCCCATTGCTTCTTGTCCTACCTTCAGGGGACATGGGGAACAATTGATCACCATCTTCTTCATAAGTCCTTAACATATTTGGAGACTGTTATCAGTCTTCTCTTCTGTATACTAAACTTGCCCACATCTTTCAACCTTTCCTTGTAGATCATGTTTTCTAAACTTCTTTTCATTTATGTTGCTCTCCTCTGGACTGTCTCCAATTTGTCCAAAACTTTCTTAAAGTATGGTGCCCAAATCTAAACACAGTACTCCAGCTGAGGCCTGACCTATGCTAATTAGAGCAGAACAATTACCTCCCATGTCTTACATATGGCACTCCTGTTAATACATCCCAGAATGACATTTGCCTGATTTGCAACAGCATCACATTTTTGACATATTCAATTCATGAGTCAATACTTGCCCCCAAATCCTTTTCAGCCATACTAATGCCTAGCTAGTTATTCTCCAGAGCAATTCTCCAATTTATCAAGATAATTTTGAATTCTAATCCTGTCCTCCAATGTGTTTGCGACCTCTTCCCAGGCCTGGAATCATCTGCAAGTCTTATAAGCATACCCTTCATTCTGTCATCCAAGTTGTTAATTAAAATATTGAATATTACCAGTCTCAGACAGACCCAGTACCCCTCCCCTTGACAGAGAACCATGGGTAACTGTTCTTTGATATGTTTTTGAAACCAGCTGTGAATCCACCTTATAGTGATTTCACCCAGACCAGAGATTCTTGAACACTTTTTGCTGATCTCCCTTTCAGAGATTCATGTCGCATATGCACCCCCTTCTTTCTAAGAACCAGTATTTCCATGAATGCCGAGGATCCAGGAGGCCATCCTGGCCAGGGTGCCTGCTGCTCTGTGGCTTGTGAGCATTCCTTCCCCGGGACACGCTCCGGGTAGGCTGTGCCAGCAGGATACAGACAGCCCCTTTCCTTTCGTCATGCCCCTATCCGCGTTCACAGACTGCAGGCTCCTCTGGCCCTGGTGTGATGCATGTGCAAGATCCTGTGTGGACAGGGAGAAACTACCTTCCAAGGGGGCGCATGTGCATCATCCTCTGGAGAGGCGAAGGAGCAGGAATGGGTCCTTCCTCGCCTCCTGTGCTGGGAAAGGTAACACCCCTCCCTCCTCATCCATCCCTTCCTCCTCCTTGTTCTTCCAGCCTGGCAGAAGCAGCAGAAACTACAACAGGTCCTTGCACCCACCCCCTTCCAATAACCTCATCATGCAGCCCAGGTGGGTTTGCCCCACAGTTTGAAAACCAATGGTCTAGACCAGTCGTTCCCAAACTTGTTCTGCCGCTTGTGCAGGGAAAGCCCCTGGTGGGTCGGGCCAGTTTGTTTACCTGTTTACCTTGTTGTCTGCAGGTTCGGCCGATCGCAGCTCCCAGTGGCCGCGGTTCGCTGCTCCAGGCCAATGGGAGCTGCTGGAAGCGGCGCAGGCCGAGGGACCATTTGATCTAGACCATTTTTTCTTTAGTTTCTTTATGTGAACGTCGTGTGGGACTCTGTCAAAAGCCTACTAAAATCAAGTTATATATCACATCTGCAGCTTCCCCCCTTATCCACTAGGCCAGCTACCCTATTTTTAAAGAATTTTAAAGAATCCTTATTGAGGTTACACGGACAAACCATCCCAATGTGTAGAAAGAATAGTAAATATGGCAGGTGACCAGCTTGGCTTAACAGTGAAATCCTTGCTGCTCTTAAATACAAAAAAGAAGCTTACAAGAAGTGGAAGATTGGACAAATGACCAGGGATGAGTATAAAAATATTGCTCGGGCTTGCAGGAGTGAAATCAGGAAGGCCAAATCACACCTGGAGTTGCAGCTAGCAAGAGATGTTAAGAGTAACAAGAAGGGTTTCTTCAGGTATGTTAGCAACAAGAAGAAAGTCAAGGAAAGTGTGGGCCCCTTACTGAATGAGGGAGGCAACCTAGTGACAGAGGATGTGGAAAAAACTAATGTACTCAATGCTTTTTTTTGCTTCTGTCTTCACAAACAAGGTCAGCTCCCAGACTACTGCACTGGGCAGCACAGCATGGGGAGAAGGTGACCAGCCCTATGTGGAGAAAGAAGTGGTTCGGGACTATTTAGAAAAGCTGGACGAGCACAAGTCCATGGGGCCGGATGCGTTGCATCCCAGAGTGCTAAAGGAGTTGGCAGATGCAATTGCAGAGCCATTGGCCATTATCTTTGAAAACTCATGGTGATCGGGGGAGGTCCCGGATGACTGGAAAAAGGCTAATGTAGTGCCCGTCTTTAAAAAAGGGAAGAAGGAGGATCCGGGGAACTACAGGCCAGTCAGCCTCACCTTAGTCCCTGGAAAAATCATGGAGCAGGTCCTAAAGGAATTAATTCTGAAGCACTTAGAGGAGAGGAAAGTGATCAGGAACAGTCAGCATGGATTCACCAAGGGCAAGTCATGCCTGACTCATCTCATTGCCTTCTATGACGAGATAACTGGCTCTGTGGATGAAGGGAAAGCAGTGGACGGGTTGTTCCTTGACTTTAGCAAAGCTTTTGACATGGTCTCCCACAGTATTCTTGCCAGCAAGTTAAGGAAGTATGGGCTGGATGAATGGACTATAAGGTGGATAGAAAGCTGGCTAGATTGTCGGGCTCAACGGGTCGTGATCAATGGTTCCATGTCTAGTTGGCAGCCGGTATCAAGTGGAGTGCCCCGGGGTCAGTCCTGGGGCCGGTTTTGTTCAATATCTTCATAAATGATCTGGAGGATGGTGTGGACTGCACCCTCAGCAAGTTTGCAGAAGACACTAAACTGGGAGGAGTCGTAGATACGCTGGAGGGTAGGGATAGGATACAGAGTCAGCAGAGTCAGCAGAGTCAGCAGTGTGCCCTTGTTGCCAAGAAGGCCAATGGCATTTTGGGATGTATAAGTAGGGGCATTGCCAGCAGATCAAGGGACGTGATCGTTCCCCTCTATTCGACATTGGTGAGGCCTCATCTGGAGTACTGTGTCCAGTTTTGGGCCCCGCACTACAAGAAGGATGTGGATAAATTGGAGAGAGTCCAGCGAAGGGCAACAAAAATGATTAGGGGACTGGAACTCATGACTTATGAGGAGAGGCTGAGGGAACTGGGGATGTTTAGTCTTCAGAAGAGAAGAATGAGGGGGGATTTGATAGCTGCTTTCAACTACCTGAAAGGGGGTTCCAAAGAGGATGGCTCTAGACTGTTCTCAGTGGTAGCAGATGACAGAACAAGGAGTAATGGTCTCAAGTTGCAGTGGGGAAGATTTAGGTTGGATATTAGGAAAAACTTTTTCACTAGGAGGGTGGTGAAACACTGGAATGCGTTACCTAGGGAGGTGGTAGAATCTCCTTCCCTAGAAGTTTTTAAGGTCAGGCTTGACAAAGCCCTGGCTGGGATGATTTAGTTGGGGATCAGTCCTGCTTTGAGCAGGGGGTTGGACTAGGTGACCTCCTGAGGTCCCTTCCAACCCTGATATTCTATGATTCTATTAAAGAAGGAAATTAAATTGGTTTGGCATGGTTTGTGGGCTACTGCTTACCACCTTATTAACTGCTAGATGCTTATAAATCAATTGTGTAATAGTGTGTTCCAGTATCTTTCCAGGTATTGAAGTTAGGCTGACTGGTTTGTAATTCCTCAGGTCCTCTTTGTTCCCCTTTTTAAAGATAGGTATTATGCTTGCCCTTCTCCAGTCTTCTGGGATTTCACCCATCCTCCATGAGTTCTCAAAGATAATTGCTAGTGATTTCGAGATTGTGTTGGCTAGTTCCTTAAGTGCTTTAGGGTGAATTTCATCAGGCCATGCCAACCTGAATACACCTAACTTATCTAAATAATCTTTGACCTGTTCTTTCCCTATTCTGGCTTGTGTTCCCTCACCCACGTTGTTAGTAATATTAATTGTGACCAGATACTTAACACAATTAAACCTTTTTTTTTAGTGAAGACTGAAGCAAAAATGGCATTAAGCCCTTGAGCCGTCTCTGTGTCATCCATTATTTGCTCTGCTTATCCATTAAGTAATGAAGATATTTCCACTTTCCTTTGCCTCCTTACTTCTAGTGCATTTATAGAATGTATCAATGTGTTTGACAAGGGCCAGACAGTAACAAGCCCTGATACAGGAGGTCTGGGGTGGGGAACATGAGGAGTCTCTCCCCTAGTGTGGACAGCCAAGGGATTGTCACAACTGCAGACCCGAGGCTTGGAAGAGAGTTCAGGGACTGCTCACTTTTAGTCAACACACAAGAGCAACAAAAGGAAGTGGCGCCAAGGCAAAGTGGACCTGTTACATCAAGGGTAGCTGGCTGCACTATGCTACAGGATGGTGTGGCCTGTATAATCCTCCCTGCCACTCTGGGAAGGATTGTGCCTCCGAGTACTAGAAAGTCCTTCCTCCAGGAATTCCCAATAGGGTGGTGCACCTGTACAAAGTCCCTATAATGATTATTCAATGTGTTATGTGATTTTAATTCAATTTAGCTAGGAGGAGTTGTCTGTTTGTATTCTGTGTTTTGAGATGGACACAAACAAAAGCCAGGAAATTCACTGATTAGATCTTGTGATTAAAAGGATCTTAAATCATTTCAGAATTTCATGCACCATAGGTTCTACAATATGCACAAAAGCGATAAAAGACTGAATTAAAGATAGAGCAGGCCTTAAATCCTAATTCTGTGCATTGGTCCACTTGCATTCCAACTTTATTATTAGGGATGGGTGAACTCATTTTGTTTAACTTCAAACCCATTCAAACTTTGCAGGTTTGAAAGTTCATTGAATACATGAATTCTCTTGGAATTCACAGCCTGGTTTGGAGAAACTGTGGAGGAAGAGAGAAAAATCTAATTAACAAGTAGGGTGAAAATGGAGTAGAGAAAGGGAAAAAGTGTAGTTAAAAAACAAAGAGTGAGTTAAATTCTATGCTCAGTTACACTGGTGTAAATCTTGAATAGCTCCACTCACCTCAATGGAAGTAATCAGGATTTACACCATGGCAATGGGGAGGTGAATTTTGCCCAGAATATATCTCCCGTGTACATGCCACCATCTGGGCCAGCTTAGCTGTTAGGAAGTCCATTCTTCAATCTGTAATGCATGAGAGTGGCTCTTCTTTACACAGAGAAATGTGCTTTTTAATTATTGAATTTCCCTTGGGGGAAAATAGGTATAAATAAACTTGGCACAGCCCTAGCCCTTAGTTTATTTCTGTTTCATCTGTTTCATCGAGTGCAATGGCAGTCTAAATGCATGGTTTCAGAGTAGCAGCCGCGTTAGTCTGTATCCGCAAAAAGAAAAGGAGTACTTGTGGCACCTTAGAGACTAACAAATTTATCCGAGCATAAGCTTTCGTGACCTACAGCTCACTTCATCGGATGTATGCTGTAGCTCACGAAAGCTTATGCTCAAATAAATTTGTTAGTCTCTAAGGTGCCACAAATACTTCTTTTCTTTTAGTCTAATGCATGTTTCTTTCCCATCCATACTTTATTCTCTTCTTATGCCAAGTGTAATTCTGCTGCACCAGGACACAGAGGCACTATCAGATTTCCTGTTATCTGTAGTTCAAAGTTCTGCCACAGTGCTCAAAGTCCAGTGCCAAGACCCATTTGAATCTGTCAACTTAGTAAAGGTGAAGGGTAGTGCTGCCCATTTAAGGGCAATGATTGCAGCTGACTCTAAAAGATAACATAGCTGGAACATAAGAACATAGGACTGGAAGGGAACCAATCCTGAGTCATTTGAGTCCAGTCCCCTGATGTTGCAGGCAACCCTGTCCTATAATTCCTTTCATATACTTATCAAGCTCCATCTTAAAGCCAGTTAGGCTTTTTGCCCCACTACTCATACTGAGGGGGCAGTTCAGAACCTCACACTTCTTGAGGTTAGAAACCACCTTTTAACTTTGTGCCTACATTTATTCATAGCTAGTTAATGCCCATTTGTTCCTGTGCCAACATTGTCCTTTCACTTAAATAGCTCTTCTCCTTCCCTGCTGTTTATCCCCCTGATGTATTTATAGAAGGCAATCATCTCCTTTCTCCACCTTCGGTTTGCCAGCCTAAACAAGCCAAGTCTCCTCTTGTCAGATTGCTTCTCCATTCCCCTGATCATCCCTAGCAGCCCTTCTCTGCACCTGCTCCAGTCTGAGTTTATCTTTCTTGATTACGGCCAGAAAGCCATAGTATAGACACTTAGGATAAAAGTAAAGTGTGTTCTGTGGCTATTGAAAACTAGACCCTGGCATCTAAAAGATAGAAATATAGGAAGGGCCATTCATGTACTAGTGGATAGGAGAACATATAAGGCTCCATTGAAAAAATATGACTAAATAAACAAACAAGAGTCCTGTTAAACTGAGAGCACTATTATGTTTCTAACGCAGCCAGGCCCATGTCAAAGAGCCCAAGAATCCAAGTATGCCCCCTACTTGGAGCATCACCTCACTCATAGTCTACAGTTTCATGTTTTGGAAGGAAGGAGGAAGAGTGGAAAGAGCTTCAGAACAACTATCAAGCAGAATCTGGTTCCATGAACATCAACCAGGGTGTGCTTTGACTTGCAAAGACAGCCCCACAGGCCTGATGTCCTGTCTCTTCCACCATCCTCACATAGAAATTCAAGCTCCACTGTGACCCTGGACTCATTGAAGAGTCTGATACAAATTCCTAGGGCTCTTCCCTTCTGCCTCAGGGACCCTCCTTCTCTCATTCCTGATCTGGCCTTCTGTTCTTCTGCAGTGACCTTCCCCAGTGTCAGGTACAGCAGCAAAGAGCAACAGAGGCATGTAAAGACATGTTACTTACACAAAAAGTCTCTTTTGGTTAGCTATAGACAAAATAATGAGAATCACTGATCTCCAGTACTCCTTATTCTATAATTCCTATGCAGGAGGATGATTTGTAGGACCTTTTGTTTTGGTTTGCTTGTATTTTGTATTTTGAGATGGACACAAACAAAAGCTAGGAAATTCACTGATAAGATCTTGTGTGCCACTTCAGTCACTTACTTTGGATTGGATATTCAGGCTCCAGCCAAGAACTGTTGCTTTGGTTTTACATTTCAAACCTTTGTCAGCATGCAGAAGATGAAAGATAGGGTATATCTTCACTACCTGCCGGATCGGCAGGCAGCGATCGATCCAGCAGGGATCGATTTATCGCATCTAGTCTAGACGTGATAAATTGACCCCCCCGAGCGCTCTCGCATCGACTCCTGTACTCCAGCACCACGAGAGGTGCAGGCAGAGTCAACGGGGGAGTGGCAGCAGTCGACTCACCGCGGTGGAGACACCACAGTAAGTTGATCTAAGTACGTTGAGTTCAGCTACGTTATTCATGTACCTGAAGTTGCGTAACTTAGATCGATCCCCACCCCTAGCGTAGACCAGGGCTAAGTCACAAACACTGAGATGATCAAGGACTCAATTTGTACAGGCTGGACCTGCTCTTCTTTTTCATTGCTCAGCTATACTCAGCTTAAAACTACCCAGCCTCTTCATTTTCACGGTCCAAGTCACAAATATCTTATAGCATGCCTTTGCTTAGCCCTGGTGTACACTGGGGTGGGGGGAGATCAATCTAAGTTACACAACTTCAGCTACGTGAATAATGTAGCTGATGTCAACGTACTTAGATCGACTTACTGTGGTGTCTCCACCGCGGTGAGTCGACTGCTGCCCCATTGACTCTGCCTGCACCTCTCATGGCGCCGGAGTACAGGAGTTGACAGGAGAGCGCTCAGGGGTTGATTTATCATGTCTAGACTAGAAGCGATAAATCGATCCCCGCTGGATCAATTGCTGCCTGCCGATCTGGTGGGTAGTGAAAACATACCCTTAGACTCTGCAGCCTCTCAACATGTTAGTTTGTCATACTTTTAGAATACAGAGGCCTTCTGTAAAAAAATACAAAGAAAAGTCAGGTTACCAATCAGGCTTAGCTTCTGCTTCTGGGCCACAGAAATTAACTGAACTGGGTGTGTGACTGTACTTGTCTAAGAATTGTGCATAGGTTATTTGCATCCTTTCTTTTCTGCCAGAAAATCTGGTAAACATATATATAAATCTATAATTTAACAGATGTTTGAGTGTTGGGAACTCACCAAAGGCTAGTAGCTTTAGTGAAACAGTAGTTGCCTCTGAACTCACGGCTAGCTAGCTGAAAAAGGTTGCTCTACTACAGCAGTCAGTGACACCTAAAGGGGACTGGATTATAGTGTCATATGTGTAAATAGATTAATCATTAAAAAGCATTCTACTCAACCCATTTTGCCTCCATCTGTTCATGAAGATGATTGCTCTTGTCCTCAGGCATATTTGGTATTCAGAATTAGTCACTGAATATCTTCTGCCAATAATTCTTCGTCTGTAGATCACTTGCCATAAAGTACAAAGACATTGGGCCAGCTCCTTACCTAGTTTAAAATGGTGTAGGTCTCTTGAAAACCCCTTCATTGAAGGAGGTACACTAGCTGAGGACATGACCCATTTATCTATGTCAGGCATTTAGAATTAGTAATATTTCAGTGACCTAGATCTTTGCAGGTATTCCTTATTAAAAATTTGAGCTGTGTTGGTTACTTTTGATTGGATGTATACTGTACAGCACAGGTATGTTTCTATACCCTGACTGTATACGAATAACTACTAGTCAAGTTTGCAGTGCAAATACTTATCTTTATACTTTCAAAATTCCCTTTCTATGAATATTCTCCAACACTTGATTATAATGTCCTGTTTTGGTGAACATTCATGCCCATTAGCTCATTCAACATCCTGCAGATGTGAATACAGTATGATCATGATCTTAGCCAATGCAAATTTCTTTTAAAATCCTAACAAGTATTTATGGGATTTTGTTCACATTATTCAGCCAGCTTTACTTGCAAAAATGTGGTATGATCTTGATGTGGGTGCTAAAACTACACAGTAAATCTACGGCTGACGTATTGACATTAATGATTATTGATAGCACTGCCCCATGGAGTCAAGTCTTATAGGCCTGATCCAGTGATCATTGTTGTCCATAGGAATCTTGCTGTTCTTTTGAATGGACACTGAATGAGGCCTGTTTGAGAATGGTTATTAAAAAGTGGTAGCTTCCAAACAAAGATATAGGGTAGGTCAGCACGCTGTACACATCCATGTAAAAGCATTACTATTGATTTCTTTGTGAGCAATCCACAACAGCGAGTCCCTGAAGGTGAGAGGAGCAAGAACCTCTTGGGACAACAATATTTTCCCCGAACATCCCATTTGTGTGTCTGGTCCTGGGTCTTCATTTGCAGGCTATGTCACAATGTATTTTCCATGCCTTCTGGTTTTCACCAATGGTTCTCTTTATTCCTAATAACATCTACAGACAGGCACAGAGGTGTTAAGGGCTTATGTGATGCAGAGAACACACTGTGCAGAGCCTCTGTACTACGGTGAATTTCAACATGACAGCATACAAGAGAAAAGCAAGTACGGAAAATGGTTCTGGTATTAGAGCAGTACTACATTCCTATTGTATAGTGTGCAAAAAAGAGTAATAGTAATAGTACTTCAAGGCAATATGGAAACATTTGCAATTAGAACTGAAAGTAAAAATATTTTCCTATATTAACATATTACAACTCAGTATCACTTAGAGATTTCAAATTATTACAGTACTTAACTATCAGGTGTTTGCATGGTGGTATATTGATCAGGGCTGTCAAGTGATTAAACAAATTAAACACGATTAATCACACTGTTAAACAGCAATAGAATACCATTTATTTTAAATATTTTGGATGTTTACTACATTTTCAAATATATTAATTTAAATTACAACACAGAATACAAAGTGTACAGTACTCAGTTTATATTTATGTTTGATTACAAATATTTGCACTGTAAAAAACAAAAAAATATATTTTTCAATTCACCTCATACAAATACTGCAGTGCAATCTCTTTATCATGAAAGAGATGAATTTTCCTCCAGGGCAGATTGGAAGAGGCCCTGGAGGTTTTTCGCCTTCCTCTGTAGCATGGGGCACGGTTCACTTGCTGGAGGATTCTCTGCTCCTTGAAGTCATTTGAGGACTTCAATAGCTCAGACATAGGTGAGAGGTCTTTCGCAGGAGTGGTGAGTGAAATTCTGTGGCCTGCCTTGTGCAGGAGGTCAGACTAGATGATCATAATGGTCCCTTCTGACCTAAATATCTATGAATCTATGAACTTAAAAAATGTAGAATTATGTCCAAAGAAACCTGCATTCAAAAATAAAACAATGTAAAACTTTAGAGCCTACAAGTCCACTTAGTCCTACTTCTTGGTCAGCCAATACCTCAGACAAACAAGGTTGATTACAGTTTGCAGGAAATAATACTGCCTGCTTCTTGCTTACAATGTCACCTGAAAGTGAGAACAGGCGTTTACATAGCACAGTTGTACCTGGCGTTGCAAGATATTTTCACGCCAGATGTGCTAAAGATTCATATGTCCCTTCATGCTTCAACCACCGTTCCAGAGGTCATGCTTCCATGCTGATGATGGGTTCTGCTCAATAATGATCCAAAGCAGTGCGGACTAACGCATGTTCATTTTCATCATCTGAGTCTGATGCCACCGGCAGAAGGTTGATTTTCTTTTTTGGTGGTTTGGGTTCTGTAGTTTCCGCATCAGAGTGTTGCTCTTTTATGACTTCTGAAAGCATGCTCCACACCTCGTCCCTCTCAGATTTTGGACGGCACTTCAGATTCTTAAACCTTGGGTCAAGTGCTGTAGCTATTTTTAGAAATCTCACACTGATACTTTCTTTGAATTTTGCCAAATCTGCTATGAAAGTGTTCTTAAAACAAACATGTGCTGGGTCATCGTCCGAGACTGCTAAAACATGAAATATATGCAGAATGTGGGTAAAACAGAGCAGGAGACATATAATTCTCCCCTCAAGGAATACAGTCACAAATTTAATTGACACATTTTTTTAACGAGCATACAAATGTTTAGCAGATCTGGCATGTAAATACTTTGCAATGCCAGCTACAAAAATGCCATGCGAATGCCTGTTCTCACTTTCAGGTGACATATTAAATAAGAAGCAGTCAGCAGTATCTCCCATCAATGTAAACAAACTTGTTTGTCTTAGCAATTGGAATAAGAAGTAGGACTGAGTGGACTTGTAGGCTCTAAAGTTTTACCCTGTTTTGTTTTTGAGTGCAGTTATGTAACCAAAAAAAAATCTGCATATGTAAGTTACACTTTCAAGATAAAGAGATTGCACTTCAGTACTTGTATGAGGTGAACTGAAAAATACTATTTCTTTTGTTTATCATTTTTACAATGCATGTATTTGTAATCAAAACTAATATAAAGTGAACACTGTACACTTTGTATTCTGTGTTGTAATTTAAATCAATATTGAAAATGTAGAAAAACATCCAAAAGCATTTACTACATTTTAATTGGTATTCTATTGTTATAAGTGTGATTAATTGTGATTAATTTTTTAATCGCTATTAATGTTTTTGAATTAATCTCATGAGTTAACTCCGCTTAATTGACACCCTAATATTGATTTATCTGTTTGAATGTTAAGCAATCCTTTCTTAGCTTTCCCATGTTACTTGCTACTTAACTTGTCTAAAAGTTTTAACACAGTCTGTGCTAGGTTAAGCTGTCCACATACCACATTTCATGCCAACCAAAACAATAACTAGATTTTGCAAGTATTCAGTAGCTGTTTTGTAAGCATGAATTTCTTGACAGATTCATATCTCTCATTAAAATAATTCCAGCAAGCTGACAAGTTAATGGGTACCACCATAATAAAGTGCTTTCCTTTCATTTCCGATTCTGTCGTCTCTGCCAGATACAAATGTGGCTTGTATACTTTGTTAGAGACATAACCAGGAAAATGCCCCGTCAATATAAGGCAGTCACACTGATCTCCTTTAAAAGCGTACCGCTTTCAGTAAGCAATTTAAAAGTGCAACATTAGAAATATTTTGTTAAAAATTACAACAACCCATGAACTATCTTTTTAAAGGTCTCTAGTAGAGTATCTCTCTGCATTATTATGAATTTTGAGATGGAAACCAATGTTTTGTTTTCTGTAGAACTCAGCAAAGTATTTTGTGGCATTACTGGAAGGTCAGATCTCTGCAATTATTTCTGGAAAATACAGAAAAAGGGCAGAATTACACTGATTTGTGTCTGAGTCATAGAACTATCTGATTTATAAACCAAAGTGCACACCAGACCAGAATATCTATACAGTATGTTTAATCTCCATTATCTCATCCATTTTGCAATGAGAACTTTTCATTGCGGGCCAGATGCTTCCTGGTTCTGTCATGGGTGCTCTGTGGTGAGCAGAGGCTGTAAAACAGTGGTTCTCAATCGGGGTACCCGAACCCCTTGGGGGTACACAAAGATCTTTCAGGAAGTACATCAACTCATCTAGATATTTGCCTAGTTTTACATCAGACTACATAAAAAGGACTAGCAAAGTCAGTACAAACTAAAATTCCATACAAACAGTTACTTGTTTGTACTGCTCTATATACTATACACTGAAATGTAAGTACAATAATTATATTTCAATTGATTTATTTTATAATTATATGTTTAAAATGAGAAAGTAAACAATTTTTCAGTAACAGTGTGCTGTGACACTTTGTATTTTTATGTCTGATTCTGTAAGCAAGTAGTTTTTAAGTGAGGGGTAACTTGGGGGTACACAAGATAAGTCAGACTCCTGAATGGGGTACAGTAGTCTGGAAGGGTTGAAAGCCACTGCTGTAAAGAACCTGCCCTACTACCTTCTCTCTATCTTCTTAAGGGAATGCAGGGACTGCTCTCTTCCTAGTCCTGAAAGGCACATAACACCCTAAATGGAGTGAGAAGGTGGCAAGGCTATAAACTCCAACTCCCCCACAACAGCCAGTAAAACTGGCCATCTGTGCAAGGTAAATAAGCTGCATACCACAAATGGGGTTAAGTAACAGGCTCACAGCCTCTGCATACTAGGGAGCCCTGGAAGACAGTCTAATTTCCTGAGGCAGAATGCTCCTATTAGGTGCCGCTGCTCAACACCCTCACTAATTAGAGGCTGTGCTTACATGACAAAGTTAAAATCTACTAGGGTTAACAGGAACTTGCATACCAATTTTTCATAGAGATGGTGTAACACTTTCTCTGGATAATATTTCTTTTCTTCTGTAGTAACTATTATTGATTGATGGCTATTCATGTACTACTGTTATGGAAACATAACGGAAGATACACTCATGCCCCAAGGAGCTAACAATCCAAGGTCCGATGGTTTAGAGAAAATCTGAACTGAATGAAATTCTGATCTCAGAGCTGGTTTAGTGATATTATAAATTGCCCAGAGTGTAATACATCTGCAATCTCAGCATATATAGTTTGTGCTTTATTTTATTGTACCATAATATGTGTGAATTTATTTAATGATATAACACCACTGGCCAAGTGCAGTCCATGGCAATGTACAGTGCAAGCTGCTCTGTTCAAGAAAGACAGCTACAGGCAGGGGTCTACACAAGCTCTACATGGACAAAGATGAGGGCAGCTGCAATTTATTACAATTAATGCAAACTAGATAAAAGTGTGCCTCTTCACAACATGGTCATAATTTGAGAAAAGCATAAGCACACCTATGATACAGTCTATACTACTTCTGCACAATGGGTGAACGTCCCTGTCAAGGTTCCTTCTCCACTCTGAACTCTAGGGTACAGATGTGGGGACCTGCATGAAAACCCCCCTAAGTTTATTTTTACCAGCTTAGGTTAAAACTTCCCCAAGGTACAAACTATTTTACCTTTTGCCCCTGGACTTTTTTGCTGCCACCACCAAGCGTCTAACAAATATAACAGGGAAAGAGCCCGCTTGGAAATGTCTTTCCCCCCAAAATCCCCCCAAGCCCTACACCCCCTTTCCTGGGGAAGGCTTGATAAAAATCCTCACCAATTTGCATAGGTGAACACAGACCCAAATTCATGGATCTTAAGAACAATGAAAAAGCAATCAGGTTCTTAAAAGAAGAATTTTAATTAAAGAAAAAGTAAAAGAATCACCTCTGTAAAATCAGGATGGTAAATATCTTACAGGGTAATCAGATTCAAAACATAGAGAATCCCTCTAGGCTAAACCTTAAGTTACAAAAAGACACAAAAACAGGAATATACATTCCATTCAGCACAACTTATTTTATCAGCCATTTAAACAAAACAGAATCTAACACATATCTAACTAGATTGCTTACTGACTTTTTACAGGAGTTCTGACCTGCATTCCTGCTCTGGTCCCGGCAAAAACAACACACAGACAGAGAGAACCCTTTGTTCCCCCCCTCCAGCTTTGAAAGTGTCTTGTCTCCTCATTGGTCATTTTGGTCAGGTGCCAGCGAGGTTGTCTTAGCTTCTTAACCCTTTACAGGTGAAAGGGTTTTTCCTCTGGCCAGGAGGGATTTAAAGGTGTTTACCCTTCCCTTTATATTTATGACACCCTTCCCTTTATATTTATGACAGCCCCTGATTCTCCACTGCACCGGAACTGTGCTCCGACATAGTGCATAGTGGCAGTTGCAGGGAGCCAATTGCAGAACCGTCAGACTCAGAGCCATCCAGAGTTGGCACAAGTTAGGGCTGCACAGAAACAGTCCTAAGTTACGCAGTTGGTGTAAGTTCCCCTCCCTGTCCCTTTCACATCCCACTCTCAGAATGCCCCTTTTTGCCCCCTTCCTTTCCTTAACCAGGGATAGGGTGACAGGTAGCATAAGAAGTGACAGAACCTCCTCCACCAGATTTATGTCAACAGAGAATCCTTTTGCACAGGGAGGAGTCTTTGGTCATCTCAGGTCACTTAAGGTCATTTTGCACCACTTAAGAGTTTGGATCACAGTATCTGGTCAAAAGGTCAAGTGAGAATGACACACAAGAAAGCACTTTAAAATAATCTATTTGTTCTGTATAGTACAACTGGCCCTGGTCTTCCGCATTCATCATGGTAAAGTTGTATCTGGAATCTGCTAACAGTTGATATTTATTTATATACTCCCACCTGCATGCTAGGGCCTTAATAGTGATAGTAAGTTCCTGGACTCCAAAAACCTTCTACAAAGAAATCTCAAACTAAATGTTCTCCTTCTAATTCAAACTGGCTTGCAAATGTATTCTTTTTTCCTTTCATTTTCTCCCGCTCAAATTTTTTTGTAACAAAAATAACTCATGAACAGTGGAATAATTTTGTTATATAACTCTGACAATTGTCCTGTATTCTTCAGTTCTGAAATTAGGGCTATTGGCCTCTAAGGCATACATATTAATTGTAGCCTATGGGGATTCAGTCACACAGACATCATTATCATTAATGAGAATCCCTGAGCCTCGATCTGCTGGCAATGCTCCTACTAATGCAGCCCAATATGCCGTTAGTCTTAATGGCAACAAGGGAACACTGTTGACTCATATCCACCTTCTTGTCCACTGTAATCCCCAGGTCCTTTTCTGCAGAACTGCCACTTAGCCAGTCGGCCCCCAACCTGTAGCAGTGCATGGGATTCTTCCTTCCTAAGTGCAGAAGTCTGCACTTGTCCTTGTTGAACCTCATCAGATTTTTTTGGCCCAATCCTTCCATTTGTTTAGGTCACTCTGGACCCTATCCCTACCCTCCAGCATATCTACCTCTCCCCCCAGCTTAGTGTCATCCACAAACTTGCTGAGGGTGCAATCCATCCCATCATCCAGATCATTAATGAAGATGTTGAACAAAACCCGTCCGAGGACCGATCCTTGGGGTACTCCGCTGATGGGCCACCGGACAGTTTGTTTACATTTGTACAGCCACTCGCAGCTCCCCGTGGCCGCAGTTCACCGTTCCCAGCCAATGGGAGGTGAGGGAAGTGGCGTGGGCCGCAGGGATGTTCTGGCCGCTGCTTCCTGCAGTTCCCATTGGCTGGGAACAGCGAACCGCAGCCACTGGGAGCTGCAGGGAGCCTTGCAAATGTAAACAAACTATCTGGTGGCCCACCAGCAGATTACCCTGATGGGCCGCATGCGGCCCGCGGGCTGCAGGTTGCCCATCACTGTTATAGTCCATTCATCTAATCCATACTTCTTTAACTTGCTGGCAAGAATACTTTGGGAGACCATACCAAAAAGCTTTGCTAAAGTCAAGGTATATCACATCCACCACTTTCCCCATATCCATAGGGCCAGTTATCTCATCATAGAAAGCAATCAGGTTGGTCAGGCATGACTTGCCCTTGGTGAATCAATGGAGATCACCTTCCTCTCCTCCAAGTGCTTCAAAATGGATTCCTTGAGGACCTGCTCCATGACTTTTCCAGGGAATGAGGTGAGACTGACCAGTCTTTAGTTTCCTGGATTCTCTTTCTTCCCTTTTTTAAAGATGGGCACTACATTGGCCTTTTTCCAGTCATCCAGGACCTCCCCTGATCGCCACGAGTTTTCAGAGATAACGGGCAATGGCTCTGCGATCACATCAGCCAACTCCATCAGCACCCTCAGAGGCACTGCATCCGGACCCATGGGCTTGTGCACATCCAGCTTTTCTAAATAGTCCTTAACCTGTTCTTTGACCACTGAGGACTGCTAGCCTCCTCCCCATACTGTGCTGCCCAGTGCAGCAGTCTGGAAGCTGACCTTGTCTCTGAAGACGGAGGCAAAAAAAGCATTGAGTACTTCAGCTTTTTCCACATCATCTGTCACTAGGTTGCCTCCCCCATTCAGTAAGGGTCCCACTCTTTCCCAGACCTTCTTTTTGTTACTAACAGACCTTTAGAAACCCTTCTTGTTACCCTTCACATCTCTTGCTAGCTGCAACTCCAATTGTGGTTTGGCCACTCAACCAATATTTTTATACTCCTCCCTAGTCATTTCTCCAAGTTTCCACTTCTTTTAAACTTTCTTTTTGTGTTTCAGCTCACTGAAGATTTCTCGTTAAGCCAAGCTGGTCACCTGCCATATTTGCTATTCTTTCTGCACATCGGGATGGTTTGTTCCTCAGCCACAGCATCAGAGGCTCACTCATCTGCACATCTACTAATATTATATATGCCATCATGTGCCAGCAATGCCCCTCTGCCATGTATGTTGGCCAAACTGGACAGTCCCTACGTAAAAGGATAAATGGACACAAATCGGACATCAGGAATGGTAACATACAAAAACCAGTGGGAGAAGACTTCAATCTTCCTGGACATTCTATAACAGATTTGAAAGTAGCTATACTTGAACAAAAAATCTTCAGAAACAAACTTCAAAGAGAAACAGCAGAACTAAAATTCATTTGCAAATTTAACACCATTAATTTGGTCTTGAATAGGGACTGGGAGTGGCTGGCTCATTACAGAAGCAGCTTTGCCTCTCCTGGAATTGACACCTTCTCATCTATTGTTGGGAGTGGACTTAATCCACCCTGATTGAATTGGCCCTGTCACCACTGGTTCTCAAATTGTGAGGTAACTCCCTTTTCTTTATGTGTCAGTATATTTATGTCTGCATCTGTAATTTTCACTCCATGCAACTGAAGAAGTGGGGTTTTTACCCACGAAAGCTTATGCTCAAATAAATCTGTTAGTCTTTAACGTGCCACCGGACTCCTTGTTGTTTTCAAGAATTTTATGTGATTAAGTGTTGGGCTGTATCTAATTATCCTCAGCATCTTTAGGTCTGTGGGAATACAGACCTAAAGATGGGGAGGGACAGCTCAGTGGTTTGAGCATTGGCCTGCTAAACCCAGGGTTGTGAGTTCAATCCTTGAGGGGGCCATTTAGGGATCTGGGGCAAAAATTGGGGATTGGTCCTGCTTTGAGCAGGGGGTTGGACTAGATGACCTCCTGAGGTCCCTTCTAACCCTGATAGTCTATGGTTCTATGAGGTGTTCAAGGAAAAGACCCTATCAAACTATTAAAAGGTGTCTACAGAAGTATGTTATAAACAAAATGGGGTGATCAGTAAGGAATCATTGTCATTACAGGTGGGTTCAGTACTACATGAAAAAATGACCCATTGAAAGATGCTTTGAACTCAATAAGAACTGTTTTCACAGTAGTCAATAATGACTGGATGAGAGATTCTTTTTTACTCCATCAGGTAAACTGAGGACCATAAAATTCCATTCCAAAAATAATTTAAAAAAAACACATGGTAAACTTAACCATGGGAAAGTATTTTTCCCTCCAAAAAAAGAGATTTGTCTTATACCCTATGAAGAGACAGAGGTTTTGGAATTTAGGTTGGGGAATACAAACTGCCAGCATCCCACCAGTTACAGAGGAGAGACACACAGAGGCAAGCTTGTTACCTTACACCAAGAGTTGTAATATCTGTTCTTTCTGGATAGTGCTGTACTAGTCTGATTGATAAACTTTGGTTAAATAATTTCATTTGAGTCTGTCATTGACAATCTAGAGTTCTCTTTAAATTCAAACATGCAACACCATTGTGCTGCTCAAAAAAGTGATGCCATTGTTTTATTTTATCATTTATTATAAAAACATGAATAAAACAAAAAATTGCAAATACACATATGCACATACAATTATATATATATTTGCCTCCTTCTTCCTGCATATATTGCTTGTCTTCTTGGTTCATAAATTCTTTGGGTCAGACACTATCTTTCATGTTCATACAGCACCTGTCACAATGAGATCCTGATTGAGGCTGATGTGTAGTATCTTCATATAATAATAATATGGTACTAATCACAACAGGGAACAACGAGCCACTGATAGTAGCTGTACATGATGGGAAAACTGTTCAAGCTTCCCCACACACATCTCTGCCAGTGTGCATCATTCCTGATATGCACAGCCTCTGTTTATCCCAATCCTGGCACTTCTGCGATAACACTACCAGTCATGCACCAAGGGGAACTAGGATGAAGCCACCAGCATAATTTCACTTGTCACCTAAACAGAATGAGCTCAGGTCTTCAGATAAGAAACAATGGTAAAACTAATCCATGGTGCCTCCCCCATTCCCCCACCCCCCACCTCCAGGGATCTTTAGATTCTTGTGTAGGTGACAACTCCTTGGGGTCAACTGAGCTAGACAGACACACTACTCAAGAAATAAAGGCTGCAAAAAGAAATCCTTTAGAGTTTCTGGCTTTATTTACTATAAACTTTAGAGTTTCTGGCTTATTTACTATAAGTTTCTGGCTTATTCTACTTATTTATTACTTATTTACTAGTAATAAATACTATTGTTATTTGTAGCTTCAAATAACAATAATAGCCTGGAATCATTTGGCATGACTCTCTTCTGCCTTATATCTGTGAAGTCATTTGCATCTGTGCAAAGTGAGTAAGGAATAAATATAAAAATGCAGGCAAGCTAACCTGCATGTTACATCCACTTAATTAACTACATGAAAAAAGATTACATGCAGTGTTGTAGCCACCTTGGTCCTAGGATATTAGAAACAGAAGGTGAGTGTGGTAATATCTTTTATTGGACCAACTTCTGTTGGTGAGAGAGACAAGCTTTTGAGCTTACATAGTGCTCTTCTTTAGGGCTGGGAAATGTACTCAGAGTGTCACAGCTAAACACTATGTGGAACAGATTGTTTAGCATAAGTAATTAACAGATATGTCAAGGGACCATTTAAGGTGAAGTGGCCCATTTAAAATGAAGCAATGGAGAAACAGGCCTATTCGTCTAAATTACAGCAGTGAATCTGCAGTGTATATGGCTAGGTAATTGTTATGAATGTTTCTGTGGTGTATCTTTAAATTTCCAACAGTCTGCCTCACAAACTGGCCCCACCCCTTGCAGAGTTTTACAACATGTTACAGAGAGCACACGCTGTACTTGGAGACTTTAAGTTTGTGCCCTGATTTGATGTTTTCCTTAGTCTAAAATTAATGTAATTCAGAGTGAAAATATGTAGTTTGTGTGTGTAAAACATAATACCACCCCATTGACTTAATGGGGGTTGTCCTAGTGTAAGTGTAGAATTTTGCTCACTGTATTTTCAACCTTTTGGTTAACAGTTACAGTCAAAATCAAAACATTAAACACTGGCCTGTTTTCCAGAGTCCCCCCTCCCAGCTCCCAGACGCAAGGATTTACTCTCCCTGCCTCGTCTTAGAGGAGACACAGTAAGAGCCTTATGATTTTACCTTAACTGGTGTGATGAGAGCTATTCAAAGCAAGTGTTAAGTCAACAAGGAAGTTCTGCTCAGCTTTTTCTCTCAGCCCAGACAAGATGAGAGGGAGCAATGCATTCCTACCCATGTCTACACTGGCAATTGAACGACAAAACTTTTGTCTTTCAGAGATGTTAACTCCACCCCCACCCCACCCCCGAAAGACAAAAGTTTTTCCGCAACAAGCACCGGTGTGAACAACGAGTTGTCAGGAGGAGTGCTTTCCTGCTGACAACACAAACCCCACTTGTTGGGCATGGAAGTTCTTGTCAGCAGGAGAGCCATGTCACTAAAAGCTGTGTAGTGCAGACATAGACTAAGAGTTCAACTCCTAGGATTCACCTGACATGGATAGGATCAATACAAATCCTTTTGGAGCAGAATTTGTTTTCCTAAGGATCTTTCAGAGGCCTGATATCATTCCTATATTGTTTAGAACAGTGTTTCCCAAACTTGGGATGCACCCTGTTCAGGGAAAGCCCCTGGCGGGCCAGGCCGGTTTGTTTACCTGCCACGTCCACAGGTTCGACCGATCGCGGCTCCCACTGGCCACGGTTCACTGCTCCAGTCCAATGGGAGCTGCTGGAAGCGGCGTGGTCGAGGGACGTACTGGCCATCACTTCCCGCAGCCTCCATTGGCCTGGAGCAGTGAATTGCGACTAGTAGGAGCCGCGATCGGCCGAACCTGCAGATGTGGCAGGTAAACAAACCGGCCCAGCCCGCCAGGGGCTTTCCCTGAACAAGCGGTGTCCCAAGTTTGGGAAACACTGATTTAGAAGAACAATGAGGGTGCTCCTTTGTAGCAAATGTGGCAAGATAGGCCTGAAAATTTTTCCCCATTGAGTTCTGAAGGGTTCGAATTTTACATGGAATTCACATTAGCATCTTGGTTTGGGGCCTGATCCAGTGTTCGCTGAAGTCATTGGAATGACTCTTATTGCTAGATGGGGATATTTAATTTGTGAAGTCAATTTCGTCTGGAAGAACTTCTTGGGGTGCCATGAAAGCCAATAGGGACTAGAAAAATACTATATAAATTGTAGATCTAATAGAGAAGGTCATTTCCATGTAGTCCTATTTAGATAGAGTGAAGAATGGAGTTGGTAGGTAGCAGAGCTAAGCTTGGTAAAAAACACGATGTCACGCTTAAACCTATTGATCTTCAATACCCATCTCACTACATTTGTTACAGTAAGCGTGAGAGCTCATTTACATCTAACAATACCAAATGCCCTAATGCATCATTAATGTAACATCAGTGAAGTTATACTGAAATTACTGGAATTACACCAAAGATTAATTTGGCCAAAGAGATCCAAATTGAACTAGTCCTTCAGGAAAATGATTCATCTTAACTTTTTCTGGATTCACCCCACCTGCTCACTGCATAAATGTTCACTCAATCCAAGTAGGGAAATTGTGTCTCAAACATTCACAATTTCTAATTTACAAGAAAATCTGGATGTAAAGAAAGTGTCTTTATTTGGACGGCTTTTATGAACAAAGTAAACTCTAACATGAGTTCATTATGCTGAATATAATTTTTCAGCTGAAAATGTTGCTATGCATGTTCTTCTTTATCTTCCAGCACCCTCGGGTGCAGAGGGCATTTATTTTGGTGTTGTGCTGGTCTGTTCAGGCTTCTGAGTGTCATGTTGATGGATCTGGATTACTTCTTTATTGTTCTGTGTAAAGTTTCTCTAGATCACCCTCTTTTTCTGTTTCCAGGTGGTGTCCATGTTATCACTTGATGTGAAAGTCATGTTGATGGTATCGTTAAAGCATGTCCATTGTCATTTTCTTACTATGTTTGATGCTTTTAAGTTGGTTTGCTCCCCTTAGAATACTGGATGTTGCAAGAAACCTATTTCAATGAACATCTTTTGCAGGCAATTTACCGTCTGAAATATGTATTTTCCCCTATTTGCAGCGCAACTTCTATATATATAACTTATATATACATTCTGCTCTGGCACTAAAGGGGAATATATATATAATTCCTTATTCCTCTTTAGTGCCAGAGCAGAATTGTCCAAAGTACAGGTGACGGCCACCTCATCCTTAAAGTGGACATGCAGTTCATGATAGACTATGCGCCCCATCCTCAATTATGCTGCCAGAGTGGTGTAAACTAAAGTTAGGCCCTATAAATCCCAACGTGCACTGACTGAAGTGGCTTTTTCTACTGGATCATTATGGGTGTAATATTTGGTCATTCTTTTGGCAGTAAATGAAGAGGGCCACCTTGATTTATACTCAGATTGTTCTTCTTAGACAGTGTGCATCTGCTTGCTACAATGCAAAGCTAGCCCACTAGTGTGGCACTTGGGTTCCTGCAAGGTGTCACTTTGTCATCTAGTTTAGCAAAGATTCCTTACAAACAGAAAACAATCTCTCGAGTCTTTCTAAAAATCCATAATTATCTACTCTTTGTTTTTGATTTCCCTCCCCACAAACACAAACGTGTGACACCCTGTCATATGTTGGCACACATCTATACAAAAATAATGGGCCTGCTTCTGCTCTTTCCTACACAAAATTAGCGCAGGAGTAGATCCGCTGAAGTCATCAGACCTGAGTCTCCTGTCATCTTCAACAGTTTTACTCTAGCGTAAACTCTATTTACTGCAACAGAACTACTCCTGATTTACATCAGTGAGAATTAGTCCTACCAAACTCCATTGAAATGACATGAAAATAAGAGTGGTATAAGTGAAAGTTATTCAGGTTTATTAAAAAAAAAAACCAATAAATCTCTGTATGTAAAATATTTTGATCAAAATACTGACATTTGGTTTATTATGTATTTGAAGGAAGCATAACATACAATTATCATCCTGTGCAAGAACAACTGTAGGCTCATATTTTCCAATATTACAAAAGATAAGTTAGGAATGTAACTGGACCCAAAGTGTTTGTCTCCTCCCATCCCTACATAACTATACTAAAGAGCAACCTGCAACAGCTGACATATTCTGCAATGGGAGGTGTTGCTAAGAGAGCTAGGTATTTATTATTATTAATGGGATACCCCCAAAAAGCAGCTATAGTACATTAGAAAATGGTTAATTTTTACTTTTCAAATAAATCTTGTGTATCATCAGCTTGAATGATTGCCTGCGTAATTCTGCTTCTACACTTATTTACCATAACTTCTACTTTCATCTCAGTGCAGCGCTGAAAGTTCACTCACACACCAGCCTTCTCCTCTTAACCCCCCCAAAAATAACAACAACATGCCAATGGCAACAGCTTTTTAACTTCCATCCACTTTCTCATTATCATTACCCTTCTCATCTCCTCTTTCACTTGAATCCTTGGATCAGAGACCTGCTGCAAGGCATATTTGTAGGAAACAGGCATTTGCTCATTTTAATGAATGTCGTTCTCTGAACATGAATGCGAGAAAGACATGCTCTTTTCAGTGATAATGGCCCCATCATTATGGAAGAGGATTTGTGTAAATCATTTCTAGTTTAGGAACATGAGACCTGGAAGTGACCTCTTGGGTTATTGAGCCCAATCCCCTGCTATTGCAGGCAATGCTGTCAAAAAATCCTGTTACTAAACTTCGCAGCAGTGTCACCGCTGTCATCCAATGAAAGGTGGTGATGAGACTCAGAGGTGCCAACTTCTTGTGGCATTGTGCCCTATAACTGGACCCACTGTGCCTTTGCTAAGAGTGCAGAAGAATGCTTTGCAGGTGAAGAAATCTGGGGAAAACGAGAAATAGCAGTGGTGGCACAGCTTAAAAATAAATCGGATCTTCATGAGATTAATATTGATATTGTGTCAAACTCGTTTTGCCCTTTCCTTAATGGCAATGGAGAAAGTGCTCTTCTCTTTCTATTTTATTCTCTCTGGCAGGCAGTTAGCCTCATAATCTGTTTTTGGCCCCTAGTATTCTGCATGTGAGAAGTACAACAGACGCATCTTCGCATCTTTCAATCCGGGATCTAAAGAGGTTGTTGAACCCAGAGACCAATTCTGTCTTAACTAATATGTTATATCTCCAGTAAAAACCATAAAATGCAACATAATTATTAGTCACATCAAAGGCCTCTTTCAAGGACCACTTCCCCCCTTCCCTCCCCCAGCAGACAAATAAATGATAACATTTAACATTTCTATCCTGTTTTACATACATAAGCAAAACATAATGGGGATGATCAAATTTAGACCAGCATTACTCTCTACACTCCATTAGCACTAAACTCTACTTAACACTATTTATCTGATCTCCTCTAAATGGTTCAGGATTGTACTAACTTCTGATAAGATCTCACTCATCTGAAGTATACTAGAAATTAAGGACAGAAAAAACTAGTTTTTCAAAGGTCCACCACAGGATCTATAGCAGTACAAGATATTAACATGACAAACGCACACAAAACGCCTCCCACTGAACACCCACCATTCTACTATGCACGCACTCCTATACCAGCTATGCCCTTTTGTAGGCTACCTTGCCATGGCACCTTCCTGGAAAGTTCAGCCACATTAATCCAGACTAGAACTGTAGCAGACAAAACGAAGGAAACAAAATGGTCCTGACCTCTTGAACCTGAAATAATTGCAAGAAACCAGAAGCACTACCCTCGAAGGATACTCATCTAGGGAATATCCTGTAGCCAGGTCTAGCTGACTAGTTCCATTGACTGCAGCTGGGCCTACATCACCGTGGTTTAGAACACCTCATGTCCCCAGCTAGGAGTTTAATACCTTGCTGATGAATACAAGGTTGGCTGTTAAAACCAGAATTATTTATGATCTGATTTTGACAAGTCGTTCATCCTGTTTTGCATCATTAAGATCTGAGTAAACAAGAAAAAACCTAAAACTCTGCAAACAAAGTATTGGCAGAGCTTGACCCTGCCAGCTGTTCTATACAGCACAAGCCAAGACCATATTGTAGAGGTCTGTGGCCATCTCTCCCCGTCAGTCTCAAAGGGAGCCATGCCCCCTCACTACCGTGCGCCTATGGATATAAGGCTCAATCGGGGATTAGCAGTTTCAGGGCTCTGGCCAGGCACAGCTGCAAGCAGGAGGTTTGCTTATCTGCCGCATCCTCAGGTTCGGCCAATTGCGGCTTCCACTGGCCGCGTTTTGCTGTGCCTGGCCAATGGGGGCTGCTGGAATGGTGCGGGCCGAGGGACGTATTGGCCACCGCTTCCTGCAGCCCCCATTGGCCAGGCACAGTGAACCTCAGCCAATGGGAGCAGCGATCGGCCAAACCTGCAGACACGGCAGGTAAACAAATCAACCGGGCCCGCCAGGGACTTTCCCTGAACAAGTGGCGTCCCAAGTTTGGGAAACACTGCACTAGGGGATGGAGAGTGGTTCCTTCCCGTCAACCTCAAAGCCGAGGCCACACTCCCTCATTTCACATATGTAAACATTCTGCAGCCTCACCTTGTCCTCAGTGAGATGCTGTCTAAAGGGGAAGGTGACCATCTACACTAATATGGTCACCACTGTTACAGAATTTTGATAAACCTTGTACAAAGTATGCCTTGTAAGGTATCATTGGAAACGTTGTAATCTGCTGAGTATTATTAACTCATTATAATGTATTCATCAACACTGGGTATGGAGTTATGAAATTTTGCTATATGTTTGTAACTCAAACATGTTGTGAGTCTGAGAAACACCCACAGCTTAGCTCTTCAGGAATAACAAAGAAACTGTAAAAAAGAGAATTTCTGCACATCATTCCTGAAGACACCTAAAATGGCACATATGCAAAAAATGCAAACTAGAATTTGCAATTCATATGGCGGACTAATGGCAAAGCGCATACGTAATGGAGCTACCTGACGCCAGAACACAGCCACGATTTTTCCTGAAAAAAAAACAGGTCAAGATATATAAAGGGAAAAAAGGCTCCTAGCCACCTCTTTCCTACCCCATCTCCAGACTAGTGAATTCTTTTGGGAAATTTTGAACAAAAGGACTGAAGTCCCTAAAACTATTTGGGCAACTCAGAGAGACTTATAGAAAACTAGCAGATTTAACATCCCTGCTATCATTTTGGACTACATACTTTGATCCAACTGCAACATATTTTATTTGCTTTAACCTTTTAGTATCTCTTATTTCTTTTTCTTAGTCAATCAATCTTTAGCTAGTTTATTAAAAGATCGGCACAGCATTGTCTTTGGTGTAAGGTTCTGAGCATCCACTGACCTGGGTAACTGACTGGCCCTCTCAGGCTGGAAGAACCTACATGTGTCGTGATTTTTTGTTTTAATAACCTTTAATCACAGAAGTCCGGTTCGTCTGGGTGGTAATATAGGCTGGAATGTCTGTGTCTGTTAAGCTAGAATAGTGATGCAGGAGCACACATTTGTTGCTGCTTTGATTAAGTCTAATTATAGACTACACCACCAGTGTGGGAGTGTCTGTCCAGTTTTTGACAGTCTGAGCTGAGATTGGCCCTCTCAGCTATGACCCATAACAGGCATGGTGACATTCAGAATAAACAGAGCTGAATTAGTGTCCAAACTCACTTCTCTTCCTGGGGTTTGGCTTTCTTGGCAACTTAAAAGCCAAATATAAATCTCAGCCTGAGTATCCTTTCCAAACCTGAGTGTTCCTACAGTTTGCTTCCAGGACCTCTTCTTTCCCAGCTGCCTAGAGAGCCACTAAATATCTTATCAACCTTTAATCCAGGACAGAGTTAATGAGCCATGTTGCAAGTTAGTCAGCAAAATTTCTGCAATTTGATGCAGGTTTCTAACTCCTGCTAATATGCTGGTTCAACAGAAGAGCCCTGCAAACCCATCATGCCATATCAAGAACAATTGTAAGGGAAGTGGAGTAGCAATTCTTTATTCCTCCAAATTTACATGTCAGATGGCACCCACCCACCCAAGATACTTTGAGAGCATCTACATGACATTCAAGGCCAGGAATGGATAAAATATTTTTCTCCTGTTGATGTACAGTCCTCCCTAAAGATACTTTTATTGACCTCTGAGCTTACTGATTTGATTTTCAACATGACAGACCATTTTACTCTTGCAGTAGCATTCTTCAAAATCCATTCAGAAGACACTTCCAATAAATCAGCTCAGTATGCCTTTGCTATGGTGGATATCATGGCTTCTCACAGGTGATTTTTGCCAAACAACACTGGAACTGATCACCACTTTTGTGGTAAAAACTGAAAACAGCAAACCTTTTCCTCTGATCACAACCTCCTTGGAACATAAACCATGGTTTTGCTACCCTATCACATTAGAAAACTGATCAAACTATTTCCTTCCTGGAGCCACATTATTCCAACTAACTTCCAAAATGCTCTTAGAAGGAAGGTAATTCAGCAGCAAGAATAAAGTGCCAGGGATCTGGTGAAGCTATACAACCACCTGCTGGCCACAGCTCTCAATACCTCAGCTTCAAAACACCCACTGTCTACTCACAATCGGGCTTTAAAACAGGCCATAATACAAGTATGACTGTGGCTGCACTTTTGGATGACTTCCTCATTCCTGGCGATGTATGAACAAACACAGATGATCAGACTGCATGATCCAGCTGCAGCCACCAACACTATGGATCGTCCATCCATATGTTAGTATGAGTGGATAGGTTAGCGTTCAGTCACTGTGCTCTCTTCAATCATTCTTTGCAAATATAACCAAAAGAGTTATGATGACAGAGGCTCCCATCTTCAACAGCCATAATATAGCAGTCTATAGGGAAACAGTCTTATCTCCTCTCCATGAAATCACTGGAAATCATGAGGCAAGAGGGGTTCAGTGTCAGCATATTGCTGATGACTGTGTCACAAGGATGTCATGCTGTCTGTAAGATATCAGCACCTGGAAACCCTTTAACCCAGGTAAGGTGGAAATGGTGTTGATAGGAACAGGCAAACACTTCAAACAATAGGTCAAAATAATGACCAAACCATCTACTGAGGTTCCTTCATCCCCGTTCCCCATCACTAAAATACTTTCAAATCAAAACATCTTCCATCACCTCTGGCTTGCCAAACAGCACTACCCATTGGTCTCAGACTAGGACTTAGTTACTGGGATACACAAGTTTGTCACCTCAGGCCTGGACAACTAATACTTTCTTTGTCTAAGCATGCCAATCAAGGCCATAAAGAAATTCCAGGTGATGCAGTGAGGTGACCCACCTTGAGTAGGACAGGCTGCTGAGAACACATCACACCAGTGCTCTTTGCTCTTCACTGGTTTCTTATTCACTTCAGGGTTCAATTCAAAGTCCTATTCCTGAACATTAGACCCATTGATGGGTTAAAAGTTATTTATTTCAGAGACTGCCTCTCCATTTGTGACCCATGAAGCTGAAGAACAATGAGTAAGATACGGAAAAGGAAAAAAAACAATTTAATATTCAAGTGACTAAAACCACAGAGAGAAGAGCAAGGGTCCATGAGGGACTTAGATTTATAGTAGCATTAATTTATATACTCCAGTACCTAAATAATATGGTGATGGGTGCCCTGTGAAAAAAGGTCATAAAACCCCTGCATTCTGCAGCACTGGAGTGTAACCGATACAACATGCTGCTGCAGCTTCTGATAAAATAAAGAATTGAGGAGGTTTTATGATAAATATGAAAATAAATAATACAATCCCTATAGAATGTCCTTTATTACATAAACTTCAATTTATTCTATACTGCCTCTATTTTTAATTTTCAGTGTATTTCAGAATTTTATGTTGAAAATACTAACTAACACAAAGGCAGTCAGTGGGGAAGCTAAAAGTTTGGGCTGAGTTGTGGACAGGTGAGGCTTTTCAGGTGATTGGAGCAATAGAACAAGGGTTTCAGGCTACCTGTAGACTCAGGTAGACATCACAATATAGGTTTGGAAGCTTCTCTTTGCAATATTAAACTTCAGTGGTGGGTTCTGTGGCAAATTGAACAATCACAGAATCAGAGAATATAAAGTCCTTCCTATAAATACCTAAAATAGATCTAATAACCTCATAGATTTTATTTCTTATTTTCACCCAACTATTCCTAGTTATACCACATTGTACCACCCTAAACAATTACTAGCTCTCCTTCCCCTTCATCACCTCATCTACAGAGCCACAAACTCAGACATAGCTTTGCATTTTTCAATGAATGATTCAGGCAAAGGGTGAAATGATCTTTTGGCAATAAGGTTTTTCAAGGGGTGGCATCACTGTGAAAATGGTTGTCGTGATCACCAATTTTGACAGTACTGGCCAGTGTATTTTTCATGTCTTCTTCAATAAGATTGCTCATAATTTAAGACAGTTGCTATCATGGCACACAAGAACCAACTCCATAGCCTTTATTGAGCCCTACAAACACATGTGACAAACCCAAGGGAAAGTAAGAAGGCAAGAGGCAAACCCCTCAGTAACCTTGTCGTGCAGCTTCTGCAGTGCATTCAAAGCAGTGGGGGATTTTTTCAGAGCTGAACACAAAGAATGCTATTTTACAGCACACTGTGACTGATAGACATGAACATTGACAGTTTCTTGCTTTCTGTTTTTTCCCCTACCCTGACTATGGCCCAATTTATTTTCTCAGTGCCTTTTAGATGCTTAAGAAAAATGTATCTACTGTGCAATCCCACAGACTTCCCCACCAACAGTTCCCCACTTTCCTTTGTCCCATAGGTTTGCAACAGACAAGAATCATACTTTGGTTATTTGGATTATCCTCTCATGGTTATTTAATTTTCTTAACACATACTGCTCAGTAGTGCTTAAGTGCAACAGTTGCAAGACAGAGCAGATAAATGTGATGGCTCTAGAACTGCAGCCACTGCTTGCTTTTTCAGAGTGTCAAGCTCATCAACATGGTTTACAGTATTTTTCAAATATCTGTGTTTGTTGTAAAGGTTATTCTAATGCTTTTCAGAAAAGTTAAACAATTAATTACAGTCTACAACTAAGTGCAATAATAATAAACAACAACAGTCCTCTTCTGAGCTTGAACTGCTTGCAGTATGAACTATGTCAGGCCTGAAGCAGTATGAACTATGTTAGGCCTTGGGGACTTCAATTGCGGAAATCAACCTTCTTTAGATTTCCAGTGCCCTCTTATGGCCAAAACATGATGGTAAAAAACTAAATAAAATTTTTGATTCTCCAAGAAACTATCAGTCTCCTCAGACATTATTATTATAATCATCTTTTTCAAAATGTCACAGATAAAGGATCAGTGAAAGAAGGTAGTTATAGATGAATCTTATGTTTTGTGACTAAATACATCACCTAATTAATCAAGTTATTTAAGAAATGGATATTTAACTATTTGAAAATATTATGAAGACCAATTATTTTACCCCTCTCACCTAAAGAGTAACTTACTCTATTGTAATGTAATATAATAAATATAGATTTTAGATAGATTATTCACATAGTTTTGTATGTATCAAAGTCTCCTGAGCAGAGTCTGGTTGTGAATTTTATTGTCAATGTTAAGGGCTCAGCAGACCCACCCCCGCACCCGCAAACTGAAATAAGTTTAACCCCTGGAAATCCATGTAAGCTCCATGTGTATATGCTCAATACAATAGCCAATGTCTCTTAATACCAGCCCTTAGTGAATCAGCCACAGTGGCTCCTTCCATTCCAAATAGGCACTGGGGAAGAATGTTTGCGGGAACTCCTTGAACATGCTCATCATTCCACCTCACTTTACTTTATCGATGACAATGGACTCTTATCAGCTGTCAGTAATGCAAGCAATTAAAGTTAGACACTCCCAAAGCGGCAAGAGCAAATAAGCAAATTTAATGAATTTAAGGAAGCTTTAACCCTTTGTCTTTATTCTGTAATAGTAAAGCTTTGTATGTCCTGGTTACATACATTCATGGTACACAAACATATTCATGCAACTGCAAGCCTTCTCCTGAATACTGATGGAACAAAATCTCATTCACACTAGCATTCATGGAAAGCCAATATTAACACAGCACTTGATTTAGAATGGCACTTGATTTAATATTTGAATGAATATTTATGGAGTTTCTTTTCCTACAATTAGAAAGTTTGGTCTTGTGTTTACGGCTCAGGATTTCTGGTTTCAGTTTCCTGTTCTGCCACAGAGTTCCTGTGTAACCTTGGGCAAACTACATTCTCTCTGCACCTCAGTTAACCATCTGTAAAATGGGATTAATAATAGTTCCTTTCTCCCACCCTTTGTCTTGTCTATTTAGACTAAAGATTTTTGAGACACAATTGGTCTCTTACTATGTGTTTGTACAGCCCCTAGCACAATGGAGCCCCATTCTCAATTGGGTAGGCACTATTGTAATGCAAATAAGTTATAAGAAGAACTTTTCACCCAGCTCTAGGTTGATGATAAACAGCTTTAAAATTCCTTGTAATCAAATTCAGATTCTACAATCTCATTTGTTGACAAGTTGTATAGTCAGTTGCACGGTTTGGTTCATTATTTTGTTATGAAATATACTCAGTAGACCAAATAACCAGGGTCAGTGAGGTTATTAATATGGTACAGGAAAATGGTTCTATACAATACCATTCCCAAGCAGCAATATTACATTCACCTTATGCAGAAGGTGTGCTCCCCAAAGTTAAATTTCTAAAGCCATTTCTATATCCTACTTATTTACCAGTGAAAGGTACTATATACATGTTACCTTAAAGCTGGATTAGTCATCTTTATACCTTGTTTCTGGTACCATGGTGTACCTTTATCTTTTGTTCTGAACTCATGCATTCCAGGTCATGATGCACCCTTATTTGTGTTCTGGGTACATGCGTTCCAGGTACACAGGGGTGGGTAATTACCCAATGTATGGGTAATTTTTTCCTGTTGCCATAAGGAAATAATCATATATCCCGATACTCATAGTGTTCCTATCTACTCAAGCCAAGGCTTACTTCAGATAAGGCATGGTGTTATGGGATACTTAACACAAGTGTACAGGAGTACAACAAAGATACAGGCCAATCTGGGCTATATAACTGCTATACCAATGCTTAATATGTATACTTACATTTTTGAAATATATATTGCTGTAATATTATCAGCATAATATATGTGTGCTCATCAGCATATATTAGTCAACACATTATTCTCCTGGAGCCAAATTCTAATCTCAGTCATTCCAGTATAAATCCAGAGTATAACTCCACTGGTGCTAATAGAATTACTCTGAAAATGCTCCAGAATGTATCCTCTAATTATCTAACAGAGATGAAAATTCAATATGGTGCATGAATTGCAACTGGTCACATTAAATGAGCCTATTTGCGCAACAAGGAATGCCTAATTTAGTGGTTATTCTGCACAAATTTCTAATATGTTGATAGCTTCAGAGAGAGAAATACATAAGGCTACAGTTGAATGGTCCTGTGCCATCAGCTTTCGTTTCCAAGAGAACAAATTCAGAAAAAGAAAACTTACTGTACATTGATGATTTCCAAATTATGGTTTACTGAGTAAAAATATTCAAAATGCATAGGTGTAATTTAAGGGAAATCTCTAAATCAAAGACATTTGTTTTAGGACTGGTCTTTTACTCTCTGCTGAAAAACAAAAATACAGCATTTCCTAATATTTACGGAATTCTCACAATTGGTGTCAGTTGCCTTAAGATATAAGAGACCAGAACTGTACCTGTAGGGCAGTAGCTAGTATTGGGGCTACTGCAGAGCTACACTGCCTTGGGAAAAACTTCAGACAGCACAATACTTCCTTGACTACATTGCACATACAATGCACGTACATACATTACACAGTGGGGATGGATCATCTTTTAGGATGCTGCTTTCTGCTCTCCCAAACATGCCCGGCCTCCTGTGCCCTACACCCACCTCTACCAACCTCCTTTGCAGGGGTGCTAGAACAATTTTTATAGTGGGGGTGCTGAGATCCATTGAACCTGTCATAAATATAAAGGGAAGGGTAACCATCTTTCTGTATACAGTGCTATAAAATCCCTCCTGGCCAGAGGCAAAACCCTTTCACCTGTAAAGGGTTAAGAAGCTAAGATAATCTCACTGGCATCTGACCAAAATGACCAATGAGGAGACAAGATACTTTCAAAGCAAGGGGGGGGGGGAGAGGTCGGGGAAACAAAGGGTCTGTCTGTCTGTGTGATGCTTTTGCTGGGACCAGAGCAGGAATGCTCTTCAGAACTCCTGTAAAAAGTTAGTAAGCAATCTAGCTAGAAATGCGTTAGATTTCCTTTTGTTTAAATGCCTGGTAAATAAGCTGTGCTGAATGGAATGTATATTCCTGTTTTTGTGTCTTTTTGTAACTTAAGGTTTTGCCTAGAGGGATTCTCTATGTTTTGAATCTAATTACCCTGTAAGGTATTTATCATCCTGATTTTACAGAGGTGATTCTTTTACTTTTTCTTTAATTAAAATTCTTCTTTTAAGAACCTGATTGATTTTCAGTGTTCTTAAGATCCAAGGGTTTGGGTCTATGTTCACCTATGCAAATTGGTGAGGATTTTTATCAAGCCTTCCCCAGGAAAGGGGGTGTACTGCTTGGGGGGATATTTTGGGAGGAAGACATCTCCAAGTGGGCTCTTTCCCTGTTCTTTGTTTAACACGCTTGGTGGTGGCAGCATAGGGTTCAAGGACAAGGCAAAATTTGTACCTTGAGCAAGTTTTAACCTAAGCTGGTAAGAATAAGCTCAGGGGGTCCTTCATGTAGGTCCCCACATCTGTACCCTAGAGTTCAGAGTGGGGAAGAAACCTTGACAGAACCAAACTGTAAACCCTGTATATAATGGAAACCATTTCAAGCTGCGAGAGCTGCAGCACCCCCTGCACTCCTAGTTCCAGCATCTATGCTCCTTTGAATACCTTCAAGGATGCATCAAAGGAGCAATCTTTGCATTTTTTCAGTGCAGGAACTGTATCTGACAGGCATTTGTGCATCTTCATGAACTTGTGCAAACATCAGTCACAGTTTGCCTGTGATGTGCTACTAGTTAGCCCAAAATGATTATCACAGCTCTCTAAATTGTAAAGATTTAGAAACTAATACAATACTTAGGTGGTAGTTGTACACTCTTTATTTGGGAAACATGAAGGTACACATATACATACATATCCAAATGAAGACAGAGAGGCACTCATGCAAACTTGTTTGTAACATTGGAGGAATTCATGTGCAACCATGTACATGGAGCTTGCTAGAGGGAAAATATATTTTGTAGTTTTACTGATTTATCATAACACTCTGACCAATAGCTGCCAGTGATTTTCATGAATGTAGGCGTAAATCATGTTACTGTGACCAAACTCCATTCTCCCTCAATTCCCCCACCCCTAAAGCCTGAAGTTTCAAACAGATACAAGTATTCTTGTTCACTTCCTAACCAGTCCTATGGTATAGTGTTGCTATATTCCATTGAACAGGTACTGTTGGGCTCTTTTTTTTTCTTTTTTTTTCTTTTTTGCCTCTATCTTTAGCTCAGAATTATCTCCTAAGGGGCATCAGGAGGGCAAAGAGAGGGAGACAATTGAGTATTATATGGCCAAAAGCAGCACTGGATTGGATTGCTGGGCACCGAAGTATTTCCCCCTACCCTACAGGCCTGGCTCAGGAGATATTCCAGGCAAAGCTCCTCTTCTGTCATTATGGTAATAGTGTACATGGGGTAGTGCATACCTGTGTGTCTGAGTGGCAGAGAACAGTTTGAAAGAGATGGGTAGAGAAACACTTTGGCTGGGAGAGGTGGGGGAAAGAGTGAGGATAAAGAGGGAAGGAAAGAGAGAATGCAAGCATGTGCAGTAAAGAGGAAGGGTGCATCTACAAAATCCAGCTTCAGTTTCAACCCTATGTAACTTGAAGTACTGTATGTTATGCTGTATGATGTAGATTATGTACTTGATCAAATCCAGCATCCATCTAGTCCAGCATCCTGTCTCTGGCAGCGGCCAGCACCAGATGTTTCATAGGAAGAACTGCCAATCAGGGGAAACTTTTCAACGATCTATAACTAAAAAAGGGCTTTGGAAGTGTGTCTGCTGAAGCAAAGGAATCAGGATGAATGATGCTGATTTCTTGGAACCTGTGTCCAGAGACAGCTTTGATAAGCAATCTTGGCAATTAACCCATGATTTGCAATACTGGTGTGACATTTAAAATTGATATGAGGCAGAGGTGGCTGTGATTTATAAACAGGCTAACAGGGAGATGGGCCTCAGCCCTAGGCTGAAGCAGACTACAGTTATGTTCAGATAAAATACCTAGGTCAGTGCAAAGTTTCTACATGTTTCAAAGGCAACAAATACAAGTTTGACAACTTTGCCGGTAGGGGCCTCACAAGTAAACTCCTAAACTGGACCACAATCATTCAGATGAGACATATAAAGAAGTTATAATGGTATTTAGCAAAAATGGCTTGTTTGAATGAGAAAGTGCAGATTGCATTGAAAGAGAGGACTATATTCAGCATGGCCCAGAAGGTGCCAATCTTACTATTTCTCAAAATGAAGAAAGAACCAGACAGGATTTGGGGGGGGGGGGACGAGAATGGAGTAATAGTGTATGCCAGTGAACTGACAGAACGGTGTGCCCTTCTGGAGCCTCTTACGAAAAAATAAAGGTCATGTTTATATCTGCATAGAAGAAGCATGATGAAAGATCAAGGAGAGAGAAGGCATCACAAAACAGCCCTAAAGCCAGCTTGACTTACCCCTGAAGAGCTCCTGCTTTGGAGCCACAGGCAGCTGGCATAAGTTAGAACCTGTGGGTGCCATTTTGAGCGGCTTGCCAGCTTCACTACAGAAATTAGAACTGATCGAAAGGAGTCAATAGTGCTGATACATAATTGCAGACTGCATCCAAATTGATAAGATTTGTCTGGTCCAGTCCCCTTGTCAGAAATCCTACACCCATGATTTCTGAAGAAGAGGGGAATTCCCAAAAACCCAGAGGCCTGCGAAAATCACATTCTATCCCCCAATTCTTCATCAGATCATATTCAAGGTCCTCACAAAATGCTGGGAGAGTTTGAATTTCTGTCTACCATAATTGAAAGTTAGTAAAGTTCTCTGATAAACAAACAGCATAAAACATTAGTGCAACAACAAAATCCAGCTTCAGTTTCAACCCTATGTAACTTAAAGTACTGTATGTTATGCTCTATGATGTAGATTATGTACATTGTATTGAAATCTGCACTAGTCATATATAGATTTGGGGCCAGGCATGATAGTCAGTGATGCAGTGATAGTCAGTTGTAATGCCCGGTGGCCAAGGTGGGCTAAGAGGCAGTCCACGGCAGTGGTCAAGTGTGCACAGGTGATTGGATAGCCAGGAGGTCAATCTGTACCAAAGGCAGTCTGAAGCAATGGTCAGAGTTCTCACAAGGGTCAGTAGCTGGAAGATCCAATCAAAGGAGCTGGGTCAGCTGGTTAGGGAGGCGAGGTCATGTGAGATGGCAAGGCAGGGTCAGTGGAAGCAACAGAGCAGCAAGGCAGGGTCAGGGGAGGCAGCAGTACAAGGTACAAGTCAAGGCATTCTAGGCAACAGTCAGCGGAGAACAGCCTGTTGCTCAGCCAGCTTCCTCTTCATGTTAGAAGATCAAGTAACCCATGAGAATGCTCTCTGTCCAGACAGTCAGGGACCTGGGTGTGGCTGCTGTGGGGCTGCAGGCCTTTATCACTAAGGCTATGTCTACACCGCAGAGATCTGTCACCAAAAGTTATGCCATTTTAATTAAAGTGCTTTAATTAAACCGCTGTTGCATGTCCATACTGTGCTCCTTGTGTCAGCAGAGTGCATCCACACTAGCAGCTCTTGCATCGACACAGAGAGCAGTGCACTGTGGGTAGCTATCCCACTGTGCAACTGGCCACCTGGTGCTTTGGGAAGGGTTTGCAATGCCTCATGGGGCAGGTACAGCACCACATGATGCAGGTTTCTAAATCATATTGTTCCATGGACATCCTACTAGATTTCCAGCTGTTTTTCAACTAAAATGGGGGGTAGGGGGATGGGGGGATAGTGTGTGACAGGGAGCATGTCGGGGGGGAGACACAGACAGAGTGCGTGTTGGGGGACTGCGTGAGAAAGTGCAGGGGGGGTAGTGTATGTGAGAGAGACAGAGTGTGTGTTGAGGGAGAGTGATTGTGTCGGCGTGCTGTCTCTTAAGACAGAGCAGCACACTCAGCTGTCAGAACTTCCCAGAGCTTTGAAAAGGGAGGGGCGCATGCCTGCCAGGCAGCTGAGTTCAAAACAGTGAGCAGAGTGGTCACGGCGGGCATTGTGGGATACTGGGGGAGGTAAGTTATGGCACTATAATGAACAGCAGTGTCTACACTGATACTTTGTCACTTTAAGTTTGTTGCAAAAAGCTTTATGCCTCTCGTCATAGTGGTTTTATTTTGTCACTGAAACTGAAGAGGTTTGTTGCCAAAAATGGCACTGCAGTAGCGTACACCTCCACTGTTTCGTTGCCAAAAACTGCCTTTTGACGACAAAATTCTGCAGTGTAGACAAGGCCTAAGGCTGTTGTCAGGGCAGTGGTTCAGTGCACCACTGCAGTCCATAGGCTAAAGATGCTGTCTATGGACCCAGCAGACCTGGGTTCAGTATAAGGGTCCTGATTCAGTAATGCACACTTGTGTGGTCTAGATGAACTTAAAACACATGCACAACAGGTTGAAAAACTGTACTCAAAAAGTAGTTATCAATGGTTTGCTCCCATACTGTAAGGACATATCTAATGGGTATCTGCATACTTCTAGTACTACTCAATATTTTCATTAGTGACTTGGATGATGGATTGGAGAATATACTTATAAAATTTGCAGATGACTCCAGACTTGGAGGGATTGCAAGCACTCTGGAAGACAGGACTGAAATCCAAAATGATCTTGATAAATTACAGGATTAGTCTGAAATTAACAAAATGTAACTCAATAAAGACAAGAGTAAAGGACTCCACTTAGGAAGGAAAAATCAAATATAAAATGGGAAATAGGTAGGCAATAATACTGCAGAAAAGGATCTGGGTGTTAGTTTGCAATTTGCATTGCAAATTGAATATAAGTCACAATGTGATGAGTACAAAAGGAAAATATCATTCTGGGCTGTATTAACAGGAGTAGAGTACGTAAGACACAGGAGGTAGTTGGTCTGCTCTACTCAGCACTGGTGAGGCTTCAGCTTGGGTAATGTTTGGAGCACTGTGTTTTATGAAAGATGTGGACAAATTGAAGAAAGCAACAAAAATGATAGAAGGTTTAGAAAACATGACCTATAAGGATAGGCTAAAAAAACTGGGCACATTTAGTCTTGAGAAAAGAAGACTGAAGGAGGGGAGAGCTGATAGCAGTCTTCAAATATGTTAAGGTCTGTTATAAAAAGGACAGTGATCAATTGTTGTCAATGTTCACTGAAGATAGGAGAAGACATAATGGGCTTATTCTGTAGCAAGGGAGATTTTAGGTTAGGTATTAGGAAAAACTTTCTAACTATAAGGATAATTAAGTTCTGGAATAGGCTTTCAAGGGAAGTTGTAGAATCCCCTACACTGGAGGTTTTTAAGAATGGCTTAGACAAACATCTGTCAGGGATGGTCTAGGTATACTTGGTCCTGCCTCAATGCAGGGGGATGGATTTGATGACTTCTCAAGGTCCCTTCCATCCCTACATTTCTATGATTTCTGTGGGATTTTTGTTTTTAAAATTGGCTAGAAAATAATGACAGGATATAAAGCAAGCTTTTATCAACCAAAGTTCAAGATACATAGTAAAACACCAGCCCTCACTATTCCTGTCTTTGTGAGTTATCTGTCATTTGTCGATGAAGGTGAATATGAGGTGGTTATTTTTAACAATACAAATTTTTTAGGCTTGAGTGGAACAAACAATTATATTTTCCTATAATTATTTTACATGTGTTTGTATTTGTGGTATGTGTAGCTATATAACTGTTATGTTTCCATTTTCTGTGTACCTTGAAATATAGAGAATCACTCTGATTGTATCCTGAAAAGCAAGGTCTATGAGGTAGTTCAAGATGGCTGCTGCTACAGACTGAGACATAAACCCTGCACTGTCACAAGGAAACTTTACATATGTTCTGTTTTTGTTGTCCTTTAATATAAAATAAAAGCCATCCAGATTGAAAGTACATGTTGCTTTTTTGAATATGGAAAACATGAAAGGGTGTCTAATGTAAATACATCACTTGCATCTATTTAAGGCAATAAGAAAAGGAGTACTTGTGGCACCTTAGAGACTAACAAATTTATTTGAGCATAAGCTTTCATGAGCTACAACTCACTTCATCGGATGCATTCAGTGGAAAATACAGTGGGGAGATTTATATACATAGAGAACATGAAACAATGGGTGTTACCATACACACTGTAACCAGAGTGATCATTTAAGGTGAGCTATTACCAGCAGGAGAGCGGGGTGGAAAAAACCTTTTGTAGTGATAATCAAGGTGGGCCATTGTGTGTATGGTAACACCCATTGTTTCATGTTCTCTATGTATATAAATCTCCCCACTGTATTTTCCACTGAATGCATCCGATGAAGTGAGCTGTAGCTCATGAAAGCTTATGCTCAAATAAATTGGTTAGTCTCTAAGGTGCCACAAGTACTCCTTTTCTTATTGCGAGTACAGACTAACACGACTGCTATTCTGACACCTGTATTTATGGCAATGTGTTTATGTATTTTATGAGTCATAAGGCTTTTCAGCACCATAAAACCATCAACGAAATTAAATAGTTCTATTAGATTTAGACAGAAGTCGTGACATCAGAATCATAAGACAGTCATATGCTAGCAAAACTAGTCATATCTTAGTTTCAAAATACAGAATTCAAGAGCCCAACTTTTTCATTTTAATGGAAAAAATGTAGCTGTCTATAATAATGTAAACTTTGATTCCCGATCATTTTGCTAAGTGACCAGAATTCATCATTTTCTACAGAACCTCCTTAAGATAGAAGGGTAGTGTTATTACCTCATACAATAGAACTGTGATATGTGCTTTCATGTTATTTTATGGTGAATAATGTTGGTGACTTTGAGTGCTTAGTGAAAAGAAGTTTATGGGGAACTACATTAGATGTAGTATGAACAGTGTCAAATGTAGCAGGGCCATGTCTTGTGAGAACCACCTGCAACATAGCTGTGCCAGAGCACCTCAGTCTTGACTTCCTGCATCTCTTTTATTACAACCTTAGGCCTCTTAAAAGCAGGGTCTGCCAAATGTGATGAGTTGTATCCATTGCATAAAGGCTATGTGGTGTGTAGATACATCCATAGTTGACTGCTTGAGATATTAGAATTCCTCTCACCTATATCCCATTGTTCACTGACTTACATAGTGGTCTTTTGAGTTAAATGATTGACAATACCATATACTCTATATTTCTTTTCTGCTTTTAAAATTACACCTTGATTAATGGTTGATAAAAAGATGTATATTATTCTACCAATGAAAAATATAGGCCTATCACAATTAGACTACTACGAGGCAAAGTAAACTTAGAGCCTTCATTTCTCCTTCAGTTTTTTTCTGTTACTCTTCTCTCTTTCTGTAGAAGAGGATAAAATATCCCCTTTCCACTGCAGTTAAGCTATTCACTATGTTAAAATTACTTCAGTGTTGCTCCTTTTCCACTTTCCTACTAGTCCATGTATTTATTGCAATGAGTCCATGCATTTATATATTTATTTTTACTTTAGTGAATCATTATATTTCAGTTCTATGAGATATCAGTCTCCTTACATTTTCTTCTCTGTCACTTACATTTTGTGTGCCTGGCGTTCTTCCATTCTAAACGTTCCTCATTCCATCTTAACTTTCTTTGGCATTATTTCTTTTCATTTTCTTCCACAGTTTCATTTTCATCCATCTTCACATTGTTTCCTTCCACCATCCTTTGGCATCCCGGTATATTGTTTTCATTTGACATCATTCTACTTTGTGTTCCCCATCTCTCTGGATTCTATTTTCCCTTAGTTTAATTTGCATTCCCTAGACTGGTTTTGCCTACTTCATTCATTCTCATAGACATTGTTGTTTTACTCATTTTTAAAATTATTTTCCTCATTTTTGTTTCCTTTTCCTTTCAGGTTCTCTTCATTCAACTTTGTTTTCACATCCTTTCTTTTTGTCTGAGGATATTTTAACCATTTCAAGGCAGGTATCTTACACCTTTTGCTTGTCATTTTAGTAATCTTAGCCTAATATTAGCTCTGTGAAAAAAATATCAAGATGTTTATTTAAATTTCAAACCTATTGTGAATATACACGGTAACTGAAAGGTTTTTAGGTTTAAAAATTGGCCTACTTAGAAACTATATAATAGGCCCATCATTTTTATAATGGGGTGACAGTATATGTAATGCTATACAACCAAATGAGACACAGTGCTTACACCAAGGAGCTTGCAGTCTTAATACAGACACAGAGAACACTGCTCAGACACATGCAACATAACTTTGAAGTATAGTAGATCTTGGGGAGAGATTGTTGGAAAGGTTTTGCAGAAGAATGAGGGATTTAACGTAAAAGGAAGAGAGAAAAGATGCTTCTGTCTTTGCTTCTTCTTCACACTGACTTAGGCTTGAACTGCGTTCTCTACTGATGTTCTTACACAGTTGTGCCTAATGTCTCTAGGTAGAGGGTTCTAAACAGGAGATAGATCCAGGCACTTCTGAAGGGAACAAGAAATGTTGAGGTGAGGGGAGAGGTCCTCTCTTATTTCCCAGCCTAAGAATGAACTGCCTTGGTGCAGAGACTCTGTTTTGTCCCTATGGATCATAATATGGGCACTCCAGACCTTCACTCCTTCTCTCTCGTCTTCTCTCTAGATGTGGTTCATGAGCAAGGGTCTCTCTCTTCTTTCTTAATCTGTGTCCTCTTTCCCGCAACCCATCTGTGTTTTAGCATAGTTTTACCTAACTGTCTCTGCAGCATGTAGGGACCAAACAGTGAAAATGTGCTTAACAATCACTTTCAAGACTGCAGAATGTAATTCTCAGGAAACAATGCAAAGAGAACTACAGTTTCTTCCACGCTGTTTCATTTTCATCCATTTTCACATTGTTTCCTGATCCCAATGAATGTTTGTTTCACACGGGGCACAACTTAGCCCAATACTTCTTAATAGACCACATATCCATGATTTGGAAAAAGAAGCTTATTCAATCTAGGAGGAGACTCTCACTTTTTCTTCAGTTCTCACATGCTGAAAGCTTTGTACTATGCATTCCAGCAAAAGGAGGTTTTAGAAGATTTGAATGTAGTGAGTTCCTTAAACTATTTCTGCCCTCTCCTACTTACTTCCATGGGAATGCCAGCCTGTACAGAAGCTGTTATGCTATGAAAGGTCAATTTGAAAGGACCACAAAGTCATCCGAATTCCAAGTGTCCTGACTAAGATGGTAAACTGAATCCTGTTTCAGTCTTATATTGGAAGTGTAGCAGCTGATTCCGTAGCAAAGGACTGAATCTAGCATGGGTCTCCTGCTTCAGAGGAGATATGGACCAGACATTTGCCAACAGATGCTATGAGGGCTGCCTGTGTTTAATGCATCCAGTTTACCCCATTTCAAAAGTCAACAAAAGAAACAATCCTGCATTGACAAGAAAGTGAATTAAGTCTTTTTCATCTTTAATTTCTACACTCCTGACATGTTTTTATTTTGCTATTCAGCATGTCAGATAACACTGCATGCACATTAATGCACCTAAAATCTAATTATTTTACATATAAAGCTAGAGACTGAATCCAAGTCAAAACCCTGGTTCCGAACAACCATTGACGTTTGAATACAGATTTGAATGTTGTGCCTGGGGCCCTTCACAGCATAAACCCATTACATATTCCCTGCACATGCACAGATTAGTGATTTCAGTGTGTGCTAACTGATCACAGTAAGTGACGGCATTCATTTTCAAAGGGCAGCTCAGAAGGGTTAACCACCATTCCCTTTTATGGTAAGATTAATCTTCAGAGTGATCAAAGTTTCTCCGTAACTCTCCATGACTATTGCATTAACTGGAGTAAACTGAAGGACCAAACACACTTATTACTAGAGATCAGCTAAGACTGCACCTACAACTTAAATTACAAACCCCTCAGGGCAGGGACCAGTCTCTTGTCATTCAGCTGGAAATTATAATAAATAGAAACGAAGTGGATTCCTCATTTGTTCATTGGTTTTTCCGGGGGGCGGGGAGGTTATTGGATTCAAAAACATCTCATATAAACTATGTTGCTTAAGAAATGATAGTATAGACCTAAGCTGTATTAATTTTGCCCATCTTCCTTGATTCCCTTTAAAGGTGTTTCTGGGGGCTGCTACAGGCTGCAGGAGGCCCCTTTCCTCTGAACAGGTGACCCCTGGTCTATGACTGATTCCCTGGGAACCCTGAGAGCTGGGATATATTTGCAGGGTATAGAGGCCAGCATGATAACTTTTTTCCATATTGGGGGGAAACAAATCCCATTTCAGCCTTTGGCTCCCTTCAGCAGAACAATTGGTGAGAAAACCCCCTGAGGAGAACCTCCTCCCTTCGAGCCCTCTCCTAGGGGTTTTCCCAAAGAAGAGGTCAGCCTTCACGAAGTGGCAATATCTTTTTGCAGAATCAGCCCCTTAAACATTCAGCCTGCACACTAATCTTCTTGTGACACGATAGATTCACTTTAAAATTGGATCTTTACAACTGACTGACTAGTACATTTAATTTACCTACGGCACCAAACAGCTATTCAATTTCTGTTCAATCTGAAAGCAAGTGTAATCAGTGCATGTTCACTGCTATGTTCTGGTTACATTACCAGCAAATATCATCCGAGCAGTTAATTACTGCAGAGACAATGACTCTAACTTACCTGATATAGTATATTATTATTCATCACGGATTAATTTCTTCTTCTTCATTGGTAATTTTGTTCACGGTGCTGATGGTATTTAACAGCAGACTCCCTTGATCTTTAGCACTATTATGTCTCCTTGGATGTTGCTCATATCCTGAAAGCAGATTGCTTCTCTAAGTTCTAACCAGATTTCTGCATAACTTCAATTGATGTCCCACGTAGCAGTAAGAAATGACTGTGTAATGTGATTCCCTGATGTAATCTGTGCAAAATGTATTAATCAATCACTGTGCCTCTCAGGAAATCATTTGCCATGGATCCCTCTTCCTTTGCTACTGAGCAACTGATAGTGTGTAGTGATCCTCCAGCCCAGGTTTTACAACTTTCCTTTGGGAAATGGGATAAAGAGAGAGACTGGTCCAGCAGGTAGGGTTCTAGCCTACGTCTTGGAAAACCTGGATTCAATTCCCTGTGCTACCACAGACTTCCTATGAGACCTTGAGCAAGTCACCGAGGCCTAGAGCCACAAAGGGACTGGCTAAAGCCTAAAACCTAGATTTAGGTCCAGTGTGATCCATAAAAGCCTTGTTCAGCCGCTATCTAACCCTATCTGTGCCTAAATTCACTCAATGCCTATACTTCAGCTGTAAAACTTCCCTAGACACTTAAATTTCTGCTTCTGGGCATGCACACTGCTGCCCTCCTCTAGGCATGCAAACAACTATGTTGTACCTAAACACCACCATGACCCACAACCCAGGGGAAGATAGGCTGGTGATTGCCTATCTAGCCTACTTATCCAGTAGGTGTCCTCTGAGTATGTGCACTGAATCAGGCCCCATGCAAAATCCAGCCACTAGAGGAGGAGGAGGTAGTGGTATCACCTCAGAACTGTTAGCCCAGTGGTTGGTGCACTCACCTGGGATTTGGGAGAGCCAGGGTCGCTGCTCTGCTGACTATTCAATTGTTTATCCAAAGTACAACAGCTTCAGCAGAAAAGATTGTGGGAGACCCACATCAGAACATCCCATAGCTCAGGGGCTAAAGCATTCGGAGGTGGGAGGGTTCCTCCTCAAATCCTTCCTCAAATCCTTCCTCCCATCAGGCAAAGAAGGGAATTAAGGCTGGGTCTCCCACAACCTGGGCAAGTGCTATAACCACTGGCCTAAAAGTTAAAAGAAAGGCAGTGGCACCATCTTCTCTGGCATTTATTGCAGATGCAGCTTAATCACCTAAGCCATGTGATTCCAGGAGAGGGTTTCTAGCCATGGATTGCTAGCAGCAATAGGCCCAGACTTTAGTCACCTAAGCCCAGACTTAGTCACCTACCTCCCCAAGATGGGTAAGACTTAAGATACACCCCTCTCCTCAGCATCTCTCACTGGCTAGCAGCTCCCCACATAGTATACTTGTTTTGGTGGATCCCATTCTTAGGCACTTGTCTCTCCCCATGTATTGTACAGGAAGTGTACACACCTAACTCAGGCTTTGTGGATCACAGTGTTGTTCCAGTGATTTTCTAGCTGCCTACAGAGCTAGCTGCAATGCTCTGTGTTACATTGCCTAAGTCCCTTTGTGGATCCAGGTCTCTGTGCCTTAAGTCCCCATCTGTAAAATGGGGATAGTGGCACTTTCCTACATTGCAGGAGTGTTGTGAGAATAGATACATTAAAGATTGTGATGAGGTCAGATATTATGGTAATGGGGTTATATAAGTACCTTAGGTAGATAGATTTATACGGTGCTGTACATTTACTCAGTGCTTTTTCCATTCAGTAAAATTTGCACCTGCCAGTATACAGTTAAAATGAACAAAAAAAAAAAAAAAGACAAGACAAGACTAATCAATGAAAGTTTAGGAAAGAGGGAATGTAGAGTTTGTTGATGAAGAGGATTGGGAAGGAAGGAGTCCTTGAAACAGTGGGTTTTTAGGAGGGATTTGAAGGAAATGAAGCGCCAATCCTTCAATGTGAGTAGCCCCGTTGACTTCGCTACTCATACTTAAAATTAAGCATGTGTTTGTCTTCACTACAGTTATACCTCAAGTGTTGCCTCTAATTCAAGTCCCATCCACATGCAGAACCCTTTAATTTGATAATGTGGTGCTTTTAACTCAAGCTGGCTGGCCTATCGAGGGAGGTAGGCTACAGCTTGCATCAGCACAACTTGTCAGCGGCTAACACAACCACGCTGTGAAGCTTGAGTGTAATTTTGCAGAGTAGCTGCTCTCACTCAAGCTCAGCTAACAAATGAGGAGTAACCTGAGTGTAGATAATGCAAGTTAACTCTGCAGAGTGTACATATGTTAACTCTTTGCAGGATTGGGGAGAAAGGGAAGACACTGAATTCAGCCAGAATTGAATGGATTGGTTGATTTGGAACCTGCCATGTGAAAGAGCCCCACATTTTTTTGGTAGACTTTGTTCTCTAAATGTGTCCCCTTTGCTTGTATTCAGTTTGCTTGCATTTCCTGCTCACTTCGGGAACTCTTATTCACATTAAATGTTTTTATAGTGTCCTTAATATAAAAGCTTCTCAGTTGGCCACATTCCCAACTAAGTGATCCACAAACAATAAAGACTAAATACATTTCTGGATTGTATATTGGACCCACATGATTTTCGGAGTTTTATAGAATGGTGAAGGTTTACCGTCACAAAGTGCCACTCATTCTGATTTCCGGTATGTTCTAAATGCATTTCTGTATTAATTCATGTATTTATTGACACTGTCCTAAGCCTCATAGTTATGTTTGGGCTTCTCAGATCACTTCTTAAGGATAAGTAGTCAAGTAATAAAAGTCACCCTACAGCTTTTATGTAGTCTGGAAGTCACTGCTGACAGAATATCAGGACCAAGTTAAACTTAAGCTTGAATTACCTTTCACCTCCCTAGGGAACATTCTCTCCAGCCCACTGATGTCACTGACAGAGCAATGTGGCTGCACCTCACGTCAAAGCAGTCAACCCTGGACAAAGTAAATAAACTATGAATAAACAGACAGCTTTAGGCTCCTAGCACAGTCAGTGCCTTACATCACCCACACAAATATTTACCCACTAATTACAATGTTACAAGTGAGGAAAATGAAAAGGTAATAAATGTGAAAAATAATTTAGAATTGGATTTCTGAAAGAGCTGGCTGCCTGTCTTCTCTATGATCCCTTCTTGTAACTGCTTTAAAGTAAATCCTGCCAGGTACATTTCTTCTGTTGATCTTTGCGGTTGCAAAAAAAATGCTGTTTTTATTTCAACACATGAAGTTAAGCAATACAAACATGATAGGGATGGTACTTTGTCAGGGCTATCTCTCAGCTCTGCTGCAAGGCACAGGACCAAAGGCTAGGTTTCAACATCCAGGACCCACCTCTGTCCCACCTCTCCACAGATGTGCTGACATCTTCTGGCAGTAGACTGAGAAGTGTGTAGGTGAGTGGTGGTGTGACAGAGAATGGGGGGAAGCAGGGTGCTGCACCACTTTTTCTTCAGCAACTGGAGAACCAGATAGTGGAAGGAAAACTCCAAAACCTTTGCTGTGAGTCTGTCTTCCCACTCTCCCTGCCTCAGTTACCCAAATCACATGTTTGCTCCACTTTTAAACTGTGTGCCAGACTTTGTAAATCCAATTAGTCTAAGGTATGGCCTCATTATGCTAATATCTCCCAATCTTTAATGGATCTATTCTCACAGCACCACTGTGAGACAAGGAAGTGGTATTATCCCCATTGTACAGATGGGGAACTGAGGCAGAGAGAGGTTAAGTGGCTTGTCCAAAGTCACACAGGAAGTCTGTGAGAGAGCAGAGACTTGAATTCAGGTCTCCCAAGTCTTAGGCTAGTGTCCCAATCACTGGAACATCCTTTCTCTGTAAATCCTGGCCCTGACCCCATTTAGGAGCAAAGGGGTTTAGCTAACCTGTGGAAGTTAGGGATGGGAATCTTGAGAGGTTCACACATCACTGATTCTCTCACCTTCTTCAGCATACCTTAATGAGAGATACCAATACAGGACAGGGTACAGCATGGAGCAGTATTCTTGTCTGTGACTGTGAATTTACATCTAGCAATGGATACATATCATACTTTACAGAAGTAAATCATCAACCACAGACTGCTGGTTTTGTTAGTTCAACCAACAGCCTACTGAGTGTGTAGTTTTGTTGAACTGCCTGCAGCCTTGTTGGTTAATTCCTGCTCAAGAGGTCCCAGAAGGTCATAGTGGCTACTTGTTCTCCTCCCTGTGGGAGCTCATAATGTGGGGCTCTGCAGAGTGTTCTCTTGTCATCCTGCCTGTTCTATATGCATACGCATCCACCAAGAGAGACAGGGAGGTTTTGGGCCTCCAGTTGCATCTATATGGGAGTGACACTTAAATCTAAATCTTAGTTTTTAAAAAAAATCAATTTACTATTTTTTATTTTTTTCCCCATTGGCTGACAGAGGTGGGAATGTGGATGGGGCAAACTGGCATAAACTTCACTCAGGTAACAAAAGTGATATTAGCTGAATGCATTTGGATGAATGAATGAAGGTTATGAGTGCACCTTTTATTGAGAGTGTAACAGCAGAGGTGGTTGAAATTGTTTGAATTTTGAAATTTCATTGGGATTATGAATTCTGAAACCGGTTCTAGACAGTATGCTTAAATCTCTGAGCAATATTGTTCATCCTGGTTTTGTAGATGGCAGTTACAGCATGCAATACCTTTCCCATTTATGGTTGGCCTGGAAGCTATATGTGTTCCTACCTAATGGGGACCACAACACTGTGAACCATTTCTTTGTAGCCACTGGGCTAGATTACTGCAACAAACTCTGTTTCGGGTTGTGTTGCAAAGAACTTCAAAAGATCCAGGAAGATAAAATTGTAACAATTCAGCTCTTGAGCAGAGTGAATGGCTATGAGTACATAACATCTGTGCTCTGTTGTCTGCCCTGCCTACTTCTTTATATCCAAATACAATGCAAGGCAATCTATAAACCTTTAAATGTTCTGGGACGCTGTTCACTCAGAGATCACCATGGCATGGCACAGACCCAGTTTCAGGTTTTGGTTTTGACCTGTGAAGCCCTGCCTGGTTGCAGAGGTGCTTGAGCTGGTTCTCCTTTGGTTTAAAAGGAAGGCAGCCATTGGTATGTCTTTCTTCATGAGGGACCTTCAAGTCTGGGGATCACTTATAGTCCAAATCAATTGACCTTCAGGGAACACTCCTAAGCCCATTTCTTTTCCCAGGTCTTAGGGGAAGTGAGGAGTGCACAGAGTGCTGGGATTTATGTGCTGAGGATTGAAATCTGTGGTGGGAGTTTAATTTTTTTCCCCTTTGCGGAGGCCAGAGATTTATTTTTGTTTGTACTAGCTGGCTTGTATTTTTAGTATATGTCAAAGTCACCTAGAGTCCTGGACTTTTTAATATTTGAGCTAAATAAACACACAAAATAATAGATACTTTTCAGAAGGAGGGGTTTGGGGCAGGACTAAGGGATTTTAGCTGATTTATTATTTATTACTGAGCATTTTTTTTTTTTTTTGCTGCACAGGGCACATTATTATATTACTTATGCTCTGTTATGTTTTTTATTATATATATGCTAACTTGTTCTTGATAGTGAAATTCTAATGATCATAAAAGTTCTGAAAGCAATTACTGTAGAGGTGCACGTGTATACGTATATATTGAAATACATAAATATGTAAATATGGAGGTTGGGGGGGGCATTAATTCCCAGAGGAAAGATGGTTAAGGCACCAGAATGGGACTCAAGAGATCTGAATTCAATTCTCAGTGCAGCCACAGACTCCCTGTCTGACCTTGGAAAAGTCATGTAGGCACTTTTTTGATAATTGTACCATATGTAACTTTTGAAAATGGGATTTAGGCTCCTAAGTCACATAGGCACTTTTGAAAATTTCACTCTTAATTTCTCTTTGCATCAGTTCTTAATTTGCAAAATTTGAGATAATAATACTTCCTTTCCCCAACCCATTATCTGTCTTGTCTATTTGGACACTGAGCCCTTTGAGGTAGGGATTGTCTATCACTATGTATGTCTATAGTGCCTAGCACAATGGGGCCTTTGGATGTTACTGTAATATACATAATAAATAATAACTATAATAATTCCAAAAAATCATAGGAGGAGACATATGATATGGGACCTATTAGGTCATCTATTTAGTTCATGTTTGTTGCCAACAGTACAATTTTCATCTTTCTGAATTTTTCTGTATTCAGAGTCTTTCTGTTCAACAGTGTAAATACATATGAAGTGCACAGTGTGACTGGAAATGTGATGATTTTGAGTTCCTAGTAAATTGGATGACAAATCCTAATTTCTCAAGCAACAACATACTGGGTATTTGTAATTAAATTGACATACATTAAATTATTTCAACTTTACACTTGTGTAGCTGAGAGCTGATTGTGTCCCACTGATGCCTGACTGAATGCAATTCTTGTCTTTCTCCTAGAAATACCAGACAACAAGAAAAGAAACATGCAGTAGCTCACAATTCACATTATACCAGAGTCAAACATTTAAAAACATTCTGATAATTACAGGTTTCAGAGTAGCAGCCGTGTTAGTCTGTATCCGCAAAAAGGAAAGGAGTACTTGTGGCACCTTAGAGACTTTCCACTGAATACATCCAATGAAGTGAGCTGTAGCTCACGAAAGCTCATGCTCAAATAAATTGGTTAGTCTCTAAGGTGCCACAAGTACTCCTTTTCATTCTGCTAACGTAGTCTCAAATATTTTAAATCATACTCCACTTTTTAAATTAAGGATTTGCGAATGGATTCGATATTTGGCAAAACAAGTTCTGCTCTCTAGTAAATCAGGTTCCAATTTATAATGGATCTGACTATATTTTGATGATTATGTAAGTACAATTCATTCATCAGCCACTGGGTGGTATGACTGGCACAGATGTTCCCTTAGAGACAGACAAGTTGAGTGTTGTAGTTATGTCCAGCAGATGTCTCTTTCCAACCATGTAATATTTATTTAACTGTTTATTCTGTAAAGGATTTTACAGGGTCAGCATTTTCAAACCCTTTGTTCTTCTTATGAAACAATTACCAATTACATTCTGGAAGATTAGTAAAAGTCAATATGATGCAGAAAGCATTGCTTTTCATAGTAAATTATTTCACTCTAACATAGAACACTTCTGTTTAATGAATACTTGTCACATAGGTACTATAGATATACACAGATTTAGAATGCATTGGGCTAGAATCAGATTTCAGTTACGCATGTGTAAATCTGGAGTAACTCAGCAGCACCCAATGGAGTTACACCGATTTACACAGGTGGAAATGAGAGCAGAATTTAGCCCATTGTTAAAAATATCCCTGTGTAGAAACAACTCTGGAGGAAAACTGAACTATGACAAGTTTCATTCATTATGGGCTAAACTCTGCTCTAAATTACATCCTATGAAGACAGTGAAGTCGCACAGGTATGAATGAGAGAGTTCAGAAGTTAGCCTTATTGAAGCTATCTGGTACAAATTGAGTAACGGAATAGCTAACCAATATTGCATCTTATTAATAAAGGCAAGTCTCTTCTAAGCAATCACTATTTATAGCTCAGAATACTAGAGATGGGCTCCAACCAGTACCCCAGATTCAAAGCCCCTTGAACTTTTCAAAAGTTGAGACTCTGATCTGAGATTTGTGGTTCAGCCACTATTTCTATAATAGTCCTCAACCGGAACCATAAATCTGAACTGCCCAAAACACAGGGGCAGTTTGGTTTTGCAGCTCATACTTATTTCAATAATGGGCCCGTTTTTATTGCTTCCAACACCCAAGTCACTGTTCTTCTTTCCCAGAATATAAATACTGGCGCGATAGGAGAAATATGAAAGCACAGATTAAGTACAACACTTGATGGATATGTTCTACAGCTCAACTGGCTTTTGAAAACTGATCCTATTTTCAGGAAACGGGACTCATCAGCTTTACAACACCACACATATTGCATATTAGAGCTACAGAATTTTCCTAGAAGTTTGAAAAGACTTAAGAAATAGAAGAGCTACATTGCAGTCAAAACAGCAATTTACCAGATACTTTTGTTTTTATCCCCTTCTGGGATGAAGTGAGCACCTGCATGATTAAATCTAAAGTAGTACATCTGGTACACACCATCAGGCCTGATCCTATGAGCTGCTGAATGCCTCTTGGCTGTCTAGGCTTAGTACCTTGCAATATTGACTTATGTGGAATTTGAGGACGCTGAGCGCTGCCTGGGAGGTGCTCAACACTTTGCAGCTTTGGGTCTGGTCTCAGGGAAAAATATTTTACTCTACAGGTTCTAACTGAACATACAATGACTGTTCTGAAGGTTTAAAGCTGATTATGTTTGTTGCTACTGTTATATTTCATACAGTTAATTATTATTTTCCAGTCCATGATCTTGCTAATAATTGATGCTTAGAGAGGGGATGAACTGTTTCTTTGGAGCAGTTGCCAGGTGGATTGTTTTTTATTTTTTTCCATACTATTTCTTTGATGTACTAGTGCTGGCATTGTCCCATGTCCAAAAAGTATGAGAAGTTGCACTGGTTCTCAGAAGGTGTCACACTTCTGTGTGAATCACTGAATGACTCAGGATACATCTACCATGTTCAAAGAGTGAAAATTCTCTGCATCTCTGCCCCATTTGTCCAGATTAGAAGAAAAGACTTAGGCCAAGATTTTCAAAAATAGGAGCCTAAATGTAGGCTCCTAAGTCTTTATTAGGACACATAAATAAGTAGCCTGATGTAGGTGCCTAAATATGGTTGTAGAAGCTTACCTTCAGGTTCATATTTTTGAAAATCTTGGATTGAACACTTTATTTGTGCATGTTTTTAGGCGCTGGAATGCTTTGATGGTTTTTCATATGCCTGTTTTGTTCAGCAGCCGTAATAATATATTTAACTAACAGATAACTTTATGCAGGAGAGGCATTAAAGGTGAAGTATTAAAGGGTAGTTATTATAGAAATGGGCGCAATATTTTGCCTCCCAATTGAAATAGCTGCCAGAAACACTTATCTCACTCCAGAATACTGGAGCCGCCAGCTTCCAGAATGAAAGGTAATCTTTTGTCTTAGCTAGGACTTGTACTCAACCGTTGTATTTAGCTCAAGTCTTCCTTTCTAGCACATTGGTGCTGGATGTCTGCAAGCGTTCTATCATCCATGTTCGCATAAACATGAAGAACACCTGCTTACTCTGATTCACCCAGTCCTCATTCAGACTCTCCCAATTTTTGACAGCAGACCTCAATCGAGTATTACATGCTGTTAATTTCCTTTCAGAACCATGTAATAACATGCCTTACACCCAATTCTAACGTCATTCAAGCAGTCCAGTCACTGGGATAACATGTCAAGATTTTGTAATTTATATAAATGTAATTAATTTATACTGCTTTACCCCATTATTATGATGGTGCAACTCCAATGAAAACTGGAGTAACTCAGTGGTGAATCAGGCCTCTTGCTTTTTAAAAATATATAAGGTCATATTTTGAGCTGTGTAAATCGGCATGGCTCCATTCACTTTAATGGAGGGACACCAATTTACACCAGCTGAGGATCCAGACCATAGTTTCTACAAAGGGTCAATTATATATAAAACAGTACTTTACATCAGCTATTCCAGATCCTCCTGAAATACAAGGCTCAACAAAGGTTATGGAAATGTCTTAAATGGACCACAGCTGAAAAGATTTTCCTAGAGCTTTTCAGCGTTGTGGATGGTTGCTAAAAATTGTTGGAAATTTCATATTTTCTGTAAAGCTAAGGAAGAAATGTGCTTGTTTGTCATTGCACTTACTGCATTCCCTCTAAAAACTAGGATTCCAGTCTACACCTACCCTCCAGCTATGAACCAGCCCCCATAATCCTGCTCTGAACTGTATTTAGGCAAAAACACTTGCAGGTATTAGAGAAACCTGAACATTTCTTGTTGTCTTTAGTTACAACTCTTCCTTCCTCCTTCTTTAGCTTCGCTGCTTTAGCAGAGGTGTTTCCTATAGTTTGAAAATCCAAGTGATGGCTCTCACGTATCCACACTGGAGTTAGACTCTATTAACAGCTGAATCTTTTAAATCAGTTCTTGCAAACAGTGAACTTTTTCTCTGCACTTGTTTTGGCATCTTTGAGATTAAGAAGTCATGCAGCTTGACAAAGCACTTTGCTCCTACAAGTCTTAACAGACCCACAGGGATTTTTCCCCCCCATATCTCCATTCCAACACCTGTTGCAAAAAGGCTGGGGTGGTCTCAATGTAACTTCCCTCTGCCCCTCCTCCCGCTAATACATATATAGCTATACATAATAAATTATTCCAAACAGCCTCCAAAACACTGTTTGTAATATATATATTATATATATATAATATATATATAATATCCAGCTTGGAAGGTTTGTCACATCTTCAGATGTCTAGAAGTCCTAGGCTTTTTCCAGGTTTTCCTATGCATGCATTTTAAATCTTAAGCATGCTTGTAACTGAATGGCTTTTTCTAAAGCAATCTAGGTAACTGACAAAAACTAAGGCACATTCAAAAGACTTTTATCCTGAACGAAATACAAACAGAGATTATGCCTTTATATAAAGCCTGCAGTATCCTTGTGTTTTCTATGAAAATCCCATAAGGAAGTGTGTCTAATAAGGTTTTAGATTACCCTGGCTATCATTTTTGTTATTGTTTATTATCTGTACATGTTTCAATGTCCTTGGATAATCAGGAGTCTTTCAATGGCAGAAAATATTTCATTCTGTGCTAAAGCAGTTAAAGGAGTTATATGATTACTCAATCTCCACAAGGCAGGAAATAGCAGGTTCTTGCATTTTGGAGATGTTTGAAACTAAAAAAGTATTCCTAGTAGTAAGAATCTGAAACAGAGTCCATGGGTTTTACAAAACCCAGAATCCTGCTGTGAAACACTGCCTTTCCATTTGTTGCTGCTGCTGCTTTTGTCTCATATAATGTACCTTGCTATCAGCTATTTCTCAAAAGGTGAGGGTTAAGTATTTGTTAATCTACAAAATTTCCCAACTAAAACTTTTCAAAGTGCAGTTTCCAAACATAACAGGCACCTCCTAACCAAAGTCTCTCCTTAGCACTGCAGGCTGAGTTGTTATCTTGTAATGTTCCCCCCTTCTGCCCTTAATGAACAGTTTGTTCCATTGTATTTCTTTTATCAAACATCTGGAAGCCAGACTTGTTTTAAAGAGACTTTTTAGTTCATATGGACTTATCCAGCTCCCTCTTAGGGAAAAAAAGAAGAAGAATGCAGTTAATCAGTGAAATTACCACCTATTTAAAGTACTCTAACTAACACATTTTTGTAGACAGAAATTCTAAAGAACAATGTGCACCCACTTTGCACCAGAATAATTCACTCTGACAACAGATTCTTCCTCTGTTCACAGCTGTCCCAGTGGGAGGAGCTGAAACCTGAACCAAATCCTTAACTTGTAGCAGGGATTGGATCCTTCTTGCAAAGAGAAAGAAAACCCTCCCAGCAAAACAGGCTGAGTTTGTAAAAGTGCTTGAGCAAATTCAGAAGCGATTGGATGAAAAGAAAACCTTGGCCCTCCCCTCCTGCACCTGACTAGTGGATATTTACAGCACTTTTCAAGGAGCCTCTCTGCACTGCCACTACACAATTTTACTGCATGGATTGAGCTGAGTAGACAATACTATAGGGACCAATGTGCTAGCAGTGATTCTGTGTGCTGCACACGATCTGGGGACCGTTATTCTAAACTGAAAGGAGATTCTGGAAGAAGGAGAAATTCTGCATTCAAAATGCCACGATCTTTCCTGGTCAAGAAGCATTTCAATTCATCCAAGAAGCCAAATTACAGTAAACTGGACACTCACACAGGTAATAAGATTAAAACATATGCCGCTGTGAATGAAAGCTGAAGTTGTTTTTATTCCCTGGCAGTGAAGGGGGTTACTTTTTAGTTTTCATATCGCAGGGCAAGATTTGGTTTCTTCCTAGCATTTTCTAGCTGCTTAAAACGATTTTTGAAAAACATGTAAGTGCCAGTCAGAATGAAACACTGCCAACTTTAAAAAGTTTGCTCATTGAATGGAACCCAATTATTTTATTTTATGTGGATTTACATTTTCCCTGTTCTGTTCATGTTATCAATGGAAGTTCCAACTTCTACACAAATCAGTTTGAAAGCTTGGCTGCTGAATGTGTTAGACTGCATGAATTTAGAAACAGCATGTTTCTTTGACTAGACCCTCCAAACCATATTGTGCTCGTTTAAGTGCACTGTGTGTGTACGCCTGCATCTGTATATATATGTAGCATTTTTACTCATTTAATCCTCTTCACATATAATTGTATAATGTTCATAGTGCTTGACTTCTGCGCTTGTTAAACCTCTAGGCATTTATTTTACTGCCTTTAAAGCAATTTTCCACTTTTCCTAATACTTTCTTCTTTCTTCTTCTCCAGTGATCATTTCACCATACCTGTATGAGAGCTATCCAATGCCTATCATACCACAGCCAGAGATCCTGAGCTCAGTAGCTTACAATCCAATTACTGTGTGGACTACAACTGGGCTGCTACCATCCCCGTTACCCAATGACCTCTCTCCTCTTTCTGGATACCCCTCATCCTTGGGAAGAGTTAGTCCACCTCCACCCTCCGACACCTCATCCAAGGATCACAGTGGCTCAGAAAGTCCCATTAGTGATGAAGAAGAGAGAATCCAGTCAAAGCTTTCAGATCCCCATGCAATTGAAGCTGAAAAGTTTCAGTGCAGTTTATGCAACAAGACCTATTCAACTTTCTCTGGACTGGCCAAACATAAGCAACTGCACTGTGATGCCCAGTCTAGGAAATCGTTCAGCTGCAAGTACTGTGACAAAGAGTATGTAAGCCTAGGAGCCCTTAAGATGCACATCAGGACCCACACACTACCTTGTGTCTGCAAGATCTGTGGCAAGGCTTTCTCTAGACCCTGGTTACTTCAAGGACACATCAGAACTCATACGGGTAAGAAAATCTATTAGAAATGCAATGTGTCAATTTTATCCCACCAGGATGCAGCTTGTTTTGTCTTGGGCAAATACTAGGGTCCTTAACATGTTATTGATGTTTACCTGGACAGTTATTTCCTAGCTATTTTTAAAGCATCATTAAAGTACAAAATTCGCACTCTGTTGTAACAATATCTCACATTCGTGGACCAGGTCCTCTACTGGTGTAAATCAGCATAGCCTCACTAAAGTCAATGTCATTTTTTGCCAATTTACACCAGGTGAAGATTTGGCCACAGTGACTTCAGGCTCACATTTAGGCTTTGGGAAGTGTTGTGTATATATACAAGGCTCAGTTTTACCCAAGGATCAGTTAGAAAACACCGAACCCTAAAATTTATACAAGTGTCTGCTCAGTGAAGCAATCAAGGAATACAAATGTTGCTAACGGAAACAAATCCTTACCAAAGTTTTTTGCTAAGACAATGAGTTTGGTGTAACATTGGGCACAGTGTTGTGTCTGAACAGCTGTTGCTGCATTTCTAGTTGTAGCCCCTATCTTAAGTAATTTATGCTGCTCTAGACATAACACAGGACAGCCGAAATGAACAGAAGGAACATTTGGAAATGTTGGGAGGAGCCCAACCTACAGGCTCTGGCTGCACCTGTTGAGGCAGAAAGCGTCAGCAGCTTGTCTTTCAAGACCACACCGAGCAGTATTCTCTGACAAGTCTGAAATGTCTCAGTACAGTCAGCAGTGCTTTGAGCAGTAACTGTAATATCTGCAGCATGCTCACCTTTTTATTACACACTTCAATTATTTAAACAAATCATTTTTGTTTACCAAGGGAAAATGGGGCTGTCCCCAGGGGTACTTATTGCTTTAAATGCTTAACTCTTTTTTTTAACGTTTTTTTAGGAGAGAAGCCTTTTTCATGCCCTCATTGCAACAGAGCATTTGCAGACAGATCGAACCTGAGGGCTCATCTGCAGACCCATTCAGATGTGAAGAAATACCAGTGCAAAAATTGCTCCAAAACTTTCTCCAGAATGTCTCTTCTGCACAAACATGAGGAATCTGGCTGCTGTGTAGCACACTGAGTCTTGCAGTCAATGTTTACCGGGATCCAATGCATTTCTCCACTCCTGTTGCAAATGATAAGTGGAAACCCAAAGGCATTTTCTCTTCTGCTTCCCAACCGCCTCCCCTGACCCCAGCCCACCCCCAAAAAGTGGAAGAACTTATAATGTCAGTACAAATTAGCTTAAGTATTTGTGCTAAATTACTTAAGTGTGAATTCTGAAATATGAGGGGGAAAGAGCCATGCATGACATTTCAGATAGATCATAAGGAAGAAGCATGATCAGCCTTCTTCAGCGATGAAGCCAAATGTGCATAGACTTATCTTACTAAGAAAAGTTGCAAAGAGTTAACAGTACATTCCTGCCAAACCATTTCAACCAAAGAAACAGTATTTAAAGAGGAAATAATAATAAAAATCCTACTCCAAGAGAATTTGCCAGACAACATGTATCTCAGGTGCCTTATAAAGTATTTTAAGTTTACTTTAGTAAATGTCTAATATTACTAGTTGTTTTTTTATTAAAAACTAAGGCCTTTATTGATGATCTGAAATGCTTTAAATCTGAATAGTTCAAAGAAGAGGAGAAAACACATTATGGAATGTATGAAAAATTATCTGCCGTATTTTAAAAGTTTGTGCCTTTAAAAAATAGACTGTAGCTTCAAACATTCCTGGTGCATGCTTGACCCAACTTTTAATATGGAAGAGTTCCTCTAAACTTTAATCTTTTTTTTTAAACGGGAATAAGTGCAAGAGAGGGGGGTTCATGGGAGTTTGACAATGATTTTTTTAAAAAAAACTTTTTTGAAATGCACAAAGAAAATGCAATATCTTCAGCAGTGCCCCTCCAAGTGCCTTTTCTATTAATGGTTTTGTAAAGTATGTGGACATAATGTAAACATTTTTATTTTTATATGACTGAATGTGTTGTGAATGAAAGTGAAGTGTTGCCTATAGCAGCACCTGTAGGTAACTTGAAGAAAGTGTGAAGTGCATTTTGTTATGTTGTTTGCTAGCCACTTTTTTACAATAAACATTTTTGAGTAAGATCTCTGTTGTTTGTTCTAAGTACAAAGCCTTTATCTGAATTATTGAGAGTATGAAACATGCAAACAAAGAAAGTGGTTTTTCATTAAAAACATGAAGATGGAAACTGATTTGCAAATATGAATTGTTAGTTCATGATTGTTGAGCATGAATAAGAAAAATGATCCTTTGGGGGATGTTTTTTTACAAAGCATTTAAGAAGGCTACTTTAAAACACCATTACACTCTCTTTACACCCAATCAATATCTATTTTGCCAAGAGCCCTGATTAAAAGAGAAACATTTTGTTTTATTGCATTTTTAAGAGTTAAGATGCTCCAATTACATTAGGATCATTACAATAACCACAGTTTTGTAACCATCTTTTCGTTATACATTGAGCTTACAAATTTGGGCCTGATCCAAAGTTCATTGGAGTCGACGGGAGTATTTCATAGTTCCATGGAGTTTAGATCATGTCCTTTAAGAACAGTATTCCAGTCACAATATATTGTATATTTTATTAGAAGGTTTCAGAAATATAAATTGCTTCAAAGGGTTTTTTTAAACAATTGTTTTTATAAAATATTCATAGATAGCAAAAGTGTCATCATAATGCTTTACATCTGAGACTATATCAGCTGAATATTTGGTGAGGATGTATTTATAGATGTAGAATCAAAGAAGCACTGAGCTACTAAATCAGAGAAATAATTGTATATATTGATTCACAGCTAGCCATAAACAGTAATAGGTTTTTCTTAGGTGGATTAATTGAGATTTCTAGGACTTGACTCTAAAAGTGTGACAAAGCGTGACATAAACAAATGCTGGTCCATTACACTAACTGATACAAAATAACACTGGACATTTTATAAAATGCACAGCTATGATTCTGATAAATACAAACTGGGATCTAATTTACAAGGGTGTAACACATACTCTACCATGCTAACAAGAAGAAAAAGTAGTAAAATTATAACATTGTCAGTAGAACAAGCAGATAAGACTTACAGTGCGCACAAGGAACAGATTTCTTGAATAAGAAATTGCCATTTCAACATAATCATATTTGTTACCATATCTACATCTTTAGTTCCTACAATAGAGCACTTTAATAGGGCATTTGGAATATTACATTTGAATTTTCTTTATGCATATCTGCACAGTAAAAGATCTTTAATTCTGCCCACAGGAAGTACTGCATTTCAATAACCCTAACTCGGATGAAGATTTTCAGATACAGCAAACAGCTGTAAAATAACATTACCCTCTTCTTTCATTAGGGCAAATTATTTCTGCAGGAAGTAGCTCGATAGCATAGGAAGGATAAACAGCAAGGAATGCAAATTTAAAAATTAAGTGCAATGAAGATCAGTGAGAATTTGTGAGGTAGCATTTTGAAATGAACCTGTGAAGGCATCAAATACCCTTGAAAAGTATCATATGGTTACTCTATTGATCTACACTTACATGTTACTCACTTTGAAGTTCTTAGGTCTCTGAAAGCAATTTGATCAGCTTTGCCTTTTCAGAGTAAAGTTTTTCTGTGTGAATGGTAAAGCTGTGACAGTAAACAAGTGTTCTGTGTAACTTTATTTCCTATTTTCACTGCAAACATTTTGGTTTTGTTCTTCTACTTGCATGCACCTGACTTTAGAAAGGAACTTGCTATTGTTTCAATTCACACTTATACTTTCAATTCTTTAGGTTCCCCAGTAAAACTAAATAGGCTAAAGACCAGCTTCTTTTTGACTGAATTCAATAAAAATGTTTCCATTGTCTTCCATGGGAACAGGATCAGACCTTAGCATCATTAAAACATAGTTTGCTAAACTGTACACAAGAGCTACTGGACTGATTTGGAAGGTGTAAATTAAGATTATCTGCCCCACATGCACGTAATCATAGAACACAGAGATGGAACAGCCTTGTTGCATCCTTTAATTCCTCCTTTCAAAAATATAGTTCCAACAGTACATTGCTAGTGCTTTATCCAGTCTAGTTTTAAGTATTCCAAGTAATGGAATGACACTACTTTCATAAGAGATTATGCTACTCTCACTGTCAGGATGTTTCCCACAATATTTAGCCTAAAATATTCCTTTCTTAATTTCATTGTATTCCTCCTCGTTATGCCCCTTATTCCGGCCCAAATAATTCAGCTCTATGAACCAAATTCTATTCTGGGATGCATGCAGATTTACTGGGAGTTTGCAGGAGAATTTTGCTCTGTGCTTGGTAATTTTTGACTATTGTCACAGCTCCTGCTAGACATCTCCAATCCCTACTATGCATAATTAGTTTTTTTTTAAATATTTCTGTGAACGACAATTGTTCCGGCTCCCTAATAGTTGTTGTTACTCTTTTCTGAACTCCCCATTTTGTCAATAGCTTTCCACTTTTGAGAAGCCCAGAATTGAATGTCATGATTTTTTGAATAATGACAGGTTTCAGAGTGGCAGCCGTGTTAGTCTGTATTCGCAAAAAGAAAAGGAGGACTTGTGGCACCTGTCACACGTGTAGCTCACGAAAGCTTATGCTCCAATAAATTTTGTTAGTCTCTAAGGTGTCACAAGTCCTCCTTTTCTTTTTATGATTTTTTGAATGAGAGTTGGGGCTACCAATAAGCCAGCCACTACTATAAAGCAGCCTGCATGGTAGAGGTCAGTATTTGCAAGCATCTGAATATCTGCAGGATTTCCGAGTGTTATGAGCTCCCTTTCTCAACTATAAATAGGCCCTTATCAAACCTACCTGGAGGCTAAGGATACTGAGAGGTCTTATTTGGACCTTCAGCTATAAACGTGTCATGATGTGATCCTTACATGCTGCATATACCTTTGCTCTTTCCGTTCATCAGCAACTAGTTAAACACCAGTAGATTTGTGACAAGGATTTATTTATTTGTTTTCAACCCAAACACTTTAGGGAGTAACATGTGCTTCACAGAAGATGATGATGATGATGATGAAGAAGAAAACAACAAACACGCTAGAACTGTCCTGACTCTCAGCCAATCCAATGTTTAGAAAGGCAGCTCACTGGAGTCTCTGTAGCGTGCAGTAGGTTGTTTAAAACAGTGATGAGGCATACCTCTCAGAATAAATCACCAGGAAGTCTTTGTGTTTAGATATTCTTATTTCACTGTTACTCGTGTTATGATAGTGCTTGGTAGCCTCAGCCAAGATCAAGGCCCAATTATGTTAGGAACTATACAATCACATAATAAAGAAACAGCAGCTAACCCCAAAGACGTTACCCTCAACAGATAAAACAGATGATGGAGGAGTTGGAAATTGAATCCCAATCTTTTGAATTCCCAGGCTGTGATGGAGCTGACCCCCATCACGTACAAGGCAAGAAAAAGCACCCCAATTAGTCACAGTCTGCACCTGGGGTGTGAGTAACTAATTACCTCATGGCTAGAGGGAGCAGAGCTAGGCCTTATAAGTAGACTGAGGGAGCTAAGTTGGGGAGGGACTGCTGAAGAGACAGGTGTCTCTGGTGGAGAGAAGGCCTGTGACAGGGTATAACCACACAGGTAACAACAGAGGAAGAACACAACCGGAGCAGATTAGGGTCCTCAAGGGAAGCCCTGGAGTAGGGTCAACAAGGGAACGACAGTGACGCCTGAGAGGGGTGGAAGGTCTGTTAGTTGGAAGATTTGTTTGCACCTTGATTTGAAATTTGACTTGACCTGGCTGGAGGGCCAAGTCCCAGAGCTCCATGAGGGGGAGTCTGGCGAAGATACAGATCTGAGGCAGAGTGCCAATAGGGGCTCCATGTCCAGGCATGAGGGGTGTGCGCTCGAGGAGAGGGTGTGTGCTTACAAAGTCCTTAATCACAGGGCCAATCAGTATTTCATATTAAAATATACAATTTCTATTCTTAGAAGGAATTAAAATTTGTATCCCTTTAAAAATTGTTTGTTTGTATTTATTTATTGTCCTATGATTTAAAATCTTAATACCATTTTAAAAATGCAATTTGTAACTAAATCTGTGAATTATAATCCTATGTGACAGGAACCTTGAAGGTGGAAGAGGAGAAACATTTCAACTTGTATATGTATTTTTAAATGCAAGAAATAAAAACAAATGAAGTGAATGACTTGATGCCACACATCACTGATGGGCTATGTGAAGGTTCTGGAAACTATTATGAGGTAACATGAAGAGAAAGGACAGAGAATTGCCTATCCTATAACAGCAGAGCATGACTAGTATAAATGAAGGATGCTTGTATTCTCAGTCCCTTCTCCTTAGTAAAGTTAATGCCCCATCTGCCTCCTCAGCCTTATTTAGGGTATGCACTATTCCCTTGTTCCCCTCTCATTGCCAACAGGAGTCTTTATACATGAAAAGGGTTAGATTATTCCTGTGCGAAGTGGGGGAGCGTTACACTGCCCAAAGTGGAAGCGCAGAGAGGACTGTATCTGAGGCAAACACAATCCCTCCAAGTTCCCAGTGTGTAACATAAGCGCAAAGGTTGCATCCTCCTCCAGGTGCACCTGGCTTGCTCTGCCAGTGTGGAGGGCCAAAGCCTGCCTCCTCCCTGCCCTCTTTGGGACAATATGAAAAGTACAAATAGCCTGCAATTTTTTCCCCTCAAGTGCAAGGACCGGTCTTTGCATTATCCTCTCTTCCCCACCCACATCCCCTCCCTGGACACCCATATAAGGTCAGTCACAATCCGGCCAAAAAATCTTTGATTTTGTTTGTCTGTTGTTTGGTGGTTCAGTCATCTCTTTTCTTTCTGTCTCACCAGTGCTCCAGCAACATTACCCCGACTGATACTGTTTTGTGGCTTCCTCCTCTTCCTTTCAGCTTTTTGGAAACAAAAACATATACAAGTGCTTTTTTTGTGGCTTTCCCTTTTTCTCTTTTCTTAGCTCTCAGAAAGACAAAAAGCACTGGAAAATGCAACTTTGGCCTCCAACTTCATGCTGTTTTGTTTGTACGCTGGGGGAGGGATAGCTCAGTGGTTTGAGCATTGGCCTGGTAAACCCAGGGTTGTGAGTTCAATCCTTCAGGGGGTCATTTAGGGATCTGGGGCAAAAATTGGGGATTGGTCCTGCTTTGAGCAGGGGGTTGGACTAGATGACCTCCTGAGGTCCCTTCCAACCCTGATATTCTATTCTATGATTCTATGATCCACTCTTCATTTCTCTTGTCTCCATTCCCTTTTACCCTATAGACATCATCAAGTGTCTTCTCTGTGTACAGACCACAGGCTTGTCTACATGGTGGGGTACTGTGCTTGATTGAAGTGTGATTTCTAAAGCACACTAATGTGTTGTGTATTAATTGGTGCCCTGTAATGTAAATGCTGTTTGAAACAGTACTATATTAAAATGCACTAGGGAACCGTTAGTGTCCACCAGCAGGACTACTCAGGCCAACTAATTTGAAACATGTTAGTGAACTTTAGAAATCACACCCCATAAAGCACATTACTCAACTGAGTAGACAAACACTAAGCAAGAAGGGCTGGATAAGGCCCTTAATCTGCCTGGCAAATGTCCTAAAAAGGACACTCCTCCCCTCTCTTTTGTTAAGGGAAAAGATACTCTATGTACTTCTCATTTATGCTCAGGCCACTTTACACTACTCTAGTGTAAAGTCACTTTAGGACCCCTTTACATGATTGCAGCAGTTAAAGGAGCATTAATTAGAATAAGTGCCATTCACAACATGGGCTTTTGGAAAGCAAATAATTGTCTAGATGCCCAATAGATGCCACCTCTAGTTGGACCTTTGCTGTTTGGAACCAAAGGTCCTTTTAAAATGATGTGCCAGTTTGGAAGTCCATTGGGGTAGGGAATAGAGGAGGTGGAATGATCAGAAAAATCCCACAGCATTTGATACCCTAAGAACCAGATTTTTTGGTCGGCTTCTCTTGCAAAATTGAATGCACAGACCTCTGTGTGTACAAACAGGCATGTGCACATTCTCATCAGGTAATCAGGCATGCAGTTAACCAATCTGTGAACTCAAACGAGCAAGCAAAATCACTGCAACCTTACTTGGAGGGACATTTCAGAACAGTCTGCAGACTGATTGAGTCCCTAACCTTTCTGCTGAGTGTGCTAACTTTACTGCTAATTGTTTTTTGTGACTGCCACTTGTTATAATCAAGCCCCAGAATTTGGACTGAGACCAACAAAACATGTCACATATGGGCCACTAAAGATCCATCAGTTGGTAGTAATTTTCAGCCTCTACCATCTCATGCTTTATTAAAAGCAGTGACCTAAAATGAAATGTTTCATATCTCATTACCAATTCCATGCACCACTGAGTCCCTCAAATAAAATACTTTTATGTCTTAGTAAGTTCCCTGGATGCAGAATACAAGTGATGAACAGCAGATCAGTGAGTGATGGACATCTGCGAAGAATCTCAGTGAAATGGCACATTCTAGGTACACTGCCAAAAATAGTTCATATATTATGGATGGCCTTAAAAATGTATGCCTCTTGGAGCAAAAACTGTCATCTTCTGTGTTTGTGCTGTGCTGAGCTGATTAGAAACACTTAACAACTAATAAATAATGACTAATAGCACTGCATGTACAAAAAAATTAAATCTTCTCTTTAAAAGCCACAACTGGGTTATGTGAAACTAATAACATTTTCTTTTTACATTTTGAAATGTGATTAAAATATGTTTTAGAAGACAGCACACAACTTCATGTGGGAAGGTTCATCAGTAAATCTTCACCATACATGTCACTGTTATGAATCTGGGCCAGGTTACTGACTGAAATCAGTAGATATGCATTGGTCTCTGTTGGATGTTTCGTGGCCTCTGTGAAATAACTTGCTAGTCTCAGTCCAGTTCCTAACTGGTCTGATTAGTTCCTGTTGAACAAGGTCCACAACTAGAGCTGATGAAAAATTTCCATCCAAACTTTTTTGGTTTTTAACTGAATTATTTAGTTTTTCAGTTGTCTAAAACCAAAACATTTTCAGGTTTCAATTTTTTTTGCAAGCCCCATTACCCCCCCTCCCCCCATTAGACAAAACTGACATAGAAATTCACTTGTGGGGGTGGGGGAGAGGGGAAATAATTTCCGGATTATCTGTACACATACTGCCCAAAATCACTGCCATAGATAGTGCTTCTTGGTCCCCATTTGCAGTCACAGCAGGGAGGTCAATGACTGAATGGTGACAGAAACTGAACTACCCTCTCACTTCTAAGGGGAGGTTTCAGTGCATCACAGGTGAGGTACACCAGTGGGACTATGTGGGTTCCATTGTGCATATATATTCTGTGGTAAAGAGAGGGCTTCAATTGTCAAGGCTGTTAAATTGTCACCTTCCACATAAGTACTAAAAGGCAGTTAAATATTACCTTCCCATGTTAGACTTCTATATGAGGAGAGACATAGAAGGTCAATGCTGCTTAGTTTGGTGAGGAGATGAATAGGAAGGGGCATGATAGATATATATAAAATTATGAATGATATGGAGAAGGTTAATTGGGTATGCTTAATTCCTTGTCTCCTGATAAAAGAACAAGAGGGCATTCAATTAAATTGGAAAGCATCTAATTTAGAAATTGTGAAAGAAAATTATTTTTAACACTATACATAATTAACCTGTTATAGTTCAGGGTAAGAACATTCTCAAAAGGATAAGGCATGTACAACCAGGATAACGTGAACAACAAAAACATCCACGGTCATGTTTGACACGATTAAACAAAATTGAAGGGATAGGCCAGATATGACAAATAGCTCATGCCTAATGCTGGTTGGAAAATTTTTAAATTTCAAAATGTTTGACTTAAATATCATCTCATTTTTTTACCAGTTTATTTAAAAATTTCAAGTTTTGGAAATTTGGAACCAACTAAAAGGGTTGCAAAACTTTTAGCAAAAAGAAGTTCCCATTTTCTGACCAGCTTTACAAAGCTCCCAATAGGAGCTACTGAGATTCAAGCTCTTTTGAAAATCCTGCTAATAAACTCTTATGCGTCACAACAAAGGCCTTTGACATTGTTAGGGTGAAAGTTTCTATGTGCACAGGTTGTTCTGTAATTGTCCAGTATGGGAATGTTTGCACCTTCCTCTAATACATCTGGCACTGGCCACTGTCAGAAACAGAATAGTGGACTAATTGGAAAACTGCTTTGATCTGGTATTGCAATTCTTATGTTCCTATGTCACAGTACATCAGCATACGTTTTGGTATTCATTTTGGTGTGTAATGTTAAGAGAGAAATAGAGCCAGAACTTTATAAGCACAAGACTCTTGTCTCCTCTAACATTGCCCTATTTGGAGCTATATGGATCCATTTTGTTAGTTGGACATTTTTCTATTGGATTAATTGCACAAACTGGATGGGAGTCATGTTCATGTGTAACTTGCTAAAGTGCAACAAGCTCTGGCATTTTCTCGCATTGCTACAGTGTGCATGGCAGGTTCCTGTGCTAATGAACTGAGCATACAATAGTGACTTTCCAAGTTACTATAGTTAGTTCTGAAGTTACAGAATATATTTTTACTTCCTTACACGCATTCTGGTTTCCTTTTTTTATTTATTTGGTTCTACCAAGTTATTTTTAAGGTATTCATTTCTCTCAAGCTTTCTGAGAATGATAGTATTTATATTAAACTCTGAATCTCTGTTCTTCAGGGAAGCTCTTTTCTATGTGTCAGTGATAAATGCCTCTCTTGTTTATCAGAAACAACGAGGAGTCCTTGTGGCACCTTCATGGACCTTTCAGTCCTTCTTTTATGTGTCTTCTAAAATAAAAATACAAAAACAAGAGACAGGTTTCAGAGTGGTAGCCGTGTTAGTCTGTATCAGCAGAAACAACGGGGCGTCCTTGTGGCACCTTAGAGACTTGCAAATTTATCTGGGCATAAGCTTTCGTGGACTAAAATGCACTTCATCAGATGCAAGTGGGTTTTAGCCTGCGAAAGCTTATGCCCAAATAAATGTGTTAATCTCTAAGGTGCCACAAGGACTCCTCGTTGTTTTTGCCGACACAGACTAACACGGCTACCACTCTGAAACCTGTCTCTTGTTTATGTATTTTTATTTTAGAAGACACATAAAAGAAGGACTGAAATGTCCATGAAAGTGCTCTGCACATTACTCTTGTGCTCATGTTCGAGACCTTCTTGTACCAGCATTAATAAAACTTGAATCAGGAAAAAAGATGAAAGATATTGAAAGCTGGAAGTTTTATAGTTTTACTCTATTTGCACAGTGATCAATTAGGAACTCGGGAGTTGAAATGTCAGAACCCTATGAAAAAATAACGTGTTTGCAATTCTGTGCCTATGTCATACTAGGTTTGTCAACTTTCTACTCACACAAAACCAAACACCCTTGCCCTGCCCTGACCCGCCTCTCCTCCAATGCCCAGCCACTTCTCTGAGGTCCCGCCTCAGCTCACTCCATCACCCCCTCCCTCTGTCACTTCCTCTCTCCACCCTCACTCACTCACTCATTTTCACCAGACTGGCTCAGGGGGTTGAGGTGTGTGCGGGGAGGGGGGTGGGCTCTGGCTGGGGGTGCAGGCTCAGGTGTGGGACCGGGAATGAGGGATTTGGGGTGCAGGAGAGGGCGGGAGAGGGTTCGGAGTGCGGGAGGGGACTCCGGGCTAGAGCAGATGGTGCGATGGTGGGGGTGAGGGCTCCAGCTTGGAGTACAGACTCTGCAGTGGGGCTGGGGATGAGGGGTTTAGGGTGTAGACGCGTGCTCTGGGCTGGGACTGAGGGGTTCAGAGGGCAGGAGGGGATCAGGACTGGGGCAGCAGGTTGGGGCGCAGGATGTCTGATGGCCTGGTCAGTGGTGCTGTGTTTCGACCAGGCGTTCCAGTGGAAAACCAGATATCTAGCCACCCTACGTCATATAGTCACAGAGTTTAAGGTCATAAGGGACCACCAGATCATCTAGTCTGGCCTCTTGAATATGACAGGCCACCAATGTCACCCAGCCACCTCCACACCAATCCCAACACACACAGGAGAGATTATCGTGCACCAACGCTCAAGGCCTCTACAATGGCAAGAAATTGATTTAGTGAGATATATGGGCCTAATTACCACAGCTGTGGGAGGAAATTGGGTTATTAGCCTACATAGGGAACTAGTGGGGTACACAACTGTCCATTTGTGTGAACAAACATCCAGTTTATGTGCACAATCAGCAACTGGATGCACAAATTAAGCACACATGTTTTGCACATGGCTTTGGGTTTCTGAAGCTTTTAAAACCAGGCCCTTTCTTGCCATACTGGCTGTATATTAACCCAAACAAAATAAGACAGCATCCCAACAGTGTATTTCTTCTGTCTCCTAGTTACAATGGAAATTTGTGATTAAACCTTTCAGGCCAGATTATGCCTCTTTTACTTCCATTCAGTAATGCCTTATTACACATGCAGTCCCATTCTGCTATGAAGTAAGGGGATACTCTCTGGTGAGGAAAGGTGGCAGAATCTGGTCCTATTCTAGTTAGATGTCTTGACCAGTAAATTAGGCTTAAATTAGGTATTATAAATTGCATACACAGATGATCATTATTAAACTGTGTCTATACAATCACTATAGTGCCAGCTTTTAACAATATTTTAAAGGGTTTCAAGTTTTTTTGAAGGTGAACCATGCTAAGGCAAATTATTCAATTCTGTCAGCCCTGCATTGGCAGATAGACAACAATAACCTAAGGAGAATTTTCTCTCTCTAATCTTTGATATGTGTCAAAGGACAGAATTGTGTCTTCACTTGAAGTATATTTTCAGTGGACTTCAAGCGGATTTAGTTCTGATTGCAAAGTATCATGTTAGTTCCACGGAATTTCTCATTTTAGGATTGATTTTTCGAAATGCACTTTTTCTTTCTTTAGGGTTAGATTGTGAGTTGGACTCCATGCTGATGCAGGGGAGTGAGGAGGAGTAAGAATCCGCCTTGCACCCATGTGTGCGTGTGTGTTTGTACCTAGGCTTTGGGTCCAGATGTGCAATGTAGGTGGGCAGGGAATGGCAGGGAAGACATGAAGCTTTGTTTCTGCCCCACACCACACTCACTAGCTCTACTGAGCCAGTCTGGGAGATAGCCTCAACTTGTTCTTGATACAAGACAGCAACAAATGACTAGTCACCATTTAGACTTAATTTGAGCAAGTCAGTGGGAGGCCATTAGACCTAAGAGGACTAGTCTATACTAGAAAAGGTTTGCCGATATAGCTATGCTGACAAACCCTCCTAGAGTAGACACAGTTTACACGGGAAAAAGATTGCCTTTGCTGGGATAGCTTACTGCCGTTCCCCAAACGAAATAAGCTCTATTGACCAAAGCACTTTTATGCCAATATAATTGTCTACACTAGGGCTTTGGCCAGTATAGAAATGTTATTTTAAAAAATCACCGTCTAATCGCTATTACTATGCTGACAAATGTTTCCAGTGTCATATGGCCAGAGGCACAGTGCTTCCTGGAGTAGGGTGGCATATGCATCATCTCTCTCTCAGGCCTAGGCCTGGAGGTCCAATCCAGCTCTTAATGTTTAAATGACAGGATTAGGAGGTGAAGTGCGCCCGTGGAGGGGGTGGAAGACTCGTGGGAAAGAGTCACTTTCACTGAGAGGCAAAAGCAAACATAATAAATTTCATGTTTGCTTTTTTGTTTTTGTTTTTTTCTTCCTGCCTGTTTTTAGCAAGAATGAATAATGTCCATGTGTTGAAACACCGCAGTAATAATTCAGTACAATTGCTGTGACCTTTACTGGTTGGATCAGGACCGATTTGCTGCAGATTTCTCTGTATGAAACTCAGCTGAAAAGCCCATCTCATTAACTCTGTATGGTTGTCATTTTAATGGAAGAATATAAAACAATCTTTAGTTGCCCCATGAAGAAAGCAACACACTTTGAGGGGAAATAGAGAATTAAAATGAAACGTATTTTTAAAATTAATCTTTCTGATCTAATTTTATACAGCTTAATGGAAATAGCCATAAGTACAGAGCCTAAATCTTGGTCAGTGCTGAGCTGAATAAGTTGCAATTTTTATAAAGTTTCAGGTGTCTAAACTTCCCCCAGTTGCTTCTGCCAAAGATAAAACTTTCCAGGTGATTTCCCATGTAGACTTCATAATTGATGTGAATGGCAACCTTCCTGTTCTTAAATTCCAAGTTGTAAAAAGAGAGCTGCAGTGTTGATTAGCCAGCAAATGGTGCTGCACTGGTCTGTTTAGAAAAACAAACAATGGGTAATAAATGATTTTATGATGAGGTTGGATTTAAAACAAAAAAGATCCCCATCACAGTAAAATGCCCTCTCTGGACCCCAAAACTTCTTTTGATTTGGCTTATTCCAGCCTTGTTAAATCTCATCTTCAGCTTAAAAGAAGTACTTTTGAAACTTGTATATGATCTGAAACTTTTTCTGCACTTATAGCCCAGACAGACTCAGAGCAAAATGCTCCCTTACTCTCTTGAGCAGTGCTATGGATTTGTGGCACATAATTACTTCCCATGAGCTCCCATCATCAAAAATTCCAGAATCTTAACTTGAATTTTAAAATACAAAAGCAAGTCTCTAGTCTCTATGGTTGCAAAAAAACAACTCTGAGTGTAACAGCTGCAGTGCTATCTGCCCTCAGTTGCAGACAGCCTGAAGCCATAGCTGTGAGAGATATGGATTGCCAGTGTTCCTCCAAGCAATGTGTTAACTCAGTCATCAGATGATAAATGTGAGCACAGTTAAGAATTCCATGGCTGATCAAATCATGGGAGAGGGAAGGTCATCTACTGTGAGAGATGTCCCATTTTTGTGTCTTCAACTGGTGGTTTAGGGGTGTACCATCTTTTTTTCTGCCCTTAGTCAAGAAGCCATCAAGCTCAAGGAGCCTAGTAGATATCAACAGAGTGTCTGACGGGAAGCCTCACCCGACGAGCGCAGTCCAGAAACCCCACTGAAAGGCAACCAAGCCCAAGAATCCATCGGTGTCCAGAAGACCGTATGTTATTGTATGTTGAACATCTGCACAATCTGCTTCAAGCGGCACTTTGTTTAGGTATCTCGTGAGAACAAAGCATAGCTTGTGCGCAGGGACTGGAAAAATATTCTTGCTTTTTTTCCCAATTTTCCCCCCACTTTTGAGCCAAAAATCTATGCACAGATTGTTGAAGAGCAGTACTTATGGGGGTAGGACCAAGAACCATGCAACCAGTGCGTAGCGGGACAACTAGGGGACCTGGAGGGAACATGCTGTGTAAAATATCTTACAGCTCATTTACATAGGAGCCGTATGTGCCTGCAGCTGATAGCAACACAGGGAAAGGAGATCAGGGGATGTTGCCATGCTCTCAAACTAGTGGAAGAAGCCTCCTATTGGATGATGAACACTAGTGAGCCCGTCCCTCTTGAGAACATTTAGCTGGAACCCTGCCCTGCTCTTACAGGGTTTTTTTTCAGGGCAAAAGAGGCTGTCCTCTTCCTCTGCAGTGCACCCAGGCAACACAGAGGAGGATTATGTCTTTTGAGAGTAACCCTACTGTCAGGGCTATTCCTTTGCCTGTGGATTTCTGTACACAAATAAGACAGCACAATCCTTCTGTCTGCCACTCAGTTCCAGGAGCAAAGCATCATCGCTATGGGATGACCATCGGCCCCTCCACAGACTGGGCATGGTCAGTGTTCATCCAGACCCATATGTGGAGCTTGATTTACGCTTGATTTTTCAGCATGCCTTGCTCCAACTGGTAGACACAGATTCTGCCTGTTAGCTCCCCATCACGTCAATGTATACAGAATAGAATCTCAAATTAGACTGATATCTGAAGCACACTTATGGTTGTACTGGCAGGGCCAGCTGACTGTGGTTGAGCTGAAAGATTGTTCTATGATAGAATATCCCAATGTTTACCAAAAATTTTATGTACTATACATATGCCAAAGATCATATAACATTTCTCTTGAGAAAGTGAATTAAAAAAAAGAGAGTAGAGACTGATGCGTTTACTACCATTTTGCATGCATGTCAGTAAGCGAATGTAACTTACCGGATGTGTATTTGTGACATGACTTCTAGGCTCTATCGTTCCAAGCATACACAGGAGAACCACAAAACCAGTGGGTCATTTAAGGCCAGACATTCAAATGCTCAGCCCCCACAATCGGGATCAGATTTGTAGAATAGCTCAGGTACCATATAGGCACCTAAATAAGGGCCAGGTTTTAAATAGTTCTCAGTGCCCACCCAGTCCCATTGTGACACTTACGGCCAGATTTTCAAAAAAGTTCAGACCACTGGGTGCACATCCGCTGTAGAGCTCATTTTAAAATCTGGCCCTAGCAGTGAGTGCTGCCTGCTGAGCTGTTCTGTAAATGCTGGCGACAGTTTTCACTTCACTAAGATGCAAGCTGGATTCAATGGAGGTGTGGCAGAACACCATCGTACGTATGTGATTTTCCCCTCAGATATGCCATTCAACGACCTTTGGGCTCCTCATAGTGGTCTCTATTTTAAGAGATTGTGTGTTTCTGATTTTCTTCATGCTGAAAGGGGACTCCTTGGTCATATCTGATTACTGATGGTAGTGGTATCAGTGCAGTTTTGCTTAAGACATGTAGAAGCTGGGTTAATTTCATGTGCTATCAACCTGGTTTCATGTGGCCTTAAAGAAAATAGTTTCCAGAAGTGTTCAAAGTCAGCTTAATGTTCTGATTTGTTTTCCTTTGAAGCAGCTACATTTGTAGATCTATATCTATCTAAACTTGTACATACATGAAGATCCATATGCAAGGACACATGTTTACATCCATTTGCTTACAGTCTCCACACTTGATGTTGTTTCTGCATATTAATAACTACACCTAAGGGCTGAAATATCTTTTCTGCCTGACAGATTTTGCCCTAGTAATTTATACAGTATATAATTCATAAAAACAAAGAAGTGCAGAGGGTTTGTTTTGCAACCTACCTTCAAGGGTTCCATCTCCTCTCCAATAGAGCCTATTTTATTTTAGTTTGGCAAGCAATGAAAACTCTATGGCCAGTCCCAACAAAATCTTATACGCTCACCTTTTCTATTCCTCTTGCCACTTCCCAACAGGATGGTTTGTTCAATGTGGGTGTTCTCACTGTGGATCGCTGCTGAATTTCTAAAGTGCTGGACCCAGGAAACTCATTAAATTTGAGCAGGTTTAAAGCAGCATTCCAAATGCCAAGACTTGTTGGGAATTGGTTCAGAGTTGAATATTGAAATAAAGGGCCTAATTCATTAAAAATAGATCCCTGCCTCTTGTTTATGCAGGATTTGTGCATTATTTACGGGGGGAAGGGGGAGCAGACAACAAAAAGTGCAGCAAGCAGTTCACTCTGCTGGCTTGGGATAAATTATACATATTCACAATTCATTTCTCCATTTTTTCTTTTCAAATAAGTGTGGGATATTTTCTAAGTGAACATTTCAAATTGAAGCAGACCCCCCAGGACGCACTTCCCTAAGCAAACAGGCATGTTTTGCAATTACTGTGTTTGTTGGTTGGGAGCCGAGGGGGTGGCGCAGGGTGGTTATGGTTCAGAGAGGGAGCGCTGCCCAGATTGAGTGGTTTCCCAGGTGAGTGCTCTGGATCTCTACAGCTTCACTAGCTCATAGGCCACAGAGTTTCTCTTATTTATTTACTCACTGTTTCTAACAAGTCATCACCCCTGTTTCACGTACCACAGAGCAAAATACAGTAGCAATGGAAAAATCCCAGGCTGGGGACAGTGAAGTATCTATGTGTCAGGTGCACTTTGTTTTTTTGAATTTAATGTTAATGGGACGGTGTCTCAACTGATGTAAATGGACATAGTTCCATTGAGTTCAATGGTACACCATCTGAGAATGGCTCTGTAGTGTTTCATTGTTAAAACAAAAGATTGCAGCAACCCTAGAGTACAGAGCACTTTCTCTAACAGGCTTACATTTTACACAATACCTCTTCAAAATAGAGAGAGCGAGAGAGACCATCTTGCTCAGCGGACTAGACGCATAGGTACCCTTGAAAATGCCTATGTACAAATTTCCAAAAATGAGGATGTCCACCAACCCATATGTAAATGAATATTAAGCTAACCCTATACATCTAATCATACACCTCTTGGAAGCACCTCCTCTGACTGACAAGATTAAGGAATCAACCACTTACAAGACATATTATAATTAGAGAGGAAGTAAAATTCTGCCATGAGATGCAAACACATAAATATTTTTCTGAATTATTTGTCTGTGATCCAGCAAAGCACTCAAGTGTGTGCATAACTTTAAGCATGTGAATAGTTCCAACTAAAGTCACTATCTAACACACATTGGAACTACTCTAACCCACAAATCCTTTGATAGATCAGGCCCTTTTTCTCCTGATTGAGCTGGGTAGCAAAGTGAGAGAGATTAATCAGGTTCAACTCTGAGTGGGGACCACTGAACATGAACACCAAAGAGTAATATAATCTGAAACTTTTTAATAACTTTAAACTTATTTTGTACTTTTCTCTTCCTACTTTGACCATGAAGGAATGCTGCCATCTATTTATTTTACTATAAATATTTATTAGGAACCCACACAATCACCTGGGTTCCCATTTACTGCCCATTATTAAACCATACAGAAATATGGAATTTCTTAAAAATAAAGAATATCCTATTGCTCCACACAATTCCAGCAGTTTCCAGTGCAAAAAAGGCCTCAAAAGACCCACACCTTCCCGGCGCTGTATTAGCTTCTCTTGGAAGAAGAATCCAGAGGTAATGAGGCTGTAGAAGGAGCTGAGCCCCCTTCTGTACGGAATGGATGATCTCCACATGTGGAAAGTCTCATCTGTGCGTGGATCTAGGAGGCATGAGCTAGGCCACAAGTTTTTGCTTGTATGTAATCACTTTGCAAATGTTGTGCAAGGAACTGGTTTAAAAATGTATAAATTGGGACAGGTAAAATCAATTGTTCAGCTCAATTAGTTTTACATTTGCCTAATCAGCAAAGGAAGACCAGAGTTCTAATCTTCCCACTGAGCTCGGTCTGATATTCTGCTCTCTAAAAGTCCCAAATGATTTTCAGACTCTGAGCTTAGTGAGAAGGATCATAGATTGAAGCTCTATCGTGAGATGAGTTATTCCCCCTGATTTTTTAGGCTAGCCAGAAGCTAAAACCTTTCCAGCTGTTTAAGCACCAATGCCAGCTAAGATTATTTTGGGTAGCTAGGAATCATCAGATGGAAAACAAGGTGCTGTTGCAGGTATACCAGCCTCTTTAGAATGAGATTATAATATTTTATACATGGAGGAAGAGGTGTCCCTCTTTCAGTTAAGAACTCTGTGCCCTTTTTTCATTAGAAACAGAAAAACAAAGAGTGCCAGTTTACAAAGGCCATGAATCAGCAAAACACTTGAGATATGCTTATCTTTAAGCAGGTGTTGAAGTCAATGGACTTAAAATTAGTTAACTTTAAGCATGGGTGTAAGTGCTTTGCTGTGTTGGGCCAAAGTGTGTTGCAGTTTGGCATCCAGAAAACAATTCTTCAGTATTTGAAATAGTGAACAGAAGCATTTGTACCATTTCTTAATAAAGGTGTTTGTTAGGGAAAGACTTAACTGTTAGTAGTAAAAAGATAATAAATAGTTACAAATTTATACAGTGCCTTTCATTCCAGTGGATCCCAATGTGTTTTGCAAATTTACAAATCCTGGATTAACTATCACACAGGGGTCATTTAATCCACTTCTGAAGTGACACACAAAAGTGCAGAGCAGCACCAATTATTTCTGTCTCTAGAGACAGTATCTGGATCATAGCAACACTATTAATCATAGTAATTTATCTACATCCTGGTTCTGAGATTCTGGAGACATTTTCCAGAAACTGAAAGCTGGGACAATATTGGCCAAAAACATTAAAGCATATGTCTTAGCTCCCCAGTTCATCCTTCAGAAACTGAATAGCTCTTGCAGCATAATATTTCTGACACTGGTTATTTCTAGTAGCTTGGATTTCATATCCGCCTCTCCCCAATCACTTGTGGCAGATCTACCGCTAAAACAAATGTTTTTTTCTGCTGTTTTCCCCCTTAGAATTACAGATCACTGAAGAAGTGGCTTAAAACATTTCCACTTGACAAAAATGTGAAGAAATTGTTAAAGGTTCAGCTGTTTTGAAACATTCTTAGGTTGCTGGCATGAGGACTATTCCCAGACTGCTTTCCTTTGGAACTAACATTTAAGTTTGCGATATTTGTACATTTCATGCCTCCATTGTGTAATATACCTCTCTGACTTATTGCCTCTCTTTATTTATCTGAAGCTGGCATTTTTTCCATCCTCCACAATTAAGTTGTCTTGATTTGAGAGACATGCTTATTCTATTACATGAACGCCTTGTATGTAGATGAAAAAGGAGATCTCCAAGGGAGAAAAAGGCTGGCGTCTCTGAGGTTGAAATGGTTTCAATCTGGCCTGAATACTTTGCCTGCAGTGCTGCAATCCACAAGAGGGTCTTAACCTCTGAAACCTGCTGACTCAAGAGTAATTGGCCAGCATGATGCCACTGTGACCATCAAGTGGAACAAATAAAATTATCCACCATTTCAGTGCTGTGATTGTCCTCTCCCACTGCGTGATTCCACGAGTCCCCCGGAGGACTGACCTGCTTATAATAAACAAGTTGTTTTCCGGGTTCCTTTTCCATTGCCTGTAGGGTATTTGCCAGAAAACAGAACCAAGCTGTGTTAACTATATTTAGTGCTTTTTTTTAAAATTGCATCAGATGGTTCAGATGACCAGACACTGTATGATCTTTTAAAACTAAATCATTGAGAAGCAAACAAATTAAAGAGAAAACTGTATATATAGAGAGAAACTCAAGTTTATGCAGTGATAGCAATTTATATATTCACAAAATTCAAGAGGATTTCACATATCCAATCAGGATGACTTACCTCCTTTTCTAGAGCAAGACAGCTTGAAAGCAGGGATTCTCTTTCTATATATACAATTTGGTAATCTATTTGCACAAAAGCAAGTTGTTTACTCACCAGGACTCAGTTCTAAATCTCCATATAAAGACTGTAGCCAGATACTGCTGTCTCTGCTATGACAGTATAAATCCAGAATAGCTCCAAAGACTTCAGTGAATTTTATTCAGATGCACATTGGTATAACAGGAAACATAAAAGCAGCTTAATAATGTGTTTGGAAAAACAGGTCTTTCATTCACAAGCGTCTGTCTTCCCTGGCAGATCAATATTCTTTCAAATATCTGGATACAGGTGCAGGAGATACTCTAGTCTGGTAAATTCATCCAGAGTAGACATGGTGTGGAACTATTTTTTAATATTTCCCGTAACTGACCAAGCTGATAATGGCCCTAATGCTGCTCCCAGTGACTGCAGTGGTGCAGGTTCAGCCCTAGACCTTTAAGAACATAAGAATGGTCATATTGGGTGAGACCAATGGTCCATCTTAGCCCAGTATCCTCTCTGACAGTATCTGGTGTGGTGCCAGATGCTTCAGATGTAATTTATCGAGATCCTTCCCATTATCCTGTCCCAGCTTCTGACCGTCAGAGGTTAGGGACTCCCAGAGAATGGGGTTGAGGCCCTGACCACCTTGGCTAATAGCCATCGATGGACCTATCCTCCAGGAACATATCTAATTATTTTTAACCCATTTATACTTTTGGCCTTCACAACATCCTGTGACAATGAGTTCCAACAGTTGACTATGCATTGTTTGTTTTAAACTAGCTGCCTATTTATTTAATTGGGTACCCCTGCTTCTTGTGGCACATGAAGGGGTAAATTATACTTCCTTATTCAGTTTCTACACATCATTCATGATTTTATACATCTGTATCATATCTCTCCCTTAGTCATCTCTTTTCTAAACTGAATAGTCTTGGTTATTTTAATCTCTCCTTATATGGAAGCTTTTCCATACTCCTAATCATTTTTTGTACTTTTTCCAGTTCTAATATATCTTTTTGAAATGGGGTGACCAGAACTACATGCAGTATTCAAGGAGTTGACATACCATGGATTTATATGGTGATATGATATTTTCTGCCTTATTAACTATCCCTTTCTTAATGGTTCCTAACAGTGTTAACTTTTTTGACTGTTGTTGCACATTGAGCAGACGTTTTCAGAGAACTATCCACAATGACTCCAAAATCTCTTTCTTGAGTGGTAACAGCTAAGTTAGACCCCATCAATTTATATGTATAGTTGGGATTATGTTTTCCAGTGTACATTACTTTATATTTATCAACATTGATTTCATCCACCATTTTGTCACCCAGTCACATAGTTTTGTGAGATCCCATTGTACTCTTTGCATTCTGCTTTGGATTTAACTATTTTAAGTAATTTAAGATTACTTTACCACCTTTTCCCAGATCATTTATGAGTATGTAGAACAGCTCTTGTCCCCTGAGGGACCCCTCTATTTACTTTTCTCCATTGTGAGAATTGACCATTTATTCCTATCCTTGGTTTCCTATCTTTTAACCAAAAAGAAAAGGAGTACTTGTGGCACCTTAGAGACTAACCAATTTATTTGAGCATAAGCTTTCGTAAGCTACAGCTCACTTCATCGGATGCTCAAGCTTATGCTCAAATAAATTGGTTAGTCTCTAAGGTGCCACAAGTATTCCTTTTCTTTTTGCGAATACAGACTAACACGGCTGTTACTCTGAAACCTATCTTTTAACTAGTTACTGATCCATGAGAGGATCTTCCCTCTTAGTCCATGAGGCTTACTTTGCTTACGAGCCTTCAGTGAGGTACCTTGTTGAAATATTTCTGAAAGTCCAAGAACACTATATCCACTAGATCACCTTTGTCCACATGTTTGTTGACCCCCTCAAAGAATTCTAATAGATTGGTCAGACATGATTTTCCTTAACAAAGGCCATGTTAAGGCTTCCCCAACATATCGTGTTCATCTACATGTCTGATAAGTCTGTTCTTTACTATAGTTTCAACCATTTTGCTTGGTACTAAAGTTACACTTATTGGCCTGTAATAACCAGGATCACCTTTAGAGCCTTGTTTAAAAATCAGCATTACATTAGCTATCCTCCAGTCACCAGGTACAGAGGCTGATTTAAGTGATAGGTAACATACCACAGTTAGTAGTTCTGCAATTTCATGAGTCCCTTCAGAACTCTTGGGTGCATACCTTCTGGTCCTGGTGACTTATTACTGTTTGATTTATCAATTGCTTCCAAAACTATTGACACCTTGGACAGTTCCTCAGATTTGTCACCTGAAAAGAATGGCTCTGGTGTAGGAATCTCCCTCACCTCCTCTGCAGTGAAAGCTGATGCAAAGAGTAATTTAGTTTCTCCACAATGGCCTTGACTTCCTTGAGTGCTCCTTTAGCATCTCAATAATCTAGTGACCCCACTGATTGTTTGGAAGGCTTCCTGCTTCAGATGTACTTAAATGTATACAGGAATTTTAAAAATTTGTTGTTAGTTTTTGTGTTTTTTGCTAGTTGCTCTTCAAATTCTTTTTTGGTCTGCCTAATTATACTTTTATACTTGACTTGCCAGACTTTATATTCCTTTCTATTTTCCTCGTTAGGACTTTGACTTCCAATTTTTAAAACATATCTTTTTGTCTCCAAATGCTTTTTACTCTGTTGTTTAGCCACAGTGGCATTTTTTTATTCTCTTACTTTTTTAATTAGAGGTATAAATATCATTTGTGCATCTATTATGGTGTTTTTAAAAAGTTTCCATGCAGCTTACAAGCATTTCACTCTTGTGACTGTTTCTTTTTATTTCTGCTTAACTAGCCTCCTCATTTTTTGTGTAGCTCCCCTTTTTGAAGTTAACTGCTTCTGTGGTGGGTTTCTTTGGTATTTCCCCCCCTCCAAATATATTACATTTTAGTCAAAAATTACCGAGCAGTTCAGTTGTAGTCACCTCTTGGATCAGATCCTGTGCCCCACTTAAGACTAAATCAAGATTTGCCTCTCCACTTGTGGGTTTCAGGACTAGCTGAAATTAATGGTGTCAAGAAATTTTATCTCTGCATTGCCCAGGCAATATGGGGATAGTTGAAGTCCCCCATTATTATTGGATTTTCTATTTTTATAACCTCTCTAATCTCCCTGAGCATTTCACAATCACCATCACCATCCTGGTCAGGTGATTGGAAGTATATTCCTACTGCTATATTCTTATTATTCAAGCATGGAATCGCTATCCATAGGCAGAGATGAATGAGAATGTTTGATTCATTTAAGACTTTTACCATATTTGACTCTATCTTTTCTTCCATATATAGTGCCACTCTCCTGCCGGCATGACCGCCTCTGTGATTCCTATATATTTTGTACACTGGTATTACTGTGTTCCATTGATTATCATCATACCTCCAAGTGTCTGTGATGCCTATTGTATCAATATCCTCATTTAATATGAGGCATTTACAGTCACTCATCTACGTATTTAGACTTCCTGCATTTGTATACAAGCACTTATAAATATTTGTCAATATTTAGTTGTCTGGCTTCATGTGATGTAATTGAATACGACTCTGTTTTGTTTGACTGTTTGTCTTCAGTTTCTACCTGTACTTTATCCTCTCCTCTTTGCTAAGATATAGAGTATTCCCTTTAATGAATCCTTCCCTATGAAATATGTCTATCCAAACTGTATGCTCCTCTGCACCAGTCGGCTTTCCCCCAGCTCTTAGTTTAAAAACTTGTCTACAAATATATTGTTTTGCGCTGAAGCCTTCTTTTGGTTTCTTTTGTCTTTTAAGTCCTCAATTCAGCAAAGCATTATTTATCTATCTATCAGTCAGTCCATTAGTCTCTCTCTCTCTCTCTCTCTCTCTCTGTCATCTTCCAGAGATACATCATGTCTGTTAATATGTATATGCAATTTTAACTGAGTTTCACTTTGAATTTCAGAATTCATTTGAACATCAAAACTGAAAACAAAGCTTGTGGAGTGGAATCCATGCAAACCAAAAAGTTCGCTGAAGTAATAAACGACCTCTGAATTTTATAGAGCTTTAATGATGAAAAGGAACACAATGAATATATTAACAGAGACATACCAAACTATCGAGCCATATATTAGACCACCATTTAGGACTCCTGCCAATGTTTGACTAAGAATCCGTAAGTCACTGCTTGTTGTAAACCATTGCCTTTTAGACTCCCAATTTAGCTTAGCATTTAGAGCACGTGCTGATTTTTAACACTGTTATACACATGCTTAAATGCTTTGCTGAATCAAAGTCGCAAAAGACAAAAGAAAACAACAACTGATTTTTTTAAAATGTGCATTATTTCAAATCATCATGAAGGATTACCCAGCACCACTACTGCACCTATTTAATCTAAGGACCTGTCTATAGACAGTTTTTGTGCCACCTTAATTACATCAGTTTAGAAACCAATATCATTAAAGCAGTATTTCGTCCAAGTGTGGACACAGACTGGTACTTACATTGTAAAGTTACACGAATAATCTATACTGATGTAAACACTTGTTTACACCTACAAAGCTGCATCTACACTAGGGATGGTACCAATTTAACTGTTTTGATATACACCCCAAACTGAAATAGTTAAATTAGTACAAAAACCGTGTGTAGACTAGCCCTAAGATACCTATCATTTTGGTATCTAAACACTGGCCAGATACTTAATGTGAAATATGATGTAGCTCAAGAAGATGATATAGAGACAGACACTAATGGACAGACTGACAAATAGATTATGACCATAATGGTGCTGATTGCTTGCTGTTGAAGAGAAACAGATAGCTGTATCAAAAGCAATATATCTTCCAAAAATATTCATGGTAAAATTCAAACTTGTTGCTTTCTAAGAATAACTTAGAAGACAAGCCCTTTGAGTTGCTCACATTTTCCTAGCCAGCCTTCCTAAAACATATCACAGAATCTAACCTTTTAGTTGGTTCCTTTAATCACAAATAGATATCTGTGGGCCCCACTGATGAGCCATCATATAGCCCAGGCATAATTCCTGTAAGATATGAAAAGTGTGACTTTCATTTCAGGTAGCCTTAGCACACACCTGTGCTAGACTGCCCTAAAATGAGCTTCCTTGGGGTCACCTGATAAAACCACATGGATTGCTTTACAGCTCAGCAGAAGTAATGAACTGAGCACGTATACAGTAAATTCACCATACATCAGCCTTCCTCTGGTCTCTGGCTACCACACAACACACTCCAGTTGTGGAGGTTCACACACCACACTTCAGTTTTCCTTTATGTCCCACTGTATTCTTTTGTATGCCAAGGACCAGTGAGCTCAAGAAAAGAGGAAGTAGCATCTGTGATCATACCTATATCAAAATAAGCTTACAGTAAACAATTAAGGGGAAACTGTGTCTTTAAAGCAGTGGTTCTCAACCTTTACAGACTACTGTATCCCTGATTTGTCTTGTGTACCCCAAGTTTCACCTCACTTAAAAACTACTTGCTTACAAAAACAGACATAAAAATACAAAAGGGTCACAGCATGCTCTTACTTAAAAATGGCTTACTTTCTCATTTTTACCATGTAATTATAAAATAAATCAATTGAATATAAATATTGTACTTACATTTCAGTGTATAGTATATAGAGCAGTATAAACAAGTCATTGTATGTGTGAAATGTCAGTTTGTACTGACTTTGCTAGTGCTTTTTATGTAGCCTGTTGTAAAACTAGGCAAATATCTAGATGAGTCGATGTACCCCCTCGAAGACCTATGTGTGCCCCCAGGGATATGCTTATCCTTGGTTGAGAACCACTGCTTTAAAGCACAATTGATGACAGAAGCTAATATGAAGGCAGATTGCCTCACCAGGAGCTCTTGGAAGGCTGGGGGATTTGGACCACTATGTCACCCTTCAATGTGTGCAGCCTGTGATCCCCATTTCCTTTGCAAGAGGCTAGCACTGCTGAACTGTGGTTCAGGGCCATATAAGTGCTAATTTGGAGGAATCCTGGAGACTCAGGGACTGTGATTGCTCTAGACTCCTGGGAAAGACAATGGCTCTGGAAACAACCTAACTCTTATTATTTTGTGTGTGAAATAGAAAGCTGTCTCTGTTTTCACTAGCTATAGTTCAATGATGCTTAATTAGAGAGTATCAACCCACCCAGTGAATGACTTTCAACATGCAATCAGTTAATTTGCTTTTTGTTACCTTACTTTATCCTTCTGGCTCCTGCAGATCCTCTTCTCGAGTGAGTAGCAGCCATTAAAAAACATTTCAGTATGACTCATGTCTTAAAATGCCTCTCTCCATTACTTCTTGAATACCTCTCCAAACCACACCCATTCCACCGGTAGTCTATCACAGTACTGACACAGTGCCCAAGACACAATTATGTGGCCTGGGTCTCCATTGTCTTGTATCTCATGCTGTCAGGTACTCCCGTGGAAAGGAAGTGCAAAGTTAAAGTAGAATTATGCCATTTTTTGTGGCTAGGCAGCAGAGTAAGGCCCCCTAGAAGGATGGTAGCTCTAGCAACAGCGGAGTGTAATGGAGCACTGGGCCAGATACTCAGGACCAAACTTCCAGTGCAGCTCAGCTAATTTATGCTGGCTCCCAGTAGTCACCAAGGAGTTGTTTCAGCAGCAAGGGATCACTAGAGCATAAGGTCTCCTAGTCATGGCCCTCTCCCGACAGACACTCTCTGCAACAAGGCCTGGGAGGGATAGGTGGACATTCAGGGATTCCCCTAATCTGCAGATCCTAATCTGCTATAAATATTTGGCACTACCCTGAGCCAAGCAGAAATCGGACATAGGAGCCACTTGAGCCTATGGCCCTGGATCATTTATGGAAATACAGAAAGCTTCCAGTGTTATTAAGAGGGAGAAAAAATTGGAACAGAGGACAGCAATTGAACAGCAATTTCTGGAAACTACTATATTTCTATTTCTATGTGAAATATCAACAAATAAGATGACAATCAGGTCATTACACTATAATGAATGGCAATCTAATCACTTAGTTGCTCAGATAAACCATTTGAAAAATCATTATAACTACTGGGGCTTTGCTTCTCCACTGCCTTGAACTTTGTGTAGACGTTTACACCTGTGCGAGGCATTTTACACCTCCTTTGCACATGTGTAAGTGAGTGCTCGTGGTGCAAGGCAAGGGGAGAACTGGGCTCTGCATTTCATGATGAGGTCATATGTAACCTGAATATAAACTACTGTGATCTTATTAAAGAAGGAAATCCTGTCCATAGCACTCTTGATTTCTTCCAGTTATCCCTAATTAAAAGTCTTCACTTCTATTTATGCTTGAGTAGGATTTTCATTTCTTTTAAAAACCAATTGTGTATGCATTGACTCATCCATGTTTAAAAAAGTTATGATAACCTAATGGCAACTGACCACAGAAATTCTCTAGATGTAACTTAGTAACTGCAGAGACATAAACCCACAAAAGGCTTGGGTAAGGGCAGCTGATAAACATGTCTTGATGTGATTATTGTCGTAGACTGGGGGAAATGTAGTCTTGTGGTTAAGCAGGAGAGTAGAAACTGGGAGCTCTGGGTTCTGTTTGTGGCTCTGCTATAGCATATCTCTGTGACCTTGAGGAAGTTGCTTAAGCTTTCTGAATCTCAGTTCCCCCCACTTTAAAATGCTGATAGCAGTTACCCTCTCCCCGGGGTGCTCTTAGCCTTCAGTCATGAATAGTTGTAAAGGACTCTGTGACCCTCAGATGGAAGACACTAAGGAATTGCAAAGTAGTATTATTATTATCAAAAGTACAAGCCACTGACTTCAATAACACAGTGCACACTGCAGAAATCGCAAAAGGTAACACAACACTTTGGATTTTTATAGGTGCCACTGAACTCAATGGGACAACTTGTGTGACAGCAATCAGCAAAATGTTGTTGTAGCTCCTGGCTCTTTAAAGTGGTTTGTATGAAAAATGTTACAGAAAACAACTTTCTATTGCATTGCAAGGTATGGCCACAGTCAATTTTTAGTCCAATAGTTACGATTAATCTCCCACATTCCCTTCAGGCCCTCTAGTTTTTCAAACTTGTAAGAGCAGAGTCTAGTGCGTGGCAAAGTGTATAAGAAAATGGATAATCACATGGTTAAAAATAAATTTAAAAAGGCCACAAAAACAGTACATAAAACTAACAAAGCTTTGCCAATTTTTCTCCATAGTCATCTCCATCTATGTTATATTCCCATCCCCGCATTTTGTCTGCTTCCATCTTTTAGACTGTAACTCCTCAGGCAAGGACTGTCTTAGGGACTGTTTTGTACAGCACCCAGCACATTGTGACTCCAATCCCATTTGGGGCCAACATAATATAGGTATTTATGACTATTACTAATAGTAGAGAGCTGGAAGAAAAAAAAAACATAATGTACAATTTTGGATTTTTTTTCTCAAAATAATATGTTTTTATTTGTATTAAGTTGCATACAGGTTATAGAATGCTGATATTCATGTCCATTGTCTAACAAAACATACAGCATTTCAACAGAACAATGCATTGGACTGGGACTCAGGACACCTGGCTTCAAGTCCCAGTTCTGCCACTGGCTTCCACGTGACCTTGGGCAAGTCACTTCACTTCTCTGGGCCTTACTTTCCACATCTGCAAAATGGGGATACTGATGCTGACCTCCTTTGTAAAAAAAATTTGAGATCTAATGGTGAAACGAATATTACTAATTTTATATTTGATCAAGGGAAAGAAACTCAAAAACAAGTTTAAATACAAAAGATGCTAATCTGAATAAAATAAAATTTAATTAGAGCCAAAAATCAAATCTGACACTTCTCAAAAATATTCAGTCATCAAAGAAACCATTCTTATAACTATATGTAAGGTTCTGATGCTCACATATTCCTGAAATGAGATTTTTCCTTTAAGTTCAAATGTAAATTATATTACTTACAAAATTATAGAAAGGTCAAATCTTCTATATGTCTTTGTCAGATCACAGACACATTTAAAGTAAAATCCTGGTGCCATAGATCTCAAAGATAAAACTCCCATTGGCGTCAGTGGGACCACTTGTAATATTTGTTATGCATGCACTTTTTATAGAACAGGAAGAAGAAGAAAAAGAAGAAATACAGTGACACCTGCCTCAACTGACCATTCAGTGTCCTTACAAAAACAGATGGAACAGAATTATACTCAGTATATTTAGGGATACATTGGGGCAGTCTGTCAGAGACAGGAGATTGTCTAATGAAGATAGTCTCTTGTACAGATTTCCATGTAATAATAAATGTAGATATTCCTATAGAGTGGTGTTCACTTCAGCTACAAGAATTCTGTGGAACAAAGCATGATATAGGCAAAGAGGAGGTTGGAGAATCAAAACCCAGTCCCCATATTGGGGTCATGGCACTGGTCTTCAGTGCTGCATCCAAGTGGCCCAGCATATGGGTTGGAGTAACACTTTCAGCTAGATCATGCAGTTTTCCCTGTGTGTTGAGGCTAATGGATCTAAGCAAACTAATACCTCATAGATCCTCTCCCGGCTTTCTACCCCACCACTCCATCCACAGCCTGTCTATACAGTGTTCACCCAAAAATCCCTTTCACTTCATGCAGAAGGCTGCTGCTGGGTTTGTCCCTGACCGCTCTCTCTCATCATCCTGTGCAGTCCCAATGCAGGGCATTGAGCTTTACAGCTTCAGCGTACTGTACAAACATTAATAAGTCATCCTCTCTGCATCCCTGAGAACTAGGTAAGCAATTACACTCTCCAAACACGTCACTGGAGTTGAGCATCCAGCACCCAAAACAAAGCCTTTCCATGTGAGATGCATAGAAATTATTTGAGCGCCATAAACATGGGAAACATACATCATCCTCTTCCAGTTGTGCAATTTCTCTTGTTAGGTCCTCATTTCTCAAGTGTTTTTTATTATATTACATTTTATTTTTGCTCCTGTTGATTTACCACTTAGTTGTAAATGTCTTTACATGAAAGCAGGTCTGTAATAAAAGATGGTTTGTTATCACATTGTTTTGGTAGCAATTCTATACCAAGCACTTAAATGGAATAGTACTGAAGAACTGTTTTGATTACAGGCCTTGTGATAATAGAAGTGCTATAATTCTAGAAGCTATCATTACAGAAACAAGACAAGTATGAAGAAGCTTTTAACAGGACAGACTTACCATGCTTTAATTTTGATTCTTGAAACATTTCTGCATGGATGATACAACACTGTTAAAATATTTAGCAAATATAAAAAATACAAACCTTGCAGAACAAATGAGCTATATATGGTGCAATCTGAATAAGATATTTCCTACCACATGCAAGATTTTTAGCTAACCCAGGGAAAATGCTCTTTGGCCAGAGGCTATTTCTTGTGTTGTTTGGAATTCCATCTCCGTAGGATGCATTTTTCAAAGGGGTGTGTAGGAGAGCACTCTGTATGCACCAATGCTGTGACCAAACATGAATTAAATACCGTTCTTTAGAGCTGTCCGAAAATATGAGAACCTCTACCCAGACCTAACACATCGTCCACTGTGGATTATTATTGAATAGCATCCAGACGTGCACTAAACACTCATTGAACTGGTCCCAGCCCCAAAGAGCTTACAGTTTAATCTAAGCTGTGACATAAAAGAAAAGTAATAAAAAGGGGCAGGGAAGAATGAGGGAAGAGAAACTCTGGTAAGACTGTGCACTTAGTCATGGCATCTGCACATCTTGGTGATTCTGTAAAAGTGTTTCACATGTTTGGGATCATCTGAGAATGTCAGTTCATGTAATCTGGAATGAATTCTAAACCTGCTTTACTATGGGCAGTCAAGGTACAAATGTACCAGTGGCCTTTTACTTCAGGCACAAAGCCTACAAACATTGAAGCTCAGGGGGCCTTCTTTGCTCATTTTAACTTCTGTAAAAAGGGCTGAGTAATTGTAGCCAAATTAGAAGCTCTTTGAGATTTTGATCCATTCACTGTGCTGCATTTGTTTCAATGGATAAATACTTTCACTATCGGGTACACTGCCTAATCTCTTTTCCCCTTCCCAGATAATAAAGAATTCCACTAAATTAAAAGTCTGATCCTGCAATTTAAAGAACACTTTGTGTGAGTCTGAATGCTCTCATCTCCCTTTGCTTTTAACCTTACAGGATTGAACACTTAATATGGCAGAAAAGATGGATGAAGACAACGTCATCCAAGGGCAATTCATACCTGATATCTGTCAAAAACATGAAACATTTTAATTGGTTTTTGCAAGTATGATTTGGAAGCACTGGAAAAATTAGTGAACTTAACTCAGTTTCAAACAAATTAAAAATTAGAAGGACAAACTATTTCTGATCTTGTTGTGCAGGAGCAATCAGTACTATGAAATCAACCTCTTATTAATTCAATAGTCATGTCGCAAAAGTAATAGCCTTACTCTGACGTTTCCAATTGATTATTTAACGCGGTATCTTGACTGTGATAGAAAATTCAAACCAGAGTTGCATTTCATTTTAATCCAGTCTGTTCTGTGGTTATCCTAGAGATGACACAGTGGTCACATTTTTTCTTGGTAAAAAAATAAATAAATATTTGAAAGTCATCTTGTCCATCTCCCTAACGGAGCAAATTTGCCCTCTTCAGAATATTCCCCAGTGCTTTCTCAAGTCTATTCTTAGATTACCTAAGTGTTGAGAATTTCTGCAGAATTCACTACAGGAGCAGGCTGATTTCAAGCAAGTCCTCAGACAGATGAAGAAGGATAGGGCCCCTGCTCAGGAAGTAGTAAATAAGACTTATTGTAAATATTGTTGCAGTAAACCCTCAAAGACCATGATGTCTCACAGATCTGGGATTTCTAGTGGAGAAAAGGTGCCAGCCCACACGATGGGGATTACTGGGGCAGCAGAAAGAAAAACAATGTCAGTCTGTTTTTCCCCGTTGTATCAAAGCTTTATGATAGGTGATTGTCATTTGAATCACATTGAAAATATTTCTCGTATGGCTGCTAAACCCTACATTATGTGATTCTGCTGTAAACTGGTAGAATTAAATCTGAAGGGCAGGACAGAAGCCATTCCTCCCATCCAATCTACCAAATTATAATTAACTCAAATCATCACGTAAAATTCAAGTCAAGTGCCTGTATTATCCTATCCATCCTTATCAAGGCTACCATCCTACTGACTGCACCAGAGAATTATTGCAACTTCTATAGAAAAAATAAGGATTATATTTCCCTTTGACGGAACCCTTAAGGAACTTTATAATGTTCCAGCCTGTGGGCAGTGCTATGTTTTGCTTGGCTTACTAAACCCTCAGCCTTAGTTGGCATTTCCTGAAGTGTTCACTGCCTACATTAAGACAGTTGGACAAATGATCTAACCTAAGTAGTTTGACACTCGTAGTCCAGCAAAGCTGAACAGCATCTCATGACGCTTACATGATTGGATGATATCACAACCATATGCTAGAAAGCCATTAGGCCCAGACCAAAAAACAAAACAGAGTGTATTGTGTTGGATGCAAAATGTACCCATTTAATGGAATTAAAGAAACAAAAAAGGTTCAGACACCAGGGAACATCTGGCCAATATTTACATCTCCTGTTTAATTTGGATGCTTCAGTTTAGTTTTCAAGATGGCAGTGTATAGAAACAAATTAAGCTCATCACTCTATCGCAGTTTAGAAAATGGAGTTTTGTTTATAGTTCCTTATATTAATACCTCATCCACTTGCCAACACACCACATGAAAAATATACCTCAAATACACAACTTGTCTTTAGCAACAAAGCTGTAATTCAGCATAATTCTTTGTTGATGGGAAGAAAAAGGAAGTCATGTAAACTTAAAGTATTGAGATGATGAGATAAAGTTGGGCCATATGAAATTTAACATTAAATTATTCAGTGTTTTAGAGCTTACTTGAACCCCATTTGAAAAGTGAATGCAAGGCATTATGGGCTCAATCCTGCTTCTATTGAAATCAGTGGGAGTTTTGCCTTGACGTCAATTGGCGCAAAGCTCAAAGCCACTATCAGAGTTAAAATAAAGTAAATTGGACGCCAGATTTGTAAGCTTTGTATTTGGGAACCTACAGGTTTCTCTTCTGTGATCTTTTTTCTGGAACGTTCATTTCAAGGAGCACTGAAAATATGAAACAATTAAATAACCCAAATGTAGAACTTCATAAAATATTATCCATGAAAGGAAAGTTGGCCAGGTGACAACACAATGAACTAAGATCCAGGACACTCAAGTTTATAAACAGAAGCATAGTTTTCAAAATACTAGAAAGAGGTCAAATCATGAAACTAAAAGCCATACCTAAGAACCTAGAGGGATAGACAGACAAGATAAATAGATCTCTCCCTAAATCAGGCTTCCCTACCCTCAAGAACGCAGAGATCTGCATATATAGGCCAGTTCAACGTCCTCAAAGATAGTGCCATGTGCTGTTAGCAATGGTGATGGTGGTCATAACCCTTAAAACACAAACATTTTGAAGTTTAGTTCTGGTAAGTACCCCCTCCCCAAAAACCCACTCTATATCCAAACTTATTTGGGCTGTAAATTTGGACAGGAAATGTCATATGAACAGTTACGGTATGGCACTTGATCTTGGCTCTTCTAAACATGGAATGGCAGAGCTGTGTAAGTGCTGTGAAACTCTTCTAAACGTTTTAGTTAACCAGACTTTTCAAAGCTTAAAAAAAAAGTTCAGATCAGACTCCATGTAAGTTCCGGAAGATGGCTCAGGGAGGTTCTATTTTAGGGTTCTCCTTGGAATGGGCAAATTACTATGGCTAAAATAGAACCTCCCTGAGCCATCTTCCAGAACTTACATGGATCACAATTTGATTCTAATATTTTAAGGATCAGAAACTTCAGATCAGACTTCAGATCAGAAACTTCAGATCTTCTCTTTGTCAGACAATTTTTAATTTCCGTTAAGCTCAGCATTTCCTTATTCCAGAAATAGAATTTAGCAACAGAAACAAAAAGGGAGTTTTTTTCCCAAATTGCTTGTCCTGGCTTACAAACTAGAATTTCAGCCAGTTGGGGTAAAGTGTGGATAAGTATCCATAGGTTCTGGGTACTTATCTGAACTGATCCTAATCTCAGATTCTTTATTGGGCTACTCATCACTGATTTCTGGGACATTTTCAAGTCCATACCTTTTGTTCATTCATTTCTTTTGGTTCTCTTTACCTATAAAAAACTTCATTTTATAAATTACTTTGTGCATTTATTTACAGTGCTTAGAGGAATAAGTATGGGAATAGAAGTTTGGAACTTGAGTTTGAGTCCTAGCTCTACGCTGATTCCTTTTGGACAACATTTTCAAATGTGTATACCAATGGGGGGGTCTCATGCTTAACTTGAGACATAAGGAGTCTGACTTTTGAAGGTGTTGAGCACCTACAGTTACAAATGAAGCAGATGGGAGCGATGGGTGAAAATCAGGCTCTAGATGTCTGAGGCGCTCAGACTCTGCTGACTGGCAGTATTAGTGCTGCTCATCATGCTTCTTCCTGGGAGTCAAGATGCTGAAAAGAGGGCAGGGAGGATGTGCAGTGGTGCAGATGTGCCATTCCCTACCCTGCCTCTGCAGCAGCCCATGGTGGGGGGCGCAATCTCCTCCATCCTACTGGAAATAAAAAAAATCTGCTCTCTTCCTGTGTGTAAGGAGCAGCAGAGAAAGAGATTATGCGTCACTACCTGTTTTGATTAGTCTTCTGGGATGGTGCGACTCCATCCAGCACTGTGTTGTAGAAGGAGGCTTGGCAGAATTTGATTTTTATTTATATTTTTTAAATGTTGATGGAAAATATCTATGTTTATTTTTAAGCATTTTTATCAATTTGAATTCAGGCTATAATTACTTAATGATAGTAGACGCTGAGATTCAAAAAGTTAAAGCTGTATAACCCCTCAAACACAAACTGTCAACATCACATCTCAAAATATGCAAAATAAATATCCTTAAATGAAAATCCAATAAGTTCTCAAGCAGCATTCTTCTTACTGTGCCCATCTATACATTTTGATTGTTACCAGTAGAAATACATTTTCATTAGTTTGCGTGTGTATGGTGAAATCAAAGTTCCCTGAGATTTACTGATAAAAATTGAATCCTTTTAAGCCTACTTAAAAGCTACAGTTTATCCCTTAGATTTATTTAAAATGTGACCATCCTACCAACCTGATTGTGCAACCCTCACTCAGTGTTGGTAACAGCACTTATATAAATAACCCCATGGAAGTCAGTGGGATTGTACAACCAGGCCCAAAGTCTAGTAGATTTGTATGTGATGGAAGGAAATGAGGGCTATTCACTATGTTGAAGATTAGCCAAAAACAATGCTGCTACTCTCCCTCTCTGTATATAAAACTGCTTTCTTATTTAGTGGTGAGTCTGGGTGCTGGAAATATTTTTCCTGAGTGAAGCATGTCCATATGGTGCAATAACAGGTAAACCTGCTTCCCGACATTAAAACCTGTCATCTCTTGCATACTGATTTAGATTTATTACAGAGCCCAGACACTAGAATGAGAGGCAAAGCCAGAGTGCCAGCTTACACTTGTAAAGAATTGTAACACACACCAAAAAAGCAAGCGTTTTAAGAGATAAAGCAGTGATCTGGCATCTGGAACAGAGGCTTTAGCAATTTTTCAGATTGATTAGCAGTTTAAGAGTTTCTTATACTTGAAGTAGTTTTGCAAAGCAATGACGGATGAGACTGTGTTCACCTGTATCTGTATAAAGTCTCCATTTCCCATTTTTTTTCACTTCAGTGCATGGTAGAAATGGAAAAGTTATATTGGAATATTAGACATACACTAATTCTTCCAAATTTCCTCATGCTATCCCTTAAAAATTGTCCAGTCAGAATTAGACTAGAACTTGAGGACATGCTACAAAATCGCTTGGCAGTGATGCTGTAATTTAAAATAACTTTTTCGAAAATTAATGTGTTTATTCCTCTGACCAGAAATAACCCTCCCCCTTTCAAAAATGCATTTGTATGCTATTTTTAAATAGGTATGTTGGAAAATTATTATGCAGGAGAGTGACTAAATGTGTGTTACCTATTTGGATCATTATTATTTAATAATAACAGTGATCGTTTTCTCTCCCAATTGCCATTATTGGTACACTGTGGATCATATGAAAGATACTGACTCTTTTTTAACAGAAAAAATGCATTTACTTTCATAATCCACAGAACAGATTTTTTTCTTTAATTTAGAGAACATGGAATTCTGACAGAGCTAGGACTGTGAAAACGGCAGCCTGACAAGAAATTATTCCTGTAGAAAAACTCTGCTGTAAATAATCTTATTCATTTATATAGAGTGTTCCGTTCTTAGATTTTATGAAATTCAGGAAAGTGGTATAGATACTGTACAGACATCCTGTCCAAGAACTTTGCCTCAAGTGCTTACTTGATGTGAGGAAAATCATTAATGGCAGTCCTGCGGAATTATTTGCTTTGGAAACAGACTGGCATATAACCACTCTGAGGCAAAGCACACTGAGACAGTGGGACTCTTTATTTACCTGTTGCTCTCTCTGACAAAGAGGCAAGGTGCTGCATGTTGTGTGTTAAAATGACTAATGAGGCCTCTGTCTAGGCTTGAGCTCTCATACCTGTTTTCAGTTCCTGACATACTTTTGGTCCTGTTCCCCCCCCCAACCAACCCTCTATTAGAGTATTCTGATAAAGAGTCTCTGGAAACAGGACTCCAATTGGATAAGCAGGAGGAAACAAAGCCCCCTCAGAAAGGATAGCAGCCTCAGGCCAGTCTAATTACAAGTCCCTGCACTGCTTGAAGTTACTCAGCTGACATGCCTGAACTGTGCAAAGACCTTCAAGTGAACTATTATACAAAGCTCAATGTATCACATGGTTGTGAACCAGCTGCTAAGTCTCACTGTAAATGAGGCACAGAGATGATAAAGTCACATAATCTCAGATACAACATGTTTAAGGAGCCCCCCTCCCTGCTTACAGATTTTAGTGCCTTAGGCTAAGTTGAAACCTGGGAGGTGAGGGGAAGAAAGCGGGGAAAGGGGATGTGGGAAAAGAGTTTTAAGTGAAGATGTACTAGTCTACATTAAGGATGTGTTTACTTCTGGTAGCTTTGGCAAATGATTCATAACATGGATTTTAGTTCTTCCAATAACAGCCCCAAAAGTAGATTTTCAAATGTCACATCCCTGCTTTATCCAGTACAACTGAGAGAGAGAGAGAGAGAGAGAGAGAGAGAGAGAGAGAGAGAGAGAGAGGTTTTTTTGTGTGAAAGCTAGTGAACACAAACATGACAGTAGTTATTAACATTTTGGCTCTCCTCTCCCCACTTCAGTTTATAAACGAAAGCCTGAAAAGTGTGTCCTGAATTCTAAAGGGCTGAATGAAAACTGGATATATTTGATTGCAGTGTGAGATGACAGGGTAAAAAAGAGACATGATTAGGAAACCACCTGTGGCTGAATAAAAGCTAATGTCCATTGAAATATGCTGCTTTTGATACTTTTAGAAATAACAGATTATTCTATCTAAGGCAAATTAAGGTGACCTAGGCACACTCCACTTAGGGCAGTGGTGGGCAAGATAATCTGCTAGCGGGCTGTCAGACCGTTTGTTTACATTTGCATGGCCGCCCGCAGCTCCCAGTGGCCGCGGTTCACTGTTCCTGGCCAATGGGAGCTGCGGAATGCTGCGTGGGCCTGGCCACCATTGGCTTAGGGTGTCTCATGGCCCTGCTATATGCTGTGGCCTCAGTCCCCTGTGGCAGCAGTTTCAGAGTGTAGCCAAATGGAGCAGTTCACACCCCTTGAAGCTCTTTCTGCTTTCTGCAAACTCGGGCAGGTGTCAGTTACATTTCATTGCATCAAATGAAAAAATACATTGTCTATATTAAATGAAAGCTCAGATTCTCATCTCATCACATGACTCCAGGGGCTTGGACCCTAGGCACGGACATATGGTGCTTATGCCTTAATTTGGCCTTGACTACAGCTATACCGTCATCAACAGAGTTTCATGTGTTGCTTGATGAAAGAACAATAAACTTCCATTTTTATAGAACTCCAAATGAAAAATGGCTCATTGTCCTTAAACCATTTAAAATTTGGAAAAAAATTCTGCAAGTTATGTTAAATTAAAAGATATATGTATTGAAGAGACTTAATTATATACCAGTTTTATAAGCAAAGAACATTACATGAAAAGTACCATCTTCTAAGGGTCTGATCCAAAGCCCACTGAAGATAGTACATAGACTCCCATTATAAGATACTAGTATGGACACATGATAGGAAGTAGTATTCTACCGGTCACTAGAATCACATTGTAAGGGAGACAGCAAGACCCTGGAACCAAGGGCTCAAGAAGCCTAAATCAGATTGTTCTATACCAGGGGTTCTCAAACTGGGGGTCAGGACCCCTCAGGGGGTCACAAGGTCCTTACATGGGGGGTCGCGAGCTGTCAGCTTCCACCCCCAGATCCCGCTTTGCCTCCAGCATTTATAATGGTGTTAAATATATAAAAAGAATTTTTAATTTATAAGGAGGGATCGCACTCAGAGGCTTTTTATGTGAAAGGGGTCACTAGTACAAAAGTTGGAGACCAACTGTTCTATACCATGCAAATCATCATTTTATTTTTAAATTCTTTAGGAGTAGAAGAAAGATCAGTAAATACACTATCCACAGCTAATATTTAACTATGGGGTGTGTGCAACTATGGGGAAGGATTCACATTCTCTCTCTCATCCTGATAGATATAAAGCAAAAAATACATCATTATCAAAGTTAGTATCAAAGTTTGGCATCATTTACACAGATGCTCAAACACTAGTCAAAATTAAGCATATGTTTAAGTGGTCTGGCAGATCAAGCCAGCATGCTTAGCACCTTAGAGGACTGAATCCTAGTGGCCTGATCCTACTCCCATTGAAGTCAAGGCAAAACTCAAACTTCAAAGGGAACATGATGATACCATAAGGAACTGTATTTCAACTTGGCTAACACAGGGTTCCAATTACAACAGTTTCTAACACAATTTGTCCGGAGAGCAGGGTCAGGTCCAAACTATGTTAGAAATACTAATTAAAAAAATATCTTCTAGTCTATATTAAATTTGGTTTAAAACCAGTGTAGTTGGGGCTAAAGTTACTTTTCTCCTTTATAAGAGACATTTATTTAGTTCCTCAAAAACATCATACAATGTAATGGTAGCCAATATCAGTATACCCTGTCTGGGTCATGCAGATTCATCACCAAGTAAAACTAAATGTATCTTCTCTTGGAGAAGGTCAGTGTTCTCCTCAATCATTTCACTCTTTTGTTATGTTTATTTTCAGCACACAACTTAATCTTAAAGATGCCATTTAACAAAGAATATGTCCTGTTAATAGCAACATATGGAAGCAGCTGTTTGTGGTTGGATAGAGTTCTGTTCATGAAATGAGTTACACCTTCCTTTAAATGAGACAGCTTTTTATTTTGCTGTTAAACCTGAAGTTGAGTCAGTACAAACTGATAATAAACATGTCTAGAGAGATGTTTCCAACTCAAAGCAAGAGTTACTGTCCATGAACTCTGCTCCTATTTGGTTTTTATTTCATAGGACAGGACATCTGTGTGTTCCAAAAAGTAGTTTTAATGCACAAAACTTGAGTTAGGTTTACACACCCTTTTTTTTTTTTAATTTTGCAAACATTTTGGTGACTTAAAACATCTTTAAAAAATGAGTTTGATATGTTACATATTGCCTTGGTGTATTACAGCAAAAATCAAACATAAATAACTCATTACACAGATTACCAAAACCACAATACCTAAAAGACTTGTAGCCACAATGGCCTAAATCCTATTGATGAAGAGGAGATTGTAAAAATGTGCTAAGAAGTGTAATTTATTAATTTTAATCCTAAAAAGAAACTGTGTTTCTGTTACACATGCAGTATGAACAACAGATCACTGATGAATACTGCTCTCTGGCCCCTCAGCTGATGCAGCCCCGGTTTACCTACAGGGTAGCAGCCAACCTTGCAAGGAGAGGTGTCTCTTGTGCATGGGAGGAAAACAGCAACAGAATCAGTGGGGCTTACGAAGGAGAAGAGAGCCCATACCACAGTGGAAGGGTGGGGAGATCAAATATGGAGAATATGGGTAGAGAGGGTTCAGATGTGGAGAGATATGGATCAAATATGGGAAACGAGGGGTTAGGAATTGAAGGGGCTGAAACATCTGATAAGGTGAGTTGGTTCAATTGTGAAGAAACGGGGCTCAAATGTAGGGAATGACCTGAGCTAGAATTTGACAAAGGACTCTACTATTATGAAATGTCTCATGGGCTATTTATTGACCACCTGTAGCAGGGACGTTGGTTTTATGTCTTGTTAAAAAGTCAGCATCTCCATCAGCAGAATGACCCTTCCACTATGCTGAAGCAGAGGAAACACTGCCACCTAACGAGTCACCAATATTAACTTGAGCAACACCTACATGTTCCTGGAAGTTGTTTTAATCAAATATCTAGCCATCTTAGTTTGTGAGATCTAACAGGCTCATAGCATAAAGGGATTGCCTCAAGAGGTCAGAGTTTTATTTCACAATATGTTAGGTGTTCTCCACAGTTATCTGATGTTATAAAATGATTCCAACTATCGCGTGGCTGCATAAAACACAATTTTTTCCTCCTTCCACTCCCCTTATTATTTACTGGGTGGCTTCCCTAAAGTTATAGATTTAATTTGGCTTTATGAGGAAAGGAGTTCAGGAGAAGCTACCTTATCACAAAGAGATGAAGGATGGTCGTGTGGTTAAAGCAGTAAACTGGGACTCAGTAAATCTATGTTCAATATCCAACACTGACAAACTTCGTGGCGACCTTGGGTAAGTCACTGAGGACAAGATTTTTTCAAAAGTGACCAGTAGCGGTAGATGCTTCAGTTTTTGCTTGCCCAGCTTGTGGCTTCTTAAAGGGAATTGATTTCAGAAAACAAGCACTCATCTTCTGAAAAGCAGGCCCCTTTAAGGTGTCTCAAGTTGGGCATGCAAATGACCCAGAATTTTGAAAATCATGGCCTTGCCCAGTATGTGTCTCAGTTCACCAGCTGTGAAATTGAGTATTTCCCCCTGCCTCGTAGTGCTATCAGGGGGAACAAATCATTAATGTTTCCGAGGTGCTCAGATACTATGGCATGAGGGCCAGGTAAGTACCTGGCTTCTTTATGTCATTCAGCCAGTTGTCACAAAACATGTCAAAAACCTAAATAAAATAATATAATTTACAACACTTTTGGTGCCATATAAAACAGATATTATAACTTATTTAATCAGCTCTTGTCCTAACTGAACTAACGTGCTCCCAGTTGTAAAAGTGAAATGTAACAAGAGTCCAATGAACTCTCTAATTTCCTTTTGTACTTTTTGAAGAGAGGTTTGCAAAGGCCATAAAATCACCCCGTTTTCTCCTTTCCTGGTCTCTCATACCTTGTTTGGAGCAGTCTTCCGAGTTGAGATGGTCTGAATGTAGCTCCCTCTAGGCTTCTTACTTCAACCAGAGGGATTATTACAGAGGAACTCAAGCTGCTCCCTTCCCAGCAGCTGACCTCAATTGAACTAATTCTCCTGTCACTCACACAGGTGTAAATCAGGAATTACTGTACTGTACTGTGTAAAACAGGTAGCAGAGGAGATTCAGGCACACTGTTTCTACATTGCTCTGAACCTGTCAGCATCATCGCAAGGAATTGAGCTTCAGCCTCAAACTTGTCTCAGCCTCTCTGGCCTCACACTGTACTAAGTGGTGGCTGTTATAAAACAAACATACAAGTAGTGATAATTTACCACACTATGGTATGTGACTGGTTCATGGTTATTGTGCTAGATATATAGTTATTGAATCAAAAATAGCATAGTAAATTAACCCACCGTAGGAAATAAATGCTGATTTTTAAAAAATGTTATATTACTAGACTGTTAAGATGTTTGCTTTGTAATTTAAAAAAATCTGAAATACCCATGGTATTTCACTTTAGAACAGCTTCTGATGACAATAATAATAATGCATTCTTAATATGCATGGAACACCTGTGCCTAACTGTATCTGGCTTCACAACTCATACAAGATTTATGTCTTTTAAAAAAAAAATTAAATAAATATACAACGTTTAGACCAGGTGAAAGGTTTTGATACAAACACAAGTGATGGGAAATTCATAGATTAACATTGACAATTTTACAACTCAGGCTCAGGTGCCTCTTATGCAGAATTGTATGAGTCCCTGTGGGGCAGGTCATCAATGCAATTGGACTATATGTATTTGTGTGTACCCTATTGTCAGCTCATTGTTGCATTAGGAAAGCTAGAAAGCCAGTATGTAGATACTAAAACAATAGACAGATCAAATGAAATTGTGATATTAACAATATTAAAGCCAGGGGCAATATAATATTGTATATGCTGACACAACTTTGTCCTCTCCCCACCCCCAGATTTTTCTGAAATGATGTCCCTTATTAAAGCCCTGATCTTGCTGTGAAGCCAGTGACAAAACTTACATTGACTTCAGTGGGAGCTGGAGCAGGCCACCTGACTGAATGACTCAGCATATCCCTTCAGCAGTTAGGGAACCATAGTCCTAAACTCAAGCTGACCTCTTCCTGTCAGAACACCAGTCATCAGGGCACCTGCCTTCTCATGGAGTATAGGGGTTTAGGCTGGCACCTCACCCTGCACCAGCTTCAGTGATTGTCAGTGATTGCCACTATAAATGTATCTGAAGACATGATGTGGAAAAAAAACTTTCCGTGTGTGAGGCAGCATATGGACTAGAAAGAAAGAAAGGCTGATTGGAGGTATTGGGTGAAGGTATTTCAGACAATACTTGCCACCAGTAAGGAACAAGAAATGTCTCCTTTATATCCCCTTAATGAATCCTGGTACAACATGGAAAAAAGGAAAGACTTGTGGGATCATGAAATCCCGGCTCTTCCTTTATGGCCTTGGCCAATTCATTAGGCATAGATTTTCAAAAGAATGGCCTCCCTTCACAAAAAAAAATGTTGACATGATGAAACATCACTTGCAATTCAACTCTGGGCACAAATCTGAATATTTGTAACTCTGCCTATTATATACTTGAAATCAAATAGAGGTATTTGCATCTGCAATTCATTGGGAGGAGACAAAATCGTGGGAGCAAATTGTGACAGCAAAAAAGGGGTCTGGGGTTTAACCCAACTGAAAATATATCCTTTTATTGCTCAGTGCCTCAGTTTACTCATCTGACAAATGGGGATTATAACACTTTTTTTACTTTACCCAGGCTATGTCTTCACTGCAGACTTAGCTCAAGTTATCTACACTCGAGTTAACTCCTCTTGAGTTAACCTAGCTTGAGTGAGAGCTGCCACACTGCAAAATAAGACTTGAGCTAAACAGCCTATTGTATTAGCAGCACTGAGTGGTCATTATAACAGCTGACAAGTTGTACTAACTGGAGTTATAGCCAGTAACCTGTGGTGGGTCAGCCAACTTGAGTTAAAAAGCATCACCACGCTTGAGTTAAGATTTTTGTGTGTGAATGGGATATGAGTTAGAGACAACACTGCATTTATAACTCAAGTTAACTCTGCAGTGAAGACAAGCCCTCAGACGTATCCCTCTGTACTATCAGCACAGAGCTTTGTCTTCGCTGTTAAAACAGCTGTTTTCTGCTGCATAGTAACAAATGTGTATGAGCTTTCCCAATGTAAAGACATAGTGAAGACAAGGCACATGAGCTAAGCTCACTGAAGTCAATCCCACATGGGGGTATATGGCTGAAATCAATGAGTTTACCTCATAATAAAACTAAAGTGCCTATTCTTCACTATCCTTTTACCTCAGGATAGCTCACTCACATTAGTTACCCTTAAATAAGACAAGCAGATTTATTAGCAATAAAGACAAGCCCACAGAAGGTACTACTTTTGTGCTCTCCATTGCCTGGGATGTGCTGAATCAGTAGACTATCTCATCTCCAACATATCTGTGAAGGGCCAGACATAATTTGAACCTAAAGCAGTTAAAGTAAAATCTTGGTCTCATTGAAAGTTGCCACTGATTTCAAATAGGTCAGGATTTTACCATTAATCTCTGTAAAGTGCATCAAAATCTTTTCTTGAAACATGCTATTTAAGTGCAAACTGTTAATAATAACATGCATGATATCATGTGGGCAGCATGTTACCCTGAAATAGTGTAGTTACAGGCTAGAGTTTTACTGCTAAAATGAAACTATAATTGAATAGTTTCTATTATCTCTGTAATGTACTTATATGGTTCCCTATTAGCACCCTCAAACCCTTTGATATGTTTAGCCTCAGAACACACATGTGAGGTAGGGAAGTTCTGTCATCCCCATTTTACAGATCGGGAACTGAGGCACAGGGAAGCTAAGTGCTTGCCTAATATCACGTAGAAAGTCTGTGGAGGAAGCAAGGACTTGATCCTTGGTCTCTCAAGTTGTAGACAAGTGCCCTAGCTACTAGACCAGCCTCCTTTCTATTTGTACTGAACTCACTGAAATAATACGCCAGCCTTGGTTCATTCCCTTAATCTTGTAATTAGTGATGGCTCTAGAACATTTCAGTTTCCTATGGCCAGAACGGGCTCTGTTTTATTATTATTAATCTTAATATCTCTTACTGTGATGGTGCCAGAAGCCTCAGTCAGGATCTGGGCCTCATGGTGCTATGCACTGTTGAGTTCTTGCTGAATATTTGTTCCTTTTCTCTAGCTTGTCAGCATAGCCTCTGCATGAACCTAAGCTTGCCTTAATTTTGCTGTTTTCTCCCTCAATTACTCCTTGGGTAAACCATTATACTGGTGAAATGTCAAATGCTGTTTTTCTTGGCAAACAAAAACCCTTTGAAAAGGAAAAAAATGTTCCTGCCACCCTCTTAAACACTGATGGGAGATAATTGGAAGGTTGAATGAGACAATAAAAAAGGTATTGTTTCCATTTGCCTATTTGTTCTCAACATGCAGGGATTTAAATTCAGCAGAAATCAGGATCCTCAGCCCCACTGATGTTCCAAAACCATCTGTCTTAGCTGAATCCATTTTTAAAAAAGGCAGCTCAGGCTGCTATGACTTTTAGTTGCTTTGTCCAATCATTATGGAACAGGCAAAAATGTATTAATCCTCTTTTAGAAACTGATTTTAGAGACTAGGTTGCTCACAGTATACCATAGTTTCCCCTGTAGCATGGGGAAGGGTGGTCTTATGGTTAAGGTACAGGAGAGGGGGCCTTTAGGAGATCTGTGTTCAGTTTCTGCTTCTGACTTGATCTGGGGAAAGTCACTTCACCTCTCTGTGCTTCAGTTCTCCATCTGAAAAGTGGGTAAAATCAGACTCCCTTTGTCTAGTGAGGCCCCAATCCTACAAATGCTTCACTTTACATATTAGAGAGACAAGGTGGATGAGGTAATATATTTTAGGGGACCAATTGCTGTTGGTCAAAGAGACAAGCTTTGGAGCTTACACAGAGCTCTGTGTTGGAGGCTTTCCCCGCTGTCTCTTCTCACCAGAGCCTGTCACCTCTGCGTGTAGTTATATACCACATCACACATTTCAGTGTGCTATATGCTGCTGCCAGCATCAACAAAGCCAGCATTATTTAGGGTCTGAATTTAAGAGTCAAATGTATTTAGATTGTAAGATTCATACAAGTAATGGAGTTCAGTATCATCTTTAAGGTCTATTATCTCTAGCAGGGTTCTCTGAGTGACAGTTCTACCTCATGGGTCCAGGAAGATTAAGAGGTGCTGTACTGTGCATGACTGTGTTTTACTTTTTATTGTTTCCAAAGCCACTTTTCCTTATAGTATTTAATATAAATTGAAAAATACCAAAAAAAAATCTATTCTGTATTTAGATATTGAACAGAAAATGGGTTGAATGTTATTTAGATCTAATTTGTATAATTATCTTATAATTTCAATAAGGCATGGCAGGATATTCATTAAGGTGTAATGATTTACACTTCGTGCATCCACTGCTGCTCAGGCCTTGGCTTGGTGCCTAACAACCCACTAAATTCAAATTACTGTATAATAGTTTGCCTGCTGTTATGTCCTGTTGCTTAATTTTATTATTTTAATATCACTAAACCGCCATTGGACTGGTAAATCCTCCAAGCTGTTGTATTTCCATAACTTGGTTTGGAAAATATTTACTATTAAAACCCGATATTCTTACTCACATTACCTTACTCCTGCAAACTCAAGCTGAGGTCTGGGATGAAAGAATAAGGTGTTATTCAGTGTGAGCAGTGATTGGGAGTCCTTCATGTGTGCTTAAAAAGGTCTGCTAGGAGTTTTAGCAATAGAAATCCCTGCAGGGTAGAGCTTGAGAGCTTCTGCTGGGAGAGAAGTCTACACTGTATAGCTTCCTGCAGTTTTCTAGAGAAGAGGGATTTTAGAGCACATTGACTGGACTGATGCACTTTTCCACGAATAACACTAATAATTTCAAATTACTAAAACATATCCAGACAGTATGGTCCCTGTAGAATATTAATCTTGTCAGCCTACCAACACACACATTGCTTTTTGTTTGCATCGTGATTTTTAAGTCTCCTTCAAGGGTCTCACAGACAGCATTCCTTATTTTAAAGATATGCTGGGCCCAATTCTTTTCTCACTTACACTGGTGTATATCAGAAAGAATGACACTGGTAGTTAAAAAGACTGATTCACCACTTACTTAGTGGTGGTTGCATTTTACTCCCACTTCGCACTCCCTTTGCATCAATGTAAATGACTACACAAGAGGCGAGGCAGTGGACAGTCGGGCCTATGGGTTTACACCATTAGTAGGTAAAACTGGTGTAAGTGAGAGGCCTATGAGCTCCAGAGTCAATGAAAATCATGGTACCTCAGTCACAACACTATAGTTATTATAGTTACGTCTGAACATAAACTCCAGGGCTGAAACCCTGGCCCCTCCGACGTCAATGAGAATTTTGCAATTGACTTCAGTGAAGCCAAGATTTCACTTCATATACACATTCCTCTTAATTTGACTTCCAGTTAGGATCCAGCTCTGAAGTTCTCAGTCATGAAAATCTCCCACGGTTCTTCAGACTATTCCTCAAGGTGAGCTTCCTGACATAAGGACCCTACATTAGACAACACCAGCATAGATCATATACTGAGTCTGGCCTATAGACTCGGTAGCAATGTAAATAATCAAGAATGCCCAATCAAGAATTGCTGAAACTAGTCCCTAAGCAGCTAAATGTTTAGAAATTACGATATCAAAAAGTCTTCATGTCCTTGCAGATTTAAGCTAAATCCTCAGTGTGGCTCAGCAAAGGAGGATCAGCAATGGGCACTAGCCATCTGGTAAGTCCTCAAGCCATGCTGCTGGGGCAGATCAGGATGACTCAGGAGAATGCAATGTAACATGCTTGATAGCAACACTCTAGTGCATGCTGCTGACAAACAGGAGACAAGAGGCTTTACTGTGTTTTCAAGATGTCAGATCATGTTTCCTTGGGGTCATGATGTCCTGGAGAAGAGGCACATTAGATGGAACCCCCTACTACAACTTTCAAGAGAGCAGTAAGAGAGAATCTTGACTTCTTGGTGCACACATGTTTCTCCTGCTGGTTCCCCTGCTTCTCCCCCTCTTCCCCCCAGCAACAGTCTGATCTAATACATGTGGTTTAGCTCTAAGGTTTCAGTAACACAGATATATGCTCATCAGATCTTTCATGATATGTCTCATATCAGCAACGGTAGTCATACACTATGCTGCGTAAGATTCAGTTAGAACAAATGTCCATTATTTCATTTTGTATCTCGTGGCTCACATCATTTGCAATTTTTGGCATACTTTACAGCTTGGCAAAAAACAGAATCAAGTTATTCTATTAAATTTGTCAATGCTAAACCAGTCGCTTTCAACAGAGGAGCCTTACTTTTAGTTGGCCTATAGCAAACAGACCTTCTTACTAATAAGATTAGAAGTGCCTCAACAGCCAATCCCCAGCCAAGCAATTTTCCCAACCGCTCTTGGATTCTTTGCACCTCTGTCCTCATTAGTGTTCACACAATTCTTCTTGATTTACTATAATTTGCTAATTTAATTAATGTGCTTTTAATCCTCTTTTTTGCATCATTAATAAAGCCACAGACTAAAATCAGACTTAAAACTCATTGGTAATACCACTAGAAACCTTGCCATGACTCTATACGTTATCATTGAACAATGATCGTTTTTGTCTTTCAACCAGTTTTCAGCCCATGTGATAGTTTTCTTATCCACGCTAATATGAATTAATTTTATGAGTAAGATCTCATGACACACTGTATCAAATGCTTTCATTTAAGTCCAGCCTATTTTGCCTACAATCCTTTTGTTTACTTAGGAACAGATCACCCCCTCCATGTGAGATGCTTAACAGAATCAGGCTACTAGATTTCTGCTACAGCGCCCTCGTCAGTGAGAGCTTTTTGTTTGGTGGCCCATGGAAGGGACAGAGGTCCTGGCCACCCAACCCTATGAATTTCCTGAGATCTGTAGAAAAATCTCTTAGAGGCCAGGGCATCTGTAATGGGAGGGCTAGAATGCCCAAGATACTGGCTCCCTTATGGTAGCATGGGTTCCTGAACAATCCACAAAAATCTCTCACACATACACACGTACATCCCTTAATTTCAACGGGAACTGCTGTTCTGAGGAGAAGCAATGAATTCATCACTTGGGGTAGGAAGGTGTGTGGGGGTAAAGGGGTGGTAAATTAGCCACTACACACTAATTTTTAACTTGATCACAACTATATTGTTCGAGATAGTCCTGGTAACTTCGCCTCCCCTAGGAAATACAATCACTTGAAATCTATTATTACTGCTCATTGCAGGGCATGGATCAGTGTTCACATCGCACTCCCTGTCAGTACCCAGCCCAAGCTGGGGAAGCTAATGATCCAACCAGCGGACCAAATTCGGTGATGAATCCTGGTCACATGCCACCTGAGGCACATTGTGCATGCCCCATATGCTAAGAAGACTGCTCATTGATAATGTAAGTATTGTCCTGTAAAGCATTTAAAGTGTCAAGAGAAAAATATTTCTAATTCTACATTGTGTTGCTGTCTGCTACTAATATTGTGGACAGCAACACAATGTAGTAATATTACTAATATTACTAATAAATCCCTGTTATTGTAATGCAGGCATTCAGTTTGCAAATATTTTTTTCCTAATCTTTGGTCTGGCCTCCCTCAGCACAGAAATTCATGGTTCATGCTTCTAACGCTGCTGGGGGAGATGTAGAAAATCAATTTTATTTTATGTTTTAGAAACTAGAGCATTCAGAAGGCCATGTGGACATGAGTAATTAAAGAGATTAAAAAATCTACATAAATATTAAAAGTTTCTACAGACCTAAAATACACAGAAAAAAATAAGTAGAACTTCCCAGGCAAGTAATGCATTAATGTCTTGTTACACATGAGTTCATTAATATTTTTTGTTAAGTAAATTAACTGAATTCTCTAACATGTATCTAGCACATATTCTTGTTGGATTTTAAAAAAGGAGAGATTGATAATTTTATAACCGATAATAAGATTTGTGCTGTAATTATGAATACTAGAAAAAGAAATACTACCCTATGTTCAGCATTGCCCAATTGCAGTGTGGGGTATTTTCACCTTCTGAAGTATCAGCCATGGCATACGTCTTTCAACAACATATGAGGAAACTTTTCCTGTGATGTTTGAGCAGGTTTCTTGGTCTTCATTGCGCCTTTTATTAACACACAGTGTAAAGGATTATACTGTGCAGTGACTGCCTTGGGCAATGAGATTGTCTGTGTATATTCAAATTTCCAGTTGCTTGCTGCACTCCTGGTAATGATCAGCATATCAGGAAGGCTTCATGAAAAAGTCGGTTCAGAATTGTTAAAGGAAGGAAGGGAGGGAAGATGCTTGACACACAGGAAGTGGAAACTGATCCAAGCATATGGCCAAATTGTGATCACATTATTCAAGCCATTGGAACCCATGGAACCCAAAGCAACCATAATTTGGCATTTAAGGGGCAGCATGAGAGAAAGAGCAAGACTAAACACTAGAAGTGTACATCAACGCAGCTGCACTGGTGCAACTGCGCCATTGTAGCGCATCTGGTGAAGATGCTCTATACCAACAGGAAAGCGCTCTCCCATCAGCATAATTACTCCACCTCTGCAAGAGGCAGAAATATCTCCCATCAACATAGCACTGGTGTGGACAGCGGTTAGGTCTTTTTCACACCCCTGAGTGATATAAGTTAGATTGACTTAAGCGGTAGTGTAGACCTGCCCCAGAGTGAGAGAAGGAGCCTAAGGAGCAGCGTAAGTTACAACACTGTAAGTAGTGAAGTATGATATCATGTGAAATGAATGCAGAAGTATAACTGAGGTAAGTTGGGATGAAGCATAAAGATGAGTATAAGGGCCCTGAACTTGTAGAGGAAGAGAGGGAGCCAGTGACGAGGTTCAAGAAGGGCAACATGGTTGGAATGATGTGAGAGGAAGCTGACCTTAGCCGAATTTTATTAGATTGTTGGTGAGATAAGGGAAAATGCAAAAGAGGTTCTGGTGCAAAGATGAGAGATAAACCAAGACATAGACAAGTTTTAGTAACAGGGATGGAGAGGAAAAGGTGTATTTTTGACACACTATACAGAAAAAAATCACATGACTTGCAAAAGGCTGGCGAGGAGGGAGAAGGGAGGAAGAAGAGAATCGAGATAAATATGACTCCCAAGTTGTCAGGCTGAGTGACAGGGAGGATTGATGAAGTTGATGAAGAAAGGGATGGGAGAGGAGGAAGATAACCTCATTTACAGACATATTGAGGCTGAGATGGTGATGAGGTACCTAAGAGAATATGTTGGCGAACAAGATAGAGATGAGTGATGATTTGGGAATCAGCAGAAATAGCTCAATTCATTGGATCCACTGAGCTTCCTCCATTCTCTCATCTGGAGGATAAGTGCAATATAAACCTTTGCAATATAAGTGCAAAATGTAACTACATTTTGTGTGCATTTAAAGGGGTGCAAAAGACTGAGAAATTTCCTGATCCTTGGTCTTCATTGTTATACTTCAGAGTAATGGTGATGTAATGTCAGCCCAGTCTCTGAGACTCCTATTTCCTGGCATATGGGCCCAGCATAGAGGGTCTGTCTGTAAAGGAGACAATGAGATACAGGGCAGAAAATCTCCTGTGATTACACAGGCATGCTTTCCTAATGATTCGGTATCAAACTAAAGGAAACTTGCAGGTTGTGTGGGCGCTGTGCCTTCTCCGTCTGCAAAACTAGCATCCCCTGAACTTTAATCCTCACATTGTGGAATACTGCACAATTAGACTCATTATAGGGGGCTTACACATTCCTCAGGGGCATCCAGCATTGACCATTTTTGGAAACTGTAGATAGACTAAAAGAAAAGGAGTACTTGTGGCACCTTAGAGACTAATAAATTGGTTAGTCTCTAAGGTGCCACAAGTACTCCTTTTCTTTTTGCGAATACAGACTAACACGGCTGTTACTCTGAAACCTGTAGATAGACTATTGGTGTGTTCTGGCATGGCTGCCCCAATCATTTTGATACAGTCCAAATAACACCAGAAAGAGCTAAACCAACTATTACAACGGAAACAACTCTTTGTCCTTCAAAAAGGGGATTGATAAATTGTAGGCCCCCTTTTCACAAGGAAGCTGATCACTGCAGGTATTGCAGCAAGGTGCATGATAATAAGTGATTTACAGTCAGCAGGGAGCACCTTATGTCAGTACTGCCTTATTCAGAAAAGCCATATAACTTTATAACAAGTTACCTTAAATCTTGTATGCGGATAGCCAGTGGCTTTTTTTACCCGTAAAAGAAAAATATTGATTCACCAGGTGGCAGTATGGCCAGTGGTGTGCAATGTAAGCCACTCAAGGATTGGCAGGAAATGGATTAAACCCCTTCTCCAACAAGGAAAATTTTCTCCACCCTGTATATGTTGCCTGAGTTGTCTGTTGTTAAGGAAGGGCCTACAAGTGAGACTAATTAGAGTATCCTGTCAGTGCTGGAAGGGCTGACCAGTAATCAATGGAGAAGTTTGATTTCATCTGAAGAAAGGGAAGTGTCTAGTTAATCCCTTTTCTATAGGGTCTAACAATCACCTGCCCTCAGTAATATTAGATTGTTGTGACACACTTTCACTTTTCGTGGGTAGAGAGCCAGCCAAATAGCTCATACAGTCCTACCCACCCTACTATTTAAGATTTCCTCATCCATGGAATTGCTTTGGCCTGCTCATTAGATACCCACTTAAAACATATTCAGAGGACAACACTATATTCTTTATTACTTATTTCTATTCCTCCTCCATTGCCAGAGACAGCATTATGCTGGCATTACTCTGCATTAGTATGTAGCTTTACTTCTACTTGTAAAGCAGCAGGTAAAGGAGATAATATATTTTGTTATAGGATAATAAAGACTAACTATAAATCATTGAGGAAGTTGAAACTCACATTTGATTTTGCAATTCAGCACAGTATTTGTACTTCTTTCGACGGTTTATTCATTTAAATGTTAGTCATTCATGCCACTGTGTTTAAATTATATGAATTAAAACTTATTTGGCATGTTTCCATTTTGTGAAACCCTGTGGCAGGGCACCATTTAAAACCCTCCATTCGAACCAATGCCACGATATGCAGACATGCCTGACAGTTAAATTCAGGCTTTTTCATGTTGTGGCTTATAGTTTAATTACTTTTAAGAATACTATACAAGAAAGGAAATGCCAAATAGACTGTATCATGGAAGCCAGGGGAATATTCCAAATCATCAGAACCTCCAGAGGTGAAACAGTAATTAACGTGGAGGATGTTGGGTGGAGGAAAGATTGGGGGATTATAACAAATTCAGTAATAAAAAGATTTGTAAACAGCATCTACTGCATGAACACTGCCTTTGGCACTATTCTTCTAGGTTTATTTTCTATACAGATGGTTATCAAACTGGTAGATATTCCTGCTAAGTCCAAAACTTGAAAAATCTATCACTGGAGATGCAAAATTCTACAATGATCCTAGATTTCCTGAAACTTTAATATATCAGAATGCCACACAAAGGGATTGTCAGTCACTTGTATTTTTAGATTACTCAACCTTTGGACATACCCATCAATTCTGTAGACAATCCTCAGACTTTCGTTTTTTACCCACAAAAGCTTATGCCCAAATAAATCTGTTAGTCTTTAAGGTGCCACTGGACTCCTTGTTGTTTTTGTGGATACAGACTAACACGGCTATCCTCTGATACTCAGACTTTCTCTACACTCTGCTGATTGTCTGTTTGCTCCAACACTCCTCATGGAATTAACATTGCATTTGCTGCCATTACATTGTTCACTTTGCTTATGTGTTGTTGTCAAATGAAACAATATTGTCTAAATGTTTCCCTGTACTCTCCCATCTATCTGCATCCATCTGTTTTTTTCTTGTTTTATACTTGGATTGTAAACTGTTTGGGGCAGAGAATGTCTTTTTGTTCTGTGTTTTTACAGCACCTCGCACTGGTCCTGGTCCTGGCTCTCCTATATCCTATGGTAATACAAGTAATAAATAAATAATAATAAATCACCTCAGTAGAGCTGGTTAAAACATGGGGGGAAATCACTTCAAAAATTAATCTGGTGTATTTCATCAAACAAATGAAACTTTGGAAAATATTGATCAGGTCTAGTCAATAGGAAGGATTTTCAATGCAAAAGTTGTGCAGAGAGTGGGAAAAAGCACATGAAACCATGGTGCTGTGAAGACAGATGATGCACACCCCTTGCATCTAGAAAGCTGAGGATGCAGAGCTAATTATATTCTTCCCATTCTATCTCACCACCTAATGCTTGCACAAATAAATCATGCCTACTCTTCTAGCAGACACTTTACTCTCTGCTGTATGAGAAGAATGTTCTATTGTTTCCATCATTTATGCCACATGACATCATACAAAATACAATTCAGTGTAATGTTGTACAAGTTATGAGCCACATGGTGCCCTTGATCTGGATGAGGGGCTCACATTGATCTTAGTGAGAAATGTGAGCACTGGAAAGCACTAGAAATGAAACTGCAGAACAATCCTGCAGTGTCAAGAAGTGGACTACATGACTGAATGGGCCTTTTCCATCTCTAATTTCTATGATTAAAGTATATGATCAAAGGAAGCATAAGGTTCTAGCGTTGCCACATACAAAAAATGAACCATGTTCAAGGACCAATGCACTTTAGGAAGTGAGGCAAATGCCTTTAGAAATTCCCTGTCAATGGCTGCATTTATCTTAACTTTTTTCCACGTTATTGCTCATACCTTCAGTAAATCAAAAATTGCAGCTTATTATAAATCCTTTATAATACCAGGCAAAGAACTACATGAGAGATTTTATGAAAAATACTATTTTTAGAGAAGGGGGATGCAGTTGGGTTTATCTATCACTTTGAAAATTATTCCACCCAAGCTAAAACCAGACAGATGTACTTACTGAATTAATTATTACCTGCCAAAATTCCAGTACAATGAAAGATTCAGATTGAACTAAAAACGCTGGGGGAGGGAGGATGTACATTATTGATTTTTTTAAAAACCAAAATTTAGGTCCCAATCCTGTAATGAGAGCTGTATGGGTGATCCTACCCCCCCTCTCCCCCACACACACACACTTTCCTGCCACCCCCTCAGATATTCCCCATTGATTTGGAAGTAATTTGCAGGATCAAGGCCTGAGTTTTTACAACATGGATTCAATTTGTAAACGTATTGAGCAGAATTGTTAGAAACCTTGGATTTCTAATAGCTCATGTTTAATAGCCACATCACCTTATTGTAGACTACCCTTTAAGAAATGAGTTGCAGGAAGAAGGAAGGGCAGGGTAAAAGTCACAGTTAAGACAGGCTAGCGTGTTTCTGACATTGCCATTCTCTTTTCAGAGGCTATTGTAAAGTGTTTATCTCCCTAGGAGAACAACAAATACTTGCTATTTCTTGTCTGGTTAAGATGTGTATTCAGATTGAATGATTTCTCTTAGTGTGCAGGGGAGTGTAGAATTACATACAGAAAAATCCCACACACATAGAGATGGGAATAAATTCCTGAAACGATGTACATTTTTTCCATGCCTACAATTTTTTGTCTGTGTTTGCATGTGTATGTTATTTCTTGTGCCTCCTCTCATTCCTCATACTTTGTGGCCTAGACTTACATAGTCTGTCTGCCATGGTGAGGGGAACCAAAGTAATGCATCACTCTTATTAACAAAAAAAGACAGTCACCTGTGTAAATTCCCCATAGATCTTGCTTCAAATACTCAAAAATCCACCTGTTCTATTGATTATTCCATCAATGATGTCAAATTGCTATGGTCTAGTCATTACTATTCCTCTGTCTACTATATTGTTCTGTACACCACCCAGCTGTGCCTTGAGGCCCCAATTCAGCAAAGCACTTAAGCAGGTGCATGAATTGATTCATGTACATCTTAAAGTTATACATGCATAAGTGCTTTGCTGAACTGGGGCCTTTAAGTGGCAATTCATTGGGGTGAGAGTACTGTTCTTTGACACACTTTACCAGTAACATTTGCTGTATGTATTTACATAGTTATATCAATAATAATGAATAACAAAAATTGGTGGGAGAATGAACAGTGATGGAATGAATTAAAAATCATTTGGCATGTTTCCATTTTGTGAAACCCTGTGGTAGGGCATCATTTAAAACTACCCTCAACCACAAGTAAAAGATATTATACCTCATCCACTTTGTCTCTCTAATACCTTGGGACCAACACAGCTACAAACAATCCTGAAAACATTGTATGAAATATTGTCTATTTAATTTGTTGTGAAAGGCCCAGAACTTGGGATGAGCATGAAATAGGCTGACATAAACAAAATAAAATGTGCAAAAATCATGTTTAAACTGTCATTGAATATAAAGAAACCTTTTTAACATTACCATGAGACTGTCTCCATTGGTTTTCCTACTGGCATGGTTTTATTTTTCTTCCAACTATGTTAACTTCTGATGCCTGACTAGGCATCAAGACCACATGAAAAACATTGATAACTGGCTTCTCCCTGAAGATGTAACTAGGCACAAAGCAAATTGTTTTTTCATGCACATTTTAATAGCTGTTTCATTTTGTATGGCACATTCTTGGCTCCAGAATGACAACAGAGAAGAACTCCTACACTGAGGAGAGAGCACATACTGTAGTATTATACAGCACACTTCAATGAGTGAACAAGTTCTAACAATAGTACTGCAGAATAAGAACTGTTAAAAACAGCTTCCAATGTTACCCATCTGGAACAACACTGTTCAGATCTTTATTTTTATCCTTCTTTTCTCTGGGAACGAGGTGTTAACTCATGCAGGGGGAACAGTCTCCCAAGCCTGCACACCACAGAACAACCACAAGAAAATTGCCCTTTGTCTCTCCCTTTCTTTACCAGAGTTTCTCTAATCTTCAGTTACCATTAAAGAGAAGTTGCAATCCTGTCATTGTGTGACACTGGAGACTTGTAGTCGGTGCTGTCTAGATGTAGCCTCACAGATTTGGCCTACAATATCCCAACTATACCAGGTATAAGGGCTCACGTATTGTTTTCCTATTAGATATTTTAGCTACACCAAGATACTGGACCCTAACACACATAGGCTTTCACTTCACACTGGAGATTCTTTAAAGCTTCATAGTTCTGAACCTACCAATCCAAAATCCACATGTTCATTGGACTCAGTTTCTTTCCCAGAGTATAAATAAAATCTTGCCACAGTTTAAGAGATATTAATTGAACCTCCGGCTAAAAGTATCTGAAACCAACTAGTTTATATATTGTACTGTATTTTATTTTTTTTAAACCAAAAATACCAGCATATGATCAACATTCAAACTGAAATTGCATAGGGCCCAAACTTGCAAACACTTACTACTACTGGCCATAATGCTTCCTGCTTTGAGTAGTCCTGTTAAAGTCTCATGTCAGTGAGCACCATGCTCAGTGAGTAAGGGCTATATTTTTGTTGTGTCTGCAAAGCACCTAGCACAAGGGGCTTTTAGGACTTCTAGGTGCCACTGTAATGCTAATTATAAAAAACAAGAGGCTCTCTGTCACATGGGATTATACCAAAAAATGGCTGCCAAAATGAAAATGAAGCTAATACAGGACCCAGGGCTAAAGACAATGATGAACTTTGTTATGGAAACCCTTAAATGAAAGCCAGGATTGCTCTGTAAGTATTAAGGAGTCTGGTGGCACCTTAAAGATTAACAGATTTATTTGAGCATAAGTATTGTTTCATTATTGTGTCACTGGGGACAAGAACTAACATGCATGTCACAGAACTTAAAAGTCCACTGTTTGAGCTTTCTGGACTTTTTGGTTTTCATTCAACCAGTGTTAGCTAACTTTCTTCATTTCTGTTTAAATTTGGTGCTCATATAAGTTTTGGAACCTGAAGTCCTCCATCTATGGAAGATGTACTTCAAGGCCACTTTCCTTATGGAAATTTCTAACAAGACTCCCCATGGCAGACAGCTGTACTGGTGTTGCCTATGGCAGTAACACCTGTCAGAAAAGCCTTAGGCTGAGACCACCAATTTATTGCAGTGGACAATTAAACCAGCTAGGCAACAATGATTGTGTAATCTTGAATCACTTGCTTACATATTTGTGCTGATGCTTAGAGGTGATAACTGACCCCGTTGAGACCACCTCTCCCCACCAGCTACAATTGGCCAGAGTGTTCCTGCTGTCTGCATCCAGACTTGAACTCTCAGTAGTGGGTGATGGAGCATTCTCAACAGAGAGACCACTGGAATTTACTTCCTCTCATGGTCAGCCAAAATCAGAGTTTAGTCATTTTTTGAGACACTGCATAAGATGTTGCTGTTCAATCTGGCCTTTTAGGATCTGGCTATATTGAGGACATTTTCTTACCAGTTTTAAAACTAGTTAGACCCATAATGTGGATTTGTCATAAAAGCATCTGGACCTATTTTTAGTGAACTAGAGAAATTAAGCTCACTGAAAATTCTAGAAATTTTGGCCTAGAAATTCTGTAGAGCACTATATTAGCCTACACCATTGAGGATTACCCTGTGAGGGGAGAATATTCACTGGTATGATCCACCAGTTGTAGGCCAGCTTTGTGACAGGAAACCAGCTGGAAAGGCAGGAGGAGATCTAAAAAAAATTCCAGAGATGCTATAGATTAGACATGGAAATTGGTGCACTCACTAGTATGAACATGAGGGATAGGTCAAGGAAGAAGCTAGTGAAAATTGTTTTCCATGTGGTTTTTATAAATTTCAAGTCACAGCATATGTTATTGGAATTTGTCTGTTTCTTTGTGTGTTTTTGTGTGTGTGTTATTGAACTGATCCTTGTCAAATTAGTTTTAAAAGATTAAATAATAGTAATTTAAAACAGCTCCTTTCCTCCATTGCCAGCCATTTATATAAGATCAGAGTGATCTGTGTCCTGTGCTCTCGGCTTTACCTACATCCACCTCTATAAAGGCTCTAGGCAAAGCAAGGATCTCATGCAGAACAAATATGTGCAAAGTTCTGCGTGCTTTTGTCCTACATGAAAGAGCATAAAACATTGGCTGAGGAACCAGTTCAGATAGTTTCCCTGTTCCTGAGGCAAGTGCCTTATGTTTTATGCTCCATTGCTTTAACTTTCTTGTGCTTGAACTGTTTGTCTAGCATCTCTCAGCTTTGCGCTTGCCTACAAACCATAGTGCCTATGGGTGATACTTTTATGTAACATATGGTATGTTTTCTGTTGTGATCTCTTCCAGGTGCTCACTATAATCTAGCTAAAAAGACCCAGTTCATGTGTTTCCTTTCTCCATGACTCAGACAGTCTACTTTGGTCTACCAGTGACAACAGAATTGAAAGGAAAGGAATTAGTGTGGTTCCACCACCACAGGAAACTTTAGTGTTTCTCGGTCAGGTACCTCTGTTCCCTCTGCCATGTACATTGGCCAAACTGGACAGTCTCTACGTAAAAGAATAAATGGACACAAATCAGACGTCAAGAATTATAACATTCAAAAACCAGTCGGAGAACACTTCAATCTCTTTGGTCATTCGATTACAGACCTAAAAGTGGCAATTCTTAAACAAAAAAACTTCAAAAACAGACTCCAACGAGAGACTGCTCAATTGGAATTAATTTGCAAACTGGATACAATTAATTTAGGCTTGAATAGAGACTGGGAGTGGATGGGTCATTACACAAAGTAAAACTATTTCCCCATGTTTATTCCCTCCTCCCTCTACCTCCCACTGTTCCTCAGACGTTCTTGTCAACTGCTGGAAATGGCCCACCTTGATTATCACTACAAAAGGTTCCCCCCCACCCTCACCCCCACCCGCTCTCCTGCTAGTAATAGCTCAATTTTACCTGATCACTCTTGTTACAGTGTGTATGGTAACACCCCATTGTTTCATGTTCTCGGTGTATATAAATCTCCTCACTGTAATTTCCACTGCATGCATCCGATGAAGTGAGCTGTAGCTCACAAAAGCTTATGCTCAAATAAATATGTTAGTCTCTAAGATGCCACAAGTCCTCCTTTTCTTTTTGCAGATACAGACTAACACAGCTGCTACTCTGAAACCTATTCCAGCTTTGTTTGCCACTGCCAGTTATTCTGAAGGGAAACTGGAAAACTAACCTGGAACCTAACAGATCCTGTCTTAATAGCCCAGGACTCCCACCTGAAGTGAAATGAAACCAGGATTTAGACTTTCCTCCTACCAGGCTCTGCCAGCCTTCTGTAATCTCAAACCAGCTCCACATTATCGTGTCCCTCACACACTTCCGAAACATATGGCTAGGATGGAGCTCTGAGCAGGGGCAGAGGCAACGCATGGGGAGGGCACACAGGGTCACATGCCCCCCCAGTTTCTGCCAGGGTTCCCTGGCCCCACTCAGTCACATGGTGTGGCCAGGCCCCGCTCTGCACGGCATCTGGGAGAGACAGGAGCTCCCAGCTGGGGGCTGCAGGGAGGGGCCAGTGCCCTCTGGAAAGGGAGACTGAGGTCAAGGGGGCAGGCTGTTGTGTGTGGGAGGTGACTCGAGCTGTTCCAGGAGCAGCTGAACCTTTAAATTGTGCCCCCCCCCCCACACCCACTATCAGCAGGTACAAGTAATCTCTGGCAGGGTGTGTTCCTTCCTTTCTTTTAACATTTGTTTAACTCCCCTGACTGATGTCCAGTTCCCTGCTCTGCCCATGTGATTCATGCAGAATTAAATCTATGGAGGCAGAAGAGTGAGCTAAAAATCTGTAAGTGTTTGTTATTCATGCTCTGACAGTGGGATGAGAGATAAAAGTGAGGTCTGGGGGAAGACGGGAAGGTTTGGAATGTGGAGGGAAGAAAGCCACTGGGGGGTAGGTTTAGTGGAGGAAAGAAAGAAAAAGGGGAACAGCAAAGCCCAGGTCTTCTTACAGTCATCTCCAGACTTCTTCCCACCATGCAAATCTCCCATAAGCTTATGGCTGGACGTTTGTGTAGGAACCAAAAGACAATGAGACAAATATTCCTCTCAATTGCCACATTGCAATCCCATTTGACCCAGTGAATTTGCATTGCATCAAATATGCCACAGCCCCTTCTGAGCCTCTGCATCTTGTATACTCTCACACACCTTCAAGGGAACATGACAGTACAATACAAATTCAGAGAGGTGTTGAAAATTCCTAAAGTGTCCCCCTTCTTGGCAGTCCCCACAGAAAAGGTGAGAATTAAATGAGCATAAAGCTCAAACTCCCTCTTATCCCTAGAGGTGTGGTAGCAAGAGGTCAGGATTAAGGGAAGTTGTGCAGAAGCATGTACTGCTGCTACTCATGCTCCTTCTGTTCTGTGGTTGAAATGACTTGAATTTTGAGGTCTATCAATCCAATTCAGAAACAATAAATTATGTTTCAAAAAAAACTTACACTTTTCTTCTTTCATACATTTTCATTTTTACAAAGTGACAAGAAAATTTGAAAAAAAAAATCTATTTTTTTTTCTTCAAGTCAGCATTTGCATTGCCCGGGAGAGGTGAAGAGAGGTTGTTCACTGAAGAACACCCCGCTTTTGATTTCTCTGTCTAGACAGAGCTTGGGAGGCTGACTAAAAATGGTTACACAGGCTAGCTGAAATTCTACTCAATGATAAAAAAAAGAGAGCGAGAGAGAGATAAAGCCTGTTATGCAGCCGAGGAGCCATGCAATATGTGCTCAACGGCATCTGCAGTTACTTGATATAGTGATTTTTCAACCATGACCAGTCAAAGTTCATAGGAGGAAAAACATTTATATCTAATGTCCAGAATGAAGGAAAATTCAGTCTTGTATACCTCTATTTTTCTGACCCAATATCTACCCTCTGAATCTGCTTCCTCAATTAAAATTATTGTAAAGAGAGGGGTATGCTTTGTCTTTTGCTCAGTCTCAGCTGGTGTAAATCAGCTTAGGGTTCCAGTGAAGTCTATTATATCCAACAAGGAAAGGGATAGTATTCTTGTTGTTTTGAGCGTCTTCTGAGACAAAAGGATGGTGATGATCAAGTTTACTTACAGAGTCAGCACGGTGTGATATGTGCTAGTGGGCTAGTGAAATCAGGAGAATTGGCAGGTATACAGCTACACTAAAGATTTGTGCTCAGCGTTAGTGGGTGAAATCCTGGCCTCATTGTCTTCAATACTGCCAGGATTTTACCCAGTGTTCTTTAACTCACAAGTGGTTTAATGAGTGAAATGTGAGGACGTCCCTATTGCACATGGATCCAAATGAGCTCCGAGGGACTGATTTTCTTCCCAGCCACCATTTTCCCATTGCAATTGTTCTTCCTGCTCCGCTAATCTTAAGAGTATCTTAACATTTTATTTTCAGATTGAGATTTCTTTATATGAAGAAGGTACCCCATGATCGATATTTTATCAACAAGATAATATCAAAGTCTGCAGTCCAGGACTTTGAAAGGAGAAACTCCACAGGCTGTTAGAAACCTTCCCTACATATTTATAGATTTGGGGCCTTTCTGTAGACTTCCTCATTCCCCTTTTCTCCACTGATATAGTTTTCAATTTCCCCAGCCACCCAGACGACTTTCTATGGCCTTGCGCCACATGAAAAATATTACTACTTCCAGAAAAGGTTTCAGAGTAACAGCCATGTTAGTCTGTATTCGCAAAAAGAAAAGGAGTACTTGTGGCACCTTAGAGACTAACCAATTTATTTGAGCATGAGCTTTCGTGAGCTACAGCTCACTTCATCGGATGCATGCCGTGGAAACTGCAGCAGACTTTATTTATACACAGAGAATATGAAAAAATACCTCCTCCCACCCCACTGTCCTGCTGGTAATAGCTTATCTAAAGTGATCCATCAGGTGCTGGAAATGGCCCACCTGATGATCACTTTAGATAAGCTATTACCAGCAGGACAGTGGGGTGGGAGGAGGTATTTTTTCATATTCTCTGTGTATAAATAAAGTCTGCTGCAGTTTCCACGGCATGCATCCGATGAAGTGAGCTGTAGCTCACGAAAGCTCATGCTCAAATAAATTGGTTAGTCTCTAAGGTGCCACAAGTACTCCTTTTCTTTTTTCCAGAAAAGGGTACGCTTGGAAACAGATACATTACCATGTCAGGTATAACAAGAATGATGTTCCAGGGAGTAACTGCAATTTTGATCCAGGGCAAAATAGTCATTTCCTCTTGCAAAGGCAGCAGAAATAGCAACATTGTGAATTTGATCTCTGGTGAAAATTAATTTTTTTTAAAAACTACTCTTTCCAAGGCAGTAAAAATTATGCATAGCTCTTCCAGCTACTGTTTGTATAAACCTATCTGTCGATGGCATTAGAGGGCAATGTGGATATCAAGGACAGATAATCAGCAGAAAAGAGTGCAGAATGAAAGGCATGATTCTAACACTAGGAACTTCAGACAGGCCCAAAACCCCAACGGGCAAACTCCTGATTTTTGCTTCATACGCTTAGTATTTCTTCCCTCTTTCCCTTTACTGTAACCTGTATAAATCAGTAGTGAATCCACTGAATGCAATGCAATGCAAAGGAATGATATTGGTCTAAAATCAGTGTAAGCGAGAGAAGACTCAAACTCTTAATCTCCAAAACTAGGTCAAAGAACCCGTTTGTAAATACAGAAACCTGTAATTGCTGGCAGGAATTATGAATACAGGCATACAGAAACAGCCAGCCAGTGATACCAGGGAGCAGCGTGGACCCACTCCAGGAAAGGAACACACAGTAATCGTCTGGACCCCAAAAAACGAAACAAACATTCATATCTCTGGACTCTCAAACAAATCTTTTTCATTAGATTACTCTTAGATTCATTCATTCAGTAGAATTAGGTTTTCATTACTTTATTTTCCTTGCAGATTGAGGAAGAAAATAGAAATCCAACATTTTGGCACCTCGGGTGAAGCTGTGGAAAGTGTTCAGCCTGGAGGGGCTGAAATTGTAGATTCCTCTTTTCTTCTGCTGTGTACAAGAAAAATAAGACAATGGAAGATTAATTTGAGTGATTGCATAAATTAATTTAAGAAAAGTAATCTAATTTGTGTCTTGGACTGCCTAGAGTTAGGAATATTTATTAACTGGGCTGTCTGGTATTTGGAGGGGAATAGGATGGGAATCCCTGAAGCAACCCAATTCAACCAGACTTATCAGTGAAAAATCAAATGAAATGTTAAATAGTAGGAAATTGTTGGTGCTATTGGGGATTCAGAAGATATAGGCCGGAGCCTGCATCCTGAAAACAGCAGTAGATCAACGTGCGCTAAGGAACTTTTAGTGAGTGATAGTAGCGTCCACACGCCAGCTTACTGTGCGGCATGCTAGTGCATTGGAGAGTTACACCCCAGCTTGCTATGCACTAACTCTCCATCTAGACAACCCCCTTAGTCACAGAAGTTGTCCCATTGCCATCAATCATTATAGGAATAACTCTGTATCCCACAGATAAAAAAAAGTCCAACTGACCAAGGCCCCAATCCAGAAGAGGATTTAAGCATGTGAGAAATCCTATTGACTTCAATGGTATGCTCACATGTTTAAAGTTAAGCACAGGCTTAAGTCTTTTGCTGGATCAGAACCCAAGAGCAGATGAGAATCAAAAAGTTTCCAAGGTCTTCTCTCCTGATGTCTTTAAGACTAGCTGAACTGACAGGGTAAGCCCAAATTTTCTCAAAGGACAAAGTCAAGTTTTCCTCTTTTGTTTCAATAAAAAAGAATATATCTTGGAAATGTTTTGCCTTAGCTGTTGCCATAAAGTCATGCAGTCATGCCTTAAATATACTGGCTATCTACTAGAAGATAGGTTAAAAAAATTGTTCTTCAATTACAATATAGTATAGATAAATCAGAATTTGGTAAACTCCAATATAAAAATCACCCCAAGAAAATGTGACCTGAGGAAGAGATTTGTGTAAGCTTGAAAGCTTGTCTCTTTCACCAACAGAAGTTGATCCAATAAAAGATATTACCTCACCCATCTTGTCACACAAGAAAATGCTTAGAGCAGACAAACATTCAGGAAAGCTGAACTAAATGCTGAAGCTAGAATGGTTTTAGTCTCCAACACACATTTTTAAACAAATTACTTAGAATCATTTTTTAAAGTAGACAACAACTTGTGCAGATACAATATACATGCAATTGTGTATGTATATCTGAGTGCACAGTTGTTGTGAATGTATGCACACACCATGTCTGCACACACCAATAGATAACCGACCAATTTACACACACAGTCTTAAAAGTTATATGTATATCTGTAGATGGTTATAATATGCATTTTTGTACGTGGACCTTAAAATGCCTCTTTTACAAATTTAAATTAACAGATAATTAAGTTTATACATCTTGATCTATTTCTAGCTTTCTCTATGCTCTAGGAACAAAGTCATCCACCACTGCATAGTTATTTGCTGCTGGCCTATACCATCATGAAATTATGACACCCTGCACACTGGCTCAGCTGTGATGATCAGTGAAAGGGACTGGGGTGGTTTTTCATGTACTATTTTCTGGGTATTCATATGAGAGGACTCCATGTTTCTAAAATTAACTAGCTCTTTATTAAGATAATTATTTACAAAGATGCTGTCACTGCAGTTAGAATTCTAGCCATGTGCACACAGACTAACTTCCTAGTGCCTACCCCAAACTTTTCCCTCCTGCAACCTGTGCTTCTCCCTTCAAGTTCCATGAAGGTTGCTACTCGTTTTCCTTTTAACAATTTTTGTTGTTGTGGCTATTGTGACAGTGTTTCTGACTTGCAAGGGCCAGAGTTTACTAGTACATAGTCCACCATAAGGACATGGCCTTTGCCGTACTGTTTTTCAAGTATGCTAGTCTTCAAAACAATTTCCCACTTCTTTTTTGTGTTATCGCTGTTGGTGGGGGACTTGGTTTTATACTGTTGTTGCGTTAATTCTGTTGGTCCTCTGTATTGTTTACATCCCTCATTTCTGCTGACTTGCCTACCTCCGGTCAGCTGATGGCTGAGTCTTGTTCTCAGTTCTCTTTGTCCTGTCCTTGGCCATATCTGTCTGGGTGTTGCACAGTTGTCTTTGGTTTCATCTTTCACTAGTTTGTCAAACCGAAAATTCAAACAAGAAATCGCCAGTGTAACCCCATAATTCAGGTCAGAAAGAGGATCTGGGCTGCCTTGTTGCTCAAGCTATTCCCTTGATCCTCATGGAGAACAGGAGGTTCTCCATGTTTTCTCCCTCTTGATATTTGTAAAGTTTGATACCTTCCAGGCAGGAAGATGAGGTGATGCAATTGAGGGTAAGGACTATTTATACTCTCCTTTGGTCATTCTCATTCCTCAACAAGGACCAATTGAAGAACGAAATTACTTGATAACAGGGGACTGAGCACAAATAGTCAGTCTAGAAGTTGGCAGGTTTCTCCTAGAGGTTTCCACTTCTGTGTAACAGGCTTCATCCTTCACATCCATTTGAACAGGATGTGAAGCAAATGAACACCCTTTTCTTTGAATCTCATGCTTAAGGTTAGTGTGCATATTTTTCTATTGCCACTCCAGCTATCCACTGTTACTGTATGACAGGAAGGTGCGAGTACAGTTTTAAGGACCACAGACCTTTTGTTCTATATTAATGTGCAAATGAGGGGCATGGATCAGCATTCACATCACACTCCCAATCCATACCAGGCCCAAGCTGGGGAAGCTAATGATCCACCCAGCAGATCAAATTCAGTGATGAATCCTGGTCACGTCCCACCTGAGGCATGTTGTGCATATGCTAAGAAGAATGTGCAGTGTTAAAGCCCAACCCCCTCTTCCCAATTATAATCAAGATGCTGATTTTTTTCTTATTTGTGTATCAGCATAATTAATTATGCTAGTACAATAGGGACAGCTATGGTAATAATGTTTGGGAATAATTTGAGAGCACAGTAAGTCAAATGTGGTGGCTAAACAACTTGGCAGAGTAGTTAGTGGGTGAAAAATTAGTTTACTCATTGCCACAAATTTAATCTTGATGTTCTTCAGTGCACAGTTCATCCTTTAAGATCCAGATCTGATGACTGACTGCAACACCACCACCACAAAGCCCTGTGTACCATTGCTGATCAAATCAATGGGACTTGCACCACGTGTACAGTACAAAATATATGGACAAGCCTGGCAGCTGCTAAACTCATTGAAATATAATACCAGTCCCAAAATAGTAGTATTTTACTTTGGAGCTTCATAAATTGTTGAAGAAATAAAATCCACCTTTGGGAAATAATGTTTCTTTATGTATCATTGTATCCCATTCCCCCCCCCCCTTAAGATTAACATAAATAGTGCTGATGCTGTAAATCATCCCCACTGGCTTTGAAAAGCCCTCGGAGAACTTCTTTCTGTGCTATTTCGGTAGACAAAGTTTAGAGAGGCACAATCACTTTTTTTTTTCTTTTTTTCCATAGTCAGCCAGTGGAGGAACCTGTTCTAATGCAGTACTGGCCCTCATCTGATCTTTTCAATTTATGGGCATATTTCCCCAGTCGTTTTACAGAGCTAGTGCACATGCTCCAAGGGGATTTTGAGGTCATTACGTCTGGAGTGTAGTATGTCTGAGAATTCTGGGTATAGCTATCTCTAGACAGAGGACCATCTTGAAACACCATTTTTACACCGTAGGGAGGTATCAGCAGTGGAACTAGAGGAATTGCTCCATCCTGAAATGTATTTGCTAATAGAAATAGTTTGCAGACATTCATCCTCTGTTGGTTAGTTTTGACTGGACACAAGTCACATGGCTTTGTTTCTGTTCCCTGATTAGATGAGTGTAACGCTGATTCAAGTCTCCATTGTAAAAAATTCTGTTGACAAGTTAAATATTTAGTCTCCAAAAATTCTCTATATTTTTGTTTTCTGTTTCCACAAACATTCCTATCAGTGAATTCATTTGCTCAAAATTGATTTTATGTTTGAACAAATATATGTGGAGTAGTTTTGAGACATCCACTCAGCAATATTAAACTTTAATATTAAAACTCTCTTTTGTTTCTTGTACATTATTTTGTCTTCCCCCCCCCGCCCATCCTTTGCTTTTGATTTTTGAGAGTTTTTGAGGTAATTCCTGAGCTTGATCAAGGATGAATTTTCACCCTTATTTTCATCAGTAAACACAGTTTTTCATCCTGAAAAGTAGTGAAATCCTATCCCAGGGAAAATCAGAACTTGGTTGTTGGAGAAAACAAAAAAAGATTCAGAATAATTAATTCACTAAGGGGGAACTTCAAAATGCTTCACTGTTCATAAAACCAGCAAAAAATAGTTTTTGTTTTTTGTCAGTGCTGCATTCCCTGCTCCCCACCCCTTTAGCTGGTGTCTAAATTAAAGGGATCTAAAATTACATCACCTTGTGGATCTCTTCTGACTTGAGACCTATCAAGTCAGGGTCTTTTGAAATTCCCAGCTTAAATGAGCATGCAGACTGAACCGCTCTCTCATCCCTCCATCTTTTCGCTGCAGGTCAGGAGTTTTGGTGGGGAAGGAAAGAGGTGCCTGCGCTGCCCATAAGTGTTCGGTGCACAAAGGACTACACTTTCCAGTCCAGCCAGCACCTTTTGCAAGCGCTAACTTCAGACACACCAGACAAATACTCGGGCTGAACAAAAATTAGGTGTAACTACTTAGAAATGAAAGCATCCTTGCCCAGGCTTTATGCGCGTACCTCTAAGTGGTTTTATGGAGACAGTTGGGCTCTGGTACTCTGCACCTGCATCCATATTGAATCAGCATCTGCTGCCATCATATAATACAGGTACAGACCTCATCCAAATAAGGCTGATCATATCACATCATCTGGCCTGGCATTTGTCTGTCACACTGGGGCAGGAAATGTGATACCAAGAGACAAAAAGCAGCATACAGCCATGCCTGGAGAGACCCTTTGTTCATCTGAGGCCCCCTGCGGCTTTTGTAACTCCAAATGGATTGCTGATTCTCTGTGTATCTCTCTGGCCTTTTCAAGCCAAATGGCCCGGTCAGATCACAAGCCAGCAGGTGCTGCTCAGCTCAACATTTGCACCTTCCAATCCAAACACACCTCTCTTTACCAGCCCTTAAAATCAATCAAGGAGACTTATCAGTTTGTTTTCAGCTTTGATGTTTGTCTGCATTTTGTTTATCTGTGGGTCTGTTCCTGGGAGTATGTTCTTGACATCTTGGAGTAGATGGCAATTAGCAACAGGGAGGAATGGCTCAGATAACGGGCAGACTGTAAAAGGAGGAATAAATGGGTAGACAGCTGTTCCATGTCCAAATTACTTCTTAGTCATTAGGACATGGTAGAAACCAAAAAGGGAATCTCACAGAAGAATAACAGCAGCTCTCATACTGAGAGCCTAGTAAGAAACGTTTGCATTCGGTACAGCCACTCTGAAAGTATCGTTCTATAATACTTTATAGAACCTTGCTCATTATGGGCTCAATCCTGAGAAGTCTGAGCTACTCCTGCAAGGTCATAGAGGTCCTCAGCTTCAGTGGGAGTTGACACTGTGAGTGTTTCTCTCTGATAGGCCCTCTGGGGCAAGGACCAACCCTTATTGCATGGAACCTATTGCAAAAGGAATTCAATCCTCTTTGTAATACAAAGACAAATATTAGTGGTCTGTTTGTGTATATACTGTGCGTGTGTTTATATTGCTGCACATATTTCCATATGATGTATATTAGAGATGAGGCTGAGCCCAAAGCCTAGATCTAAGCAACCCAGAACTTGACATACATTCAGAATATGAAACCAGATCTGGGCCTGAATTTTGCAGCTGACTCCTACATTTATAATTGCCTCAACAAAATTCTGTATTTCACTCTGATTGCACCTCTCGGTGCAAAGCATAGAGTGAGGGTACCCCATAGGAACATACTCCCCACATTACACAGCTTGCATAAGGACCAGGCACATTGCAGTCCCTGTGCTCAGGGAAGAGCTGGGACTGCTCCTTCCACAAGCCCTGCAAGGTGCACAGAGCCCCAAAGGGTGACCTGCCCTCTCTGGGCATTGGCCTATGGAACAAGACTGGAGTGCAGGGGGTAGTGTGCAGGAGTCTGAGGAACTTTGCGGGGCATTCTGAATGTGAAATAAATTGCCTCCTGGTGCTTCCTCTGAGGTGGTGCATCTCAGCACCACCCCCCAAAGAAAGACTGCGCACAACAAAGCCCACTATTATGAAACAGTGCTTTCCCACTTCTGCTTGGTAAGGTCCCTCTGTTGAAGTAATAGATTACTTCACTCTCATTATGCACACAAACTTTCTTCCTTCCCTACATACTGTATATGGGACCTCAGTTATACTGGGTGTGTTAAACAGGTAAGTGCACCATTGCATAATGATCAAATTGCTTGTTTCCTGAGGATATTATAAAAGGTGTGTTTTTTTCTGCCATTGCTTGTGATTATTAAAGTTGGCACCAAGCAGCCGATTTTTAGTTATACACTGTGCAGAGATTTTACTTAATCAAAGTCAGTTTAAACTTGCATAGTTTTGTTTTGGACCAAATGTCTTACATACGCTTAATTTGCATGCACAGTTTCCTTACTCAGTAGTGATAATTGCACTTGCAAATAATCAGTTACACGATTGATTGTTTTTTTCCCAGGTAATCATAGGACCTGAAATACAACGACATCTCCAGTGTACTGTAAATACCTGTCAATAGTTATTGCATTACAACTTTTTTCTTTTAATGGGTCTGTCCTTTTCATTGGTATTGATTTAAGTGGGCTGCACTGTTCCCACAAACTGATTCTACAGCCCTGTTTCTACATTATGAGTTAAAAGCCACTACGTTTGCTACATCGGGGCTTCCGGATCCCCTTAAAAAGCAACAGGTGCTTGTGAATTGTCTATAATATGTAGTATATGAAGGTAAAACCCAGGTATATTTTGTTCTGTATAAACCCTAAACACTGCCCCCTTTGTGCCTGCAAATGTTTCATGTAAACAGAAGCTTAGGGCCCAAGCCAGCTTCTGCCGCAGCCAAGGGCAGTCTTTTCATTAACTTGAATGGGAGTTGGATTGGGTCCTTAATTAGTGATAATATTTCACTGGAAAGAAGCCCAGAAGCTGCATAACAACTGAACTACCTATTGAAGCATTCCCTTTATTGTGTCGGGTTGAGGCTCAATGGTAGAGTAGTCCACTACTTCTATCCTGTTTGATGGCTATGCTGCAGAAAGGACTTCAGCCATCACTTTAAAAATAAAACAAACTGAAAACTTAAATGTCCCCAAACTCAAATTGTTTGCAGATAGCTGGACTTTTACTTGGGGATAAAAGCTTCTGGAAATGCTAAACCAATCACCTTCTCTCCTCTGATGTTTGAAGATCTGTGATTGACATGGCCCAATGAGAACTGGATCTGATGTAGTGAATGAGGGTGTGATATGTAACTAATTCACATCAAATTATTTTAAAGCAAAGAAAAACAAAGTTTGTGCATTTATTTTGAATGATTTATTCATTAAAATTCTATGTTCTTCATCTAGCAACTTTTGTGCAAGACTAATATTGCATACGTAGGCACCCTTTGCGAGAGGGCCCTCTGAACTTAATTGGGAGTGTTCCAGCTGGGAAGATCCTGAGTGCTGCAATCCAGCCTTGGAGACTACAAACCTTGTGATGCCTTGGGTGGAGAGAGAGACTGCCTCTTACAGGGAATGCAGGGAGCATACGATGGACTCCATTTTGGAGAGGTGCTGAGATTGTTTTATTTGACCTTTGTCCATACCAGAAGCTGGTGCTAAACTGTTGCTAGGAAGCCAGAAGCTGTTGCTGACAGCCTGCTGGGACTTTCATCAAACGAGGAGTCTCAGGGGTGGTTGGTAGCTTCCCTATAGTCAGAGCAGAGATTGTTGCTGTGCCTAGACCTGACTGAGGTGGGCCTGCAGTGATGCCTTGTTTGGGAAAGTGCTTGCAAGGGAAGGGGGACAGCAAAGAGACTTTAAGGAGTTGTCTAAATATGTGAAGGGGTGGAGTGGTCTTCTCATCAAACCAGAACCCAGGGTTGCTGACATTTGGTTAAAACAACTCCAGTCTTCAGAGGGGGTGTGCAGCTTGGCATGATCCCAAATTAGAATTGTTCTGCCCCTTGTTGCCTTGGCTGGACTGATTCACCAGGCCACCAGAGTGCTGTCTCCAGCTTCAAGATCTTCAAACGCGCCCATGCAAGGAAGTGTTTAGAACTCTGAAATCCAGAGGTGTGTACCCTCGGGGGGTGGGGGAGAGAGAGAAGAGGTAGAAGCTGGCAGCGTAAATGCCAGTTAGAGAAGTTTCCTCTACTACTGTAAATTGTATTTGTTAATTGATGTATCGAACTGCCCCCTGCTGATTTAATTTAGTAGTCACATTCAATCTCAGTCTGTTATGCCATGTTTTCTTTTAATAGTTAAGTAAATATGTGTTAACTTTAATCTTAAATGTATAATGGGTGTATATTGTTTATATTTGCTCTTTTTGAGTTAGATCCATTGCACAGATTAGCTCAGGTTTATTCCTGGAGGCTCCTAAGGTATGACAGCTGGCCCAACCAGATGGAGGCACCACCAATTTTAATTCCCTTTACAAGTAAAATGACTGCAGCAGAGGGGTGGATAGAGGATTCCCACCTATCCAACATCACTACTGGGATACCGAGGATCTTCTTTACTGTCCACAACATAAGGCGCATGGACACATAGGTGAGTGTTGCCTGCTTCCGAGTAACCCAGGAAGAAAAGGGGGATTACACATATGTGCAAATGTACCTGTTCTCCTTCACCTTGCTTCCCTGAATTTTGAAGGTGTATAGTGAAGGTGTGTATAGTTCAGCTCTTGTCACTATGAAAAATATGCATTGACCTCCACACTTTTTATGGAGATTTTATGCACAGACGGGATTACAGTTAAAGAGGAGGATGTAGTGATTCATTCTTAGTTGAAAAATGACTCAAGAAGGAAATTGCATGGTTTGGTATGACAGCTCATTGTAACCTGTTGTGACCATGCCTGCCTGTCATATCATACCCTGCCTTTTCCTTGGAAGTCAGACAAGTAAACATACCAGGCACACTTCATCTGGAAACCACTACAAAGAGATACAGAATACCTATTTCTTTGTTCTGGTGGACAAACTCTTGATACCATGGTGATCCATCTCATTGCCACCAGAGACACCTGAGGTAAATGCAAGTGACTAAGATGGGATGCAAGAGACTGGAATAAAAAACCTATAAAAACACGTCTGGAATGAATGATATCCTCTGGTGCAATCATAACTCCCACTACATATTCATGACTGGATGACTAGAAATATTTCTTGAAATTGTTGACTTTGGCAGAAGGATTGGCTGCTCTAATGCTCTATAATAAGGCTGGTCTTGTAGCTAAAGCTCAGGGTTGGGAGTCAGCAGATATCATTACCGTGCCCAGCTCTGCTTCAGACCTCCTATGTGATTGCGGGTAAATTACTTACCTCTGTGCCTCAGTTTCCCGACATGGGAATAACAACACTTACTTTGCAGGGGGCTTGTGATTAATGGTTGAAAAGCATACAGAAATACAGTGATGGAAAGTGCTATTATCATGTAGAATGTATGAAAAGGGAGCCCACATTTCATGCAAGAATTTACCCTGAGCCAAATAGGAGATCATCAGTTATTTATCTGCTGCTTCGCTTTTCCCTGGCAAAATCAACCCTCTTCCAACACAGAAAATACAGATGTTTATAACTCCTGAGTTGCTTATTCGGAAGGTAGGGTAGGGTATAAAGCAGGGTATTAACACTGAAGCTGCAATGCTGTGTGACAAGCAGACATAAGGGGTAGCAGAAGAACACTGTGCACATGCTATCACTTGCAAACTAAGAGTACCAGCTTGGCAATCTCACCCTAAATCTTAATTAGAGCCTGGGTTATGCTCCTATGTCCATATTTAGATCTGAATAAAAGTGGCCTGATTTTCAGAAGTGCTGGACACCCACAAATCTCACGGAAGGGAATGAGATAGACAAGTGTTTAGGAGCTTTGAAAAGCTTTTATTTAAGTGCATACATATGGATTTGGGAATTTAACATTAGTCACCCAGGCTTGAAAATGTTGGCCCTTGGTATACCTATCTGCCCAATTTCCCGTCTATGGAGCAAGAGATCCTGAAATTGTTTCCTTGATTCAAGTTTTCCATGTGCAAGCAGCTTCAAAAATCTTGCCCTGAAAACTGCACTTGTAAATTTGGAGCCAGATCCTGCTTCCACTGAAATCAATGGAAGTGGCTTGTGGGTTTTTTGCAGTATGTGCAAGAACACAAAACCATTTTATGCAAAACTTTAGCTCTAAGAAAGTGACTGTCAAATTCCCCAAACAGTAAAAAAGTGCAAAGTAATTATGAACCTAAAAACAGAGCAAAATTTCAAATATCCCATTGATTTTCCTTTCTTCTATATATGACTACCTAGTCATAACAATGCCAGCAGTATTGTTCTTTGTTGGCCCATTAGATTACAATATTGCTCCATAACCAGTTAATGGAGGATGCATTTCTCAGTATCTTTCTCCCCCTCCAGGAGAAAATTTGTTAAGGACAAATTCACTCTTGGTGTAAGTGAATTTGATCTCTGTTGACTTTAGTAAATTAATACCTGCTTATGATAGCAATGAACAATCATAATCTTTAGCAAGGCCTATTTTAGATTTTGTAATAAGGTTAATGGGACATTCAGAATGCTAGTTAGGGATATGTTCAGACTTCATCTATAATCCCCTATTTCCAAATACTCATAACTTTCTCAAACTTATTTTGAGGATAAAAAAATTTGATGTTTGGTCTCAGACCAATGATAAAGCTATTTTGGAAAATCTGAAGGAAATCACTTAATCTCTTCTTATCTCAGTTCTCCATCTGTAAATTGGGGATAATAATACTTCCTTTCTCCCATCCTCTCTTTGTTCTTGCCAAGATGTGAGACAAGATTGGATAGGCATCTGAAATCGATGGTCAGCGATCCATTGGTGATATATAATGAGAGACTCAAATAGCTCTATCTATTTAGCTAACAAAGAGAAGTTTAAGGAGTGACTTTTGATGATGGTCTGTAAGTATCTAGATGGGGAACAAATATTTAATAATGGGCTCTTCAAACTAGCAGAGAAAGGTATAATGTGATCCAATGGCTGAGGCTAGACAAACTCAGACTGGAAATAAGGTGTACATTTTTAAACAAGAGAAATTAACCATTGTAAGAATTTACCAAGGGCTGTGGTGAATTTTGCATCACTGACAATTTTTAAGTTAAGATTAGATGTTTTTCTAAAAGATATGCTCTGGGAATTATTTTGGGGAAGTTCTATGCCCTGTGTTATACAGAAGGCCAGACTAGATGATCACAAATAGTCCCTTTTCAGCCTTGGAATCTATGAATCTTTGAAATTGGCAACCGACGTTAAAGTTAATAGTCTTATATCCAATGACTGGACGTTTTTTGCTGCATGTGCATTCCAGTGACTTCTACTAGGAGTTTTGCATGAGTAAAGATAGAGGATTTGGCCAGCAGCAGTTAAACATTTCCATCAAAACTATTTTTCATTGGAAAATTAGATTTTTGATTAAATAAAATCTTTCACAAAAGGGTGTCTACTTTCCTCAGGAAATTTCAGTTTCTGACTGAAAAACCTAACACCCAAAACCCTAAAAGTGCCCATGCACTCATCAAAAGCTTTCTGGACAATCAGAATAACAAGCTAGTTTCCAAAAAGCGCTTTCTGAATTGATTTTCACAATTGAATTATTCTGTATTGAAAAGAAACCCATTTCAGCCACAACGTACCATGACCAAGAATTCCTATGATGCACTGCTGTGACCTAGGAAGCGGGGATACCATAGTGCATCATGGGGATGTAGTCCAGTCAGGAAACCTGGTCCACAAAGGAGATGGGGGGCATAAAGCTCCCAAATTACAACTCCCATGCTGCACAGCAGTATTTCTGAATTTTTTTGTTTTCAGCCAAAAGTTTTCAGCCAAATATTTTCAGTTTTCTATTTTTTGCCAAAATGTCAAAATTTTCTGTGGGGAATAAAAATAATCCTACTAGGACTAGATTAGGCCAATTAAATTAAATTAGACCAAATGGCCAACATTTCCAAAATTGGGTGACTTAAGGCAAAAAGAGTTGCAGGTCGTTGTCTCTGAAAAATCTGGCCACTTGCATTTAGATATTTAGTGACACTCTGAGTACCTTTCCCAGACCTGAAGAAGAGCTCTGTGTAAATTTGAAAGCTTGTATCTCTGACCATCAAAAGTTGAGCCAATAAAATATATTAGTTCACCCTCTTGTCTCTGTATTTTTGTACCTAACCTTAAGCAGCCAAGTTTGAATGTTTTTACCTCAGTGCTCCATATGGGCAGATGGTCTAGTAACAAAGTAGTGCCAATTATTTAATATATTTTAGGCACACTCCTTCTTGTGAGGTGCATTAATATTGAATCAATGTTCTCAGTCCACAACCATCACTACAGTAACTGATAGTCTACATAGCGAAAAGGAACAAAACATCCTTATGAAGCCTATTTGGCAATAATTGTGGATCTTTCTTACAGCAGCTCTACAAAGTGAAATTTCATGAGGTACTGCATCATTTCTTTTCCTAACTGTATATTCTGTTCAAATGCCAATAATGGCTGAGTGTGGAGTTATTTTCACTGACCTGCAGAAATGGGTGGAACCATCAGACACTCCATTAAAACAGTTAATTAGGGAAAAATTTAGATGGGAATAACACTTGTAAGTTGGTCATGGAGCATGCTGGCAGGCATACTGAACCTCACTGTGGATACAGAACAAAACAGCACTTTGAGCCACATACTCAAAATCGTCCCTAAATGAAAGTAACACAAATCTCTCCATGAGAAATAGCACACATTGGGATGCATTTTCACTCTTCTTTTCCTCTAAAGAGACAAGAAATCCTATGAATGGCATCTCTTAATGGAAGCCTCATTATTATGGCTATTGATTGATTATGGTTAAGCAAGAAAAGTCATATTAAATACTCCTCTATAGCAACCTTCCCCACAGCCGATTTTTGCCAAACCCATTCTTCAGTGCTATTAAATCTACACTGTTTGTGACCCTGCACAATTTCCAAAATGTTAAGTGTTCCAGCATCTCATTCATTCGTTGATGCCTCCTTGACTCTTACTTCATCTTTAGGAGAGTAAGTCCCTGTTCCTTGGCATATCTGGGACATGGAAAATGGCCACAACTGTTTCATGACTTAAGTCAGAGCCTATGTTGACACCTCCCTTTAATGTGGAAGATCAGCTCAGTGGTGAACAAGTGCAGTAATGTTAAAAGAAATCAGACTTTGTTTTTTTCACCTAATTGTCTGCAGTTTTCTTCTTTAATCAATGCTTTATGCCCATGCACTCATCAAAAGCTTTCTGGACAATCAGAATAACAAGCTAGTTTCCAAAAAGCGCTTTCTGAATTGATTTTCACAATTGAATTATTCTGTTTTGAAAAGAAACTCATCCGTGTAAACCTACTCCCTTTTAAAACAGAACAAAAATATGACGCAATACATGATCAAGGCAACAAAGGTTAAGGTTTGGGGAGGGGAGAAACCTTCAGTTTAGAAAATGGTTTTGCAATGCTTATGATTTAGTACTATATTAGTGCACAGAAATTAAGCCTTCACATGCCTGTGAGCAGACATGTCACTGTACATTTAGTAAAGCAGAGGTCTTCCAGCAGTAGCAGTCATATGGATGACATTTCCAACTTCATGTGGACATCTGGTCAGGCCTGGTTCATGGTACGTCCAAGGTTCAGCTTGATAAAAGTAGTAATTTTGCAGGTAAGGAAATAGCTAGAGTATAGAAGGCTGAGCGACAAGAGATGGCTTCTAGTCCCAGCTGTCACTGCCTTGCTATCGAACCTTGTGGCTTGGCTCTATGGCATGTGCTTTGAGACTGTTCTGTAGTAGGAGATGCAGGAGGAATTCTGACTGACTTCCTCTTGGGACACTAAAGAAAGCAGTGGCACTGGCCTAAACTAGTGCCTCTGGTCCCCAACCAGACCGTGCCTGGTTTCCAAACAGGGGTGCAAGGTGCACACTACCCTTGTCCACTCCCCTCCCCCTTTGTATTCCCCAGGCCTACCACCTCTGTGTGTTTGTTTCCCCATCTATAAAATGAGGGCAATAAATAATCTTCACTCATCATCACAAAATGATTTTAGATCCATGGAGGAAAAATGGTATATAAGACCTACATATTATGTTAACCAATAGTGACCAAATCAAATATGTGTTTTGTGCCTATGATATGTACTAGAGAGATATCCCTGTAACTGTAGCTGACAATTGTGATAATCTGTCTCATAAAATTATTAGCACTGAGAAATCTACTTAACATGGCAAATAGAAAGCTAGAAAGGAATTTAACCAGAAGTTTCCTATCTTTGACTGGTATCTTTGAGTGATATTTAGCCTTCTTTAGGGAGACTAAAATATTTTGTTGCACTAGCAACAAAGTACCGGACTCATAGCTTATATTGTCATCATGCTATCAATAGATCCACACGTTCCCTTTGGCTGGATGTCCGAGGCCATTTTAATGTGTAAAAGGAGACTAGTAGTCCCTTGTGTGCAAAATACTCCACCACTTATATTTCAGTGCTGTAAAAAATGCTTGTTTTATTATGTTAGCTGGATTGATTTCCCTCTTTGCAGTTACAGTATTGCAATTCATTTGTTTTTTAAACTTCAACATGCTATGTCTTTTAGGGGGATTGGAAGAGACTGGCAAATATAATGCAGATCTAAATATCATATCTGCATCTAGAGATTTTATTATGAGAAATTCAGGAATATGTGGAGAGGAGGGAGAATGAGAAGCAGCCAGCATCTGTAGAATGACATCAATACCTAATACATCTTATTACGGAAGTTGTGGTGCTAGGTGGAAGATAAAGATCTCCGAAATGTATGCTTCTAGTAGGTGTCACTGATTTTTAAAATTATGCACTCCTCCCTCTGCTGAATGGGTCCAGTTTGTACTAGGAGCAATAGGCCTGAGAAGATCGCCCAGTATAGCAACATGTAACAGCAGTAGAAGAGTCCCAAGCAGCAGTTGCGACTGAAAATGAGAAAGGTCCAGCAAGTACCCTGGCTAAAAGATGACAAAGCACAGTAGCTCAGTGTGCATGCGTACACATTACGCAGAAAGATGAGAGTCATTTATAAACTGGTAGCACACCAGGAGAAGCATTGCTCAGAACATAGCACACAAGAAAGGGCCTAATCCAAAGTGTACTGAAGTCAATGGACGTCTTATCATTGCTAAGGCTAGGCCCATTGCCCTCTTCCCCTCCTGCCATACACAGAGTTCTTTACTGGGGTTGTGTTGGCAGGGCCCACGTGAGCAGTGAGTGGGTCTTGATATCAACACCACTGAGTGCATAGGGCATCTCCTCCCTCTCAAATATAAAGTTTCAGGCTGCCTGAGTCATAGAGTTTAAAGCCACAAGGGACCACTAGATCAGCTAATCTGACTTCCTGTGTACCACAGGCCACCAACACCACTCTCAGGCTAAACCCAACAAAATAAATGAGACCCACAGAAGACTAAATTATTATATGCCACAGGCAGAGAATAGGAGGGACTGAGGTCCACCAGTGCTTGAGGCCCCTGCAACGTCAGGGAAATGTTTTAATGAGAAATACCCAGGTAATCCTGGCAAGTAACCTGCACCAGCACACTGCAGAGGAAGGTAAAAGAAAACCCAAGGTAATTGCCAATCTGACCTGGTGGAAATTCCTTCCTGACCCTACATATAGTGACCAGTTAGACCCTGTGCTTGTGAGCAAGAACCAGCAAGCCAAACACCTGAAAGAGAGAATGTTTGGTGCCACCTCAGAGCACTGCCCCTCTCCCACACCCACACAATGTCCCATCTCCAACTTTAGCCATCCCTAATGTGTCAGAGGAAAGAGATTAAAAAACTGGCGGGGGTGGGAGGAATCCCTTCCTGACACCTGCAGGTGGCCAGCAGAAGCCCTGAAACATGAGCTTTAGGAGCAGACGATATAAACTGGAAGTGATTCCCAGGGCTGTTCAGCCCTATCCCAACCCTCACCTCATCATAGAACTGCACTCATAAATTTGTCCAGCTCTATCTTAACACTAAAGTTGTGTGCCCCCACAAGTCCTATTGGGAGGCCTATCCAGAACATCACCCTTCTGATGGTTAGAAAATTTCTTCTAATTTCCAGCCTGAATGTGTTCATAGGCCAAAAATCCATTTGTTCTGTACCAATGTTGTCCTTTAGCTTAAATAGCTCTTCACCCTCCCTGGTATTTACCCACCTAATGTATTTATAGAGAGCAATCATATCCCCCTCAGCCTTTTTTTTTTTTTGTGAGACTAAACAAACCAAGCTCTTCCAGTGTCCTCTCATAACTTTAAGATAGGCCCTCCATTCCCCTGATCATCCTAGTAGCTCCTCGCTATACCATTTTCCAGTTTAAATTCATCTGTCTTGAACATGGGTGACCAGAATTGTACACAGTGTTCCAAATGAGGTCTTACCCAGACCCTGTACAATGGCATTAATACTTCTCTGTCTCTACTGGAAATTCCTTGCCTACTACATCCTAACACTGCATTTGCCTTTTACACAGCCACATCACATTGGTGGCTCATAGTCATCTTGTGATCAGCCCATACACCTGGTCTCTCTCCAACTGCTAAGTCCCCAGTTTGTAGCAAAAATTCTTGTTACTAGACCTTAAATGCATGATCTTGTACTTTGTACTGTTGATTTCATCCCATTTCTGTCACTCTAGTCTTTGACATAATCCAGATGTTCCAGTATAATATTCCAATCCTACTTTGTATTGAAGATGCCTCCCAATTTTGCACTACCAGCAAATTTCATTAGCACACTCCCTGCTTTTAGTGCCAGGGCCATTAATGAAAAATATTGATTAAAACTGCTGGATCCTTGAGGAACTCTGCTAGTAATCTCTCTCTAGTCCGACAACTCACCTTTCATAACAACCCATTGCCTTCTCCCCTTTAGCCAATTCCTTATCCACCTTACAATGCTTGTATTGATCTCTATCTTCCCCAATTTAACTAATAATTTCCCATGTGGCACCGTGTCAAATGCTTTACTGAAATCCAAATATGTTAGATCTACTGAACTTCCGTTAGCTAAAAAAATAATCTGTTATTTTCTCAAAGAAGGAAATCAAGTTAGTCAGGCATGATCTGAAGACCCAGGCAGACATCACTGCTCTGGTTACACTTGGGTCATGTTTCCCAGCTTTTCTTTCCAATCACGAGGGCTAGACATTGATTATTCTAATATAGCCACCAGACTCCAGAGCTGGGGCCATAAGCATGGGTCTGTAGTGGCTATGCCTTAATTTGGCCCTGTTCGGAAGGGCCTGGGAAACAACTTTGCCACTCCAATATAAAGGATTCCTGTGCACCCTGATCACATCACTGTATTATCTATTCAGATTGTAAACTTTTGGTGGCAGGGACTTATTACATGTTTGTATAGTGCCTAGCACAATGGGCCCTATATTGCAGTTTGGGCCTCTAGGTGCTACCATAATACAAAAAGTAATCTGATCAGAGCTGACTTAAAGATCTTGGGGTATGGAAGATGGTCATAAGGGATTACACCAAACTTAAAGGACTCTTATTTGACTTAACATTTGTGCAAGGTCTTTTAAGTTTTGACTGCCTCTTGGTGCAGAAGAAGAGCCCACTTATTTGTTCCTTTCTATCCTAGTCAGTAGTTGACGGTTTTACACTAGTTTATATTCTCAAGACTTTCTTTGGAAGGGTAGCCACCTTTGGAGCTCCTGGAACACTGAACTGAGACCTTAGGGGTCCTACCCTCTGGACTACAACAATGGCTCCAGAGCCTACGGACACCATTTTCCAGCCTGCTTAGGGTTCAGGCATGGACACAATAGACTTGAAACTCTACAAAAGCCAATGGGGAGCTTCAGATGGAGTGACTTATATAGACAGTTTGCTGGGCCAATGAGGAGACAGGACTGCTCAGTCCTTCAGTGGGAGGGACAGGCCACCTCAGACACAAAATGTTTAGTTTTGGTTTTGGGCTGTTTGAGTTTAGAGCTGAGCTGAGATAGGACAAGCGGCCTCTAAGGCTGTCAATCCAGCACCGTCTATGAATTCACCATTCATTTTTAACAAAGGGAGAGTATGTCTTTCTGGAATAGTCACACCACAAAAAGAATATTAGTCAGCTTGCAAAAGAAACATGGTCCAGCATTATTTTTACATGCCAGTTTTCTCTTTTTGGTATTCTGTCATGTGGCCAGTTTAATGCTTGGGTTAAAACACTGTTACACTACATATATCTATCCTACCATGTGGCAGAAATGTGAGGAATGTATGCAAGAAACAGCAGCTTGTGTATAATTCCCATGTCACAGAACCCAATAACTGAAATGGCCAACATTTCCAGGGGCTGCTTAGCTCACCTAAAGAGAAAACTTGCAGTGTGTGTGTTCAAAGAGGTAGCAGAGTCATTAAAAGCTGGAGCAGTTCTTGTGCAAGATCCAGTGAGCATGTTACATACTCATAAACAGATAAGTCTGAATGGTTTTCAGCCGTGCAAATGTAAATGAAACCTGCTGAAGCAAGCCTTAGGTATGCCATCTATGTGTCTGACTTAGAGTTCAGAGGAATTAGGTAAGTATATGACCAACAGGAATGAAGAAACTTGCATCAGCACAGTGGATCAGATACAGGCACTGGGTACTTAAAAGAGCATGTCTGTGTGGAGATATTTTACATGATTTTAAAAATACCTTTTTGTTCCCTGTTGTTTCTATACCCACTGGCATCTTGAAATGGGAATTTCTCTCTCTCATTTCATTTTCCTGTGTTGTGCACGCTGCTCTGTTATAGCACTGCTCATAAAAGACTGGCTACTGACATTGATTTCTTTATGTATTGGTTTCTTTTCATTCCGTCCACCACATTTAATAGGGTATATACACACCTGTAATTACTGCTTTGAAATGAAAATACATGGTCATTACAGATAACGAGTCTCATTTTCTGTTTAACCCCCACCCCACCCCCTGCTTGCCCTTCTCAAGCACTGTTTCTTGTTTTCTCATATTCTAACAATCCCCTAACATCCCTGGCAAGCACTAGACTGCAAGCTGTCCCCTGCATCCCAATGGACTGTCTGCCTCCCATTCCACACCTGCCTCTCAGTGCCATTGGCACAACCTGCTTTCATTTACCTTCTCTTACCATCCATGGTGATTCCTACCACCCTCCCTTGCTGAACTACAGAGCCAGCCTCCCTCACTCGGCTGGTTCCATCTTAAGTGTTGGGAGTAGAGCTGGGTGAACATTGTGTGTCAAACAATTTATTCAACTAATTTAGCCTATTTCTTCCACTTGCGATTTTTCCATGAAGACGCCACAGTTGTTACATATCTGTTTGCAATCATCAGTAATTCATTGACCAGTTTATTACAGTGTATTTCAGCCCATGGATTGCTGTTAAACTATTCACCATGATTAATGCTTTGAGCATTTGCTATTGTCATGATCTTCATTCGTGGGGAACACTGTCTAGTGGTCAGGGCTTAGGCCCTTTGACCCTGCACAGGGGGTTTAGCAGGGAAGCCCAGGCCCTTCTACTCCACCGGGCTCCAGTCCAGGGCCCTGTGAGGGCAACAGAAGGGTCTGAGAGCCAGGCTGCCCTCCCTGAGCCACTTTCTACCACCCCTCCCCTCTATTGTCCACAGTTCGCAGTCTGTACAGGAAAGCATGAAGCTCATCACATGGCACCTCTCCTTGAGTGTGTGTGGCATGGTTACTCCCTCCCTCTGGGAGCAGCATCTGCCTCCTTTCACGCCAGGTCGTTGAGCCAGGTTAGTTCCAAGTCTCTCCCCTTCAGGGTAGTCCACACACAAAAATAAGGGGAATTAACACAAAGAAACTGAGTCTATATGAGAGAGAGGGAATGCCTCAATCTCAAGTAGTCTGAAGTAGGTACTCCCTTCCCCCAGGGAGGGACCAACAACCTATAGGCAGTTGTTGTAGAGAGAGATCCTGCCCTCCCTAAGCTATCCTCCCTTCCCTGGTCTGCCCCCAAGTGAACTGATCTGCTCCCTTTTAACTCCTCCTCGAGCTTGTGCATCTCATGCAAGTGTGGCAGGGTGGGGCTGGCCAAGCCCAGAACAGCTCTCTAATCCCTTATTGCCAATGTGTAGGGTTTGAATACCCCATCACAGCTACCTATTATTTACTGTTCATACTATTGGGTCACTTATGTCACATGATATTGTTTTTGCTCCCCAATTGGATTGCTCCTAAGCTCACAATGCCCATGCAACCCCCCTGGCATAAATATTTGTGCAACTACACATTTCAGTGAGTATTCATGGCACTTTCTCCTTGTGCAAATATTTTTGTGAACAAACCTTTGCTCGTCCCTATGTTCACAGAAAATGACTAAAAGCAATATTTGTATTACAGTGCAAATGCTTATGTATACTATTGAAATGTTCACCTAGCTCCAAATGAAAACAAGTAGTGAGGAAAGTGGAAACACGCAGCACTCTGCCAGCAGTTTTGAAAGGAGCTCCAAGAGCAGAGGGAGTTGGGTGGCGCAAGTTTTGACCTACCAACTCTCAGCCAGAAATGCTTCCTGCATCCCTAAGTGCACCCCCTAATGGTTACCCTCAAGCAACAGCTATTTATCAGGTGTCATCCATTTGGTAATTAAGAGTTTTCCTACAGATTAACGGAGATGAGCATGGACATAAACAGTTTGAGAAATGCATAAATCTTGTAATTGCATTAACTCTGTAAACTTGATAAAAGAATTGCAAAAGACCTCCCAATTTTGATGGTATTTATTTAAATGAAAAGGGTGAGTACTGTGTTCTCATAGTAATGCTGAATACTTGTGTCTGTTCTTTTCTAGTAAAACCACAAAGAGTTAATTCACTTGCATACTTGCATATAATTTCACTTGCATAGCGATCACATTAGTTATTCTGTATAAAATGTATAAAGACAATTAATGGAACAAACTATAAAAGGCCTCTTCTTACCTCAGGGTGGGGGAAGAAGTAAACTAACCTCAAAATGAATTTCAATCAGTGAATTAACAGATATCTCAGTTCAACTAAGAAACCTGTCCTGTGATGCTTTAGCGGAAATGCTAGCAGAGCAGCATACAAATAATATACATATCTTGCAGATTACATAATTTATCTGGCAATGTTTCATTCAGTAAAGTAAACTTCAGAAAACTGCAGTAGAGCCTTCTTATAAATTAGCTCTAATGTCTAAAATCCCATGAGCTTTGAAATGTTAAAAAAATACATAATGTTGCTGAGCAACATGGCTAAGCCTTAACAACTTTTCCTTGTATAAAGCGTCCCAGAAAAAGGACTACCGTGGGGGTTGTGTAAGTACTCACCCTATGGGTAGTGCTATTTTACTGCAATCCTTTCAGGAACAGTTTACACAGAATGCTGACGGAATCCAATTATAAAGGAGTCTCCAGGGCTATTCTACTACCCTTCACTCTCTGTGTGAAGAAACATGGCCCAGCATGTTCCCCCACCCCCTTCTCTATAATCACCTCCATAAACTTTACCATTAACATTAGAGAACTAAAACTGCTATCATCCAATTTTCATATAAAATCATCTTTAATAGATTTAAGAATAAATCAAAGCTCAAATCTTTCTCCTTGTTTTTTCTCTCTCTCTCTGCTTTATTAAAAACTGTGATGTGGGCTTTTAAAATGGACTTGGCATCATTTAGTCTAGGGATATTGTATACATTGAACGCCCATGGAGTTTCAACTTCTGTACCTCCGAACTAGGGGCCCATTCAGCAAGGTGCTAAGAGCCTTCAACTCCCATGAGAGTCTGCAGTAAGGATAGCTTACCTGGTTCAGATACATTAAGAATTTATTCAGATCTTTGCCCTAAACAAACTAAACCAGAACCAAACCTTTTGTTAAGGTTTGAAAAACTATAAATGAACTTTTTTTGTGTCTTTGTGTTTTCAGTTTCATTTTCTTGCTATCTTGTTTCAGCTAGAAGTAGAAGCAATGAAAGACCCCAAGAAAGGCTAATCTTTCAAAGGAAGAACGGTCTTGTGACCAGGGCACAGTAATTCTGGATTCTGGTCCCAGACCTGTCATTGATTTTCTGGGTGGGCTTGAGCAACTCTCCAAGGGGCTGATCCATCTCCCCAAAAAGTCACTGGGAGTCTTTCCATGAACTTTAATGGGAGTTGGATGAGGCCCTTAAACTCTCAACAGTCCCTTCATTGCCCCACCCATAAAGCTGGGATGATAATAATATTTCTTTCTGACAAGGCAAGTGAGAGGATTACTTCATTAATGTTCATAGCACTGTTGAGGTCCACAGATGGAAGGCATTATGTTAGTGCAAATTATTATGATTTGGTATTTCCAAATGTCCTAACTCACTAAAGCTAGGAAATTCTGAAAATCTTGTTAGAGAACTTCTTCTAAAGTGATTTCAAACCCCATTTCTGATTCATTTGGAATGAATTCATTGGTATTGGGATGTTTGGATATTTATTGAAGCTGAGCCTCTAGCTCTTTTGAGATTCCCCACTCATCGATATTCTGAACACAGGCGCACAGAACATGGCGTAAAAGAGACTCCCGAAACTTTAACAAGTTTATTAGGTCATTAGTGCAGCAGCTGAGACAGTGGGGCCAAATATTTCAATTTGGTTTCCTAAAACCTGAAGTAGGTTTCTGACCATCAGAGAAGTGAGGTACTGGAACAACCTCCCAATAGGAGTTGGGGGGTGGGAGAAACAACTTAATTAGTTTCAAGAGAGAGCGTGACAAATTTATGAGTGGAATTGTATGATGGGGTTGCTTGTGGGGGGAGGGCAGGAACAGAGGTCGGCAGCCCTGGTGGTCCCTTCCTGTTCATATATTATCTTCCTAAATCTCATGCTTCAGGGCTTTGCTGGTCACCTGAAGGGCCAAGAAGGGATTCCCACACATCCTTCCTCAGTGTATTCTGTTTTTTGTTTGGCTTGGTTTGTCTCCTTCTTCTGAAGCATCAGAGATGGCTGCAGCTGAAGACAGGACACTAGAAGAAGGTCAGGTGGTCTGAGGTAGTACTGAAAATTCTCTCTCTCAGGTGCTTGACTGGCTGGTTCTTGCCCACATGCTCATCGTCTAACTGATCACCATATGTGGCGTTGGGAGGGAATTTCCCCCCAGGTCAGATTGCCAGTGACCATGTGGGTTTTTCTCCTTTCTGTACAATGGGTGAGTACAGGTCACTTGCCAGGATTTCCTAGGTATATCTCAATCCTTGCCCTGCCATTACAGGGGTCTCGTGCACTGGTGCACTTTAGTCCCTCCTATTCTTTGTCTATATAATATAATAGTCTAGTCTCCTGTTGGATTTAATACCTTGGTCTAATTTTGGCTGTTGGGTCTAGTGTGTGGATGCTGATGGCCTGTGATATACAGGAGGTCCGACTACATGATCCAATGGTCCCTTCCAGTCTTAAACTCTGTGATTCTAAACTTGATGTCAGTGGAAGCTGCTGTAGCTCTTCGCCTCTGAACATCAGGCCAATTAAGGGCTATATCTGGCTTCTGACTCCCTAACCCCCTTCTGTACTGTGGATATACTCACAGAGAAGTAAGTCAGGCTATGTAACCAGGTCAGATGCTTGTCCTCTCCTGCTATTCACTGACCACAGTAACTGAGCCAATGTGGGGTGGCTAGTAATTTACTGCTTGCTTAGGCCATCCATAAATTACTACCCATCCAGGAGCAAGGAGGAAGCAGGGAGGCATTGTGACTCACAGGTGCATTTCTCAGTCACAATAATGAAGCTACATCTCCTGAGTGGTACACCATGCCTTGCTCAGGGTGGTGCCTAAAGTGGCAATCTAGATCTATGGGCCCAAGTAAGAATTTTTGTATTCAACTTAGGCATCCACATTTTGAAGTATGGGTATTAAGGAAAATGTACAGAATTGTGTTACGGGGAGTCTGTAAGGTACCAAAGAGGATGCACTCGCCAGGCACTAATGCTATGCTGAGAATCACAAAGTACTGTATACATGGGCTGTGACCTTCACAAATACTGTATTCCTGGCCTTGCCTCTACCCACTCTCACTACCCCTTCACACCTTGCAGGTCGATAGCTGGGGAAAGCAGACAGGTTTAATGTTCTGGTACATGCAGTTACTATACTATGTGCATATCTCTAAAGATGGGAAATTACCAGCCTCTGTATCTACACAGACACATAGACACACACTTGCACATCCATAGCCAAGGCCTTCAGCAAGCCAACTGATAGCAATCAGTATTTTGAGGAGTCATATCTTGTCTGCATATTCAGCATTCTTTTGAAGCAGAAGATGTTATGCTAACTAGCAACATTAGACAAACAAACATTAAAGCAGAACGTGTGTCTATGTTTTCTAAGGGACAGAGCTATAAACTACGTGGCCCCTGAAGTTGAAACTGAAAAACAATAATCCCTAAGAACTCATTGGCAAGCCTGGCTGTGCACCAGCACAGGGGAATGAAAGTGCTTACTCCCCTGTACCCACCTCACCGGACAATGCATGGGGGCAGAGCTGTCAGGCAACTGAGCTGAGCCAGTGGGGAGGGAGAAGTAAGGTATTAGAGGAAAAGGGCTGGCACGGCTTTCTTCCCTCATGAAGCAACGGAGAGGCAGTGATTGAATTGTGATTGCTCCTGTTGCAATGTAGCTGCGCACGACCCACTCCTCAGACTGACCGCAAAGTACCACTCCAGCCCTAAACAAAATTGGAGTGCAGCTAAAGATACAATTACCTGTCATGAAAGTGCACAACTGTTAGAAGCTTGTGCATACGTTCATGTGCATAAATAGCCATGAAGTGTGCTCCACAGATCCTTTGACTAAAGTCTAAACAGAGGAAGCTCTCTGCAGACAGTCGTGTCTTTAGCAGTGGGCATAGGTGCTGGAACTAGGGGTGCTGCCACACCCCCTGGTTTGAAGTATCAATAACAATCCAAATACATGGCTTCCGCCTTCACCACCCCCACTATAAAAATTGTTCCAGAGCCCCTGGCAGTGGATGCCATTGTGACTCAGTCACTACCTCTGGAGCAAAAGAAAACAGAGAGGAGAATGGAAGGTGAGAAATGCAGTTTGGAATATCGCACTGCCTCTCATTGTGGCTATCAAGGCTGATAAAATAGTGTAGCATTTCCCCACACACCAGCTACTGCTAATTCACTAAAATCAATGGCAGAGTACATTTGAACCTGTCAGGGAATCTGTAAAAATGGACGCAGAAACAAGTTTGATTTAAAAAAGAAGTGTCAGTTGAATTTCCCAGGAAGAGGTGTAAATGCTCCCCACCCCACTCCCCCTTTTTTTTTTTTTTGGTCTTTCTGTTTATATTTCTGCAGAGCACAGATCAGTTATCCACAGTGAGAGAAAGAGAGAGTATGAGATGGCCGACCTTGTCCTTCAGTGCCTAGGGCCTGTGGGTTTGGGCTAGGAACAGGAATTCCCTGCACAGACACTAAGTCTGCTGAAGGAGACAGGAGAGCGTGCTCCACAGAAGAGCACTTTATTCACTGCCACCAAGGAAAACTTACACAACAAACACACACAACCAAGGAAAAATGAATATTTTAAAAGTGTTTTTCCCCTAGAATACACAGTGCTCTTATTTCCTTAGGGGTGCAGTAAAAATTGTTCAAAAGCATATTGCCAAATGCATCTAAGAGTTAGCTAAGATATTAATCTCTACATGCTCTAGTTACAAAGAGCAGGTCATTGAACCAAGGTCTGAATATATCAACAATTCATAATGAATTATTAAAAATGAAATGTCCACTGATTATGTCTGGAAGGGTTTTTTTTTAAAATGTCCTTTTGCAATCTAGTCACGCTTAGAACCTGTAGTGAGTTAAATACTTTCTCTTTCTGTACAGTGTGTGTGCATGTGTTGAAGAGAGGAGGCAAAATATAAGGTAGGTATGGACCCAGATCCTTTGCTGCAGTGCAGCTGCTTTGTGCTGCACCACTGATATGAAGCAGCCCCAAAGTCAGCTTAACCAGACCTAGGAGGAGAGGGGAAGGATAATCTGGTGGTTAGGGCACTAGCCTTGGACTCAGGTGACCTGTTCAATTCCCTGCTTTCCCACAGGCTTCCTGTGTGACCTTGGGTAACTCACTTAGTCTCCGTTCCCCAAGGGAATAACAAGTATTCCTACCTCACAGGGGTGTGGTGAAGCAAAACACATTAAAGGCTCTGAGGTGCTCAGATGTTATGATACTAGGGGCCACTTAAGGACTGTAGATAGATAGTTAATGGAGCACTGCCAGTTGCTTAGAGCCAACATGATAGCAGCTTCTATGCTATGCTTGTTCCTGGCTGTTGAGGTTGAGGCCATTTGAAGTTACCTCAGGGTTTTCTAACTTAAACCAGGGAACTAGCCTAGCAAACAGCCCAGATTTGGGGGACAACAAAAGTAAGTTTGATGCCATCTTTTCAACTAACACCTCCTAAGGTGTGGAATGTGCTTTTTGGCCACCACTGAGGAGCTAACCAGTAGTGTAACTGAACATATATTATGCAGTGGTCACCATTTTAAAAAAATCAGAATTTAACAGATACCACACAGAGGAACATGCGAGGTAACTGCAATATTTCCCTACACTCCAAAATGATGATCTCTGAGGTAACTCAGATACTACCATGTGATAACTGCCAGTAAATGTTCTTAACTGCAAACATGCTAAACGGATTCTGTAGGTTAGTGGAAATACTGCAAGTGCATATATACTGTACTTAGGGCCAAATGCTTGATTTGGTTTTTACTTGTCCTTTCTTATTCAGATAAACACTGTCTTTGACTTCAGTGAGACCTTTGCCTGAGTATGAAATAAGAAAGGGCTTCAGAATGTGGCCTGTACAATCTGGTTGAGGAAGTAAGTCAGATGACTAATATTTGCATTATATGCTGGTCAATATTTTTTTTATTCCATTAGCTGAGGCAAGGCCTATGATCTAAAAGCTGAGATGCCTCCATAGGGCAAGGGATGCAATATAAACAGGGCACTGAGATCTTGGGCCTGATCCTTCAGTGCCCTTCCCCTTGTGTACCAACACCAAATAAGAATGGCAGCATTTTACATCCACTCTGCACCAGTGTAAATGATTACACAACAGAGAATGAAGTCCCCTGTACTGGAAATATTTACTCTTATTCCACTCTTGGTGGAGGACAAATTACATTCAGCATCATGTCAGCTAATTCTGATTAAACCTAGCTTAGGCCTATTTGTACTGGTCTCTGCATCATGTCTGGTCTCTGCATCACGTCACCTAACTTCATTGTCAGTACCAAATTATGCCAGTCCCAGCACAGGTGCACAAAGGGGGAGGGGGAAGTACAGAGAGTCCATTCCTCCTTGAGCTCCTAAGCAGGTGTCAACCATAATGTGTCTTGACAAAAGTTGGTTGTCCTTTACCCCTTTCTGTCACCCATTTGAAGGTTCTAAAAGCTGGGCTTTCCCTCACCCAGAAAGTTGCTGCACATTTCAATACACTCAGGGACTTCCCCAATCAAAGATACACAGTAGGTGGTAGATCATGGGAAGCTCAGAAGTAACACTGACAGACCCATGAGGTTCTCTGAAGGTAACAGAGTCTGTGGTGGGCTGCAGAGAAAGAAGAGAACAGGAGAAACTTTTCTTTCAGCTGGAAAAACCTCCTGAGGTTTCCAGTGAGAAGAAAACCAAGGAGAGCCTATTGGACATCACACAAAAGCAGGCAGAGGCCAGTGTGGAAACAGTGCATGCTTGGAGTCAGGAAGACCAAGTTAAAGGTTTGAGGGTTGTGGGTTCCTTATCCAAACTTTTTTTGAACCTAACAAATATTAATTTTGGTTCAAGGAAAAGGCTGAGGATCAAGCTGGTCCCTATTTTAATTGGACCAATTCACTTCTCTGTGTTTGTAACTTCAGTAACTTGAATGAAATGAATTATAGCATACGGTATGTGCTTTAATAAAATCAGCCAAATTCATTTAGCCATTGGATATATGCTGTATGGTGGGTGTATGCATAAAATTGTACTACACAGTAGATTAATATAACCCAAAATATAATAGTTATTTTATATAACGATAAATCAATATAATATGACTATGAAAACATTTTCTTTATTCACACACTAGGCAATTAGGGATACCAAAATATTTTTACTGAACTTAGCCAAATTCCATAGAACCTAATGGAACCATCATGCCCTTGGTTGAGTTGGCATGGAATATAATTTATATTTGTTTGAGTCTGTGGGAGTGTATAATATATGTATTAAAATGGTGCTTGCAATGCTTCAGATCTGCAGTTTTGGTCATGCAAAAGCTCAGAATGTATGTGCAAACTGAATGAGCAAACCAAGATAGCACTTCCCTGAGCTTCACTGAGATGTGCGGTTAACCCTGCCAGCTGGCATCATCCCTTTGCTTTGGGTAGCAATCCGAGGATCCTAATGTAATAGTTATGGAAGATATTCTTCCAGTATTTTTCCCTTGGACTTCTTGGCACACTAACAGAAAATTCAGTTGGTGGCTCTGGAGGAATCTCTAGTTTTGCCACACAGGTGGTCTGCTGCCTGCTGGATGAATCTGGGACATATATTTGGGTCATGATTTCCTGTCACATTATCCTTGCTCTTAGGAAATTCCAACAGCTAACTACTTATATCAAGTCTTGTGCAAATCGTTCCTGAAAACACTTCACAGAACCTTGCTAAAAATAAGGAATTAATTATAGTCCCCATGCAAGAAGAGCTAAAAAGATGTGTATAGTGATAGGTTTTTCTGTATGTCCAGATACTATAAGTATTGCATTCATATGGGTGGCAAAATCCCTACGTACTTTCATAGCTTTATCCCTCTTACCTGCTTCATAACCAGGATTTGAATTCTGTGCCTCTGCCAAGAAATAAAAACAGTGAGTGAGTGGGATTCCTGTTCAGACCAGGGTGATCAGCTTACAGCACGTACATGTCTGCTGAAAACATATAGCACTCGGGCATGCAGAATCATAACATTGCCTTTCACCCGAAAAAAGCCATTCATTTTATGCAAGGGGTCGTTTTTACAGGACTGAAGACAGAAGGAAAAAAAGCACATTCTTCACAGTCATTGAATTCACTGAAGTCAAAGAAAAATTATACCAGAAGGACAGTGCAGCCCAGGCAAAGCCTAATCCAGGACTATTAGCAATGCAGCCATGCTTATGTTGACCACAAATAAGGAAATTAAATCAATAAATTTGAGACAAAGAAGAAAAGCCTTTGGTATTGGCTCCTGGAAAAATTCAACCCAGACCTAAGCATTTGTGCCACTGCATTTTATGTGAGTGACTTCAGCAGTTTCTACTCACCAACCACAATAGCCTACATTGGCATTTGCTTGCAATAATCTTCAAACAATGTGCTTGTGAGATGTCCTTCTATTTTGTTAAAATAATGTTGTGTCAAAGGCACTGATGGCTCTCTGTTTATATATTCAGGGGAATTTGTAACCTCCGGGTAGCTGAACTCACAAAGGGGGTCCCAGCTTGTATACATCTGAATTCAATAAATAATAACAGGGAGAATAAATATGCAAACACTATATCTTAGCGACTCCAGTTCTTGAACTTGGAGAAAAAACACAGGATTTTCTCATTCCTCTGCCTGTTTCCTGAAAATTTTCATCACTTTTTGAAGGTCTTATTTAGGGCTTAGGGTCTTATTTGTTTAACACTAGCATCAGGATGTAGACGTAGTTTCTAGTGATGTAAGAGTCACAAGTGGGTCATAGGTTGTCTGAACAAACACCCAAAGATTGGATGCTTATAGCCAGATTATCTGCACCAGGGCTAGAAATCTGTTAAGAACAAGCTGTCTCATTAGATGTAGGATACTACCTGATTTTATTCAACATAGAAACACTATGATTCTTACAGAACTTCCACAAAATTGAGTCCCAAGAAAAATCCATCAGTGCAGAGATCCACACAAATGAAACACACTTACAGGGGAAGTTAACCAATCTTTTTTTAACCTCAGGAAAGGTTCACTTTTCATGTGTGGTGAATGTTCACACAATTATTATTTTATCTGGTTAGGCTTAGCCATCTCTAGTCATCACACTAAGGATGGCAGGAAACATCCAGCCTTGTTTGAAAACAGTTAGCCGAGAAGAACCCTACCTTCCAAGATTCCTAACCGCATTAGAAGATTCAGCCATGGAGAAACATCTATCCAAATGAAGATCTGCCCTTCTGTAACCCATTCCTCAAGCTGCAGTGGATAAAGCAGCTTGAGTTCTTCAAGCTTCCTGGTCAACAGTAATAAACTCAAAACTGAATGTCTCTGTCTATACCTTCATCTCACGAAAGTCAGCTCATATCAGAAGACAAGAGGACTGAAATAGAACCAGAAGAATGAAAAGACCTTAATGCACCCAAAACAGCAGCAGGTCCAACACTATTCCTAGGCATTCATTCCAGGATGGGAGAGAGGTTAGCATGAGTGGACAGATCAGCAGGAAATTCTTTATCTAAAATAATAGCATTCCAACATTAACATGAATTGATGTTATCTCATCTAATCCATGCCTCCTGTCAGCGGAGAATCATCCACAACAATGTATTCTTCAGTACTTACTTCTTGTAGTCTAGGAATTAGTTCTGGTAAGCCAGAGTACAAAAACCATAAGTGATAGAATGAAACTGAGGAAAGAAAATTTAGGATGATGTCCCAGGGCAAGTGCGCCCTGTTATCCCCTTATAACAGGGTAGGAGTCACTATAGCCCCATGGCTGTGTCTACTCAACCATCACTTAGCCGCAGGCTGGTGCAGCCCTGTGGCCAAAGTCAAAGGTCTGCTCTCTTTTCCAGGGCTGCGTTGCCTAATGCCCAGAGTCAATATGGCTGCCTTCTCTCTCAGAGCTGTGTGGCCTAGTAGCCAGTCAGGGAAGTGGGCCGCCAACTAGGGGTGGGTGGTGGCTGGGGTAGAGGGACCCAGCCCCTCCCTACTTCACCAGGTCCCTGGCAGTGGCAAGTGTGCTCGCCGCTGAATCAGCAGGGATCCGACCAAACCACGCTGATGTCGCCCGACACAATGTCTAGTCCTCCTGGGCTACTTCCTACCCTGTCCCTGATGCAGTGCTCCGGGCATCTCTGGGATCTTTGGCCTGTGCTTCTCCCAATTGGTTCAACCTTTCTTGGACATCCCTGGGCACCTGAGTGTGCGCCTGGGTCTTGGCGCCTCTGGTTTCTGCAGTCAGGGGCTCCAAAAGCTCCTGGGCTGGAGCCTGCAATATATGTCCTCCCTCCTCAGTAGTCAGCCCCAACTGAGCTGAGCTTCTCCCTTTTATACTCGTCTCCAGCCAGAGCATGCCCAGTAGGGCCAAGAGGGTGTGCCTCCTCAGCCCAAAGATGGAGTTAACACCGGCTGGATCAGTGCAGGGCAAGCGCATCCCATCACAGATGAGTTTAAGAGAAGATTTCTTTGCAGTGACTTCTGTTACACAGTGGAATAATCTCCCAAGGGAAGATGTAAAAGCCCTTTTTTAAGTCATTTGAATCAGAGTGTATGCAATAGGGAATAACCCTGCTTTCACTGGATATGGGCAAATGACTTAATGAACAAAATGTTCAAATTTGATGCAAAAGGTACGTCTGCAAAAATGAATTTGCAGCTGACGTGCATGCCATCTGCCACTTGCATATGCGGATTGGGCCATTAAATAAACAAACAGGTATTTACTGTGTGTTCCATAGAAAAAAGGACATTTACTTCTTATGGTTGTTCAATTTACTATGGCAATTGTAGTATTTCCCATTATAAAAATTAGGAATACAACAAAAACACGCTAATCAATTCCAGCACAATTTTGCAGACCCAAGTTCATGGTAAAGGAAAAGACTATGATGTGGTAAACATGTATGTGGTCATCCAAATGTGGTTTCTATGTATGCATCAGGTGCTCATGCCTTCTTGCTGGCACATCCATTTCCTCCCCCTTCTGAAAATATGGTCACAATTCAATAAAGATAGCAAAAAAGCATAAGGTTACATCAGGGCTGACAGACAAAGACTTCTAAGTTAATTCACCCTGCCATTATCACTCTGTTAAGAGTCCTGATTCAGACAATACTTAAACTCCATACTTTAAGCATGTGCTGAAGCCCCTTCCTCTTTAGCAAAGAGTCAGTGGAACTTAACATTAAGCCTGTGTGCAAGTGCTTTGCTGAATCAGGGCCATGAAGAACAAATCAGTTTAATCTCAGTAAGGGATAATTTTTTTAAAAAATCAAATCTAGATGTTTTTAAAGTTGCACTGTATTTATCTTTAAAGCTGCATTCCTACAAGGTGCTGAGGGCCCTCAACTCCTGTCAACGTCCGTGGAAATTGAGAGCACTCTTTATTGCCCAGGAACAGGTCCTAACTGCTACCCATCTAAAGGCTGGTCTACACACAAAGGGCTTGTCTACACTACCCGCTGGATCAGCGGGCAGTGATCGATCCAGCGGGGGTCAATAGACTCCTGAGCGCTCTCCTGTCGACGCTGGTACTCCACCGGAACAAGAAGTGCAAGCAGAGTCGACGGGAGCGCGTCAGCTGTCAGCTTACCACAGTGAAGACACCGCAGTAAGTCGATCTAAGTACATTGACTTCAGCTACCCTATTCACATAGCTGAAGTTAAATATCTTAGATTGACCCCACGTGGTAGTGTAGACAAGACCAAACTTTCAATGAATTAACTAAATCTGTTTTAATTCACACCTTTGTTCTATTACTGCAAGTGTGGGCAATCTTATTTTGGAATAAAAGTGCCCTATTTGAATTTTGCTTAAATCAGTTATGAAATTAAAACAGATTTAGTTATTTTGATGCAAGTCTATGTGTACGTTGACCCGAAGAGAAGCAATTATAATTAAGAAGCTAAGCTCACTATTCACCTAGCACTTAACAATGTTTCCCTCAGTGAATGATATGCAAGCTTTGTTTCATATGTTCAGTAAGGTACAATTCACTCACTGACAAGAGCTTTTAATTAATTAATTTTTAATTTGAATTAATAACTATAATTTGCTTCAAAGTCATTTTGTGGAAAAAACTGTGAAGGGAATCTAAAAGTCTGTGTTTCCACTTGAAATAATAGACTTCGTTGGCTATCATTACAGTAACACTTGGATTATTCTATTACTGCTTGCTGCCGGACTCCTCAATTTGAATGAAGGACCAGAGATGCTGTATTGCTTTCGAAGTTTAAGCAGATTGACTGTACTCAGAAATATTGAGCCTCTAAAGGAAAAGGGGACAGAAACTTTATCCAGGCAAATGCAGCCAAAAATGCCCCCTGTGAATAAGAGAAAGGTATAATGACTAGTGCTGCCAGTGTTTTGCCTTCAGAGGTTCAAATAAAATCATTTGCTTTAAAATGGCAGTAGTCACAGAAAAGTCAAGGGGAATTGATATTTCCTTTATGGAAAAGTTGTGGTTTAGATTTCTCTTTGGAGTCTTCTCATTAAATGACAATTTTCAGGAACTGTTAAGGGAACATAATCAAAAGAAAAGTGCTTTGAAATGCTTTTCTGTTCAGTCTGAAATATTCACCTCTATGATTACTAAAGTTGGCATGCTTTATTGCTACAATGCCTAAAATATCCCCCCAAAAGAAGGAAATGGTGTTGCTGTAATTGTTTTTTTCCTGGCATCAAGGGTTATTTTTACTTCAGTTATTCTCAGTGTTGAGTTTGTCAGTTCTCCAGAGCACTGCTGTGAAGTATATTATTCTATCTCCTCAAAAAATGAAAACACATGAAATGAACAATTTCCATCTGAAAAGAGAATAGTTTTTATTTAAGTAAATAAATCTTATCTGGTTACAATTATACATATATTAAGCAGGTGAAAATATAAATTCCTTGGTCATCCATAACTGGAACAAGGTGGGGGATTATTTTCTAAACTAGTGCAGCTCTGAAAATTGGAAATTCCACAAACAGAACAAGAAGTTGATTTTGGTTTTACTTTATATGATTGACACTCCAATGCAAGGAAAGATTTTGTTTTGTTTTGTTTTAACTGAGGTTATATGCAACCTATGAAATGCAAACTTCTCAGACAGAATTCCAAATTTCGTTTCAGTATTACATACCCTTATTCGTACAACTAGTCCTTACTCACATAACTAGTCTTACATGGGACTATTCACATGAGTAGGGGCTGCAATATCTGGCCCTGTAAAGAAACAAATAACAAGCTCTTTAGTGATCACAGATTCAATATTGACAGTCTGTTCAGTGGTTCCATTACACATCTGGTACTTTACAACTGTCAATATTTGTATACCATGGTGGGTGCCCATAGATCCACATGCTTGCATGGAGGCTTCTTTTCTTCCCTTCTCCTTCAGCAATAGAGGTTTCAGTCCCAAAATACTCACTAAATCTGTCAACACCTTCACTCCTCTATACCAAAAGCCAATGTCTAGAGTTCATCAGTCGCAGCAGCTAATCGTATTTCTGAGATTCAGTTGTGTGGTGGCCAGCCACAGAATGATCATTTTATAGAACAATGCTAGTCAGTGATTTAATTTTTCTGAGCCAAATAATCAGTAGCCATCATTTTGCGTACCGTGTACTTTAAAAACAATATTAGTCACACTTTGTTTCATAGATGCATAGATTCAACTCCTCTGAGTATACCAAAAAAGGTACATTAAGAATAAAGTTGCAGTGACACATACAGGTTATTGATAAATATTTCCCACATTCTGTGTGTGCATTGGGGGAACAAATTAAAAAGCAATATTAGCCTGTGTACACCAACAACCCTTTGCCTATTGTACCTCTTGAACAATCTTATGTGTGCAATCAGATACTAATGAGTGCCTTTGTGATTTGCCAAAGCAAAAATGCGATCTCAGTCAGGAACTGATTTCAGCAGGGATGAAGGAGGATTAAGAAAAATGCATTTTGATTTCTCATAAGGTCCACACTAAACCAGCTGAGGTAATTACGTGGACCCTGTAGAATCGATATTTTATTAAAGCAGTGAATCCTTTTGCTGAAGGTGCAACTAATCGTTGTGCCAAAAAATCTGTTAGTGACACAGACGTGTATGAGTCTCATTCGTCGCACACTGTAATAAGGGATAGTACAGCAGTCATAGCTGCTCTTTGGTTTAATCACAGGAGAGAGATCTAACAAGAATGATGATGCATAGCTAGAAATATGTAAAAATAAAATTATCCACAAATTCAAACAACTCTCTAACATGTCAAATGATGCAGAGGCAACTCAAAGGTTTTCAAAGTTCCACTGAGCTATTCCATTTGCATTACTCTATGTGACATCATTTTAATACAGAAGATAGTGTCATGTCATTCTGCAATAGGAGATATCATTTAAGGTAGGAACATAATCCCCTTTAGTACAATTAATACCCTACACAACATTGAACATTTACCCCAATGTGATAGACATGTAAACAAAAGAATCAGCCTGATCTGCTTACCACCAGCTGAGGTAATAAGATTACAATGTAAATGGCATACAGAAATGGTACAAACAGTAACATATTCTTGCTCACAGAGCTGCAATGTTCACCTGAATTATCTGCATGCAGTTCAGTAGCTAAAAGTAAACTTTTGTCAGGTGCGCTCCAAGATCACAGTTCTGCATGTCATATGCTGTTTTTCTACTAACATACAATGCTAGCCCATGCTGAAGACATACAGAAGTGCAACAAGTTGTTTATGGGATTAACTTAGTTAAGTTCTTGAGTGCTGAGACACAGTGTACATTCAGGGGCTGGGCATCATTAATTTTAATGAAAGACTAGGATGTACATCCAGAAGTTTTTATAGATGATGCGTTAATGGATATGCTTCATACCTCCTTAGGGCACTAAATTAGTAAAATGGCAAACCCAGAATCAAACTGCTTGCATTAGTAACACAATATACCTAGTGGGGTTTTTTTGCTTGTTTGTTTTTTTGAATAAATGTTTTTTGTATTAAGGAATTCAAAAACAACTAGAACAATTAAAATGAAATTGGGGGGAAATGCAAAGATAAGTAAATATAAAGCCATGTTCATTGGATTGTACAATAAAACTTTACATTGATTCACTGTTTTGTGTTGTATGAAAAGAAAAAGAACCAAAGCAAAAAGGAAAGAGAAGAAAAAGCTATGGGAAATGAGGAAAAGATGACATGCGAAACAGTCATAACTGATTCATGTGCGCCCATGTTGACAGTGTTGTACTTCTATTACAATGAACTAAAATGGGTCAGGATGATGGGGAGGACAGTTTGTTATAAGCTTGTGTGCTCACAACACCCTCGTGAAGGAATCAGAACATAACTGGCTCAGCAATATATATTATATATAAAACTAGTAGCTCTGTTCTGTGGTATGTGTTGAGTTGTATCTCTTGCAAATCACTAAGGTAATTAATTAAGATACTTAACCAAGTGCATAACTTTCAGCAAGGGAATACTCCCATTGTTCAACCAATTTAAGTGAGGGTTTAAGTGTTTTTCTGAACTGAGGCCAAAAGGCCAGTTCTGTCTTCAGTTATACCCATGCAAGCCCCTCTGAGATTCCTAAGTGTAGGACACATGTAAACTAACCATCTTCTTTCTATCCAGGCTTCTGGATTCTGTAGCTATCCACAAATATTTGCCTCAGTCAGCTGATACATTAGTATTTTGCTTACATGTTATCATCCAAAATTATGTGTCTCAAATGTAAAAGTCAGCAAAGCTGTTGGATTTATTTATTTATTTATGGATTGGGTTAGTCTATTATACAGAGTTAATCTTGCAGAACAGGGAATCCAGTCAATGGCTGCTCATTCAAGCTCTGTCTTTCAGGCTTTGTTGGACAAGTTTTCTGTTATAGTTGGCAATGCTGATGTAACCACCAAGTCATTGTTTTCCTTTAGAAATGTATTTCTTATTTTCTTTTGGGGCCAAATCCTGAAGTCCTTACTTAGGCAATGCTTCCAGTGAAATCAAGGAGTTTCACCTGTGTTAAAGACTGAATAAAAGATGCGTAGGAGCAGTGGTGCTGGAACAGTTTTTATAGTGGGATGTTGAAGGTGGAAGCCATCTATCTGGGTTGTTATTACTACTATCAATCCAGAGATTGTGGCAGCACCCTCAGTTCCCGCACTTATGAATAGGAGTTCAGCATTTGGCTCAATGTTTCTCTGTGAAAAGACAGAGGCCCTCTCCTTGACCCCTCCCTCAGAGCACTAATTAGTATTCAAACTCCCTCCTTCCCTCTGCAGGGTCAGGCTTTACTGGCAATTCTAACACAATAAACCTCAGCTAAACTGTTTCTACTCCAGCTTGTTTATTATAGCATTTCTCTCTAAAACCTCCCCCCAGGCCTAGTTCCCTCTGGCACAAAGAGGCAATCCAGTCACCCCACCTTCCCTTATATCCTGGTTGGAGATAATTGGACCCACCTGCCAGCATGATTCAGGAGTAGCTACTATGAATCTTAATGCAGGCTTTTAGCATAGGGACCTTGGGTGCCTCACCAGAAAACCTCACTATTTCTATGCAGGGATTCTGTTTCTTTGTTACATTCTCCATGTACTGCTAAGAATTTTAAATAACTATCTCTTCTCTCTGATGCAATGTTGTGCGGGGGGAAAAAGTTGTCTGTAGCATTTGTACATACCTGGCCTTTCTATGGGTTCATCCAAAACAGTCCATCAAGATTACAGCAAAGTTTATCCTATTTCATTTCCACATATGTAAAAGATGACTGTTTCTCTTAATTTTTAATTGGATTTAAATCAGTTATCTTCAAGTGGAAATATAGCTTCATCTTGATTTCACTCCTGCTAGTGATCTTGCATAATAAAACCGCTGTATTGTCATAATTGAATAAAAACATTGTTTTTATTCTAAGGGAAAACTTCTGCCTCAGAGGAGAACAAGGGAGTGGAATGATCAGAGCCCAGTTTGAAACAGGAGATGTGGACTTACTCCCACATTGTAGTCTTAACTGAGCCCTGATGTAAGCAGATGGGGCTCCTACTGTCTTCAGGGAGAGCTGAACCTGCTAATGCCAGGCTGCATTTAGTCTCATGTTAGTTAACAGTTGTCACACCTGACTTTCTGTGTTCATTAATTAAAACGTGTATGGTATATAAATAGCGATCGCTTTAAAATGCCGCATTGCTCTTGTAGTTGACAAAGAGAGACAGGATGCACAGACTGGAGCTAGTTTTCAATTTAGTTCCCTCGTTTTATTGGTGTCAAGATATGTGAAACAGTGAGAGAGGGATGCAGAGATTAGCTTAGCACACCTATTAGAGCCAGGGTTATTAGGTAGCCCTTAAAGCTCCTCAGGGTAGGAAATATGTCTATCTCTGTATTTCTGCAATGGTTAGCATAACTGGGATCTTCACTGGGGCCTCAGGGCACTACCAAAACTCTTGTCCAATCCCTGATCATTTTGTACCTTGACTATTGTAATCTCCTCCTGCCCAGCTCAGTGTTTCTCTCTCCTGTTGGAGCTATTCCACATTGTACAAATCTTTAAATATTCATTGGGCCAGCAAGACAGAAACAGACCCCAAAGCCAGGCGGTTAGGGCATTGGCTTGGGATATGGGAGACTGGGGTGCAAGTCCCTGGCTCCAAATCAAGCCAAGCAAAGACCTGAATGCAGGTCTCCCATATCCCAGCCTGGTGTCCTCACCACCACACTATTGGCTATTTTCTATGCTTCTTCTCCAGACCTGAAAAACCTCCCTGAAGAAATTATTGTCAAAAGCAGAATGTTTTCATTAAATGTTTTGGTTTCAACAAAATGGCATTTTTGGACAGAAAATAATTTTGTCAAAAAAAATTTCAACCAGCTCTACCCCCACCCTATCTATCCATCCAATAACTCAATGCAAGGTGGACCCCCCCACCCCTCACTCTGCCAATGGTGCCAGACTTGATCACCTGATTCTCCGCTTTTTTGACAGCCATTTTAACACTTTCTGCCATACCTCCCCTTATGAGTGGGGGAAAAGCTTCCATTCAAAATCCATAAAGCTCATCTATAATGTTCACTAGCTCAGTGGCTCTCAGCCTTTTCAAGCTACTGTACTCCTTTCAGGAGTCTGATTTATCTTGCATACCTCCAAGTTTTATGTCACTTAAACACTACTTGCTTACACAATCAGACATAAAAATACGAAAGTGTCACAGCACGCTATTACTGAAAAATTACTTACTTTCTCATTTTACTATATAATTATAAAATAAATCAACTGGAATATAAATATTGTACTTGTATTTCAGTGTATAGTATATAGAGCAGTGTAAAAGGGCATTATCTATATGAAATTTTAGTTCGTACTGACTTTGCTAGTGCTTTTTTCTACAGCCTATTGTACAACTAGACAAATATCCAGATCATCTGATGTACTCCCTCGAAGACCTCTGCATACCCCAGGGGTACACATACCCCTGGATGAGCACCACTGCCACGCTACTATACAATAGGAAAAATGATCTACAGCAATACGGCGTTGTCAATGTCAAAACTTGCTATGTTGTATTAAGGTCTGAAGATTTGGAGATTAATGTACATGGTGATTTTCTGTTAGCTTTCTAATATGGTATCATTTAGGTCAGAGTTAAATCTCTATTATCCAGGGAGATTTCTCAACGAGTAAATTTATTATTGTTTGGCATCAAACATAACAGCCTTATCCTCTGCTGTCGGAGATCTCCCATCTATATAATTCTTTCCACTGCACTGCAGCACAATTGATTGGTCCTCCACTTGTAGCTTGTAAAATAAGAACACATTACATCACACTGTACGTGTGCTCCTAAGCAAACTTCCAGCAAGATACCCACGTACAATGTTTGCAGAGAATTGTTGACACTTCCCATAAATGTGCTAGCTGCTAGTGTGGGCTTGCATACCTATCCACCTAATATTGAGGCTTGACAGTAATGTTTATTCAGCATTTGAGGGAAGGTGGTACTTAAAGATATGGGCACGAGTGAGGCAGGTGGACCCTGGAAGCCTTTTCCATCAGCAGCAATAGCTTCCCTTTTTACATACAGTCTGCATGGGAAATTGTAGATTTACTTTATCATGAAGACTTCCAGGAACGTAACGCATGTGGGTATGGAAATTGTATAGTGGGTCGTGAATGCTCATGAAATTGGGGGTTAGGGTGCAGGAGGGGGTGAGGGCTCCAGCTGGGGGTGCGGGCTCTGGGTGGGGCCAAAAATGAGGAGTTCAGGGTGCAGGAGGGGGTTCCGGGCTGGGGCAAAGAGTTGGGGTGAGTGGACAGGGTGGGGGCTCCAGCTGGGGGTGCAGGCTCTAGGATGGGGCTGGGGATGAGGGGTTGTGAGTGCAGGAGGGTGCCCTGTGCTGGGACCAAGGGGTTCAGAAGGTGGGAAGGGGATCGGGGCTGGGGGTTGGGACATGGGAGGAGGTCAGGGGGCAGGCTCTGGGCAGCGCTTACCTCAAGCAGCTCCCAGAAGCAGCAGCATGTCCGCCCTCTGGCTCCTACGCAGACGCGCAGCCAGGAATCTGTGCAAGCTTCCCCGTCCACAGGTACTACCCCTGCAGTCCCCACTGGCCGCAGTTCCCAGCCAATGGGAGCTGTAGGGGTGGCACTTGGGGGGGACGATGATGTGTGGAGCCCCCTGGCTTCCCCTACCTGTAGGAGCCAGAGCAGGGACATGCCTCTCCTTCCAGGAGCCATGCGGAGCTGCAGCACACATGGAGCAGGGCAAGCCCCAGCAGGAGCTCAAGGACCAGATTAAAACATCTGAAGGGCCGGATGTGGCCCCTGGGCTGTAGTTTGCCTACCCCTGCTCTAATGCCTCATTATGGAGGCATCTCTTTAACCAAGGTGATTAAACTGTAGTAGGATGCTGATGGGGATCTTCCATCTGAGATGGTTTCAGACAGTATTAAAGTGCAGCTGAACATGAATTGGACTGAGGTTTCATTTATCTTTTCATTATAGCAAAAACAATTTTACTTTCACATTTTCTATGACTGTCATACATAATGGATAATTTGGCCAAAGCAAGAGCTAGTTCTGGCATCAATTTTTTGTGTCAAATAACTATTCTTTTTGGGATAGTCTCTGTAAGAAAATATAACAAAATGAGAGATCTGTTAATCCATTTCTTGATCCTATTTGTCATGTATTCAAAGCAAAGATACGTGGCGGTTCAGTGATTAAGAAAAACCTCACAAACCCAACAATGCATACAGTTATTTACTCACCTACATCATGATTTATCCTGTCAGCAAGCTACTCCACTGTAACATCAGCCTCTGCTACAGCTTTCTTTATTGTCCATGTTTGTTTCTTTTGTTTTCTGTTGCCATTTACAGCTCTTTGCTGTGGGCCCACTCATATTTTGAATGCCCACTAAGGTGAGTCCTGAAGCGAAAAGTTGAAGCCACAGACCACTCCCAAAGTGAATCTCACCACAAGTAACAGAGTGCATCTGTATTTCCAAGAAAATGTACTACTTTTTATAATGAGCACAACTTGTGGCAATTATAAAACTTGGTTTCTTTCTTCTTGTTTGCTCCCAGCTAAGCCAATTAGACACACCCTCGTTTTAATACTTTTACTGCTGACCCTTTACTTCACACCCATGTTCTCGCCTGTTCCATTGACATTCCATTGAAATTGATGGAATGTCAAGAGGTACCTTGTACACTTGGAGGTATGTTCTGCTGGAGACATCTGGAGCAACAGGCAGCCCTTGAAGTTGTGACCTGGTGGATGTATTCATTAAGATGAACGGCACCTGGATGTGTGTTCTGATTTCTCTTCCTGATATGCCAGACAGCAGTTAGAGGTAAATTCTGCTTGATGTTCCTGGTAATGCAAGGCAGCAGTCAACTTTGCCCAGGCTTAGTGTTCATGGATAATGTTCTCATTTGGAGTATAAGCTCTTTGAGGCAGGGACTGTCTTTGTTCCATGTTTGTACAGTGCCTAACACAATGGGGACATGATCCATGACCACAGAACAAATATTAAATTATAATAAATAATAATCTCTCACACACACATTCCAAAATATACTTTATATATCTGGTGCAAGAACGATTTATGATTTTATAGAAGACAAGACCTTTTAACAAGTGGGTAGTCTGATGGCAGACAAATCACACCAAATAGCACAATACTTTCCATTATACATAAATCACCACATTTAAAATTATCATCAGATTATGTGGATGCATGACTCACAGCCACCTCCCTGTCTACAAAGAATCACTCTTTAAGCAGGCTGCCACGCGCCTACTGCACCTGATTGTCTCATCGGCACATTCCAGCTAACAAAGGCAGGCAAGCCAAGGCAGAGCTGGGGACACTGATACACTTGTTCTATCCCCACAGGTGTAGCAGCCTGCTGTTTTGAAAGCTTTTTGGGTGTAGGCGTTAGAGCTGCATTCCTTCTTTAATTTGTACTCACTTCTTTTTGAGACAGATGGTACAGCAGCCAATACAAGAGCCCACAATGCTTTGTGTTTCAAAAAAAATACCAGGGAGCTCACACCATTATAGCAAACCCAGTCCACTTGATTTCAAAGGGGAGAGTGAGAGAGGAAAAATAATTATTTATCATCCCCAACCTGATAGTCTTCCGTTAGGTCCAACAGTGATTGCAGAAAATATTGTCTATGTGGTATGTATTCAACGTACAGTTCCATAGGATTATATATTTTATGTATAATCCAGACTTATTATTTATATGGTAGCATAGATGTGCATGGTGCTTTTACAGTCAGAGAAGGAACCATATTCTCCTCCTCGTTCATAGATTTTAAGGCCAGAAGGGACCACTATGATCATCTAGTCTGGACTCCTGTATAACACAGGGCAAAGAATTTCACTCAGTATCTAGTGTGATTCCAAAGTTCCAGTTCTAAGAAGCCTACAGTCTTTTAACTGAGTGCTTTTATAAGGTGCTGGAATACAGGACTGGAAACTAATGCCATCTGTTGAATTACAGAACTGCTATACCATAGGCAATGGGCCTCAGTACTGAGATGGAGGAACCACCTTTTGCAGGTGAGGGTGGCGGTCATTCTACCTGCCCATTCGGTCCTTGGTCTCTCTGCTGAGACAGCCAACAAGATTTTGGATGGTGTTTCTTGTGATATGTCTACTAGGAACTGGATGTAGCTCACCAACCCATTTCTTATAGAACACCATACACTGTTGGAACTGAATTTGAGAAATGATCCATCCAGTCAGAAGATTAAATGTACTATTTGATGCCACAAAATGTTGATGAACAAACTGAAATATACAGTGATAGATAATTCATTTAAACAAATTAGTCAATAAAGAGTATTCTAATTGTGAAGAGTAATTTGAAAAACTTAAATTCATAATTCCAGTTAAAAACAAGTGAAACTCATGTGTCTGTCATGCTGAGCTGAAAATTTACCCCCAGATTTATTTCAGAAAGTATTCATAAGAGGACAGCTTTCCTGAAATTGCACCTATTTGAACGCCAATTTTAAATAAAAACACCCTTCTCCAATACGAGAAAGTAGCTCAGAAACACCTACTTAATTATTTTCATTTTTTTATTTATTTATTTTTGCAGCTCCATAGTGCTGTTATCTTACACTCACTCTGATAAGTTACCTTCAGCTTTTCTGTCTGCACATGCAAGGAAACAAATCCAACCCCACTTCCAATGCAAGTTTAGACAACATGGTTAAATTAATATCTTGAACATTAGAAAAGAGATTAGGATAATTAATGCCAAGATGACAGAGCTAGGAGTGTTTTGTCCTGTAGGTAGGGCCACTGTTTGGGAGGCCAAAAGAGAAGATTTACCACCAGCTCACAACACACCCTAACAGCAGAGCTTGACAAATAAATCCCTGCTTTCCTGCAATACCCGGTGTCAAGCTTTTTAAAAAATGGATGGCGAACGCTAGGCGTCTAAACTCAGGTTTATATGTGGCCCGATTTTCAAAAGTGCCGAGCACATAACAGCTTCAGGAGAAGCTGTTGGGTGTTGAAAATACTTCTGAAAATGGTGCCTTTTGGGGAGCTAAATAAGTTTCATCCAGATTTGTCCAAAGAGGAACAGAGCTCATTTTTTGAGACACGTATCATACCGGCCACTTTTGGTGCAAATATGGTAGAAATAAATGGCAGATATAAATTATGTATTGAGAACAACTATATTTTTAAAACTTCCAGGCCAAGACTTTCAGAAACAGACGCTTAAAGTCCATATTTAGGATCCTGAATAAATGGCTTCTAAAAGTGTCTAGAGTACTAAGCACCCAGCAGCTCGCACTAAAGCTGCCCAGTGCTCAGCACTTTTGAAAAAACAGGTCACTAATGTAGGGGCCTCTACCAGGATATAGATGCTTAATTGTGTGAGGAAGCCCGCTCTGTTACTGCCTATGTTCTACTTGTTCCATGGGTGAACAAAGGGTTGCATATTCCAGGACTTTCAACCCAACAACTTTACTGAGCCTTAACATTAACTCATTTAAGTTTTTCTAAACAAAAAAAAAAAGTTTCTTAGTGCCAATCTCCTCTCCAAGCCCTTCCCAAAAATATTGATTCTCAAAAACCAAACAAAGATCTCACTTTTCTAGGATGAGAATTATTATTTAATTTCAGACTATCAGGCCTCATTACCCAAAATTGACAACAAGTAACTCCACGCTATGCTGGGAATAGATGGCTCCAATTTCATTAACCCAAGTTAAGGTGTGGATTTTCAAATGCACAAAGGCCACGTAAGTGCCCAGGACCCAGTTCTGTCTTTGAAAAAAATATTACCTAAATATATTATTGTTCTCTCTACTGTCTTAAATAAGATAGACTGTAGGCCAGCATGTCAGTGTCCCTCTTTATGAATTCCTAGAGCCAAATTCAGCCCTGCCTGACTTCAGTGATGTTGTGCCCACTTATCCTCCCTTTGTTTTTTGGTCCACTGTGTTTTGCTAGAATTTCCCTATGTATATAATTGCTCTGTTTAGATAATTTAAAAAATAATCTTTTTTATTTAAAAAAAAAAAGCTTTCTGTGTATAACCAGAATATATGTTTAAGATGATTTGGAAACTAAGCATTGATTTATATCTATTCTATCCATTCATTACAGATATTATCAGTCTCTACTGCATATGGAAATATATTTATATGGAACTACTGGGAAATTCATTTACTTCTTAAAGTCAAAGTGAAATATTACCCAATACTGTATTACATCTGCCTCTACAAATAATGTATGTATAGCTTTGGCTTCCTTTCTACGGGCTTGATCCTGGGAGGTGCTGAGCGTTCTCCGCTGTCTTAAATTCACAATTCAGCAAGGAATTTAAGCATGTGAGTAGTCTCCTTGACCTCATTCATAGTACTCACATGCCACTGATGTCAACAGGACTATTCATGCTTAGCACTAAGCACATGCTTAGGTACCTTACTGAGTAGGAGCTAAGCCAATGATAGTTGAGGGCACTTGACACTCCACCAGAGCAGACCCTATGCCAGCTCAGCTGAAACTAGACCATTTTTAATATTTTCTCAATATTAAAGTACTTTCAGCTGAAAGTACCACAGATCAGTTTATTAAGTTCAGTTTCAAAGCTGTTTAATCTTCAACAAGCATGCAGAACTAGCAAGTTAACATGTGTAAATACAACTCCACAATGACCAATAGAATCATAGTTCCCATCTCACGAGAGGGCCTAATTCCTTGAGATGTTGAGTGCCTCCTGCAGGGTACCTTAAGATCACACTGGGAGACTCAGTGGGGGTTCATGGTATTCAAAACCTAACATGAGATGGTCAGCATTTCAAGGGACCAGACTCTATGCTAAAGTACAATTTGTGTCCTATGTCTGCAGATAAAGATTACTGATGTGCATAAGATTCCTTTTTCTGATGCAAAAAAACTAGACTAGAAGGGGGAGAATACAAACAGGCCAATTTTATTTTCATTAGTGCCTAAAATTAGTTAAATCCATGCTTAAATTCAACACTTTAATGGGACCTGATTTTCAGAGTGCCAAGTGCCTACTCTTTGAATATTAAGTTCTTTTAAGGTCTCTCAAGTGTTGCATCTAAAAACTGAGGAAACCTAGCTTCTTTTGAAAATTTGTGCTCTGGTTCCTATCTAAAAGTGGCCTGATTTTCAGAGATGCTGGGAACCTGCAGCTCCCATTCACTTCAGTGGGAATTGCAGGTGTTCAGCACTTTGGCAAATCAGCCCACTTTTAGATAGGTACCAGAACACACATTTTCAAGAGAAGCTAGTAATCTTGTCTCCCTTAGTTTTAGATGCCCTACTTGGGAGACCTTAAAAAGACCTCATATTTAAAGGGTAGGCACTCGGCATTCTGAAAATCAGGTCCGATAAAGTGTCTAGAGCTGGACTTACAAAAATTGGGCTCCCAAAATAATTAGTCATGTTTGAAAATCTTAGCTTTTAGTTACCTGACCTTTGACATCCAAGTTTGAACATTTTGGCCTGGGGAATAATTAAAGCAGAAAAGAAAATAAACATTTTACAATATGTTGATTGCGTCCTGGGACAGGAGCAATCAGAAACACAGTGAGAATCATTCTGCAATTTCTGCTGAGGAGAAGGTGCTAGAAATCTCTTCATTACATCCCAGGGAAACGTTAGCTTCATTTGATCTCTGAACAGCTCTGTCCTCAGTAATTTGCAGCTTTCTGTGTACCCTTGCACCTCCTACTTGAATCCATCAAAAAAAAAAATTCCTCCCCCAAAACACACATACTTTTGTTTATTTTTACCTACCTCAGGCCTGTTTAGCTCCACACTGCCCCTATTATATGGTCTCAGTGTGGCTCAGGCAGTTTTTCCTCATCTAAGGGGCTTGTCAAAGTGAAGGATATTTTAATAAATGGGAAGAATGTAGCCCACACACTCAAGACACCTTTCCTGCACTTTCAGAGCTGCACCTCACCATAACATACCAGCATGTCTTTGGACTGTTCAAGGTTTTAAGGGATACTTTTCCCAAGCCAGTGGCACATATTGTAGAACTGTGGTTCTCAGCCAGGGGTATGTGTACCCTTGGGGGTACACAGAGGTCTTCCAAGGGGTACATCAACACAATCTAGATATTTGCCTAGTTTTACAACAGGCTACAGAAAAAGCCACTAGCAAAGTCAGTACAAACTAAAATTTCATACAGATAATGACGTGATTATGCTGCTCTATATACTATGCACTGAAATGTACAGTATTTATATTCCAATTGATTTATTTTATAATTATATGGTAAAAATGAGCAAGTAAGCCATTTTTCAGTGGTAGTGTGCTGTAACCACTTTCATATTTTTATGTCTGTCTTTGTAAGCAAGTAGTTTTTAAGTGAGGTGTAACTTGGGGATTTACACAAGACAAATCAGACTCCTGAAAGGGGTACAGTTGTCTGGAAAGGTTGAGAGCCACTGTTGTAAAGCTTTTCAAAATGAAAACTTGGAAATAAAGGTAAAGAAAGCACAAATAGCTGATTGAAAAACACTTGAGGACTCTGCTCTATCTATCACAAGCTTCTATTTAGCTACTGAAACATTTTTTATGATCCCTGTAAATCCAAAACATGCCTTGGTGACCCTTCAAACTCTACAACATTCACCCATCGCTAATTACGACATGATGATCCCTGGGTGTGCGTGCACTTGGGGAGGAGTATCTTGGATCTCCTGGTTGCGTTTGTCAAGCTGACCATCTCTCAGCAGTGTCCTATCAATTAGAATAAATCAATACTTCATTGAATAGTGGATTTTAATTTCTGTAGCAAGATCTCCCCTATCATCTATGCAAGATTTCCACTTGCATACATAGGACCGGGTTGCTGCTTGGACAGTCATAATAGGGAAAGGGTTTTACATATCAGTGTTATGAACAAAAACAAGCAGGATCCTGCCAAGTGGCATTCGGGGGCAAGGGGGTTTTCTTTCTTTTTGTACTAAAAGCATTATAGAATATCAAATGGCAGATATTAGAGTGACAGCTTTTGTTTTCATAGTCTATTGAAAAGTTAACAAAGTAAAGAAGATATAATCATTCGGGTAAAGCAGGATATGAAGCAGGCTCGGGCTTGCACTAAAAATGCATAAAGTTATTTCACTAAAAGACAGAGACACTTGCCCATGGCAGGTGCAAAACTCAGGCAGTGCTCTGATTGCCTCAAGAAAAGGACAAAACCTGCAGAAAATGTTGAAACATGTTCTAAGCCTCCTCAACAGCCATTCTTTCTTTTTTTTCTTTTTCTTTTTCTTCTTCTTTTTTTTTTTTTGAATACTTTAAGTTCTGTCTTCATTGTCTGCCAGCAAAGATTGTGGTTTGCAAGGCTCGGGGGGGGGGGGGGGGGGGGCGAAAAAAAAAGAAGAGTGGTTTCCTGAAGTCTCTGAATTAGTAGATTTTTGAGAACAAGGATGATAGGGCAGAATTTTAAAAAATGTGTCTGCAAGATGCTCTGGTGTAAACCAAAAAAGGACAATATTTGCAGTGAGTCGCACGCCTGTCTGACTCTGTGGATTGATTGACAAAACATGTCAACCTCCCACCAGCATCTTGGTTCCTGCTGAAAACCCATTACAGTGCTCATTTTCTTGGTTTCCAAGCCCTGATATGTGTTCTAGTCCTGGTATTTCAGGTGTCTGTCACTGGTACGCTAAGCTTTCCCACTGTACCTTAGGACTAGACTGTGGCATATAGTCATAGCATTGCATAGCGGGTGGTGCAGAGTCATCTCACTTCAGGGGGGCTGGGGGGGGATTCTACTTCAGGGAGAATTCTACTTCAGACAGCCACCCACTAAGACTTTCAATGGGTACCTAAAGTTAGGGTCTTAAATCCATATTTGGGCTCCTTAATGACTGGCCTGACTTTCAAAAGTGCTGAGCTCCTATTCTTGGAAATCTTGGCCTCAGTGCCACCTTGAGCCCTCCAGCTGCACAAGGAAAGAGGGCAAGAGCAATTCAGATACCCCTTAAAGGAGTGCAACAAACAGCCCCTATGTGGCTGGTCAGCTCCACTGTTTACAGTGCATTGGAGCCCTGGCTTCAACTAATCCTCCTCCCCCGGGGGGAAGCAAATTGTTAGCAGTCATCTGCACTCATTCGAGCACAGGGGCTGCAATTCAGGACAGTCCTTACACAAGCCATATTGGAAAGGGAACTCCTTTCTCCCCAACCTTTGTCACACAAAACAGGAGGGGCATGATTTTGCCATTCATGGTGAATAGGACCATGACAAGTCTGTTGGACATTTTGCCAAAATCCGTATAATTTCTTTTTTTAATCTGCAATGGCCATTGACTTGAATTAACCACATAGGGCCAAATTCCTTCTTCCCAGTGAGGAGTCCCTTACTCCAAAAGTAGTTCTATTGATGGACTGAAAGATCCCCATTGACTTGAATGGGTTTACAACAGGATTCACCCAAGCCTTTTGTTGTTTTTTAAACGCTGTCCCAGATCACCTCCATTTCCTCCTCCCCTCCTCTCTGCAACCCAGATCTCATCTCCTCAACTCCTGTTGGGCGGGAAAATGTGCAGTAGGTTCCATCCTCTGAGAAAGGACCATTTCTCCAGACAGTCTCCTCAGTGGGGTTAGGAGAAATTATCCAATCTGTGTGAAAGCTAAAGGAAGAAAGGCCATCTTGCCAGCCAACAACGTTTAATACCAGTCAGCCAAAATATTGGTATACTTCCTGTCAAACTGTTTTCTACTTTTGCCATGTACTTTAAGAGCTGCAATATTCCTCCCTGGAAGTGGCTGAATTTCAGTTCTCTGTTCAGTGATTCTAGCACACACAGAGAGAGAGAGAGAGAGTAGAAATGTAGGGTCCTTCAGAATGTGTAACTTTAGCCTGGTATCATTCAAATGCAGCCATTGCTTACACATGCTCAACAGAGATGTCAACAGATACTGTAAATATATCATCGTTGAGGTAGCTGCAAATAAGGCAAGGCCGCAAGGATTCTCTGAAAGCAGTGGAAGCTTGTGCAGGGAACAATTCTTCCAGCTGTGCTGTAACAACAGGTAACAAACTTTATGCAGCAGCCAGACATAGAAATAGACAGCCAATGACCACCCTAAGCAACTACTTCAACATTAGACTAATTGACAGATGCTGATTCATTTAACTGAACCTACCGGTATGCCACAATGGGATAGTCTCTGTCCTGCTAGTTGCCCATTTTTGAAATGGTTAAAGAACTCCCATTGCAAGTGAAAGGCAATGGAGTGCATCAGGTATCCAGTTTGAAAGGAAATCATGCCTTTGCTTGGAAACTGGATGGACCCAGAAACAAGTCCAGCTTCTCACCACCACAAGAAACCACGGAAGGAGCAACATTTGTATTGTGCATTACTGCTGAAGCTCAGCAGTACCTTGAAGAGTCAAAAGCAGGCACTGACCTGCATGCATTTTTCTAGTCCCAGCCCTGGCTGATATGAGTAACAGCCAGGAAAACTGAGCGAGCTTAAAAAAAAAAGTTCAAATGACACAAAAACTACCGGAATCATTACTATTATCAGAAAGTTACTGAATATTTAGAATACTATAACCAGATAAACCTCTTTCAAAAAGGGGAGGGAGAGGTTATACAGCCAGGGCTTCTTATCAGTATTCTTACTTGGCACAAAAGTCCCTTAGAGCCTTGGTTTTTTGTTTCCTACCTATACACACACACCTGTCTCTCTCTCACACACACACATATCAACAAATGGTGATTGCAGCACTTGCTTGAAGAGAGATTTGTTTGGTAAAATAGCTGCTTCTGTCACAGTTGTCTGGAGCTGGCTCTCACTTTCATTGTCAGACACCAGTTGGAAATGGTCATAACAACTAAGCTAATGACTAGCTATTTTAAACTGAAAATCCTGATGCCTGCCGTAGCATGAGGGGGCTGAAGAGTTTTGGCACCATGGGGGCAGAGGGGAGAGAAACGGTTATTGCTGAGGATTCATGTTCCTCTTTAACTTGCAATCCCCCACCCTTCCAGCCACACACTAGCTACTTATACCTGGGTACACTTAATCTTTCCTCACCAGACAAGAACTCTCCTCAACAAACCTATTTCTGCCATCCTCTCTCCCACCCTGAGCTCCTCTCAGCTCCTAGAGTGTGTGCCTGAAGTAACTTGCCTGTTTGAAATCCGGGTCTTGAACATCACTCGTGGGTCTGGCACAGGGCTGGATTACCCAACAGGCAGGCTAAGCACGTGCTTAGGGCACCAGCAAAGCAGGGGGCATCCAAAAAAATGAGATTTTTTTTTTAAAATTTGATATTTGATATTTCAAAAAAAGCATCGAAGTAGTCATCATGGAAAAAATCAGAACTTTATTAGACTTCCTTACACACCATTTCACACTCTGCCCCCATTTTTCTGTTCTCTTTTTGTTACTTATCCCCACCTAAACCAGGGGGGCATCCTACTAACGTAGATCAAAATAATGCAAGGAAATCAGATCCTGTCTTGTATTGCAATAAATTTATGTTTTGTTATTGATATATTCTTCTGAGTTATACGTACTTGATTCATTCTTTTTTCTTTCATATATATATATATACACACACACATAAAAATAGTGTATGTTGTGTAATTTGTGGGTTTTTTAATTCAGATAACTGAGGTAAGGGGCAGGATGAAACATAACCAACTGAGTGGAGCACGGAATATGTGGATGTGTCAGAGACTGTTACTGATCATCCTACTCCTGGTGGTAAAACAGACATTGTTCTAGAAGGTGTGGATGTGTCAGAGACTGAACCTGCTCATGCTGTAAATAATAGGAGAAAAGATCCTGGTATGTGGGTTGATTTCAGTACCGATGATGTAGCTTACTGGATAGATCGTGGACCAAATGACTGTCAGAACCACACTGGGTCATGTGAGAAATCACGTTGGACTTTTACCAACGGCAAACAGACAAGATATTGCCCACAAAAAATATTTTTCAGCATAAAACTAAATGGTAAGAAATACATTCGAGAATGGCTACCGTATTCACCATCAACAGGGTCTGTGTACTGTTTTGTTTGCAAACTTTTTGCATATAAACCTTCAACATCCCAGTTTGCTGTAGATGGATTTAGTGACTGGCAGAATACTGTTTTAATTGAACAACATGAAAATAGCACAACTCACAGAGATTCAATGTTGACATATTTAAATCGAAGACAGGGCCTTGGATTGACACAAAAATTGGAAGAACAAATTAAAGGGGAGTGTGAATACTGGCAACATGTCTTGCTGCATGTTGTAGCTGTTATTCAAACATTAATTGAATGTGGTCTGCCTTTCCGGGGATCAAATGACACATTTGGATCGTTGTAGAATGGAAACTTCTTCGGATTGTTGGAGCTTGTGGCTCAGTTTGACCCATTTTTAGCAGGCCATATCTCAAAATATGGGAATGCTGACAAAGGTAACCCATGATACTTATCCAAGACAATATGCGATAAACTCATTCGTCTAATGAGTGACAAAGTTCATTCAGCTATTGTGGATGAAATAAGTACTGCTGGGTACTTCAGTTTATCTGTCAACTCTATACCTGATCTTTCACATATTGATCAATTGAGTATTGTACAAAGATATGTGTCTCCCACAGATGGAAAACCAGTTGAACGATTTATAACATTCCTCAATTTGAAAAGCCACACTGGTGAAGAAATAGGAAATCAAGTACTACATTATCTGTGCCAAGTTTGCAAAATAGATTTCTCAAAGTGCAGAGGTCAATCTTATGACAACGCTGCCAACATGTCAGGGCGTTATTAAGGAATGCAGAAGAAGCTTTTAGAACAGAACAAATATGCCACAATGCACGTGCTGCACACTCTCTCAATCTTGTTGGCCGCAGTGCTGTTGATTGTTGTCCGGTGGCAGTATGTTTTTTCTCAACAGCCCAGTTACTTTATACATTTTTCTCTGCCTCAGCACACTGATTGGCAGTTCTTAAAACATATCTGAGCAATGATCGTGTATTGAAATCTCTTTCTAATACTTGCTGGGAGGCACATGCACTGGCAACAAGTGCAATTCTGGAGTCCTACTCAAAGATTGTGGATGCATTAGAAAGTATAGATGAAGACCAATCACAAAAGGGAGAAACTATACGAGAGGCAGAAAACATTGCAAACAAGATGCAAGAACTAGAGTTTGTATTCATGTTGACCATGTGGAATGAAATTTTACAACACTTTTACCACACAAGTCAAGCTCTCCAAGAAAAAGAATTGGATTTGAAAACATGTGCAGACCTCTGTCAATCATTAGCAGACCACTTACACACTTTGAGGAATGATTTCAAAAGATTTGAAGACATATCAAAAGATATCTTGCCTGATACTAACTACAAAGAAGCCCAGTCCCGCCAGCGAATCAGGAAAAAACAAGCAAATGATAGCAGTGCAACAGAAACAACATTGAATCCTAGAGACAAATTTCGCATATCTACTTACAACGCTATAATTGATACACTTGAAGCTCATATGAAGAGGAGAAGTGAAGTGTACAAAGAACTATCAAGTAGATTTTCTTTTCTAAACGATATGGACTTATCTGATGAACAATATTCACAAGGTTCCCAAAAGCTAGTTGACTCATACCCTGTTGACTTGAACATGAATCTCTGTGGAGAAGTACGGCAGTTCCACTGTTATATGCACGCAAAAGTTTAATGAAACAGGAAAAATGAAATTCAGTCACATTGATCTTCATGACACAATATTGAAAGACGGAATACAGTGTGTATTTCCAAATGTAGAGATCACACTAAGTATTTTTCTAACATTGATTATTACTAACTGCTCCGCAGAACGCTCTTTTTCTCAGCTGAAAAGAATAAAAAACCCTCAGAGAACAATGTGTCAGGACAGACTTGGTTCACTTTCCCTTTTGTGTATGGAAGCCTACATGTCGCTTTGTCGAGTCATCTTTGATGAACTGATCCAGAATTTTGCAATCAGAAAATCTAGAAAGAAGCTATTTCTATGGGGGCACCATACTCTTTTCAGCGCTTAGGACCTCAAAAGGTCTTAATCCGGCCCTGGTCTGGCAGGCTGTATCACAAGGAGAACTGGTGACCAATATCACTCCTCTGGGAAAGGTCTTCAGTATCTGGACTTGTAGCATCTAGGCCAGGTTGAATGCAAGTTTGGTTGCCCCTAGGGATTCTAGGCACAGAACCATAGAACTGTAGGGCTAAAGCAACGTAAGAGGCTATCTAGTCCACGCCCTGCCCTGAGGCAGCATCTGGCTCTCCTGTCATAAAGTTAGAGCTATGGGTGAGAATGGGAGAGTGCAAGGATACAGCAATCCCAGTGCTGCAGAAGAGAGCCAGGCAGTGGCTGGGGTGTGACGTGCTCAGGCCATTAAGGGGGAGTTTATGGCTGTGTCCTGCAGCTGTTGGATGTGTGTGCTGGTGATGGTGGTTGAGTGTGTCAGTGATTACACCACTGCACACTCCTCTACATGATACCCACGTGCAGGTGACAATGTTGGTTATCAACTTCTTGTTTATGGGAGTTTGGGGCACCGATGGCATTGATGGTCTTTTTTTGTCAGGAGATCTTCCATGAAGCACTCATATGCATTACGAAAGAATATCAGAGTTCCACATGGGTTGACCAGCTGAAATGTACCAGAGACAGGTCTTTCTGCTCAGCTGGTCAGTGGCTCTGCAAGGCTCAGTAAATTCAAGTCACAAAACCTAGGAAAAAACATTACTTTTTGGCAACCTCATTAGGACAAGCCCTTAAAACTAGGAGATTCCTGGCAAACAGTGGTGCATGACTATCCTAAAAGCAACTGGTTTGTAGAAAGAAAAGTCTATGAAATGTAACCCACACACCTCCTGGGTGTGGTGCTCCATCCCATCTAGCGACACCGAGCCCACTTAGAGATTAATGAGTCTGCTAAAGCCTTATCTAAGAGCCATGTGGCTTTTATCTCATGCAGTAGAGGCTCATGCATTTAGCTCCCGAGGTTTGATCCAGCACACCAATGACTGGGGGGTCTGTCAGTGTTACAGATGCATGAGCGAACAATTTGATCCATCCTAAATCTGGATGCAAAAGAAAACAACAATGGCATTGGGGAGTGGACCAACAAACACGCATAAAAATTATGTGGTTAAAAATAGGCAATCAATTAATGCCTCATTTGCAGCCTAGAAAACACATGTCCCTCATCCCAAATGGCATAGACCATCTCAGCATGTCAATGAACATCTTTCCAAACACTCACAATCCACAGATTGATTATCTGAATTGAGTCAGTGAGGCCCAACTTCAATCAGGTGGCTGGTGGAGTCTCTTTGCTTCAGGGGGAGTTCCCCAAAGCACAAAAGAGGACACTTGTGCTGCAGAATCTTTTAAGATGACACAGCCTGTCCCCTCAGGTTTGTCTAGGCATTGCTACGAGGACAAGAGAAAATATGGCCCAGTGGAGAGGCCTTCATGACAAATACAAAATGGGAAATGACTGCCTAGGGAGGACTACTGAGGAAAGGGATCTGGGGGTCACAGTGGACCATAAACTAACTATGCGTCAACAGTGTAATATTGTTGCAAAAAAAGTGTACATCATTCTGGGATGTATTAGCAGTAGTGTTGTACGCAAAACACGAGAAGTAATTCTTTCATTCTACTCCATGCTGATTAGGCCTCAACAGGAGTACTGTGTCCAGTTCTGGGCGCCACATTTCAGGAAAGATGTGGACAAATTGGAGAAAGTCCAAAGAAGAGCAACAAAAATTATTAAAGGTCTAGAAAACATGACCTATGAGGGAAGATTGAAAAAACTGGGTTTGTTTAGTCTGGAAAAGAGAAGACTGAGAGGGTACATGATAACAGTTTTCAAATACATAAAAGGTTGTTACAAGGAGGAGGGAGAAACTTTGTTCTTCTTAACCTCTGAGGATAGGACAAGAAGCAATGGGCTTAAATTGCAGAAAGGGAGGTTTCGGTTGGACATTAGGAAAAATTTCCTAACTGTCAGGGTAGTTAAGCACTGGAATAAATTGCCTAGGGAGGTTGTGGAATCTCCATCATTGGAGATTTTTAAGAGTGGGTTAGACAAACACCTGTTAAGAATGGTCTAGATAATACTTAGTCCTGCCATGAGTGCAGGGGACTGGACTAGATGACCTCTCAAGGTCCCTTCCAGTCCTATGATTCTATGATCCACTGCCTTAGCCAAAGTCCTTTAAGTCAATAGACCCCTTAATTTCAAGGAGCTTTGGAACAAGATCCTAACGACAACGTATTGTGCTACTGTATGGTTGGATAGGGGGCCGGGGGGGGAAGGGATCTGAGTCCAGGTCCTATACTTAATTCCTCACTCACCTGCTGGTAGGAACATGGAATGCTCAGTGGCAAGAAGTGGCAGCAAGTTCCGCAGTCAAGGGAAAGAGAACATCTTCTTAAGCAACCCTCTGTGACTGACATGTAGAGTGACAGGCTCTAAAGGGAGTCATATGCAGCTGTCCTCAGCCAGAAAGAGGCAATGCAATGAACTGCATTTGAAGATGAAGGGATCAAAGGAAGAGACATAGGTGATCCCAGAAGGTGACCCCAAAAGGAATGTTAGGTGTGGATGTGCGTGTGGTGCATTTCATAGCTGCAAGAGACAGACAGATGTAAATGTGACATATTCTGAATAATGCACTTGTCTCCTTTCTCTGGGATAAAGGTCGCATCACACTTCAGTACTCTATTGCAACCTGACAATGAACTGGCATGTGCAGAGATTGTATATTCCATCCAGCTCTATGTAGGGAAGTAATGCATGGTAGCAATTTTCAACAGACAAAAGGGTTCCGCAGAACTACTGGGTTTTGTACAAAAAAGATGGCTATGGTAATCCTCATCACATGGTAAAGAGGAGATGTCAGCAAAACCAGAACAAAGTACAATAACCTTTTTAAAGTTAAAGCCAATGTAAACGTTAGGCCAAGTCCCAGATTGGTGTAAAGTGGCATTGGTTCTGGGGTGAGTCTAAAACCAGCCTATTTTCAAGTTATGGTTCGCTTGCACCCTAGAATGGCAGCCTTCTTGCAAGAACAGAAGATCTGACCAGATTTCCACAAATGAAAATTGCAAGATTAGTTCATCTGATGAGATTTCCACCAGTTGGTGCTGAAGATTTATTAGAATAGTTTGTAAGATTTCAGCACACCATTGCTTAGCTTTGGTGTGGCCTTAACCCAAACCTGAAGTACACGCCTAAATCTAATCTCAGTCTGAAGCACGACTTCCTGATTCATTCATCTATGAATTTTATACTGCAATTTTATACAGCAAATGGAGCAAAAAGCATACTAAAAGTGTTTTGTACTTATCTTGGCAGCACATTAGCAGCAATTACGAGGAAATTGCAATTAACCACACATTTTATGGGTTTAATTTTCTTTTCTGTGAGCGCAATTGTTTTGCAATTGTTACTTCTCAGTTTTAGTTAAAATGTTTAAAGCAAAGGAGACAAAAAAGTTGTATTAAGCAGATCATTTCGCTGAGAATAACAAGATCAGCCTTTATTAAAGAGTCGAGTCAACTGATCTGTATTGCAAGCTGCATCCCTACATGGCACCTGTACATTCTGATGTGTTGTCATAACCCTCAGAGCTATGTAAACAAGCAAGTCCTATCGCGTTGCTGGCTGACTCCAGTAATCACAGAGACAGACAAAGAGATCTCCTAAGGAGTCAAGCATATAAAATTAATTAATTAATTGATTGATTGATTAATTAATTAAGAAGTGGAAAAGTTAAGCAAGCAGGAGGATTTCTGAAAGAATTCTGATAGAGGCAAAGGCCAACCACTTCAACCTCAGGTGCACACACATTTAGACATCTAAATCCAGATTTAAGTGGCCTGATTTTCAAAGGAGCTGAGCATCTGTCGCTCCACCTAAAGTAATTGGAAACTGCGGGTGCTCAGCGCCTCTGGAAATAAAGCCGTTTATTTAGGTGCCTAAATGTTAGCATCTTGATTTGAAAAATTGGGCTGTAATATTTTATCGTGGCCCATTAAAAAGGTGCTTTTGCCCACGAAGGCTTCTCAGCTTCGGCTAACCCCAGGTGAATGTAGTACTGGTGATAGGTGCCCAGGTCACAGTACTAGAAACCAGATTCTTAGTTGGTACAAGATGGCATACGTCTATTGAAGTAGATGGAGCTATGCCAATGTACACCAGCTGGGGATCTGGCCCAGAGCTCGCTACCCACAGAAAATACAACGCATGGGCAGCAACAAGGTGATCATCTCCAAACCATTCTGACATTTCACCTGATCAGCAAGACCATGTCAAAAATGACAGGCCAATTCAGTCTTCGCCACATTTTGAATGTCATCAGATTTCCCCAACCATAGAACCATGTGCTGTTATTGGACTTCAGGGGTGGGATTTTCAAAACTGCTATGTAATTGCCTACAATGGGAGCAGGGTTAAGTGAAAAATTGGGTGCTTTTGAAAATCCTACCCTCGATGTCCATTCATGCCCAGCATACCATTTAGGGAGTGATAAACACTATCCATTGGACTCTATTTAAAACAATGGGCAATAATATTTGGGGAGGGATGGCATTGTGGGGAGGAGAAGAATCCTGATGATGACTTTATAAAGGCATAACTCAAAGCAGAACAAGCCATTTTGTTTCACGCTCTGACAGGTGCTCACCCTAACTTTCAGACTCTCCTCCTGCTCTAATTTGTAGATCAGAAGAGCTGGTCACCTCTCTCTAAGCTGTTCAGTTAGCCAGTTGAGACATCAGTACCAAGCTGCTCAGAAGAATCAAGCTTTGAGACACATTCTGTGTTTTACATTCATGATACCTGCAAAAATTGATAATCCAAAAATTCCCTTAAATACAGCAAAAAATGCATAAATGAGAAAGCCTTGACCCCACAAGTACTTATTCATCCACTTCAATACCAACTTTATTTAATCATCACCTCTGAAACAAGTGCAAGTGGAGACTTTATCTAAGGTTTGGATTTTGGTCTCAAATGTTCAAGGATTTTGCCAGAAAGCTGTTCTTCAAATTATCTCTGGCAATCTGAGCCCTCTTGGGAACTGAATGGCAGATAAGCTCTTACAAAACATTAATCATTCAACCTTGGCAACTAGCATCTGGCTGTAGAATGCTTTCTTTGGCAGCTTGTGCTCGGAGAGGTGGCCACACAAATGTTGTTGTTATTGATGAATATTAGGAACAAGAGATGTGCAAAAGGTCGTCTTCGTCACGCTGCACTTAAGACCTTTAAAAACATTCCCTTCTCTTGTTCAGATTACTCTGACACGACAGTGACTGATACTAAGATACACAGATTTCTATAGGGAGATTTAGCTCTTTTCAACTTTTCACTTGACTTTTGCAATATACATGTTTAGTTTGCCAAACCTAAGAGCAAATTACAAGAGGAGGCTTCGGCCAGGAGTTTGGTCTGTTTTCAGATTGCCTGGCCTTCCACAAATTCTCTTTTCCCTCTTATAGTACACTCAAGTGCAATGTGAGTACTGCTGAATAAATGAAGACACCTGAAAGGTGTTCTGCAGCTCTCCAGGTATATGTTAATGTGAGTGCCCCCCAGTGGTACTGTACTTTCATTATAGGTTGAGAGAAAAAAGCCACTTGTTACAGTGCAATAACCTGTTACTGCACAAGGCATCAGATTTCACCTCAAGTTAGCCTTACTGTACTATGCAAGCACAGCAATTAAAATAAACTGTTGGACTCGCCCTTGGTAAAGGAAATCTGGAAATCCTATCAGTAGTATGGGAACCAAGTAATGAAGCTCTTCACAGTGACTGAAGCTGGAGATTTTAACAATGCCACTAAGGGCTGGGTTCAGCCTCAGCAGTGAATTCATTGTTATGTTTATTGTTAGTATTGCCTAGCCATGTCTTTGAGGTGTATGAGCTTAACGTATAAATGACAGCACCTGAATTCGAGCGGCTGCTCCTATTCAGTTCAGTTTCAGCTAAGGTTGCATCCTCATCTTTGCACTGTAAACCCCATTTGTCAGGAATATATTACTCAGCCACAATGATTCACTCTGGCCTAGAACCTAGCAAAGAGTGTCTCCGCCTAGGAGCAATTTAGCTCCCAAAAGTTGCTGGGTCGCATTTAATGTACAAGTGACAAAAATATACAGGGTTTTCTAACTGAGTGGCACTGCACCAGAGTCAAGCTGGTGTATTAGAGAGGTGAATCAGGCCCTGTGTATTCAATTGCCCAACTGAAGGTAGCAGTCCGCAGGAATCTCTCATTCAGTGTTAGCTGGAGGTGGAGGGGTGGAGCTGAATCACTACATTCCTGCATGTCTTGGCCATCGCCCCTCCCTGACTCTGCACCTCCCACTTTGCTGTCCAGTTCCAAGTCCCCTGGCAGAGAAGACTTTTGGTGCCTAGTGCCTCTGCCACTCCCCTTCTCCAGGTAAACTCTCCACCACCAGAGGTTATATCCTGTCTTATGCTGGGGGAAATTGTGATACCCCAGTGCTGAACCAAGCCTTGCAAGTTTTCTTTTCCCCTTTTCAGACCAATCAGTTATACTGTTTCTATTGTCCCCAGCACAGTTGGAGATACTTCCCTTGGCAAATGTCAAAATTTTTCAGTAATCATATTTTGACCCCACTGATTATTCCTTGTCTGTCAATCGATATGGAAAACAATGTACAGCACAGCAGATGAAGGCATGACAAATACTGGTGATTTGGAAAGATGTTTTCTGGTCAACTCTGACACTTATCAGAATTTTTTAACAGCAATAGAGGGTAAATAATCTTTATATATTCAATCCAGAGGCTGAACTCCAAAATGAGAAAAAAAAAAGTAAATGGACAGTCCACATTCCCCTGCGTTCCAATTGGTTTTACAGCATTCATCGGTCAAGCAGCACTTCCTATGTCACCAACCACAGGTCTTGTCCTACATTCCTTTCAGAGACAAAAAAACTACTTAAGTACAAGTTTGGACCCTCTATGTCAGCTGATTGGAAGACAGTGCTTTACTATTTTTTTTGCTAATTATTTGTTTTTATTATATCAAAGGAAAGTAATAATATTTTTACACTGTGCCTGAAGTTTGCGAACTAAATACACCTAACTAACTGGTCTGATTTTCAGAGATCTTGAGTGCCCACTACTCCCAGTGACTGCACCTTTCAAAATCACACCACTTATTTGGTGCCTCGTTTTGGATTTAGGTGCCTAACTTTAGGCACCCAAGTCTAAAAATGTCACCATCACCTATTTACTCATCCTTCCAATTAGGTACAGAGATGGGAGGAGTCAGTCTTTGTTTTACATGACTCAAGTAATGGCAAGCAATTCCACAGCATACGAGAACTCACTGCTGGGACATTTTTCCTGAAAATCTGATGGTCTCAAAAGCTTTCTCTGCTTTTCAATTCAAAATATATTTGCCTTCTTTCGTCTATTGTGTTCAGTTGAAGTAACGTATCAATAAGTTTGGATAATAAACTCCTCTGCGTATCCACACAATAGTTATAGCCTGGGCAGGAACTGTGTAAGTATCCTCCCACTCCTCTGCCACTGTAGCTCAACCATAACCATGAGAGACTATTTTAGGGGTGAGACAATGGTTCCATCTGTATGCCTGTTCCATCTGTAGTCTCGCCGTTGATCTGCCAAAGAGAGGGCAGCCAATTATTGCCAATTTTGGTAGATTTGTTGTGATACGGACATTCCACTGGGAACTGGACTCAAACTACTCACTCATTTCACTTATACCACTGAAAAGCTTTCATAGGATAATGATGAATTTCAGTCACTACCAAATTGGGATGGATTTGAACAACTGACCAAGAAAGGGATCCCATCGCCTATCCACTGAGCCATCCAGTCCCCAGAAATACAGTTTCATTTAACAAAATTACATCTGACAAGTGTTTAATCCCATTTATACTTTAATCCCTTTTGGTATTTTAGAGAAAAAATACTCAAAGCTGCCAAATATTGAGGAGTTAAAATTAGCTACTGAGCTTAGTTGTATCCTCCAGCTACAGATTTCAGAAGAATTTTTAGCCCACCGACAAAGAGCTCCAATATAACTTACTCTCACTTACTCACTCATGTATTTCTTTATACTCAGACGTTCCATATGTCAGATGTCTTCTACCTTCCTAACTCAGGTACTTATATACTTCACCTCATTGTAGCATTGTAATATTTCAGAATTTTTAAAGTATTTATCCTTATGTCACCCCCATGTGGTTAGGAAGAATTATTATCTCCATTTCACAGCGTAAACTGAGGCACAGAGAGACTAAGTGACTAGCACAATGTCAAGTCTGTTGCAAAGAAGGGACTTGAACCCAGGTATCCCAAGTACCATGCTAGCACCTTCACCACTGGACCATCTTTTGTTCCTCAGATAGTGAAAGTAAGCAGGTGCATAACTGATGTGGAAGATGGGTTGAGACACCCATGTAAGCAGAATGACAAGCTCAGATGCTGGACCATTTAATGAAATGTGCAAGGTAGGAAAAAAATAACCCTCAAAAGAGATCTAACATGATCCGTGTGTCAGGCCAAGACAGAGGAGCAGTTAACTGCACAGCCAGGTACAAAGGATTTTTGGTGCAATCTGAGGCACGGATGAAAATGCAAACAATGCTGTAATTCGTATATAACAGCATGTTGCGTAGGTTGCACATTCCTACACATATTCCGAAAGCTGTCACCCATCCATCACCCTTCCTGCACCATGTATGCTTTGCTCACTACTTTGTCACCAAAAGGCACCTTCAACCATATGAGAAAGCAAAAGAATTGCTTAGATCCATGAGAAATGGGTGGTTAAATTATTCGTACTGATACCCGCACACCCATTCTTCCATTTTTGATTTTAGTGATGCCATCAGACGCACTACCACTATTGTGCCTGCACCCTCCTGATTTTCACTGAGGACGAAACCTTCACCTACCCTCAATGGGATGCTGTTGAATAGCTGTGATTCTGCTGCATGGCAGGAGGAAGTCATAGAATGCTGCTCAGAAGTACTCCACATGCCTTGTCCATCCCAGAATAGTGCTATGTGATGGCTCTGTCCATGCAAGTTTGGAGGAGGTCATTGTCAGGGTGACTAGCTTGAAGTGGATCCCTGCTTAGAGTGTAGCACTCTCTAGCCAGTCTTACATTCCAATTGTCAATGTAGTGGCTGCAGAGATGCTTCATGTTTTGGGGGATTCAAAACCCTCATACTAAAATAGATCACCCAAGCAATGCCTGTTTACTCAAAAGGAGCTTTCCAAAGGCACAAAGAGGAGTTAGGCACCCAACTTTCATTAAAGGCAATCATAATTTGGGCATCTTTACATCTTTGAAACCCCCACCCCCATTGGCTTTGTGTTGGTGATGGGGAATCCTCCCTAAATCCAGATCTTCCCATGTCAAAACAAGTCTCAGTGCTGGTCATATTCCCTACTCAGTAAGAAAACAAAAACACTCCAAATTCAATCAATTGCTCTGGGAGAGTGTCTGGATTTTCAAAGAAAGAAGAAGGAATGAAATCCTTTTACTCCATTAGTGTCCTTAGATTCTTTATGATGAAGATTAAGCAGATGACACGTGGATAAAGGCCAGGACTTTTTGCTGGCCACAAAAAAAATCCTTTTGCAAAAGAAAAGAGAGAAGATGACAGTAAATATGCTTTATGAGGAAGAAAAGGTTGTTTGTGCCTAAGACATTGGAGAAATTGTTCAAGGATAGTTCATGCATATAAAATATGACCCTTGTATTACTGCCAAGGTCAATGAGACCTAGAGCGACCTGCCACAAAATTGTGGTTTTGTATGTTCACTTGGGCCAGCTTATCTCCTTTTTTCCTGCTTTGTTCACTGTATTTTGGACATGAGTACCCCTCCCCCACTTCCTGAGTATTTGGCACATTCCCCAAGATTCACACAAATGTGTAGGAAGCAGAATACAACCATTGCTAAGGTGACCAACTGTTCCCCATTTTCTTGAGTTGCTGATTTCATTTGTTGGGGGTGGCAGGTTAAGTTCCCTGAACATTAAATTTGAATGTTCCTTGCGGTCATTTGTCTGGTTCTTGGGCACAAGATGTTGCTGGCAACAGACACTGTCTTTCACCTGCTCACTCCCCAACTCTTCTGCTTACTCACAGGTTGTGAAACGGCAGCTGCACTATACAATGTTCATCTGCAAATTATCGTATTAACATTGGCGGGGTCTATTTGGCACATTTGCTTATAGAAGTCTGCTCCCCACCACATGGCTCTCTAGCCATGCATTGTGCAGGAGACTTTTGTTGAGTTATAAGTTCCTTTTGGTTATTATTGTGTATGTTTTTCTATTTTTATGATAATGTATCTATTATAGCTTTGATTCTGATTTTCTCAATAATTTAAGGAGATGCAATAATCCTTGCTGTAATGACATTCATTTAGAGCCAGATACAACTACCACTGACTTCAAAAGGAGCACATAATGCAAGGCAGAATTGTTCAATGCTGATGAAAGACTGCTTTTCATTGCAAATTAATTATAATTAATTAATTCCTCATCCCTTTGTATTTTTGTATTTGTTTGAACTAATGTTGATTTAGTAATTCCCTGCTTTTTATTTTGTTAGGAAATAGTAAACTTAATTAAAATAAAAGGATATTGAAACATTATAGCAGAAATCAAAGTCCCCAAAAGGTAATAATCTCAAAGTAAGGTCATCCCACTTACCCCCCAAAAAAACACAGAGTGAAATTGTACAGAATTTTAATATGGACTCTCTGTAGGAATGACTGAGTGAAATTAAATGGGCTGTGTTATGAAGGATGTCAGACTATATGATCAGAGAGGCTCCTTCTGTTTTTAACATCTATGAATTTAAAATCTGTTAATCAAGGATTATCATCCGAACATGCCCTGTCCACTGTACAAAAATATCTCTCCCCACAATCCTATTTATCTTACTTATTATTTTTTCTATTTATTGAGAACTGTCGGTATTTTCAGTATATGAAGGATGTCAGACTATATGATCAGAGAGGCTCCTTCTGTTTTTAAAATCTATGAATTTAAAATCTGTTAATCAAGGATTATCATCCGAACATGCCCTGTCCACTGTACAAAAATATCTCTCCCCACAATCCTATTTACCTTACTTATTATTTTTTCTATTTATTGACAACTGTCGGTATTTTCAGTATATACAGGAAGACACAGTCCCCTCTCCAAGGAGAGTATAGTCTGAATCATTGGTTCTCAGTTAGAGGGTCACAGCCACCCTCCCTTTCTTTATGGCTAGATAAAAATCGGGAGAGGGAGTCCCCAAAACTCTCTTCTTTTGTAATATGGGGCCCCAGGCATGGAATAATTGAGGACTGCTGATCTAAAACAGGCATTGAAAATATGATCAGATGATCTAATATCGAATTATTGTGTGTGAATATATAGACACATATACATTGTACATACATATACACACACGCATACATACATACATACCGTTTGCCTGATCCTCATGAAATGACTTCACAGAAGTAGTATGTTGTAAGGAGAGATTTAAAGGGAGAGAAGATCATGTAGTGCACAAGAAGAGGAAGCTTGTGCCAAGTCTAAGGTGTGGCAAAAGACTTTATGTCCCCCATGCCCCATTTCCTTGACTAGTCTTTCCTCTTGTGTCCTTGGTCAGAAATGTTCACCTACTTGAGGTCACAAGGGCACAATGTTTTGACATCCACATTAATTTCTTTTCAATTGAGATCTTTGGTGGTCTGCTTATATTTCTTTATCATATATAATGTTTTGAGTGTTATATAGTAAATTTGGTCTAACCTATTTTTTGTAGTTGCTACAGTAAAATAATAATTGCTTGACGGATGATCCAGGCTGAAGTTCATTGAAAGAACCACTAAATGTGAATTATTCCACTCTTTCGGTATGTATAATAATTGCATTTTCATATTTGTATAAAATTTGGATGTGATCAGGTTCTGGGCTCACAACAACCAGTTACGAATTATTAGAAAATCCATCTATCTCACTGAAATAAACTGCTACTCCAAAAACAGAATGGGGGCCGGAGGACATAAGTATTTTGATACCCGTTGAAAGTGGAAGGTTAATATTTAAACCCAGATTATTTTTTTGGCACACACATCCCCATGAATTACTATTATGTCAAATTACATTGTTTACACTGCCTCCAATGGCATGCATATTCTGTTTCTAACGCTACAACTCTAGTAAACCATCGCCGTTCAAAAAAGTACAAAAATATTAGTGAATCCATCAGAAACCTTCATATCTTTATACATTTGTATAATTACAAAATTACCTCTTGAAAATAATTAAAAATTTTACACCTGACTCTGTAGCCTTTGATGGTAAGTTTTAGTCCTTTTCAAGTCTCTCTGGGGAGAATTTGGTAATACCGCATTTTGAGTGCTATTCTCTTCTTGGATACTTTGGGCCTGGTTTGTCTCTCACTTAAATCAGGAGTAATTTAGCTGAAGTTAATGGAGTTCCACCAACGTCAAACCAACGTAAGAGAGATTCCAAGTAGGCTGTGTAAAGGGTGTATATGGGTGGACAGAGCTGAACTTAGTACGCACTTCAAAGCAATTTGTAACACTAGGGTAATATCAGCATCAGGACCTTTTGTTTGGATTACACAGATTTAAATTAAATTCTGAGCTTTCATTCTTTCAAAGTCAGTTCTGACCCTTTGGGGCCTCCACAGGCAGGGGTGGGGTGATTCTGTGCACCCCTCTCACCACTTTCATATAAAGGAATGAAGCTGGGCCACTCTCCCTGACTCACTGACCCATGCTCCCAAGACTGAGTTTAAGCTCTCATCAGTACGAGGCAACCCTTCACAATATAAACATAACAACTAGTGAAAAATAAGAAGATAATATTTAAGAGGAACTGTGGGGAGTGGGGAATATCCCTACCTCCTACCTCCCAGTTTTCTTATCTGGTGCTAGTATTGTGGGTGCATCTGAATCTTCTCACTGGGCTCCTACCTTCTACAGAGTTGCTCCTCTGCCCGTGACTGGGGCTTTCTCTGGTCCCCTCCGTCACTCCTGTCACACCTGCTGCCTTTGGAAGCCTCCTCTATATCCCTTGTGCTGACACCTTCTGCTACCTGGATAAGAGAGCTCTCTCTCATTCATCCATTCTGACACCCACACTCTTCTTGTGGCACAGGTTGGCCCCACAGAGAAACCTCCTTCCTTCACCCACTGCCCTGCTACTTCATGCTTCTTTTCCCTCACTCTTCCTCCTCTAGTATTCCCCTGTTATCTATCCTCCCTTTGCCCCTCTCCACAGTCTGCTCCCTCCATCCTTCTCACAGCCTCCTCACCTACTTGGCCCTACACCTGCAGTTGTATAAAGATGTTTGTCAAGCTATCTGGAATGGCACAGAAGCATGAGGACCAACCTCGGGGCAGACTGTTACAAACTAAGGCACAAATCTCTATACTGTGTGCTCTATACTTAGATTTCATCAACCAAGTATCAAGTGCGAACTCCTCAAGCACAATAACAGCCTTACCATGAAGTCACAGACAGTCCCATTGGGTACTCAAGTCTATCTTGCTGCTTAGGCAAGATTGTCTTTGTGATAGATGATTCCTTACATCAAATATCACAACAATATTCAGGTTACTCCCAGTCCCAAAGGACCAGTCACTTACCTCAGGTCAACAGTACCTTAGATCCTACACAAAAAACAAGGCTTGTAGCCAATCCTATAATAAACTCACGAAAGATTTACCAACTCAGAAAAAGAAATGAGTTATTTTCAAGGTTAAAGTAGATAAACATACACACATAAATAAGTTACAATCGTAAGTTCCAAAAAGTAATAGAAGCTGCTGTAATAGGCAAGCTCTATAAGTCCTTTAGACAGCTGCAGCTGTCTGGTGTTTATAGGCCTTCTTTTGTTGGGAAGGAGATAACACCTCTTGTGGTAAACTAGAATTCCACACTTGGTAGTGATTCTCCCCTGACTGTGGGGTTTATAGACTTAGCAAACATTTTTACAGTAACAGAGAAAACATGTAAACATTATCTTATAACATGGAATACAGATATTATAAGTAGGATTATTACATGTAGCATCCTGCAAGCATTCCATAAAGTCTAAACACTAAACACAGTCCTATAACTCTCATATCTATTTTACCAGACTAACACACAAGCAAGCCAGACTGGTTTCCAGCTATGCGTTTATCCGTGTTTAGTGAGACCCAGTGACCATGGCACAAGCTGGCACCTTGCCTATGCTTAGATTATTTGGTTTCAATGGGCTTTCTTGACGGGCAGGACCTAACAACTTCTGTTGAAAGCCAGTATTTCTACATTAATTAATGCTCCTTTCCTGTTTGATGACTTACACAATTAAGAGGATTACAATGCAAACATTTAATATAACTTGATAATATGGGGTAAGAGTAATACAGGCAACATCCTATATGCATTCCATAAAGTCTAAAATAAATCTTAATTTTATAAGAATGAAAATTAAGATCTATTTTAACAATGCTAACACACAGGTGAGCCAGATTGATTTCCAACTATGGATTTGTCAGTGTTCAATGAGGCCTAGGGATCAGCGAACTGCAGCCACTGGGAGCTGCAAGCAGCTGTACCTGCGGACACTCAGGTAAACAAGGCATCTCGCGTCCCACCAGGGGCTTACCCTGAACAAGCCGCGAACCAAGTTTGGGAATCCCTGCTCTAATTCATTGTTCCAAGCTCAAGTGAAGTTTGGGGGTGGGTTCCTTCTGAAGCAATCAGCATTCTGTAGTACTAGAGGCTGGTAAGGGATAATACTTCCACCACTGAATCTCATCCCAGCTGCTCCTTGCTGCTGCTCTTAGTTTCATAAATTCACTTTTAAATGTCAGATCCATTGTTTTGGCCAGACTGAAGTTTTCAAAACAAATCCAAGCATATCTGGACTATTTACTTGCTATATATAGGACAAACTAAAAACCACATCTACAATGTGAAGAAATGACCACATGTGGAACACTTCCCAGACAGGAATACAGCAAACTGTGGGAAAGAAGAGGAATTATCTCACAAAAGAGCTACCGTAAATGTGAAGCACCAGTTCCTATCGCATTTTGCTACTGAATCTAATTGGGTCATTTCAGACTGGAAATAAAGTGAAATTTTTTGATAGTAACAGTAATTAACCATTGCAACAATTTTCCAAGCATTGGAGTAGAATCTCCAACAGTGACAATTTTTAAATCAAGATTGGATGTCTTTCTAAAAGATCTGCTCTAGGAATTATTTTGGGAAAGTTCTATCAGCTGTGCTATACTGGAGGTCAGATTAAATTATCACAAAGATACCTTCTGGCCTTAGAATCTATGGGGAAATTGTCCTTTGATATGGGGAACTGGGAAATTTGGAAACCTTTCAGCAAATGTAGAAGACATGAGAGTAAAACTAACCCAGCATCTCTGCTATTTTTAGCAGTTTTGGTGAATCTCTTTGCAAAAAACACAGTTGTTTTAAGAGTTTAAATGATATGGTCAAATCCATCAAATGCATACAATTAGATCAGTAAAAAGAAAAGGAGTACTTGTGGCACCTTAGAGACTAACCAATTTATTTGAGCATAAGCTTTCGTGAGCTACAGCTCACTTCATCAGATGTAGCTCACGAAAGCTTATGCTCAAATAAATTGGTTAGTCTCTAAGGTGCCACAAGTACTCCTTTTCTTTTTGCGAATACAGACTAACACGACTGTTACTCTGAAACCTGTCATTAATTAGATCAGTGTTTTTCAAACCGTGGATCGCGGCAGGTAAGGCGCTGAGTCACCTTACTCTGGTCAGCAATGCCAACCAGGACGTTAAAAGTCCTGTTGACGGTGCTACCCAGCTAAGGCAGGGTAGTGCCTACCTGTTCCAACACTGCGCTATGCCCCGGACTTCTAGGCAGGAGGGCCCCCACCCTGAGCTCTGCACTTCCCGGCCAATGGGAACTGGAGGGCAGTGCCTGTGGGCAAGTGTCGCGTGCCTCCGCCTAGGAGCCAGACACACTGCTGGCCACTTCTGGGGCAGAGCGCGGTCTGCGGTGCACCCTGGATGCGCCGCTGACCAGGAGCCGCCGAAGGTAAGTCCATGCCCCAACCCCGTGCCCAAATTCCCTGTCACACTCTGAACCCCACCCTGCAGCCCTCACCCTAAACCTCTGCCCCAGCCCTGAGCCCCTCCAACACCCCAAACCCCTCATCCCCAGCTCTGTTGGGTCATGGGCATCAAAAAAATTTTAAAACTGGGTTCCCAGAAAAAAAGTTTGAAAACCACTGAGTTAGATCATTGGCTGAAGGCTTGAAAATGGAGGCAGTTGGAAAACAGCTTCAAAGTCAAATCAGATATAATTTTGTCCTTCTGAAATATCTGCTGAAAAAAATCCTCCATACTACATTCAAAATAGAATATCTAGAGGTGCATATATAGAGGTATTTCATACTATTGTCATTTAAAACAGCCCCTTTTGCCCTGGGCAGAGACTACACGACAGATCATAGTAAAAGAACCAGAATAGACTAGAATAAATCACCTCTAGAGTCGATGTTTCAGATCTCAGGTGAGCATACGTAATGGTCTCAATCAAATTCTCGACACAAAAGTGTCAAGAGTGTATACCTAAGGGACAGGACAAACCCTTTGTTTGGCAAGGACCACAGCAGTAACAGCCACGTGTATACAAATCTTGAGAAATACTGGTGGATTTCTACTCCGAGCAACAGAAGTGCATACAGACCCAGAGAGAACATAAGTGCTGCACCATGCAGAGTCATCAATGAAACAGCACAATCAACCAAAAGAAATGAAACAAAATTAAGTATGTCTTCACCGTTCCCCAGTTGTGATACACTAATGCTTAGCAAATAGGTATGAAATGTCAGAAAGAAGAACCATATAAAAGGGACTTAATGAATTATAGAACAATTATGAACAATTCATTTAGTTAATTTCTCTAATGTCTCTAAATATTTTACAACAGCTGAGGTTCTGGCTCAACATTTTCATAACATGGCATTTCTGACCAGTATTTAGTCTAGGTTTGCTTCCTATCTTATTGTCAATAACCAACTACAGCCCATTGGCCAATGGCCATTGAAAGGTGAAAAGTTAACCGGCATTACGTTATGTTTGTCCTGTTTTAGGTTACCATTTGCAGGCCACGCTGTGCAGTAACATTATTATGGGAGTTATAAAAATCTATTTCTGGAGAATACAATGCAAATGGAAGGAAGTAGGCCTGTCAGGAGACATATTTCCTATTCCAGACGACAGGTAGTTGGAGAGTGGCCATCTGGAGTTTAAAAATTGCTAGTCAAGGGTCTCAGGTTTGTCCCTTCCTGGATTAACACACTAGTTCTGGCTAGTGTGATGATATTGTCATTGGGTAACAATGAAGCAGTGACTTTCTGGTGGAAGGAATTAAAGGAAGTTGGCCACGAGAAAACGTGTTATCTATTTCAGGTCTACTAACCAAAAGGCAAACATTTGGACTCTATAAATTCATCTGGAAATACTGTGTTGTGGGGGTGTTGAGGCAGGGTGTGCACAAAATTGAAGGGTGGGGACTCAGGAGGATTGAGATTCAGGACTCTTCTTTCATTAACTAAAAGGATTAGGGCTCTTATAGATGATGCTATAGCTACATATCTAGCACTGCAATATGGGGAAATTATCTTATATGCGGAATGTTTTCTGGAAACCGTTGGATACTGGATACCTTTAAGTCACATACATTCTAGCAAAGCAAACATACAAAAAAAATCAGATATCTGTTACTGCTGCTGAGTTTTTATAAATCTTTTTGCAAATACATACTAGATGTCATTTTGTAATTGCGTCTCAATCAGTCAAAATGAAACTACAATAGGACTTCATTCTGACTGTATTCATATTCCACATGCACTGTACTATATAACAAATAATAATAATGTATACTTATATAATGTCTTTCATCTCAAAGTACTTGACAAACTATACATACTGTAGCACTAAAATGCAGCCAGTTCAAGGGACAAGGAGCACACCTGACACACCATAGAGAGTACAACTGTGACAGAAAAGCACTTGTTAGGCAGGACTATGGGGTCAACCCCACTATATCATATTCAGTGGCATACTTTGAAGATCATATGAATAATCAATAATTACAGTGGTACAATGCTCCCATAATATCAGCTGTTTGGAAAACCAAATATTATGTTCAATGTCCAGACCAAGAAAGACATTCATTTTCACACTAAAACCCTTGTGAGTCCACAGCCATTGTATCGCAAATATGTCACAATGCATAGAACAGATTGGTGAAAAACACTGATTTTTAAACATAGAAAAATGGGACATGATGCGTACAGTGCTCTTTCAGGCAACAGTGACTTGCCTCGTCACTCTTAAGTGCAGAGAGCTATATGATAAAGGGAAAGAGTATGTGTATATTACTCACATAGTACCTAGAACACAGAGACACAGAGTGAGCATGATACAACACACCATCCAGGTAGTAATGTATGAGGCTGATATCACAGGGAAATGAATCTGTATTTACTCATGGTTTTTTTACTAGCCACCCAGTGCCCTAAATAGAGCTGGTAGGAAATTTTCTGACAGAACAGTTTTTAATTGAAAAATATTGATTGATGGAATCAAAATATGCTGCAGGAATGTGTCAATTCTGTCAAAACTTTTGATGGAAACCAGGCAGGTTGGTTAGCTACTTGGCTTGACAGCTACCTGCCTGGTGGACTGGCCAGCAGGCTTTCTATGCAGTCTGGCTCTGGTGGCTACCCAGTTTCCTTAGGTTAAAACATAAAGTACAGGTGAGCCAACAAATCACAATTATAGGCCTACAAACTAAGTTAGGTCATCACAGAGACAGTTCAGCAGCTTCCCCATCACCTATTAATACCATTGTACAAGGCATTGATAAATTCTCATCTGGAGTTTCATATACAATTCTGGTCACCCATGTCCAAGAAAGATAAATTTAAAGTGGAACAGGTGCAGAGAAGAGTAATTAGGATGATCAGGGGAATGGAGAGTTTATTTTATGAGATGAGACTAAAAGAAAGTGGCTTGTTGAATTTAGCAAAATGAAGGCTGACAGGGGATATGTTTGCTCTCTATAAATACATCAGGGGAGTATACAAGCTAAAGGATAATGTTGGCACAAGAACAAATGGTAAATTGGCCATGAACAATTCAGACTGGAAATTAGAAGATGGTTTCTGTCAGGAACAAGGTTCTGGAACAGCCTTTCAATAGGAGTTATGGAGTAAAAATAGGTAGTTTTAAGATGGAGTTCTTGGGCGGGAGGGTAGAACTCGGTAGTCCTAATGGTCTCTTCCGGTCCATATCTTGTGTTCCTAATATTTCATCCTCCACTACTTGAGCCAGTCACCTGTAGTGGTCAAGAAGAGCACTGTCTCCCCCATATATTCATAGAATCATACAAATGTAAGGCTGGAAGGGACCTCATGAGGTCATCTAATCCAGTCCCCTGCACTGAGGCATGACCAAGTAAATCTGGACCATGCCTGACAGGTGTTTGTCTAACTTATTCTTAAAAACTTCCAATTACAGGGATTCCACAACCTCTCTTCAAAGCCTATTCCAGAGCTTAACTATCCTTCTGGTTAGAAAGTTTTTCCTAATATCCAACCTAAATCTCCCTTGTTGCAGATTAAGCCCATTACTTCTTGTTCTACCTTCAGTGGACACGGAGAACAATTGATCACTGTCTTCTTTAGAACAGTCCCTAACATATTTGAAGACAGTGATCAGGTCCACCTTCAGACTTCTTTTCTCATGACTAAACGTGCCCTTTTAAATCTTTCCTAATAGGTCCTGTTTCCAACACTTTTATCATTTTTGTTGCTCTCCTCTGGCCTCTCAATTTGTCCACATCTTTACTAAAATGTGGCATCCACAATTGGACATGGTACTATAGCTGAGGCCTCACCAGTGCCAAGCACAGCGGGACAGTTCCTCCTGTGTCATACATCTGACATTCCTGCTAAAACATTATATTAGCCATTTTTTTTTTTGCAACTGCATCACATTGTTCTCTCACATTCAATTTATGATCCACTATACTCCCCAGATCCTTTTCAGCAGTGCTGCTGCATAGCCAGTTATTCCCCAACTTATCATGATGCATTTGATTTTGTCTTCCAAGTTGTAGTACTTTGCACTTGTCTTTATTGAATTTCTTCTTGTTGTTTTCAGACCAATTCTCCAATTTGTCGAGGTCATTTTGAAGTTAGGCTGACTAGTCTATAATTTCCTTAGTCCTCTTTTTCCCCCTTTTAAAAAATAGGTAGTATAGTTGCCCTTTTCCATTCCTCTGGGACCTCAATCATCCTCCATGAATTCTCAAAGATAATTGCTAATGGTCACAAGATTGCTTCAGATAAGTTTCTTAAGTGCATTTCATCAGAGCCTGTTGACTTGAATATATCTGTCTTATCTAAATATTCTTTAACATTTTCTTTCCCTATTCTGGCTTGTGTTTCTTCCCCTTTGTTGTTAATATTAATTGTGTTAAGGATCTGGTCACTATTTACCTTTTTTGTGAAGGTTGAAGCAAAACAGGCATTAAACCCTGCAGCCTTCTTGATGTTATCCGTTATTAGCTCTCCCTCCCCACAAAGTAGAGGACTCACTTTCCTTCATCTTTCTCTTGCTCCTAGTGCATTTATAAAACCTCTTCTTATTGCCTTTTATGTTCCTTGCTAGGTGAACTCAATTTGTGCCTTAGCCTTTCTGATTTTGTCCCTCAATGCTCATGCTAATCTTTTGTACTCATCATTAGCAACCTGTCCATGTTTCCACTTGTATGATTCCTTTTTGATTTCCAGGTTATTAAAGAGCTCCTGGGGGAGCCACATTGGCCTCTGTGATGGGGTGTACAACCCCACACTGGAGAGTAAACATGCAGTTCTGGTCACAGGGCCCGCCACCCAGCTGGGCTTGCTGGGCATGGTCTCAGTGGAGACGGAGCTTAAAAGGGTGCAGCACAAGTCAATCAGGGCTGTCAATGCAAGGTAGAAGACCTGCACTGGTAGCTTCTGCAGGAATCCAGTAGGAGCTCCACACTGCCCTGAAGTGGACCTCAACTCAGCTGCAAGCCACCACAGAAGAGACAGTGGAGCATCTGCTTCTGACCCCCTTCTTGGGGAAGACATACTGTGGGCCTTTAGCCAGGCCTTCACTGTGCCTCTGGAGAGGCAGGCACGCCATAGGAAGTAACCCAGGAAGTAGGTAGGGTGATACCCTGGCCCAGGTAGCACACTTGAACTGCCAGCCCCAGAACTCTGGGTTGTAACCAGGAGGAGCAGGAGGGCCCAGGTTCCCCTAACACCATCCCCATACTTGAAGCACTAGGTGGGGTATGGCTAGCCAGTGGTCTCACATTAGGGGACATAGTCTAAGGCGGGGGTGGGCAAACTACAGCCCACAGGCTGGATCCGGCCTCTCAGGGCTTTGGATCTGGCCCACTGGATTGCCACCCCCGTGGCGCCGTGGGACTAAGGCAGGCTCCCTGCTTGGCCTGGCCCAACGCCACTCCCAGAAGCAGCCAGCACCACGTCCCTGTGGCCCCTGGAGGGGGCAGAGGCAGAGGGCTCTGCACGCTGCCCTCGCCTGTAGGCACCGCCCCCTGCAGCTCCGACTGGCTGCACCCCAAACTCCTCCTGCATCCCACACCCCACACCCCAACCTCCTGCCCTGAGCCCCCTGCCTCACCCTGCACCCCTCCTGCACCCCAACCCCCTGCCCTGAGCCTGCCTGCCACGGGCTGTACCCCTCCTGCACCCCAACCCCCTGCCCTGAGCCCCCAACCCCCTGCCCTGAGCCCCCTCCTGCACTCCACACCCCCTCCTGCACCCCAACCCCTTGCCCTGAGCCCCTTCCTGCACACTGCACCCCCTCCCAGACCCTGCACTGCCTTCCACACCCCAGCCCTACATTCATAGCCTTGCATACAATTTTCCCACCCAGATGTGGCTCTCAGGCTAAAAAGTTTGCCCACCCCGGTCCAAGGAGACAGTCTCCCAACACAGCCTCTTACTATTCATTAAAAGTCCCCAATTGCTACCTGTTTTTGTGTTCTGGATATTTCTGTTATTTGTTCAAGAAATGCCTCATCCAGCTCCTCATCCTGATTTGGAGGTCGACAGTAGACCCCTTTCATGACATCACCTCTGTTTTTCCCCCTTTTATCTTACCCCAGAGACTTTCAACTGATCTGTCTCTCACCTCCTTCTGAGCTTCAGAACAAGTTTATATATTCTTGATATAAAATGCAACACCTCCTCCCTTTTTCCTCTGCGTGTCCTTCCTGAACAAGCTATACCCCACCCCCGTATGCTAATATTGTAGTCATGAGATTTATCCCATTTATCCCAAGTCTCTGTGATGCCAACTAAGTCATAATTTAGTTTATGGACTAATAGTTCTAGTTCTTCCAGTTTAATCCCCCAACTCTTTGCATTTGTGTATGGACAGCCTAGATGTTGAGCAGATCCACCCACTCTTTTCCTTCTTGTTGCTCCTATGCTGCTATTGTAATTTTCCATTTCCCCCTCTGTTACGGACACTTTTTTTTCATCTACCTGTGGGCTTTTGTCATCTTTGTACCTAATTTAAAGGACTCCTCACCACGTTGGCAAGTCGGTGTGTGAAGATGATCTTCCCTTTCTTGGTCAGGTAGACCCTATCTCTTCCCAGAAGACCTCCTTCCTGGAACAGCATACTATGGGTGAGAGAAACTACTCTGGAACAGCATGTCATGGTCCAGGAAGCCAAAACCCACTCATTGACACCATCTGCACAGCCATGCATTCATCTCCAGGATGCACATGTCCCTGTCTGAGGCCTTACTCTCAACCAGAAGGATGGACAAGAACAGTACCTCTGCCTCTGACTGCTTCACTCTCCCTCCCAGAATCACACCTGGTAGTATGATTAGTGTCCATGTGCATGAGAAGCATGGGGTAGTAGTCAGAGAGGCAAATGAGCCGCGGCAACCTTTCTGTGGCAACTCAGATACAGGCACAAGGCAGCACACCTCTCAGAAGGGAGTCCCTGACCATCACCACCCGATGTTCCCTCCTCTTGTTCCCTAAATGTCCCAGCATGTGGCTTCTTCTCCTCAGCCATTGGGATCAGCTTCTCTCCTCCTGTTTCCAGTACAGCATATGGGGTTTTTGCCTTAATGGGCAGGGGACATGGATAGGGAATGGAGCACTTTCTACTGCCCACGGTAGCCAGCGACCAGTCTTCTCCCCAAAGAGTAGCCAGTTCTCCTTCCTCCTCTGGTGCCATTGTAATTATCTTCTAGCATCTTCCATCCCAGATGCTTCCATGTGCATCCTGCCGATGATGTCCTTGTGCTGCTGGATGCTATGCTGTGACCCTGTCACCCCTATATTAACATCCTACACACTACTGCAACAATATCTGTACAAAATATACCTTGTAAGAGATCATATGAAAGCTAGTTATTAATATCATTGTAAAATGCATGCGTTAATATTATATGTAAAGTTATTAATTCCCTCTGTATGATGTTACTAGACCAGACAGCCTAGCCTAGATAAAAGTGATAAACAGATCATTCATAGACAAAGGAATGTGGATTTACCTCAATTTACATATGAGCAATAAACAAAGCCATCTCTAGCTAAACTGATGGGCCTGAACTCAAGAGACAGAGAATTAACATTACTCCTGTATCCCAGAGAGACACAAAAGACTGAATCCCCAAGAGGCCTTCCTGACTTGTAAGAGAAGACATCCCTTTGGGGATATAAGGAACAGAAACTCCTTTTTTATCCTTCCTCTTAGAAGACAAAGGAACCAAGTGATTTGATCTCCGTGATAGGTCTTGGCCAGGGTGGCCATTAAAAGCTGGAAAGGAGACTCTGGTTGAGAGAAACTATGTTGAACAAAGACTGTATCATGCTAGGTTAAGTTTTAGCCTTTTAGAAGCAAGTTTTCACTCTTATTTGCCTGTAAACTTTTCTACCTCTATCCCTTTTACTTGGTATCACTTAATCCATGTCCTTTTGTTAATAATCTTGTTTTGCTTCATTATAATTCATCAGTGCTGTGTAAGGTCAGGAGAGTGTGTGCTTCTAGAAAGCTGGCAGGTTGGAGCGTGTTACCATCTCTGTAATGGCAGAAAATCTTACACTTTCTGTATGGGGGTCCAGAGAGAGGGACTGGTCCCTGCAGTAGGATAATTTGGGGGTGAATTCAGGGATGGAAAAATATTAAGGTTGGCCTGCAAGGAGTAACCAGGTTGGGCAAAGCCAGGGTGAGGCTTGTGGCAGGCTGTTGGGGTCTGAACCAAAACTGCACATCCACAAAGACACCCAGAGTTATAAGGCAGACAGTGACTGAACCTATTACTGGTCTGGGTGAACCCCAAAATGTCACATACGCAGATGAGCCACCTCCTCCTGCAGCTCTCTGGCCTTTTTCGTGAGGGAATCCATCAGCAAACACGGTTCCCCCTGCCTGGTTTTCTTCAGCAGGAATATGCAGGACACTGAAAGTCAAAGTCAAGACTAGACCCTAGGTAGGAGTCTCCAGGGTTAGGATGCCTGGACGAAGGGAGAGGAAGAGCTAACAGTGGTCATGACAATGTGCAATTTTCCTCCCATTGCAGGTTTTTCCTTGTAGAGTACCTGAAAATTAAGAGATATGGGGGGAATATATCTCTCTGCCTTCCTCCGCTAACTTCCTTAGTCTCCCAGCTGTCTACACCTTCCCAGCCACTGGGAGCTTTGGGTTTTGTTTGGTTGTTGGGACTGTTTTGGGATAGGGTGGGGTAGGGGGCATGTGTGTGTCCATCTGTCTGTGTGTCTTTCCTCTGAAACATTAGAGATGGCCACAGCTGGAAACAGGACACTGAAAAGGATTAGCTGGTGCTCAGAGGTGGTAAATGAGAATTCTCTCCCAGGTGCTTCGTTGGCTGGTTCTTTCTCACATGTTCAGGGTCTAACTGATCACCATATGTGAGGTAGGGAAGGAATGTTCTGCCAGGTCAGATTGCCCATGACCTTGTAGGTTTTTTCACTTCCCAGTAAGTGACCCACACTGCATGCTACATAGGAATCAACTGGATATACCTCACTTTATGAATTCGCTGCCACTTCAGGGCCTCAGGTGTTGGTGTACCTCATCCCTCCCATTCTCACCTATGGCATACAATAGTTTAGCCTCCTAAAGGCTGTTATATTTTGGTCTAACTTTGGTTGCTGGGTTTAGTGTGTGGGTGCTGGGTGGTGTTAGTGACCTCTGATATACAAGAGTTCAGATTTGATTATCTAGTGGTACCTTCTGGCCTTAACCTATATGACACCTCCCTCTACAGCCACCCTATTTCTCTTTGTTGTGTAAATAGAGCAGAGATGGGCAAACTATTGCCCAGAGGCCACATCCGGCCCACGGGACCGTCCTGCCCGGCCCTTGAGTTTCTGGCCCAGGAGGCTCGCCCCCGGCCCCTCCCCTGCAGTTCCCCCTCCCCCACAGCCACGCCGCCGTGCCACCAGTGCTGTGGCCCACCGCTGCTGCCGGGCAGCGTGAGCGGCCTGACTGGCTCCGGCCGCGCTGCGAGCTCCTGCTGCTCTGAGCAGTATGGTAAGGGGGCGGGGAGTGGGGGGGTTGTATAAGGGGCAGGAGGTCCCAGGGGGCAGCCAGGGGATGGGGGGGTTGAATAGGGGGTGGGGTCCCGGGGGCAGTTGGGGTGGGGGTGTGGATAGGAGTCGGGGCAGTCAGGGGACAGGGAGCAGGGGGAGGTTGGATGGGGCAGAAGTTCTGGGGGGGTGTCAAGGGATGGGGAACAGGGGGGGTTGGATAGGCGTGGGAGTCCCAGGGGGCCTGTCAGGGGGCGGGGGTGTGGATAGGGGAGCAGGGCAGCCAAGGGACAGGGAGCAGGGGGAGTTGGATAGGGCGTGGGGTCCTGGGGGCGATTAGGGGTGTAGGTCCCGGGAGGGGGCAGTCAGGGGACAAGGAGCGGGGGGGGGTTGGATGGGTCGGGGATTCTGAGGGGGGCGGGGAGTGGGAGGGGTCAGATGGGGGCGGGGGAAAGGCTGTTTGGGGAGGCACAGCCTTCCCTACCCAGCCCTCCATACAGTTTTGCAAACCCAATGTGGCCCTTGGGCCAAAAAGTTTGCCCACCCCTGAAACAGAGCTCCAATCGAGTTGAAGCATATGGGTATTTAGGACATTTAGTTCAGGTTCATTCTTCTTGTTCATCAGTAAATATCAATCAACTATTACCAGACACAACGGATGCCAAGTGGTACATGCTGGTGGCTCAGAAAAAGCTAATTTTCAATATGTGCATCTCTACGTTCTTAAGCCATCAACTGCGCTCACCATCATCCCTCTTGGGTTTATTACCACATGCAACCAGCCAGGCATGTGCAAAGTACAGAATGGCTCTCACAACTGCCTGGATACTCTTATCAGTGCCAGGAAGACAACTGCTGCTTATAAAATAGGCCATGAAAGAAAGCCTACTTTCAGTATTGAGCAACCAAGCATCTTCATAACTGAAGTGCTTAAATTAGAGAGGAACCTTTTTTTTTATTTTGGGGGAATTTTTCCTATAATCTTAGATTTCGTTATCTTGTCATTAACAAAATGAGAAATTATTGCAAATTATTACCAGCAAGGGGAATTGAGGGGATCTCTGAAATATCTAAACTATTACAATAATGATGATTCGTCTCATAGTAGCATCTAGAGTCTCTAATCAAAATCAGGGCCCCATTGTGCTAAGCATTATACATAGTCATATTAAGGGACAGGAAGAAAGTTCTACTATCCCCATTTTACTGATGGGGAGCTGAGTCTCAGAGAGATTAATTGAATTATCCAAGGAAATTGGCAGAACTGGAAATTCAACCCATAGCTTCTGAGTCCCAATCCTTAACCCTTCTTTCCTCCCACTAAAGAAATTTTGGAGAGCCCTGAAACATCGGACCATAGACAAGATCACCACAACTACAGCTGGACAAAAAGCATTCATCAAACCAAAAAACTATTATGAATTTATGTCTTATTTCTCAAATCACGTACAAGCTGTTCCTGATTTCTGAGACTATATTGAGAAGTATTCCCCAATGGTTCAGATAAGTATTTTCAGACTATGGGTTATTTGCAAACTGTTCACTTCAACCATTCACGATTCATGGTGTGTGATTGATCAAATGAGAACTGTCTTGCTCCCTGATCAAATGTCTGCCATTTTTAGTGCAGTAACTAATCCAAGAATGATTTCAGTATACATTTGTGAAACTCCTGATTTGTAATTACTTTCATGCACAGCAAGGGCCACATAATCCACAAATAAATAACAGGATGACCCACTAACAGCAATGAATGGAATTTGAGTAATTTATATTTGCAATTAGGCTCATTAATCTGCTTTTTCTTTATTTGACCAGCTATAATTAGAAGGCAACATCATGACACAAACACACAGACCAACACTGAGGAGCGATTAGAAACCCAGTGGCCAAAATTATACCCAAATAAGTGCTTCAGGAAGCAAGTGATCTGAATCCTTCACATATGACCAGTCTACATTAGAATATTCATTTGGCGCACCCACATAATAGATATCTATATGTGTTGTTATAGGGACTTACTGGTTGATGGCAGAATCCTTCCACTAATTTAAATATTTCACATAGCAACACAAACTGTAGCAAATGGTTAGTACTTCAAAGATAGTGATGGAAGTCACGGTGCCTGTGGAAATGATTGCGTTCAGATTTGACCCGGTGATGGTCATTGATATTCTCTCTTTAGTAATTATGGGCATGGAGCACAAGTGGAGTAACCTTGGAAATGAAGAGATTTGTTGGAATACAGAACCTGGTCTAAAATACAGTTGTATGTAATAGATATGTGTTACATTATGTTGTCTGCTGTACAACATTATCTCTATGTCATGTAAGCATTCATGCCAGTGTGGCAGATGACGACATGGAGCATTAGTAGTAGCTTGTTCAGCAACATGTGCTATGAGAGAGCATAAACGTTCAAGGCAGCAGAAGTGGTTGGGAATGGGAAAAAAAACCACAAAAAGTCTCAAATATTTGAATTTATTTCTATTTTGCAGGATTCAAATGGACCAATTAATTTTTAAAAAACTTTTAATTTGTATTGACAATATTATCCAAAAAAAAATTATTTACCAAAAACCAGGTTTTTCAATTAAACACCTTTTCATCAAAAAATGTTGACTAGCTCGTTAAGAAGTGATGCATGCTCACTTTCTGGTAGATGTTTATGCCCCACTTCAGTATTTTGCCGACTTGGGACCCTAATGTGCTGAATGAGGGTGGCAGGCATTATCAACCACTAATATGGTATGGTAATCCCTCCGAGTTCCAGGACACTATGTTTTCAGTTTGACATAAGTTGTAATTATCAGAGTTTGGCAAGCTTGGGGGGAAAAACCACCTGGCAAGCAAACTCACTTTAAAAATTAAAGGAATTTTCCAAGTTTGCTAGACTTGCAAGCCTAGACATACTGCAGCTTAATTGCTACTCAAATGAAGAAGCAGCAATTACACACCAAAAAGGAATATTTGAGAGCTCACAAAATGTAGCTGTAACGTACATTTACTTTTACTTTTTTTTTTTTTTTTTTTGGAGGGTGAGGGCAAGATCAGTGAAGCACTCAGCTGCCATGGCAATGGGCAAATAAAATAATTACAATTAATATTCCATGGACTGCAGTTATGAAATTTGTGCATGTCATTGCTTCCATCTAATCTCGTCACTCTAGTTTTAATAGAAAGCAAGGCAAATGTGCTGCTTTGAAATTCAGCCTGCATTTCCTTCTCTTCTTCTTAGCACTGTTCTGATGTGCATGTGCTAATTACCAGAGGTAATTATTGATACACAGTGAAATCCTGACCCACTGAAGTCAGTGGCAAAACTCTATTGACTACAATAGCTGTGCTATAGAGCAAGTCCTCCAGGAAGTGCAGAGATACCTCACTTTCTGTATACTCTAGATGCAGTCTTTGGTTTTCTGGGACACATACCGAAGCCCAGGACACAGAAGTCACAGGCTGCAGTAGCTACACAGCGCAGTACAAAGCTGTATTTCCTCATTTCTGTACGTAAACCTTGTTCATTATTTATTTCTCTTGAAACCGGTCTGCTCAGCACTAAGACACTACAGGAATCAGTATTGTACTCACAATGACAGAAATGCACTGCATTATCTAAGACATAGTCCCTGTCGCAAAGAGCTTGTCTGGTTATTAAAGTGCTACAGTCATGCACTACTTCAAAGAGCTGTTTTCAATGTTCTGGTGCAAAATACATTCTCCTTGCCTCCCTTCCTTAGCTGATTAGTGATACATGTAATCAGTCCAGCCTCAGGCATGCCTTGTAGCTACCAAAACAATCCCTTTCCGACTATGCTCACAAAACAGAGAGATCTCATTCTGAATGTTCCCTTTAGTTTCAGTGACTCCACAGGCTTCCATCTGAGGAATTATGATCTGGGTTATTTTGGTTTGGGTTTGGGAATTTTTTTTTAAATTTGTTTACTAGTTCTTCCTCAATAGCCTAACACTCATTTCAGTTACTTGAGTGGATTGTTTCACACCCACCCAGGTAATCCTGGCAAACAGTTTATTCAATTGCTTTTGACTTCTTTTTGATTCTGTCTACCTGCTCAATGTTTATTCTTACTTCAGTGGATACCGTAGTTTCTCATAGTGACATTTTCTTAAGGTCAAATAAAATCCTAGGGGCCAAATTCAGTGCTGCTGCTGACTTATACCCTGTTTAACTCGATTATTCTTAATGGGATTGTAAAGGATGTAAGTCAGGACTGTGGTTGGCCCTCAGGCACAGAAGTTATACAAAGAGAGAGTGGCAGAGGAAGCAGAAGGGAGAGCCTTTAACAAATTGCATTTTTATCTGACTAACCATTTATGGCAAATTAACGTCTGAAAAGGCATTCCATTTTTCAGTTGTCCATCCTTTAAAATCTCTTCATGCCCATCATGGTAAAAACATATGTTCTACAATCTACAGACTTTCTTGGCATAGCTGATAGATTTTACTTAGCTTGTTGATTTATTGTCTTGTTGATCTTTTCTTTTGCCTTTGCAGTTCAAGATGTCTCTGGTGACATAGTTCTCGTCCATCTGGTACCTGAAAGGGATTTTGTTGCGTTTGGGCGGGGTTGGGTTGTTTTTTGTTTTGTTTTGAGGGGGGGGGCGGTTTACAGGGGGTTTTTGTTTTTTGGATGTGGATTTTTTGCCACCACTACCAAAATAGCAATGATAATTTAATGGTTGATACGAAATACATAAGCCTGAAGCCTGGATTAGGTGACATTCACATGAAATCTTAGCCCCAAAAGTAGGTCTCTAAATCCCTGTGTAATTATAGCTATCAGTATGCTACTTAGTGGGTAATGTATCCACCATCTCTTATGTAGCAGCTAAAAGCGTTCAACCTGATCCACAGCTTGTGGACTTGAAGCTGGTGTATGGTAAAAAGAGATTTTCATTATTTAAGGTTGTCTTTACAATGCTGGTTGTAAGATAATGGACTGTGCTTTTTCCAATTTAATGTTCCACTCTATATTAGACTGACACTGTCTCAGTTTAAACTATGAATCTTATCATTAGTTATTTTGATAGCCTAAAATTTCTTGCAGATGAATGCCAGTTATTTCTAGTTATGTTTCTCTTTGTTATCCTTGCCAGCTATACCAGTTAATACATTACAGCATTGCAGACTTATAGTTCGTGGATCAAGAACAGATTGTGATGCTTCCTTTTGAGATTAAGTTCTGGTGGCTCAGAACTAGCAAGCTGAAGCCAGTCTAGAGAAATGTTCAGTTGTAAAATCACTAACTGGTTAGGTTGTTAGTAGCACTTTCAGTCCCTGTCTGGTATATGCTCACGAAGGCCACTTCCAAAAAAGCAGTGTGATATTTTCATTATGAATCTGGTGCTCATATACAATAACCTGGATTTTAAAATGAAATAATGTAATCTCTTCTCATTTGGTGTGTTGTCTCTGTTTACTGTACCTGAAGACGCTGGGTTTGCTGCACAAACTAATGACCTACAGTGTCTAAGCTTTGCTGGAGAGACAGGAATACAAACCATCTGCTTTTTGGAGAGGACTGATGGGGGCTGCCTCATATCACTTCCAAAATAGACAAATATGTTAGTGCCAAATTTGGGGGGGCAAGGGGGCTGGTTGAGGGAAACCTCTTTTCCTGAGGTAAGCCTGCATATGCCAAGTTGCAGCTTTGGAATTTTTACAGCTGAATTCTGAACTCCTGACAATAAGGGTTTACAATGGAAATGTTGCCAGACCCTTAACTGTAGCGACGCCACTATAATATTTATAAGTACATTATACTCTTTCCAAACATATGTGCTTATTACTTATGTCTCCACTTTTGCCTCTCTTCTAGGGAACCTTTCTGTATAAACAAAACAGATTAGCTTACTTATGCTCAGAAATGCTAATTGCTCTACGTCTCTATCTGCTATGCAAAAGTCTGTCCAAATAGCCAAAAGAAGATTCCTTCCCTGTATTTTACGCAGCAGCAACTCTTTACAATGCATAAACTTCCTCTTCCACTTTGCTCTTCTTTGCATTAGTAAATCTGTCCATCTTGCTAGTGTTTTTAAAAGATTCTTGTTTTAGAAAATGTACATCTAAGGTGGATGGGCCACTGACTTAGAGACAACCTGTGCAGCCCATCTTTACAAGATCTGACAATTTGGTCCTCTCTAAGTAAACAAAGGGGAAAAATGGATACATAAACAAAAAGCTACTTGCAGCACTGACAGTTTGTCCAGTCCAGCAAAAGTAGGTTCCCAGGGAAAGTGATTGCTTAATAGTGATGGGGACTGACAGGGATTTCCTAGCTCTTCCATGCAAGTCTCAAAGCAATTTGATTCTTGGCACAAATACATCCAAAACTGTTGATCAATTAGACAGATGTGGCCTGGTGAGAAAGTGCTTGAAAGTAAACAAACAAAACAAAAAACAAATGCATTCTTCTGTGCCAGATTTTTGGTGAATTCAAACTCATACACTTCCCCATGTAATCTGCAAATGACACTGCTATTATATTTAAAGTACCATACAGATAGGCTGAGAAATGGGTGTTGAGATTAGGTTTTGGCTAGGGTTTGGGGTTTAGGTCCAAGCCCATACTGAGGAACAATATGAGGCTGGAATCAATGGAGCCAAAATCACAAGATTTGGAGCCAAATGTACTGTGATCATCTGAGATCCAACTTTTCTGGTGAGAGTTTAGTCACATACCAATCAGCTTTTAAAAATGTACTTCTTTCAACTTCGAAACCAAATATGTGCGGATTTGAATCTGAAACCTGTCAAAATTCAAAGAGGCTCAGGTTAAAGGTTTGATTTTGGTTTGTTTGCACTGGTTAAGTAATATTTCATCTGCTTTTTTGTGTGCTTGGATAGCTCAGAAATAAAATTGCTTGGAATCATTACATGTATGTAGCTCTAACGAGGACATGCTTGGAAAAAAAACGGCTTGGCAATAAAGTATAGCTCGAGCACTATGCATTCTGTCACTTGGCTCGTGTAAAGCACTTTGTGGAAAACAATTTCTCTGGTCTGTTCGATGTTGATTTGGTTTCTTGTATGAGGAGTCAGATCAGAACTCTGCTGATCAGCGCTTTTCCGTCAAGAGCTAGCATAGAATCAACAGCAGGTCATACCACAGGAAAAACGGCCTTTTCAAAGAAGCTACTTATTACAGAACAAAGGGATATGGGATCCACTTGGTTTCTGCACTTTCTGATCTTTGCCATGCTTTTAAAACTTTCTAAGGGATTCCAGTTTTTGATGAACAAAGTGAGATTTCTTTTTGAAGATGGAACACATTTTATTGCCATCTGGGGACCTCCAAGATCAGGCCATTTCAAAATTGTATGATGAGTTGTTTGTAAGAGCTATATGATTATAACAGAGAATGATGGAGTGCCAGAAAGTATGTTCCTTATAATTATAATTTTGGGGACAATGATAACATATTACCTGTGCAACATGTAAGCCACTGTTGAGTTACCTTCCATAAAATTACAAAAGCCCTATCATAATACATATATGCAAGAAAACAGAATTGAGATTGCTCTGGAAACCTTAAGGTGTGGTTCTACTCTGAAAGGTGACGATAGGTAATATTTTTTAAAAGCACCTAAGAGTCTGTCTACACTGCAATAAAAGACCCATGGCATGGCCACAGCTGTATAGGTCAGCTGACTCAGGCTTGCAGGGCTCAGACTCCGAGGCTATACAATTGCAATGTAAACAGTCAGGCTTGGGCTGGAGCCTGGGCACTGAGACCCCATGAGTGGGGAGGGTCTCAGAACCTGGACCCCAGCCTAAGCCCGAACATCTACACTGCAATTTTATACCCCTGCAGCTCAAGCCCTTCGAGGCCAAGTCAGCCTACCTGGACTCAGAGTCGGCACCACGGTTTTTTTAGTGTCTTAGGAGTCTAAATCCTACTGATTTTCCATGAAACTTCAGCTCCTAACAGTCTAAATCACGACTGAAACTGGGAGTCAGACTTCTAAGTTATTTAGATGCTTTTGAAAATTTGACCCTGTGTAAAAATGACACCTTCCTTCTTACCAGAGCTGCTGATGATGACTATTGAGTTGTATCTCCTGACTTTAGTAATAAAAACAAGGATTTTTTTCAATTATTTTTAGCCCTTTCAATACTGCTGAACCAACAGTCTTCAGGAAGGAAGCTGGACTCTATTCTTCCTTGTTCACCATCAACAGAATTGACAAGTACTAAGTAGAAGGCCTAACTGGAGACATAATTTGAAGACGACAGGATTTCATAGGTGTAACTGAGGGCTGAGTTTGGCCTGCAGAGTCTTTACTACCAGTGGTGTTATGTGAGAAGAAAAGAGTCCAGGTTGACTCTTAAGAGTCCAGAGAGAGTTTGCTGAGATGTCAGTTATTGTAAACGGACTGAATTTGCTCTCAAAATCCTTGAGACACAGCAAACAAGGAATTCTATAAAGTCCTTTTGAAAAGTAGAACGGTACATTAACCCTGAGTTTCATTCAGCCTTAATTTTGTATTGGCATCTTCTTGTATTTAATAAAGAATCCAATGTCTTATCCAATGTCTTCTTTCAGATTTGTGTACCATATCGAAGAAGTATTCTTGGGGGTGAGTGGTGGCAGTTCTCATTCTTTATAGTTACATGCAACCTCATTTCCTACGTTCAATCTCCTGGGCAGTGCTTATATGAAAGGGGTTATATTGATATGCCCAGCTTTTGGGGGGCATATGGTGTAACTATGTGGACCCCAACATATCCCTTCCCAATTCAAGCACTGCCCTTGGGCCATTCTGCCTCCATATCCAATCTAAAGCCTTCAAAATATTTGCACAATACATTAAATTCCAGTGATTGGAATTGTGATCCAAAACACCCACACATTTTTGGGCAGTGATTCTGAAATCTGCCATCAACCACAGCTCTGAATTTCATAATTAGAACTTCTCTCTCTAATGGGCAAAACCAGGATACTGACTCCCTTTAAACTTTGGGGGCCTGAATTAGAAACCCAGAGCTGGATCTGAATGGGGCAGCTTGGACCCATCTCAAATTAATTCTGCTATTCTTTCAAAAATTACTGACGACATAAATTCTGCCAGGCCATACTAGCTATGGACACACTGTACTTTGACAACTGTAATGGGGAAACTGAGAAATTCAAAGACTTCTAAGCAAATAGAAGGCTGAGGGGAAAAAATGCCTACAGATAGGTTTTGTGACAAGGAAAATCACATTAAAAAGAAACCCACATGAGGAAAACCAGTTTTTACTTTGCTGTTTTAATTGACAAAGTCAGCAGTATAAAACAACCAGGTCATCCATCTATTCCTGCAGGAAAACCACTGGAGCCTTCAATATCATAGTGTCAGCTGCTTTTCTATAGTCTGACGGTCTGACCTCATGAGCTCAGAAATATGAACTCTGCTAAAAAATATTTCTTTGGGTTCACTAAGACAGCCTCCTGTTTTCTGTCTGTGCGCATTGTGACACCTGCAGCCTGATAGAGCTGTTATGGCTCTAACTATGCAGACTAATTTAGGCACTCTGGTTTGTATGTCTATGTTTCAGTGGCTGATTTTGAAAACAGGAAGCAAGTGCTGAAATTTCAAAAAAATAATCTGGCAATCAATCCATTAAGAACAAGAATTCCAGCTTTTTTTTTTTAAATCAGAAATTGGACAAACAAACTTTCCTTAACTAACCCCTGACTGTACTTAGTGCCGTAGGGAAGTGGGGGAGGAACATGATTTAAATGGACTGAACAAGAAAATAACTGAGAAAAACAATGCTATTCTCGGGGGGGGGGGTGAGCGGGGGAAGAGTGTAACAAAATGAAAAATCAATTTTTTTTTAAATACAATAAATTTTCAAAGAAAGGAAACAGAAGATCATAATTTTGGCAAAACAATTACCCTCACAAAACTCAATACATTCATCATGCTGAATAGTATTTAAAAAAAATAATGGAGGAAAACATTATCCCCTTTCCCAGAAACTTTGCTGCAAAATTACAACGTAATAATCAAGTGCAGAGGTGCTTTAAAAGAGAATAGTCAGATTCAGCTGAATGTAGGCGACTAAGTAAGATCGATTTTTGTTCCACTGAGGTGTACGTTTACTGCATCTGGGGGTGCTCATTTGTTTTGACGAATGACCATTATGCACTTCAGCCATACGACTGTCTGAAATATTATGTCAAATGAAGCAAATTATAGAAGCTAGCTGGAAAAAAAACAACCTAAAACAGAAACCAGTGAACATTCTCATTGGCTAGCATAAAATCCATTTGAAGACAGTGGGCCAGATTCTGACCTCAGATATGCCTACATAATTCCACTGGCTAAATCAATGGGAATTCTATATGCATATCTGGGAGAGGATTTTTGCCCTGCTGAACTGAGCCCAAACTTTGGAGAGTATGGGCTTGGCAGATTTATTGAGCCAGATTTTTAGCTGATGTAACTCCACGACCTGGTGTCTTGATAATGAAATGTGACAGCATGCACATGTGATATCTTGTCACAAACATCACCACTTTCCGACTCAGGCCTGGAAAAGTCCTATTTTCTAGACTCCATCCTTGCTCCAATGATGGAAGTATGGGTTTGGCTTAGCATTTGCCAAATTTGGTGGTCAGAAGCCAACTCCAAATTCTAATTTTGGAGAGGGGGGGATTGTTCACCCAATAATACATATTCCAAGCTACATAAAGAGTCTTCTCAGCAACACGAGGCATTTCCTCCCACACCAATGCTATGAGAACAGCTTGCATGAAAATGGAATTAATTTTAAGAACAATGAACGTTTCCCCTTCCTTTCCCTGCTGTTTACAAGCCATCTTTGCTGTCAAAACAATATTCAATGGCCTGCTATGCTGAAATATTTCTGTTTAAGCATGTGGCTGGATAGAGAGACAGACACTCGGAAAACAACTTTCTTAAACAAATAAATAGCCTAGCTCTTGAACTTTATGCTCCTAATAATCTCTGCCATCATTAGTCACAAAACAGTGTTTGACTTAAAAGCCTAAACAAGAAAAAAAAAGGGGGGGGGGGACAGATGTGGAGGAGATGAGGGGTTGAAACAACCTCCTCTGTTCCAAACAGTTGAGATATGTTTACTGAACTTTGAAAACACCTGTTCATCCCAGAGTAAGAGCCCAATCTCATGGAAAGACTTCCACTGATTTTAGTATCTGAGCGGTAGCCGTGTTAGTCTGTATCCACAAAAACAACGAGGAGTCCGGTGGCACCTTAAAGACTAACAGATTTATTTGGGCATAAGCTTTTGTGTGTAAAAAACCCACTTCTTCAGATGCATGGAGTGAAAATTACAGATACAGGCAAACATATTTTTTACATATTGGTAAAAATATATATTTCTATCTACAAAAGCTTATGCCCAAATAAATCAGTCTTTAAGGTGCCACCAGACTCCTCGTTGTTTTTATTGATTTCAGTGCGAGTTGGATCAGGTCCCTAAGGCTTGGATGTGAATTAGTTTATGAACAGGAAAGATGTGACAGCATGGACGTCATATAAAAGAGCCACTGTGTTTTACAAAATAACTCCCCACAACAGCATGACAATGCTTACAGCTGCATCCTAATATTACTGTCCACAGCCCCTTCCATTGCATCTCAACTTTAACTCACAATAATATTAACAGTCAAGCATGCACATCAAGACAGTCTCTGCTCAGGAGATCTTACAGTCTAGAGGGTAGGCACAGAACGGAAAGATGCTTTGAAAGGTCAGAAGATGAGGTCACTTTAGATTATTATATTTTATTATTCATTTTCATTTATTGTTTCTCTGGGCCTGACAGAGGAAGTGGGTCTTAAGGAGGAGAAACTAATTAATTACTCTTTCAAGGAATTCCATGTCAGTGCACACACAGCTCCTATAATAAGCCTCAAATCTATAGTCATCCTTTCTTCACAGACATAGCAGATTTAAATCCACTTGGAGAAACAGTTGTGGTCCTCACTGTACACCGATATATTTTGTGCCCTGTCATGACACCATAATGGCCCTTATTTACAGATATGAGAAACTAGAATCATAGAGATAGATCCATAGATTTTTCTCAAGGGTTTTTTTCAGGGGGGAGCGTAAGGAAAACTGATTATTTCTGCTAGCAAAAATTGTTTTTTACTGGTTGTCAAACAGCGCTGTTTCATTGATAAAAGCCAGCTGTGCTGTTGTATGTTTGATGAGGCAATAAGGTCCACATGCTGAGGGCTAACATGAAGCAAAAGTGTTAATCACCAACTTGTGCGTATTATCGAGTTATAAAAAGAAGGATCCACCTGCACATTATAACTTCTGAAACTTCCCTTTCCACAGAACTGGAAAATCATAATTTAATCAATCTGTCCCATTCAGTGTTCTTTGTGAGGGAAAATTTGAGGGTTGGTCTACACTGGGAGCTCATGTCAACATAGCTATGTTGCTCATTGGTGTGAAAAACCACACCCATGAGCGGCATAGTTAAGCCGACCTAACCCCTCCTGTAAACAGAGCTAGGTTGATGGGAAAATTCTTCTGTCAACCTAACTACTACCTCTTGGGGAGGTGGAATACTTATGTTGACAGAAGAACCCCTTCTGTCAGCGTAGGTAGTGTCTACACTGAAGCACTACAGCAGCGAGGCTGTGCCACTATCTCGTTTCAAGTGTAGACAAGACATGAATGACCAAAGGAGCTATGCAAACTGGTTTGCATATTGAATTTAACAATCAAACTGATCAATGGAGATGTAATATAGAACTGGTCCTGTCCATCATTTTGAGCATCATTTTGGACTAATTGAGGTTCTGAAATCACTAGCAACATCTAAACACACACCCCATGATGATGACTCTATGAGCCTGATCCTCTACTGGTGTAAATCAGTAATGGAGCTATGCCAATTTACACCAGTGGAGGATATGGCCTTTTTGCGACCACCAGCTGAAAATTCATTGCTGCTGGTGCTGCCTACACTGTTGCTGATACTGGGGATAGTCAGTCACATTTGCCTTCCATCACAGCATAGGACACTGATGATACCTGCCTATGGTGTTGGGGAAACCTGAGAGAATCCACCAGCCATCCTCCTTTCTCCTTCCTGTGGCTTCTCACCTTCCATTCCCAATGCTGCCCGTACAGCATGACTATGGCACGTGTGACACAACAGGATATCAGAGTTTACATGTTTTTACTTGTGCTGGCCTCTGCATTTGGAAGAGTTTCCTGATTCCTTTCCTCCAGCCACCTTCTATTTCCCTTCTCAAATCCTGCCTTAATACCCACCTCCTCCAGGAATCCTTCATATCTTGTGCTCCTTATCAGTAATCTCTGTACCCTCCCTTATCTGATCCGTACCTTGTCTTGCATCCGCAGTTTCGCATCCTGTATCTTGCATACCTGTCTGCAAGCCCTTCCATCCAAAGAAAATGTTACTGTAATATTTGTAAAGCACTGTGTAAATCTGTGATTTTGTATATGTGATGCTATAATAAACCACAATGGTTTCGCTTCCATATTGTCAAGGGGTACACTAACCATTAGAGTCACCTCCTCCTGGTCACTCTGGGGATTAGTTCTACTCACATCCAACAACCCCTTCTGCTGCTCATTCATGCACCTTGTCACCACTCACTCTCTCTGCAACTCTGGGTACTCTCTTTGTGACTTGATCCTCCAGCCAGGTTATCGTAGTCCTCCCCTTCCAAGGATCCAAAGTCTCACAGGATGAATTGTCCCAGGCAGTCTTCAATTCCCCTACCCAGACTCTGCCGTTTCCCCAGTATCTGGTAGGGGAACTTGGGCTCACCCACTACTCCAGGTTCCAGCCTAGGGACCCTACAACCAGCAACCAAGGTCTGCACAGTCCCAAACCTCACTACTGTTTCCCTGGGTCGCTCCTACTTCGCCACTCTCAGGCTCTGGGTATACCCTTCCATCAGGGCCAGGGCTTCTGTTCTCCCACTGATTTCCTCCTTTCCCCCTCTACAACTCGCATGTGGCTGCAGGCCTCTACACTGCAACCCCCATCTGCTGCCAACTCTTTGGCTTTATCATAGCCCCATCTGTTCCTTCTCAGCTGGGCCCTCTTCCCAATCAAGAGATGCTTATCCAACCTAATTCCCTAACAAAGTGTGGCCTACCAAGCTAACTGGGCCCCTTCTCAGGCTCATTAACCCTTTCAAGGCTGGTATGGGTTGAACACCCATCACATACATCCATCACAGCACTAATGGGCTGCCTGTTGTTTCTCCTTTTGTCCCTTCACATGAGGCTCCAACACCCTGCTGTTCCTCCTCCTCCTCCTCCTTACCACCTTTGTGGATCTAAATCAGGTCAGAGCACCACTGACATGATTTTCATGGAGAGACAGATTCAGGAAAAATGCATTGAACAAAATATGGAAATGTATGCTGTCTTCATTGATCTAATAAAAGCATTTGACACTGTGACTAGAAATAGTCTCCTGAAAATTCAAGACAATTTTGGCTGCTCTATCAAATTCGTTAACATCACACATCAATTATATGAAGAAATGGCTGGTCAAATACTCTCAAATGGTGACCTCTCTGAACCAGTCACTATATCTAATGGGATGAAACAAAGCTTTGTTCTGGAACCATTCCTCTTTGTTTTCTTCTTCCCAGCTGCTCTGAATTATGAAACTCACAACCTTCAAAAGGGCATCAACATAAGGTATAGAACTGATGGGAAATTCTTCAGTCTGTAAGGGCTTACAGACAAGACAAAAGTCCTTGAGGAACTCCTATGTGAATTCCCTTTTTGCAAATAACTATGCTCTACTTGTCACAGTGGAAGTGACTGCAGCTTAACTTTGGCAAGTTCTCAGAGGCAACTAAACAGCTTGGATTCACCATGAGCCTGGAAAAAAATGAAGTCCTCTTCCAACCAGCGCTATCAACTACTATCACTGAGCCAAACATCACCTCCGATGATACAAAACTAAAGAATGTCCATTACTTCTTACATAGCGTAGCAAGACCATCTCATGTGACAGTTCCTTGGATCAAGAAATATCAAACAGAACATGAAGGGAAAGCCATACTTTCAGAAGACTTCACATTAGGATACTCACCCAGCATACTATCAAACTGTCAACAAGACTGGTGATATATAATGCAGCAGTAATAAGATCCCTTTTATATGGGTGTAAAACATGGATAGTTTCCTGCAGATACTACAAGCAACTTGAAAAATGTCATATGCGCTGTCTTCACTCTGTTCTGAAGGTCCTCTAGCAAGACAACATGTCAAACATTAACATCCTTGAAAAAGCAAAAACATGTTATCAAAATAGGTGGTGATAGGCTCCCCCCCAAAAAAGTCCTTTATGATGAGCTAAAACTCAGAAAGTGCAGAAAGGACAGTCAACATAAATGCTTCAAAGACTCCCTTAAGCAGAATCTCAACTCATGCAACATAAATATTGACAACTTCAAAGATACAGCCAAGGACACACCTGAATGGAGAGCAACTATCAACTTTATGAAAGACGGATGCAAAAAATGGTGTAAAAAAAGGACCAAATGTCAAGCCGAGTCTTTAGTTGGAGCCTACACATTCCTAGGTGACATCCTTTTATGACCTTGTCCCTCATGTATCAGACTATACAACCACAAGAGAACACATAAGATGCCATGATGTCATTATTGGCTATGACAGACAGCCATACCACCTTTATTCAGGAGTTCTTTGTCACGAAAAAATAGTGGAGAGGACATATTATTAGACTATTCCTCTCCAAAACCAGCAACAGACAGAATCCTTTGTCAGCTTGTACCCCAGCTTCTTGATCCAGATTGCCTTCTCATAATTAACATTCTCTCACAGATCAGGCACAGCCATGTAATGATTCCTACTAGATAAAGATCAAGTTCAACTGATATGCTACCTGAATCTCCCTGAGAAATTTCAGCATGAGCCATATCCTAAAGACTATATTCATTTCTTATTCTTCCTTTATTCAGCCACCCTCCAACTGAAATATGGCAAAGATTCCTTTCCGCTCTCCCTTTTATTAAACACATGGAAACCAGGAAATTTTACCATTTTTGCCAGCGGTGCAAATTTTTTCACACAGCTAAGGTGGAGTAACTTTAACCACCCAAGAAGTATAATTATCACCCTGAAATACACTGCCTGGAATGTATTATTGCTGTCATGAAATGGAATTTATACATAATATGGAAACAGTGAGCCCCATGGATTTACTGGACATTATTGGCATGGCTGTGACATCAAGGATAGCCAATCTCTAACTGAGCCCAGCATTCATAATAAGTCATTTCATAATTCTAACAAATAGCAAATGTTATTACTATGTATTTTTAGGTAGTCCCATTGATTTATCAGTGAATACTTTGTACACTGAAGAGTCCTGCACAGTATAATGAGGTTAATTAAGAGAATTTGAAGACAAGACATTTGCTAGTGCAGCTTGGTTACTGCATTTCAGGGGCTGTTTTACAACAGCATTGCTGAAGGAAAACATCACAATAGAATAAGAACATTTCAAATGATTATTTCTGCTGAAGAGTAATGAATTCTTGGGCTACCTTGGCATCTCTGGGTGTCAAACTACAGCTGTATTCACTGAAGGGAAATAAACTACTGCATTCCTCTGCTAAAGAAAAAAGACCCCGCTCTGTGCTTACACCAAGTCACAATATGCACACTAGTGCACTTTAATCTTTTTTAAATATTTGTAGTGGTCCTGCATTGATACCAGAACATAGGTGCAGGGCAATAAAAGCTTCCAGCTCACCATCACCAACCAGACCTCACCACAGATTACGCCCAGTATAAGTGTTGGAACCATGATGAGTTCTGGCAGGTTGGCATCCAGCAGTTCAACCTGTTTACAATTAGTTACAAGAAATTCCATACAAAAACACCTCATTGCCTGGGTCAAAGTACCTCGCTAGCCTAGTTATAGTCTTAACCCTTTCAGTACTCTAGCAATTATGTTGCTTCTTAGGCAACTGCAAGTTTCCTTTCTGACCCTTCTTGACCTTTTCTTCTTCATTTCAACTCTATATAAGGTCCTGATGTAAAGCTCACTGAAGTCAGTGGAAAGACTCCCATTAACTTCAAAGGATCAGGCTCTACATGAGATTGTTTTTAGATCAAACAAAATAAATGTGTAGGACTTGAAAGCTCTCTATCATTCTGAGCAGATAACAGAGATGCTTCGTAACATTGATTTACTCTTCCAAACAAATTGAGTAATAACAGATGATTGTCATACCTTGCTACTAATTATGACACAGGACTATTCACCTGGATATTGGGAACAGCTGAAGGAACCCTCAGAAAAGAGTTCAATCATTTGAGTGCCATGTATCATCTCTGGTATATGCGGCAAAATGCATATCCACTGTTGCTCCATATACATTCGCACTTCGGAGAAGTTTGGCTGCAGCAAAGAGCCACCACAAAGAAGCAATTTTTACAAACAAGGTTAATGCATATAGTTCACAATGTGGGCTTAAGGGAAGACAGACTGCCTTGTGCCTGTGATCTTGTGGGAGATGCCTGGATGCTAGACTAATACAGAGAAATTTTCAGTGACCTAATACAATATGCTACCAAACAGATATATGAAGTAACACAGAGGTTCTCAACTGTGGGTCGGGACCCCAAAGTGGGTCACGACCCTGTTTTAATGGGTTGGTACGGCTGGTGTTAGACTGGCTAGGACCGGGGCCAAAGCTGAAGCTCGAGCTCCACTGCCCAGGGCTGAAGCCAAGTCCCACCACCTGGGGCTCAAGCTTCAGCTTTAGGTTACAGGCCTACTGTCCAGGGATGAAGCACATGGTCTTTGGTTCCCCTGCCCCGGATGGTGGGGTTCAGGCTTTAGCTTTGGCCCCGCCACCCAGGGCGGCAGGACTCAGGCGTGCTTAGGCTTCGGTCCCTACTCCTGGAGTTGTGAAGTAATTTTTGTTGCCAGAAGGGAGTCACGGTGCAATGAACTTTGAGAACCCCTGCAAACAATATGTGCTGGCAAGTACTGATAAAACTTCGTTAGCCACAAATGCTGAAGTGCACAACCATTTTTTTTGCAGAATTAGAGATAGATTCAAATGAAATACAGAGGAAGTTTGGACTCAAACTCTGTGGTTGGCCCCTGTCTCTACAATAGGTCAAACCAAAAGACTGGATCACAAACACAAACCTCCTCTGAATGTTGGGGAAGTTCTGATTTGGGACACAGACCTAAAGTCTAATGGAGTCTGGCACATCTCCAGACCAAATCTAGCCTTTGTTCATCATACCCCAGGGATCAGATTCCAAGGCCCTTCCATAGGCCCCTTTTTTCTCCCTGAATAAAACTTATCCTCAGGATAGTACATCTGCATAGTCAACTATTGCAATTTTGGGGGGCATGCAGAGGCAGGGAGTTGGTGAAATTCAGTTGTCCTCCTCACCATCAACTCCTTTGTTTCTTTCTAACAATATTAGTCCCCTTCTCCAACTTCATCATTCCCCAGGCATGGGAACAGAATAATATACACCAATTCAGCAGCCCTTTTAAAGGAATATTCTTAGCAGAGGGGATGCTGTTCCATACTACTGAGCTATAGAGGGGTTCCCTTAGAGAAATCAAGAAGTAAAATATAAATGAGATTTAAATTAAGGGCATAGATTATTGGTGGCAACCTGAAAAGGGTCTTCATGCCTACCATAAGTGGACTAGGTGACCCTGCTTAAGCCTCATTATTATGAAAGTCTCAAGTTTTTGGACTATTTGAGAACTTTAGCTAACAACAGAAACATCAAATTAAACTGAATGGATAAAAAGTGCAACATATTGACAACAGAATTGATCTTTTCTTGTAAAACTGCTGGATAAAGCCCATAATATATTGCATCCATCATTAGTTTTTTAGAAGCATTAGGGCCAAAATAATGTGTCTTGTTTATTCTCCTCTTCTCTAGCTGGCAGCTCTCTTACTTCCTTTCTCCAGATGGAGGGGAAGGTGAGTGGCTGCTTTGCATTGTCTGGCAGGAGATGCCTGTCCCCTTGGATATAAAATGCCTTCCTACAGACAGGAAAAAAGTCTTTCGGCAGACAGGATATACAGTACACCCCACATAAAGTTTATTTTGATGTCATTAACTGAGGAGACTCAGAAAGGACATAACTTTATGTCTTGCTGAGCCTGCTGGGGCATACTTCAGTTCTGAGGGTGGATGCAAGCCCAGTAGGGGCAAGAAGCAAGGAACAGACAGAAGAATCCTTCCTAAGAGAGTAAAGAATGCTGATGTACGAATGCAAAACTCATTTGGTACATGTTGAGTGCTTACAGCTAATGCTCCCATATCTAGGGGAAGAGATTGCTTTTTGTGGTGTGGTCCAGTTGGCATTAGTGATACAGCAGCTGGCTGATATAATCAAGCAAGCAATGACATTTCAATGTCCTCTCCACAAAAGGTTGAACTGTTTTATCAGGCCAAATTGTCTTTTCACATATCAGCTCCACAAGCCAAATTCACCCTGGGATAGAGTTGTAACTTTAATTGAAGTCAATAGAAGCTGCACTACCTTGTGTCAAGGCTGAAGTCTTCTTGTCTGAAGTATTTTAACTGTCAAAGATACAAAGGAAGTGTCATCTCTCTATTCTCTTTTAATTCCTTTCTGACTCCCATTCAATATTCAGGTAAAACAGTAAGAAGTGAGGTTTTGTTAAAAGCCTGGAAATAAGGCCAGTTTACCATAGCGTTCTGACCAGTCACATGCCCAGACCAGCTGCTTTAGAAACCAAAGCCTACTATCATGAGCAGAGTTTGGGAGATTCAGAGTTTTGGGGCTGTACACAGGGCATAACCTATGTACAGCCTCTCAGTCAACGGCTTTTCTGATAGGGAAATCTCCACATTAAGAGAGAACTGTCTGAGTAGGTCACTTGTAGTGCAAGTAGGCTAGGTGACTCTAACTAACCTTCAAAATAAAAAGAGATTACTTCCCCCACCTTCTCTCTCTCATAACCTGGGACCAACACAGCTACAACAACACTACATACATATTGTTATTAAAACATTTGGGGTACTTGCTTCCCTGACAATTTTCTCTCTGCATAAAGTTTCCCCTACCTGAGCTTTCTAACACTACTCTCATTCAATATAACACTTGCCCTATTTCAGGTCCTCACTAAAGGAGCATGACTTATTTTTATAGTCCTAGGAAGCATGGGCTCCCCAGGTGCATCCCATAAGATAGACAGCAATCAGCCTTTCAGAGCAGCCATACAGGACAAGCATTTCCTCGGGGTACCGCCATCCCAAGGAAACATTAGAGCAGTACTACAGAGACAAGATGGAAATCAGCTTGGTTTAATGGGATGGGGCAGATGCTTGCTTACCTTTCTCATTTTGTGTCTGTGTTTGAGTCTCTTCTAATTACCAACAGAGGTTGCACCACCCCAGTTCTCTTGATAGTTTGGTTCTGCCTTCCTAAATGTTTTCAACCCCTTCCATTTTGGCGTCCTCTGTGAATACGATCCCCGCAAACGAATTCCAGAGAGAAAGACATGTTCAGCAATGCCAGAGGCTTGCTTTTTCAGTTTACATGTGGAGAAGCCCCTGAAAGCTCTAAAGCACTCCTGGACCAAGCCACAACTAGCAGGAGTGTCACAACTTGGATACCGGTACTTGCTTCACCATTGTGACAAGGGCAGCTTTGCAGAACACCTGCAAATGCTTTATGGCCACTATTTGCTAACCCCCTGTTTTATTCTTTCTTCAAAATCTCCAGTGCCACAGCTTAATCAGTAGTGTTTAGCACCCTTCTGCTTTCTTTGTGATCCTTAGACATGATTTCATGCATCTCAGCATGTTAGGATCAGTGTATGCCCATGTCCTATCAACCCTTGCATCACAAGCAGAAGATGTGGTGACTACAGTGTTTACAGTATTACAAATGGAAAGAGTTTCAGCATAAGTAAACTGTATTTAGGCAATTTCCCAGCTGGACTGCCAAACCAACCAACAGATCAAACACTGACAGAAGCTGAACCACTACTGTGAAAAGTGCATAGACAGTTCTACAGTGCAATCAAGAAAACAGGAATCTCTGTGGTTATATTTGAAATCAGGGCTTATATGTCTTTTAGCTGAAAGGCAGAGAGTGAAGCAGTTGAAAGGAAAATGGAAGCAATGAAAGGAAAGAAAGAAAAAGAAAGAGAGGGAGCATGTAAGAACAGCTGATAAAGTCAAAGACCTCAATCCTGCCATTTACTAATGTGCTGGCTGCTTGTAGACTTCACTAGGGTTCTACACAGGTGCAGGGGTCCACTACTGTGGCTTTCAGGATCATGACCTAAATGATAAATGGCATGGTAAGGCCTCTGTGTGGCAGTGAGTGTGAGAATGACTCTATAGCCTGGCAGTTAAGGCATTCACCTGGCAGCAGGGGTGGCATTTTGCTCCAATGAATATAGACTTGGCCGAAACTGCAATTTTTCAGTGAATAAATTGTTTGCCTGAAAAAAAATTCACCCAGCTCTAGTGCAGTAATCACTCTGGGCCCAAGGGGCTTGAAAGAGATCCTTTGTACTCAGTGATGCAGATCTCAGCAGCCTCTGTATAACAGAACATGGGCTTCTACAGAGCCCCTTTCCCAGACTTCCTGTCTGGGAAACTAACATACTTAAAGTACAGTTACCTATACCACAAACCCCTATGGAGCCCCATTGAAGTCAATGGAGTTCTATGTGGGTGCAAGAAATGCAACAGTGTCAGAGCGGGACCTAAAAAAGGAGGTATAAAAGGTATACTAAACTATATATTTAACAATATATAAGTACTATATATTGAGCCAATATTTAAAATTCCTATAGTACTTTTCTTCTGTAGATCTAATCTAGATCTGTAGATTTAATTGGGGATTGGTCCTGCTTTGAGCAGGGGGTTGGACTAGATGACCTCCTGAGGTCCCTTCCAAACCTGATAGTCTATGATTCTGTGATCTCAAAGTGCTTAACAAAGAAGGTTAGTAGCATTATTCCCCAGATGGGGAAACTCAGAGACAGAGCAGTGAAGTAACTTGCCTAAGGTCACCTAACAAGCCAGTGGTAGAATCAGGACTTGAACCCAAGTCTCCTGAAAGCTAAGCCACCACCTGTCCACTGAACCATACTGCCTCTCCAAATCTGCATTTACAAGAGCCTATTTTGATGTGAATTTACCTATTCTGGTTCTCAAGTAAAGGAACACACATTTTCTAAGTAACCTTTCCTGACAATATTTTTATGAATATTCCTCTTCAAATAATCATACCATGAAAACACAAGTGAATTCACAGACATAAAACTCCATTTAAATAACGTTATATTGACAGAACCTGACACAAAGCCTGGAAATTCAGAGTTGTGGTTGGCATCTCATGCTGAACTCTAGTCACTGTGTCTTTTATTTTCCACATGAGCATTAGTGACAGCCTTAAGTATGGACTTCCTCACTCTTTCAGCTTGTGTCACAACCTTCACATTATTTAAAGATTTTTCCTATGAATAGCTACAGAACAGGGCTGTATCATTATGTTGTCATTAGATTTTGTCATTTTGATACTTCTAAAATAAGATCTGGCAAATAAAATAAGAAAGAGTCCAGAACTTGGGCCAAAAATCTAATCAAATCCAAATTTTTCGGGATTTATGGAAAAGATAGGTTTGGAGGTGGGAGTTATTCTTTTTATTTTTGTGCTTCCCTGAACTTTCTGCTTCTGGACAGAACTAGAAGGGTAAGTTCTGAACTACACAAGAAAACTTTCTCACATTGCCTCTTGCAAACACAGGTAGCTTAGATAACTGTCAGCAATTGGAACCAAGATGATGTACAATGTCAGTTCACTAGCTGTATCACACAGTACTTTATATAATTACTATCACCTCTTCGAAATACCCCTCATCTCCAGACAAACCCTGGTTTTACTTTGGGCCCTGATCCTGCAACTGCACCTGTGCAAAGCCTCAAATGTAATAGGGCTCTATGCAGCTGCATAGCTTCACCTGCCTGGAGGCAGCTGCAGGATTGGGGCCACAGTCAGAACAGGAAATCAAATGGAATGAGTGATTGCCTCATATCACTGAAATCATTTCAGCTAAAACCACCTTTGTTTTAGAAAAGGAAGATGTTTTACTGCTTTGCAGGAGCATTTGCCTAAGCCACTCTTCTAGAGCCAAATTCTGCTCTTAGTTACACAAGTGTAAAGCCAGAGTGAAATCATTGCTTTGGAGTTATTCTACATTTACACCAGAGTAACTGACAGCATAATTTGTCCCTGGGCCCCAATTTTGCAAACATTTAACCATGTGTATAACTTGGTTTACATGAAAATTCCGATTGACACCGTGGCCACAAACACTTGTGGCTATGCTAAAGTGTTTGCAGAATCAGGGCCTTTTTAGTGTTTGTTTAGATCTTATTTACTTGTGTGTAGCAGACCTATTTATATGTATTTCTTGATGATCATTCTTTTGTATGTTTACTGGTGCTCTTATGTATTTCTGTCTTCGCTGAATGGGCTATCGACTGATTTCTGTCTATAGCATAATCATGTCTGTGTTATAATCCTTTCTTGTTTCTATGGAATGGTGAATTGCTCTTTCTAGGTTTTATTTCAATTTCCCACTATTTTGTCTTAAATCTTAACTTCCAGTATCTCTCAAAACATGACACCAGGAAGTAGCCCAACAGAGGAAATCTTGGGAAGATATAATCCTTATTTCTCTCAGACATGGCATGGTCTTGTAAAACAAAATATGAGATAAAGGCAATTTAAATGACTCAACACAATGTATAAAGTCTGTATGAGAAACTACGTGATAGGCTCTAGTGCATGTAATCATTTTTGAGATGGAAAACAAGACAAGTCCTTATCACATACTTGAATTATAAGCTCACCACATATTGGGGCTCATTTTAGAGCTGCTACTAAAGCTGCAATGCTGAGCTGTATCTGAAACCTTTTAATACAAGCATTACTAATTCTCTCCACTTAGGAAGAACTTTGAGATTATAGACAAAGTTTGCTGGGTATGTATAAATGACTAATAGCATGTAACCAGATCTGCTCAGTAGTTTGGGGACTATGCAACTTGCTTCTGATAAAAAAGGCCTGTGATACTCCAGTTTCAAAGCAGAAAGCTAGACTAATGCATCTTACGCCCTGGCTACACTGGCAAGTTTCTGCGCAGTAAAGCAGCTTTCTACGCTGTAACTCCCGAGGTGCACACACTGCCATGCCACATAGTGCGCAGAAACTGCACAGATGCAGCGCTGTAAAGAAAACCACCCCGACGAGAAGCGGCAATTTGCCGGGGGTCCAGCGCCGCGGTGCCAGTGTAGACTCCCTGGTCGATCACAGCGCTGGGATTGGCCTCCGGGAGGTGTCCCACAATGCCTGTTCTCGCCTCTCTGGTCATCGGTTTGAACTCTACTGCTCTGCCCTCAGGAGACCAACCGTCATCCCCACCCCGTCAATTCCTTTGGAATTTTGAAAGTCCCCTTCCTGTTTGCTCGGTGATGCGTGCAATGGTCTGAGGGCATCTTTCCAGGTGGCCATGCCTGCTCCATGCACCAGCTGATCCCCTGCTCAGAGCAATGCTGAGCTGCTGGGGAGCATTTGGGGAGAGGAGGCTGTCCAGTCCCAGCTGCGCTCCAGCTGTAGGAATTATGATACCTATGGACAGATTCCATGATGCATGACAGAAAGGGGCCATGACCAGGACACACTGCAGTGCAGGGTCAAAGTGAAGGAGCTGTGGAAGGCCTACCACAAGGTGCAGGAGGCAAACCATTGCTCTGGTGCTGTGCCCATGAGCTGCCGGTTCTACCAAACAGCTGGACGCAATACTCGTGGCGACCCCACCTCCACTTGAAGACGACTATGGATACTTTGGTAGCTCGCGTGCTGGTTGAGAGTGGACCAAGCCATGAGGAGGATATCTTGGACGAGGATGTGGAGGGGAAGGGGGATCAAGAGGCAGAGGATGACTCAGAGATCAGAGATGCATGCAGCCAGGAGCTCTTTTCTACCCTGGAGGAGGCTAGCCAGTCACAGCTGTCAGATGTTGGCAAAGCGCGAACAGGAGAGGAGGCCCTTGGAAGTAAATTTGATTTTGGGAATCACTGAAGTGAATTGTTGAGGGCAGAAGGGTTGCAAAAAGCAGGCTTGTCTCCTATCACATGCCTAGACTGAGCAGTGAACAGGCTGTTGATTGACTCCCCCACTTCACAGGGATCTGCCTCAGAGATCTCCAGGAAACTCTCGTGGAGATAGTGGGCAATCCATTGCCACAGGTTCTTTGGCAGAGATGCTTTGTTTCTTGACCCATTAACGGTAACGTTCCCGCACCACTGTGCCATCGCGGCAGCGGGGGATGACCATTGCTGCACACAGGCAAGCCGCATAGGGGCCAGTCTCGGAAGCTGTAGTCTTGGAAGAGACCCTCCCTTGATTCCCTGCTCACCCTCAGCAGTGAGATATCTTTCATAATCATAGAATATCAGGGTTGGAAGGGACCTCAGGAGGTCATCTAGTACAACCCCCTGCTCAAAGCAGGACCAATCCCCAAGTAATGAACAGAGCCTGTGGAAAATGTAGGAACAGGAATGATTATCAGCCTCCCCCCGCTACAGTGCTGGCTCTCCCCAAGAACCACATGCCCAGTGTACAGCAGGGTCCGGAAAGAGTGATTTACCCTGTCCCTGCAGCTACTCACCATTTTGGAGATCTTGTGGCTCACTTGTGTTTGCCTGGGGTCAGCCAATTAGTAACAGGTGTGTGAGTACTAGCTGGGTTTTAAATCACTGAATCAGTGTTCTATATGTTGCAAACAATACTGCTTCTGTAAAATGTTGCATTTAAACTTCACAGAGATGACCTTGGGAGCCCAGCCTCCCTCTTTGTTATCAGCAGCTGAATGACAGCACAGAATTAGAAAGTGGACAAGAAGAACTAAGGAGTACTTTCTGCATGATGTGATGATGCTCTCTGCAGCTGAGAAACAGGAATTGAAGAAGTGGCAGGACAGTGAGAAGAGGGACTGAAAGAACGCAGCACGCCAGAATGAAGCCACAGAGTGGCTTTGAAATGTTATGGAGCGCCAAGCAGACATGCTCCAGGCGATACTAGCTCTGCAAACTGAGCAGCTCTGCACCAGCCTTCCCCTGCAGCTGCTGTCGCAAAACTCTTTTCCATGCTCCCCCCAGACACTGCCACACACTCTTATCAACCTCCTGGCTCCAGTCTATACCCACGGCATTCCACTCCTTCCGCCTTACAGTCCAGCACTGCAGACTCCCACTACCCACTGCACTCAAACCCATCCCTATGCACTTTGGCACTGCTGAAGTAGAGTATCTGCTGCATTGTACTCCAAAGGAGAAGGTTGGATACGATTCCTGGACATACACAAATCTTTAGCCATCCCGGGACCCCACCTTCTCCTGGGACCTTCATAATCCATGGCATTAAGGGGCAGGATCACAATGGGCTTTTCGACTTTCCCTATGGCAATCTTCTGGTCTGGGAAGAAAGTCCCTCCTTGCAGCTTCCTGAAGAATCCAGTGTTCCGAAAGATGTGTGCGTCATGCATCTTTCTGGACCAGCCTGCGTTAATATCTGTGAAACACCCACGGTGATCCACAAGCGCCTGGAGAACCATTGATAAATACCCCTTGCGATTAATGTACTCGGTGGCTAGGTGGTCTGGTGCCAGAATTGGAATATGTGTGTCAGTCTAACACCCCTCTGCAGTTAGGGAAGCCCATTTGTGAAAAGCCATCCACAATGTCATGCATGTTGCCCATAGTCACTGTCTTTTGGAGCAGGATGCGATTAATGGCCCTGCACACTTCCATCACAGGTCCAATGGTCGACTTTCCCACTCCAAACTGTTAGTGACCTATCGGTAGCAGTCTCAAGTAGCCAGCTTCCACAGTGCAATCGCCATGTGTTTGTCCAGTGGCAGGGCAGCTCCTCATTTTCGTGTCCTTGTGCCGCAGGGCTGAGGTGAGCTCATCACACAGTCCCATGAATGTGGTTTTCCTCATCCGAAAATTCTGCAGCCACTGCTCGTCATCCCAGACATGCATCATGATGTGATCCCAACACTCAGTGCTTGTTTCCAGAGCCTAAAAGTGGCGTTCCACTGCGGTCAGCACCTCCGTGAATGCCACAAGCAATCTCATGTCATAGCTAGTACACGTGGCGAGATCAATGTCGCACTCCTCTTGCCTTTGTAGTTTAAGGAATAACTCCACTGCCACTTGTGACGTGTTGGTCAGAGTGAGCAGCATATTGGTCAGCAGTTCAGGATCCATCCCTGCAGCATGAAGAGGCAGAGCCCGCAGTACACGAACCATTGAAAGATGGCACCAAATGTGGATGGAAGCATTTATACTGTGAGAAGTCTGCTTGACTTCAATCAGACTAACAGTAGCAAGAATGATGCTTGGCGGTAAGCGTATACAGGATCAGGCCATTAGTCACCTTCTTCGGTCCAGTTAAGACAGTTCAAATGAACATTATTAATGGCATGCTCCAGTCAATGCTCTTTGAAGGCCAGTTGTATACTGCTGTGGGGGTTGCCATGTCCACCTTTTCATCTTTTCAAGCAGTAAAAAGCAACTATTTTCCCAAAGTTAACTGCCATGGTTGTTTTAATAGAATTAAAAACAATTATACAAAATGCAAATCTCACATATCCCTTCATTCTGAACTCCAGATCAGACATGCCTGAACTCAGGCTGACTTTTGAATGCCAAGACTCAGACTATTGAGCAAGCAAAAACAGAGAAGCCAAAATAAATCTAGCTATTCCACAGGCCCAATGTGAGGAGTCGCGCTAGCACTTTTGGTATTGTGTAATTAAGGGCATAACAAGCATTACAGTGGGAATTAGCATACAGATTGTGACAGAAACTAATCTGCTTGGCTTTGAAATGTTTCCTTAAAAAGAAATATTTTGGTTCCAGTGGTTGTGCAAGAGGTAGAAAGCCTGCTGTCCTTGACACAGGAAGTAGATAACACCTGTCAGTAGAATTCAAACCACCTGCTCAGGCTTCCTTGGGGAATAAGGCCTGCAGCTGGCTACACAGTCACCAGTTTATGGACTGCACATTCTTTGCTTTCTTCTTCTTCTTTTTTAATTTAAACTCAGACAACTGCTTGGTCCTCAGCAAGGAAGACATCAAAAATTAGGCAAGAATCCAAAAGACACTGGTGGAGGGTTTCTGAAAGATGAGGAAACTGTTTCCCTCAATTTCTGATATTGCAAAACACAGTTTTGCATTTTTGTGATTAGTGATCAATATGCAGTACTTGCTCCTAAAATAAAAATCAGAGAGACTTAAGGACACAATACACAAACATGAACACGAGAACACAGTTTGTTCTCAAAAAGGTAAAAAATATAAAAATCGGGAGGTTTTTAATCCAGAAACTTTGACATCAGCTGCATGCATAAGAGATTAAGTGAAATGCCAAAAGTAACAGTTTCAATTGGATTCATTATTCCACAATGAGGTTGTTCTGTGTTATTTTTGGTATAGCCCTAAATTAGCTGAACAACCCCACCAACCTTATAAGCATTTGCTTTGGGATTTTTTCTATTTTAAAAAAAAAAATCACAATTCATTCTGAAGAGGGGCTTACAGAAATGATTGGGTTATAGAGCAGAATGTTTCCCTTTGCGTGCACTTTTTTATGGATAACAGAGAACTATGTAAGTGACCTCCCTAGCACACCCTCCTCCAGCCCCCCACTTTGGATTTCTGTGAAGCATGAACTGTTCTTTTAATGATCTGGAACCGGAGGTTGGAGAGGTAGAGGGGAAGAAAATGGGAGAGAGGAAAAATAATTTCACACTTAATATCTGATAGGGTGGGCCAGTTCAGTAAAATAGAATATGATTTTTTTTCTTTCCTGGGTAGAATACATTTGTCCAGTGTTCCTTACACATCATCCCGAACCGAATGTTTCCTTTCTTAATGTATGCTGGAAAAAGATGGCTAACTGTGGAAAAAGCTGAGTCAGACAAATAAAAAGAGAAGCTCCCAGCATGAAATTGCTGAACAAAAATGGTATATATCATAGCAAAAATTAAAAAGAACTCTTCATCTCTGTAGTTGAACGCTTTGTCTAAATGAGTGCCACATGTCAGGGCTGCTCATGGAGAAAGACAATTTTTTCCTTCTGAATCTCACATATGGTACACACTCCAACTCTGATGGAGGAACAAATGCAGAAACAATGCAATCAGCTTTGTTGTTTGGGTCTGCTCTATAGCATGCACTCCTTACCAGAGCTCCCCCTCATGTCAGCACTGCAAGCGCTTTTCTTCTCTAGCACCCCCGGGTCCTGGTTCCACGATTGTCTGCTGCCTCTGCAGTCTAGCCTTCTGGCCAGGTCAGCCCTCAGTCCAGTTCCCTTTCAGGCTAACAGGAAACAAATTATATGTCAACTCAAAATAGCCGCCTGGGTTGTTAAGGTCCATAATATAAACACTAGTCCTGCATGGAAAGCCAAGATCAATGTTGCCAAAGTTAAGCCACTGACTGGACCAGGTTCTTTGTGTTAGGGCAGTGACAGCCTTCCTTCCCTGTCCTAACTTCACCCAGAACTGGCATGTAGTAGAAGCAGCCAGCCTTTTATCTGGCCTGCTGGGCCCTGATCGGCTTCCACCTGCTCTTGGCCCTTCTAGGTGCTGGAGGAAAATCTCTTGCTGATTTTGCCTGCAGCTGATCATGGGAGGCCTCTGTAGGCATCCCCTGGAGGTCTGAACTACTGCTCTTCCCCTCCACCAGGCTCCCTTCTTAGGGCAGGGTATGGAAAGACAGTACGCGGCTTGCAGCAGCGGGCAGCAAATGCTTGGTATTCCCGGACACAATAAGTGCTACCTGTTTACTGGCCAAGGGTGGCTTGTACAAAGTGCAACAAATATCCAACTCACAGGCACCAGAGCTGGTGTCTATCACCTGGAGGAGATTATTAGAGATATGGTAGCATGCATAAAGGATCTGTCACTAAAGGCCTGATCTAATTTCTCTTGAAGTCAATGGATATCTTTCCATGTACTTTAATGGAATATAGATTAGAAACTAAATGATGGCACTCAAGAGGAAAGCCATTTAAAACTTGAGTACTCTGCAATGTATCAGAGGTCTACAGCCCAATTCTGCAGCCCCAGGACTTCAGTGGGAGTTTTGATTGCACAATGATGGAACAATCAGGTCTCAACCTTCCTTCCTGGACATATAAAAGCACTTATTTAAAATACATGACAGAAAGAATTTTCTGTGGTGTACTAGTATTCAAGAAGCAGTGACATGCATGTTATCTGAACACCCATGAATGAAATAACTTCAGTGGATAGCTCTCTAAGACAAAATCCATGGCAATTTTTTTAAGAGGAGACAAAAGCAAACAGTATCGGTCACAACAGAATATCATGTTTAGTTCTTGTAATAAATTCCTTGTCCTAGTCTTTTACCTAGTCTTTAAAGAATAGTCTGGTGAATGCTTGGCTGTCTGTACATGGAGATTAAACAACTTGTGTTTTAAAGGAGTTTAATGAAGTCCAGAACAAATTAACCAGAAGTAGCACAACAAAAAGCCTATTAATGTTGCTACATTGGGGACCTCTTAAAGGCTTATAGCTTTGGTGTATTCCAAGTTTCTTCTTGCACAGTATCTGGAACAGGATGTGGGTTGAGAAGGTTTTTCAATATGTCTGGTTCTCAGTACAGTAGTTGTTAATTTCAATGTAAAAAAAAAAAAACCCTAAAGTTATCAAATGGTCATTGTTCCCCGGTTTGATTTCCTAGAGGATTTTATTTCTTTATGAGGTGTATGTTTTCAGGGCATAAAATGACACATACTGGGTTTTGTTTTATCTATCTCTCCAGAGTCAGTTAATAATTGTAATTGTTTTAAAAACAGACCTCACAGATAGGAAATGTTTTTGTCCCATTGCACCTAGCTCTTCCCTCTTGGACCACCCCAAATAATTCCTCCTACCATGTTTTTGAGGTTTTCACATCTTCATTACCAGGACCTACACAGAGTGGGATGAATCAAGGGTGGACTTACCTCTCAGTTTCCTTCCTGCCTTGGCAGTGAGACTTCAACTGACTTACATTACTTTCATGTAGAACTTGAGGAGTCACTGCAAAGGGTTTGAGCTAAAGTGTGTTTCCAGTTCAGGAGGGATGAGAAGTGGAGTAACCCAACAATACTAATTTTAATTCATTATTAAAACTTAATAATACATAAGGGGACTTGGAAAAATAGTCTATTTTTCCAAGTCCCCTTAGGCTATCTGCTATGTAGTTTCAAAAATTCAACAAAATCTCAGGCAGAGGTATTTTTAAATAAAATAGCTCAATGTCCACATATTCACATGTTGCGGTATCTAGTTAGCAGCTTAGTTTGGGTTTCAGATAACAAAGAGGATACTTTTAAAACTTAATTAAATTTAAAAAGAAGAAAAACATCCTCCACATGTCATCATTCCAAATAGAAATAAATCATATAAACCAAGCATATGCCAAAAAATTCAGTTCATATTCAATTACTATCATATTGTTAGTTTACCAAGTCTCAACAAAAAGGAGCACCATGCCCAATCAATCTAATTTGGCTAACGTTAATTAACTATGATGTTTAAATTTAGTTATCTAAATCAATATTTGGACAAATAAATTAGTGGCCTAATTTTCAAAGGTGCTGAGCAAATGCAGCTCCAGCTGATTTCAGGGACTTCGATTGATTTCAAGGAATAAAGGCCCAGATCCTCAGAAACATTTATGCTCTCAGCTTCCCATTTCAAACAGTATTACATCAGCATGCACTAGGAAACTTTTAGTGCACACCAGCAGGGTCCACACAGGACAATGCTGGTGAGCGCTAGAATTTACACCCCTTGGTGTCCATTAACACCCCATGTAGAAAAGCACTTAGGTGCCAAACATGAATTTAGGTGTCTGATTTTAGGCACTGAGATTCATCATTTGTTGCCATATGTGTTCTACAAGTTCATAAAAGAGTAACAATGAATATAGGTCCGTTCTGTTGGGATATGTAACAGGGTTCACTCATCACTCTGGTGCCTCCTGCTGCTTGTTTTGGGAATTAGCTCTGCATGGTCATATGCCCTCTTCGGGTGGTGCCTCACCGCCATCACTCCTGTTCTAGGAGCCACATCTCTCCAAGCATCCACTTCAGTGACACAGCCCTCCAGCCATGCCACACACTGTGCTCCCCCTTCCGGAGGACCTGCAGTCTACTGTTCAGTCACTTCCCTTAGTGGCTACTGCAGCAAATTGTCTGGCCACTTCCTCATGGCCCCAGCATCCTTTTGCCCTTGCCTTAGGGCCTCAGCCTGCAAACCACAGCAGCCAGCCAGCCAGCCAGCCAGCCAGAAGCGTCTCTCACTCCCCCGGTCCCTGCTAGCAGCACTGCTCTGTCCAGGGTGCTGGCAGCTCTCTCAGCCCTCCAGAGACACTGTGCTTCCTCCCTGGACTCCCAGCAGAGAACTGCCTTCCTCTTCCCTGCTTCTCTCTTTTTATATGGGCCTGCTTGGCCCTGATTGGCTGCTCCCTTCAGTCCTTCTCCGATTGGCTGCCTCCTGCACAGCCTCCCTAGGGCTCTTAGAGCCCAATGTGGAGCAGGCACCCCATCATAGGATATCACCACAAACACCGAACAGCAATATTAGGTTAAGCAAATCAATAGTAGACAGAAAGAACTATACTCAATTTATTTTCTACAGTAAAGAGATACCTTCACCATTGTTTGAATGAGTAATGTCACACTGATTTCTTGCCCATCAAGAACAATATATATCTGCTTTCTTTCAACCTTTATTTCTTCTCCAGGAGAACATAAGAACATAAGAATGGCCATACTGGGTGAGACCAAAGGTCCATCTAGCCCAGTATCCTGTCTTCCGACAGTGGCTAATGGTAGGTGCTACAGAGGGAATGAACAGAACAGGTAATCATCAAGTGATCCATCTCATTGCCCATTCCCAGCTTGTGGAAAACAGAGGCTAGGCACACTATCCTTGCCCATCTTGGCTAATAGCCATTGATGGACCTATTCTCCATGAACTTATCTAGTTCTTTTTTGAACCCTGTTATAGTCTTGGCCTTCAAAACATCCTCTGGCAAAGAGTTCCACAGGTTGACTGTGCATTGTGTAAAGAGGAGGATCCTCTGAGCCCTTGTGGAGCTCGAAGAAGCCTTCCACTTTTTGGCAACCTTTGTCAAACAGAAGAGGTCTGTACTAAGCTCCAATCAGACCCTATCATTGCTGCTCTTTGAGTCAGTCAGAAGAATCACTAAAGGTCCATGATGGGCACTGATGCCTTCTCCTGTCAGGGCTGAGTGTACAACCTACATAGTTCTCCAATGGCCTGCTTGCCTGGAAATGAGGAACTGAGGTCAATGAGGTTCCAAACTCACATCTCCTGCATGGCATCATGCTATGCCGCTTCCAGGACACATCTGGTTATGAACACCTACAATTCTCTTAGTTACTAATAATGCTCATCGTATTTCTAGAGTCTTTCTTGTCTTTATGGCCAAATGTTTATCAAAATATATCATCTAACAAACAATATGTTCCTGAAAATTGTTCTTCATATGGCATTAAGGGCCCTATTCTGCCAGATTTACTTACTTCTATTCAGTACCATTGAAAAGAACTAGACTGCTTGCAGAATGAAGGTAAAGAATTAAGGGTAGGATTTTCAAAAGCACACAGCATTGGCCCAACTCTGCTCCCATTTAAGACAATAGCAATTGAGCTCCATGGGAGGAGAGTTAGACCAATGCTGAGCAATTTTCTTTCAAGTGTATATTAGCAGCCCTCTGTAGAATCGAGCTGACATTTCCAATGGCTATCACTGAATCTGTCTGCTTTGGCCAACCTCTGATATCTCCTCCTGTGGCTGATCTTGCCAATCATCCAGTTCTGCCTTATCATTTAAGCTTGAGAAGTGAAATTCATCCTTGGTCCTGCACAGGGCTCTGAGCACTACCTAAGTCCTATTGATACCTGATGTTAAGGGGGACCATCTGCACTGAGATCAATTTTTCCACAGTAGGAAGTCAAACAAAGGAAGGGGAAACAGAGGAAATCAGGGGTTTCCCAGAAACTATGGAAACTTTTGACTTCATGTATGTCTTTTACCCAAAAGAAGTTCTCAAAGGAAAATAATTGTCTCTTTGCCTAACACTTTCCGAAATGGAACTAAACTTTTAAATCCTCTAAAAGGTTTTTGGTACTAAAAAACCTTGGTATACTACAAGGTTTTAAATTATAGGTTCTTGCTTCTTCCATCCCTAGACGCTAGCCAAATATAATAATGAAGGGAACATAATGCCAGTTTAGCAGGTTTGGAAATAATGTTGTTGTGTTTCTTAATACAGAGCACTTTCCCTCTCTGGAATGGTGATGTGGCAATGTCTGGCTGGCAAGGTGCAGTCGGTGACAACAGTGAATTAAGGAGTAAATGACTCTGCCTAGCTCCACTGAATATCTATTGTACTATTGCAATACAGAGTTAAGCTCCTGGGTGACTAATCATAAAGTGTCACAAATTAAATGTTATTTTACTTTGATATATTCTCTCTTCCCACCACTGTTGTAACTCTACAACCACCAGATCAAGGTACAATTAATAACTTGTCAAGTTCTGTAGGGAGGAGACTGTGTCTGTACATCTTCTTACTATAGGCTAAAACAAGACAGACCCCAAAGCTGTGTATTATGCCTCTACAATCGCTAATGAAAGCTGCAAATAAGATAAAATAGCCTATATCTTATCAAATTAGTTCTGAGCTGCTGAAGTTGTTTGTCAACATTGGCTACACTTTAGCTATTGTTATGGAAGAACAAGAGGAAAGTTGGTCCATAATGTAGTTTGCTCTTCCTTTGACATCAGCTTCATCATATGTGTACATGAAGGACTTGAATAGGTTTTCTGGGGGTGGAGGGGGAAACCTTTTAGTTCTATTTTTTTCTCAAATAATAGTTACAATTCCCTCAACCAAACCTACAAGAAACTGCCAGAGCACCCTCCTAATTTATGGATTATGAAAGTGATGCGTAATGGACACTGTGTCTACTGCTAAATTTATGGGATTCTCAGGTAGTATAAATCTCCATTACTTCATTGAAATCAATGGAGTTACACCAACTTATACCAGCTGAGACTCTTAAGAAGGAAGAATTACCCAGCAGTTAGAACCTAGGCCTGGGAGCTGGAAGACCACGTTCAACCCCCAGTTCAATTCCCAGCTCCATCACAGACAAGGCACTTGGGTTTTCTGTGCCTTAGCTCCCCATCTGTAAAATAATAGTATTTCTCTGCCTTTCAGAGGTGTTGCAAGGACAAACACATTAGACTTTGTGAGGTATTCAGATTCCGTGGCAATGAGGACCACAAGTACTTACGATAGATAGAATTTTGTATCTCTCTCTGACAGAGGCAGATTACCTTTTTGTGGGGCCCTGGCCCATAGCAAGCAGATTGTCTCCCCACCCCTTCCACCTGCAGCACCCCCCCGCCGGCACTCCTGCTGGAGAGCAGAGGAAGTCCCCGGCGCCCCAACCCCACTTCCTGGCAGGAGTGCCAGGTAGTTGGAGCAGGTCGGGGTGTGGGGAGAGGATCTGTGGCCGGGGCCCCTGGGTCTGGGCTCCATTGGCCCAGTGGCTAATCCTCCACTGCTCTCTGATTGCAGAGGTTTTGTCTACAGGATTTTTGTTTGTTTGCTTGCATGGTTCTTTGGGCCTGGTTTATGGCTTTTTCGTAATTACACATGTGATTTAAGCCTTTTATTTTATTAGTTTAAGCATGCAGGAAAACAAATGTAAATTGAAAAACCAAGGCGGTGCAGGGTTTAACCCTTTGTTGAAATGATAGGCACACTGAATAGATTAAATTAAAACTTTTCTAGCTCAATCACAGCGTTTTTTAGTTTTGGCAAATCAGTTTTCGCCAGCCAAATATAAACATATACATAGATAAATACAGATAAAAGGAAAACACAGAAGAGAAAGAAAAAGAAAAATATGAATGAGAGCCTCTCCTTATACTCATGTGATGAGGAGGTGAGGATTGTTGTCAGCTTCAGGCTGAAAGATAACTACTTTCTCAAATAGATGGAGTAACCCTTGACCCCATGGAAAGCTGACTTGGGAGTTGAAGGCCAATTCTTCCTGATTCTCAGATGGGATGGAGTTCCCCTCTTTTCAGGAACCCACAGGAAATGGCAGCAGACATGGTGGCAAAACAAATCCAGGACCATCTAGGGTATATTGTTAAATCTAAGAAACACCATGGCCTGAGTTTCTCTAGACTTCTCACCCATTACATGGAGCACAAAATAAAGATAAGCAAAGAAAAGGACAGACAAAGAGCAAAGGAGAATGAAAGCAAAGACCTGGCTCCCTACTCTGGGTTATTCTGAAATGTATACATTATTAATTGATGGGAAACTATATAGGCTGTTGTGATAGCTTTTTTATTATTAATTCATTTATTAATTTCTTTATTATTATTATATTGCAGAAGTGTCTAGAAGCTCCCATCAGGACTCCATTGTGCTATAAAGCTGCAAAAACACATAATAGACAAGTGAAGTCAATGAAGTGTGCCAGTTTCCACCAAAAGAGTTTATAGCCAACTAAAACATTATCCTTCTCTTTTAGTGACTCTTAGATGTTCACCTTGGCTCCAGTTCATTTATGCCTGGTTAAAAGACCAGAGTGGTGTAGAGGGAAACAAAGAGGACCCATGGAATTATGGACAAGTCAGCCTAACTTCAATTCCTGGAAAGATACTGGAACAAATTATTAAACAATCAATTTCTAAACACCTTGAAGATAATAGGGTTACAAGCAGTGGTGAGCTGGAGCCGGTTCGCACCAGTTCGCTAGAACCGGTTGTTAAATTTAGAAGCCCTTTTAGAACCAGTTGTTCCGCGAGAGACAACCGGTTCTAAAAGGGCTTTTAAATTTAACCGGCCAAAAGTGGTGCCTTAGGCGCCGACTTCACGGGTGCTCCAGCCCTGGAGCACCCAAGGGGGAAATTTGGTGGGTGCAGAGCACCCACTGGCAGCTCCCTGCCCCACCCCCAGCCCCAGCTCACCTCTGCTCCGCCTCCGCCTCCTCCCCTGAACGCGCTGCCCCACTCTGCTTCTCCGCCCCCGCTCCCCCCCCCGCTTCCCGCGAATCAGCTGTTTGCACTGGAAGCCAGGGAGGGTTGAGAAGCAAGCGACGGCTTCCCGCTCAGGCCCAGGGAGGCGGAGGTGAGCTCAGGCGGGGGGGGCACGAGGAGGGCCACCCGCGCCGCAGCAGGTAACCCGGGGGGGGGGGGCATGCAGGGGAACCGCTCCCCACCCCAGCTCACCTCCGCCACCCTTGTCTTGAGTGTGAAGCCGCAGCCTGCTTCTCAGTCCCCCCTGGCTTCCCGCCGAACAGCTGATTCGCGGGAAGCTGGGGTGGGGTGCGGAGAAGCAGAGCGGGGTGGTGCGTTCAGGGGAGGAGGCGGAGCGGAGGTGAGCTGGGGCTGGGTGCGGGGCGCTGCCGGTGGGTGCTCTGCACCCACCAAATTTTCCCTGTGGGTGCTCCAGCCCCAGAGCACCCAGGGAGTCAGCGCCTAAGGCGCCACTTTTGATGTGATCAGTGGGGGGAGCGGCCGCTCCTCCTGCTCCCCCCCCAGCTATGCTCCCCTGCCCCTAGGAGCCAGAGGGACCTGCCAGATGCTTCCTGGGAGCTGCCCCAGGTAAGCACCGCCAGGACTCCAAACTTCGCCCCCCGAGAAGGTTCCTCTGGCTCTTAGGGGTGGGATGGACACCCACTATGGAGGCCCACGAGACCCTCCTGCCTGGTTCTGGGGGCAGTCAGGGGACAGGGGAGGGGGGTGGATGGGACAGGGGTCCTTGGGGAGGGTGTCAAGGAACACGGGGGAGTTGGATGGGGCAGGAGTCCCGGGGGGCGGGGGTGGGCAATGATCCCCTCGTGGGGTGAGGAGGGAACCCGTTGTTAAGATTCTGGCAGCTCATCACTGGTTACAAGGAATAGCCAGCATGGATTTATCAAGGACATATCATGCCAAACCAACCTCATTTCCTTCTTTGACAGGGTTGCTGGCTTACTGGATGCGGGAAGCGGTAGATGTGATATATCTTGATTTTTAGTAAGGCTTTTGACACAGTCCCACATGACATTCTCATAAGCAAACTAGGAAATGTGGTGTAAATGAAATTACTCTAAGGGGGATGCAAAACTAGTTGGAAGACCATACTCAAAGGTTGTTGCCTATGGTTTGCTGTCAAACTAGGGGGATGTATCTAGTGGAATCTGGCAAGAGTCAGTCATAGGTCTGGAACTAATCAGTATTTTTGTTAATAATTTGGATAATGGAGTGGAGAGTATGGTTATAAAATTTGTGGATGACACCAAGCTGCAAGGTGTTGCAAGCATTTTGGTGGGCAGGATACGGGCAGGGTGGGATAAGACATAGGCCACTGCTTGGCACTGGTGAGGCCTCGGCTGAAGTACTGTGGCCAATTCTGGCTGCTACACTTTAGGAAAGATGTGGACAAAGTGGAGAGAGTCCAGAGGAGAGCAACAAAAATAATAGAAGGTTTAGAATACCTGACCTAGGAGGAACCGTTAAAAAAAATGGCATGTTCAGTCTTGAGAAAAGGAGGACTTTAGTCAATTGCTCTCCACGTCCACCAAAGGCAGGGCAAAAAGTAGTGGGCTTAATCTGAAAGAAGAGAGATTTAGGTTAGATATTAGGAAAAAATGGCATGTTCAGTCTTGAGAAAAGGAGGACTTTAGTCAATTGCTCTCCATGTCCACCAAAGGCAGGGCAAAAAGTAGTGGGCTTAATCTGAAAGAAGAGAGATTTAGGTTAGATATTAGGAAAAACTTTCTAGCTATAAGGGTAGTTAGGCTCTGGAACAGGTTTCCAAGGGAAGTTGTGGAATCCCTGTCATTGGAGGATTTTAAGAACAGGTTGGACAAACACCAGTCAGGGATGGTCTAGGTTTACTTGGCCCTGCCTCAGCACAGAGGGGATGGACTTGATGACTTCTTGAGGTCCCTTCCAGCCCTACATTTCTATTGAGTCTACGGTTCTAAAATTCCTGAGAGGTTTTTCCCAGTGCAAGAACTGAGGCAGACGTAACCCCTAGTGTCAGGGGTGTGCCAGGGTTGGGTTGGGGGATGGAGGGGTATATTGGAGTAGCACTGCTGTACACAATGCTGTGCAATTTCTGGGCAGCACAGCAGGCCGTAGGCATCTAGGGACAAACTTAGACACACACACCTCAAGGCTGTTTACATTATGCTGGGGTCTGTGGAGCAGGCCAGGGTTGCGAGGGCACAACGGTGGCTGAAACGCACTATAACTCCAGATCCACCCCCTGGACTGCGCATTCTGTGCTGTGCCTCCTATAGGTGCCATCCAGAGTCTCAGCCTTAGGTTTTCAGTGGCCATATTTACTTTAAAATAACTCTGAGCAGAAGTACCACACAATCTTGAACAGCCTGGGACTGTTTTAATACAGATTCATTTTTAATACAAAAGAACCCAGGAAGCTTGAGTAGCACATACCACCTCCTTAGCCGCCCTGGAACCTGCATGGGCCATAATAATAAGCAAAAACTTCCCGTGCAAACCCCGCAACCAGCAGCCGCAGCTACGCCAGGGGAGGCTTAGCCTGCCCTGGCCTATTATACCCACCGCCTATGCTCTCCTTTATGTTACAATCATCCTTTACATTACAAAACATTCAATAATAACAGAAGGCCACCTTCTCCCCTGGGGTAAATAGGCAAAACTTGCAGAACTCAGTGGAGCTTCATCCATTCATGCCAGATGAGATTTTGGCTCAGAATATGTAGTTTTTAAGCCATGTGCAGGCTTGAAAGTTTTGTTTAATAATAAGGCTACCTACACTCATGCACAGTACTCCTATTGATGCCAATGTGAATTCTACACATAGATTTAGGGTAGTGTATATGTTGTACACACCCATCCATATATCCTATGTTTGTAGAACATGTTTATTGTAATTTAAAATAAATAAATGCAATGGACCAAATCCCCAGCTTGTGTAAATCAGTGTCATTCCAATGACTTCTCTACCAGTGTAACAGTTCTGCACAGAATCAGGTAATCTCTGACTCTAAAAATACTGCACAAATGTTATTATGCAATGAAGTTTGCATAAAATGGGGCAAACTTTCACAGTATGTCATTTTTTTCTGTTTATATAATCTATAACAACCATTACTATAGAATATTAGAAAGACTTACAAAATCAAGTAAATAACTTATAATTCATGTTCTCAAGAAATAATTTATCAAATGGGGGTGGAGGAAGGAGGTCTTTTTTGCCATTGACAATTCACATATTTCCACAATATGCTTAACTTAACATGAACCAGAAGATACTGACCACATATGCCTATAGTCACGTTCTTATATTTCTCTGGAGAGGGTTTTTACATGTTCAGTAAATGTTTCCCAGACAAGATTGAGTTCACACTATAAGTCTTGTCTTCCGAATGCTGCTTAATTCATTTTGTGACTTTCCTTGTCAGTTATTAGCTCTCTGGAAACTGCAGAAAATCAATTCACTGCTGCAGTTTTTCCCACTATTTCTGCCAATTGCTGATTTTTTTTCTATGCCTATTGCTATGGAATTGTTTTCCCCCATCATTAAGTTTAGTTGTTCAATGGGATCCAGAACCTAGTACTCAGTGACCTAGAGCACTTTTTTGTCATTCTCTGGACACTATAATACATCAAGAGGATTTCAAGGCATGATTTAAAACAAATAAGCATCAAAAAGTACAAATGCTCGTTCAAACTTCTCTAAACCCCATTTGGGCTCCAGTTGCATGAGATCAGGTTTTCCTCTGATATCTCCTATAGTTCCTGCTCGTGGGTTGGCCACAAATAATACATGAACGGCATTTTGTTGCAGTGCTCCAGCTTTTACTCTTGGTCAAAAACAGGCACTGCTGAGGTGGAAACTAAAGAAATGTCAATTAAATAAAAACAAATGTCATACTTCAAACACATTTTGGGGCAAAGATTTGGATCAGTGGTTATTTTAGCTGAGCCAGCTCATGCATCCCTATTTGCAAAGGGAGAGAAAGAGTAGTGGAAGTTCCTGAACGGTTACAGGTAGAAGAAACCAATAAAAGCAATAAAATGCTTTATAATAGAGGCATGAAACATAAGTTATTGGAGTGATGGACAGCTCAGGTGACTGGTACTGCCCTCCAGTCTTTTCCCCAGAGACTGCTGGGTTCAAGCCCAATTCAGGTTAGTATTGACTGAAATGTGAAACTTGTACTGTGTAACTGCTATGTGGTGGCCTATGTAGAATAGCTTTGGCATTCTCAGTCTGGTTTCCAGTGGCCAAATAACCACACCAGAAAAACCAACTGGCACAAAGAAAAAAACCTTGTTATCAATTCTCCCCAAGCAGGCAAAGGACTGGTTGGGCACAGAAACTGAAACAACCCTATCAGTCTCTGGAGACAATCCACCCAGGATGGGGCTGGGCAACACTGGCTGAGCAGTGTGAAGAAGTTGCTTCCTGTGCCATATCTGATCAGTATATAGCTGGGACTAACCTAGGCCTTTCAGCCACAGCCTGAAGTAAGGCAGTGCAGAAGTGCACCACCGCAAGTGGAGCTCCTGGAGGCATTCCTTCTCAGTAGCTCCTGAATGATAAGGGGACCTCTGAGGTACAATCCCTCCCTGAGTGCTCATGGGAAAATGCAATTTTACACAGCTCCTTCCTCTCCCCTTCATTCCCTCCACAAACACACATGCCCTCACGCCTGTGGCTAAATATCACAGTTTTGGCCCCATGTGAGAATACAATTATAGCTGAGTCGTTCTTAGAAAGCCAAATTGCTGAAATTTGTTTCAGCTGCTGCCTAGGAAGTGTAGTTAACTCAGTTTCAAGTCACCATATTGGGCCACTGTTGTGCCCTGCTATTGACTGAAGCATGGTAAAAACACGGAGAGGAAGGGTAGCAAAATGACACACTAGAGGTGAATCTCCAAGTCTCCTTTGGGCGTGATGAGGGTAATCAGTGTTCCCTGAAAGTATGGGAATTAATTTAAACTGGGATTGGAATGACACACTTTAAAATGCATTTTAAAGACTCCATGGTGGGGTTGTTTACAAGTTCTGAAAATCAGGGTTGAGGAATCAGAATATACCAGAGGTGAAACAAATGAATTTCAAAGATAGGTTTCTCTGAAATAATACTGGCATCATGTCATGGGCCAGGTACACCATGGCAGATTAAGGATATAAATATGTAGCTAATAATTTGGTGCAGGTTTATGAGCCATCTGTGCTCTCTTTAGAGCATACAGTATGAAGCCTTTACAGATGGAATGGAGGTATGAAGAGAAGGAACATTGATATATTGCTGAGAGGAGGAACAGAGCTCTGAGAGAAAATGTATAATACTGAAGTACAGAGAGGCCTGAAAATAAACAAGCAGAAAGGAAAAAAACATCTAAGATAAACACAAGAGGAAGTGAAGGCTGTGGGGTACAATTCAAAGAGCTCTCTCTGTTTAAAAGAAATCAGGGAAAATGGAAAGGAGAACAATTGGTTCCTAAGTGAGATAGGAAACTTTGAAGGGCCTACAGCATATGACACAGAATGAGAAAGACAATGAAAGAAGTGAGTTAGCAACTTTAGCAATTTAGCAAACTACTGTAGCAGTAAGTAAGAGATTTCAACTACCTGAGCATAAACTGCAATACATCAGACAGCAGGAATCAATCCAAGACTATCTTCTGAAAATCTTTGCTACTGGCATCAGCAATTGCTTTGCAAATGACAGAACAGGCAAGCAATGAGCAAAACAGAAAGCATAGCCACAGCCATACTCATCCTAAATAGTACATTACTATGTGCCACATTTTGCCACCCTTACTCACGGAGAGTAGTGCCTGACTCCTCAACTAGTCCCATTTAAATCCTTGCAGAGTAAGGAGTACATCACATGAGTAATTGTGGCACAATCCAGTGCTATGTTAGTATCCCATTGAAATAAATTTGACAACTCCTGTAGTTTTACTCAGCTTAAGGGTGGCAGAAGTGGGGCCTACGTAAAAAAGATAAGACCCCTCACCTGAGTAGACAAGGTATACTGTGTGAGAAAGGTATCATTACAGAACAAATTTTTATTCCAGATCTTGTATCTATTCAGTTTATTGGATATTCTCGGAACTCCAGAGAGATTAGGATATGAAAAGAATAGCATGACGGAAGACGAGTTGGAAGAAAAGTAGTCTTGGTCCTTATCCAAGCAATGTGGAAGTAATTGAAACTTACCAAGAAAATTCCCGTAATAGTTTTGGGTGATACACAATAGCAGAAGACAGTGCCATAGTATCCCATTTATTGGGGTCCTGGGGTTACAACTCTTTCAGAGTGGAGGATGTTTCTCCTCTTTTAGACTTTTACTGAGTGTTTATTAGAGAGCTAATTGATTCTATGGTGTCTGAAATCAGCATTATAGTGATATCAAGATATTTTAAAACATTTTTTTCATTTCATCCCCACTTTCAGCAACTGTGGGACAGATCCTGGGGAGTGGCTGCTTTGTACTGTACTGCCAGGAGATTTTGTCCAAACCGCCATCTTAAAGAGGATTACCCCAGTTAGGTGACCAGATGTCCCGATAAAATTGGGACTGTCCTGATTTTTAGCTCTTTGTCCCATGTCCCAACCGATGCATAGTCGGGACGCCATTTGTCCCGATATTGCGGCTTTGGCCACTTTGGCCTTTTTTTTTTTTTTTTTTTTTGCTTTGGCAACTCCACTCTGGCCTCTTTTTTCTTTTTGCTTCCCCCATATGTCCTGATATTTTGTCCGTTTCATCTGGTCACCCTAACCCCAGTGATGGTGAATTGGCTCCTATGTAATTCCCTTCCTTTGTGCCAGAGTAGAGGGCATGACCAGGAGAAAGGAGGCATGGACTAAGCTTCACTGTGTGCTGCCATCTTGGCCATCTGGGGACTCTAGTAGCATGCATAAGTTAGAGCAGCCTTGGAGAAAGGGATCAACTCAGCACAAAATGGGCTCAGACCTGAAAGAGCTCAAAGGTGAGTTTTAATCCTCTTTGCTCCTCTGTCCCCTGAATAGCATCACATGTAGTTAAGCCAACCCCAGGATCTGACCTTCTATGCTAATTTATTCACTTTCCTATTCACGTCTTCTTTTCCTCTCTATCCAGTGAGAAATGGCTTTCCCAAAATTTATGGTGACTATATGGTGCCAAATCCTTACAGTGATCCAGTTAGTTTGCTGTAACACTCTGAGCTCTCTACAACAGAACACACACAAAAAGCATGTTATTTCAAAATCTATACTTACAACATTTGAAATGAAAAAAACTAAGTGAGAAAGTCTAGTAAAAGTGAAATGGGACAGGCTAGCGAGTTAAAAATACTGTATTGAACCAACAGTTGCTGTGTGAAATATCTGTGGATAGATGGAGATAGGGCCTGAAGCAGATATAAAGGGGGATTTGAGCTCCATACCCACCACAGCAAATGCCCAGTCATGTAGGCCCTACTGCCTAAGGCAGATAGCGCATGGAGTACAAATTCCTGTGAGGATGAGGCTCAAGGAGGAGGAATTACTTTGTGTGTTTCAAACTAGGGTTTTTCTGAGTAAAACCGATAATCAGAAACAGTATGGAACCATGTTTATGCCTGATCAAATTCATCAGCCCAGGATACACTGATTCACCCTTAATATGCCTGCCATACTATTGTATTAAACCATATATTATGTGCATACAGCAGGTGTACATCCCACAGTGCTATGTTTCTTCACTGTGATGTATAGTATATCTATCCTCTTATGGAACATCTATTTAGCATTTAGCAGCTGTACCATGGACTTACTGAAATATCACTCATATGTCAGCACAGAAATAGCTGTTACATAACTGTCCTGATGATATGACCAGAACATAAAGTTCTGAGCATAAGAGTTAATTAACTCATTACTTGAGCAACTGTAAAGAGCAGGGGAGAGAGCGGGGAATCAATCTTCCATTCCAATCCATCCAACTGTGTCTTAAATCTGAAATCACCCATATCACTCACAGTAACACAAAAGGGCCTGTTTTTAAAATGCATGATTTCTGGCTGCATGGTAGCACCTACAGGTGAAGTTAAACTGCAATTAGAAACTTAAACTCTTCCCACATTTCAGGGTCCATGTATCTCACATACAATTGTCAGTATTGAAGTATTAGAATCAGTGAAAAGCAAAGTCTGCTCTTCCCAGCTCTACAAATAATTTCGGATCAGCTGAATCTGACACGAAGCATCCCACTTAACAAGAGAAATGAACATGTAACAAAATGGTGACTCAGGTATTAGTTTTACAAACCAGAAATTAATTCCATTTATCGTTCCATAAGAGTCCAAAGAGTGCATTCTCTAGACACCTAAAATATTAGAAAGTATGTTAATAACTCAGGAACCAAACAGTGAAACGCAAGCACTGATCAAATCTTTCTAAGCAAACTTGCTTTCCCTGAACTCTTCAAAAATTGTCTCTACCAAATGATCATTGCACTTACATTGGGTTAGATCATGGGTGATCCTGGAAGGGTTCATAAGGGTGAGAACAACTAGTCTTTCCATCCCACTTTTTCACAGGAGCCAGGCACAATTGCAGTCCCAACACTCCCTAAATGCAGAGACCAGCTCTCTGTTTGGGTTTGTCTACACTGCAAAAAAAGATGTGTTCTTAACTTGGGTTAACTAACACCCTCAGCCACCTTGGCTTAAAAAAAAAGCAGTGAAGACAAAGCAACTGAACTTCTAACTTTGGTGGCTTCCCAACTAGACCAGGAGACATTACGGTAGAGGAGTGAGTCAAGTCTGTGAAGGTGGCTCTGCGTGTGCTAAGAGTGCCTGAAGAAGATCATGTGGACTTCATAGAGGAGCACCTCAAGGGCCAGGCCAAGGCCACAGTAAAGTTCATGGCAGTGGGAGACAAAAAAGATGTGGAAAAGTTTGAACTCCTCCTAGAAGTGTATGGAGACAAGGTACCTATTGGAACCCGACTAAAGGAGTTCTTTGAGCGAAAGCAGGAGCCCGGTGAAACTACTTGGGCATATGCGTATGACCTCCAGGAGAGAATGAGCAAAGTGGAGCGGCGAGACCCTCAATGAGTTCCAGACCCAGATACGGTTCTGAAAGAGCAGTTAGTGCTGGGGCTCCAGGATGATTCCCTCTGCCGCAAAATGAAAAGGAGGTTTAAGGAAGAGCCCAGTAAGTAGTTCCATGAACTCATGCAGGCTGCCATTATGTGGTCAGAAGAAGAGGAAGTTCCTGGGACAGAGACAGCCAAGCCTAACCCCCGTACATGAAGTGGGAGCCTAGTGAATGCAGCTGCTGGGAAAAGGCCCTGTCCCAAACACAGTTAACACTGGAAAGTTTAAGTGAGACTGTCCAAAAACTGGCGGTCCAACAGGAGGAGATGATAAAAGTGATGACTGAGTTAATGAAAGAAAAAAATCCCTTTAGTATGTCAAAGTATCCAAGGGTACCGGGACCCCGAAGAGCCTCACTAAAGGATGAGCTGAGAAGGTACATCTGTTACACCTGTGAAAAGCCAGGGCATACTAGCCGAGAATGTCCAATGAGAAGGAGAACAGAGTCCCAGGCACTAAAAACCAATGGGGCACCAGAAGCGAGTGGTCCATCTACAGTAGAAGGCCAAGCAGTGGCAGAAGGATTCCTAGGCCTCTCCTTGGTGGAAAATCACTCCTCATACAGTGTCGAAAGGAATGTGGGCAATGCCAGCATATCTAGTGACTTCTGTAAGCGAGCATTTGGAAACTGTCTAACTGCTGAAGTATGTATAGCAGGGGTGAAGACCAGATGTTTGTTACTGGCTCAGAAGTCACCACCATCACTGAGTCGCATTTTCAAAAATATTTGAAAGACAAGGAACTGACCATGCACAGCTCACAGTTTGTACATCTAACAGCAGTTAATGGACTGGCAATCCCACTGGTGGGATGCCTCGAAGCAGACATAGACTACATGGGCCAGACACTGCCAGGGAAATGCATCTTCATCCTGAAAGACAAAGACTCTGACGGGAGCCATATGGGAGAAGAAGTCCCAGGGATTCTAGGGATGAACATCATTAATGAGCTGAAGGAGCTACCATTGCCAGAAGAAGGAACCAGGAGGATGAACCATCATGGGCACTCTAAGAAGGATGCTGTGCTGAATAGAGTACTGGCTCAAGCACAGAGACAAAACCATTCATTGGGCCCTGCGGGGCAGATTGGAAATGTTAAAGTGGGCAGAAAACAGAAGACTGTTATTCCTCCTTGGAGAGGGAAGATCCTTGACAAACACACTGCTGTGTATCGGAAAATACCAATAGATATTGAGCTCTTGTAGAGCCTACATCTGGGATAAACCTACCTAATGGACTTCAGTCAGCCAATGTACTGACTAGTGCCATCAAAGGAAGAGTACCAGTAAGTCTTCTAAACTCAAGCGTGAAGGCTATGGAGTTGCAGCCTGAGGAGGTGATCCCTCAGGTGAAGGTAACATTTGGGGAGAGGGGAGAACAAGTTACCTTTCCTCAGGAAAGATGTGGTGGGAGACTGCAAGTTCCAGTTCAAGTGGCATGCCAAGGGCTGATTCCTGCACAAGTGGCTAACTTAAGGGTGTTGCCAGAGAAGCATCAAGAAGCCTATTCAAAGGATGAGATGACCAGTTTTGATGACTGGGTCAAAGGTGTCTATGACAGGCCAAAGACAGCCAGTGAAGTTGCTCTCAGTACAACTAAAGACACAGCCCAAAGTAGGAAAGGACTTATGATCGCAAGTCCAGTGGGGCTCTCATCAGACCTGGTGACAGTGTACCAGTTCGTAGCCACAGACGCCAGAGACGTAATAAAATACAGGACAAATGGGAGCCAAATCCCCACACTGTGGTCACCCACAACAATCCCAAACTGCCAGTGTACGCTATCCAGCCTGAACAAGGAGGTCCTGAGAGAGTAGTACATAGGGACCAGCTAAAGCATTGGACTTTTAGTCTTACCAGGGCTCGTAGGAGGCACAGAGCAGCATTTCCCGAGGAGACTAAAACCAATGGAGTAAACCCAAACCCTAACAGGAATGGCCAGATCCCTCAAACTCACCCAGTATTACCCAAAAACAGGAAAATAGAAAATATGAGTAACGAACCACCAGTTTTAAGAAGGTCCCAGAGAGCTAATAAGGGTGTACTTCCTCTTAGACTTAGAGATGATTATGTTATTGGTTCTATGTAGTGTTTTAATGAATATTGTTATGTATAGTATGAAGAAGTAGATGTGAAATGTTAAATATGTTAAATGTTCTTTTGATAATTGTTAATGGGTTTTTGATATGATATGATGTGGGTATAAGTTGTTACTATGGGGCCCAGATGTACTGGTGTGAATATTGTGGCTGTGGCAGAATTTTAGCAAGGGGGAATGTAAGGGGACTGTTGCCCCCTTACTAACATTCAGTAGGGGTGTTTTAGTTGTTAGCTCCCAGTACTAAAAGGGGGAAGGGTCGATGGGGAATCACGACCCTGAGATTGACAGTCCCCAGGTACAATGGGGAGAGGTCAAGGCTCCAGGTCAGCCTGAATGACAGGGCGGGCAGGCTAATCAGGGAGTCAGGAGGCCAGGGAGGTCCCGTCCTCTGTGTGAGCTGGATTTGCCTGGGTCAGACAGAGTGGGGCCGAGCTAAGGAGAAAGCAGGGGCCTAAACTAAACTAAGCTGGGGAGCAGAGCTGTGCCAGATCCAGAGAGAGCAGACCCTGTCTTGGGAGCAGAGCTGCAGGCCCAAAGCCAGAGGTACAGCCCAGAGAGAGCAGACTTGCCCTGGGAGCAGAGCTGCAGCAACTAGAGCCAGAGGGGCCAGAAAAGCAGCCCATGAAGCAGGTCAGTGCTGGGAGCAGAGTCACAGAAGCAGCCTGCGGAGCAGACCTGCCCTGGGAGCAGAGCTGTAGCAACCAGAGCCAGAGGGGCCAGAGAAGCAGCCCAGGGAGCTGGAGGCAGAGCAGCAGCAGCGCTGCGACAGAGTGGTGGAGCTGGAGCTGGAGCAGTCCGGAGCTGGGTGCGGTGAGCAGCTGGGGAGAGTGAGGGGGACCCTGGGCAGCAGGCCCAGCACAAGGAGACGCCTCAGCCAAGAGGCTCTGCAGGCCAGGCTTGGATCGTAACCCCGACAGAGCGGGGGCGACACTGGGAAGAAGGGTCCTACCACTTAGAGCCTGAGAGTGTGTGGCCACCACCAGAGCAAGCGTCCAACTCACAGCATCCCTGCAGTACAGCCAGGGCCTGAGAAGGGGGCCTGGGACTTACAAGGAACAGGCTGGGAACAGCCCTGAGATTCCAGAGACACTGTTTGTGATGTTCCCTGCCACAGAGCGGGGTGATGTGTTTCCTTTAACCTTTCCATTTTTCCTTATTCTTTTTAAAATTAATTGTTGATTAAATAACTTGCATTTGCTTTAACTTGTACGTAATGGTCAGTGGGTCAGAGAAGTGCCCAGTGCAGAGAGAGTACCCTGGAGTGGGACACCCTAGCCCCTGTCCTAGGTGACCACAGCAGGGTTGGGGGTTGAGCCCCCCAGGAATCCTGGGCCCAGCCTTGTTGGGGTTACGAGGACCCTGCCGGACAGGAGAGTGGAAGGGGAGTCCTCAAGGGCAGAGAGGCCACTGGGTAAAGGAAGTGGGAGCGAGGACTCAGATCCTTTCGCTAGCCCGCTTCACCGGGGTAGTGCAAAAGCCAGGAAAGTTCCCCACAAGAGCGGGACTGTTCCCCCGCTTACATTAGCGCTAGCGGGGCTCAAGCTAGCTGGCTAACATAGTAGTGTGCATGTTCCTGCTCTGGCTGGATCTCAGGCACCAAAGCCTAGGGGGTCAAGTGGGCTTGAGAGCCAAAGCTTCTGCTCTAGTGGGTACATCCATGTTGCTATTTTTAGTGTTCGAGCTCAAATCCTACTAGTGCGTGTCTGTCTGTCTACCCAGGCTAGGACAGTCGCTCCCAGCTTCAGCGTAGACACACCCTTAGTGTTCCCAACAGTACAAACATGGGAGAGGTTATGTTCTCTGAAGCTTCCCCCCAAGAGTAGGGCAGCTCTCCACCGCCTCTTACTCAGGCCTGTGCCAGTCAGGCACAACTGAGCCCTTTTTAGCCAGAGGAACCATTCAGGCGTATTTGTTACTGGTTTATTCACTGTTTCTTGTAACCATATTTTTCAGTGCGAGCTCAATGATATCATGAATTAACAATTGTTTTTATAAGGAGCAGATTCTTTCACATTTGGCATACAATTAAATTCAACAATTATGAACAAGCACAATTTCTAAAGCCCAGCATATTTTATGCTGGGAGAGCATGGTACAGTTACCCTCTAATTACATGCAATAGAGACCACAGCAAGAGCATGTGATAGTTTGATTAAAGTGAACACCACAGCCAATAAACTGAAATCCTAAAACCGTAAATATTACCTAAGCTAAATATATGAAGAAAAAAATGCAGAAAACAGAGCTGACAAGTCCTTGAACAACGCTTCAGCTTCTCATGCCTAGAAATCATTTTCTCATGTTGGAACTGTTATTTGCTCTAAAGTGAGGGCAAATTCAGTGTAACCTTTCCCACACGCCTGCTCTGCAGCATGTACATGTTTTAAAGAGGAACGTCCATGTTCTGGAAAGCTACCCAGTTTATCGGACTTAAATACAAATCCATTTACCTTTCTTCATGATTCTCACTAGAATTTGCTAACTATCCAAGCTAAACATATTTAAAAACAAGCTGTTGACCCTTGAAAGTCTGTTTTCTCCTCCTGTCCAATCTTTCACTGGAAGTTTGGAGATTGGGGGCTATCTTGGCTTGGAGATTGGGGCCCATTTCACACAATGATGAGTAGGGGGTAGTGCAAAGATGCTCCTCTGGATCCCTGATATACAGGGCTGCACTTGCTGCACTGTCCTTTAGCATGATGAGGCTTTTGTCCCCTTGAGTGCCCAGCCTGCTGAGTGGGCTGGCATGGAGTTTTGGCAGGGCTCCCTAACAGGAGTAGGCTGCACTATGCTCACCCACCCGTTCATACCTCCTCTGCAGTTGCTGCAAAGGAGCATTCATTGTGCCATCCTGAGTGCAGGGAATGCAACTTTCCTTTACCCTAGTATAAAGCATGCAAGGAGCGGAATCATCGACGATTAGGGTTGGAAGAGACCTCAGGAGGTCATCTAGTCCAACCCCCTGCTCAAAGCAGGACCAGTCTCCAACTAAATCATCTCAGCCAGGGCTTTGTCAAGCCAGGCCTTAAAAACCTCTAAGGATGGAGATTCCACCACCTCCCTAGGTAACGCATTCCAGTGCTTCACCATCCTCCTAGTGAAATAGTGTTTCCTAATATCCAACCTAGACCTCCCCCACTGCAGCTTGAGACCATTGCTCCTTGTTCTGTCATCTGCCACCACTGAGAACAGCCTACCTCCATCCTCTTTGGAACCCCCCTTCAGGTAGTTGAAGGCTGCTATCAAATCCCCCCCCTCGCTCTTCTCTGCTGCAGACTAAACAAGCGCAATTCCCTCAGCCTCTCCTCGTAAGTCATGTGCCCCAGCCCCCTGATCATTTTTGTTGCCCTCCACTGGACTCTCTCTAATTTGTCCATATCCTTTCTGTAGTGGGGGGCCCAAAACTGGACGCAGTACTCCAGATGTGGCCTCACCAGTGCTGAATAGAGGGGAATAATCACTTCCCTCGATCTGCTAGCAATGCTCCTACTAATTCAGCCCAATATGCTGTTAGCCTTCTTGGCAACAAGGGAACACTGCTGACTCATATCCAGCTTCTCATCCACTGTAACCCCTAGGTCCTTTTCTGCAGAACTGCTCCTTAGCCTGTCGGTCCCCAACCTGTTGTGGAGATATCTTGTTCCCTCTCACTTCCAGGCACTCACACATAGCCCAATGACAATCTCTCCCAAGATTCAGAGAAGTCCTTTTTGAGGTCTCCTTTCTCACTTCTGCTCTATTTTTCAGTATTAATTCACCTTCCAAACCCAACTAGATTATTCCTGTTCCTCCACCCAAGGTTTCCTTTTTCCTGCTCCCCAAGTTTTCCTGTCCAAGCTATATTTTATCAGGGGATCTCAATTTTGGCACACTTTCTCCTGGGCTCAGTTGGCTGATGTATTCAAATCCCATGCATTCCTTGGGTCAAAGGTACCCTAGAATGTACTGACTCCCTCTAACCCCAGGGAAGCCTTGGAACTCATGAGATTTGAGGACAGCAGCTGGTTCAGCAGAGACAGCCAAGACTTTGGAGTCTACAAGATTGATTTCAGGGAGGTACTTATCTAAACTCATCTTAGCAACAACAAAGTTCAAAATTTGGGCTGAGGTTCATGGCAGTTGCTATTTTTACTGAACTGGTTTGCCCATCCCTAGTGGATTTGTGATATCACAATCGTTTCCATGCTGGCAAGAGGCTGTAATGTCATAAACCCAGAATTATGACTTCACTGCAGCACCAAGCCAAAGGAGAAGCTGGGCTGTAAAGGAGCAAGCTCTTATTAAAACAAATAGTTTCAGTAACAGTAAGGAGAACTCAGAAGCATGTTTCTGGCCAAGTACATTTCTTTTTGCATTTATTTTCTATCTTGTCAAGCTTACTCTAGTAGGAGAATCCCCCTCTAAGCCTTTAATCTTGACCTGCCTCACCAAAAACAGGGGGGAATTCAGTTTAGGATAATATGGTCAAGGTGTGGAATTACCTTCATCCGCATTCTTGAGAGTATAAGAATGGAGTCCTTTTTTGTTCGCTTGTTTGTTTGTTAGTTTGCTTATGCAGTGAAATGGTGGCATAAAAGGCAACCTCTCACACCACACACTTCATCTGAGACTCCTGCCCTGGAACCTGAACCTTTTGTTGTCTGTGTCCAAAGGACAAACAAATGACAAAGAATTATGTATGAAACCAGCATAAGGGAGCAGAAAGTGCAAGGAAAATGTGCATCTCTTGCAATAAGTTTTCCATGAAAATAGCCTCTTTTAGGTAGGTGGATTTTCTGGTGCAGCATATTTAAAGTTGAGTGAAGGGAGTGCTGCTAGACAGAAGAATTTAATGTCAGTATTCAAGAAATTGGGTTGCACTCAAAACAAAACTCCTGTGTAACCTGATGATGATGTATAAATTATCTGTGCCCTGCAGACTCTTTAAAAAACAAAACCTTACTTTTTTGGTTGATTTCACTCTTTCTGGTGTTACACGCACCAGTAAAGTGTCACTTTACATGAAGCGGAAAAGGTTTTTAGTGGTCAGGAAACATGTTCTTTCTCCCGCACAGGGAATGCAACATTTATGCAGAAGTAGCCCACCTAAAAAGCTTCATGATTTATTATTCTGATGTTCAAGCATGACAACCTGTAGGATTTTACTTTTAAAAAAAAGAAAACTATCACTCATGCTATTGCAGGAACAGTTACTAAACAGGAGACCATAATACTGTGTCCTATAGACTTTATGCAAAGTATGCTCTTAGTCTTGGGTGAAAATGCTGCATGAGTGCACTTGTTCCTGTTTTCTTAAAAGGTGTAAGAATGTGCCAGGCAAAGATTATGGCCCGATAAGCTGGGGAAACAATAAACTTTCAAAATATTTTTACCATTGCTAACATCAGTTCAGCTCCATTGGTGTAGGCAGTATTGTGAGCAGTGATTTAGACAGGATGCCGGCTGCTGCCACCACAAGCAGTGTGTCATGTAACACTGCTCAGATAAGTTTTAATTAACAAAGTACTTAAAATGGTGATAGCAGCTGGAAGCCGACGAGGGCTCCCAGTGGAACTGAATCCGTGTTAATGGTGAAAAATGTTCAAAATGTCCCTTGCTTACCCGTGAGTGGAATTTAATCAGATGAGTAGCAAGGAAATAAAAGAGTGCAAAATCCAGTGGGTTCTCCCCAAATCACCCCAATAGTTACAGTATATCTCTTTGTACAGGGAAAGTCCTTTGTCATACATCATAAATATTATTGTAACATGGTCATCTTTTTTCAAATCAAAGTTGTGGTGACATTTTTAGGCTTATGAAATAGTGATACAAAAGTACACCTTTGAAAAAATGGGTATGATGTCACTTCTGCCAGCTTCTGACTCAACAGCAATAGATGTACCTTTCTCAGAGTGAAGTATTTTTTCCAGTAACTAAATGAGTATATCAGGAAACCCTGAACAACTGTAATTAATATTCACTTTGAGCAAAAGAACAGCTTCATTCTACATTGTTCTTCATACTGACCACAGATTCCAATTAATGTTTATTCCTGTTCAACACAGAGCAGATTTTATTTGGTAGAGACATATGTTTGGAACAATTTTGTTTCAGAACATATATTCTGACTGATAAAATATAAAAACAGGACATTTCTTGTGATAGAGATTTCCAGGACTTTGGGGCATGATATAAAAACTCAGACTGTCCAAATAAAACCAGGATGTATCCTCACTTTAATTTATTGAGACACATTCCATTCCATGGATTAATGTCAATGCTCTTAAAACAGCTGCTGAGCACACAAGCATGGTACTGCAGCAGAAAAAGGTTTACTGTCTGAGATGGCTGAATGGAAAGAAACCTCTTTATGTAGGTCAGGTTTGGATTACATTGATAATGTGCATCGAACCCTAGTTAATGAATTTGGAAGCATGTAGCTGACAGCATAAAATGCTGTACAGTCTGTTAAACTGCAGCAGGAGTGAGCTAAATGTACAGCATGCCACGACCAGTAAAAAGGAGTCCGTCCTGATGGCTTTATTAAAACTAATGAGGAATAAGAAACTGAAAATGGAGAACAGTAAAAAGTCTGATTAAAGAACTCTACTGCAAAGACACGAGTAATATAAAATCCCACAATACACTTTTCCCTCCACTGAATGAACCCCCTTCACACCAGGGCTGACTTTCACTGCACATTATGAGTTAACTAGAACCACAGACTGCTAAGTTACGGGCAGGCATGGAGCAGCGGTGGCAGGGGCTATGCTTCGCAGCAGGGGCATTGACAAGGTGATCAGCTCCCTTGCCGCGAAGCTCAGCCCCTGTTAGCATTGTCAGCGTCTTCCCAGTGTGGGGCTGAGGTGGACCTTAGCTCCCCATTGCCATGGGGCCCCACCCCTTGCTTCTCCTCTTCCCCCCAAGGCCCCACCCCCTGGCCAGGCTGAAAGCCAGAGCCAGGCCATGGTGAGAACCACCCAGGGAGCCTGGGCCACTATGGGAAGCCCTAGACCCTCCACCTGCCCTGGGTGGCATGCCGCGGGCAATGGAGACATGAGCCAGGGGCTGCTCTCAGGCCCCCTGCCCTGGGCAGGTGGAGAGTCCAGGGCTCCCCACAGTGTCCTGGGCTCCCTGGGCAGCTCTTACCACGGCCCAGCTCCAGCTTCTGGCCTGGCCAGGGGGCAGAGCCCCAGGACGAAGAGAAGGAGCAAGGGTGGGGCACTGGAGGGAAGAAGAGGATCAGGAGTGGGTCGACTGTTCTGGCATTGGTCCCCCCCCCACACACACTTCTACACAGGTTCCAGTGTTCCTGCGGGGTGCCCAAAATTCATCAGGGGCCCATGCATTAATCCACCACTGTCTGGCCTAGAATTTTCCCTGAAATCCTCACGACACTGCAAAGTATTGTGAGCCCCTCATGTCAGCAGCAGGGATTGGAGCCTACAGAGGAGGAACTGAGAGCTCTAGCTAAGTCCTCAGTTCTGATTGGAGCTCCCTATTTGACTCTTCCAAACTCCCATGCTGCCTCCCTGTAGCTTTTCCACTCCGCTTCCCCGGGAGGGGAGACACTGAGCTCTTGAAAAGATCTCTGGTAGCCTTTCCCAGTCTCTACTGGCTGCTGTCTGAAGATGTGACTCTCATTGTTATGGCAATTAGAGTGCTCCAGTCAGAAGGCAGCTTTTGTCCTGGAATTACTGTTGTAGTTATTAATCCTGCAGGGCTCTGCAGGATAAAACTAGTAGGATTCACAAACAAATGGTTAAAGCCCACAGGAGTTGCAATAATATTACTGATAATAAATATTAATATTAATAATAAATATTACTGATAATAATAAAGCTGAGTTCTGTATAAAAAACCCTCTACACTTGTATGAGATGTGGCAAACAAAGTGAATGGGTGACCCCCAAAACATCGGAAGTTCCGTTTGTTTGGGGTATGAAAGTTTAGCCAAAGCTAATTCTAATTTTTCTGTCTTTGCGCTGCAGTAGCGTCACAGGTGACTGGCTCCTGTAAATGAAGTAGGCCCCGCACCCCTGTGCCACAGCAGGTGCTCCCATTGGGCCAATGAAGAGAGCAGGCAGTACCTGGGGGCAATGAAAGCTCAGGAAGTGAAATGGGGGCAGGTGAGTGATGGCAGAGACTAGGGGGGACGGTGGAGGTGGAGATCCTAGTCCCGCTTCCAGAAAGAAGCGGAAGGTGTTTCCTGGGAGAAGGCTGAAGGCAAGGGGAGCAGCAAAAGGGGTTTGATGGTTGATGTCCCCAAGCCAGGGCTAGAGAGGGCTGAAGGCAGGGGGCAGTGGAGGGGCTTACCTGCTGACATTCAGCACTGGAGAGCTGGACCCAGAGAAACTCTGAGAGGTCCAGACGGTGTCAGTGGCAAGGACCTGCTCCCAGAAGAGGGGGGGGTTCCCACTGGGAAGAGTAGGGTTGCACAACAGCTGGAAGGACCGTGAAACTGTTCTGATACAAGAACAGGAGAGGGCTGTGCTTACAAGTCAGGGCATGGTGAGGAATGTCAGGGCTGTGCTGGTGACCTGGGGCATGGTGAAGGGTGCCAGGGCTGTGTTTTGCATGTACTGTTTGGCCTATGCTGGGGGAAATCTATAGTATGGTGTTGAAACCTGTTTTGTTCTGATTTATGTGAATAGGACTTCTGCAATAAACAAACCTCACATTGGGCATTTGCACTCAGAAAGATTGTTTGGGCTGTTTCTGAGAACTCAGAAGGAGGGAAACTGAGGCTACCATGCAGTAGCCTGCTGGTAGAGTGTGCTCCAGGCAGGGCTGCCCCTATGACAGGGTGCTTTCCTCTTCCTCTGTCAGCAGTAGATGTCTGCAGGGAAGGCCCTTGCATCCCTCCTTCCATTTGTAGGAAACTATGGGGCCATGCATCGCTTCATTCACAGAAAGAGGCTCCCAAGTGGGGTGAAGCCAGAGTAGCCTGACGGCTTCTAATTTTCACCTGTGTCAGTGAGAGCAGCACCTGGTCCAAAGAGCCAAACAGCAAAACAGGTGGGAAGGAGTTTGGAGAGACTTCAAAGAGCTGAAATCTGTGTGGAAACACTTTAGTCATGAAACAAACAGTTGCCTCTAGATTTTTTTTTTTTAACCACAATGGTTTTATCCGAGAACTCTTGCAGACTCTAGCTCTGTTATGCAATCATGTCTCCTACAACTTTTTAAAGACAGGTGTATTCAGAGCTGAGAATACAGTGATTATTCGCAGGATCTGAATCACTGTGGTGTTTCTGGTGCACAGTTGGCTCTTTCCTCTGCCACCTGTACACTCATCATTTAGTCAGAAAACAGACTGGCTGACTATAGTACAAGTTCAGAAAATCAAAGCCAGGCAGACGATGGCGTGGGAGGCTGAACATGAATTGTAACAGGCCTTCTGACTAACATTCCAGCAGGGAAGCATACAGGAAGCTATGCAGAGCCAGGAAGGACACTGCCCCGGTGCTTCCTTTCTGCCACTTCAAAAATATCGACTAACAGACCATTAAAAAAAATGCTTTGGACAGATTCTGACATTAGCTCTTGGCCTTTGCCTCATATTATCTTGCTTGAAAAATAGAAGGAAAGTACTGCAAGTGGTTAATACTGGCTCTTAAACAGGATGCTGAGAATAATTATTGCAAGGCACTATGTGTACAAGATTTTCTGCAACATAAGGGCTGTGTAGTCAAAAATCAAGACATGAATGTAGTTCAAACGTCTTAGTGTTCTCTGCAAAATAATGCTTTCTTATATTGCTTACTTTAACCACCTATCTCCATGTACTGTGCGTATTTAAAGGAGAACCTCAGATGACCACATGTCATGTCAGTATATATGGTACAGTATACTGGGTAATTTTACATTGCATTTTAGTTCTGAAGTTTGGAGAAGCTGAGCTATCTGCTAGTCAGAGCCACTCTTAAATGTGGGTTTGATTGCAGTCCGAGTCACCAATTCGCTGTGTGACCGTGGGCAAGGCACTTGACCTCTTGTTGCTTCAATTAGCCCAGCCATAAAACTGGCTAAAAAGCAGCACCCCGATGAAAAACAGATGCTGCCTTTCAGGTGAGGTATTCTGGATAAATAAATTACACACATACACAACATTTCTGCACTCTGCCCCCTCCACTGCTATACTAATATTTTGGTAGCCATTCAGCCATAACCTTGAATAGCCACATAATTGTCCCAACGGGGGCAATTGTTCAAATTTCTACAGTGCAGATACATATTATTTGTATGAAAGCACATCAGATTCACAACGGACAAACTAATCTGGATAAAATTCACACCTGTGCAACATCTATATGCCACTTAAGCCCACAAATTAGTGGCTGATAGGGTTTGTGCTGTCTGCACAGGGGTGAATTTTACCTTTATGTGCATGACCAGCTGAAATCAAATTCTTATTTAAAAACAGCTCTGAAATATCAGTTGTATGAAGAACACTGATCAATATAAGAGATAGCAAGCAGAACTTAAAGTAACGTGGAGAGCTAAACTGTGGGATTTGGAGGCTTTACACTTATCTGCTGTAATCATTACTCATTTTTGAGAAGAAGGCTGAAATTACAGTAGACTATGTCCACGCACAGCTCATTTTTGGTTTAAATAAAAGTCTTGCACATAATTTCACATTCCATTGCAAGGGAGATTTGGAGGTGGCGGGGGAGTAGTTACAGGATCTTGAAAATCCATGCATAACAAATTAAGTGTGAAGCATGCATTGTTAAATTAATTAGCAAAAAACTACACTGCTGAATATAATATAATCTAGGGCTGGATATGGATTCCACCTCTAAAATCAGGCCTCATTTAGGAAAACTTTAACAGATTTAAACTCTACCCCCAATAACTTTGTTCCTTACAAACATTCAGACTGCAAGCTTGAAAAGCATTCTCCAAAAACACAGGAATTTGGCAATATCTGATGGACATCAACTACACCCTCAGTGTTTTGAGAAACACAATGCCTATGTATGAAAGGGGCCACCTAATTGGCCATATGGAATATGGTACATAGCTTATCCTTGCCCACTTGCAAGTAACAATGGAAATGCCTGCATAATAGATGACTCTTGGGGGCACTGCACTAAACAGATGAAAATTCAGGAAAGGGATAGAGGAAGGAGTAGAATTTTCTCCCTTCACTTTGAACACAGAACTGCCATTTACATCAGTGGAACTTTTGCTCAAAAAATGAGGACAGAAATGGATTTGCACCTCTTACAAATTCTGAAAACTCTGAGGTGATTTAAACCTTGCATCATGGGTACAATCAGGCCCCAGTCAATATATTCCTGTATTATCTGTAGGACTGGGAATAAAAAAAAATGTAAGCAGACTTATAGAAACCTTTATAGAACAGAGAACCTTAATACATGTATATGCTATTTACATGTTCTTAATCAAAAGTTGTTGTTTTTTTTTAAAAGAACAGAGTTTAAAAAAGAGTTTGATGTAGATGAACCAGGTCTGAGTGTAATTAAATTTATGAATACAGAGAAAAATACTACATTTTATTAACTGTGGAAGGAATGTGGGTCCTTAACTGCCCAGCAAGTTCACAAAGACAAAGGAGATCAGTTTACAAGGGTTAAGTAAACACAGTATTTTATATTATAATTCAAATGAATCCAATTTCAACAAGACTATGTAAGAGTCTAAAAATTGGTTTACCAGACTGAACATTTTTATGAATGTTAAAACCCATTACAGTGATCTGAAGTACGGCTACTGAACAGTTAGAGCCACATAAAGAAACCATTTATTTCTTAGCCCTGTGGTCAGATTGCTTCTAGCCTCTTTGCTGTTCACACATCTGGTAGGCTCTCTATATTTATTTGTATACTAGTATACTTTGTACATTTTGTATTCCTTTAAGTTTCTAGGATTGTAGCCAATCATAATGCATTCCTGAATCGGTCAGCGTGGTGAGGGCATAGGAATAGCAACAGCAAACATCAACATGACAATTCGATGCTTACAGCAAATCTGAGAAAAGTAACCAGCTATTTATGAAACACAAATTTCTGGTAAAGGAGGGAGGCGATATGTGAATTTAGTGCTTAAGAAAGGTGCTAGATTAATTGCAGTGGAACCTGAAGTCCTTTACTTGTCTACAGAACAGATACAGCCCTGGTAGAGGTAATGCTAGCTTCCCCTCACCACCCCTGTAATGGGTGAAATTCACCTCTGTGCAGAGGGCCAATACAAGGCCTATGCACCACTTAATTCCCCCTTAGTTTAGTCATAAAACACGCTGGATCAAACTCTGCCCTGACTTACATTCCATTCAACCCCACTGATATCCTCATAGCTGAATTTGGTCTATTATTTCTAATTCAGCTAGGATGAATGCAACAAAGTACATGGGTTTATCCTTGCCTGCTTGCAAGAAACTTCAAGGGTTAAGTGATTCAGAAGAGAGATGTGGGCACATTTCATGCTAATGAACCTAAACTTTGACCTAGAGAGACTTTCTCAGGAGTGGGAGGGCAGTTCAGTCTCCATTAGTGATGGTCAAAACTATTTCATTTTCTGCAAAAAAAAGCTTTCATTGAAAATTTTCACTGAATTTTTCAGGCTTTCATCAAAAAAGCCCAATCCAAAACATTTTCAGGTTTTGGTTTTTCACCATAAACCTGACAAAATTTTGACAAAACCAGAAGTTGTGAGAAGTTGCATTCAGTCAAAAAGCCATTTTTTGGCAGAATAAATTTTGTTACTTTTTTTTTTTACCAGCTCCAGGTGCCATGACTATTCAATCTCTGCCGAGGCTAGTAAAAAAGCTACCACCTAGTGTCAGCTGTGGTAGCAACATTTCATTCCATAGGTGCTGGAACTAGGAGTGCTGGGGGTGCTGCCACAGCCCTGACTTGAAGTGGCTTCCATCATAGACAGGGTTTCCAGTTTGGTTCAATTGCTCTCAGCACCCGTGGTACACAAATGGTTCCAGCACCCCTGTTTCATTCCTACAGATTGAGTCTTCTCCTAGGAAGTGTTGGGCTCCTATTGAGGGTGCCAAGTGTCTATTCCCATTGAATACACCTGAGAGGGTCTTCAGCACCTCACAGAACTAGGCCTTATATATTGAATTTATATTTCACCAGTGATGGCTGACCACTTGAGAGACTAGTAAAGACTAGATTCCATAATTTGATAGCAGATTCCTTCCGTCGTGACATCTCTCATATTCAAGATACTTACTACCCAAACCAATAACACACCTCTCTGTAATATCTGTATGCTCCTCTAGGATTTCTCAAACAGCTGTAATTTTGTGGTTGAGATTTCCTCTTTTACATGACTACTGGTACTGAAACATTATCCGTTATCATGGTCTCATATTGGCCATGCCAGTATCATGGTCAACTCAAACTGACTCACAACTATAGCATTCACTTCACTTTAATTAGACGTTCACTCTTTACAACCCCCATTGAGCTCAGTAGGGTTGCATGATGCATAGGTCAAGGTAGAATTTTACCGACAGTATTTTGAATTAGTTTTATCTCTAAATTACATACAAGGGCAGATAAAGGAAACATCTTTCATGTGCTTCATAAGCTTGGTCCCATTTTCCTGTTCCTGTGGAAGGTGGGCAAAGAAGACCAGTACAACTAATGGCTGAAGGCCATACATTGCTGTCAGGTACACCTACTTAAGGCCTTCTTTCTGCAGTGGAAGTTGCCCATGCATCCATCTGAGGGCAGAATTTGGTCGTGTGTATGTATCTAGCATATTCAGCCTCCCTTTGAGGGAAAACTGAATTTTACCATATGGCTGAATACTAGCTTAACCAATTAGCTATAACCAGCACTTTATTGCAGCTGACCCACACACAATGCCTGGACTCTTGACGATGTGTGGGCAGCAGCTCTCTCAGGTGCTGTCAAGGTTCCTCCCCCACTCTGAACTCTAGGGTACAGATGTGGGGACCTGCATGAAAAACCTCCTAAGCTTATCTTTACCAGCTTAGGTCAAAACTTCCCCAAGGTACAAAATATTACACCCATTGTCCTTGGACTGGCCGCTACCACCACCAAACTAATACTGGTTACTGGGGAAGAACTGTTTGGACGCATCCTTCCCCCCAAAATACTTCCCAAAACCCTGCACCCCACTTCCTGGACAAGGTTTGGTAAAAAGCCTCACCAATTTGCCTAAGTGACTACAGACCCAGACCCTTGGATCTTAAGAACAATGAACAATCCTCCCAACACTTGCACCCCCCCTTTCCTGGGAAATGTTGGATAAAAAGCCTCACCAATTTGCATAGGTGACCACAGACCCAAACCCTTGGATCTGAGAACAATGAAAAAGCATTCAGTTTTTTACAAGAAGACTTTTAATAAAAAATAGAAGTAAATAGAAATAAAGAAATCCCCCCTGTAAAATCAGGATGGTAGATATCTTACAGGGTAATTAGATTCAAAACATAGAGAACCCCTCTAGGCAAAACCTTAAGTTACAAAAAAGATACGCAGACAGAAATAGTTATTCTATTCAGCACAATTCTTTTCTCAGCCATTTAAAGAAATCATAATCTAACACATACCTAGCTAGATTACTTACTAAAAGTTCTAAGACTCCATTCCTGTTCTGTCCCTGGCAAGCGCAGCATACAGACAGACACAGACCCTTTGTTTCTCTCCCTCCTCCCAGCTTTTGAAAGTATCTTGTCTCCTCATTGGTCATTTTGGTCAGGTGCCAGCAAGGTTACCTTTAGCTTCTTAACCCTTTACAGGTGAGAGGAGCTTTCCCCTGGCCAGGAGGGATTTCAAAGGGGTTTACCCTTCCCTTTATATTTATGACAGGTGCGCCAAAAGGGAACCTCCCTTTAGTCAAGCCAATAGAAGTCGTGTTAAGCTTGTCTCATCTGGGAGTCGTTCTTGCATATCTTAAAACTGAAAGGATACATTGTGAGAAATGAAGTAACCCACTGGCATCTGCATTAGTTATGATAAAAAAACCGAGAGTAAGAAAGAACAGGATTGCTTGTCCAATGTATCTAGAAAGGGAAATGTATGGCTTTCTTCTTTAATGTGCTGTTGATCTTCTTCCTCCTCTTCATAAGGCTCCACTGAAGCAAGTTCAGGACTGGCAGGCTGCCTATGTGTTCAGTGAGAGCAAGAACAGAACTGGGTCCGTGACTGATGGAGGAGCTGGGGGATCAGCTGGTGACTGAAGGTCTGGTTTGATTGGGAAAGGCACAGGCTCCACAGTAAAGATGATGGTGTGTTGCAGTGAGAGGGCGGGATGGGGGAGTGCAAAGCAAGGACCAAGAGATTCCTACACTGTGAAAAAACTTGAAGCTGAAAGCTAGACACTCTAGGTGCTGGGGTGTGTGGGTGGCAAAGAAAGGCATTACTCGTAGCAAAGATGGGTGGGAGCAGCAATATTTGGATTCAGCTTTTGAACACCACTAAAGCTTGGATGTGTATGGATCGAGTGTGGTTTGGGCCCATCTTTATTTCCTAGGTATAATAAAAGGAAACTTTAGTGGCAGTAAATATGAAATACAATCGGAAAAGCTGTGTTACAGGAGGAGGTGAAGAGGCAGCTTTAGCCTTAACTCACTAGGTGCCTTTTTGGCAGCAATGATAATTAATAGGACAGCAGTGGTCTTAGGGTGCATAAATATTTGTATCTCAAAAACATTTGCAGTCTTCTCTGAGTTCCCCTGCTTTCTGTCTATCTGTTCTTTCCTCCTCTGCAGTTTCCTCTCTCTCTCCTCTCCCCTTGCCTGCCTATCATCTTGCTCTAATTGTTTCCAGATTTGTGTGGGAGGTCAGGGCCCGGGAGTGCTGCTTCATGCCAAGTTTATAAACAGAGCAGTGTTTCCAGATGGCCACTGGCTCCAGCCTGGCTAGCAGGTTGATTGGGACCAGAATAACAACAGGTGGAGAACAGACAATGAATTCCTTGACACTTATTTTACTCCCCTCCGCTTTCCCTCCAATCCCTCCTCCCTATAGCCACCAGAGCTACTACCAGCACCACCAGCAGCCCTCTACAGTATTTAAACCAGGAGGGGGAAGGGGGAGGGAGAGAGAACAGTGAAAGAAAACAAGTGACTTCCTCATTGAAGAAACAGTGGAGAATGAAAGGTGATGCACGTCACTGGATCACTGCCGTCCATTATTGTGGTAGTTAATTAAGGTGTCCTACCTCACTGCATGGGTGGAAGAGCCCCTTGGTGATGAAATATGAAGAATAAACATGATACTTAGTATAAGTAAAGAAAATAATAAGATTGATTTAACTGTGTTCCATGTGCAGCTGTGAGCTTCTGATTTAGGAAGGCAGCCTGGGCCACCAAGATAATCGGCAGCAATGATGTCCTTTCCCGGCCACAGTGAGTTTTATATAAAGGGTCCCAAAGGCTCTCTTTAATTTTCCAGGGTTATTCTTTCCTAGGCTCCAGTTCATTCACTCTCCTCCCAAGCTATTGTGCTCGCTGGTGTCCTTCACCTCCTCCAGCCCTTTGTTTTCTTCCCAGAGCTCCACACAGAATACCCACTTTTCTAATTTAAAGCTGTTTATAGAAATTTGGGGGGCAAGGGTGAGTATTTTGGGGAAATTGCTTTGCACAATGGCATTGCTCCAAACGGTCAGCTTTTAAAACAGGTTAAAATGTGTACATAAACATCTCTCACAAAACTGTACTAGGTCCTACCAGACCCGACCCCCACTGGAAGAGAAAGAATTGCAAACTAAAGCAGATAGAGGCTCCAGTTCTGGGCCTCGGGCCAGCCCATATAGTGGCATAGAGGGACTGGAATGTAGGCAGTTCCCCCTACCACACACCTGCTGAGAATTCCCCCATGCACCCCTGTTGCGAATTCCCCAGCAGGGGTGGAAGTGGTGCGACTAGGCCTTTTACACTCAGACTATTTTGGACTTTGGAAAGACTCCACAGGCAGCCATGAGCAAGAGCTATAAATTAGAGCTGTTCCTGAGGACTATGCAATACTTATATAGCCTCCATCTTCTCGGTTGCAGACTCTTCCTGAAAAGAATTCTAGGGAAAGTTGTAATTCAGGGAGCCCCTAGAAGCATGGGTCCTGTATCAGCTATGCTGTCATGGTCTTCAGGCAGGCTAGAACATGACTGCCCATTGTCTTCAGTGGATCCCCAAGATATGCCCAAATTTCAGAGTATCGATGCGTTTTGGGGCTAAAGCCCCTGCTACTTCCATGGCCCATGGGCAGGGGCAGGGGCAGGGGGAAGGTAAGGAAAAACAACCCACCCATCAGTCACCCAGAAGAATTTGTAGGAAATGACCTAGCTGCAGATCTGTAGTGTTCCCGCTCCCCCACCTGGGTGAGTCCTACATGGGGGAGCACCACAATCTAATTTAAAATTAGGATAGCAAGAAAAATCATTTCAATACTTGTTACAGTGATCAAGAAACTTCATAATTTTCAGTAAATTGATGAGTAATGAGAACGAGTAAATAAAACTGTAGGACACACATCTCCATAATGGTTACTACAGACTCACTATGGTGGGGAGGGGGAGACGGTGTGAAAATTCACTTCTGTGCACACTTGTCCCTTGTGCTACCCCGCTCTGCACAGGACTGAATTTAACCCACAGTGCACGCACCATAAATAAATCCATAATGAATGGTTAAGTTTACGAAGTAAAAACTGCTGATCTAGAAAAATTACTCCATAAAAATTCAATAGCTGCCCTAAAACAATATGATATCCAAAAGAATATTTGGTAATTACCCAAGAGTCCAAAGGAAATTTATTGTCATTCCATTTTCTGAGTCACACATGCAAATACAGAAATTCAAAAGCTACTTCTACAGTAATCAGGACTAAAGGGAAAGGGCAAAATCCCTGGGAAACCAATGGGATTACTCACATGAGTAAGGCACACAGGATTTGCCAATGAATTATTAACTATATATTTTCTTGCTCAGAAGGTGATTGTTTTCAAGTCAGTACTGGTAAAATATACTGTTGGTTTTGGGTTATAAATTTCATTTTTGGCACAACTACCTAAAGAGAAGGTGAAATGAAATTTAATAGGATTAGAATTTGCTGCTACTTGGAAAGAGCTTCTATAAATGGTGTGTGAAAAGCGAGCATCACTTAAAATACATTTTGCAATGCGAAAGACTTCAAATTCTTGCATATGCATACCTGGAAGCGGATTTGGAAGCGTTTGGGTTGGGTGAATTTCAGCAAATTGTTAACAGGTTTTTATTTTCCTGGAAAAACTTCATGACTAGCTTAAGGTGTCAAATTTTTATATTGCAAACTTCCACATTTACAAATAAATGCAAAAATATATTAAGCATTTCTACAGCTCCTTACATCTCAAGATCTTAAAATGCTTTAACCAAAACATTGGGCCTAGTCCTAAGCGTTGGCTTCAAAGAGAAATGAGGGCACCCAGCACCTTCTATGTAGATGCTCAGCATTTTCACAAGATTAGGTTCTCGTAGAGATCATCTGGGGACTGGACTAGAAGACCTCTCGAGGTCTCTTCCAGTCCTGCGATCCTAGAATTCTATGATCTTATTATAGTAATGGGAGAATCTCCAAAGGGTTGGAAGCTTTGGAAGCTGAAAAGGTAAGTTCTTTGGAGCGTAGAGTGTCTCTTACTGTATTACTTGTACAATAGTGCCCCAACCTTGATTGGGAACTCTGGGCACAAATGTAATACAAATAATAAGGGAAAAAAGGATAAGAACTGTAATAATTATATACAGTCAGAGAGTTTCTAAATATTGAATTATTTCCACTGCTTTTTAAAACTCCTTTAGCTCTTATTCTACTATTTTTACATTGAAGTATATTATTCCACACTGCAACTACAATGGCTCTTAACCTTAACATGGATGTTACCAACACAGGCTAACAGAATAGGCAAACAATTATAGAATACATTTGCTCCGGGTCCTTTACTCTTGCAGCCATTTTATCTGACTATTATTCATACTGACTGGTTTTACAAAGTACCTTATGTCAATAAAGCCATGCAAGTATTACTCTTAATTTCATTGGGCCCATTCCTGGATTCCTTATGGAACTCCAGTGTGAGTTTTGCCCAAATAAGGACTTCATATGGACTTCAAGGTCGGGCCCTTTGAAAATAAGGGCAGTTTGTATTTAGGATTAGAAGAGTTGGTCCAAAGAGGATATTGATTTTCCAATGTACAAACAACAAATTTAATCAAAACCTAAAACTTTGTAGCACAAGCCTTGATATGTAGATATGTATAAGCAGTTTTGATTTCTTTTTCACCTACATAACACTCGGTGTGATGTATAGTGGCACTGAGACTTACTGGTGCAAGAGCATTTTAAAGCATGGATGTTTCTTAATATTCCTGTTCCAGAAAGATAGCATAAATGCTTCCTGGGATGTAGCTTATTTAGAAATGATCTTCATAGCTGAGCTAAAATTCTTACAAAAAACCAGCTAGTCTTCTCCTTAAATAACTTTTAAAACACCTCAAATCAGAATTAAGTTATTTTTCCTTTCAAGAATTTGGCAGGACGGTGAAAAGACTACTGTGGAGGAGGTGAGAAATACCATTTCCAAATGCTGAAAACACCAAGTAAACTGTCCATGGTGACAGCCCAAATTCAGTGACAGCAGATTATTTATCTTGCTAGTTTAAGACATCTCCTATTCAAAACGTATGATATAGGGAGTGCCAACAACTAGAAATGGGAGAATACTGCAAAAAATTTCCACGAATATTCACTTGAATTTTTAAGTTAAATCACATGACCTGCCCTCATATCCTTGTAGAGTTCACTTTGCACCAACATTCAGATAATTGGGTTTAGTATCATGAATGTGCACATAGGGTGAAATTTGCCCCTGTGAAGAGGCCAAGGCCCCTGCATGCATAAGGTGTACAGACCTTATGCTAGCCTTCTGCACAGGGGTGTATTTAACCCAGAAAGCAAATTTCAAACTCACATAGACCAATACATGATGATATACTGACTTAATGAGATAGCTAGCTTTACTTCACAATGTCTGATTGTGGCGGCCAGTTCCATTTCTATAGTCCTAAATACTCTACTAATCAATAAGGACCGTCGCCTGCTGAACTTTCTACTTGTAATCAGCTTGGGATTGCCCTCCTGCTGTTTTGTCTACCTATTGATTGCTCCTTTAGAGACAGGAGAACAAAGAAAGAACTGCAATTGCAAGCCAAGGTGAAGAATATCTTGAAGATTGAGAAGGTGGTAAAGGAAAAGGTTGGTCATGTCACGTGAAATATGGATTGAAGGGGCATGCAAAGCTGGATTACAGTTATAACCACATGGAAATCGATTAACAGTAGGTGCAATAAGAACTATTAATGGAAAAGATGGAGGTGAAATGAATTTTCTGGACCTACTTGGTGACACTAAAGTATAGCCTTAGCCTTGTAGTAAATGACATAAGGATGGATAGCATTTACTGATGTGTGTGTAAAAGAGAGAGGGAAAGAGACAGAGAAGTCCTGATGGTATCATGGTCATTGGAACTAGAGTCAGAGGGACCATGTTCCTGAGGTGACAACAATAGAACAGAGAATGGGTTAAGTTAGGGTGGGAGCAACTCAGCACATGGACAGAGCAGTGCAAAAGGCTTAATAAAGTTTACTTGTTCAGCGTAACCTGCATTCAACTTCACTCCGTGCTAATGAAACAGTAATTACCCCAGCATTTATGTGTCATTAGATATTAATAGAAAAAATATTTATTAAAAATATATAGAATAAGGAACAAGTGGTGCTTTATTCAACCTAAAATTTAACCCTAATACAAATACCAGCGTTCTTAGCAATAGATCCAAACACTTTAATTTGCATTACAATACTTGCAGTGTTTTGTTTCATTACTGAAGAATACTGCAGTATTTTTAACAGCTTGCAACTGTCTTACTGCCACAGCTGTTCCAGACCTCATTGCAGTACCAATTCAGAATAACTTAGTGTCAACAGTTTCTGGCAGCAGATACAGCCATAAGATCATATGTGCGGTGGTTGCCAATAAAAAGCAAAATTTCCCAACAGGTATCTGAGAAGTTTATCTCTGATCAGATGCTTATTTTCTGGTCTAATTACTGGCACACAATTGTGACATAACTACTTGGTAGCTGTTGGCAAATGTTGACTGTATAATGACTATACTACTATGGAGGAGATGGTATGATGGGATAACATGATTTTGGCAATTAACTGATATTTAACTATTCATAGTAAATAGGCCCAATGGCCTGTGATGGGAAGTTAGATGGGGTGGGATCTGAGTTACTACAGAGAATTCTTTCCTGGGTATCTGGCTGGTGAATCTTGCCCACATGCTCAGCATTTCAGCTGATTGCCATATTTGGGGTAGGGAAGGAATTTTCCTCCAGGGCAGATTGGAAGAGGTCCTGGCGGTTTTTCGCCTTCCTCTATAGCATGGGGCCCGGGTCACTTGCTGGAGGATTCTCTGCACCTTGAAGTCTTTAAACCATGATTTGAGGACTTCAATAGCTCAGACATAGGTAAGAGGTTTATTGCAGGAGTGGGTGGGTGAGATTCTGTGGCCTGCATTGTGCAGGAGCTCAGACTAGATGATCATAATGGTCCCTTCTGACCTTAATATCTATAAGTCTGAGTCTATGGCTCTACTTGCATAGGTCACACTGGTATCCATCATAGTTTTACCTGCAGATCTTCAGGGAAGAAACTGCATCTGCATATATGGTTGCACAGAGCCAAGCTCAGAGAGCCCCCAGTCCTGTTAGAGTTCCTGGTTACTCCTGTCATACAAATATGAAATAGTAATAATGGAGGAGGAAATAAATCTTTTAGTGATACCCTTGCCCACTCTGTCTTTGACCTCTCCGCTAACAGTGCCACACAGAGATGCCAACTGATGTCAACTGTGAGTGTGGGGATTTTACGATGTGAACACAAGGAACTTTGCATTTTGAATGGAATCTTATGGTGACTTGAAAGTAGCCTCCAAAAATCTAGACATAAGGACAAGGACCATATGTACAGGAATGTTGTATGGGGGGTTAAAAGAACTGTTAGACCAACTAGTACCTCTCTCTGCCAATGAAGGATTATTTGCTATAATAAAGCTGTTCTGCCCACGTTGCTCAAACACACCGGCTGCTCACCACTGTACGAAGGAGGAAACTGTCTAGCGAACCACAAAAAAAAAAAAGACACTCTTATTGCATTGGGGTTTGAGCTCCAAAATCGTAAGCGGCAGCCGCATAATCAAAATTCAGTAGCTAAGTGCGTGCTATGGACTATTCCTTTCTTGCTACTTTGGTGCACGCAGCAGCAAGAGAACTCAAATGGGCTCACTGTGTCAAAATTTTCTAATTCATTCCAGCTCTTCTAAACCAATCTGTGGTTTATTTTTTTCAGGTTTTTGAAAATAAATTCAATGGCTGACAAATAACAGCCTAAAGGCAGAATTATTGCTGGAGTTAAGAACAACAGGAAAATATGACAAGGAAAGATCAGCCATTTAGCAATGAAGCAAGAGCTTGACCCTAAAGGACAACAAAATTGAGTAAGCATCCAAGAAAGAGTTTTATTTCTTCACCAGTTTAAAAATCTCCTTTCGCTCCTCCTTTCCTACTCCACCCCTTGCAGTCTGAGAATTTTAACACAGTATATGCTGGACTGTATTAATAAAATACACTTCTTATGCAATGGTTACTTCACGGTTATGCTGTGTCTTACAAATATACTGTATATACCTATAGTCTATAAAGTCTCATGGCTTCTCTTGTCAATTATCTGTACTAATAGCACTACAGGTTAAAAAACCTCTAAATGTAAAATATAACAATTTGCAGTGTCCTTGTCTACTCTTTAGTTGACACCATGTTTTGAAAATGCTGTTCATAGCACGGTTTTCCAAGCATTATAGCCAGATCATGCGGTAAATTGCCCACTAAGGATTATTTGACTACATAGTTACCAGGAGAAATATCCCTGCCTACAGTGCACAAGGAAACCATGCTATAAACACACTAGCTCCAAGATTTTTTTGTTTTTTTTTAAGTAGCATGGCTCCTACCATCCTGTGGATTAGGACTTAAAGACTCCTTGCTGTGGTTTTTGATCACATGCACCAAGACTATGGTTACTAGCTACTCCACTTGACATATATAAGGATGAAGCAATGCTTTAATTGGATTTAGTGCAACATTTCAATAAAGGAGGTAGGGCACGATTGAAGATTTGGATTGGTTATTTAAAAGGATATATAAAGTAACACATTTGCAATACAGCATGTGAAATTTGTGTTACCCTTTCAGCTAATTTCCTGCCCCTTTTATTGTAGACTTAGTTACCTCTCTTCTCTTTGCAGTGGTAAGTGGCAGTTTAGCAGTTCACTGGGCCAAAAAGTAATGTAATATTTTGAACATATTGTTGGAAGAAAAATGTGTTGGTGTTATTACTAATGGAAAACACATTCTTATTTCAACTGGATTTCACTTTAATAAAATTAACTAGAAACAATGGGTAAAATTCTGTCCTCAGTTGCATTCATGCATCTTCACTCTGATTAATAGGAGCTGTGTCTGCATATCTAAGAGCAGACCCGAGCCCAATGGCTGTTCATGTGTTTGGTTTGTTTCAATTGCAAAATATTGATTTGGTCTTCCATTGCTATATCTGACCTAATTCACTTCTACTAATAATTTAAATCAATGCACTATAGCAGTGGTGGGCAGCCTGCGGGCCGCATGCGGCCTGTCAGGGTAATCCGCTGGCGGACCCTGAGACAGTTTATTTATATTTGCATGGCCCCCCACAGCTCCCAGTGGCCACAGTTCACCGTTCCCAGCCAATAATGCTGTAAGTTTTTTCTTTTTTTCATCCTTCCCTAATTGTACTTTTTAACCTTCTTTTCACATGTTACACTATTTTATGCCTGCATTTTTATTCTTGTGGTTTTTTTCCCCCATATTTTATTTTATCCGTCTTTCCTCTTGATTCTTTCTTTTGCCTTTCTTTAGTTTTTGCTTATTCTAACATTTATTGTGGTTTGTTTTTAGGATACATATATATTTGGGGCACAATTATATTCTGAACATTTATGTACTGAGTAGATATTTTTGTTGGAGAAATATAAAACAGATGACCAGTCTTAGTTCTTCTGAGAAATGCCAATATATAAATGGCAGACACCATTTCAATGAATCTTCCCTTGCTAAAAAGAAAAACCCCACTATATGTAGAAAAAGGAAATATAATATGATTCTGAGCAGAATTTATTTGAAAAGTGTAACAGTTTATCTTGGGGTCCAAAACATTTTAAATATAGGTGTGTAACCATATTGCAGATGGTATAGTCTTACCCTGAAATATCATTCAAATGGCACTGATGTATATTTTACCTGGAACAGAAATATTTTATATAGAAATTTTGAAAGGGGAAAGCACATTTGAACACTGAAATACCTTCTATTTTCAGGCAGATTCCAGTTCATTTAGGTGCAAAAAAGATATTAATAGGTCTTTAAAGCAATGTGTTTACCTTGTTGACCTGATTTAAGTGGTCTCATTCCGTACACGCACTTTTTGCACACTAACACCTGCATGCACACTTTTCAAGAACCAGCATCTGCGTTCATAATTGAAAATTCTAACCCCTGCACCTTTGGGTGATGAAATTTATTCACATAAAACCCACTTGCAAAACTTGATTTGTGCATGTAAGTTCCATAACTTGTGTGCGCAGTTATTAGTTGTGAGGTTGCACAAGCACAAAAGAAGAGATCAGGTGAAGGTTCCTTTAAAAATGAAATCCAATTTACTTTATTCTACTGTCTTTTACCTTGGTTTAAATCCAGAATAGATGCATTAGAGTCAAGAGAATCATCACAGATTGATTTGCTGAATAGGGATGAATGTAGGTATGTACTTAAAGTTAGGCACATGCTTAAGTGCTATGCTGAATTGAGGCCTTACGCCAACTCCATACAATGTCCACTGTTAAAAAGTAGTCATTACCAACAACTCTGTGGAATCTGAGATATCACTACTTTTAGCATAGGAAATAACTGTAGCATCCCCAGTGGGGTGGAGCAGTAACTGTTGGTACATATGGCTCTGTGCTTTGGAGACACAACTGCTCCAGTGAAACTCTATTATAACTTTTTTCTTCTATCTCTGCCATATTTTTCTACCTTTTTTTTTGTGATTGTTCTTTTGTATTACATGTAGCATATCTGTTCTAAGCTCCAAGAAAGAAAGAGTTTCTACACATGGCAGAACTCCAGAAACCATTCTCCAGAAATTTCACAAGAATCATCCATATGGACAGGAAATCTACTGGCAAGAAATTGCAGGTAAAAAAACTATTGGCTGCTGAAAAGCAGTTTTGCAAAACCTTCATTGTTCAAGTTTGAGGATATGTTATTAATATGACTGTAATAAAGCAAAGGACTAAATGGGCAGTAATTTACCAAGAGTGTGTAAACTATTTTGGTTTAGACTCCATAAACACTGTGTTAGCCATACTGTGAAGCCAGAAATTAAAACCATTTCAAATGGGCACTAAATAAAAGGAACATGAAATGTGTGAATCAATTAAAACTATGAAATCATATCAGAAATGACAATGAGCACCATATAACCCCAACAGAAACTAATATACCCACATCTCCAAGAGGTAAGAACACCTACTCCCCACTCTAGCATATTGTTTTGAGTGACCAGTTAGTGGGACTGGAGACACCATGCTCATTCTCAAGGCGGTTTTTGTTTTATTTTATTTTTGAAGAAACTGTTGTTTCTCGAAAGGTCAAATCCAGTTTGCCTTACTCCTGAGTAGAGCTGATCAGAAAAATTCCAACAAAACTTTTTTTTTTGGTCAGAATTTGCCAATTCATTGAAATCTAAATGTTTCACGGAAATGGTTTGATTTCGACAAAATTTCTATAGTAACCTGCCAGGCAGGTTTCAAAACCTAGAAGACCTGAGGTCACTGACTCAGAGGGAGTCTACATGGCAGGCTGCCCTGCAACCTCAGAATCTGGAAGCCTTGACTCAGAGGTGGGCAGGCAAGTGGGCAGGAAACCAGGCACCTGCCATCAAAATCAAACCTTCTCCATAAAAAGTTTAGATTTAGATGAATCAGCAAATTCCACAGCAAAAATGTTTCATCTGAATTTTTCTGACCAGCTCAACTCATGAAATATTTCCATTGGCTTTTCTATACAAGGAAGGCTTTTCCTTCCAGAGAATTTGACCAGAAACAAACTCTTGCCACTGTCATAACCATCCCTAAACTCAGGTGGGCCATGCAGGCACAGCCCATAGTAAAGGATGCAGCACCCCAGCCCAGCAGCAGCACCCGGGACATTCTGTCTCCAGGAGCTCCAGGCTCACAGATGTTACTACACCACTTTGTAGAGTGAAGCTTATGCCTCTCTTCCCCAGCTGCCAATGCGTAGGGGGGATAGCCACTTTTTCACTACTCCCCACCCCCTTTGGGGGCCTATGCACCCCCAAAGAAGTAAGGAGGAACTGCAGTTCCACCTTGAGCAAGGGCTAAGTGAGAGAGAAAGCTCCATACACTCTCCCCCACCCCTCCCACCACCACTGCCACTGTGCAACTCATGTAAAAGCCAAGCAGACTGTGGCCCTCTGTTACCAGGACTTCAATTCCCAGAAAGGCAAGACAAAAACCATTCCTGTAAGGCAATCATTAAACTCCACCTAAATGTTTTCGCGGGGGGGTGGGGGGGGAGAAGAACTTCTGTGCAATCTAGCCTGATATCTGTTGTACAAATATTATTTCATATCAGCACAGTCTCATAAAAAACCACAATTACAGAAACTCCACTTGAGCTGCCCTATTGATTTGTTGCATCACTACCATACAAGAATTGCTGCCTGGTCTGCTTTGTGAGTTACTGTACGTATCAAATTCTGCCCTGTGATGCACAGACGGGGCTTCATTACCATGCAATGGGAGCCACATGCTCATATCTGAGGTCACAATTTGGCACATTTAAATATTTAAATATACAATTTGGTTGGTGATATTTGAGAGTCGATGAAGCTCTGACATCCAACAAAGATTTTGCAGCCAGTGGAAGATTTTCTCAGTCTGTGAATGTGAATGTAAATGTTTGGGGGCTGACATATGCTCTTGTATGAAGACAAGTTTGATATATTTATTGAGTGGGATTTACAAATATCCTCAGCATTGGTCTAACTCTGCTTCCACTATTGTCAATGGGAATTTTACTATTGATTTCAATGAAAGCAGAATTAAATCAACATTGTGCGCTTTCAAACTCCCATCCCCTACATTTTAATTATCATCAGTGGTAACATAGCCACAATTACTTTTCTTAGATTTTCTTTCTCTTGTCTATCCACTGAAAACCGACACATTTTTAAATGGAAAATGCTGTTTTTATTTGTATGTTTTCTATTTTAATTACTTCTGAAAAACTAACCATTTCTTATATATCGTTATAAAATATTTTAAAATATCTATGTTATTAAACAGAAAAGAGATATCAAATCCCCTTCCAGATTTCTGATATTTGACAACTGACAAGAAAAAAAATATCTCCCATTCCTTTATAAATAATGTAATTCAAAGATCCAGTTGACTTGATTAGAACATCAGTCCATCTGGACCAAAATAAGCATGTCCTCTCTTTGTAGCAATGAAGGCAAAGCATTCACTGGGTTGCAGGTTGGCGCTGGGCCGTACAAGGTATTCACCATTTTTAAAACAAGTCAGTGCTCCATAATCTTTTTCATTTCCAGATAATAAAAGGAGAGTCACATTTTGCAAATATAAAAAAAGGCATCCAGTTAAAGCGGTGCAGCTGTAACCAGAAATTCAGTCCACTTGTGGTTTGAAGTACTCCACGCCTACTGTACATAAATAATGCATTGGTATCATTAGCATAGACAACAGCTTGTTTCCAATTTGGCTGCAGATAATGAAATTATCCCCCAAATTACCATAAAGTGGAACAAATAACACAAAAGCGAGACTTTTTTTCTTAACTGTAATGTGTACGGCTTTTCGCTATTTTGATTAAAAGCAAAGCTTCTGTTTTACTAAGGCACTATTTTGACCTCAAGTAGATAAAGAACATTAAATGACAAACATTCAGCAAAGAGTTACTGTGTTCTTCCTCCACCAACTCTGTTTACATTAGGAAATCTACCCAGGGACTGAGGGGAAGGGGAAGGGGGAGGCGGGAGGGCTGCCTTTCATCGACTGTTCTCAGTTCCACTGGCTCCAGCTAAAGCTGGCCCCTGTTTCTTAGTAAGCTTACTCCACTCCAGATGTGCCTCGGCTCCAGCGTGGCTGCCATGTACAGTAAATCGGCATCTGAGGGCTCGTCAGTCTGTGGGGTAGAGCAATTGTGGTCTCGCCAGGCCGCCCCACTGGCACAAACAGAAATTTGTGCTGCTAAAGTGGAAAGGGAGGGAGAGAACAGGGAGGGGGAAAGGGAAAAACGGGGAAGCAGTGTGTGAAAGGTGAGGGGACAGTAAGTGTTAGTTCCCAAAAGAAAGGGGGAGAAACACTAATAGCCAACCAGGGAAATGTTCTTAATACATTTGTAAATTTACTTGTAAATGTTTTACACTTTAAAAGAAAGGGGAATGCTGCATATCACTTGAAAATGCTGACTGTCTATAGGTCCCTGAGGATGTACTGGTTTAGTACAACTTGTAACTGGAGCAAGAGCAACATAAAATCGCCTGGAAAACATAGCCAATTAGTCATGACACATAGATTGTAAAAAATCAGAGAGAAGTACCCTATGAAAATTGAATCCCTCTTGTTTGTGTCACTGGAATAAGAGTGTGAAAGAGCAGAGGCCATGACGTTTTCTCCTCAAAGTATGACATACAAACCAGCCAGCACTCTGATTCAAAAGCATGTAGGATTTCCTGATTTTCAGATTTACCATTTGCTGTCATTGTAAAATACAAATTTCTTCATTGAGCAGGCAGTTTGCTTTGGAGCTGAACCCAGTTGTGCTAAATCCAAGTTGGAGATTTATTTCTGATCTCCTGCCGCCTACACAGTCATTACTAAGTTATCAGAGAATAAGAAAGGGATCTTTTTATTTATTTATTTTTATAGTAAGTTCACATGAGCTACCCCGCCTCAAGTTGACTGTGGCTGTGTTAGCTAATTGCTCATTGAGGGGAGTTTTTTTAATACCAATTCCAATTACCAAAACATTTGGGGTTTTTTTATCCTGGTGCCAATTTTAGGAATGTAAATAAATGTTAAATTGAAAGATGGGTCACTTTTATTTGCAAATAAGGACTTTAATGGCAGCCATATTGGTATTTAAGAGTAGAATTTCACCCTCATTATTTATTTATTATTAATTATTATTATTATAGTCATGTCAGTTGTGCTAGGCACTGTACAGACAAGTAACAAAGAAGACTGTCCCTGTCCAAGGAGCTCACACTCTGGGTATTCTTAGTGCACAAAATGAAATGTCTGCGCCATTGGTGAATAGCACAGCTTCAGAATTGCCAACTCCAAACATTCAAGGATCATGAATCAGGCTCCAAAATAATCATGAGGTTGCCTCAAAAATCAAGAGATTTTTTTTTTTTTAAAAAAAGATAAATGTAGAGTTTGGTTTTGGTTTCTGAGCTTTTAGGGTTCATGTTTTTAAGCTTTTCTCCACAATCACCAGAGCTAGAAACTTGCCTTTAAAAAAAAATGCTCAGATTCTCACATAATTATATGATTCCTGGAACTAAGGCTTTAAGAAAAACAGCAAATATCGCAAGACTCACAATAAAATCATGAGAGTTGGCAATGTGGGAATTAGTGACAACACAGGAACTGAGTCACCCTTTGCCCAGCACCATTACTGGTAGCATTTTAAATTCACTTTGCACTAGGGGAAGTTACTGACCCTGCAAGTTGCTGAGCCCCATTGCAAAACACTTAAGCAAGTGATTAAAGGTAATGAGACTATTCATGTGCTTAAAGTTAATCACAATCTTCAGTACTTTTTTTGAATCAGGATCAGAGTGCTCAAACCTGCAAAACTGGGCCCTAGATGATTACATAAGGTGCTGGGCAACAGAGACTCAGATCCACAGTACCTGCAAAAGGGTAGAGATGACTCATTAAAAGCTATCTGCAGAAAAAGTGTAGCACAGCTCACTCTTACTTATTGACCAGAGGGGAGCACACTTTTTATCTCAGTTGTTAGAGAAGTTGCTAGTTGGCAGGAACGTGAACCGGGTACCCTAACAGGTGTTTTCAACCACTAACATTTATATGAAGAGAGACTACACAGACACATTGAATTAGCCTAGTTGCTCAATTCTTGTAGGAATCTCTCTTGTCCCACCTGATCTTGAATCATCAATTCTGGAGAAAGATGATATGTAGGGAGAGACAGGGAGCTTCATGTTCTTAAGCCATCCATGGAAATAATGGCACCAGTTTGAGAATAAGTGAGCATAAAACTGATAATGACTGTCTACAGAGAACATTATGTGATGGTAAGATGAGAGGAGACAGTGCTAAGTGACCGTGGAAGAACGTATCTAGTAGCCAGGACACAGAGAGCACGGAGCACGAAGAGGGTGTTGAAAATGAATCATTGAGACAGAGCTGAGCATAAAAGCAATAGGTCCAGCGTCTGCTCTGTCTGGTATGTTTATAATCTAACTTTTCATTTTGGAGGTTAGAGAATCCCACCCTACTATTACACTGCTACCTAACTACAAAGGGTTCTCTTCCACCTTGGTTTTATTCATATTTTTATAAAAAAAAGCACATATCATAAAAAATCAAGTCTTTGTTGTACATGTTTAGCACAAATGTGTATTTCAGCCTGTCAAGTGTACATTCACAATCACAACAATTAGCACACCAAACCTGGAACCCACCCCACACCCCCAAGGGAAGTGATCAACTGAAGATCTCACTGAAAATATTATCTGATCATACCTTACTCCTCAAGTAACTGAAAGTAATGGGACTACTTGAGGTGTTTGGGACTACTCAGACTGAGTAAGAGTATCAGAATCTGGACTTTAGAGGACAGGACTAAGTCCTGCTCCTCTGTGATGAAATGGGAGGTTTTTTCTTAATGTTTAATGCATAAATACTGTGTGCCTCAGTTTCCCCTGTGTGTTACACAAATACCTATGTGGTGGGACAAGGGTGTGTGATTTGTGCTGAGACCCTAATGTGCAGGTGTGGCTGCCTCTAACTGCCTGCACATAGAGAAAGGCCAAAGCACTCCATAACCTGGCAATAGGTGGTCGGGGGCATCTCACCAGGAGCCAGCCAGCTGCGACAAGTGGGAGCAAGGGTAGGCATGGAAACCAGGTGACCCTTTTGCCTAGGAAAGGATGGAGGTGGGACAACAGGTGTGTCTGATCCTGGGCTGCAGGAAGCTGGTCAGTGTGCCTGCTGGGATTTAGGGGTGAGGGCCCCAGGCTGTGTCCCCCCCTCTTGCCCCACCAAGATGGACTTTACTGAATGTTCCTGGTTTCTGTGATAACAAGATCTGTTCTATGCTGTATTCCCAAATGACTAATAAATTCTTCTGTTTTAAAACACTGCCTGAGAGTGTCTTCTGATTGCACAGTTGGGGTGCATAGCCCTTTGGGAGTGTGCAAGTCTTCCCCAGGTGTCCCATCAATGTGGACTTGCTGCGGGGAGCTCATGGTGTGAACCGGGGTGCTGAACACTCTGAAGTCAGACCCAGGAAGTGCCAAAGCCAAGCAGGCTTCTTGCCCTAGTGAGCATGCCCTGAAGGGAGACATACTGCACCAGAGTCCTGGCTGAGCTTCACTCAGAGCACCAAGACTCTGACGCCATGACACTTTCTCACAGAGCTAGGCCCCTAAATCCTGGCAGCAGGGGGACACCTAGCTCTGCTAGTGATTCTCAGCTGTGACCCTCTTTGTAGATAGGTGCCTAAGGGGGTTGTTTTGCAAGAAGCTGGGGGAGGACCAGGACGTCCTTCATAATTGTTAACCCAGTGTTTAACATGCTCACCACAGATGTGGAAGCCCCCCAGTTCAAGTCTCCCATCCTTCTGAAGGGGAGCAGGTATTTGAACAAGGATCCACAATTTCTCAGGAAAGTGCTCTAACCACTGGGCTGTGGAATAGTCTGATATGGGGCTCCCTCGGTCTTTCCTGGTGAAGCTGTTCCGCTGTGGATAAATAATTAAAAATTTATTGGGGGCGGGGGACTGGCCTCTGGATCTCCCACATCCTGGGTGAGTGCTCTAACCACCAAGCTACAGTGTCATTCTCATGCTGGTTCGTTCTGTCTCTCTCTCACTCTCTCTCAGCAGATCAGGTCCTGCATACAAGTTAGGCAGGTGAACATGTATTGTCCCCAATTCATGAATTGCTCTGGGGCTTAGCTGAGAGACAGGCATCTGGATGCCTTTAGTGAAGCAGAAGTGTGCGTGGTCACAGGCAAAATGTAGGCACCAAGGGAACATTTTACTGCAAAAACGTATTTGACAAGAGAGTTAGGGAGCCTTGTTCAACAAGAGTTTTGTGAACTACAGTGGAGCCTAAGACTAGGATTAGGCACCTAAACACAGACTTGGGCACCTGGCATTTAGGCATCTAAATGCCATTGTGAATCTAGGCCTAACCCCTTTTTAACCAGGCATCACTAACATGGGCCTACTGTTTACTTGATTTTTATATTATGTATATTTCATTGCTCTTGAAAATAAAAGGAAGAACAGTATTGACCAAGCATTGTGCAGGCAGATGCTGTGCAAATTTTCCCATACAATTCTGCTAAAGCGCCTTGCTACTGACCCCCAACACCTAGATTATTTGGAAGGGTTATTTTTGTCCCAATGACTTTCCACATGGGAATAGGACAAGACCAGCAAACTTGGGGGGCCAAACTGCCGAACAGATCTGCAAAAGACTGTGGGGCACCTGGATCCTCCCCCACCCAATACCTCTGTGCAAAGGTCTCACACAATAGTAGATGCCAAGAAATAAAAGGACCTCTCACTCCTGACAACCCCAAAGAAGTGTGAAGGAGTAAAAATTCCCAATGCATCGTTTCTCCAGCTGTTTGAACAATAATGTTTTAATCTAAAGTGGCTCACAAGGATATTCAGACTGTATTTGACTGAAATTATTCGTGTGTTACAGTACTAGTTTAAGACATTGGACTGCCCTGGCAGTTTACAACTGAGTTATGAATGTGTGTGTCAGTTTTAAACACATTAAATGGTGTCTACCATGCTCTTTGTGATGCTCTTGACACCTGCTGATAAATGACATGAAATCTGCAGCGACAGTATTAGGTAATGCACTAGAGTTCAATGTTCAAAACATCCTGTTCTTTACTTAGTCACTCTCTTTGTGATAAAAATAATAGAGGCTGTTCAAGTGCCAGACTTAAATGGTTACGTTTATTGAAATAGAATTTGTAAGCCTCTTCTTGCAAGACAGTTTTTGTTATATCTAACCAAAAAAAAGGGAAAGGTTGTGGACTCATCTTTGCAATTCAACAAAGTCTGAGTCTTCACTTCTACGATAGTCTACATTTCTGGGAATTTTGCTGGAAAATAAATTTTTTGCTGGCGACACAAAAATAGCATTCTCCAGTTTGATGGAGATGGGTTTAAGCCACACTGCTAATTTTAGCACGCTAGTTAGTGTATGTAAGTTTACCCAAAATGGGAATTACACCTTCCAGCTTCTGTGTAAACATACCTAAAATGTAGTTGGGAAGTAGTTTGAGAACCAGGATTTTGGTTCAGCACCTTATTAAGACAGAGGCCCTTAGCAAAAAATTGAATGCAGGTCTAGATTTAGATCTTGAGCCCCTTCTAAGTTTGGAAGTGTTCATAACAGAGGTAGTTTGGCTCCCTTCTCTAAATAGAATATTTTAAGATTCTAGCTGGATTCTGTGCTGGGGAACAAAATTTCAAAACCTGTCTGTGGCCTTGTATAGGTGTCCAGGACCTTCTTATTTAACATTTGTATTATGGTAAACCCTAAAGGCCTCAAACAGTTTGAGCCTCTTTGTGCTAGGTTATAGACAAACATGTAATTAATGACTGTAACTACCCCTAAGAGCTTCACTGGGACATTTTTAGTGAAAGAAGTCCCTTGGCCCCAATCCGGCAATGAGATCCAGTTATGCAGACCTTTATGTCCAAGTGAAGTAGGACTGTCACAGATCCCTTTGTGTCAGGGCCCATAATTGTAATTATCCTCCTCATATGCATCCTCAGAAAGCAGGGCCATATTCTACACTCACTCCATGTAGGAAATTGTCATTTACATTGGAAAGCAGCATGTTCATAGCACATTGGATTTGAAGTTAAGAGGCCTGACTCAGACAGCATGTCAAGTGGGTTGTATTCCCAGCTTAGCTACTCATCTGCTGTATGACTGCTTGCCAAGCTGTAAAAAGTGGATAAAGATATTTACCACTGCTTTGAAAGTGCTTGGAAATCTACAGATTAAAAGCACCAGTAAGGAGTAATTATCATCACTGTTGGAAGATCTTCTCCAAGATAAAGCAGCAGATCGTCAGCTGGCCTACATCAGCATAGCTTCTTTTGACTATATCAGTTTGGCCCCAAAAATACAATGCAGATGCTTATATAGATACAATCTATATACTCCACATAATGTCATTATTTCCTGTGAACACCCATGTCATAGAACTGCACATCATGGAAAGTGGGCATCCTAATGCTTTGCAGATAGCAGATGGAAAATGTGATAGGAAACTAAAACCCAAAGATATCATTCTTCCATATGTTTTAATTGCTCTTAACAAAGATTAATTGGTTTGACAATAAAACACACATCAAAATCTCCATTCATTCATGTCTTTCTTTCTTTTTTAATCTTTGGCTGTCTTCAGGAAGAGAACCTTTCTTTCTTATACAGTTGGTTTTCTCCTCAACCCCAACCAAAGAACAGATTCTGGTAACTATTTTTTTTGCCAAAGACAGCAAAAAAATCTCATTTTATTGTGAGAAGTGAGCCATAATGAGTACAGGAAAAAAACCTTCTTGGTGTCTCACAAGGTAACTCGCTAGAGTATTTGCAGTATTGTCTGTTTCTGCTTTGGAAGCTTAATTTTAAAAATGAGCATCTTGTTAAGCTCTGAAATTCTTATTTAGGCCCCCAAACAAGTGGCTTGGTTTTCAAATTCTTAGCACCCATCAACACTTTTGAAAATCAGGCCATTTATTAGGGATCCCAAATATGGATTTTTGACAGAGAAAACCTAGGCCTAAATCCCTCTAAATATCAAATTATTCTCAGGTTCTTGTCATCTGCAGTTTTGATTGGCCACAAAAGATTGATGTTGCCCTGTAACTGTTTGCTGATTAACACATTCCTGTGGATGCCTAATTAATGAGGGGACTGCATTGTGAAAACACTGTTTACACAGAGCATTTGATCCTCTCTAAATCAATTAGATGTGCCTTCTTGACTGCATTCTCCAGCCAGGACAGCGCTTTACTTTTCACCTGGGACCAGAATTCCAAAGCCATGTCACCTCTCAGAAGCCGCAGGGTGTCTTGTAAATAGCATGGCCCCACCAATGGAGCCTAATGTATAACAGAAATGCAATTCAAGGGATCTTCTGAGGAATTTCTCCAGCTCTGGAGGAGGCTGACCAGCAATGTGACCTCCTGCAAAGACAACAGAAGGAAGCTCCCTTTGACAGATAGAAGAAACTTCTTTATTTGAAATGCATTCTTAGATGCTGTCTGCTCTCTATTGGTTGATGTAGTGCAGATCTATCGCCTGAGGTCCAGACAAGTCTGTGTTGCTGATTATGACAATATACCTCATGCCGTTCACAATGCCTTATCTAAGAAAGGGAAAAGTCAAGGGAGAGCAAGTAAAATCAGAGAGCCAGAGACCTACCTAAAGGACAGCTTTATAATCAGAAATGTCCTAAATGTATTCAAAGCAATTGCCCTGTACACACTTTATATTTTATAATTTAACTGCTTTATTGCCCCTCTGAAATCAAACAGGCCCATATTTTCAACCACAGGCAACTGAATTGTTCCGATAAGCTAGGTGGATACAAATGCAGACAAGTACTCCTTTTCTTTTTGCAAATGCAGACAAGTAATTGCAGATGCAAAATATACATTGTGCATGCAAAATAAATAGTTACACATAAATACAAGCATTAGTGTGGAGAGGTTCACATGCCATTAACCTGTTTTCCACTTTGCATTGTGAATACAGTATTTGCTTTGCATGGAAAGGTAACCACTGGGGAATAAAGTTACCTGTTGCATCAGCAGGTTATAACTAAATAGGGGGATGGATTCAATCCAATCAACAGCTCTCCTACAAACCAAAGGGACTCAAACAACTAATCAAGCCCATCCACACCCTGCAAAGGTTTGTATAACCTTGTATTGACTCACGCTCTGCCAATCGTACTTCTGTCTCCACAGCCCCATAGTGGGCCATACCACTATCTAGCAGAGATCCTTGGATGTGAACTCTCTGGTGTTGTGGCCTGCTCCAAGCCCAAGGTCCAGATCCATGATTCTGCCTTAACCCACTGTTGAGTATATGTGTGTTTTCTTGGCAGAATTTTGGTTATCTATATTGGGAAAGTTTCACCCAGAGGGTTTAGCTGACCAAAGGACGCCAAAGAAAATGTAAAATTTAGTGAATACCAAAGCTGGAAATCTCCCTAAATATTGTCATTGCTTATGCATTTATGGCCTGCATATGCATTCCTCAGACCGCTGAAACTTAGTCTCCTCCCTGTGTCCAAGGCATTAGCATTTTTATTTATACTTTTAGAGGAAAGGGATGAGAAACAGTTAATCTCTGTGGAGTTCTCCAGATGTAGTCTAATGCGGTGTGCATTAATTAAAGGATTTTTTATTTTTACCTTTTATTATTAATTATTATTATTTTATTATTTATGTATTTATAATGCTACTGGTCAGTTGTATCTCTCTGGGTGCATCAACTAATATATGTTATTTCACAAGCAGAGAACTTTTTAAAATCTAATCTTTTCTTTTCAGTTTGTATTATACTACATGTGGGGAAAACCAGTGTGTCTTTATAATACCGCAAAGAAATGTATACAACCCAAACCAAAAATAAGAAATAGGGGGTGATTGGAATTGAGGATTAGGAAGAAAGTTGATAAGACAAGTTAACTCTATAACGGGGCTGATGCATATGGGCAGAGGAGACAGATTTCCAATAAATCTGATTGTGCAAGGTAAATATAATAAATGCAAAAAAAAGTACTATAAATAATACTTAGCATTTTTCATTCGTAGATCTCAAAGCACTTAACCAATATTCACTGAAGTCAATGGGAGTCTACTGCTGTCTTCAGTGGAAAATGGTTCTGGCCCATCCCAATTTCACAGTTGGGAAAACTGAGGCACAAAGAAGCTAAATGTCTTGCATGATATTACCCACCAAATCACTGGAAGGGATGAGAGTAGAACTCATGTCTCCTACCTCTCAGTCAGCGCTCTATCCACTGCAGCCCACTACTTCTTTATACTATAGCGCAGTAACAAAGTGTGCATTTCAGTTTTTAAATAAGAATCTGTACTGGAGAGATTTAGAGGCTTGCTCATTTGGTAACGGAATACTGGACTTGTAAAAGAGATGGTTCCATCTAATGTGGAACAGCTGACAGTAGAATCTGAGCATCTCTTTGTTCATATGCAGAATAGTTATGTAATCAGGGTTTATCACAAGTAAAGCATTTTAGTAATACAAACTCAGGCTTTGTGTCTCTGGGCCATAACCAAGTTTGAAACCCACATCCAATCTTGCTTTAAACTCAGTTTCAGCTAAAATAGCCTAATGCAATTTGGTTGAATAGTATGAATGGGGTCTAAATACATGAGTGTGATTTTACCCAAACCCCATATTACATCTGGTTTTGGAAATTATTTCCTGTTCAGCTTTAAAAGAGTGATGGTAGACTGTTTACTGGGGAGCATTTTTTATAGTATGATTATCCATATCATACTACAATATTACTAATCTAGTATTATTAATTAATATTACTATTAATATTAATCTATTGCTCAACTTTTGAGACCAGATAAGAATAGGTCCAGGCATTTTCTCCTAACCCAAAGTGGATGTCTAATCATCTAATCATTGTGGTAATTAACCTCAATTATAAATATGAACCCATCTTTACCCCCTCTCCCTCCCTCCAACTCACTGCAATACACAAGCTAGTATTTTGAAAATGGAAAAGAAAAGCAGACAGTCCCTAACTGTCCTCTAACTGCTGCAATCAAGACATGTTCAATAAAATCAGCATTATCCTGGCAATAAGAACATGTGTTGACTCCTGTTGTAAATCAAAGCCCCCCCACACATACATACATACCCCACTTCCTGGTGGGCTCTCTCTAACTGCAGCATTACAGTGATTTTTCTTTTCTAACAGGCAAGGCATCACTGGAGGAAAAAGCTAGCCATAGTAATTTATACATAAGTAGAAGGGAAAGTTTTGTACAAGTTTTGGCTCTTTAAAGGAGGTCCCACATCCTCAAGGAAGCAACTCTGAAGCTCCAGTTACTACAGGGCCAGAAGCAGAGGTATCCTCTCTTCAATATCTTACTGTAATGGATAATGTATGGATCTAAGAATTAAAACATGTCATTTTGGGATGCCCTGTGGTGAATGGTTAGGACTCTGCCTAACCAAAAAAAGACCCAGGTCTGAGTTCTTCTTCCCCAGGCCAGAGGGTAGTTCTGTGTGGGGAGAACGGTCAGCCCCTAGTGGCTTATGCTGAACTGGTGCAAGCACACTAGGGAGTAGATCTGACGGTCCTCTTGGGTGGAGGGAAGATTGCCTTGATGCAATTTCTTACTTGTTAGCATCTATATACTGTGTGTCTTGCAGGATATAAAAGCACATTACAAAGATAGTTGGAAACTATTAGCCCCATTTTATAGAAGGAGAAATTGAGGCAGAGAGGGATTACGGCCAACATTTTAAAAAATGGCCACTAACTTTGTGTGCTTTAAATTGGTCACTAAAAAAAACCGAGGGAATGGTAGATACTTTTGAACATTTGAGCCTACCTGACTTACTTCAAGTCAAACAGCACATCAGTGGCAGATCTGAGAACAGAACTCAGGGTTCAGGGCTCCCAGGCCAGTGGCCCTTTTAGATGGTGCTCACTAAGTACACTGATTTGGGGGTAGTAAATCAATCAACTGCAATACTCTTTAAACCTCGCCACTCCATTTCTTTGAGACAAGTCAACTACACGGTTAAGCTTCATGACTGTCAATAAAAAATACATGTTCTATTCCTTGGAACTCCAGTTCTTTGAAAGTTTTAAACTTTTCCTCTTTTTATTTTAGTCTTTGAAATCTTGTTATTTTCTCCCAAGACATTACACAGATATTAAGCAAACTCTTTTTTCTTATTGGTATTTTCCTTACTATAGTAAAATTTCCACCTACCATGAGCTTTAACCTTAGCTTCCTTTTTTTTACAGCGTGTCATAATGTAGCGTATAAAATATGACAATAAAGAGTGACAAATACCAGCACAATTTCATCATTCTCAATTTGAAATCCAGTTGAGTTCACAATATAGCTGATGGAGGTGAAGCTGGTGAAAATGTTTTTGTGAAACATTTTCACCAGTTTATTTTTGGTTTTGCACAAACACAAAAGACTTCTATTTTCCCCCAAATGTCATAGGATGAGAGGGTGCAAAAACGCTAAAAGCCATTAATTTCATACATTTCATAAATTTGCACTGGAAAAGCTGCAAGAGGAAGCATCTCTCTAAAGCCCTCTAAAGGTCTAGGAGAAATGAACATAGTGGTCAGATCTAGCATGTCCTCAGTTTTAGTCCCATCTTTGCAATTCATTAGCATCAGAATGACTTTTCTCTTACATAGCATTTCACAACTATTATTCAGTTAGGGCTCACAACACTCCTAGTAGGTAGCTAAATATCATTACTCCCATTTTTCAGATGAGTACTGAAGCTCAAAATGATTAATGTCATGCTCAGGGACTCCCAAAAATTTCAGTGTCAGAACTGAGATTAAAAACCAGTCTCCCAATTCCCACTTCATGCCCTGTCCATTTAATCACAGATCCACAATCCAAGTCACTTAGGCCAAAACTTTCAAATTTCTGTACCTAAAGTTGGGCACCCAAATCCATCATTAGGCACCTACAGCTTTCAGTAACTTGAAGACCACATATTTATGTGCCCAAATATGGACTTGGTGGCAAAATATTAGATGCCCATCTCTGAAAATCTGGTCCTAACATTTCTGAACCTCAGTTTCTAAATCTTTCTGTATCTACTCCCTATGGAGTGAACATCTTTGGTGAAATCCTACCTCATTTAGAGCAATGGGAATGTTGCCATTGGCTTCAATGGAGCCAGGATTTCACCCCTTATATGCCTATTCATATGGCAATTAATATTTCTCCCATTTTAAAAACAGGTTAACTCTGAGAGGATAAATGATTTGTCTGAGGGAATGGTGGTATAGGGATTTACCATCTAATCTTCATCACCCAAACAGAACACAATCAAAACAGTCAAAAGATGAAAAAAACCAAAACTGTACAATTATCCTAACAACTGTGACTGAAAATTCATCTTGAAAAGCTTAATGGTCCCTGTGGCCACAGAAGATGAGGAGTGATTGTTCTGCGTTATGGTGGTGTTGCCCAATAACCCAACTCTGTGCAAACTGACATACTTGGCTGAATTATCCTGTCTTGTGTTTTCTTTTAATGAATTGTTTAATCTAAACAAACAAACAAAAACCAAAAAATGACTTGCCTTGACCCAGCTAGATTGCCTAGAGTGCAGTGATAAAAACACACTGACCAGAATATTTCTCACCAAAATGAAATGTGTATTTCTTGGGCTTTTTGGCAGTGAGAAAAAAAAAAGGTTTAAATTTCTCAACCACTAATGTCATTCTGTCTTCTCAGTCAGTCACAGTTAATTGTTGTTCCCCTTTCTCCTTCCTGCCCCCTTTGATTTTTTGCACTGACTTTTATAACATGAGTAAAAATATCTTCACCTAGTTCTGTTTAATTGTTGTTGCTTAGATAATGTAACGAAAGCAAAGGTTCAGTCCATCTTCTGCATATTGATATTTCAGTCACGAGCACGTACCGTCACAGACTGGCTACCATCTAGAACCATCAGCAGCAACAGAATGAGCAAATTCAAAATATTGAGCCAGATCTTCAACTAGTGTCAATCAGCATAGCTCTTCATAGGACTTCAGGGGAGATATGCTGATTTAAACAAGCTGAGGATCTGATCATGTGACTTTTCCCACATTCTTTTCCTGCTCCGAACTAGAAAATTAGAAACTGCAAATCTTTCTAAACATGCTTATGGGTGTAGAAAGCCCTTTCATAAGAAAAAATAATGTTTCTCCTTAAATGCAGCGTAAAGACAGATTTTAAACCCCAACCCTTTTGCCCCCTCATTGTCACATTCCATTCCCAGGCCTGGCTGATGAGGTGGTCTGAGAACTATTCTGGCTGGGACAGAACACATTGCTGAATAGGGACGAGAGAGGGAATGTGGTTTCCTGAAAGGTTTCCAGCAAGTATATGGGAATGGAACTCTTGAAAGAGACATGGAGCTGGAAGCACTTCCCTTCTAAGAAAAACTTCCAATTCGTTCACTGGGCCAAACGTAATAACAGCTCTGACATTATTATTACAAAGGGGGGGAAAGTCATTCATTCAGCTAGTTGCTGTAATTTCTGTGTTTATAAAACACCTACTTTTAGACCTGAAAGTCATGTGGTTTTAACATACAAGCCCACACAAAAGAGAGGGTTGTTAGGGAGATCTCTACCAGTAGTTATCACTGGGTCTTGCTGAGGGTGCCAGGAATGCTTTTGGCAGAAAAAAACTTGAATTTAAAGATATTTTTTAAATTGTTGGCCCTTCCCCACCACCCACTCTCTTCAGACTTATGTGGAATATAATTCCTTGGATTTTCTGCAATATGTCACAAGCTTTCCCATTTACCAATCACGAACCAGTGCTCCAGGTAGAAGGAAAGACCTCTGGTGAGTACAGGACACCTGGCAGTGAGGCTTGGAAAATCTTCAGATCAGTAGGATTTTTCCACAATTGCAGGGTTCCCCACACACACACATGCCCACTGAAAATGTCACATTTTATAACAAACTGACAAGTATTTACAACCTCTCACAGTGTAAACATGTCGTCCTGCATGAGCAACTGCTGTTGTTGTAAACACACAGTAATGGATTTCTGCTCAATAATCTGTGTGCAACTGCTACAAGAATGAGAAGAGAAAGTACAAAGGAAGAAATAAGGAGCAATGGTAGTAAAGACCCAGCTTCTGTCTCTCACCTCCCAGGCAAGTCTGGACTGGGAATACTGTAGACTCCTGCCTACTGAACAAGAGCAGCCGTTCTGGATAGAGAATTGCTGGGCACCCTACAAAGGGGAAAATAAAGACTTTAAAAAGGTATATATTTAATAAGGACTTGTCTACACAGGACAATTATACCAACTTCATTAAATCTCTTGACATCGTTAAGCTAAATCCATTTGAGACACTCTTAAACCCACTTATGCCCCCATAAGGGATATTCACCAATTTTGCTACATCAGTTTCTAAGCATATGTAGTTAAATCAGGACAACGTTATGGGTAGACTAGGCTCAGACTTGCTGACTTTCTGCCCACATGTTTTCCAGCCTGTGGCAGAGAAGGATGTACCACAAACAGGCAGAGCCAGACAATAATTGTATAAGACGAAAGAGGTTCTCCTAGAGAGGACAAAATTCCCCAGCAAAAATAGGGCCTGTTTCTGGCACCTTTCCTCACATAGAGCAATTGATTTCCATGGAACTACTGCAGGACTAAGTTCTCGACATGAGTTTAGGGGGTAGAAGTTCATTCACAGAGAATAAAACAAGCAAAATTAACATCTAACAGCCATAAACAGAGAGTGATTATTCTCCAAATCTGTCAGTAAATATCTGTCAATCAATGTAAGCAATGATTTTTGATGATGAAGAAACTTCAAGTAAAATATGTACCTTCTATGTCTTCTGTTTACATTTCTGTGACCAATTTTGTACAGATTATTTAACCTATATATTTTTATTTGTATTTTTAAAGAGTATTAGAGAGTATGAGCATAAATTGACACCTTGCTACTGAGGCAGCAGCCTCTTTGCTTGTATGAGTAATCCCACTGACTACAGTTGGTTTCATTGACTCCCTGGGACTACTCACATGAGTAAAACTGGAACTGGATCCTTTATCATTCCAATTGTATACAACCATTCCTGCAGCATTTCCAACCTGGTCAAAAGCAAACCTTCACACGATTTCTAGTCTGGTTTCCCTCAGAAAATACACCATATCTCGGATAGCTATTTGAATCAGACCCCACAAAGCTTCCAGAGTTCTCTCATCACTAAGGGCTAGACTCTGTCAGCATTACTCATGCTGAGTAGTGCTTTATTCCACAAGTAGTCCCATTGCAATCTGGCACTAAAAAAACCACCCCTACAATAAATCAAAAGTGCAAGGGAAAATATAACAATTCTAAATGTAGATACTATCCCAAAACACAGAAGTAGCAAAGGCGAGTGATATAATATCATAGTGTCTTGTTCATTAAGGGTATGACTAGACTTAGAGATGAGGGTGTAATTCCCAACTTGAAGAGACATACCTAAGTGCTAAACATAGAATGTAGCCAGGAGGGGCTAATCACCCCAAGAACATAGCTGTCTAAGACCCGAGGCACGTACTCAGGGAAACTAGCCAAGCCCCTCCTGCTGCTCACGCTGCCACCGATGCACTTTATTTTTAGCTTAATATCTGGATCAGAGCTAGCGTGGGTATGTCTCCTTGGGCTAAGAATCACACCCTCAACTCGCAGTGTAGACATACTGTGAGAGATCAAGAAAACTATCATTCCACAAAACACGTCAACCACAGTTCTTCTACCAGATGAAGTGGGCTCTGCAAATAAGCCTAATACCAGCAGTTGATCTAGTCCAGTGAAGAGGATGGCAGATACGGTATTGTTTTCAAGTCCATTATATAAAGTCTCTACATTTACCTTTACCATCCTGGGTTATTTTTTCTGCTGAAAAGTTACAGGAACTGGATATTGTAACATAGCACCTTATTGCCATCCTCGGTTTTATTAGAATGGTGGTTCTCCTGGATGGCAGCAAAAGCAGTAGTAAAAGATTTACATAACAAACCAGCATGAAATTGACATTCTGAATGGCAAGTCACTTTTAGCAACCCTGTCTGATTCTTGCAAGATCTCATAAAACCAACATGTGTGCCCATAAACATACAAATGCCATCAACTCAGTGGAGGAAGTTGCCACTCAGACCTTCTCCCCCTATACCCACCAAAGTTACCTTAATGCAACCTTCATAATTGCAGAGCTGCATATAATTTTCATCAGGACCTTCTCTGAAATTCTGAAAGCTCAATCTGTGCATAGACCAGAGGAAGGAAGCCAGAAAACAGCTGATCAATAATCGTAACATGTAAGGGCAAGTGACTGAACAGCCTCTAGTTAATCTGAGTTAGGAAATTAAGTTTATCCAATTTGTCCCCTATTGTTCTGCTACCATAACACTTATCTGCAAATATTCCATATAGGCTCATTGATCTCAGTACATGCACTCACACAGGCGGAGCTCAGAAGGGAATTAGTGATAAGCCACTGCTGGGTAGTCAGAGAATCCGCCACTTATCTAAAGGAGAAGTTCAGATAGCTCAGCCCACTGAACCTGATAGAAACCTAGTTACAGTGGTCCTAAAAGGGTTCTTTCAGAAATCCTGCTCCCAGCATTAGACAATACAGCTTTTTTAATGTGCCTGCAGAGAAAGACAGTGATGATAGCCAAGTAGCCCCACCCTTTACTGTGATTCTCTGCTTTCTTTTAGAAGAGGAAATGCATGCTAAATTGGCAAGTAAGGTTCGGTCCTTAACAACTGCTAACAATACACATTTTTGCTCCACATTATAGAAGTCCTTAGTGTGCAATTCACTCGTGTGGAGAGCACACATAAGGCCCTCTGCCACAACTAAGTCTCATGATCGGGCTGCAGAGAATGGCTCAATCATGGAAAAGGTTATGTGCTATGTGCTAGGGGTCTCCGCTCCATTCCCATAAGGCTGCCACAAAGAGGACTGTTGGAGGTAGAGGAAGGCTGATCTTGAGGCACAATTCCCCATCTGTAAAATAGTGATATCAGTTCCCCACTTCACAGGGATGTGGTCAGGTTTCATTCACTAAAGTCTGTGAAACAGCCAAATACTACCATGTGGAGCCATAAAAGAACTTAAATGGAGGTGGGTCACAACCCTGCACAGAAGAGCAGTGGCTGCTACCTACACATAGGTTGCAAAAGCAACTGCAGGAGGACTGCTTTGCTGCCTTGCATTTTGCCTCTGGGTTAAGTCCAGCACTCACCAACCCCGGATAGTTCGCCACTCAAAAGCCTACTTACCTGAGATTTGTCAGCAGGGGAGAGAGGTGAATTTCAAACAGCATAGGGATTTTCAAATTAATTAGACATACAAGTTCATGCACAAATATGGAGTCTTATTTACACACACCTATTACAATTTTGCATCTGCAAGTTGGGCAACTTCTCAGCGTATGCACAATGTGCCTCAGGTGGCACATGACCAGGATTCATCACCGAATTTGGTCCGCTGGTTGGATTATTAGCATCCCCGGCCCAGGCTGGGTACCGACAGGGAGCATGACGTGAACGCTGAGCCCAGGCCGGGTACCGACAGGGAGCGTGACGTGAACGCTGAGCCATACTTACATGTACAAGTAGACAATTAGGAAAAAATGTCCCCCTATTATCCATTTGGAATATGTAATCATGGTAAGTATATGTGAAAATTTGACTCTCGGTACAATGTGCATTTCGTAGACACAATTGTAAGCCTAATTTGTTGGAAAATCAGGCCCTACATTTCTAATTAAAATGAATTTAAAAATAGTCATTTCCCTTTCCATTAAGAGAGAACAGTTAGAGGCAAACCAGTATTACAGTTTACAGGGGCCCAAGTCTTATCTTCTTAGCCCTTATGCCCAGGGCTAGTATATATTTTTAAACTGCTTTTTGTCCTTCTCTAATACAGATTTATGCATAAAAATGAATGCTTGATATTAAGCACTGTTTTGCAAGATAGAAGGCCAGACCCTCAACTGATGTCTATCAGTGATATTGCATTGAACTCAGTGGAGATATGCTAATTTACACAAGCAGATGATCTGGCCCTAAAAAAGTTATTTTTCTGACTGTAAAATCAGATTAAAGCAAACTGATTTATAATCTCCCTTGAACTCCTATGTGATCAAGGGCCAAAATGACATTACTCGTCATCAAATCAACTTCAAAAATCGCTAAGCTTAAGTCTGCTCTTCCAAGAGTTCCAGCCAAATTTTTGTAGCCTATGATGTTTAGCTACTGTGGTTTGGAGAAACACCTAAACTTTTAGGTGCATAACTAAATTAACCCCAACACCCATCTTTTGGAAGTTCACTCATCACCACTAGTGAAAAACATGCAGCCCTTGCTCAAACCAGTCTAAAATTCCCTGAAGCACTGTTTCCAGGGGGGAGAACTGTCTTCACATACACCTGTTATTGTCAGATAGGACAATGGTGCCAACACTCTACCTCAGATTCATCTGACAATTCTGTCACTCTACCTGGTCCATTTACCCACTAAACTTTTAAAGCAAACACACAGGAACTAGTCGTGTTTTTGTTGATTACGCCGGGGCTTATAAGAAATCGTTTTGGATACACTTCAGAACAGGTATCAGACAGAAAGAACATTTAGTGTGCAAGTTTTGCCAAGGAATTATGCCAGTTTTTACCTGTTGCAGCTGTTGGGAAATGGACATGTACTTGCTAGAAATCTACTTGTACTTGCGTGTTAGGAGTGGGGAGTGTGAGCAGGTGTTTGCAAACCACAGTAATATTGCCCACAATACTTGATATCTCTTTTTTTAAAAAAATTAATAATGGCTGGTATCTAAAATATCTGGCAGCCAAAAAATGTCTCCTCATTTTGGTTTGTCTGAGAATGATAATCAGAGCGGCCCTGCAAAATGAAAGCATGTGCTACTAATTCCAGTATGCCACATGATGTGACTTCCCTTTAAAGCCAGTTAATGTTTGACGTCTCTCAATACTCCTTCTTGCCTCCAGTCAGGGGAGAAGGAAAGGGGTGGTATGCAGAGCCCTGAAGACATTAACTGTGCTCAATCAGCCCTTTGTCTTTTGTGGCTCACTTTATCCAGGGGCAACAGTCTCTTTCCATTACTAATAAAAATGACCCCCACTAGGGGGATGAAGAAACAATAAAACTAATCATTAAGCAGACCTGCTGAGAAGTGAATTCCAGTCCCAGGTCAGATCTAATTGCAGTTGGACACTGAACCAGTGCCCCGGTCATTTATATTAGCTACTTTGTGTCTATTTTTATGTATTTGTGTCTTTCTCTCTCTCCATAAAGAAAGAAATAAAAATACATATATCAATGAAAAAGATACAGACAGAGATAAAAACAACCCCCTCCACTTTCACAAGTCACGCAGACTTTTTAAACTATTCACTATTTGGCCAAGATCAGTCATGGAAAATTTCAAACAAAATATAACTTTCCAAAATGTTATGAGCAGCTAAAAACAGGAGGTTATCATGCTATGATACCTACCAGGAAATACAGTGCACGGGGGAGAGCAAGCACACAAATACACAAGGGTGCATATGTGGAGCTGCTGAGATTTTAAAAGCAGTCTAGAGATTTAGATACATAGCCCTGATTAATTTTAATGGAAAAGTACTATTTCCAATTTCAATATGTGTGTACCAGTGTATATACACACATACACACACCAATGCCCGTATGTATTGTACATTTACATATAAAGAATATTTTAGGCCTCTCTCTCACCACCCTTCCCTCTCCCTTTCCATCACTATCAGAGCCTAATCAGACTACTCTCCCTTTTCCCCCCAACTTCAGCCTTAACTGTCCCCATGACTCTTTTGTCTAGACTCCCAACCAGCTACGTACCTTTAATATTTCCTTCTAGAATCCAAACAAGACCCCTTTGCATCTGATTGAACACAGTGACCCTCTCTCTTCAAACCCAAACAACATTTTTCCTAGCACTCTTTCAGGGGAAGAGTCACTCTGCATCCTGTTCAGATATTAGCATCATGGGGACAGTATAAGATCATAGACAGACAGATGGATTTGCCACCATGGGCAGGTTCCTAAAATTTGAAACAATTGTTTAATAACTTACTGAGTCCTTCAGTGAGTGTTTGTAACAAGTTGAGTAACTGCTTTATAAATAAAAGATCTCAGCTTGGCAGCTAACTGTGAGTCAACCCAATCCTCCTCTGGCTTTTTTCCCCTCTATGGCTTTTATGACTTGTCCGATCTGGATATTGAGCCCTTTCTTGCAAGTATATCAGTCCAATCCTCTTGATGTTATCCAGGGCTTAAGGCCCTCAACACATGCTTTGGATCTGATCCCCACCTGTATGCTGTGCTGAGGGGATGTTTATCAACTCTGGCAACAACCTCAGGACACAGGAAATTTATCACTGGAATCTGGAATTGTTCCATCTAATTGTAAGCAGACTTTAACAACTTGTTTACTGAAGAAAACTTCCTTATCAGGTGAGGATGTGTCTAACTTCCACCCAGTCTCAAATTTATGATTCTTATCTAAGACTTGGTCTACACTAACTACTACATCACTCAGGGGTGTGAAAAATCCACATCTCTGAGTGACATAGTTATACTGACCTAACTCCCGGCATAGACACAGATGCCAGTGCAGACACCTGGCGTTGACAGGAGGGCTTCTTCTATCTCCCATCAGGGAGGTGAAGTACCTACAGCAACAGAAGAAGCCCTCCCTGAAGCACTATAGTGTCTCAGTTGCATCAATGCAGTTGCACCTCTGCAGCCTTCTAAGTGTAGACAAGCCCTAAGACACTTGAAAAGGATTTTCATTCACCTCTGGGATCATCTCTCAAAATTCACTTTAACTGAAAAATGACAGTCTGGCGCCACAGTATAGTGGCAATTTTGCCTAAGGCTTATAGTGAGTTTAGTATTCTAGTAGTAGTAGCAGTGGCTCTTAGATCTTGTCTAGTGGCTAGGATCCAGGACTAGAGGTATTCTACACCGCAAGTGGAGGTGTGATTGCAGCTCAGGTAGACATACCCACGCTAGCTTTAACCTCGCTCGCACAGCTAACAGTAACAGTGAAGACATGGCAGCATGGACCCTAGCATAGGCTAGTTGTGTGCGTACACATCCGGTGTTCCAGTACATGTACAGTCCGTGCTGACGCCCACACCACTGTGGTTTTACTCCGATTTTTAGCCAGGCTCGCTAGGTCAAAGCTGGTGTTGGTATGTCTACTCAAGCTGCAATCACATCTTTGACTGCAGTGTAGACCTATCCTAAGACTCCGCTTAACCTGTGCCTATGTTTAACCCATACAATTGAGTATAGTATACTTCCCTGTTTCTCACGGGTATTCTGGGGCTTAATACACATTTGTAAGGTGTTGGAAGGAATCATTAGATGAATGGTGCTACGGTAGTGTAAAATGTTAGCCTTATTAGTAGAGAAAAGGTGGGTCTCTTTCATCAACAAAGGTTGGTCCGAAAAAAAGATATGACCTGACCCACCTTGTCTCTCTAATATCCTGGGACCAAAATGGCTACAACGACACTGCACACAGCCTTATTCTTAAACCTTGGAGGGCTGTAATTCAGTTATCAGTGACTCCAAGACTGTGAGCTCTTTAAGGTAGGGATTCTGTCTTCCTGCACGTATGGGCAGTGCCCAGCACATTGTAGGCATTATTGGAATGTACATAAATAGCAAATATTAATAATGCTAAAATAATAACTGTACGCCAGGCGGTTTTCATCCACAGGTCAAAAAGTGTTTGCAAACACTAATTAATTAAAGAGTCACAGCTCCCCTGAGAGAGAGAGAAGAGATTTCATTGCTGAAAGGCAGTATTTGTTTAATGGGGTGCAGCAACACTATACCATGGTTTAGCACAGGAAGCAGAGAAGAATGCCACCCCTTCCCCCCCCTCCACCCCCCATTGAAACTGCTGAGGGAGTTTAGGCAAAAATTAATAATCCCAGTTGGAACTGGGTTAGGGCACTTGAATTAACAACCCCACTCTTAGAAAAAACTATTATGGGATCTTTAATAACCATAGATGGTAAGGAATGTGATTTAATACCGCATCCAAAAGACAGCACCTGTAACAGCAGTGTTCCCTCGCCCCTTGCTGAGACATTGGCTCTGTGCTGACTCAGAGGAAGGCATGCTACCAATAGAATAACCAACACTGCTGCACAAAGTTGCTCATTTGAGGTCTTCAGGTACTCCTTCTTAGCTTGTGAGATCCGACACCATCATAGCCAAGGCGTCGAGAATGTCCGTTTGTGGAGAACTGGTAGTTTGTATAGATCATTACATGGGATCCACTCCTTTGCCCTCATTACAGATAATAAGACAGAAAATATCATAATGCCATTACAGAAATCCATAGTATGCCCACACCTTGAATACTACATACAGTTCTGGTAGCACCATCTGAAAAAAGGAAATATATGAATTGGAAAAGGCACAGGCAAGAGCAATGAAAATGATTAGGGCTATGGAACAGCTTCCATATGAGGAGCAAATAAAAAGACTGGGGATGTTCAGTTTTGAAAAGAGACGACTAAGGGGGAATATGATAGCAGTCTATAAAATCATGAATGGTGCAGAGAAAGTGAATAGGGAAGTGTTTTTTACCCCTTGGCATCACACATAAACCAGGAGGCATCCAATGAAATTAATAGGCAGCAGGTTTAAAACAAGCATAAGAAAGTATTTCTTCACAGAACGCACAGTCAACATGTGGAACTCATTGCCAGGAGATGTTGTGAAGGCCAAAAGTATATATGGATTCAAAAAAGAATTAGATACATTCATGGAGGGTATTTCCATCAATAGCTATTAGGAAAGATGGTCAGGGATGCAACCCCATGTTCTGGGAGTCCCTAAACGTCTGGCTGCCAGAAGCTGGCATGGGACGAGAGGGGATAGATCACTCGATAATTGCCCTATTCTGTTCATTCCCTCTGAAGCCTCTGGCACTGGCCACTGTTGAAAAATAGAATATTGGGTTTGATGGACCATTGGTCTGACCCAGTACTGCCATTCTTATGTTCTGATTGCCACAGTTCTCCACACAAAAAATGAGGGAGAAGGACTTATTGGTATAAACTGGTTCCATTCCTCTTAAAATATTCTGCAAATCTGCCTTGAAGGGATACATTCAAAGAAAAAATCCTATAACTTATCTTGATGGAATTACACCAGACATTTTCTCTTTCTGTTTAAAATCAGTTTAGTTTTCTGATCTCATGTCATTAGTCCAAAGACACTATTATTATTAACGGCTTTCCAGAACTATAGGGGGATGTTTATAACGCAAATAAAATCTGTTTTCATTGATATTTTTCTTTTTAATTTATTAAAATAAAACTATTTGAAAAGACATTTATAGTTTGGTTTGTTTTAGCAAAAAAACTAATATGCTGTGGCTAATCTATTGGACTTTATTCCTTAAAAAAATAAGTGGAAAATTCCCATTTTATGATTTTTTGCTGCAACATATTCATTATCACTATCATTACACAAATTTAGGTGTGATTTGAGGACCAAATTTCAAAGCACCCCAAAATTCAAGGGTATTTGGCTTCAGTGTTCCAGTTTGGACTACTAGGCCCTGATCCAAAGCCCACTAAAGTCAATATAAATCCTTCCATTGACTTTTATCAGTTTTGGACAGTTTTGGAGCTCTTAATAGCGGTGATCAATAATCATGAATTGTGGAATTGGGTGTCGGGTTGGATTTCAAAATACACCACTTCCAGAGTTCAAGGGTGTTTGGATTCAGGATTCCAGTCCCAGATGCTGGAATGATCGCCTGGAAACTCTTCTCTATTTACCCAAAGAACAGGCACAATACAGACTCCAGAACCAAAGATGCCCCATATTGCCTTCAACAATTTACCTTTCTGTCTTAGAGAAACCACCTTTGTGGATGAAAAGGTAATCAAGTTTCCACATCCAACACAAACTGTGGTGGTGAATTTTGTGATATGGACACCAGTCCACATGGAACTAACATGAAACCACAAATCTATTTCACAAACAGGCACTAGAAAGCTATCAGATAGTGTTTACTCATTACTGACCTTGGGTTCAGTCAAGTTACTTTGATTTCAAAAGCTCTTAATTGTTAGTTTCAATCTCACAAGTCATCCAAATCCCCCACCCAGAATATGTATTCCTTTAAATAAAACCGTAAAATAGATTCAGGTGTATAAATGTAGACAGTAACTATGCCTATTTAGTCAAGTAGGGTTAGCAATCTGGATCTTCTGTTAAATTTAGTGATGTCACCTACAAAGCTAAGATCCTGGAGCTATGATCCCACCTGCCATCCTCTCTCAGCAACTCTGACTGCAGTGAAAAATTATGTGCACATTATTTAGGAGGACCACGTGGCATTTTTTTTAACACTATAGCCATACAGCTTAGAAAGTTTAAACTAAATACCAGTCCCAGATCTTGAACTAGTGGACTTTCTAAGAGCACTTTCTAAGAGCATCAAAGTCAAACTTTTACTTGTAAAATCTTAATAGGTGTCTTTAAATGGTTAGAGTGTTGTTAAGAGCTCTTTTATAAGGATAGTATCTGAAAGGTTTTCTTTTCATTTCTTTACGTACATACAAGTACACCTGTATACACACACACACTTCCCAGTTTTAACTAATTATATTGAATCTGCAGAAGCTTTGCTGCAGGAGGCGCACTGGTAGACATTGCTAGTGATCACATTTAATAGTAGGGACAGAAATGTTTCAGCCACAAGGGAAGGCCAAATTTATCTGGACACCTTACTGCTTTCAATGAATTTGCAAAGACTGAAAGTCAGCATTGCATTTTGTCCATAATTTTAAATTTTAGGGGACAAATTTAGCTTCTACCCTTGTAATTCTATTGAAGTCAATGATAAGCATATTTGTCCCTGTAAGAAAAATGAAGCAAGAGAGAAACCCTGGAGCATTTGTTTTTATATGTCCATTAGTATGGTATCCATACACATGGCCATTCACCATGCTAGCAGAGTCTCAAGACTCCTGTTTTCCTGGAAATATGTTATTAATTTTAGATTCGGACACTGACATTCTAAACTATTCAGCAGCTGGTTCTGCTCATTTGGCAACAGCAGGCACATTGAAAAGCCAATATATGCAAGTGTGAAAAGTAGAGATTTAGTAGGAAAAGTCTTTAATGACTTTGATATAGTTAAAAATGATTGAGATAGAGAGGAAGAGTTTTAGGTTCCCCTGAGCACAACTGAGAAGATTGCTCTTCTCATGATTGCTCTTACTAATGACAGTGATAACAATCCTTTAGGAAATTTTTCATTCACAGGTTCATAGATTCCAAGGCCAGAAGGGACAGTTGTGATCATCTAGTTAGACCTCCTATATAACATAGTCCATAAAACTTCCCCAAAATAATTCATAGAGTGTATCTTTTAGAAAAACATCCAACCTTGATTTTAAAACTGTTAATGGTGGAGAATCCACCACAACCTTTTCTAAATTGTTCCAATGGTTAATTACTCCCACTATTAAAAATGTATGCTTTATTTCCAGTCTGAATTGATCCAGCTTCAACTTCCAGCCACTGGATCATGTTGTACCATTCTCTGCAAAACTGAAGAGCCCCTTATCAAATATTTGTTCCTGATATAGATACTTATAGACTGTAATCAAGTCATCTCTTAACCATCTCTTTGTTAAACTAAATAGATTGAGGTCTTTGAGTCTATTGGTATAAGGCATGTCTTCTAATCCTTTAATTATTCTCATGGCTCTTCTCTGAACCTTCTACCACCCCAAGATCACTGGAGTACACCGTGCTTTGATTTTGGCCCGTATACGCAGGATCCAGGAGTGGGTGATGTAGGGTCAGTTACATTGGCTTTATATCATTTGAGGATTCTCGGCTGCTTAAGCCACCTTTCCCTTCTATTTACACCACTGGAGTAGCACTGGAAGGGTAGCTAGGATCTGGCCAATAGATATCAAGGTAGAAACAAAGACAGAGATGTCTATGGGACCTTTTATGACATATTCCTGCTGGGATTCAAGTCAATAGCAAAACTCCTCCCACTGGCTTCAGTGCAAATAGGAATAGGCTTTTGAAGGATCATGCTCTCCCACAGAAAAACCAGAGAGAGTGCGCTGTCTTGTAGAGTTTTGGGGTAGAATCGTTGAGTAAAGAAATGTAGAAATTAGACTCCCAAACTCTGCTGTTCCACCAAGATCTGCTAGAGGCACAGGGCAATCTGTGAAAAAGCCTTGTATTCCCATACTGACCCAAGTTGCCCCCTCCCTGTTTGCTGGCAGCATGGTACTGTCAGACCCCCTGCTGCTGTTGGAGAGAACACTGGCCTTTGATGGGAACCTCACAGGGTTTTCCTCCACTTTCCTTCAGGACATTAAAGGGCCTATGCTGCTTTGCCTGTCCTCCCCTTCCCCCCTCCCCCCTCGCCGCCCTCGCAACAAACTCATTTTATGTTGCTTTTACTTTAACACAAAAGAATAGCCTTTTATTAGAGCTTTATCTTCACTTAGGCTTCTAAGAATCCATACTGAACATTTTGTTGTTATGGCCCCTTCTGGATTTGGAGACATACAAATTTTGTGTGTTTTGCTTCATGCACTGACATTTTTACATGCTTTTATCTGTACAGTATCGCTGAGTATACTTACAACTATTTAAAAAAATCCTAAGAATTCATTAAAAATAAATCTGTAGAAAACTTGACCTGCTGTACACATATTTCCTCATCACTTGAACTTTCACATTCGGCTGCATTTTGTGTATTTAATTTTGGCCATTTGTCTCACACTGTTAAAAGGCCACGTCTCATATTTGGCCCAGGGTACATTGCAGTTTGCTCCATTAACTGAATGTGAGGCATAGCATTTTCACATAATAGAAATGCTTTTTTTTTTTAATGTAAATTTTGCAATGTTAATTCCTTGCATAAGAGACCTAGGGATAAGTGGTGGATTATAGTTCAACCTTCCCCTGGTGTCCATAAATATTTACTGTTTCTTACCCTGTTTCGATACACAGATGAAATTCATCTTCCTGGGGGAGAGGGAAGGGATGTGGAAGGGAGAAAATCATCTTTAAAGTATAAATGTGAAGAAAATGAAAACAGATGCATGGAAAGGAAAAGAGAAGCTGGTGGGAACATAACTGAACTGAAACACATTTTCCCTAGGAGATGACAGCATTGTGCACTTCCTTAAGGCTTCCCACAGACAGACAACTCCCCTGTGGAAAAGCTCTCAGGAGGAGGTGGAACATAACTTCAGGGAAGAGAAACAAATTGGAAATGTGTCACATTCCCAAGTGAAACTTCTAACTGAATTTGCATTGTCCCATCGTTAATTAAAACTCAGCTCCTTCCCAAAGAGCCAAGGAAGAATTGTCTTTAAGTAAGAAAACAGAAATATGTTCTAATCCTGTTTATTTGCAGAGGCCTGGCCAGCAACAGACATGCAACAGGGTGATCCCAGTCTGCTCTAAACTGACACAGTGACATGATGACTGGGCTTTGAAGATAGAGCAGCAGTGTTTATGTAGTAAGCAGCCGTGGTGGAGAAGGGAGGAAGGGGGAGGAGGTGTCGGGAGGGAGATCGGGAAACTGTAACTCATTGTGGATGGGCTGAACTGGCCTGGGTGGCAAGCTCTTAAAGCTCAGAACATTCATCAACCTGCCGAGCGGGCCCGACATGCTGGAGCCACAGTTGCTCTTGCTCTCTCCCTCTCTAACTGTGTCAAGCATGATGTAGTCCAACTGTGCGGAGACAGCACAGCCCGGCCAGACAAGCTCTGGTCAGTGCAAATAATCACAGCTCTGACTCCTTTCTCTGTTACTCAGCAAAGCCTGGCCACAGAACACAGATTTCTCACAGGAAGTTTACGTCAGTTTTCTTTTACTCTTACACACACACACTCACGCATACACACACAGAGCCAAATTCATTCAGAGCCTAACTCCATTTAAGGCACTGAAGTTACACCTGGGATTAGTTTGACCCAATCTCTTTAATATTGCAAATATTTCAGAATTTGAGCCCCAATGTCACATCAATTTTACACTAGCATGACTCCACTGGCTTCAGTAGAATTACTCCTGATTTACACCAGCATGAGAGGAGAATCAGGCTCCTAAGCCTTTCTATAGGGCTTTGAACAAGACAAACCGAGTTTTATGTTCTCTTCCATTTTTCTGAGGTAATTTGGGTTAAACTATTGAATCATTACCGTTCTAATGCAATGGAATCCTTCTCTAATATGAGATTTCTAGCCTTGAAATGTGAAATACTTAAAAAAATTTTAGTTACTTTTCCGATACAAGCACCTCAAGCCCTAACATTTGCTTCCTGGAAAAGCTGTGCAATGAGAGTGCAGTATAGCTAAGATATGGCTTTCCACGTGCAGCAAGAATTTAGCTGTCACTGTCTCATTAACAGAGACTGTACGGCTAAATTCCAATGTACCATGCTTCATATTTACTGATAAGAATTTGGCATGAGCCTAAAAAGGCCAAGCAGTTCAGAGGTTAGGTTACTGCCATTTATAATACGTTGTCCCTAACTATTGTTTCAGAGTAGTAGCTGTGTTAGTCTGTATTCACAAAAAGAAAAGGAGTACTAGTGGCACCTTAGAGACTAAAAAATTTATTTGAGCATAAGCTTTCATGAGCTACAGCTCACTTCATCAGATGCATAACTTCTAACACCCTTTGTTTCATGTTCTCTGTGTATATAAATCTCCCCACTGTGTTTTCCACTGAATGCATCCGATGAAGTGAGCTGTAGCTCACGAAAGCTTATGCTCAAATAAATTTTTTAGTCTCTAAGGTGCCACTAGTACTCCTTTTCTTTTTCCTAACTATTGTGGCTCAGTTGCAATATGAAGATGCTTGCCTTTTCGAGGCTCCCTGATACACATCAGCTACAACACCTGGTCATGTCAGAGTGAGCCCTCAGTTAACAACAGCTTCAGCTCTACAGATCCAGGCTTTTGTCTTTTTAAGCTAAAGTCAGCATACTACCTTATTTTAGGGGATGGAAGGAGGATTTGTTCAGCTCCAAAGCTTTTGTTTTAAAGATTTTTGTTTCTTTTCTAGACCCGTATTTAAATAAGCTTTTTAAAAAAATGCACATAATCGGACTTTCTAAATTAATATGATTTCTCCAAATGACTTCTGCCAGCTTCCATACTATATAAACCCATTTCTGGTATTTTTTCCACATTATTTTCCAGCTTTTCATTGAACACTAAAAGCTTTGTTGGACCTCATATGTTCTACGATCATTATATAGGCCTAACAGATTTCTGTGTTATTATTATTATTTATTCTATGATAGTGGGCTTTCAGCCCAAAGGGTAAACTATAATGAAATATGAACTATAGTGCCCATCTTCCCAAAGAATCCACACACACTTTGTCCACATAGACCCCAAATTAAGAAAGCATCTCTATTCAGGACAGCACTTAAGCATGTGCTAACCTTTAAGTCTATGCTTAAATCCCCTTGAAGTCAGTGAGACTCGTGCTTATACTTGTGTTAGTCTGAATAGGGATTGACGTAAGCACATGCTTAAGCACTTTCCTGAAAGAAGGTCTTAAAATGATATACAAAGTCTGAACAGGGATCACTTCACAGTCATTGAGATGCAGTAATCTCTGTGCTGGTATCGCGGCACTACACAACAGTTCAGGGCAGGAAGTGAAACAGAATCCTTTATTCAAATTAAATGATAGCAGAAATGGTAGATGGACAAAATGTAATTATCCAAGTAGGCATTATGCAAGGAAACAAGGACTAACATCACGACACTTGAGGAAAATACTGTAGGATTCTTAATAACCACAAAGTGTTCAGGATCTCAGTACCATGTCTCCTCCAGAATATGGCACCTCCAGCAGCACAGGTTAATGCTTGATCATTGGTTCAGTACTGACTCAGAAAAGAGAGTACCTCCTAATAAGACCACTTCCTGTAGTACCTTGTGTATTTTTTGGAGGCCTTCAATTCCAAATACCAACCTGGTTCAGTCCAGCTCAGTGTGCAGGACGCAACAAGATGACATCCCAAGGTAGTATGGCTCCAGTAGGGAATCCTCCAAAAGGGAAACACTGCCACACACGTAATGCTAAATATGGCTTCTGTGCTTGCATGCTAACTCTGATTAGCATGCCCAGTCTCAGCTCCAGCATTCTGCTCTTTCAACATGTACAGAATAGTTGGCATTGTCAACCCAGTATTTACCTAAGAAAATGAGCTGAATTCAGCAGACGGCATTTCAATTCCCAGTACTACTAATTTGTTCAAGATTAGAAGTTGCTGCAATTAGCAGTCAATTTAAGGAAATCCACATTGCAGGCAGTGCAACTATTTTGGGAAGTGGAGATGTGTGAGAGCAGAGAAAGGATCAGATTTAAAGTGACATTGTTCCAATTCACAGAGTAAGATTCTGCATTTTTAACAAGTATCATCATGCTTTGGTTGCTGTCTAGAAAACTTCATCTGCTGTGCAGGTGCTCTCTATATCAGCTGTTACAGGACAAAGGGCAATAGTGAAAAGTTGCATAGGATTTGTCACACCAAATCAGATCATTGTGCCATCTGCCTGCTTCTCTACTTCCATCAGTGGGAAATACTGATGTTTGAGAGAAAACTGAGACAAAAACTATAATGCACATGTCCAATTGGACGAGGTTGTATATGGAGGTGGTCGGGACTCAAAGCCAGGGTACACAGCACACCCTGCTTCCCCTGAGGTGTCACTTTCTGCTCCAGAATCTTAGCTTTCATCTTTTTAAAAAAGTAATTATCTAGGTTTTATGTTTACAAAAAAAAAAAAAAAACCTTGAAAACATAAGTTAAGTATAACCAACACAGCAATAGCTGGCAGAATGTTCAGAGTGCATGAAAAAATAGATTTGGGAGAGGTGAGCTGTCCCATTTATTTCAAGGGGTATTAACTCAAACACCCATTCCACCACTCACACTGCCCCAGCTATACTTCTATTTTTAGCACACTAGCTTGATCAGAGGTAGCATGGGCATGTCTCATGGTGGGAATTACACCTCCAGGTTCAAAGTAGACATACCTGAGTTGACACCTAAAGTAAAGTAAACTTGTCCAGTGTCACAGAGGATGTCAGTGCCAGAGCCAAGATTAGAACTTCTGGCTTCAAGTTAAAAAAATGAGTGGCACCTAACACATTTATTTGGGCATAAGTTTTCGTGGGCCAAAACCCACTTCATCGGATGCATGCAGTAGAAATTACAGTAGGAAGATATATATACACAGAGAACATGAAAAAATGGGTGTTGCCATACCCACTGCAACGAGACCAATTAATTAAGGTGGAGAAAAAAAACCTTTTCTAGTGATAATCAGGATGGCCCATTTCAAACAGTTGACAAGAAGGTGTGAGTAACAGCAGGGGGAAAAAATAGCATGGGGAAATAGTTTTTACTTGGTGTAATGACCCATCCACTCCCAGTCTTTATTCAAGCCTAATTTAATGGTGTCCAGTTTGCAAATAAATTCCAATTCTGCAGTTTATCATTGGAGTCTGTTTTTGAAGTTTTTTTCTTAGAGAATTGTGACATTTAGGTCTGAAATTGAGTGACCGGGGAGGTTGAAGTGTTCTCTGACTGGTTTTTGAATGTTATAATTTTTTATGTCTGATTTGTGTCCACTTATTCTTTTGCATAGAGATTGTCCAGTTTGGCAGAGGGACATTGTTGGCACATGATGTCAATATCACATTGGTAGATGTGCAGGTGAATGAGCCTCTTATGGTGTGGCTGATGTGATTAGGTCCTATGATGATGTCCCTTGAATAGATATGTGGACAGAGTTGGCAACCTATATTTTAAAAACTATTATTGTAGATGAATGTATCTCTGTTTAACTAAAGCATGCAATAGTGTACAGTTGGCCAGCAGGCCAAAGTGCATAGGTAAATAATATTACAATTCTCACTCCACTGCACACACAGCCATTGAGTTAAGTAGAAATAAATGCATTGTAACAGAAGATTGCAGTAAGATCCATGTCTGCTGCTTTGAAAATGAACGTGCCTTCATGTTTAATTTTCCATGAGTGCCTCAGCATTTATATAGCAGCAGGCGACAATTATCCTGCAACATTCTATTCTGATGACATTATCTTAAGCCTTTCACAGTTGGCGCTACCCACTCCTGTTGTGCTGTCGGCAGCCATTAACATTCCACTGACATCACTGAAATGTTAGGACAGACCAGATGCATTCTGCAACAAAGCTGGTACATTCTTACCTTGACATACCGAGAGTTTGGCAAAAGTCATGCAGTTAATTGTAACACATGGTGCCAGCTCTTTGTCAAGCTCAGTTCAGAGTCATGTTTTGTGTTTGTAATTAATAGAGTCAGAAGGAACCATTAGATCATCCAGTCTGATCACCTGTCTGACACTGGCCTTAGAGTTTCATCAGGTTATTCCTGGGGTTAGCCCAATAACTTGTGCTTGACTAAAGCATATCTTCCAGAAAAGCATCCAATTTTGATATGAAGGCTTCAGGTGATGGTGAATCCACCACTTCCCTTCGGAGTTTGTGCCAATGGTTAATCATCTGCACTGTAAAAAAAAATTGTGCCTTATTTCTAATTATTATTATTCTAATTGCTATTTGTCTGCGTTTAAGCCATTGGTTCTTGTTATGCCTTTCCCCACTAAATCAAAAGCCCTTTAGTACCCAGAATTTTATCTTCATTAAGGTACTTATACACTGTAATCAGGTCACCTCTTGATCTTTTTTAAAAGCTAAATAAATTGAGCTCCTTCCATTTCTCACTCCAAGGCATTATTTCCAGCCTTTGATTCGGGTTTTGGGGTTTTTTTTGTTTGTTTTTTGGCTCTTCTCTGCACCCTCTCCACTTTCTCAAAATCCTTTTTAAAATGTAGACTCCAGAAATGTTATCACTGTTATCATCAGTGCTATGTAAATCACTTCCCTACTCTGACTCACTACTCCCCTGCTTATATATCTGAGGATCCATTACCCCTTTTTGCCACAGTACCATACCGGGAGCTCACGTTCAGATGTTTGTCCACCATCACTCTTAGCTCCTTTTCACAATCACTGCTCTGACAGTCCCCCAGCTGTTAAGACAGAAACTGATAGTAACTTTTCTAAAACATTGTGTTACCCTAGAAGAGAAGATCATTGTCATCTATCACCTGGGATGGAAAAAAAATATTCTACAGCTAGGTTTTCCAAGCTCACTGAGAGGAGGAGGCAGGAGGAATTACCTTTAAAAAATTAGGGAGATATTTTGCACTTTATTCTTAATGTTCTGGTACACTTTCACTGAAGATACCTTAGCAATGTTAATATTATTAAAATTATGAATTTAGAGGGGGGAATAGCAGAAAATGGTGTTTCAATGCTTCGAATATGTACCTTGGCAGATCCTGCCATCTGGAACAAATTCTCTCTAAGTTGCACCATATCAACTTAGGCCCTGATTCTGCCAAGATTTATGCACATGCTTAACTTTATGGGATTACTCAGAGTGAGTAAAGTTAAGCATAGGTGTAAATCTTTGTAGCACTGAGGCCTTATAATGTATCTTTCTCCCTTGCCTACCAGCATGGCTTTTAATTTTAAAATTAGTAAGAATAAAATTGTGATGACTGATTGCTTTATTCACTGTACAACAACTTCATACCACTATTTTCTATACTTTTTACCAGAGGCTCTCATATTATTTAATGCTGCAGTTACAATTTGTATGGGAGATTGCAAAGGAAAATAAAGGCTCATTTCTCTTTTCCAATCAGAAGTTCATCTGCCCTGCAGATCACTGTCAGAATTCTGCAACTGAGGCTAAATCCTCAGACCTCAGTAGTTCAGGAGCTAAACTAGTGATCAACATTACCCAAAAGAGCCACAGTAGTGTGACTTCATTGTTTCGTTTACTAGAGTACTATTCATATTTAAACAGTATAACGGGAAAAATATTTAGTTTTTTATATATATAATTATTATTTTTCTCACAGCAAATAAATTAAAAACATAATGCAAGTTGATAACTTAATTGGTTAATAACATAGTAAAAACAACCTGATTAGTTAATAACTTAGACTGGTTAATAATTAAATCACACTGTGTTATAATATCATTTGCTGCAAAGAGCTGCAGGATACACATTAAAGAGCCACTTGCTGCTTGCAAACCACAGTCTGAGTATCACTGACCTAGACTAACTCAAATAAAACACCAGTTGAAAATGAGTATATATATATATATATATATATATATATATATATATATATATATATATACTCATTATATACATACACACACACACACACACACACACAAAAACACCAGGGGAAACTGGGGACTGATAGTCAAATTGCTGTTGGATGAACCCTAGAATTGTTACCAATGTTTAAAGCAATATACTCTGGTCCAGACTCTCATTCACAGGAAAGCCAGTACAGTGTAAAAGAGCCATACTGTAAATGAGACTCAAGCCCTTGAACTATAAGAGAGAAAGTACAGGTAACTCTTTGTACTCATGTTTCTGGCTGAGTTTACAGTTGTACAGTAAAAGCCTGATTCTCCACACATTAATGCAGGTGAATAAAACGGGACCACTTACCTGCATAAAGTTATTCAGATATAAGAATATGTGTAGGATCAGGGCCTAAGAGGGTAGCATTTGTACGGTTGTTTATATGAAATAACAAAACCAATAAAAAATAAGTTTGTTAAAACAGACATAGTTGGCACTGAGGCAGTAACTAAATCTGCTGAGACTGCACAGCCTGTCCTGAGTTTACTGTGTTCATTGAGGAAGAAAGACAAGCCAGGTTCCTAACTAAGAAAATTAATTAGCCCAGCTTTTTGCTAGCAGGGTATTTCTGTTTAATTCACCCCTAGGTTTTAGGTTACAATGATTTAGGATTAGAGACAGAAAAGTGTAAAAGGAAAACTTGGCTCAAGGCCTTGAAATAAAAAAAAATCCTTCTGGTTAAAATCCTCCTGCAGTACCAAAGGTGTAGGGGTGTGTTCCTTCCAGTCATACTTACAGGGATATTTCTCATGAGATTAAAAACAGAAAAGATACATTAGTGCACTAGGGATTAATTAGGAACATATAGTTCCCAAGAATTGCACAATGCAGTCCGCTGTCATAGCATTATTTCTTACTAGTCCAAGAGTTTTAAATTATATATATGAAATCTTTCTGCATCTGAGGACAAAAAAAGGCCTTCCATTTCTAAAGAGATGTGTTGGAAATCAGCAGGACAACAACCATGTATGAAAACCTGCACATTTCTGGTCTGAACATTTTTTATTTCTAACCTTTGATAATGAGGTTTGGTGATTTCCTTCTTGTATTTCTAGCTTTGGGACCAACCTATTTGAACTGAAGTCAATGGAAGCTCCAGGTGCTTGAAACTCTGAAAATGACAATGTAGAGGGGAAATCCTGGTCACACTGAAGTCAATAACTTAGAATCATAGAATCATAGAATACCGGGGTTGGAAGGGACCTCAGGAGGCCATCTAGTCCAACCCCCTGCTCAAAGCAGGACCGATCCCCAATTAAATCATCCCAGCCAGGTCTTTGTCAAGCCTGACCTTAAAAACATCTAAGGAAGGAGGTTCCACCACTTTCCTAGGTAACGCATTCCAGTGTTTCACCACCCTCCTAGTGAAAAAGTTTTTCCTAATATCCAACCTAAATCCCCCCCACTGCAACTTGAGACCATTACTCCTTGTTCTGTCAAACTTCCATGGCACCAGGATTTTAGTGTAGGTTCTAAATTTGATACCCAAAAATCAATGCACCCAAAATTAGCAGCCACCTTTGAAAATTTGGGCCTATGCTTATCCGTGGTTCAGCTTCCTGATGTGTAAAGTAAGAAGGATATTTATGTGCCATACCCAGGTATTCTGAAGCTAAATACATGTTTGCAAAGCAAACATTTTGAGGTCTTTGGGTGGAACAGGTTACAGAAGTACAAAGTACTTTCATCGTGCCTAGATACAATGATGTTTGAGCACATTATAAATACTTATACAGAGAGATGCAGGAAAGGGGAAAAGGCCCTACAAGTCATTCATTTGATTGAAAATCTTTGGCAATCTTTAGCTGAAAATGCCAGTTTGCCCTAATGAAACTGAGGAGGAATATACTTATCCTAACCATTGTGCAGTGAAATACTGAGGAAGAAGGGTATACTTGTTGAGTATCTTCGTCCTTACATCTCCCAACATAAACACCTTCTTTTTCCTCCTTCCCCATTCCTTTTCTCTTTCTGTCCTTCCTTTCCTCTAAGCTCTGTCACCTGCCCCACCTTACCCAGCTACCACACTCAGTGTGTAGCACCACTCTGAGCTCCATGCCAGTAATTCTCTGGCTCTCTCCTCCCCTGCTGCTGCACTCTGTCTCCCTCTGCAGTAGGACACAGGAACTGGAGGAAGATAACTGAGATGTGGTGAGAAGACAACCTGGGGAAGAAGCGCATTCCAGCAGATAGCAGGCAGGATAAGACTCATTCCTCCCACAAGGCCTGATCCTCAGCACCTCCCCAGCAGCCAAATGTGGTTCCCTAAAGCTCTTTCAAGTACTCATGTCCCAGATAACATAATTTCCAAAATTTTGAGTGAGGTGCTACTGAAATATTTGTTGTAAAATGTACAATATTTTGTGATGAAATAATTGTTGCTAACAAAGTGATCCACTTAACATTAAAAGAAATAAAGATATGAAGCATTTTTCTGAGTAACAGCTAATGGAATTTAAAGGTGTCTTGTCCCTAACTAACAGAGGGAATCCATTCTGCTCAATGAATGCAACCAAAATACATTAAACATTACAAGAAATTTCTTTATAAGCTAAGTGGAAGGGTTATATTTTGAAAAACTGCCTCAGTTATGGTGGATAAATAAATTACATGTGCAATTGCTTCCATTTATCCAGTTGCAATTGCAAATGAAACAGCTTTGTGCCTACATGCATGCATTTGTGGATGCAAATAATTGCTCCATGGGTACTGGAGGATGTGTTGAGAGCTGGCTAAAAATCAAAGACATTGGGTATGACCAATGTGTCGCTAGATCAGGGGTGGGCAAACTTTTTGGCCCGAGGGCCACATTGGGATTGCAAAACTGTATGGAGGGCTGGGTACGGAAGGCTGTGCATCCCCAAACAGCCTGGCCCCCACCCCCTATCTGACCCCTTCCACTTCCCACCCCATATCTGCCCCTCTCAGAACCCCTGACCCATTCAAGCCCCCCTGCTCCTTGTCCCCTGACCGCCCCCTCCCGGGACCCCCAGCCCCTAACCGCCCTCCGGGACCCCACCCCCAATCCAACCCCCCATGTCCCCTGACTGCCCCAACCCTTATCCACACCCGTCCCTTGACAGGCCCCCAGGACTCCCACGTCTATCCAACCCCCCTGCTCCCCATCCCCTGACCACCACCGCCCCCAGAACCTCCACCCCATCCAACCTCCCCCTGCTTCCTGTCCCCTGACTGCCCCCCAGAATCCCCTGCCTCTTATCCAACCCTAACCCATTCCCTGCCCCCTTACCATGCCGCTCAGGGCAGCATGTCTGGCAGCTGCACTGCCCTGCAGGAGCGTGCAACCCCGCCACCCAGAGTGCTGCCCATGCGGCAGCATGGCTGCGGGGGAGGGGCCGGGGCTAGCCTCCCCAGCCGGGAGCTCAGGGGCCAAGCAGGATGGTCCCGTGGGCCGGATGTGGCCCGCAGGCCGTAGTTTGCCCATCTTTGCGCTAGATCATAGCAACTATTACCTATAATACATATATGCAACATTTCAGTGAAAATCACACTTGATGAACATGAAAATCACATGTTTTGCTATTACAATACAAATATGGGAACATTTTGAACTAAACATTTTCCCATAAAGGCATAAAATGATTATTTGTAAGTATTATTGAGGGGGGAGAAGGAAACAAATACAATAAAATATGAATGGTGGGTGTGATCAAGATAATATCCTAGTTTCCCATCAAGTTCCTTATGTTAGCAGTAGTGCTCTTTTTCTAACTTTGCTTTCAGTTACTATGATGAGTCTCCAATCTCAAATATTTACATCATTTACATCAATATCTAAAATATTTTCAGCAATTTTCTATCCTGCTGATTTTCAGGAGTCAATTCACCTGTCAAAAGACTGCTCCTGTTATGGTTTCACACTAGATTACTGAGCCATATTTCCCTCCCCACCACCACAGGTACCTGGGAAAGCAGAACATCTGACTCAAACCTCACCCTCTGGACCTCAGGAGAGAATTCTGTCATTATGGAAAGATTCTGGTAGAAACCTCAGGTCAGTGTTGCAGTCAGGCAAAACGTCAGGGTTTTTTTTGCCCATGGCAACAAGTCATCCCCTCATAAGCAGTGATGAATTAAGTGTTAACATTAGTAGAAATGAGATTTTTATTAATGTGCATTTAACGTCTGTAAAAATAGCAACAGCTTATTTCATTAATAAGCAACAGCTTATTTCTCTTTGGGGTCTAGTCTCCTACTGCTGCTTAGGAGTTACACCTGTAACTCCCATTAGGTTAATAAGGTTACACTCCCTATTCCCCTGAGGACAATCATGGAAAAATAAATCCCATTTTCTCTAAAGGCATTTGTGTTCATCCAGGCTGTTTGTGGGGCTGTTTGTGGGGGCATGAGAGAGAGGGGTGCAACTGTTTGGTAGTGTGAATAGATTACCCAAACAGAGACACGACTTTCAAACAGTTTCAGTGAAGAGTTATTGCCATCTCTACAAATAGCTGTTCTTAGAAGGCTATCATCTTAGATATTTCTGTATAACAGAATGTTCATCATGGGTTATTAAGATTAGGTTACTGTGTAGGTGGTGCAAAGACACAGCGTCGCTACTGTGGTACACCACCATCACTAATTTCAGGAATAGCCCTGATTTTGTCCTTAATTTCTTTGATACCAGTTTAATCCTTTCACTGTCTCTCTGACTCACTCAATCTCTTTCACACATCCCAGACACACCCCAGTCCATTTAGAACCAGAAAAATGGACAAAAAGGTATTAGTGACTTTCCCTACATTTTTATCATGCCTTTTGGCACAGTATTAAATTAGGGTAATCCTAGTACAAAGAGCTTTTCAATGAGGCTTTAATACTATAAACCCCATTAAAATCATTATGACAAAAGCATGGTTTCCGTGCCACACAGAAGCTAATGTCACTAAATTTCTAGGAGTAAGTAATAGGATTGGTTGAGTTGATTGTGTGTGTGTCTGTGTATTCTCATAGCAGTGAGAAATCCCTTTGGGCATAAATGTGTCTTTTGTTTTGCTTCAGATTTTCCTTAAGCAAAAAGGAGTGGGACCCATTCTTAAGGTGTGTGAGACTTTGCAGGTCTGGTTTTACAATACAACTTTTTGTCTTCAGGGAGACTTGTTAAACACTGAAAGAAAAGTCACACACTGAATGAATGACGCCACCCTAAGATTGATTCCCAAGGGAAAAAACGGACTCGGTGCTGCATTGGAATCATTAAGGTGACCGACAACACCTTATAGCAAGCAGGTGATAGTGTACAAAACCTTGGCAGATTGCATAATACCATTAAACCTTATGATCTAATTATTCACCCCTAATATAAAGGGCAGGGTTCCATGGGAAATGCAAAGCCGGGCTGGGAAATAGTCTTAACAAATAGATTTCACAATACAAAGGGAAGCACAGTCAAAATTCTAACATGGGAAAGTTCACTGATGAGATGAAGCAGTTTAACATAGTTTGAACTGGAGTCCTACAGTATACATCACTAAAATTCTGTCAGCTGAATTCTGAATAATAATTTCATATACCTTATAAAAGAAAGGTTTAAGCACAGAATTTGCTGTCTTGAATCCCTTGTTGTAACCATTAACATTATTTTCATTTGTCAAAGGAAGGTGACTTTTAATTTTAAATTTTAAAAAACAGTGAAATTTCTTTCATGGAAATATGTACATTTGCAATTAAAAATAATATTGCTGACCTCTGGACAACAGTGAAATTTATAAGGGCTGGAGCAATATCTCCTGTTCAGTCCAGTGAGAATTTCCACAAGAGTTATGAGATCTTGTTCTAAATCGGTGCTCCTATTTAATGGCCACTTCTCTATGCCTTACCACATGGACGTTAGCACTTTGCATATACCAAAAACATACAGCAAATATTTAATGTATTAAGGGACAAACTCCCAAAGAAGCCTCTAAAAGTGCATGCATAATATTTGCAAGTAATTCATTTTCATTCATTCAAAACCCCATATTTGTTTGCAAAAAGAAAACTGTGCATATAAAATGAGTAACTGCTGCATAACTATCCCTCTGCGCATGCAAATGCAGATTTTTGCGTAAGTGCATTTCTGCAGGTGCACTTCAAAATGTGGCAAATTTGACTGTGGTCTGTAGTAACTACCTGAGCTACTGCAGTCCACTGGGAAAGTACATATTAGAACACATAATAAAATAATCTCTTCCAAAATGCCATTAAAAACAAATGACAGACTCTGAGCCTGATCCTCAACTGCTATAAATTGGTGTAGCCTGATCGACTTCACAGCTGAAGATCCAGCCTCCTGTGTGCAAAGTTTCATTTCCAAGAGGAATTTTACAGTGAAACTACAAATTAGTGAAAAATAGGGTTCAAAGTACAAGCACTGGAATTGCCAGAGATGGATGGCAACGTCAGGCCAAATCTTCAGATGTTGTAAATAATATCTAGCTCTTATTTAATACTTTTCCTTGGTAGATCTGAAAGTGCTTTACAGCAGTATCACGATCTCCATGTTACACATGGGGAAACTGAGACACGGGGCAGTGAAGTAACTTACCCAAGATTACCCAGCAGGCTACTGGCAACTGCTGAAGCCCAACCCAGAATTCTATCCACTAGGCAGACATAGCTCCATTGATGGAGAAACTCCACTGTACACTAGTTGAGGATCTGGTCCTTTATTACTAAAAGTGACAATTAAATGCAGACAACCTACCAATTGCTGTACCCATTTTTGTATTTTTTTTAATTTTTCAAGAATGGGTGTATGTTAAATATAGTCACGCAAAGTACTTTTTAAAAAACGTGCTCTTTATAATAAATTATTACTTTTTTATATAATAATGGTTTTAATCTCTGCAGTAACCAGTTGTCTAACCCAAACTTTCAGCTCTATAGTATAATTTATACAATATGCTCAACATTTTCCCACATAATAAACATGGGAATCCCATAGAACCAGTCCAAGGTCTGAGGGTTTTTTTATGAATCATGCTTGCTGCCACACCCCCAACTATAGCACTAGTCCTAGGAGCCAAAGAGTTTCTGCAGTCAGCACTGAAAGGAAGCGCAGTGTGTGAAAGCAATATTTACAGTAAAAACTGAGAGACAGAGTATGCTAACCTTATCTCAGAGGTTATCAGAGAAGCACTCCTAAGATAGAAGTGCTTTAGGCCTATGGAAAGGTAACTTTGGAACACCGTTATGCTTCAGTAAAAGGGAACAAATCAATGAATAAATTAAGATATATACTAATTCAAAAATTGTGTTCCTGCTCTGACAACATTTTTGTCTTAAACCTTAGCTAGGCTCTGTTTGTCTAAGGTGCTATTCATTAAAGCTGGTTGTGAAAAGAGGCTCTTTCATTGTACCTGTTACTTAATTTGCACAGTTTATTGCAACAAAGGAAGGGTGTCATGTTAGAACACATACAGAGAAATCCCATTGTCTTGTCTTTAGAAAAAGTATATAAGATTCTTCAGATAAAGCTCACACACATTTAGCCTAGCTGGCTAGCAATTTACTGGCTTGTCTGGCAGTAGTTGTCCCATAAGAAAAAAAAAAGTGCTCCATTACCTGATTCTAATGTGATTTTTCATTAGCACAACAAAACTGATTAATAGGCTCTGAGTTGTTTTTTCAGAGCAGGGGATCTACCAGAAGAATGGCTATATTCTTAATCTAGGTGTACTTACCATATATTTACTCTCTCTTCTTTTTTCTCCAAATCTATGAAATACTTTAAGTGCCATTGTTTAAGTCCTTCATAGGAGTATAAATACACAGTAAAAGAATCATTTGAAAAACAATATGAACATGTCTGTCATATGTAGTAAATTTCTTATATATTGTACCAAGCAGGAGAAACCTATCCCTAACTTTTCAAACCAGGTTGCAAGGGTTTATCCACATTGATTTTAATTAAATCAATGGGAATAATACATCTAATGCCCTTTGAAAAGGAAAAAAAGGGAGGGAAAGGCTCCAATACATTCGTAATATACGGCTGCTGTTTTTGAAACTAGGGATTGCAAGCGTGCTACTGGCTCTGTGTGAATCTAAGTGTCTTCCCATGCACAGCCAGCTGCAGCCTCAGAGACCTAGTGGGAATTAGTGCTCAGAGCATGGAACTAGAAGTTGGGCTTCCTGGGTTTGGTTCTAAGCTCTATCATTAATTCAGTGTGTGACATCAAGCAAGTTAACTAAGTGGTGTAAAACAGGCATAATAAAATTTCCCATATCATAGGCACATTGTTAGATGTAATTCATTTGCGTTTATAAAGCTCTTTGGATAAGAGGTGCTTTGGAAATAGATATTATGTCATTAATGGGCTTTTGTCCTAGATTCCAGTGGAGTTGGAAGGCCAACTGGGGCCATGGAAGATGGAGGAGTTCTGGCCAACAGAGGTTGGGTAGCATGATGTCTTTCTTAGGCCCACTCCATTAGCTTGTCATCAATCCTAATGCAAAGTTCAGTTAAAGCCCCTAGGCTTCAGAGGTTCCACCCATGCTAGTTTGTCTTTGATAGAGTCATTGACCCCCTGCCTAAAGCTGTCTCGCTGCACAGCCTCAAACCAGTGGATGTCTAGGCCAGACATAGAAATTCAGCTGCATACTTAGCTGGTGGGAAACAACTTCTGCAGTACATTCTTATTTAAGGTCATCAAAGATACCCACCATTGCCTGCACAAAGTTCTTGTACAGGAGTGGGGACACCTATTTCTGGGCCTCTCTGGTGAGCAGACTAATTACTAATCCTACTTGGGACCAACCTGTGGGTTTGGACTGTGACCACCACATGAAGACAGGAGACAGGATTGATTAAGGAACCCACAAAGCTTGGCACAGTCCCCATCATACTTAATGGGTTGGGGCACCTTGGACTCATGGAATGTGGATGAGAGAGTTGGTTGAACAGGAGCCACTGCCTGGGCTTGTATCTGAACCTGAGGGATGGCATTCTGGTCACATAGCACAGTGATGTCCTGCAGGGCCCCAACAATGTCTGAGAGAGTGAGCTGAGCTCCTGTTGGGTCCCTTCTGGAGGGGACCTCCATGCTTTAGAGATGATGTCCCTTCTTATCTAGGTGGTGTGACCTAGTGGTCAGAACAGGAGTCAGGACTAGTGGTTGGAGCAGAGCCAGAAGACAGAACCAGAGCCATGGTGGGGGAACAAGCCAATGCTCAGCACAGAAGTCAGAACAGAACTAGAAAGTGGAACTGGAGTCCTGGTCAGGAGACAAGCCTTTGTTCAGAGCCAGGCATCTGAACAGAACTGGAGCATGTGTAGGAGACAAGACAGTGGCCAGAGCCAGGAATCAATGGGTTTGGAGGAAGGTAGAGACTAGGACTGGAGTGGGAACAGGCACGGGTTGGAGCAACGATCAAAATGGGAAGCAGGTCTGGCGCAGCTGCTGGTGTAGAACATATTGAGCAGCCACTGTACTGTTGTTAAAAGGCTTAAATGATGATCTGCTGGCTCTTCTGTCCCATCAGGGAGCACAGCCACTTAGTGAGAGCTTACTGGGCCCAGACAAGCTATTTGGGTTGCCAGATGACCACACCCAGAGACAGCTGAGTTCCTGACAGAAGGCAGGTGCTTTCCCAGTCATTGCATTACTCAGTTTAGGCACCTCATCCTTGATTTGTACCATTCCCCCAATATTCCAGCCCCAAGTCTCTTTTGAACAGACATTGCCAATCTTTCCAAACAGAGGTAATTTTATGTGTAGACTCATGTTTACTGGAACCAGATGGAGACAATCAGGGTATGTCTACTCTGCAAACAAAAACCCACGGCACCAAGTCTCAGAGCCCAGGTCAATAGACTCTTGCTCACCAGGCTCGGGCTGCAGGGCTAAAAATATCAGTGTAGGTGTTCCCACTTGGGTTGGAGCCCAGGTTGTGAGCCCCTCCCCCCTTGCAAGGATTCAGAGCTTTGGCTCCAACCCAAGCGAAACATCTACACTGCTATTTTTAGTCCTGCAGCCCAAGCCCAAGTCAGTTGACCTGGGCTCTGAAACTCTGCACTGTGGGTTTTTCTTTGCACTGTAGCCATGCCCTTAGACTCATTTTTTCACTTTTGACTTCAGTCAAATTTTAGCCAAGCTCTGCAGTGGTAAAATACAACTGCGCGGCCACAGCTGCAATAATTATCAATCTGTTTTCCAGCTTTTGTCAGGCTGAGGCTCCTGCTTTTTGAGTTATTTTTATTGCTACTTGGTTTATGTTCCCTTTGTCAGAAATGTGCTACACTTTGATCAGTGTTTTGATTAAAACTAGTGAACTGAATTTCTGGAGGAAGATTAAAGGTCATAGTTTCTTCAGTTATTCTAGAAACACCATGGCTATGGCTGCCTATGAGGAGCTGTATGAAAAAGCCGTTCTACTCAGAGCCATCTAAATTACATTCAACAATGCCTACCAAGGAGGAACTCGGTGGAAGCAGTCAAAGGAGTTGATGGGCGCTCCACCATCTGCTCTGACTAAGGGTATATGTCCATGTTTGTGACCAAAGTCCACCCTCTGGGGCTATGATTATTTGATCTACTACCTTTGGACTGTCACATAGCACAATGCACAATTAACATGTAGAACTCATTGCCACCAGATGTCATTGAGGCAGGGCCGTTTCTAGGGGGGTTGCAGGGCCCGGGACAAATCGCCCTGTATGGGGCCCCCCCTAGCATTTTTTATATAGGTGAAATCTGGTTACAGTGAACTTCAAGGGCAGCTGCTGGCCACAGGTTAAATATTGATAGCACCCAGCTGTATAATTATCATATTGTTATATTATATTGTAGTTCATTTGTATAATTATAATGAAGTTCATATAATTAAAAAAAAAACCTCACCAATCAGGATCAGTGTCACGCCGCGTACATTCTGAAATCCACCTTCCTGAGCTTCCTTGCAGCAAGCTCACTTCCCAGGTGCATATGGTCTCACTACCCTCAGAGGATTTTTTTAAAGGTAATTACACATTCACAACACTGAGAGCCCATGTCTCAGGAACTGGGTGGCTCTTGGAGGGCCTATATGTGCCCTGGTGCTGGGGGACCCTAGGACTCTCCAGCATGGAGGAGGGGCTCTAAGATCTATTTTCTCTGGGGGCTGGAAGAGGGAGGAAAAGTGGAAAAGCAGATGGATGGAGAACGCCACTCCTGGTGGATGGTGGAGAGAGCAGAGTTGTTGTACCCCAAGTCCTGGTACTGCAGGGAGCAGGATCCCAAGGCTGGAGAGATGAAAGGCAGTGAGGACCCTGAGGCAGGGGGGTGATAAGGACTGGCCCTGGCCTGGAGGTGGCATTGGAGGACCCCACCCAGTGCTGGGAGAGGGGAGAAAGGACAGTGGAAGGGGGAGGTATGGGGCACTGGGGGACACCAGTGCTGGGAGATGGGCGAGGGACGATGGAGACTACTGGCTGGCACTCACCTGTGCTGGGGCGAGGGGGCCCCTGTGCTGGCGGAGGGTCCCACTGGAAAGGGAAGGTGGAGTCCGAGGTGGAAGGGCAGGGTCAGGGTCAGCCTGGGTCATCCTGCCCTGGCACTAGTGGTTGGGGGGCGCTAGGACCCTACGGCGGCAGGCAATGCCAGCAGCTGGCAGAGTGGAGCAGGCTGGGGGGCGGGTCACTCGCTACTGCTGCCACAGAAACTGAGCCCAAGCCCGAGGGACTGGGCAAGAAAAAGAAATAAATGTCCCTGCTGCCAGCCCCAGGCCCCCTTCTATCGCCCCAGGCCATCCTGGCCCCCCCTGCATTCCCGTGAAGCACGGGGCCCCCCAAAGTGCAGGGCTCGGGGCAGTTGCCCTGGTCCAGCCTATGGATGGGATGGCTCTGCATTGAGGCCAACAGTGCAGAAGGATTCAAAAGAGGGATTAGACATTTATAGGGATAACAAGAATATCCAGAGTTATAATAATAAACACTAGAAAGAAAGAAAAGAGTTTTGGAAAGGATATAAATCCTCATCCTGTGTGGCTTACTCCAACATCCTTAGGGGGTTAGCAGGAAACATTCCCATAACTGCCTCCTGCAGGGTTCTTACACCTTCTTCTGAAGCATCTGGTGCTGGCCACTGTCAGTAACAGGATAGACCAGAGACGGGCAAACTATGGCCCATGGGCCACATCCAGCCTGTGGGACCATCCTACCTAGCCCCTGAACTCCCAGCCAGGGAGGCTCGCCCCTGGCACCTCCCCTGCTGCCTCCCCTCCCCCGCAGTCACACCACCGCTCGGGCACTGCGGCTTGCACCCACCTACCTCCCAGGCTTTCCAATAAGCCTGTCTTGCTGCTCTGAGTGGCATGGTAAGGGGGTGGAGGGAGGGGAGGTTGGATAAGGGGCAGGAGGTCCTGGGGGGCGGTGAGGAGACAGGGGGTGGTTGGATGGGGCAGAGATTCGGGGGGGTCAGGAGACAGGGAGCAGGAGGGGTTGGATAGGAGGTGGGGTCCTGGGGGTGTGCGGTTAGGGGCGGAGATCCTGGGAGGGGGCGGTCAGGGGACAAGGAGCAGGGGAGGTGTTGGAGGGTCAGGGGTCCCGGGGGCCCTGTCAGGGGGCAGGGATAGGGGTCAGGGCAGTCGGGGACAGAGAGCAGGAGGGGTTGGATAGGGGTGAGGTCCCAGGGGAAGCGGATAGGGGCAGGGGGTCCTGGGAGGGGGCAGTCAGGGGGCGGATAGGGGGAGGGGGCAGGCTGTTTGCCAAGGCAGAGCCTTCCCTACCCGGCCCTCCATACCATTTTGCAACCCTGATGTGGCCCTCAGGCCAAAAAGTTTGCCCACCCCTGGGATAGATGGACCTCAGCTCTGATCCAATCTGACAATTCCTATGTGCCTAACAGTAGTGAATAAGATGGCTTTTTTCTTTTGTGTTTGGCCGGGATGTCATGCCCTTACCTTCCTGATTCAGAGCTTGCCACCTTGCCTTGGTCTCCTCCAGACTGAACTATTGTAATGCTCTATGTGGGCAACAACTTAATGCTATTCAGAAGCAGACGCTACTGTAGATTGCAGCAGCCTGCTGGATAAGTGAACGAACTGGTCATGAGGTTATCAGATCTGTGCTCCTGAATCTGCACTTTCTGCTTCCATGTGGAGTTTAGATATTGATTTTAATCTATAAATCACTAAATGGCCTGGGATTGATCTATGGGAGAATCTGCTCGTCTTTCCCCGGCCATAGACTGCCAATGGTTGAGACCAGTGGGAGCACTCAAACTGGATATGCCTTAGTATAAAAAAGGGGTTACCAGCAGAGTTTTCTTCAAGAGTGTGGCTTTCCTTTGGAGTATGTTCCCACCCACCCATCTCTCCAAAAAAACTCAGCTCTGTTGACCTTCTCACATTCAAAGCTAATTTGGGCACGTGAGGAGGGTTGAAGCTGAGGGTGGTGTTTTCTGGAGCAATTTGTGCTGGGGTGGGGTGGGAAAGTGCTGTTGGTTTCCATTTGTAACTCTTTTTGGATGCTTTTCTAAATCTTTAAGGGTTCAAGAATGTTGGATGGTCAGTCTTTAATAGCTGTTGTTTAAATTAACTAATAAAAATGAATAAGACATAGTATCACAGCTATCTCCTTATTGTATTAAAAGACAAATGAAGGTCTTTTCCAGCAGACAGACAGACAGAAAGAAAAGCATAAATTTGATGTCAATGGAGCTATGCTAACTTATGCCATAGGAAAATCTGTATCATTATTTTTTAAATCCAACAATGTGGGAACCTGCATAAAAAACCCCTAAGCTTATTTTTACCAGCTTAGGTTAAAATTTCCCCAAGGTACAAACTATTTTACCTTTTGCCCTTGGACTTTATTGCCGCCACCACCAAGAGTCTAACAAATATATATAACTGGGAAAGAGCCCTCTTGGAAACATCTTTCCCCCCAAAATCCTTCCAAACCCTACACCCCCTTTCCTGGGGAAGGCTTGATAAAAATCCTCACCAATTTGCAAAGGTGAGCACAGACCTAAACCCTTGGATCTTAAGAACAATGAAAAAGCAATCAGGTTCTTAAAAGAAGAATTTTAATTGAAGAAAAAAAGTAAAAGAATCACCTCTGTAAAATCAGGATGGTAAATACCTTACAGGGTAATCAGATTCAAAACACAGAGAATCCCTCTAGGCAAAACCTTAAGTTACAAAAAGACACAAAAACAGGAATATACATTCCATTCAGCACAGCTTATTTTATCAGCCATTTAAACAAAACAGAAAAGGAGTACTTGTGGCACCTTAGAGACTAACCAATTTATTTGAGCATAAGCTTTCGTGAGCTACAGCTCACTTCATCAGATGCATATCGTGGAAACTGCAGGAGACTTTATATATACACAGAGAATATGAAACAATACCTCCTCCCACCCCACTGTCCTGCTGGTCAGTGGGGTGGGAGGAGGTATTGTTTCATATTCTCTGTGTATATATAAAGTCTGCTGCAGTTTCCACGATATGCATCTGATGAAGTGAGCTGTAGCTCACGAAAGCTTATGCTCAAATAAATTGGTTACTCTTAAACAAAACAGAATCTAACACATATCTAGCTAGATTACTTACTAAGTTCTAATACTCCATTCCTTTTCTGTTCCTGGCAAAAGCATCACACAGACAGAGAGAACCTTTGTTTCTGCCCCCCGTCCAGCTTTGAAAGTATCTTGTCTCCTCATTGGTCATTTTGGTCAGGTGCCAGCAAGGTTATCCTAGCTTCTTAACCCTTTACAGGTGAAAGCATTTTTCCTCTGGCCAGGAGGGATGTAAAGGTGTTTACCCTTCCCTTTATATTTATGACAGCCACCGTTCCAGAGGACATGCTTCCATGCTGATGACGCTTGTTAAAAAAATAATGCGTGAATTAAATTTGTGACTGAACTCCTTGGGGGAGAATTGTATATCTCCTTCTCTGTTTTACTGGCATTCTGCCATATATTTAATATTATAGCAGTCTCAGATGATGACCCAGCACGTGTTGTTTGTTTTAAGAACACTTTCACGGCAGATTTGACAAAATGCAAAGAAGGTACCAATGTGAAATTTCTAAAGATAGCTACAGCACTCGACCCAAGGTTTAAGAATATGAATGTCTTCCAAAATGTGTCAAAGTGTCTGAGAGGGATGAGGTGTGGAGCATGCTTTCAGAAGTCTTAAAAGAGCAACACTTTGATGTGGAAACTACAGATCCCAAACCACCTTCTGCTGGTGGCATCTAACTCAGGTGATGAACATGAACATGCATCAGGCCACACTGCTTTGGATTGCTATTAAGCAGTACCTGTCATCAGCATGGATGCATGTCCTCTGGAATGGTGGTTAAAGCATGAAGGGACATATGAATCTTCAACGCATCTGGCACGTAAATATCTTGCAATACCAGCTACAACAGTGCCATGTTAACGCCTGTTCTCACTTTCAGATGATATTTTAAACAAGAATAGGGCAGCATTATCTCCTGCAAATGTAAACAAACTTGTTAGTCTGAGTGATTGACTGAACAAGAAATAGGACTGAGTAGACTTGTAGGCTCTAAAGTTTTACATTGTTTTATTTTTGTATGCAGTTTTTTGTACATAATTCTACATTTGTAAGTTCAGCTTTCATGATAAAGAGATTGCACTACAGTACTTCTGTTAGGTGAATTTAAAATACTATTTCTTTTGTTTTTTACAGTGCAAATATTTGTAATCAAAAATAAATATAAAACAAGCACTGTACACTTTGTATTCTGTGCTGCAATCAAAATCAATATATTTGAAAATGTAGAAAACATTAAGAATATATAAATAAATGGCATTCTATTATTAACAGTGCAATTAATTGCAATTAATTTTTTTCATTGTTTGACAGCCCTAATACATATATCCCTTCTGCCAGTCAGCAGCAACATGGGTTGGATTCAATATCTAGGGGTTCCTCTTAACAATATAAAACACAGCCGGCTCCAGCCCCCACACAGTAATCTGGGAAAATTTAACAGCATCCCTGGGTGCCTCTTCCTGCCTGCCGACAGCCCTGCTGATCAATGCCTCCCTCTCCCTCCCCCACCTCCCAAGCAGCTGTTTCGTGGCATGCAGGAGACTCTGGGTGGGGGAAGGAGCGAGACTACGGCAGGCTCAGGGGAGGGGGCGGGAAGGGGTGGAGAGGGGGCAGGGCCTGTGGCAGAGCCAGGGGTTGAGCAGTGACCACCCCCCGGCACATTGGAAAGTTGGCGCCTGTAGCTCCAGCCCCAGAGACGGTTCCTATACAAGGAGCTGCATATTAACTTCTGAAGAGCCGCATGTGTCTCCGGAGCCACAGATTGGCAACTCCTGCTCTAAGACATCATACTCTTCCCCACTTGCAAGGACTGAGTCTGTGTATAACAAAAGAAGACATTTATTAAAAGGGAAAGGGAAACCAACATTAATTTTGGAAAACACCACAACCACATTGAAAAGCATGTAATCATAACAACACCCACCCCATAGTAGGTTGGGCAGTGTCCTTTGCCCCACCTTGCTCTGTGAAAGTCCAGCAAACAAATGTCCATTTAACATACCACTCCTTTTTCACTCTGCTACACCCCACTCACAGTTGGTTATCTTTACTCCCACTGGGGGAGGATGCTGTCAAGCAACACCTCTACTGCTACCATCACCTCTGGCTACAGCTACAGCTGGCCCCCACATCCCGCCATTCATCTTCAGGAGGATCCCTACCCCTGGCTTAGCAAGAAAGGTTCAGTTTAGGGTGAAATCCTCAATCAGAGCATGCTAAGTATAGTTCTGCTACCCTTTACTCATACAATAAGAACAACAACATTTAATTATCCTAACATTCAATTTTTAAATATTTATTAAAGCTAATATTAAAATGATCTAATACAGAGGTTAAAAAAAGAGTTTTTATACATCTGGGTATGATGCTTAAATTATCCAATAGTGCAAAGTTTGGTTTATAAAGTCATAAAAATACATAGAGTACATAATCTGCAAAAACCCAAATTAAGGTTAATAAATGTAATAATACAGTTTAAATATTAGCATCCAAATATTTGGATACATCACTCGTAAAAAGTTATACTAAGAGTAGCTTATGGAAGGCAAATGAGTGTAGATTGTCCCTCAGTAATTGAGCATTTAGGGTAGGTTGTCCCTCAGTAAATACAATCCATTAGTGAAGTATTTCAGTTACTTTTCTGACTTTGCTTCTCAATGGCACTCTAGTGAATTGTAACCCAAAACCAGCCATAATTGATCACACTGGCAAAGCAGGTCTATCTGCGGAACACCTAGGCAGAGTAGGTGTGTCTATGCAAATACGGACTGCTATAAAGGTTGTCTCTTTCACTGACAGAAGTTGGTCCATGAAAAGATATTACTTCCCCTACCTTGTCTTTCTCTCCCTACACACACACGCTCCTGTGTTTCATAAATATACTTCTTATGGCATATTAACTCATTTCCTGTACTCTTATGGAAGAAGACAACTACGTTTTAAAATTCTAAAGTCTGTGAACAGATGTAAGATGATGCAATTGGTTGTAGACCATCCCCATCATCAAAAGACTTTGGAAATACCCACAGATGTTGACACAATGTACTTCTTATCTTCTATATTTCCTTGCCTTTCTGTAGTATTATGAGCTTTGAACCATGATAGTGTATTAATCACCTGATAGGAATATCACAGATTGCAGAGATCTGCTGGGAAATAGATTTCTGAATGACTTCACGCTGGTCAGAAGTTCATGATGTCTGTGATTTACTGACTCTGGTGAGTTTCTCATTGCTATTGAGAATTTAAACTATTTCAGCTGCTCTGAGTGATGAGGCATGGAAGGAGAGTGCAAGGCCACAGCAATGTCTATGAAGTCCAAGTTTGGAAAGAGACTTCTCCAGAGTGTACTGAGAAATGATGCATTTAGACCTGAGGTAAACAAGAGAAGCTGATTCTTCAGCTACTGCAACATTTCTTCCTGGATGTGCCATAAAGCACTGCACATATCAGAAGAATAAAAGACCCTTTGTTTTCCCTAGGCCAAATCCTGAGGTTCTTCTTCAGTTTTTCTTCAGTCTTTACACAGGTGAACTATCATACCTACCACATGCTTCTGTGCAATAAGAGTGAGAGGTCCACTCATGGGTATGACCTTGTGTGTGTGGATCTAAAAGGAAAATATCAGGCCCTGGGTAAAGATCTCAAGATCTGAGCCCTGAAAATTACTTGGGAGAGAGACAGTGGAAAAGCCCAAAGGCTCTCATTTGTCTAGTTTGGCCAATATACTTCAAAATTACCAACTCACTTTTCAAGCAATTTTTGTTATTAATATTTTCTCCATCATAGAGCTTTGTTCTTTAACTTTTTTCAGCCTTGTCACTTTAAACTTTTAAATATGTTATTAATATTTTCTTCTGTGTTTGTGCATGATTAGAGGTAGAATGGATGTAGAAGCCCTCTACAGCAACATTCCACACAATGATGGACTACAAGCCGTCAGTATCCCCGATAATGTCACAGCAAACCTGGTGACTGAACTTTGTGACTTTGTCCTCACCCATAACTATTTCACATTTGGGGACAATGTATACCTTCAAATCAGTGGCACTGCTATGGGTACCCGCATGGCCCCACAGTATGCCAACATTTTTATGGCTGACTTAGAACAACGCTTCCTCAGCTCTCGTCCCCTAATGCCCCTTCTCTACTTGTGCTACATTGATCTTCATCATTGATCTACATCTTCATCATCTGGACCCATGGAAAAGAAGCCCTTGAGGAATTCCACCATGATTTCAACAATTTCCATCCCACCATCAACCTCAGCCTGGACCAGTCCACACAAGAGATCCACTTCCTGGACACTATGGTGCTAATAAGCGATGGTCATATAAACACCACCCTATACAGGAAACCTACTGACTGCTATTCCTACCTACATGCCTCCAGCTTTCACCCTGACCACACCACACAATCCATTGTCTACAGGCAAGCTCTACGATACAACCGCATTTGCTCCAACCCCTCAGACAGAGAAAAACACAAGATCTCTATCAAGCATTCTTACAACTACAATACCCACCTGCTGAAGTGAAGAAACAGATTGACAGAGCCAGAAGACTACCCAGAAGTCACCTACTACAGGACAGGCCCAACAAAGAAAATAACAGAAGACCACTAGCCATCACCTTCAGCCCCCAACTAAAACCTCTCCAATGCATCATCAAGGATCTACAACCTATCCTGAAGGATGACCCATCACTCTCACAGATCTTGGGAGACAAGCCAGTTCTTGCTTACAGACAGCCCCCCAACATGAAGCAAATACTCACCAGCAACCACATACCACACAACAGAACCACTAACCCAGGAACCTATCCTTGCAACAAAGCCCGTTGCCAACTGTGCCCACATATATATTCAGGGGACACCATCATAGGGCCTAATCACATTAGCCACACTATCAGAGGCTCGTTCACCTGCACATCTACCAATGTGATATATGCCATCATGTGCCAGCAATGCCCCTCTGCCATGTACATTGGTCAAACTGGACAGTCTCTATGTAAAAGAATAAATGGACACAAATCAGACGTCAAGGATTATAACATTCAAAAACCAGTTGGAGAACACTTCAATCTCTTTGGTCACTCAATTACAGACCTAAAAGTGGCAATTCTTCAACAAAAAAACTTCATAAACAGACTCCAACGAGAGACTGCTGAATTGGAATTAATTTGCAAACCGGATACAATTAACTTAGGCTTGAATAGAGACTGGGAGTGGATGGGTCATTACACAAAGTAAAACTATTTCCCCATGTTTATTCCCCCCTCCACCCCACACTGTTCCCCAGATATTCTTGTCAACTGCTAGAAATGGCCCACCTTGATTATCACTACAAAAGGTTCCCCCCCCCGCCCCCCGCTCTCCTGCTGGTAATAAGAAAAGGAGTACTTGTGGCACCTTAGAGACTAACCAATTTATCTGAGCATAAGCTTTCGTGAGCTACAGCTCACTTCATCAGATGCATACTGTGGAAAGTGTAGAAGATCTTTTTATACACACAAAGCATGAAAAAATACCTCCCCCCACCCCACTCTCCTGCTGGTAATAGCTTATCTAAAGTGATCACTCTCCTTACAATGTGTATGATAATCAAGTTGGGCCATTTCCAGCACAAATTCAGGTTTTCTCACCCCCCCCCACACACACACACAAACCCACTCTCCTGTTGGTAATAGCTTATCTAAAGTGACCACTCTCCTTACAATGTATGATAATCAAGGTGGGCCATTTCCAGCACAAATCCAGGGTTTAACAAGAACGTCGCCCGGGGGAAGGGGGTTTGGGGGGGGAGGGGTAGGAAAAAACTAGGGGAAATAGGTTACCTTGCATAATGACTTAGCCACTCCCAGTCTCTATTCAAGCCTAAGTTAATTGTATCCAATTTGCAAATGAATGCCAATTCAGCAGTCTCTCGCTAGAGTATGGATTTGAAGTTTTTTTGTTGTAATATCGCAACTTTCATGTCTGTAATCGCGTGATCAGAGAGATTGAAGTGTTCTCCGACTGGTTTTTGAATGTTATAATTCTTGACATCTGATTTGTGTCCATTTATTCTTTTACGTAGAGACTGTCCAGTTTGACCAATGTACATGGCAGAGGGGCATTGCTGGCACATGATGGCATATTTCACATTGGTGGATGTGCAGGTGAATGAGCCTCTGATAGTGTGGCTGATGTTATTAGGCCCTGTGATGGTGTCCCCTGAATATATATGTGGGCACAGTTGGCAACGGGCTTTGTTGCAAGGATAGGTTCCTGGGTTAGTGGTTCTGTTGTGTGGTATGTGGTTGCTGGTGAGTATTTGTTTCAGGTTGGGGGGCTGTCTGTAGGCAAGGACTGGCCTGTCTCCCAGGATTTGTGAGAGTGTTGGGTCATCCTTCAGGATAGGTTGTAGATCCTTAATAATGCGTTGGAGGGGTTTTAGTTGGGGGCTGAAGGTGACGGCTAGTGGCGTTCTGTTATTTTCTTTGTTAGGCCTGTCCTGTAGTAGGTGACTTCTGGGAACTCTTCTGGCTCTATCAATCTGTTTCTTCACTTCAGCAGGTGGGTATTGTAGTTGTAAGAATGCTTGATAGAGATCTTGTGTTTGTCTCTGTCCGAGGGGTTGGAGCAAATGCGGTTGTATCGCAGAGCTTGGCTGTAGACAATGGATCGTGTGGAGGTATTTTTTCATGCTTTGTGTGTATAAAAAGATCTTCTACACTTTCCACAGTATGCATCCGATGAAGTGAGCTGTAGCTCACGAAAGCTTATGCTCAAATAAATTGGTTAGTCTCTCAGGTGCCACAAGTACTCCTTTTCTTTTTGCGAATACAGACTAACACGGCTGTTACTCTGAAACCTGCTGGTAATAGCTCACCTTAAGTGATCACTCTCTTGTTAGAGTGTGTATGGTAACACCCATTGTTTCATGTTCTCTATGTATATAAATCTCCCCACTGTATTTTCCACTGAATGCATCCGATGAAGTGAGTTGTAGCTCACGAAAGCTTATGTTCAAATAAATTTGTTAGACTCTAAGGTGCCACAAGTACTCCTTTTCTTTTTGCAAATACAGACTAACACGGCTGCTACTCTGAAACCTGTTCTTGAAATGAACAACGTGCACTGGCTCATCATCCGAGATCGCTATAACATGAAATATATGGCAGAATGCGGGTAAAACAGAACAGGAGACATACAATACTCCCCCAAGGAGTTCAGTCACAAATTTAATTAAGGTTTCAGAGTAGCAGCCGTGTTAGTCTGTATTCACAAAAAGAAAAGGAGTACTTGTGGCACCTGAGAGACTATCAAATTTATTTGAGCATAAGCTTTCATGAGCTACAGCTCACTTCATCGGATGCATTTTTTAATGAGCGTCATCAGCATGGAAGCACGTCCTTTGGAATGGTAGCCAAAGCATGAAGGGGCTTATGAATGTTTAGCATATCTGGAACACAAATACCTTGCAATGCTGGCAACAAAAGTGCCATGCAAATGCCTGTTCTCACTTTCAGGTGACATTGTAAATAAGAAGCAGGCAGCATTATCTTCCATAAATGTAAACAAACTTGTTTGTCTTAGTGATTGACTGAACAAGAAGTAGAACTGAGTGGACTTGTAGGCTCTAAAGTTTACGTTATTAGATAACTGCACTCAAAAAGTAAAACAAACATCTACATTTGTAAGTTGCACTTTCACGATAAAGAGACTGCACTTCAGTACTTGTATGAGATGAACTGAAAAATACTATTTCTTTGTTTATCATTTTTACAGTGCAAGTATTTGTAATAAAAATAATAATATAAAGTGAGCACTTTACACTTTGTATTCTGTGTTGTAATTTAAATCAATATATTTGAAAATGTAGAAAAACATCCAAAAATATTTAATACGTTTTAATTGGTATTCTAGTGTTTAACAGTGTGATAAATCGTGATTATTACTTTTTTTAGTTAACCACATGAGTTAACTGTGATTAATTGACAGCCCTAATTATTATTGAGTGAATGACAAAGAAGAAAGGTAGAAAACCTCAAAATGAACTGGAAAGAAATGCTGCTTTTTCAAATCTTTCTCAAGGGACAGTTACATGACATTTTGCTAACCATTTCCTTTAAATGTGTCTAGTAAATTTCTCTTTCAAACTAAGCACTTCGTTGGCATGTTAATCAAAATCAGACCTTTCCACAAGCTATAGTCATCCTGACTGAAAAAAGTCCCATCTTTTCCTTTGCCTTCTTTTCCTAGAGCTTTGTTATTGCCCTCTGTGGATTTATTTTAAAACTCTACAGTCAGAGTTGAAGGCCAGAAGGGAACACCAGATCATTTAATCTGACCTCCTGTATAACACAGCCCACTAAACCCAACAACAAAAATTAGACAAAATTATTACAGCCCCGTGAAGATTAGACTAGGATGTGCCACAGGCAGAGACAAGGAAGGACTGAGGTGCAGCAGTGCCTGAGGCCCCTGAAATGGCAGGGAAATGATTAAGGGAGATAATCCTGGCAAGTGACCTGCACCCACACTCTGCACAGAAAGGCAAAAAAACACAAAGGTCACTGCCAGTCTGACCTTCAAAAAAATTCCTTCACAATGCCACATATGTCAGAAATATAGAATCATAGGACTGGAAGGGACCTCGAGAGGTCATCTAGTCCAGTCCCCTGCACTTGTGGCAGGACTAAGTATTATCTAGACCATTTCTGACAGGTGTTTGTCTAACCTGCTCTTTAAAATTTCCAATGATGGAGATTCCACAACCTCCCTAGGCAATTTATTCCAGTGCTTAACCACCAAGACAGTTAGGAAGTTTTTCCTAATGTCCAACCAAGACCTCCCTTGCTGCAATTTAAGCCCATTGCTTCTTGTCCTATCCTCAGAGGTTAAGAAGAACAATTTTTCTCCCCCCTCCTTGTAACAATCTTCTATGTACTTGAAAACTGTTAACATGATATGGATGGTCATGCCTAATGGTCGGAGCCAGACTCAGGACTCCAAAGCAGGGTTGGAACAAGGCCAGAATGAGAGCCAGGCTAGAGCAGGACTAGGAACAGGACAAGAGCAGGCTAAGGCTTGTGGAGTCTGTTGGCACTATCAGGCAAGGGAGAGTTCCAAGCCCTAGAGTGATGTTGAGCAGACTGAGTTTCTTTTCCTTCCGTGAGGATTATACACCTGCCCTGAGAGTCACAAGGCCAGTTCCTGGCTTGACGATTGGCAGGAGCCTAGCACAGGAATGACTCATCAATGCATGTGGTTTAATCAGGCTCTAGTTCAGGGATGACTCATCACCTTACAACATATGGTGAGCAGTTAGACTCTGAGCATGTGAGCAAGAGCCAGCCAGCCAAGCATCTGAGAGAGAGAATACTAGGTGCTACCTCAGATCATCCTCTACCCCAGTGGTTCTCAAAGCCGGTCTGCTGCTTGTGCTGGGAAAGCCCATGCTGGGCCAGACCAGTTTGTTTACCTGCCATGTCCGCAGGTTCGGCTGATCGTGGCTCCCACTGGCCGCGGTTCTCTGCTCCAAGCCAATGGGGGCTGTGCCCGCGATCGGCCGAACCTGCAGACGCGGCAGGTAAATAAACTGGTCTGGCCCGGCAGGGGCTTTCCCTGCACAAGCGGCGAACCAGCTTTGAGAACCAGTGCTCTACCCCATTTAATGTCCCATCTCCATCTGAAGCCCTGAAGCATGAGCTTTGGGAATTTAGGACATAAACTGGAAGTTAGCTCCGGGGCTGTTTATATCCATTTATCCTTGTGTCATTTGTTCTTGTGTCCTTTATCTTAAATAGCTCTTCCTCCCTGATATTTACTGCCCTAATGTATTTATAAAGAGCAATCATATCCCCTCCCGGCCTTCTTTTTTCTAGACTAAACAAGCCAGACTCTTCTGGTCCCCTCTAATAAGGTAGCTCCCTCCATTCCCCTGATCATCCTTATAGCTCTTCTCTGCACCTGTTCCAGTTTAAACTCATCTTTTTTGGACATGAGTGACCTGAATTGTACACAATATTCCAGATGAGAGTTTAAAATGTTTTCAGCAACTGCAAAACCCAATCGGGAAGGGAGTAACAGCCGTTTCCTTTCAGCCTGTCTATTGTTCTTTACAAGTATGGTGTGGCCTTTGCAATCCACAGCTCAATGGAATGGAGAGCCTGAGATTCAGTAAATGCTACAGATGATGAGCTATTTCAGTAATTGGGCTCTGTTACTTATTATCAGCAGAGAAGACAAGAAGTGATCATCAGAAAGATAATTATCCCCAATTTGTTCTGTCACAGATTCATTCAAAATGATTTTCTAGTTGCATGGTGTCAAGGTTCCTCCCCCACTCTGAACTCTAGGGTACAGATGTGGGGACCTGCATGAAAACCTCCTAAGCTTACTTTCACCAGCTTAGGTTAAAAATTCCCCAAGGTACAAATTAATTTTATCCTTTGACCCTGGATCTCCACTGCCACCACCAAACTCTAACTGGGTTTACTGGGAAACGTAGTTTGGACACATCTTTCCCCCCAAAATCTTCCCAACCCTTGCACCCCACTTCCTGGGAAAGGTTTGGTAAAAATCCTCACCAATTTGCATAGGTGACCACAGACCCAAACCCTTGGATCTTAGAACAATGAAAAAACATTCAGTTTTCTTACAAGAAGACTTTTAATAGAAGTAAAGGAATCACCTCTGTAAAATCAGGATGGTAGGTACCTTACAGGGTGATTAGATTCAAAACATAGAGAATCCCTCTAGGCAAAACCTTAAGTTACAAAAAAGATATACAGACAGGAATAGTCATTCTATTCAGCACAGTTCCTTTCTCAGCCATTTAAAGAAATCATAATCTAACACATACCTAGCTAGATTACTTACTAAAAGTTCTAAGACTCCATTCCTGTCCTATTCCCGGCAAAAGCAGCATACAGACAGACACGGACCCTTTGTTTCTCTCCCTCCTCCCAGCTTTTGAAAGTATCTGGTCTCCTCATTGGTCATTTTGGTCAGGTGCCAGCGAGGTTACCTTTAGCTTCTTAACCCTTTACAGGTGAAAGGATTTTTCCTCTGGCCAGGAGGGATTTTAAAGGGGTTTACCCTTCCCTTTATATTTATGACACATGGACATCAATGTCATCAATGAAATGCGTTAGCTGCTGCTGTAGGAGCTTGCATTTAGACCTTGTCTAACTATCATTTTCAATCAGGCTGTTGCATGGGATCTCTTCCCAATATCTTCCATCTACAAGGGGGTTGCAGTATCTCTTTATTTCTTGTTCATTAGCAAAGAATATCTGGATTTAGATACCAAGGGGCAGATCCTTAGCTGGTGTAAATTGTCAGAGCTCCATTAATACCTATAGTGCTATGACAAATTTTCACCAGCTGAGGATCTGTCCCCAAATCAGCAGATGTAAGCAAAGGATAGAGTTAGGTCACAGAGTCTACTCCAGCCATTGTGATTCAGTCACTGACACACCCGCTTAGTTGAGAATTCCCAACCACAGCCTACAAGTGGGAGTTTTTACATCTTGATTCATCACATATTGTTTGCTTCTTTCACTCTCTCCCTTTTTTAGTCATCTCAGTACATAGGAACAGTCCCAGTGGCTGACAGCCTCACTGATCTAGTCATGTGGCCCATGCTGAGAGACACATGAAGGATATCAGAGTCAACTACCTTGAAAGGGGGCTCTAACACACTCTTCTACGATTAATCCACAGTACAATAACCTGAATAGGGCCATCTGAATCAAGGAATAAATTGTCATTAAGTATTCAACTAAATATTTAATAGATTTAACTATAGCTGAATAGAAACCTTAACAACCACAAGCTAAGAACAACACCACATTACTAAAAAAGAGTTCCTTAATATCACGTTCCTCTGACTTAAGCCTAGCCCAGTAACAGCCTACTACTGCTAATGTGCAGGATGTCTGGACAGTCTAGGGGAAACCCATGCATGTTAAGCCCCTAGAAAATGAGATCATGCTAAATTGATTGAGATTCAGATTTATAAAATGTCTGTTACAAGGCCAACAATTTCAAATGTGGGTGCCTAAAGTCAGGCTCTCAAATCCATAGTTAGACACCTCAATAAGTAGCTTGATTTTTGAGTGGCAGATTTCAATAAGTGTTGTAGAAGCTCAATATTTCTGAAAACCAGGGCACTTATTTAGGTGCTGAAATAGGGATCTAAGTGCCTAACTTTAGACAGGCACATTTGAAAATGTTGGCCTCAGTGCTTGAGGCTCTTGACATATTCACAAGTAGCGAAACCAAACTGAATCACATTTTTAAATAGTTTATTGGCAATAATTGGCTATAAAAAGGATATGCTCCACAGTGAAAATTAGTACAATAAAAATGATAAACTCAAAGGCAACATCCTAGCCAATGGCCAGGACCATTCTTAAAGACATAACCACAGCCTTTTTTATCACCCTGTCTTGGGCAAACAAGATGACATGGTTAGGTTTGTGATGGCGGAGATAAGTATTGCAAAACTACTCCTGGTGAAGCAATTCATGGAGTGCTGCTGATAATGAGGAGGTCACAGGATTCTTTTTTTCTCTCCCCGCACCCTTTCTTCAGAAGAAACAGAATGCCATGCAGGTCAAAAAGGCCCCAAATGCAGCAAAGCACGTAAGCAGGGCATAACTTTAAGCATGTGAGTAGTCCTATTGACTTCAATGAGATGGGTGAAGAAAAGGAGGAGGGAGAGGGAAGGAAAGTGTCCCTAAAAAAAAGATTGGACTTGAAAAGATTACCTAAAAATGAGGCAGATTAACAGCCCCTTTTACTATTGACTTCAATGGGGCCAGGATTAGGCTGTTTTGCCTAATACAAAAAGTATTACCTTTTTCAAGAGTAAGTAGTTTTGCAGTGTGTCAGCTATAAAAGACAGACAGATGCAATTAGGCTCCACTATGCCAACCTAAAACTCTAAAATGTAACTAGAGCTTCCAACCCCACTGTATGAATGGGCTCACACCTGTTAGCAGTAACAGTGAGTAAAGATTACATTGTCATGGGTCAACCCTCTCTCCCCTGCTGCTGTGGACACACTGGTGTCCTCTGGAAATGTTACTTATTTCCTCCGCAGCCCTGAAGGCCTGTGGTGGGTCGGCTCCACTGATCAGCTGGAGATTTTATTTAGAAGGCTTCTTCATGCTGTTTACGTTGCTGTCAAGCCCAGCTCACCACAGACCTAACACAGCCACCTCATTGTTTACATACCTCCGTTCCAGGACATTACCATCCTCAGCTACTAATGTGCTCAGTGTGAGAGAGAGCAGTTTCTCTTTCTCTCTCTCTCTTTTTAAATAAGGTTTGTTAATTACAGTGCTGTAAAATATGCATTGAAATTCCACCCAAAGAGACCTCGTGCTGTCAATGTTTAATTATGCCCGCATTCCTATGTAAATAGAGTTTTAGCCAAAGGAGAGCTCTCCTTTTATGGAAGATAAGGGAAGGAACATCTTTACAAAAGAAGGAAGACTTGGGAGCTTCTGTGCTTTCTACAAGGGTAACTTTTGAAATGCAAAAAAAGTATAAACTGGAGCAAGGTCTGCTAAACACAGACCCATCTTCAAAGAAGCTCTTATGCCTTGCGCTGTGCATCTTCCTCATCTGATGGGCAGTTTTATAAGACATATTTTAAATGCCACTGGATATTTATCATATGTATTTAGATTGTCTCTCTTTAGGACTAAAAGGTCTTTTCACACTATCCCTGAAAAACAATGCAGTCTATAGAACATCCCTTTTTAAAGGATGCTCAGGAGAGATTTTTCCAGGATAACCAGTGCTTTTCTCCCCCAGATAGTATCAAATGATTTAGCAGAATCTTCACTATTCAGTTATTGGATGTAAAAACATCTGCAGAAACACTATTTTGCATCTCAGTTTAACCATAGATTGTATATCACAGGATAAATATATATGTAAAGAAAACGATAATAATCCTCATGTAAGACTTCAAATACTGGAAGCTCACAAACTCAGACGAATGGTCTTCCAAATTTAGATGCATACTGCACTGCAGATATCTTGGTGCAGGTACTATATCCCTTCAGGTAAGAATTCCAGCCCACAATACCTTTGGATTTGAAGAAATTGTGCCAAGCCATTTGGGACCTTTCCTCGCGGATGTGGACCTCAACACAATTAGCCACGTCTTTGTAACCTACAGGCTGAATTACTTTAAAGGGTAGTACAGAACTGATGCACAATGTTGTGGCCCTCTCGTTTGAGTACACTGGGTCACTAAGGCTAAAATCCAGATTCCTGTACCCATCCTGAATAGCCATGCTGAATGCTAGGAAGATGAGAGGCATGCAGGCAGAACCCTGAAGTACAGCTGCAAATCTGTTCCACAGATGGGAGATAGTAAAGCTCAACATGTGTGTAAGTGTTTGCAGGATCAGGGCCTATATGAGGATGGTGTTTCAGCCTTTGTACAGGTCAAACTCCCATTGAGTTCAATAGGAGTTAGAACTGCAGGACTGGAGTTTACATTGATGTGAGCAACCATCACTTTATATGTGAAACTAACATCTTGCTGCACTTGAAACCTACACCTACCTACATACCACCAAAATACATTCAAGATCTCGTTGCCCAGAATGCCAGCAAAGCTCTTACTGTTTCGTGGTACATTAATCTGAATTATTAGAGACACGTTTGGGAACTTAACATAATTTCTAGCCAATGGTTCTGATTTCTTTAGGCCAGTTCTGGGTTGAGTTTATGGACAGGAGAATTAGAATAATTTTTGCTGTGTGACCTTATAATAGCAAAATTTAAGTATACGGAATGGGCTAAATTCTGCTCTCAGCTGCAACAGTGCAACCTCAGAGCAGAATCTGGCCTGGTATCTATTGCCTGATTTGCTTACAGACCCCTAGATGCCCTAGAAATTGATCCCTGTTGGGAAGTTTCAGTGAAACCTTTTTAATTCATTAATTTCAGTGCTGGGTACCATCCATATGGTGTAATATTGGTCTATGTATTTTGACCTAAGTTTAACAGTAGAGTGCATTTATTCAGAGTTATTTGTGTGAAATTGATTTAATGTTTATATGTACATTTTGTTTTTACACTATTTTAATAGGGAGTTATAGGGTATGTTAAGTAACACAGACAGGGGCTGTGAAGAATATCTCACAGCTGTTGCTATCAAAGTTAGGGCAAGTCTGCTGCACTACCCTGCAGTATGAACTAAGGGGGTATGAATACTAGTGAGCACCAAAGGGCTGCGTTGTAACTTTCCCATGTGGATGCTGTGGGCACAAACGTAAAGGTCTTGAGTTCACACACACAGGAGTTACAGTGCACACTGCTATTCACGCACCCCTATAGGCCGAACAGCTGAGCAGCATAGACATGCCCTACCTTTGGTAGCTGCAGTTCTGAGATATTCCTCACAGCCCCCTTCTGTGTTACTTAACATATCTCATGACTCTATTTAAAAAGTGTATAAACAAAATTTACATATAAATATAAAATCAATTTCACACAAAGAACTCTACATAAATGAACATT